>NC_040906.2:66596496-67908163 GCF_004126475.2 Phyllostomus discolor
ATTTTGTTGCCTTTTATCCTATCTGCAAATTATCTAATGCAGCTTTCCTTTTTTTCAAATTTGGGGTAATATTTTATGAAACATTTTGTTTTTATGTATATTGCATGTTTAGTTATAATTATTCACATACAATTGAATATTTAACTCTTATAGGTATTGGGTATGATAGAACTATCTCTTCACATTCAATTCAATTGAGTTCAATAATCATTTACTGACTTCTACATGCCAGGCTCTATTCGGGATACTTTGACATAAGTCAGTGAAAAATACAGAAAAAATTCCCTACCCTAGCATTTCTTACATCTTACACATTCTCTACTTCTGCTTCACCCCTTGATAATTTTCATTTTCTCCTATGATATCCTTTCTTACCAGTTCCACTAAATTTTTTTTCAATTGAAAATCATGTTAACATTTAATAAAAACAATAACAAAACAGGTCACACTTAAGCTGTGCTCATGTGCTAACCACTCTTTAATATCACCTCATTTAATCTGCATAACAAGTCTATGGGATGGGCCCTGTTTATCAACTCCCTGATTTTATGAAAGGAGAAACACAGAAACAGAGAAGGGATAAATAACTTTCGGTCTTGCCCAGGTGACAAGAGAAGCTTTGATCAAACCCAGGCAGCTTAACCCCAGAGTTTGTGCTATTTACCAATATATGTATAGTACCTGCCCAAAATCTCTCCAGAAAGGTTTATGCAGCATTCCTTTGAATGTGGTTAATTTTAGTTATTTGTTTAAGAGCAATCCAAAACTCAATTCAGGATCTCTGATCTAGCTGAAGCTATGCTGTGCACTGATAATCAATTTAAAAGCGTCAAATACTGCTCAGAACACAGTATCTGTCCCTTTCTTAATTTAATTTAGTCTCATGGTCACCGACTTGAAAGGTCCCTCTTTAACACTAAACTGATCATTCTTCATGTGAATTCAGAGAATTCACATCTGTTCAAAATAATTAAATTTTCCTTACATGTGAGAAATATATTAAGAGAACATGTATATATTTTACTGTTATCTGATGCAATGACTTTTCTGGGTTGTGAAGAAGCATAGGCAAACTACATATTTGAATACTTCACATTAAAAATAATTCTAATAATTGAATAATTATTTCTGCAGGAAACAGAGTCCTTTTAGATAGCAACTTTATTTGCATGCTGTAAGTTGGACACAGACCTATAAAAATATTAAAGAACAAAGTTTATATCAGAGTAAGTACATTAACTTAATACATAAGGACCAATGTATCTGCTTCTTATTCTAAATCCATTGTTCCAAATCTGTGATAGCTTCCCTATCTTCTATATCAATGAGATTACCCTCTTCAGATGATAAAAAAAATCTCAAGATTATATTCTAGTTGTGCTCATCTTCATCTAAATGAGAGAGAGACAGAGAGAGACAGAGAGAACTCAGATATGTCACTAATTTTAAGATTCTTGGCCCTCACAGTTATGATATCTTTTTCAAAACTAGCTTTACTGAGGTATTTTTAAATACAATAAATACTCATTTTATGTGTGCAATTCAATGAAATTTGACAAATATATACATCCATTTAACCACCACTCCAATCAAAACACAGAGAATATTCACTGTTCCCAAAGTCCCCACTTGCCCCTTCTATTCAGGCCTGCACAGCTGCTTGGAGTTGGCCATGTGTCTTCTGTGGCTGTAGTTTAGATTTGCTTCCATAGCATTTGTATAAACAGAATAATATAGTATATAGCCTTTGCCTCTGACTCCTTTAATTTAGCATATTGTTAATATAAATGTATATTGTTTATGTAACAGTACTTATTTTTTTTTTGAGTCAAGACCAAGAAATAAAATTGCTGGATTATATGATAAGCATATTTTAACTTTGTAAGAAATTGCAAACTTTTCTTCAAATCACATTACTGTCAGCAATACGAGTCCCATTTGTTCCACGTTTTTATAGTAGATATTGTTATCCATTCTGATGTGTAGCTTTTCATAAATACTAAAATATATTTTATTTAAAAGTTTGCTACAAATTTATAAATTGAAAATATTTAGACATCTTGATCTTCATCTCACAAATGTATGGAGGTGAGCCCACACTAAGGCATCATAGGGGCATCAGTGGGAAATAAATATGTTCAATCCCCTACACAGGTCTATAGAGGACTCTACAGAAATGCGCTTTATGCCTCATGGCAAAAATGGCTTTCACTAGGCTGACATAATGGAAGCTGACCTATGTATGCATCTCTGTATGTGAATTAATCCTGGTCCCATTCCCAAATATTTTTATCTCAGAAGTGTGTATAGATGCCACATCTATCTTTCATGGTCCTTCTTTATAAAAACAGACCCTCTGCTTATAAAACAGTATCAATTCACTGATAATAATTTATTTCATTTCTGACACACCTCTTATCTTTATGGAGATTCAAGTTTCTGACATGTTATGTTGTTTCTTTAAAATAACTTCTTTCAAAATATAGTAAAGATCTGTAGGCAATAAAGAGTTTCAATTTTTGTCTGAGCAAATGTTTTTCTCTTTCACTACTATTTCCTATAGTCTTGGATGCTTCAGAGACTTTTTTCCAATCTTTTTTTCTCTTTGCATTTCGGTCTGGGTAATTTCTATTGTCCTATCTTCCAGTTTGCTCTCTGTCCTTGGCTAAGGCTTCTATGAGTGCATTGAATACACTCCTCATTTCTGTTACTGTGTTTTTAATGTCCAATATTTCCTTTCATTCTTTTTTAAGTTTCAATATCTCTGTTGACATAATCCATCTGGTGCTTCATGCTGTCTACTTTCTCCATTAGAGTCTGTAACATACTATCATAGTTATTCTAGATTCTATATATATTTCCAGTATCTGAACCATGTGAGTCTGGTTCTGATGATGACTTTGTTGCTCCAGATTGTGTTTTATCTTGCCTTTTAACATGTCTTGTAATATTTTGTTGAGAGACAAACTTGTATAGGTCAATAGATATTAAAGTAAACAGAACTTTACTGTGAGAATTTAAGATAGTCTGGCCAAGAATTAGCTTGTTGATGTTTATTTTATCTATCCCATCAAGGTTTTTTAAAGTCTGGTATATTAATATAATAAATATATAATAAAATTCATCCTTATTAACATAAGTTCTTACAGTTGCATATAGTATGTAATTATCACCATAACCAAAATATAGACTACTTCTAGACTTCAACTAAGTTTCACTGTACTCATCTGCAGACAATCTGCTCCTCACACCTCCAGCCACTGATAGCCACAGTAACTGATTCACATTCCCATAATTTTAAATTTTCTAGAGTTACATATAAACAGAAGAGCACGCTATTCAGTTTTCAGTGTTTTTGTGTGTGTCTGGCTCCTTTTACTTAGCATGATGTGCTTTTTAAAATGGAATCATATGGCCTGGCTGGTGTGGCTCACTGGATTGAGCACCAGCCTGCAAACCAAAGGGTCTCAGATTCAATTCCCAGTCAGGACACATGCCTGTGTTGTGGGCCAGATCCCCAGTAGAGGGGTGCACAAGAGGCAACCACACATGATGTTTCTCTCCCTCTTTCTCCTTCCCTTCCCCTCTGACTAAAAAGAAATAAATAAAAAATAGAAACATATAAAATCTTAATTATAAAAAGAGAAGGCAAAAATGTAGAAAAAAGGTTCAAGAACAATTGTAATGAACATAAAATATGCACAAACATAGCAGACATTAATCCAACTATACCAATAACCACTTTAAATGTAAATGCTTTACAGACACTAAATAAAGGCAGACTATAAGAATAGTTAATAAAATCTATATTGTCTATAAGAAACTCATTTTAAATATAGAGACTCAGGTAGGTTAAAACTAAATGGATGGAGAAATACAGATCATGAGGCAGACAGTAAAAGAAAAATACCACCTGATCTCATATGTGGCATCTAATGAATACAAATTAATAAACAAAATAGTAACAGAAACTAGATACATGAAACAGACTGACAGCTGCCCAAAAGGAGTAGGTGATAGGTAATGCTATGAAAGATATTAAAGAGATTAACCAAAGAACATTTATGCAAAATGCATGGCATGGGCAACAATATGGATATTGACTTGCAGAGGGTAGAGGATGGGGCTCAGTGGAGGTGGGGAAAGGGAGAAAAGGCAGGAACAACTGTATTGACATAAATAATAAAAAAACTAAAGGGAGGAGAAATACAGATCCTGCTAAAAGAAATCACAGAAAAGCTGTGTTAGCTATATTGACTTCAGACAAAGCAAATTTCAGAACAAGAAAAATGATCAAGAATAAAGAGGGTTTTTACATAGTGATAGAGTGGCCAAATCTCCACAATGAGATAACAGTCTTCAACATGTATGCATGCAACAAAAGAACATTAAAATGAGTAAGTCAAAATCTGATAGAGTGTATAGAAAAATAGACAAATTCACTATTTAATTGCCAACTTCAGCACCCCTCTTTTAATGTTTAAGAAATTTAGCAGGCAGAAAATCAGTAAAGATACAGATGATCTGAAAAACCCTATGAATCAACTTGATCTAATAGATATTTACAGAATACTCTATCTAATAACAGCAGAATACACATTTTCAAGCTCACATGACAGACTGAATAGGATAGATTACATTCTGAAACAAAATTTTCAAGAATAAAGACAATATATGTTTTCAGACCACAATGGAATTAAAGTAGAAATCAAGATGTGGAGAACCTATATTAGAAAAGATATAAAACTCTGATGAAAGAAATCAAAGACATAAATGAATATAAGATATTCCATTTTATGTTCTGGAAGACTCAATATTAGTAAAATGCCATTTATTCCCAACTCAATCTATAAATTGAAAATAACCTCAATCAAAATAGCAGCAAGTTACCATGTATACATTGAGAAACTATTTCAAAATACTAATCAGAAAGGTCTATGATAAATAAAAAAACAAAATTGGAAGACTGGTACTACACGGCATTAAGACATTGTTATACAGTACAAAAGAACAGACACACAGGTCAATGGAAAGAACAGGACACTCAGGAAAAGACCTATATAAACATAGTCAACAGAGTCAACTTCTCTTTAAAATGAGTAGTCCCTGTGACAAGCAGTACTAGATAAATTAGGCATGTGCATGCAAAAATAAGTAAATAAACCTAGACACAGACCTGACACAATTCACTTAAATGAAAAATGCAAAACTTTTAAAATTCTAGAAAGCAATAGATCTACATGATATTTAGTTGAATGATGAATTTTAGATACACTACCAAAAACATGATCAATGAAAGAAAAAAGAACAAGCTGTATTTTAATAAAATTTTAAATTCCAGTTTTACAATACCTTGTTAAGACAATGAAAAGTCATTGACAGGAAGAATGTTTTAAAAGTATATATCTGATACAAGATACTGTCCAAAATATACAAATAATTATCGAAATCTGCCCTGGTTATGTGGCTAAGTTGGCTGGAGCATCATTCTGTGCAACAAAAGGTTGCCAGTTCGATCCCCACGTGCTTATGTTGTGAATTCAATTCCCAGTCAGGGCACATACAGGAGACAACCAATCAGTGTTTTTCTCTCACACTGATATTTCTTTCTCTCTCTGTCTCCCTCTCTCTCCTGCATCCCCTACCTTCTTCTCTCTATAAAATCACTGAAAACGTGTCCTCAGGTGAAGATAAAAAATTTATCAAAACTCAACAATAAGAAAAATGGGCAAAATATCTGGACAGACATATCACTAACGAAAGTATAAAGATGACAAAGGAACATAAGAAAAAATAATGAACTTCATTTGTTTTAGAAAAGTGCTAATTAAAGTAAAAATTGTCTTTATACACCTATTAAAATGGCTCAAATAAATAAAATTGATCCCCAAATATGCCACTTTGGCACTTTGATTATTTTGAACTAAAGTTATTTTAAAAACAGCTGGTGCAAGAAGATCACTCCAACCATCTTTTCTCCCCCTGATAGTAGGAAGTACATCCTCCCTGTAAAAGGTACCTGCCCTGTACCAGGAGGCAGAGAGACATCCTTACCACCAGAGATAAAGAAATTTAGGGCCCAAACAGCTGTATAAACAAACCTTGTTACAGACCTACTATTTACTCTACCCTAAGCCCAAACTTCTTTGTCTCATAAATTCTTTACAAATATATTGTATCTTGGACTAAAAGGTATAAAAGCAGCCTTACTTAGCTCTTTAGGACTCATATTTTAAATAGGGATCCTGTTCATACAAAATTTAATTTATTTTTCTCTTAACCTATCTTATATCAATTTAATTCTTAGACTAACCAAAGAACCCAGAAAAGAAGAAGCAAGTTTTCCATCTCAACATTTTCTATAAATTGATAAAATGATTTGGTGTCAGATATGGTACAAAAGGAAAGGGTTTGAGAGATTTTTAAATGCAGGTTCATAATAACACATATATACTATAATGAAATATATGCATAGATTTTTATATTTAAAATTTAATTAGGTAATATTATAACATTAGGACTGATAGTATATGTTGCTGTTAAATCTTCTACCAAAGGCATTTTAGTAAAAAGAGTTTTTGAATAGTTTGCATATCATCATTAAAGTAAAGTATAGTGTCTTATTAATAATATATACACATATATAATTGATATTGATAATTTTTGCTTACCTTTGCATAACAATGAATCACAGTTCTCATTTGAATGTTTAATGTTTGCTTTTGTTTATGAAAGTTAGTGTTTTACTTTACATTGTATATAATAGATGAAACAAAAACCAATAATTTTAAAACAAAACAAAAATGTACAAGAAAATATATAATCTAGTTAGTATTCAATTTAACCAGAATACTTTTTTAATGATGTAGATAGAAAATATTATCACTGTAGGAAAACACTGACCTTCAGGTAAATTCTAGCATTATAACAGCACACAGGTTCATCTTGTACTTTAAACCAACCTCTTTCACTTATAGTTCTTATAATGCCCCCCAAATGTTCTTTGTGGTGAGTTTGAATTAATCTCTCCCAAAGCTCCCTCATTCAGTTAATTGCTAAATGCTATACATCCTATACTTGTAATCTTCCCATTTATTTACTCCTTTCCAATTGTATAGTTACTTCACTATGATGATCTACTCAGCAGGTAATTATTGAGTTTTTCTTATTTGACAGGCACATATCAAATAAGAAAACTATGAAATTCATTAGATGCAACTCTCCCAACAGAGGCAGTTTCACTCTGCCACCTCCTAAATTCAACATTTTTCATGTTTTCAATTGTCTGGCTCATTTGTGTCTTTAATACTGAACACCAGGTGTGCCACATTTGTTGTTCACTGAAGGCAGAGAGTGAGGGATAAAAGGGGCTTTAGGAACATGCAGAGATACCACATTTCCTGCCTTGATTTGTCATATTTGACTTCCCTGACTCATCAATTAATCAAAAATATACCCCAGGTAATTTTTATAAATACATTCTTGAGCTGTGTTTTACAATATGATAGTCACTAACCACATGTGGCTGTATAATTTAACTAAAATAAAATAGAAATCTAGTTTCTCTATTGAAGTAGTCACATTTCAAGTACTCAAGATTCACACAGGGCTAGTAGCTGCTTTACTGGACAGTGAGGATTTCAGGATTTTAAAACATTTCCATCATTGCAGAGAAGTCTGTGGGATGGCACTTCTAGTCTTAAAAACATAGATTTTTTAAACCGGTCCAAACAAACTTCTGTTACCCTGGCAAAATTCCTTATAAATATTTTAAAAATAAGGTTTTGTTAATCTTCTTATTTTTTTCTAAGCAAAGGTCAAGTAGGTATTATATTAGGCATATTTAAGGAAAAATAGGAATACTGTATTACTTGATAAAAATCCAAAATGGAATAATTATATTTCAAATTTCAGAATATCTGAAAAGATGTTTCAATAATTTGATTATTTTATAAACAGTGTATATTATATCCTTGTTAGATTTATCATGATAAATACAGAAACAGGCCTTTTTAAATTCAGGTTTATTTATGACATTTTTCTTTAAAGTAGTATCTGCTGCTGAACAGAAAATAAACTTTTCTTCCATCCTATTGACATAGCACATCATCCTCCTATAATAGGATTTCTGCTATTTAGTGTTATCCCAGTGGTTTTGTGTTTTTGCTTGTTTTTATTTATGTGCCCATCTTACCTGTTAGTTAACTGCTGGAGAATAGAGACCTTCTAGTTCTGTTTCCTCACAAAACCTATTATAATGCTTTGAGCCTCTTAAAACTGCAACAAACTTAGCATGTGATCTACTGTATGTTTTAATTCATCTTAAAAATATTTATTTATTAAAATTATTACTTACTCCTTTACTAATTTTGATGATAAGGGATAAGTCCTCCCAAAGCACCTTGTGTCACACTGGGTGGATCTCCTTTGTTCTCTGATTCAGTTAACAGGGCCATTTGATTCCCATACTAAGCTAATTCTTTTAATTTAATCTTTCTCATTAATAAAAGTGCTACAATGGCTAACACTGTGTAATATCACAATTTTTAAGAATGCATGCAGGGAAGAGGGCTGCTATTTACTGGTACTCCTCATAGTCACTGTCATCAAGAACTTGATAACTATGCTGCTAATTTTGGACTTATCCTGGAGGCAATAAGAAATTATTAATAGTATTTGAACTACATGGTATAAGCATAGCATTTTATAATAAATCAGTGGTAGCAAAAGAAACAGTTGTTTATGATAAAAATGACAACTAAGAATATTAGTTGAGAACATATTGTAAGAGATGATGAACATCTCTGTATATACAAGGTTTGAGTCTCTGTATGTACAATAGGTGAGGAATATTGAGACATATTTTGTTATTTTTAACTGAGACTGATATTAGAATAAATCATTTCAATATCATGGCTAACAGCCAGTTGAGAAAACTGGCATGCCTCTTATGAACTTCTCTGGTTTCTGTTTTTTAACTAGAGTATTTATCTCTTTTCTCCACTCTATTTATTATGCTAGGTAGGTATGTTCCTAAGCCAGAAGCCAGAAGGGGAGTATGTGCCTAATACTAGGAATGTGGTTGTGAGGGATGAAATCAAAAATTGAAAACACATGAAAACACCGAGAATTTGTGCTTTTATTTTCTTTGAATATGCTACACTAATTCCACTAAAAACAAGAAGAACAGGAACAGTATCATAGGTATGGAAGTCATTTGAAAGATTATCAGTTGGGAGGGGGAAAGTGGAGAATAGGAGAAAAGGTGCAGGGATTAAGAAGTACAAATTGGCAGGTACCAGTAGACAGAGGATTTTTAAGAGCAGTATAGATAGAGTAGCCAAAGAACTTATATGCATGACCCATGGATATGTCTAGTGGGGGGGACTGCTGGAGGGAATGAGGGTATCAAGTGGAGGGGCATAAAGTGTGAAAAATCAGGATAACTGTAATAACATAATCAATAAAATATATTTAAAATTGAAAATGATACTTTGTCTCAGACTGAAAGAAAGATGAAATTATCTTATGCATAACCTTGTTCACAAAGATAAAACATTGACATGATACCTAAAGAAAATAGAGCCAATTATTTTAATCTACATAATTTATGGTTTATAATATTCAACTTATAAGGATTTGTGCTTAATCCTGAATTATTTCATAAAGTATAATATAAAAATATTGTATTCAATATTATAAATATTAAAACCAGTATATTTTAAGATGTGAATTATTTAATTTCATAAAATTTATTCAGATAAAATTACAAAAATTCTAAATGACCCTATAATTAATCCATGTTATTAACTGCTTTTCTAAGTTTAACAAATAATAGAATAATTTTGGGGACAGCCCATAAATAAAGCTGCATTCTGTTCAGATATTAAGAGAAGGCTATCATTTTTTTTTTGTCTTCTTGTGGAAAGATCGCATGCATTTTGCAACATGGAAGAGATTTATTTAAAGACAAGAATGAATTGGGGTGGAGTGTAAAACTAGCTTGTTTTTGGCAACAACTGAAAGTAAATACTAAATTAAACTTTTTAAAAATAGCATTCTTGACCTTTCTTTTTTCCATAGATTCCTTTGGATTTTAGTGAAGTACTTTAGCTCTTTTCAGATTAGTCTTTAAATATGTAAAATAAAATGTATAGGATTACAGTAGAAACCAATCATATTAAAATAGTTATCAAAATATTGTTTTAATTTTGTGAATGAGTTATATGAAATTTTCTTTGCTAACATCATATAACATGATATAGTAGGAAATCAAGTATCTCCAATAATTTTGAAGTAGTTATGAGACTAAATGATACTTAAGGATATTATAACATCTGCACAATAAACTAACAGCTGCAGAAATCAAAAAGATACATAAACACTAAAAGCGTCAGTGTAACATTAAATTTGTTATTTATGAATAACATAGTTCAAATTTATTAAGTCCTGGATATTTGCAATAGGAATTTTCGCTTTGAAAATCATTCTTACATCAGTCAACTATGCATCAGGTACAGTTCATGAAGAAATTTACCTTTTATATATAAGGTGCTTTCTTTTCTATTAAAACAAAAAAATGTTGAGTTTTTAAATTGGACTAGATTCAGTGAAATTGGCAAAAGTATTGGAAAATTAGCTGATAGGAAGCATTTTACAGTGACAAAAAACAATAATATGCAGTCAATTATTTTGAAAATACAATTTCTTTGTTCAACTTTTCTCTATAATCCAATATCTAAATTAGAGCTTTATAGATACAGGTTATATCAGACTGAGATTTCTAAAAATGAAAATACTGAAGATGAATGCATGCCAGATAACTAATTGGTGGAGGAACAGTTAACATTTAAACCAAGAGAACATGTTAAGTGAATAATATTTTCCCTCAAAAATAAAGATAGTCTGCCAATTAAATATTGTATGTAACTACTCAGTGCCAAGTTAAATATTGAAATTCATTTGGAGAGATGAGAGGTGAGAAAAGGACAGGAGGGAAAGGGACAGAAGAAAGGGAGAGGTGAAGGGAAAGAGACAGACAGAGAAAGAAAATTGATTGATTATAAAATTCTACACCATTTAAAATTTAAAAATCTTTTTTTTATTTAAAAACATTTTTCCTGCCCTGGCTGGCGTAGCTCAGTGGATTGAGCGCAGGCTGGGAACCAAAGTGTCCCAGGTTCAATTCCCAGCCAGGGTACATTCCTGGATTGCAGGCCATAACCCCCAGCAACCACACATTGATGTCTCTCTCTCTCTCTTCCCCTCTCTCCCCCTCCCTCCCTAAAAATAAATAAATAAAATCTTTTTTAAAAAAATATTTTTCCTCAACCAAATATGTCTTTAGAGTTTATTGAAGTGGCTATTTTAAGGATAGGATTAGAGCTGGCAAATAACTTTTACATATTTTTATACTATTGTGTCTTTTTTAAAATTGATGAGAGAGAAGGGAAAGAAGAAAAGGGAGAGGGAAAGGGAGAAGAAGGGGAAAGGAGAGAGAGAGAGAGAGATTCGTTGTTCTACTCATTTATGCATTCAATGGTTACTTCCTGTATGTGCACTGACCTGAAATCAAACCTGCAACCTTGGTGTTATTGGGCGATGTTCTAACCAATGAGCAACCTAGCCAGAGCTATTATGTCGTAATGCCCATGCCTTAGTAATCATAAGAGTTTAGGGAAGGATCTGGTCAAGATGGCTGCATAGGTGAATGAAGTACTCAAATCCTCCTATAACACAACAAAATTACAACTAAACTAAAGAACAACCATCATTGGAACTTTCTAAGATATAACTGAATAAAAGTCCTAAATTAAGGCTATAAAGAAGTCCCATCAACACTGACAGGAAGTGCAGAGACTCAGAAAAAGCTGGTCCCACATCCACACTTAGCAGATAAAAATCTGAAGGGCTATCTTGGCTGCAGAACTTCCCCCTGAGGAGTGAAGGATTTTAGTCCCACACCAAACCCCCAGCCCACAGTCCCAGTGCTAGGAAGAAAAGTCCCATGATTTTTGGTTATGAAAACCAGCAAGGATTCTGGCTGAGTGAGATGGGGTATGACTTCTGAAATCCCAGGTGCTCCTCTTAAAGGGCCTGTGCATCGACTTAGACTCACTTACTCTGAGCTCCAGCCTTGGGACAGCAACTCAAAATGCATCAGGGACATATGGGAAGAACTGAATTGTCTAGCATCAGGGAAAGACCTGGAGGGGCAGCTTTCTCCCAGACATAAGTCCTGGCAGAGGCCACTGTTTCTTCTCTGAATGCCCCCCCACCCCTATCCCCCACACAGCCAGCACATGAGAACCATATCTGAGATTCCACCAACCTAGAGTCTCACCTTGGTGATTTTCTAAGACCATGCCTCGCCCAACTGGTGGACCCACACAAACTCTTTCCCATGGCTTTTCCATATAAAACGCCTGTTTTGGCTCATGATTTGGACTTTCTTAAAATCTCTCAAACAAGCAGCATCTGGCCTCAGTGTGTCCCATACCTCTTGCTAAGTGGCCGCAGGCCTGGCACTTGTGGCAGCTGCCCTTGGTGTGCAGTTTGGCTTTTCCTGGGCACCTCAAGCCCAGTACAAGTAGGAGCCATTGCCATGGCTAGCATAGCTCAGTTGGTTGGAGCATTGTCCCATAAACCAAAAGGTTATAGGTTTGACTCCCAGTCAAGGTACATACGTGGGTTTCAGGTTTAGTCCAGGATTGGTGCATATAAGAGGCAACTAATCAATGTTTCTCTCTCACATTGATGTTTCTCTCCCTCTCTCTCTCTGTCCCTTCCCCTCTGCCTAAAATCAATAAGCATGTTCACAGGTGAATATAATAAATAATAATAAAAATAAAAATAAATTTAAAAATAAGTAGCCATTTCCAGATTGCTCTTTACCTCATGCCAGGTGACACTGGGCAGAGACACGCTGAGGCTGACCTTGGCCTACACCTCCTGGAAGGCCCCAGAATCATGACATCCAGTGGACAGCTTTAGACTATATTGAAGTATGACCCAACCACCTTCACAAGTGACACATTCAAGGAGCAGGCTCAGCAGGCCCCAAAGCTTTCTGAACTAAGTCCTATTCTGTGGGGTCAGCCCCTGCACAGCTGATCCTCCACAGTGGTCCCAGCTAGTCCTTGCAGCTGATTGGTTTGGGGGTAAATCCCTCCCATTAATGTGCCAAGAGCAATCAAGTCTCAACTATAACAGGATGCAGTACACACAACCCATGTAAGGGATGCACCATGGGTGCCAGTCTCAGGTGATCAAGGATGCTGTGCCACTGGTCTCTACAAAACACGAACTATATAAAGCCACTTGACAAAACATGGGTGACATAACAGCTTTACCTAATACATAAAAACAAACCCAGGGAGGCAGCCAGAATGAGGAGACAAAGAGACATGTCCCAGATGAAAGAAAAGAAATCTGTAAAAAGAACTAAACAAAATGGAGACAAGCAATATACCGGATAGAGTTAAAAGCACTGGTTATAAAGATGTTCAATGAACTTGGGGGAAAAGTAGATGAACTTAATGAGAATGTCAACCAAGAAATGAAACACATAAAAATGAAGATTGAAAACAAACAAAAAAAAATACCAGTCAATTAATGTATGAAAAATACATTAATTGAAGTGAAGAATACATTACAGGAAATCAACAGTGGAAGAGATTAAGCAAAGAGCCAAATTAGAGATTTGGGATATAAAAAAGCAGAAAACACCCAATCAGAACAGCAATAAGAAGTAAGAATTTTAAACAAATGAGAATAGTATAAGAAGCCTCTGGGACAACTTGAAGTGTACCAATATTCACATCATTCGGTTGCCAAAGGAAAAAAGAAAGAGAGCAAGGAATTTAAAGTCTATGTGAAAAAATAATGATGGATAACTTCCCTAACATGAAGTAAATAGACATACAAATCCAGGAAGCACAGAGAGTCCCAAACAAAATGAACCCAGAGTCCCACACTAAGACACATATAAAATGCCAAAGTTTAAAAACAAAAAGAGAATCTTAAAATCAGCAAAAAACCCAAAAAATTAAAAAAAAAAAAAAAACAGTTAGCTACCTATAAGGGAGCTCCAATAAGACAGTCAGCTGCTTTCGCAGCAGAAACTTTGTAGGCCAGAAAGGATTGACATGAAATATCCAAAGTGATGAAAAACAAGGATCTATAACCAAGATTGCTCTACCCAGGAAAGCTACCATTTAGAATCAAAGCACAGATAAAGCTTCCCAGACAACAAAAAGCTAAGGGAGTTCAGCATCACCAAACCAGGATTATAAGACATGTTAAAAAGATCTTCTTTAAGAAGAAGAAAAAATCAGTAATAAAATGGCAATAAAGACATATCTATCAACAACTCTTAAAAGCAAATGGATTAAATGCTCTAATCAAAAGACAGGTGGAAGCTGAATGGATTTAAAAAACAAGATCCTTTCATATGCTATATATGAGAGATTCACTTCAGATCAAAAGACACACAGAGAATGAAAGTAAAGGATTAAGAAACATATCTCATGAAAATAAAAACAAACAAAAAAAGCTAGCATAGCAATATTTATACCAGACAAAATACTTTAAACAAAGGTACATAACAAGAGACAAAGAAGGACCCAGCAATTCCATTTCCAGGTATTTATACAAAGAAACCCAAAATACTACATAAAAAAGAATATACATCCATATATTCATTGCAGCATTATTTACAATAGCCAAGATATGAATGCAACCTAAGCGTCCATCAATAAATGAATGGATATGAAGTGGTACATATATACAGTGGAATATAATTCAGTCATAACAAAGAATGAAATCTTTTCATCTGCAACAACATGGATGGGCCTAGAGGATATTATGCTGAGTAAAATAAGTCAGATAATAAAATACAAATGCCATATTATTTCACTTATATGTAGAATCTAAAAAATGAATAAATGAATAAGCAGAACAGAAATCTATTCATAGGCACAGAGAACATTTTGATGGTTGCCAGAAGGGAGGGGAGTAGGGGGAGGATGAGTCAAAAAGTGAAGGGATTAAGAAGTGCAAACTGGTAGTCACAGAATTGTCATGGGGATGTAAAGTACAGCACAGAGGATAAAGTTAATAACATTGTAATAACTGTGTGTGGTGTCGGATGGGTACAAGATTTATTGGGGTGATCACTTAGTAAGTTATAGAATGTCTAATCACTTGGTGGTACACTAGAAAATAATATATTATGTGTTAACTGTAATTTCAAAATAAAAGCTTGTTTAAAGTAAAAAATATTGGGAAAAAAGAGAGTCCAGGGCAATAAAGGCTGGTACAAAGCTGAGCAGCACTACCCTAAGGCTTAGAGCACAGTAAACTACCACAGAGCCGGGCAGGACATTGACCGAGTATTTCCTTTCCCAACAGGACTTTTTGCTCTTCTCATAGGGAAGGCACTACACTTTGCTACCTTGGAAACTGCCTGGTGGCCTAGTTTGATAAAAACTTGTTCAGTTGGATTTAATGGGCTGTTCAAAATAATTGTGTTTCATACAGAAGAAACAAACTTGAGAAAAACACCAATAACTTACCTATACGTAACATGTGTCCAATTATAAAGGTACTATACATATATGATCTCTGAGATACTTCTATATGCAACATGTTAAGAAAATTAAATGTTACACTCTGAATAGTGACAGGCTCTACATGTAGGAAATAGCCACAAAACTACCACATCAAAAGATCTTACTTTTATAACAAGTCAACAAGCAGTTCCATTTATTGCTTTCTATGGTTATATTTACATACCACTTTCATTCAATTTAACAAGCAGCTTGATGTGGTGGGGGAGCAGCAAGACTATTTAGAACAAGATTACCTGGGTTTGAGGTATGCTCTGTGGTATACCACTTGTATGCTGAAGTATATGCATATTGGGCAAGGCTATTCACTGCATCATCATAAACTTTCTCATTTGCAAAATGAGGAAAATAAACTGTGAAATGTCTGGGATCTCCACTAGGTTCAAATAAAATAATACCGGGAAAAATTCCTTAAACAATACAGGCTGTTTCATGAATAGTCTTGTGTATTTATTTTTATTTAACTATTTGATATTTAAAGCAGCATCTCTTCAAAGAAGTCTCCCCTAAACTCTCAGTTTGGGCTATTTTCTTTTGTTGTGCTTGCATAGTACCCTGTGCAAATAGTTACAAGAAAGTTTACATAGATAATTCATCCTCCTCACCACAGACATACAGTGACTATGCATAACCCATTTTTGTAATGGTAGAGCACAGTACATTACAGATGCTAAACAAACTTTGCTGAACTGTACTAAGCTAAAATTCAAAAATATTTAAGAAAATCAGTATTTATTATAGATAAGCATTGATTCTATTTTTGGGTTTCTCTTAGTAATCTCTGCAGTCACTGTTATTTTAGTTTAAAATATCACTAAAAAACACAAAAGAAAAAGATAAAAGATAATCCTCTACCCTCAGATAGTTTATAAAAATACCATTTAAAAGAAATGTTCACCATTTACTATTTCACATCTCATTTTCTTTATTCATATTATTTTATTTCTTCTACCGTTGAGATTCTATTGAGATATAAGTAGGATTATATTATTTTCATTTAATGGGACATGAAATCTTTTGAGCCTTTATATTTAAGTACTTGAATTTATATTTTAAGTTTTTCTACTAATGCTTTAGAAGTGTGTGTGTTGAGCATTCTATATTTATTTTTTGAACAAGCACTGGGGCACAATCCAGATATTTGCTAGGGCGCTGCACAGAAACTAGTCATATTTTTTCACATGGAGCTCTTTAACGCACACACACACACACACACAAAGTACCTTTGGCTGCCTAGACCCCACATGTTCTCTGTACTCATATTTCATGCCTCTTACCCAGCACACATGATATATTATTCTTATTGAAAATTTGGGTCTTGTTCACCTGACTTAATATCAGTACCATCATTAGTGCTGATTATGGAGAGAACAATGTTTCTGTACAACTTACAGATTTTCTCTTAATCATAATATGGTTACCTGTCCTCTAAATACATTGTTAGGTATTCTTAAAGCAACTTCTAATTCTAGTGAAAATAATTCCACATTTTAAGTCTTTGGCTATGCCAGTGCAATTCCAACAGTCACAGTTTTCAGTTAATTAGGTTAATTGGAGAAGACATTTTCAGCATTCCAGGAAAATAAGCCTACAAAAAGCATGCATTTCAAATGGTGTAGTTGCTTTTAAACTTCAAAAGATTCATATTATAACACTTTGCATATCTCAGTTAGTCTAGTAAAACACCTTCACAAAACCACAGGGCCTTCTAATGCTCACAAAAAATCAAACATCAGCCTCAGATTTTCTTCTTAATAATTTTAATTTGTTTTAAAGAAAACCGTGTAGAGTAATTCCTACCAACATAGGTGAAATTTATCAGAAATGACTGCAGTTAACTTGTCTGGGAGTTACAGTTTTTCACAGGAGGACTCACAGGCCTCAGCAGCTTGAACTTAGACTGCCAGAGCACTGACTTGTAACTGTCCAAACAACCGTACACACCTAAATTACAGCAATTTTTTTCACACATGAAGCATGAAATGCCTCCGCTGGCAGCAAGATTCTCTGTACTCAGCTTGTAATAACAGGGTTGCCAGACAGGCCTTCTGCCTATCTAGATTTTTGTAATAAGCCCTCAGGGTAGTAGAAAATATGTGATTAGTTTAGTTTAAAGCAGTTCTGTAATCTAAATGATCCATTTACCTATTGACGACAGAGCCTTGCAGTGGTCATTTGGTCATTAGGTCATTAATATCTTGATGAATATTTAAAATTACCTCAAGAAAGTCTAAAAATAAAGTAAAAACTTTCAGTTTAACCATTACATGTCCTTTTTCTGACACAGATGACTATAATTCTGAAGAAAGTTTTATTAATATCTTATAGGTGAATTAGATCTTTTTAAATGATTTAATATAATAACATGTTACAAAAAGTAACATGAACATTTTGGTCCTAGCCTTCAATTCTTCTATTTAAAACTGTTGAAAGCATAAATTTAATGATAAAATATAATCAGAAAGTATAATGTATACTATAAAAGTAATAAAAGCTAATAGCATTTACTTTATATTGTCTCCATCCCAAATTGAAGATTTTCTCAACAAAAATATCATTAGAGCATTTATCAAACATCTAGCCTAGAGCACTAGACTTCAAACACAGCCTCAGCAGTAAAACAGGGACTAGTTTAGTTATTGCATATCATTGCAATATTATACTTTATTTATGCAGTCTAAGATATTTTAAATAATTTTATGTTGAAAGCCATTGGTTCTTACTGAATTATCCCTTTGCATTCCTGCTAACAATACTGATAATTCTATATTTAATAGTTAGTTTGGCTCATCAAATTAAGAACACTGAGCACTTATGCAAAAGATTGTAATGAGAACATCTGTTGTTTTCTTTCCATATCAAAAACAAAAACCTTACTCGATAGCATGGATTACACTTTTTATTGTTGCACTTTAGATTTTTAAAATTTAAGGGATACTGATGTATACATATTTGAGTTGGATAACTGTGACACATATTTTTGTGCAAAAATGGAAAACATTAAGGACATATAAGTGAGTAGGATAAATGTGAAATATCCTAATTGAAAAAAGTTATTCTTATAAAGGTAAAGGATATTTCAGTTGAATATCCGGAGTGATTTCCTGACTATGAACAATAAATGAATTATGGAACAGCTTCCTGAGACTGTGGAAGAAGTTCAGTCACAAAGGCTATTTTAAAATAGACTGGGGAAACTGCTGAAGGTACATTTTGTAAAATAGGAAATGTAGCTTTTCAAAAGGATAGAATGAGTAAATCAAATTTGGTATTTTTTATGGGCTTGCATTTTGGGCTTGCATTGATAAAATACATTTTGAATTGCAGACAGCCAGCATATCACACCCCTCACCCCCAGTCTGTGTTGCAGAAAGTCTATTGCAGAGAGTGGCTGAAGGGCCTGGGGCATCTTCTTTTATCTAGCCCCCACTCATAGGTACACCACAGGTATGACATACAGGTCAAGAGTAAGGGGACCTGATCACATTTGGCCCCAACTCACTCAGAGGGCAAAAGTTCTATGCTAGGGGTGGAAACCCAAGAAAACTGGAAAGTACCACCACTGCTCAGTGTCCTGCTTAGAAAGGAAAAGTGTGACATTTTATTTATTATTGAATTTTGGGGAAATCATTGGTTAATAAAACTATATATGTTTCAAGTGTACAATTTTATGATACATCATCTGTATATTGCATTGTGTGCCCACTATCCAAAGTCAAATCTCCTCCTGTCAACATGCACTTGACCCCCTCTAGCCATCACTACTGCCCCTGTTTTCCTCTGGTCACCACCATACTGTTGTCTATGTCTATGAGTTTTGGGTTCTATTTGTCTTGTTTGTTCTTTGCTGCTTTCAGTTTTATATCCCACATATGAGTGAAACTATATAGTTCTTGCCTTTTTCTGTCTTATTTATTTTGCTTAGCATAATATTCTCAGGGTCCATCCACATTGTCACAAATGGCAGTATTTTGTCTTATGGCTGAGTAATACTCCATTGTATTTACCACATCTTCTTTAAACAATCCAATTTAAAAATGGGCAGAGGACCTGAACAGACACTTCTCCCAAGAAGACATACAAATGGCCAAGAGATATATGAAAAGATGCTCAACTTCACTAACTATTAGGGCAATACAAATCAATACAACAATGAGATACCACCTCACTCTTGTTAGAACAGCTATTATCAGCAAGACAGGTATTGGAGAGGTTATAGACAAAAAGGAACCCTCATTCACTGATGGTGGGATTGTAAAGTGGTGCAGCCACTGTGGAAAGTAGTATGGCAGTTTCTCCAAAAAGTAAGGAGAGCTACCATAAGACCCCTCATGAAAACCCTCTTTTGAGGATCTACCCCAAAATTTGAAAACATTTATTTGCAAAGATATATGCACCCCGATTTTCACTGCAGCATTATGCTTGGTGGCCAAGATATGGAAACAACCAAAGTGTCTCTCAATAAGAGTATCATTTTTGAGAGAAGCAGGCCACTGTCCTGCCCTCAGCTACAGAGCAGTGAGGCACACAGATTTTACCAGGGAAAAGATAGGCCTTAAGAACAGAGAGTTTCAAAGGTCACCCCAAAGGAACTAACTTTGTTAGGAACAGACTATGAGGATGATTGAGCCTAAAAGCAAACATTCTCTATAACAACAAGAATTTTGGAAGACAGCATTAAGAGTAGGGTAGTAGCTCCATGAGAGTAGTAAGCTAAATTATAAATCAACTATAATTCACTATAGAGAACCAGGTAAAGAGACAGTCAAGAAATGCCCTCCTGGGTTTAGAACAAATCTCAAAGACTGACCTTTAACTCTATGCCTGCAAATGAGCTTAATTTAACTGGATCAGACTGTAGAGCAATTTTTGTCTCTGGGTATTTTTTAAAAACAATAGCACAATCAATTTGCAATTAATGCTGAAGAACAAAAACAGACAATCTTATCTGTGCAAAAAGGCTTCCCAAAATTGTTCTGATATTTTATTGTATTTTTAAGATTTTGTTTACTTTTTAAAGAGAGGGGAAGTAAGGAAGAAAAAGAGGGAGAGAAACATCAATGGGTGAGAGATACATAGATTGGCTGTCTCTTGCACACCCAGCCGACAACCCAAGCATGTGCCCTGAATGGGTCTCGAACTTGTAACCTTTTGGTTCACAGGCTGGCATTCAATCCACTGAGCCACACCAGCTAGGGCTAATATTTTATTTTAAAACAAGCACTGTTACCTCTACCTTTTATTGAATTTATTGGGGTGACATTGGTCAACAAAACCATACAGTATCAAGTGTGCAACTTAATAACTATATATAGAACACTTTTCTAGAAAATACACACTGATTTTTCAAAATATACAGAATATGGAAGGTCACAGTATGATTAATGAGCAAATGGCATTAGTGCCTGAATCTAGATAAAATTAAAATAAAGAATAGTTTTTTCTTCATATCCACTAAAGGTAAAATAAGAAAAAACAATATTACAATATAACTGAAGAGATGAGGGCCACAGTTACTTTTGCAAAATCAATTAGAGATTCAAGGCTACTATAAAGAATTATAGCATATAGGACACAGCCTGTGGCCCCCTGTGTTTAATATATTTTCACAATATGGTAAAAATTTTCAATCTACAGTATAGCTATCTATTTACAGTTATTTATATAATCTGTTCCATTCACAAAGGGTATAAGGCAATTTACAGACATTTATAAAAAGTTCTCTGATACAAAAGCATTAATGGAAGTATATACAACTAGCATACAACCCTGAATAATTCTTATAAAAAATACTATAAGGCTCAACACAATTAAGAAATTAGAAAATAGATTTAGTTCTCTCTCTACTTTTGGACAAAGAAAAAACATAAATAGCAATAGTTTCAAATTCTTATTCCAAGAAAGTTACATGGTTGCTATGAAGTGCAGCCTATTCTAGCACGAAGGTCTGACAGAACGTCTCCTGTAGGTCCTTTTTCTGGGATTCCTGACAAAGAACAGGAAAATGGACCATATGTATAGTCTCATACCAGTCAAACTTATCAAATTTGAAAAATATCAAAAATCACACAGTTTATTTTAATTATCTTATTGAGTACATGAATAAATATATTAGAAGACTAATGACCACACTAACATAACCATACTTTAATGTAATAAAGTCTTTCAACTCTTCAGAGTTAGGAAATGGGGATGGCAGACAAATTAATAGCAAACCTAGACAAATATGTTTATAATGGTTTATAATATCAAATCATAGTCTCATTAAAATAAAATAAATTTGAAAAAACTCTAAGATAGACTTGTAAATGCTAAAGATAAGAGATCCCTGAAACAAAAAATAAGGTCTCTGTATAATCACAATACAGTGAGTGCTATGAATTCCACATATATTATGCCTCCAATTTCTATGCATTATATTTTGAGATTCAATAATTCAGACTTTTAAGAATATCATGTAACTTAGCGTTTATGTAAGGCTCCACTGATGTGCATAACAGCCTGAAAAATTAGCTTACGGGCCATTATTATATATAACTTTTTTAGGAAAGTACATTTTGACAAGTAGCCAAAGGTTTCTCAGTGGTGTAAAATCTGCATATTTTCAATAATGCTCACTTCCTTTCAGAAGAAAACAATATATCTTTCTTTTTTCCTTATCAGGAATCTGAATTCACACCTGCAAACATTTGAAATAAAGAACTAAATCCTCTCATGAAAAACAAATGATGATGACAGAGTTCATGTGGTGAACTCATTACATCCATTTCATCGAGCTAGAGTTAGTTTTGTTTTGTTTTACCAGATAGTTCAGTTGTGCACAATGGTATGTCCACAGGTGTAGTTCATCTTCATTTACTAATAAAGTTACTTTCTTGAGGGCATCAATCTGTTGGGTCCCTCTAGGTTATGATTATAAAATTTAAAAATGTAAATAGGTATACCTAGCTTTAGTAAATATTTTGTTTCCAAGTTGTAATTGAAACATTGGTTTTCTAAAAGTTAACTCATGCTTTAAAGTATCACCAAAACAAACAAATAAACAAAAAACCCTCAAAGGCAAATCCTCTGTCCAAAAAGTTACATTTATGGGGTGAAAAAATAATCAGTGTTCTGAGTATAGATGCATACAATCAAGTTTATGTAGATGAATATGTAGAATATTGATATTTATATACTTGTATCTATAGCTAAGACATATATACAAATTATACAAATATACAAATATATATTTGTATACATATATACAAATTAAAAACTAAATAGCTCTATAAAGGAAAAAAGGTATTGCCAGTTCCACATTACAGCTTGCTGAAACGTCAGCATCATACTGTGGGCAACAACCACAGTACAATGAGTAAATAGATGCTACTAACAGCACTGTAAAAACTTAAGCCAAATTACAAAGCAATTAAGAAAATATAATTTTCCTAAATGAATTATTCATTATATTAAGTTCATAGGTGTGAGATGAACCCAATTTACACCCAAAGCTTAAAATACATGATCACATGTAATCTTCACAGAAGCTCTGCTGTGCGAACAACGAGGAAACTGAAGCTGAGGGTTTGGGTACCTTGCCTGAAGTCTACTTAAATGAAATGATGGAAGCAGGTATCACACCCAAGATTCTAGAACCCTGAAGCCTTTTGACTGTCCTTTCGTCAGCAGTCAGAGCACACATGCACACCCTTCTGGCTCTCATAAAGTCGGTGGATTTTGAATGACGCTGCCATCTGTGTTTTCCCCAATTTGTGCATATGGATGTAATTATTTCTACAACTAGCTTTTGTGAGGCTAAGCTGCACCTGAAAACAACAGTTTGCATGAACAAAGAAGTCATTCACACACTACTCTTACAGTTTAATATTAAAATCATAAATGTGCTTTGTTTTAATTAGCAATTAGTAATAATCCACATTTTCAGCTGCCACTATTTAAACCCTAAGCGAGAAATTAAAGAGCATTTTTTTGCTTCAAACAAATTTTCTAAATTGATACTTTTCTTCCATTTGGAGTGTTTTTATTTTTTGAGTTTAGTACTGCCGAATATTTCTATTTCTATGATCAGGGGAGGAGAGTGAAGGGGAATAACACAGCTCAGTAGGAATATAAATGAAGATCAATTGTGTGGAATTGGATTCTCTGGAACTTTCATTATATAAATTCTGTAGAAACAGGCACAGGACCAATAACTAACCATGACTTCAGAATTACTTAAAAGCAATTAAATTGCCTTAGTGAACAAGAAAAAATAAAGAGTGAAGAATAAAGAAAAAAATAAAGAATAAAGGAATTTCATTTTTAAGCAAGAAACTTGATGTGAATGTTCAAAATTGATGCTTGTAGTAAATATAAAAGATTTCTAAATAATTTCAAATACAATGTTACTAATAATTGGTATACTTTGAGGAAAAAAATTAACATTGGGAACAAAGAGAAAAATCATATTTAGTGCATGGAAGTTTTCTTAGGTAGCACTGATAGTATGAAAGCTTATCTGAACTTTACTAATGAGCTTTCCTTTTATTTTAGCCTAAACAAATGCCTGTGTTATAGTTGGCATGAAAGTTGGATTTGTTTTAATATATCAGCTTTTCGTCATTTATGGTAGAGGCAAGTAAAAGCATTAGTATTATGGTAAGCAGTTTTATAATGTAATATAGCCTCTTTAAGTATGTTTAAATAATTTAGGAATTATATTATACTTAACTTAAAATTAGTTTCCTGGAATTTAGTCAGCTTACCTTAGACTTGCAATATTGTTTCATGGATCAGAATTTAAACACACCTTTCATACTCAAGTTATATAAATATAGTTTTCATAAAGCACAGCTAGCACTTATACAGTAGAAACTATATGAACCAAGAATCTTGTTAAACAGTTCAGCACAAAATTTCCCATGATATATTCATAATTAGATTTTTGTAGAAAGAATGTCCAGGAAAGTATAGTTAGGAAGTTAATAAAAGTGATTTTCTAATGTACTTTAACCTATTACAATAAAAAGTTACATTTACAGTTAATATATTACTTTTAGAGCATTACTGATTAGTACTCTAAGAATAGCAACCAGCAGATAGTGTTTAAGCTAAATCTCTCCTACAGTAAAAAACTGAGAAGTGTATATAGAGTATTTCAGAGGCAGCCTATCTGCATACAGTGTAGCTTTCTCCAATTCCTTCAATCTGCCCTCCACTGCCACCAAATGAACCTGTCTGTCACCTTCACTCTCTGGGTTAAGAATATGGCCTTTCTTCCTTCCTACTAGCCACAGAAGCATCGAGGTTGAGTTATTCTTCATGATGTTTAAATGTATTATTCAGAACTCCCCAGAACTGGCAATCTCCTTTTGATACTAAAGCCCGTCTTTGTCATCCCTGCTCACACACCATTACTTCTCTCTTCTTTACTTCAGCAGGGACTAAACTAGAATTGTCACCACTGCTGCATAAAGGGAAATGGCGGTCAGGATGTGGCTATCAGATGAGAGGACACAAAGGACTGCTTCATTATCAGAGGCACAAATCATTATAAAAAGGAGAGTCCGCGCCCTGGCTGGTGTAGTTCAGTGGATTGAGTGTGGGCTGCGAACCAAAGTGTTGCAGGTTCAATTCCCAGTTAGGGTACATGGCTGGGTTGCAGGCCATGGCCCCCAGCAACCGCACATTGATGTTTCTCTCTCTCTTCTTCCCTCCCTTCCCTCTCTAAAAATAAAATAAATAAAATTTTAACAAAATCTTAAAAAAAAGAGGAGAGTCCCAAACAGAAGTATTCATGGATCAAAGAAGGAAGATATCTTTCTCAACTTTCAAGTTCCCCTTCAAAGCAACTTCCTCAGCAAAGCCTGAGCTTTCTCCAACACTGGGAGTTGAACAACGCAGCATTTATTTCTCGAATCAATCATTAGATGTTTATTATTTGTTTCTTTGAGGGAAGGAGACTTTGTTACACCTCACAATATTCATCATAATAAAATTGCATATAAGGTATGCTCAAAGCACAAGTACTCCTGCTAATTCATCAAACAAGAGTATTAAAGAATTTTAGACGCCATTTTGGTCAACAACCTTAACTAAGAAGTGAAGAAACAGAGGAACAAAGAAATTAATAAAATCAACAAATTAATTTTCAGAATTTATGATATGAATATAAAGATTATTTTAGTCAGCCTGTGGAAAAGTTATTTTATTTTTTGGAACATTCTGGTATTTTATGTGAAATAAGACAGGGGGTAAAAGACAAATACCATATGATCTCACGTATATGTGGAACCTAATCAACAAAACAAGCAAGCAAAATATAACCAGAGACATTGAAATAAGGAACATACTGACAGTAGTCAGAGAGGAGGAGGAGGGGGATAACGGGAAAGAAAAGGAAGGGTCATCAAGAAACATATCAAGGGCCCATGGACAAAGCCAAAGGGGGGTAGGATTGAATATGGGAGGTGTCAGTGGGTGGGGTGGGGGGAAATAGTGGTGGGAAATGGAGATAACTGTACTTAAACAGCAATAAAAAATGTTAAACATAAAAAAATAATTAGTAAAATGAGCAAGAATTATTTTTTAATATCACATAGAAATCTTGAATGCTCTGAAACATGATATGAGGAAAACTTGTGCTTTGAAGATGAAGAGCATCAAACCAAGCATCAACTCAGTTGTATCTGTGTTTTATGATCTTAGGTAAGTTATTTTACCTCAGCTTCATTTTGTACAAAGTGAAAGTAAAATTCATTCATTAAGTAAACATACATCATAAAACCATCATCAGTCTGCTTTTTACCCAGGGAATCTATTTTGATAGTGAATAGTAAACTGGCTTCTAGATTTTAACAAGATCTAGGTACTAAACACCTATGCTATTTTTTAAGAAATCTGTCATATTTATAAAATGTTTAAAGAATCTTTTGGTTGTACGGACAGGAAATTGCTTGAATTAGAGCCTAGAGACTAAGAAAACCCAAGGCTTAAGCACACTGCTCTATTGTGGTTCAACCACAGATTCCATTAAGGTTGAGGCTACTCCATACTGTTAAACACCAGACATAGTATTAAAGCATAAATAAGATAAATCAATAGTCATTTGACAATGGTCTACCTTCAAAGCAAACTACATTTGGATATCTAATAGCATTAATACCTATGGGAAATTAGGCATATGGGAAAAAAAATCATGCATTATGGAATAGAGGGGTATATACTGTTTTCTAAATACTGGTAAAAAGTATTTCAGGGTATGGTCAGGGTCTGTGACCTGAGTTTTGGGTAGGAATATCTTTGGAATGAGAATAATTGATCTATCACAGTCCATTTTTCTACTTACTTATAGCAAGGGCCAAAATAAAATTCATGATACTGCCACATAAAGGGCAATGATGGGCAGGGATGTAGATTTTCTGGTAAGAGGACACAGGACACTTCTAAATTAGGAGTGATGTAAGCCATCTTAAGAAGGCAAGTCCCAAACAGAGGTAACCATGGAACAGAGAGCAGGAGGCAGTAGGCTGAAAGAATACCTACTCTGTCTCAAGAAGCCAGGTCTGTATGCAATATTGAGGTGGTTTCAAATATGAAAAGGAGGAAAATAAGATGGAAAAAATCAAGGGAAGGGTATTAGGGTATCCAGAAATGAAGAGATTTAGACAGAAGATGAGTCAGCAGACTTTATAATTTCTCTGTGGAATTAATGTTAAAAATCAACTGAATTACAGGGGTTCCCCAGGTACATCCAGACAGTGAGAACATGGAACTCAATCTATAAACACAGAGAAATCTTGCATACATAGCAATATAAAATATGATATGAAGTATTTCAATGCGAGCACATAGCCAGGTGACTTATATAAGAAGCCTTGGAAAACTTCAGAAACTAAATTTTCTTAAAAATCCAGCATTTTCTGTCCTCTATCCCAGATAATAAATGTGACACTCTGGCTAGAGATCCTGAACACTAGCCTCAGGTTTTACCCAAAGAATTGTAAAGTTTCTGCACTGAGCTGATGAGTGATACCTTGGCTCATATAAGTTCCCAACTCACAGGGAAAAATAGTTGATATCATCATGCTTTGATAACAGCATCTGAATAGCCAAGGGTTAGGGAGAGAGTAAATACACAGGGACCTCAAGTATAAAAAGCTGCTTTGAGCTCTGTGTATCCTAAAGTTTGACCAATGTTAATATGTCAGGAGAATTGAAAGAGGGTTACAAGTTAGAAGTCAAGTGAATGCTCCTTCTCTTGCCATCTCCTTGGAGGGAAATGGGTTTTTAAAAGACCCTTAATTCTAAGTTTTCTTAATTTTCTTCATTAAATGCTAAAGAAACCACTTTAACACCTTGGTCATAAAAGTAATAGTTAAATAATATTTAGCTCTTCTTTCTATTCTTTTTTCTTTTTCTTTTCTTCTTCTATAGCTAATATAGATTAGCTATATTCCAGTACATGACCAGTGAATATTTGCAGAATAAGTAAATGATGCAAGTAAAACAGCCAAGTTGCTTAAAGGTTCCCACAGTATACCTCCTTCCCAGCACACTTGCTGAAGTAATACTTGCACAGATCATCAACTATACTAACTAAAGGACATTTGAAAGACAAAGGAATAGAGGAAACCAAAGTAATAGGGTATGTTATATCTAAATATACTCAAGTTCAAAATACTGCTTACCTATAAAAACTATGTAAAGATATACAGAAGAGTAAAATGGAATGTTTTATTTTGTTTAATATTCTTCCTCAATATTGTCAATATTGTTCAAGATAGCTCAAAGTAATTTAATTTTACTTTGTTTTAAAATTTTTTGTTTGATGATGCATACTGTTAATTCGTATTAATCTTAACAACTCATATTTGTAAATTACTTAAACTTATTTCATGTATTTCAAAAAATATTCTTTTATCAATTATATAAATTTTTTAAAAGAAATTTCCAATTAGGAAAAGTTTCTTGCATAATGTCTTCTGACAAGATCCAAAGACCAGCTTTTTTTCTGACCCATGAATATTTATCATCATTCTGCTTTGGGAACCCCATAAGAATTTCTTCTTCTAAAAGCTCTTTAATTATATTCCATAACATTCATAATTTTTATTTCTCTAATTATAAATTCATCAACAAGTATTCTGGTTACCGCTCATTTCTCTATATCCAGAAATCTCTTGGTGATTAGTTCTACATATGTTGTTTATCTTCAACATCCCTCCATGTAACAGTAGAGCTCCCAACAAATTATTCCCAGGTTAGAATATGGTTATGTATTCCTCGAAGCTACAGCTATACATTATAATGAGATTATGGTCACTTAGGCAGGAAATTATCTGGAAACAATAATAACTAAACATGGCATATGCTAGATTCTGTTCTTAGTATTTTGTAATCATTAATCCATGTAATCCTCACAATTCCAAAAGTGTGGAGTATTGTTTTCTATATTATTGTACTTGAAATAACTGGGGCACAAAAAAGTTAAGTAACCTAAACTCACACAGCAGTACTGGGATTCAAACACAAGCAACATGTTTCTGGGGTTTGCTCTTTCAACCACTGTGTTCCCTGCCTTTATGTGTGAGTACAAGCATATTTTTAGTAACTTATTCTTCACCATTTACCTCACATATGCTATGTATTTGGTAGTTTGGAAAGAAAGAAAGAAAAAAAAGGAAATTAGGACTCCTAATTTCAGGAAAAACATAAGTGCATTTATAGGAGGCAAAAACGATTGTTTTTTTCAATAAAGATGTCAGCAATAGTGATCAGAGATGTCTCCATCGATTTTGACATTATTCAGGGATAAAGAAGGATGAACAAAGTACCTTCTTCCAACCTATATTCATTTTAACTAAAATTTGTTTCTTACTTACTGTATCTATCTATCTATCTATCTATCGTCTACTTGCAATCACAGCCTATTTAATATACATTTTTCATCTCAAAAAGGAAATGTGTGAATCTGCAATGAACAAATCAATTTAATTTTCTCTACCTACCACTAAAATTCAATGTATTAAATATAACTTCTATTGTATATAAAAATTACAAGGTAATATCCTGGAACAAATGAAGTAACACATAAATAAATAGTAGGCATGGATTTGAAGATATTTATCAAACCAGATGGCAGTCATGGCAGCCAACAAGTCAAAGAACAGTCTTCCAGAGAAGCCGCATGCTATTGGTAAATGGAAATTTTAAATGGCTTAATTTTACTTCATAACATTTCTGATTAATCACTGAAAATAACTAAATTTTATTGCAAAATATTTGAAAAATACCTTCAGTTTGGAAAAAGAAAAAAGTCACCCATTTTCCCACTGAACAACTTAAAACTATTGTTAGTGATCTGGAACATATTCATATTTCCTTCTGCTTTTTAAAATATTGATCATCCTCTCTTCAAGAATGCTATAGTCTCTTATTTTCACTCAACATTGAACAATTAATATTTCCTTCAATTTACTATTGGAAAACATGTTTTATTTTAATTAGTATGTAAGACTCATGCATAGAAACAGGCCATAATTTATCAAATCTTTCACTATTATCTCCAGATTCTCAATTAGAAATAATGCCAGTAGATAAACTTTTTATTAAAATTTATGACTATTTCTAAAGGATATACTTATACAATTTTGCTGTGTTATTTCAGACTACTTTCCACAAATGCGTCAGTTTAAATTCTCACTGGTAGTATAAAAGGACACTCATTTAAACACACCCTCACCAACACAGAATGTTATACACTTTTTTATACCTTTGCCCATTTGGTAGTTAAAAATGATGTCTTATTTTAATTTTAATTTAAAGGGATGTTTACTTACAAATACTGTCACAAATAATATGAAATATATTCTATTATTTTATATATTTTATAGTCACCTCCTTGTCTCAGGTCCTATTATCATCTATCTATGTGGAATTTATGTTTCATTTTAAGTTTTCTAATGTCAAATGTTAGACAAAAACCTATGGGAACCTTGTAAATAAAATTTGTATCAAAACAATTAATGAGCTTGGTAAATTTATAGCAGCTTATAAACCAAAACTCTCCTAAAAGTTTCCAATACATGAGTATTCAAAGTTAAAATTAATGAGGCTTTATAGTTTGTATATTCAACTGCGTTTAAATTCTTTCACCAAGCACCCAAAACAGCAGGTGTATTATCTCAGGTCAGACCTTCTTGGTCCTTTGTGTCTTACAGCAATTGATTCTTAGAGACGTTTTATTATTCATTCTACTCTAGCTATTAACACTTTAGTAATATTATTTGTCATTCTTTAGGAATATTTATTACTTTAAATGGTAGCTAAAATGAACTAAAATAGAAGAGATTTAAGAGACCATCTTAGAAAGCACTACGAGAATTAATAAGTTTCACTTTCAGAATATAGGAAAGCAAAACCAACTTAGAAATTTACTATGCTATGGAGGGTATTAGTTTGCAGTGAAGCCTCTATAAGTGTTACATGATTAATATTCCTTATTCAGACTTGCAAAGCCCTGAATTACTGCTCAGTAGTAAGTACAGTGTTTTATAAAATTTGCTTCAAGGTTAACCCCTCATCTTGGTTTCCATGAATCAGTCCTAGGTTAACACTAGCCCATGCAACCCATTCATTTTATCACTTATCAGAGAAACGGAGGCCAGGCTTAGGAAATAAATTATAGAGTTGTCGTTTATAAAATGCTATAAGGTGCTAGGTGATTTTCACTAGCTGGAATTTATGTCTTATTATTGGAACAGAGCACAGTCTCCAAAACCAGAGTGCTTAGGCTTGCCTCTGGCTCCCCAATTTATTAAATCGCTTAGCATGGGTACATTACTTAAACTCTCTGTACCCCAGTTTTCTCATCTATGCAATGTGGAAAATAATAGTATCTAATGTGATAGATTACATTTTTGTTTCTAAATACTTGCTACCACACCTTATGAGAAGAAAATAAATTCCCTTCCTCATTGAAAACATGATTGATCATGCAATTGTGGTGTTCCCGCCTATGAATTATAAATCTTCATTCCATTAAGGAAGGATTAGCCATTTCAATTCTTTTCCTCAAATCAATGTGAACAAAAGTGATGAGTACCACTTATGCAGAGAAGTTTTAATAGTCATTGTTTGACTAAGCCCTCTCTCTTTCCCCTTTGTTACAAGATTCAGTTTGGACTAATCTTTCAGCCTAGGTAGAGCAGAGCCACTGTTTGTCAACCAGAGCAACTGTTACATGCAATGTGAGCAAGAAATAAAATCTGTTTTTGCTGTATGCTTCTGAGACTGAGGACTTGTTCATCATGACAGCATATCATGGCCTAACCAAACCAGTACATTATTTCAAAGGGTTGTTTTCAGGATTAAATGTATAAATATAAACATAAAACATTTAGAACAGTGCCTTAAACACAGTAATACTATATAAGTGATGATGAAGATGATTAATTCTAGTAATATTCAATAGCTAATGAAGATATCTTAAATGCAAATGGCCTATAGACACATGAAGCCATGTACAGCTCAATAATATTAATGATAAAAATAAATGAAAATTAACATGAAAACAAAAACTTTTATTCTAGTATTAAATTGACAATAAGTATTAGAGCAGATTTATATTAACAATGACAATGTTTCTGTAGTATAACTTAGAGGTACATGTAAATAATTATAGTTTAAACATTTTTCTGAGTAAGGAATTATGGATGCATTCTAAATTATAATTGGAAGTTATCTATTCTACATTATTTACATCAGCAAAGCAATGAAAATATTATTTAATCCTAATAATAGGAATCATTAAATTATGGTATATGTACTGTTAAATTCTACTTAGAAATTTAAATTATTTTAAAGGAATATTTAATGATACCTACAAATGTTGATTAGATCTAGATCTAAATATAGATATAGACATACACATATTAAATGGAGTATACAGAAACTCCATTTTAGTAAAAACAAATACACATGGGTAGCTGTCTCACCTTCTATATTTTTCAATTTTTATATGTATTAATTTTACAGTAAGAAAAATAATTTAAAAATTAAACATACTGCTTTATTTATTGTATAAATGTGTCTCAAAACCAAAGAAGAAAAAAACAGAATCCTCATGACAATGCTGTACAACGCAAACAACAAGGACTGTGGTACTGAAGATGTATAGTCTAATCCCAACTTCCTCACTCTCTGTGTGATTTCAGCAAAATTACTAAAACTCAAGGAGCCATATTTTCTCCATCTGCAATATGATAATCATAACTACCCACCCTGATGAACTGTGTAGAAAAGAAACAAAATCATGCATATAAAAACCTGATTATTCTCAATAAATGTTAGCATCTTAATGCCAACTTATAGTATTATGCTATATCAGTTGACTGATTCCCCAGTTATCAAGCAAGGAAAACCTTTCTTCAGTCTTTGGTTTGGTAATGGGTTGTGGATTTTGCTGTCATCCCTCTCCCATGTACCTTTACCCTGGGAACTGTATCAAACAGTACTACTCCAATAGGTTATAAAACAGCTAAGTGTGTGATCTTCCTTTTGATTACCCTGTGTAACTGCCCTTTTTACTTTTAAGCATAACCTATTTATGATAATAACGAAACTTTATACAATTGAGATATTTGCAATACATAGTAGCTCTCAAACTTTTGGACTTAGGACTCCTTTATAGTCCTAAAAAAGATTAAGAATCCAAAGAGCATTTGTTTTTTAGGGCTATAGCTATCAATAGTACTGTGTTATAAATTTAAACTAAATTTTTTAATTAAAATTTGTTAGGAACTGCCCTGCCTGGTATCAGAAGCTGTAACCCCCACCTAGGCTAAGGCTGAGGGAGTGGCCTTGGACCATAAGCCAGCAAGGAGATAAAAGCTTATCTCCCTGGCAGGAGCGCTGCTTCTGCTGCTTCATTCATAACTGAACCCCAAAGCTTGGTTGGTTAGCCAATGACGGGTAAGATTCCCCAAGGGGGGAACAATCTAAGATAGGCACAATCACATGGGAGGCCCCCAATAAACTTTGGGGGCTACGGCAAAAGGGTATGATGGACCCTCACTCCTCAGCTGTGATATAGCCTGAGTCCTCATGGTCTGGGAGAAAATCTCCTTATCCCTTGGCTGCCTTACTTCCCTTACTCCACCTAAGCCTGAAACAATGACAGGGTGGCGCAGCTCTGTGCTGAAAAGGGAGGGTTCCCTGGGTGATCAGGACTAAGAAAGAATATGTAAGACCCTGTGAAACCTGCTTTGTTTAGAAAGCTCTCAGCTGAATGATAAAGGTCCAAGGAAGAAGTAAGTTTGTTCTTTAAAGTTTTATAGCTCTTTGACCCTAACTCAAAATAGGCCCTCAGACTTCCTTGCTATCTATTGTTTGATCCCTACTTCCCAGCAATGTTTAATTTATTTATTTTAATCTAAAAATAATAAAGCCAAATAATGTTAACATACAAAATATTTTAATGAAAAATTAAATTTTTATTATATTTTCTAAATAACTATATTATTTTTTTCTAAATATAATTATATTTTCTAAAAACTATTGAGAAATCAAAATTTTTATATAGTAAATAACCTTTAATATTTGGCTCAATAAAAAGCCTGTTGTATTATATCATATATGTCTTTGAATTCAATCAGTTGCTATGTTGTTTTGTTTCACACATATATTCATCTGGAAAAGGAAATAGTATTTTTATAGCATTTTCAGACAATTATAAATACTATGCTTTGATAGTACACTAAAACTCAACAAGTAAGCCCTGGCTGGTGTAGCTCAGCTCGCGGGCTGCGAACCAAAGTGTCGCAGGTTCGATTCCCAGTCAGGGTACATGCCTAGGTTGCAGGTCATGACCCCCAGCAACCGCACATTGATGTTTCTCTCTCTGATGTTTCTCTCTCTCTATCTATCTCCCTCCCTTCCCTCTCTAAAAATAAATAAACAAAATCTTTAAAATAAAAAAAAAAACTCAACAAGTAAATTTCCCAAAGGTTACTTATAACATGGAAACTGAAAGCACAATAATCAATGTTTCATACTTGACTAGGTTAAATCTATTGGTCTATGTTGCACTTTGGGTTTTTAATATATGCCTAATTTTATAGCATCTTGCATTATAACATTCATGGAAAATATCTGTTCATTGTGTTATGCACATCTTGCAATTGTTGATACATTTCATATGCAATATTTTTAAAAATTACATTTGCTTATATCATCACTGATCTCAAAAAATTATTTAAATTTTAGGAAGCTATCAAGTTCATAGTGAAGAATATGGGTTTACAAAAGTATGAATTTCACTTCAAAGCTCAAATTTTATCTCGGCAATAAATATTGTTACTTGTTTTTCTGAGATGAATGATTCACTTCATATTTTGAGGAAAATGTCTGCTAAATACCCAACTTTAAATATGCATAGTTTCTCTGTCAGCTACTTGTTCAGTTAAAAATAATGTGCTGTGAAATAAGTAGCTAGTTCAACTTACTATTAAAACAACTGCACAAAAGCTTCTATTCTAAACAGCCATGGCATAAACAGTATGAAGTGGAAGTACTTTATGCTTATTTCCCATTTCATCATAAATATGTACTCACTCTTTATTGTCTCTATCAATGTAAATGTCAACAAAATGAAAAAAAACAAAGAATATCTTAGTATTATTATAAAAAGGCATTTGACCTCATAGACCCTGTGATGGGGACTCAGGGATCTCCAGGGATCTACAGAAATCATAATTTGAGAACTACTGACATCAGTCATATTCAAGTCCTGAAATCATGCAAATGATTGTATATCCTTAGTTCTCTGAGGTAGGTTGGGCTTTGTTAACTTTGTTTTACTCCTTTAGAAGAAATATCTCCTGTGTTCATTCAATTCTTTGTTTCCCCAATAACCATTGAATAGTCCACTCACCCCCTCTTAAAAATGGTAGCAGACTGTTGTCTCTTCATTCAACTTTATCTAAATGCTGAAGTTGCCATCCCACTTGCACCTGCTGTACTGTTTCCCAGAGGTAGAGAGATGGGTAGCCTCAGTCCCCTACTTTTTATGACCAGGAAACAAGGTTCTACTGATTCTGCAAAACATGCCATATTCTCTTGGGTGAAGCATGGTAAGTGAGGTAGCATTACAGAAGGAAGTATAAATGTGGGCTCTGGAAATCTACTAACAGTCATGAGCTGTAGGTCTAGGCTGTGGTTTTTGAGCCAGGTCTTGAATATATGGTAATGAAAAAAGAAAAAGTTGCAATTAGCCCCAGTCTGTTTGACAGTAAACAATAAGCAATCTGTTAATGTTTTTCATCACAGATATGAACAACAGTTTCATAAAAAGTCTTATGTTCAAACATGATGACGATATGCATATGTAAATGAAGTATAGTCGACTCTAGTTATTCCCCAAAGTTACATTCTGTGAAGCTACAATGAACCCTGGATTAACAGATAATGAAATATGGCTCTTCTGGGAAATACAGGGTTAGGCTCCTGCAAGCATCTGGTCATATTTTTTGTCATCTAAAACACTGTTTGTATCATGGAGATCGGTTTGCTAAAGTCCTTTATAAAATAAACCAGTCTCTTCAGCCTTGCAAATTTGCACTTGCATATAACCCTTTTCCTGTACAACATTCACCATGTATTTTTAAATGTCAATTACTGTCTCATAACTAAGGAAGCTGTCACCCCTGCAAGTTTATTTTCTTGCCGTATCAACCTTTGAAGTGAGCAAGCCAGGCAGCACTAACCAAGAAAGGGTTAGCACTTTCCTGACTCTAGGTAACATGACAATAAATTTCTTTACCTATCAGCCTCCTAGTAATGCTGTTCAATTAAAAAAATATGCTTTTTGTTGATCATTACCTCACAGATCCACAAGTTTAGTCACCTACCCATCTATTCACCCTGCACTACAAATGTTAGTTTATCACATTGCAGAGCAGGCTTATATACAAATAAAAAATTTTCCTCTTCCTTTTTCAGGATGTTCCAAACTTTGATTCATTAACATTGAACTTAGGGTCAGCAGCATTATAACTCATGCTGAAACAAACTTGTCTAACATGTGTACCTTCACCATAAGACACATCACAGCCTTTTTGCGCTTAGGAACACTTCACAGCACTTCAACACTATGCTTGGGAGCAAATTTCAAAGGTGAAAGCACCACAAGAAAAAAATGCAAAACCACTGGCACTAAGTAGATTGCTACCAAGACACCTGTTTACAGCCCGAGAGCTGGAACAAAAAGACAGAGCGTTGCCTATACTCTCTCCATGGCAAATGTGTGCAGCGGGCAACGCAAATGTTTTGCTGCTCTGTGTATGTGTAAAAACTGACTACAAAAATGTCACAAGTATTGGTTTTGTGGTAACAAATATATTTTATTAAGTAGGCAGACTCACAAATACAGAATCCATGGATAATAAGGGTTGACTATATTCACAGAGAAGTTAAAGTTCAAAGGTATTTGGAATTATAAAAATGTTACAATCAAAAAGATGAAACTGCAAATGTATTTTTTCTGTCAGTAACAAAAGCATTCATCCATAAATTCATAATCTTTAGGGATATAGACACTGTGTTAGGATTAAGTATATCAAAGTAGTTTTTTATATATAGTATAAAAATTAAAAATCCAGAACTTCTGGACAATTTCCATTATCAGCTATTCATTCAAATGACATCAACTCCCAATTCAGGTCCAGTAAAAAGACATAAATTTATATTTCAGTTTCTAGTATTGGATAAAATACTAATAGAAAATCCATTGTGCTTGAATTAATACAGAAAAAGTAACAACTTGCCACAAAAAAGTCATATATCGGAAACATTTCTGAAGCATTCAATTCTATTTTTTAAATTCATTTTGGGAAATTATTCCTTGATGATTGATTCCAGGCATTTTAGAAAAGGCATACCAAAATTGAAATGCAATTTACAGAAAACCCTCATTATTATCCATTTAAAATCATCCATAAGTATTTTAAGATCTTATTAGGAGCTAAATTCTAAAACTTTGTCTCAAACTTAACTCTTTTATCACAATAATTTTGATATAATTTAGATTAACCTTCTTGAGTCAAATATTTTGCATTCGGTTACCAATATGTGAAACTATATGAAAATATAATATTAAGTCTCAGAAGTTTTACAAATCAAGAGGTTTGCCTTGTTTATACATACAGAAGCAATATGAAAGAACACCCTTCCATTTCTTCTTTACTTTGTCTACTTCAAGGCCAAGTAAATAACCTGCTTTGTGATTGGCTCACTAAATATGGAACTATAAATCCTTGCATGCCAGCTCCATTGTGAATCCCCTTAAGTTTAAATCTAGGGTCACATATCAAGCACCTGTAGGAGTAGCCCTCCTGTAGACTCCTCCAGTGCTCATAGCGAAGGTTCCAGCATCCTAAGTCCTGGGTCAGTCATGTTGCTGGCCCTAATTATGCACACTAATAACATTTTCTCAGTAATGAGTTTTATATTGTGCCACTGATTCATCAACTATTTATTCAATATCCAATATGTACCTTGAACTGTGAGTTAACCAGAATACAAAATGAATGATACTATATATTTCTGTCCATGATCATTTTCAAATTAATTTTTATGTGTAGAAAAGTAATCATTATTTTCATTAGAAGGTCATCCTTTCCCCAATGCATATGTGTTGGTCTATTTCTAAACTATGTCGTCTCTCCTGCTCCTTCACTTGTTGATCTTTGTACTCATACTAGACTCTGTTAACTTTTCTAATTTTAGAATGAGTCCTGAAATCTGTTAGCATGTGTTCTTCTTAAACATTTTTTTGAGCTATGCTATGTCCTTTTAGTTTCCATATAAATATTAGAATTATCTAATTAATGTCCACAAAAATTAAAGTGTTTGATATAGATTAAAATAAAATATATCCACAGATCAATTATATTCTCTACATAACTCTTTATTAAATTCTATAGGCAATGTTTTAAGGTTTTCAGTATAGAGGTCTTACACATCTATTAAATTCATTCCTGGGTATTTTGTGTTTCTATCAATTATAAATGGTGTTTTAAAATTTGCATTTTGCAATTAGTCTCTAGTTTCAGTTTGCCACTAGTCTCTAGTTGACCATCTGAAGTTCTTTTAATCATTTTATAGGTATGTGCTTCCATTTGAAATTATTTTCCTTCAACTGAAGAACTTTCTTGAGTATTTCTTGTAGTGAAAATTTCTATAGAAATTTGGTTTTGTTTAAAAAGAATTTATTTTGTGCAAATCTTTGAGGAATATTTTTAAGGATAATATTCTACATTGACTCTTTTTTTCTTTGAGCCCTTTAATGACATATTATTATTACTATTATTATCATTATTGAAAAGTGGTCAAGCAATTTATTCAGGAAATCAGTATGCTGGTGTTAGAATACAGTTTTCCAGTGCTTTTAAAAAAAATTTTTTTAACAAACTTTTTTTTAAGATTTTATTTATTTATTTTTAGAGAGGGAAGGGAGGGAGAGAGAGAGAGAGAGAGAGGGAGAGAAACATTAATGTGCGGTTGCTGGGGGTTATGGCCTACAACCCAGGCATGTACCCTGGCTGGGAATCGAACCTGGGACACTTTGGTTCCCAGCCCGCGCTCAATCCACTGAGCTACGCCAGCCAGGGCTAAAAATTTTTTAAAGATTTTATTTATTTATTTTTAGAGAGGAAAGGGAGGGAGAAAGAGAGAGAGAGAGAAACATCAATGTGCGGCTGCTGGGGGCTATGGCCTGCAACCCAGGCATGTGCCCTGACTGGGAATTGAACCTGCGATGCTTTGGTTCACAGCCCGCACTGAATCCACTGAGCTACACCAGCCAGGGCCACATTTTTTAATTTAATTTTATTTTTTAACATTTTTTGTTGTTGTTGAAGTACAGTTTTCTGCCTTTTCTCCCTACCCCTCCCCACCACTCCAGCCCTCCCCACCTGCCTCCCCTGTTTCTACAGCCCCTTGTTATTGTCCATGTGTCTTTTATAGTTGTTCCTACAAACCCCTCACCCTTTTCCCCTTTAACCTCCTCCCCTCTCCCCTCTGGTCACTGTCAGCCTGTTCTAAATGTCAGTGTCTTGGGTTACATTTTGCTTGCTTGTTCATTTTGTTGATTAGGTTCCTGTTAAATGTAAGATCATATGGTATTTATCTTTCACCGCCTGGCTTACTTCACTTAGTATAATGCTCTCCAGTCTCATCCATGCTGTCAAGGGTAGGAGCTCCTTCTTTCTTTCTGCTATGTAGTATTCCATTGTGTAAATGTACCATAGTTGTTTTATCCATTCACTTACTGATGGGCACCTAGGTTGCTTCCAGCACTTGCCTATTGTAAATTGTGCTGCTATGAACATTGGGGTTCATAGGTTCTTTTGGATTGGTGTTTCAGCATTCTTCAGATATAATCCTAGCAGTGGAATTGCTGGGTCAAAAGGCAGATCTATTTTTAGTTTTTTGAGGAAATTCCATACTGTTTTTCATAGTGGTTGCACCAGTCTGCAATCCCACCAACAGTGCACTAGGGTTCCCTTTTCTCCACAACCTCTCCAACACTTGTTGTTTGTTGCTTTGCTTATGATGGCCATTTTCAATGGTGTGAGGTGGTATCTCATTGTGGTTTTAATTTGTATCTCTCTGATAGCTAGCGATACTGAACATCTTTTCATATGTCTCTGGACCCTCTGTATGTCCTCCTTGGAGAACTGTCTGTTCAAGTCCTTTGCCCATTTTTTAATAGGGTTTCTTGTCTTCTTAGAGTGGACTCATGTGGACTTAGTGAGTTATTTATATATTTTGGAGATTAAACCCTTATCTGAGGTATCATTGGCAAATATGTTTCCCATATGGTTGGATCTCTTTTCATTTTGATACAGTTTTCTTTAGCCATGCAGAAGCTTTTTTTATTTTGATGAGATCCCATTTGTTTATTCTTTCTTCATGTCCCTTGCTTTAGGGGACATATCAGTGAAAATATTTCTGCATGAAATATCTGAGATTTTCCTGCCTATGTTTTCCTCTAGGACTTTAGTGGTATCGTGACATCACTCTTTAAAAAACTTAACAGAAAAGAGAAGAAAATGACAGAACTTACGAACCAAAAATAAATCCTGTTCATAAAATGAATAAAAATAGAAAAAAAGCAGATCACATCAATGTGAAGTGACAGTTTAAAATGTTTTAAATGGTGACTAAAGCAATAATGCTGACGAAAACTATCTCCTAAAAAGCAAGCATGAAGCTAAAATAAATAATGCATTAATCCAAGTTGAATTAAATATCATAAAATATGTATTTAGAGTCATGAAAAAAAATCTGGATAATTGTGAAAACTAATACCAGAAATGGACAAATAGGAAGACAAATAGGAGAATTAAAAGGACTCAGGAAAGAAATAGAAAAAAAAAATAACTCATTTCAGAAATGAAAGCTAAAGTAAAAAATTTACAAGGGCAAACATATTTAAATAAAAGTCTAATAAAGGCCATTGTACAAAAGAAGTAAAATCACCAGGAGAATGAAAATTATATACACACACACATATAGGTATTTTTAAAAAAAAGGGAAAAAGTGTTTGAATTGGAAGAAAATCAAAGGGAAGTCTATGTATAAATGCAGTCCATAGAAAAGAAAATCAAAAGGATGAAAGTTAACATTTCAATATTTACAACTATAATCAAAGAAAACATTCCAAAAATACAAGAATATCAGACTCCACGTTTTCAATTAATACAGAACAAGGAAATCTGGCACCATCTAGCAAAGCTATTGAAGATCAAAGACAAAGTCCTTAGGACCCTCAGACAAAGATGGAAACCCGAGAGAATTAGAATGTCATCAGACCTCTCTAAAAGAAACACAAAACAAGGCACAAGTAGAGTGAGGTTTTTGAGGAAGTTAAAGAATAAAAGTGTGAGCTCTTCAGGTATGAAACTTAAAAAAAGGTCAAACCCTTTTTAAAGTATCAGGAGTACAGAAAAGCAGATTTAAATGTGCAAGGAGTTACAGAATACCAAACTGGAAAACTTTGCTAAGGGACTGATGTGAGCATTCTGTATGTTTACTTCAATAAATTCACTTTTTGAATTAAGACTCAAACAACATTGGAATTACAGGCAGAAAAGTAAAATTTACAAAATTAAAATTTGTGACAAAGTACTGAAGGATCTGATTCCTGGCCCAAATTCTGTATGTGAACTTTCAGGCCCAACCTTACGCAAATACAAAGACTGTTTTACCCAACAGGCCTCAAGGGGGGAAGCTGCCCTCCCTGCCCGAGATTTGGTGCACTTCAGTCTCTGAAGGGAGTTGAAGTCAAAGATCCAGGCCCTACTGGTTAGCCATGCTCTTAGAATAGAATAATATAAAAATTATTATAGAGAAAGACATACAGAAAATATGGGTAAGCAAATTGAGTAAAATCTTCATGAAGGATAAATCTGGTTAAAGGATATATAGGTATTTTTGTAGTGTTTTTATTTTTACAACTTCCTTATAAGTTTGAAAATATTTTCTAATAAAAATATGTAAATACATATAAGCTAAGAAGAAGAAATCATTTGCCAAAGGTCACCTCCATGGGAATATAATGAGAGGTGCCGGCTCATAACATTTGATTTCTTGGTGTATCTCAATATAAATCAATTTCTCTCTTAGAAAATATAATTTCATGTTGGCTATATTCCTCTTGCTTGTTCTTCCAAATCTGCTCTCTGTATCAGTACAGTTTCCTGTGTTCCCCTGAAGGCCGACCTTTATGGACTCATTAATCAGCTCCCTTTTGCTAAGGTACTCTCCTGTGTCGAGCCAATGAGAATGCCAGCAGGATCTCAAGCTTGCTTTGTTCCAGGGACTGTTTCTCTACCAAAGTTTATTGTTTCCTTTAAGTGGCTCTCTCATACAGATACCACTGTAATTCAAATTATAACTCTATCTATGGGTACTGCAAAACTGCTCCTTCCCTTTGCTTAAGGGGTGAAACAGCAACCTCGGCACTGTAAACCTACTCCCCCAGCTTCACTATTCCTGGTTGGTTTCTTTTAACCCTGACAACGACTTCATAAATATCCCCTCTACTAAGCCTCCCCCAATCACTCTTTTTTAGTATGCCTTCTCTTTATTGCAGGGATCTTGTCTGGTATATAATGCTAATGGGAAAAACAAAACTAACATGAAAAACGTATTTAAATCTTGAAAATGTTTTAAAAACTATATTACAAAAATGCAAATATTAGTAAAGGCAGGGAAAGATGTGAAAATTAATCATTTAAAAATATCTACATGGGTCATTTCACTGATGAAAAATAGATGAAATCAATTTAACTGTTAAAGCAACACATTTTTTTTAAAGATGTCTCTAAAGTAACTTAACCTAATGGTGCATATACAAGTTGGTAGGAATTGTATATTTACATATAGATACCAAAAGCAATGCCTTGAAAACAAAATGAAGCCTATTATATATGATCAAATCTTTATATTATAAATTAGTATCACTTAACTTCTCTCTCTTTCCTTGCAGCCATGGTCAAGACCCCAAAGACCACTGAAGGGTAAGAAATGTTCAAATAAGGCAACTTCAGTATAAAACCATGGCTATTTTCCCTAGTTTTTCTGCATCTTCCCTCCATTTTCTCAAAATATCTGCTCATATCCTATAACCAAATCCACTCTATCATTGACTATTAATAGCAGCAGGTTAGGTAAAAGGGGACATTTTCTTTTACTCAAGTTGTGACAACTCCATCTTTCAGCTGCTCAGTCTCAAAACCTCAGAGTTATCCCTGATTCCTATTTTTGGCTCACACCTCAAAAACTATTGGTTCTTGATGATTAGTCAGATTTTACAGTAATTTTTCCACTGTTCCGTCCTAGTCTGAACCACCTTCCTCTCACACCTACATTACTATACCTTTCTAATTGTTAGTACAGCTTCTATCTGACTCCTACTAAGTCTCTTCTTGGCACAGTGGCCAAAATAATCCCTTTGAAACATAGACTATGTCACACTTCTCAGAGCTCTACAATGGCTCTTTTCAATCTAAATGGCTCTTTTCAATCTAAATGAAACCCAAATTCTTTTACAATTGCTTAAAAGGCTCTATGTGATCTTGTTCCCATTACCTTTCTAAACACATTGCCTACTAATTGCCAACATTTTGCCTCTTCTCTAGCCAAACTGGCCTCCTTGCTGCTCCTCAGACTCCAGGTATGACACCACCTTTCCACAGGCACTTCTCACTATCTGGAACACTCGACCCCCAAATATTCCCAAATGCATGTTCTATATTTACTCAGATGTCACCTTTTCAATGACGCCTGCACAGACCTGTCTCTCATTTTACCATTTCCTATCCCCTTCTCTTTTCTAAATTGTCTTTGTTCCAGGAGTCATTGTCTTTTAACTTTCTATATCATTTGTGTAGCACATTTATCATTTATGGGCTTCTATGACTCAAGTGCAATGACTGGCACTATGCATGTGTTCAATAAGCGTTTGTTGAATGAATTAATGGAATAATATATTCAACAAATACGTTTTGAGTTCCTCCAAAATTGTTAAATAGTCTAAAAGTGTTTTTCTAATGAATATTTACTCTGTAGATTAACCACAATGTCTAAATGATACTGAAATCATAATGATACAATTGAATCAAAACATTTCTCATTTCTGAGTAAATCCTACTCAGCTATTTCTGTACATGTATTTCAAACACACATCTTGTCTGTGCTTCCTCTTGATTCTGCTCTCTATTCCCATTGCAGCTCCAAAGCAAGACTATGTGGTCCTACTTCTCTTTGCTCCACCATGGGACTTCATATATTCGATTGGGTTTATGTGTTAATGTGTTCTATTTCACAATTGATTTTGAAATTTTCTATGGCAATGTCTATTGTGTGCATCTTAGTTTCCCAGCATTTAAAGTCAGCAGTGTATGAATATTTAGTGAATAAAAAGAAGAAAAAAAGGAAATAAGAAGGTACACAGAACCTCCCTGTATATATTTTTCTGAAACCTGTCAATGTACAATTATTTCAAACTCTAAGAAGATGATTTAGGTTTCTTACCTGTCTTTTTCTTATTTTTTTCTTCAGTTTTCCATACATAAAAGAAGACTATCTATAAAAATTCTTGAGTCATGTAAATTCAACACAAGACTAAAGTAAATTAATTTGTATCATCCCTCAATTTTTCTAATGTAAACATTTTACTAAAGTAATTATTTTAAAATGCCATATAAATATTCCAATATTTTTATTATTTTGACATTTTTCATCACCCTTAAAGTATCATAAAAAATTTGAGTTTGTAACAGATTCAGGAGAACCTCTGTATTAGTGCCTTAAGCAAAGACATTAAAGAGTTTAACCAAAATTTGAGCAGTTTTTATGGTCAGTTTCAGCTATTGGTTTAATTCAACAATTTTTAGAAGAAACACTGAGAATTAATGCAAGTTCCAAAACCAAAACTCAAGCTTTGTTTTTATTTTTTCTTAAGTACTATAAAAAGCACTGAGTGTATGAATCTGAAACTATCAGGATAGTTAAATTGATCAGCTAATGTATTAACTACATCTTAAGGTAGGCTGATCAATATTTTGTCTTAGATTAAAAATGCAAGGATGCTAAGTAATTTCTATAATAGAAAATATAAACCTAGCTGTCCAGTAATACTTAAATTATTACAGGCAAATAAAATATATTGTCCACTTTTCTTTGTGCAAACTATACAGCATATTTGGGGCATATGTAGGGCCTATTCAACACAGTTATATTGACTTTCGGCCAACATGTTTTCCAATTACTTTTTATCCAGAAAAATACTGGATAAATTCAGTTTTTCCTTCTTTTCTTGATGTCTATGTGAAAAGATGCACAGCTCTTTGAAATAGGACCAAATCAGCTTAATATAGTTTTCTTACCTAAGCTTTTATCTCTATGGGGGATCAATAATTCCAGCATCAAGAAAAGCCTATCACAGAATTATAACTACAAAGACAAAACTTCCTATTGGTTTATTTAACAATAAAATTCAGATTTCAGTTAATCTCTTTTTCCTGAGAGAATAACCAATTCTGGACCCTGTAAACAAACATACTATGCATTAAAGTTGGAGATTGACCATTAGATCATACCCTAGTGCCTTTGCTCTGCTTAGGTCATAAGCCTCTAAAAGCACTACTTGAAAATACAATATTCCTAATGAGAATGAATCTGAAACTGGAAATTTAACAAGTACTTTTCTGAACATGGACACCAGCTTGCCTTTGTGCTATTTCTAAATTAAGCTTCTTATTTTTAAAAGTGAACCTCCTCTTTCTATTCAGACTACTCTGATTACATCAAACAGCATCCTTCCTACTATCCATGCACTTTTTTCAAGAAAATTGAACCTCTGGGATGCTTCTTCCAATTAGTTAGTCCCATTCTTATGGCAGAAACTCAATGCAATCTTATAATTATTTGCTTATCTCTAACAGTTTTAATAGTGATTATATATTTGTTTGCCTTTGAAAATGTATCCATGTTGCAGAGGATGGGATATGTTTAAATTGCTGTGAACACTACAGTCAAACAATAAATACTAGATGATTAACTACTGATCACACTCCCATAAAAAGAAAGCACTATATTTATTTCAATCTGTGTACAATTGTAAGTCCAAGAAAAATATAGGCTCAATTATTTTTTAAGCTACAGGTTGAAAAAGTGGCTCAAGAGGAAGGACCCCTGCTGTGGATAAACCCGTCAAAGATATTATCCTGCCTTCTCATAGACAGAACAGCTGCTTCAAAGTGATAGCTATTCCTACACACACAAAGTTGCAAAATAAAACATTATTTGATGAAAATGTCTACTTATGAGGGCAAGCACATGAGTAGACAAACAATTATATGGGATTTAGTGAACAAGAGAGCCTAGATCCTTAATCAAACTTCTACTTATCTTTAATTAAAGAGAATAATTGGCCACACATATGCTAAGGGATTCTTTTATTTTTAACAAAATTATGTCACACATCATATTTTGTCAATTTAACTAGACACTGAATATGTCATGTAGCTCACTGAAATCACACAGAACATTTATCCACCATTTTAACGTGTGCTCTTAGTTTCTAATTTCTTGTATATTTTATTATGTATACAGCTTTTATTTCATAAGGCTTCCTATGAAAAAACTTCTCTGAATAATTTTGTTGACAAAACTTATTGGGTTTTTTCCCTTCCTACATAGAAGTTACTCTGTTGGCTACTAGCATGCATTGTTTAAGGATGTTATAAATGGAAGAATAAGATACCCACACTCTGGCCTGACAAGAAGGGAATTAGAAAGAGAGAAATAAATTTGTACTCAAAAAGATCAGCTCTGAAACACATTTTATACCTTAATTTTTAAGAATAAAAAGCAGTATTGTTTTTCCTATTTAACATAGATTGTTATGTAAAATGCAAAATACAAAGTGGGGCAAATGCAGGTTTATAGTTTACTATTGCATTATTATTTATTATTATATTATCTTTCCATATAAACGACCATAAAATGTCTTTTGCCCATTCCTGTATGTCATAAGTCCCTTAAATACATGAATAAGTCATCAGTTAGCAGTAGCTTAGATGGTGCAGTTTATGTTCCTTTTATCACTCTTTCCACCTTTGTTCCTCATACAGATAATAGCAGAGTCAGAGAGTGTCACTTAGAACATGAAAATAAAAATGGACTATTTGAAATTCATAACACACTTGTCCAGAAAGCATCCTGAAAAAAATTAAGGAAAAAGTAGCATAGAAAATATTGTTGGAGAAAAGAAATATAAACAAGAAAACCAATAAATAGATCTGAACCTGTACCAAAAGAAAATAATTGTACACAGAAAATTCCCCAATAGTATAATATAGATTCAAAAGATAAAACATTAAAAATAAATGTATTTATAAAAATGGTTCCATGCAAAAACTGCATTTTATTCATATACAGAAAGTAAAAGCAAAGGGGGGAAATGTCATGAGTATAAAGTATAGGGAAAATAAACAAATCAGAGTTCCTAGGGCAAGAAAGTGAAAGTGGTGGGTACTATAATAGGAAAATCTATCTGTTCTGTTATATGTATTTAATCATCATCCAAAACACAGTACAGGTATGCTCTCAATTTTCTTAGAAAAGTCCCAATAACTTAAGAAAAAAAAAGGAGAGAGGCAATGGCATTTAGCTATTAAAATCTATTTACCTGTATTTTGCTGTGTATAATGTGCAATTTTTGCCCAAATTTTTTAGGAAAAAATAAGGATGTAAATTATACATGGGTAGTACTAATTCTGTATGTTTATAAATGTTTTTAATTCTTTTATTTATGCTTATGTGTTAAAAGTATAACTCTAGAAAGGAATAACAATACCCATATGCAAAATAATACCCTTTATGATACAAAAAACAAGTATCTAAATAAAAATAAATAATTGAATTAAACAATTAAAACAAAACACTTTTTTCCTGAAATTTTGGGCCAAAAATGTGGATGCACACTATACACGGCAAAATATGATACCTCAGAAATGACTCTCAACACTGGTCTTTCATCCATTCTCAGCCCAGATTCACACCATAGGTTACTTTAAATCCTGTTGCTTTAAAACCTAAGCCACAAATGCACATATTATGTAAATTCATTGACAAATATTCTATTATTTACAAATACCTATTACAATGTTTGATACAGGCTCTAAACATCCTAAACCAAAAAACAACTCAATGTAAAAATGGTACCTATCTTAGCCAGGAGGTCAAGATAATCTTAGAGAAAGAAAACTTGTTTTAAGTAAAAACAAAACAAACTGTATTTACTGAGTACTTATTATATAATGAACACTGTTATTTACATGCATTAGTTCATGAAGATTTTATGGGATAAAAACTGCCATTGCAACTATTTTGAGAAATGTAGTACCAACAAGTTAAGCATGCTGCCCAGGGCTGTGAATCCTGTAGGCTGGGGAAGATGAGAAGAATGAGAGTGCACACAAGGGCAAACTCAAAATGTTGAGCTCCTTCCTCACCATCAAGCTCCCTGAGTTGAAGAGCTTGACCTGGCAACTAATTAGCTATGCAAGCAGTAGCAATGATATAATCTTTCTGGACATGCCTCAATTTCCCTTCATTGAAAAACTTGCTTCAAATGATTGTCACAATAGCTAATTCTCTAGGTTTCAAATTAAAACCGTTGGAATTAAGTGGTGTCACTGAGTGATTCAGCCTATGAGGCAATATCATGTTACAAGAGATCTTGAAAAATGAACAAGCCAAAAACAAAAACTTTCTTTCTTCATATTTATTCACAGGCACTTATTTGTGAGGATATGGGAGAACAATATTTCTGTAAATCTATTAGTGTAAAAAATGCCATGCAAGACGACTCTGTCTATTCCCTGAGGAAGACACAAAGACTATAGAGAAATGTCATTTTAATCAGCCAAGGCCAACATACCTCCTGCAGGCTCCTTCAGCCAGAGTCCCTATGCATCAAACCCAAAACACCCTCTGTGCAATAATCCTTCAGCTCTCACATAGCTCAGAGGTAGCGATATCCATAAAAAGACCCAGATACGGTATTAGATATGCCAACACTGGTTAAGTTAACATTGATTCATATAATTTTGATTCCCAGGCAACCGAAAGTGGTATCTTTCTCCCTATGAATATGGATGTAGGGTAAGTGGAGGCAGTCTGACTTCCTCATCCAGGTGTCTGGGTAACTAAGGGAAGCAGTGTTCCTATAGCCTTGAACGGACCTAATAAGTAGTGTTCTCATAGCCTTGACACTGGGTCCCATAAACTGTGGGCTCGCATGTGCAGAATTGTTATATTATATAATTCCTGGCATCTTGCTGGCTTTATTCCCCTCTAGTATCTAGACAAATAGGGACTAGTTAGAGACACACACGAGGAGACAGGTGCCATGATGGGTGCCACACTGGGGAGCAAGGGCCATGACATGTGACATGCAGAAGAGACAAGCAGCTTGCACGTGTGTCTTGCCCACCCGTGAATAAAGACATGACAGGCAACCCAACAGCTCCATGAATATTTTCCATCTGTATGAATACCATGAACCTGACCAGCCTTGAATGGTCACAACACAATAGAAATATTTTTTTTTAAATAAAGCATAATTTACATTCAGTAAAATTCACTCTCTCTGACGTATAGTTTTGTGAGTTATAGCCATGTAACCACCACTAAAATCAAGATACATAATAGGTCCATCACTATAAACTCACCCTTTTTAAAATATAGTTCCATCACTTCTGGAAAACACACACACAGCTGTGTAATTACTACCAAAATCAAGACACATAATGAAGACATAAACCAGTTCCAACACCCCACAAAATGTCCTGGAGCCCTTTTGTAGAAAATGACATGCCTCTCCCCTTCTCCTGGCAACCATTAATCTGTTGTGTGTCTCTATAATCATGCCTTTTCCCAAATGTCATGTAAGAGTCATACAACTTCTGGTCATGGCTCTCCTCCCTGCACAACCACATCAAAATTACAACTAAAATATAGAATTCTAAAATATAGAATTCCATCATTCAGGAATGTCAGAAATCGAGTTAAGTGGAAGTCTGATAACTATGGAATTGAAGAAACCACAACCACTCAGACTGGTAGGACTGGTGAGGATGCAGAACGGGCTGGTCCCACACCCATGTGGATAAAAATTCAGGAGGCATATATCGGGAGCGAGGAGTCCCAGATCCACACCAGGCATCCCAAGCCCAAGGTTCCAGTTTTCAGGAAGATAAGTTCCCATAATTTCTGGCTGTGAAAATCAGCAGGGATTGAGTGGGAGAAGGAGGTTGATGGAGCCCTAAGCAGTTTCTCTTGGGGAACCCATACATGGACTCACCTATACAGACTTGCTCCCAGTAGGCTCCAGCACCAATGAGGCAGCTTTCAGGGCACCAGTGGTATACTGGGAAAGACTAAAGTGTCTGGCATCAGAGCAAGCAGAGGTCTTGAACCCTTTGCTGAGCTCTCCCCCCACAGAGCTGGTAGGCTAGTGCTATACCTGAAACTCCAAGAACCTGACTAACACTGTGTAACCCAACTTGGAGATCCACAGAGACTCCACTAGACCCACTTTAGCGGCCCACCCAATCTGCTTTCCCATAGAATGGCTGGTCTTAGCTCCTAAATCCTATCAAGCAATAGCTATCTTCAGAGAGCCCTAGCAGCAGCCAGATTAGAGTCACGGCTTGGCTTCACCTGAGAATCCCCAAGCCCAGCACAAGTAGCAGCTATCTCAGATTGCTTTACAGGTCAGACAGGGTGTCCTGGGCAAAACACGGGTGGGAGCTGACCTGGGCCTGTATCACCCAGGGAAACCCCAGGTCCAGCACACCCAGTGGACAGCTACAGACCACATTGGAGCACCAACACCCTGCCCCTGCACAGCTGATCGTCCGTGGAGGACAGAGGTCAGTGGTCAGTGGTCACAGCTAATCCTTGCAGCTGACTGGCCTGGGGAAATCCCTCCCATTGATCTGCCAACAACAACCAAAGCTCAACTACAAAAGGAGGGGGTACACAGCCCACACAAAGAACGCACCTTGTGTACCAAGCTTGGGTGACAGGGGAGGCTGTGCCACTAGACTCTACAGGACACCTACTATACTAGGCGACACTACCAAGACACAGAGTCAAAGCAGCTCTACCTATACCTAGAAACAAACACAGGGAGGCTGCCAAAATGAGGAGACAAAGAAACATGGCCCACATGAAAGAATGGATAAAAACTCCAGAAAAAGAGCAAAGTGAAATGAAGATAAGCAAACTATCAGATTCAGAGTTCAAAACGGTGGTTATAAGGATGTTCAAGGAACTTAGTGAGAACCTCAGCAGCATAAAAAAGACAAAGTTGGAACTAGAAGATTCACTAATTGAAATAAAGAACAATTCACAGAGAAACAACACTAGAATGGATGAAGCTGAGAATCAGATCAATAATCTGGAACATAAGGAACCACAAAACAACTATGCAGAACAAGAAGAAAAAAGAATAAAAAATGAGTTTAGTATAAATAGTTTCTGGGACAACTTTAGGAGGTCCAACATTGATCTCATAGGGGTTCTAGAAGGAGAAGAGAAAGAACAAGAAATTGGAAATCTATCTGAAAAAAAAAAACAGTGAAAAAAAATTCCCTAATTTGGTGAAGAAAATAGACATGCAAGTCCAGGAAGCACAGAGTCCCAATGATGGATACAAAGAGGCTTACTCCAAGACACATCATTATTAAAAGACCAAAGGCTAAAGATAAAGAAAGACTCTTAAAAGCAAGAAAGAGAAAAGTAGTTAGTTACCAGAAGGTTGCCAGATGGGAGGGAAGAGAGGGAGAATGAGTGAAGAGGTGAGGGGATTAAGAAGTACAGATAAGTAGTTACAGAATAGCCATGGGGATATAAAGTACAGTATAGAAAATGGAGTAGCCAAAGAATTTATATGCATGACCCATGGACATGAACACTGGTGGGGGGATTGTCTGAGGGAGTGGGAGGTGCTGGGTGAATGGGGGCAAAAGGGGAAAGATCAGGACAACTACAATTGCATAATCAATAAAATATCATTTCAAAAAAGATTCATACAGTTTATAGCCCTTTGAGTCTAGTTTTACTAACTTAGCATACTAGATTTGAGATTTTCTCGTGTTTGCATTTATCAGTAGATAGCTCATTTCAATTGTTGAGAAGTATTGTGTTGTATGGATGTACCACACTTTAACCAGTCACCAGATGAGTAACAGGGGTTGTTTGCAGTGATTCTGAACAGAGTCGCTGTAAGCATTTGCATACAAGTGTTTGGGTAAATATAAGTTTTTACTTCCCATGGTTAAATACCTAGCAATTGTATGTTTACCTTATGAGAAACACTTTTGTATTTTCTAAATAGCTATACCATTTTGCATTCCCACTAGCAACGTATGGATTCAACAGAGTCTAAGCTGTTCTACTTGGCATTATCAGTTTTGTTGTTGTTGTTGCTGTTAACCATTTTAATAAATATATGGTGATATCATACTGTGGTTTTAAATTGCATTCCCCTAAAGAGTAAAGGTGTATAGTGTATTTTCATGTGCTTAGTTGTTATACCTTCTGTACTGAATATCTATTTAAATATTTTGTTCTTTTCATACTTGGTTCTAAAAATTTCAATACTTTGAGATTTTTATTATTGAGTTTTAAGAAGGCTTTATGTAATCTGGATAAAAACACTTCATCAGATATATAATTTTGGATTATTCTCTCTACAAATAGATTGATTTTATTTTCATTCTCCTGTATTTTGAAAAGCTGATATTTTTATTTTGATGATGGTCAATTTTATCAATATTTTATGGGCTGTGCTTTGAAGTTGTAGTTAGAAAATATTAGCCTAAAATAAGGTCACAAAAATCCTCTACTATGTTTTTTTTATTTCTTTTTTTTTATTGTTGTTCAAGTAAAGTTGTCTCCATTTCCCCCCACCAATCCTCCCCATCGCATCCATCCGCACCTCCCACCCTTGATCCTACCCTCCTCCCTAGATCCTACCCCCTTTGGCTTTGTCCATGTGTCCTTTATACATGTTTCTTGACGACCTTTCTCCTTTTATCCTCCATTATCCTCTCCCCTCTGATTACTGTCAATTTGTTCTTTATTTTAATGTCTCTGGTTATATTTTTCTTGCTTGTTTCCACTTACAGGTAAGATTGTTTCCACTATAGGTTCCACTTATAGGTGAGATTATATGGTATTTGTCTTTCACTGCCTAGCTTATTTCACTTAGCATAATCCCCTACTATGTTTTCTTCTAGAAGTTCTATACTATTAGGTTTTATATACTGGACCTGTGACCATTTTTTAGTTAATTTTTATGTATGGAACAAAATATGGATCAATGTCCATTTATTCTGCATATGGATGTCCAATTGTTCTAATGTGAATTTTTGAAAAGTCTATCATTTCTTGACTAAATTTCCATAACATCTTTTCCTTAAAAATCAATTGACCATATATGTGTGAGTCTATATCCAGCCTCTATATTTAAGCAATTCATCCTGAAGGGTTTTAGGAGGTAGATAGTACCTGTAAAACCAGATATTGACAACCAATTCTTTTCCATTCACAGGCCAGTGCTCAATCCACTGAGCCACACAGCCAGAGCCAATAATGTTTTCTTTCTAAATAGTTTTTATTTACATAGTTGATCCTGGTAGCTGAAGGCACTATTGTTTCATTAGTCTTCATATTTTTACTATAAGGCAAATAGAATTTTCCCTAGTTTTTGCATATAGGAAATAAAAGGCACAAAAAGAAAAAAAGGATGAATGGATATAATATAAACTCCATATTATAAAGGTCTTCATAAATTTAAAAGAACTTAAAATTTACTTAAGAAAATTGCTATTTTTAAAGTGGAGGACAGGAATAAAAAGAGAAAACTGAAGGCAAAGAATAATAGAAAATGAGAAAAAAAAGGAACATTTATTGAGCACCCCTGATTGCCATGTACCATATAAGGCATTTTGCATGTGATGTTAATTATTTTAAATAATTGATTCTGACAGCAATGTATTCAAACAGTCTGTAGAGAAGCCAGTCACTGAAGTCAAGATTTTTCTTCCAAATTCAATGGAAAAACAATTCCTTCTTGTTATATATCTCAAATCAAAAGTGATTCTTTAAATACTTGTAAAAGCCAAGTTCTTTTGAACTCCTAATAAATCATAACAACTGTGGGAAGTTTTAAGATACCCAGGGAGAAAAATAACAACTAAAAGATCAATCCCATAGTTAAATGTGAATAAAAAAGCCAGGGCTCCACTCACTCAACAAGCATTTATTGAGCACCAGCACACTGAAGGTTTCTATAGAGGGTTATGTTGCAGTCCAGTTAAAACACTCTCCAACCCTCTTATACCCACTCACCTCAAGGAAGTAAGAAGAAACATATTTAGTAACTGATCCAAAAGAAAAAAAAAAACAAGTTTAGTAAAAGAAATATAAAATTTTGAGGGAGTTTTTGGAGACAAAAATAAACTAAATGAGATTAGATAAATCATTAAAAAAGAGTGCATTTGAACTCATAGGTCACAGAATGATAGGCAATATAGATAATGCAGATGGGGGGTAAGCCATTCTAAGTAGAAGAGGCACATAAAATGCATGGAGAAAGTTGGGGTACGTTTAGGGAACAGAAAAGATAAGCCCATTGTGTTAAACGTAGAACACATGGCGATAAGTGACAGGAGATAACCTTGGGAAGGCAGACTGAGGTCAGGTGATGTGGTGCCTTGCTACGACATCTGTTCTTTCACAAATATTTCCTGAGTGCCTGCTGTAAGACAGGCAGGACAGCAAGCACTGACAATATCAGCCACATACAAGACACACAGGTCACACAAATATCTTCCCTCATGGTTGTTACAGTCCAAAGACTTGGAAATTAGGACTTTATTCAAGAGGCAATGACTATTACTGAAGAATTTCAAGCAGTCAGGCTGGGTTTGGGGAGTTGTGATGGTAGAGGAGTATTAGTAAAAATGAGTACAATTAAAACAATTATAAACATTCAAACTATTTTTGCTAAAGAGTGTGAACACTGAGAAATATATAGTATTTTACAAATGAAAATCATTTCTAAATAGACTTTTGAAAGTTTAGAGTTAGGACAGAACAGTACACTAAACTAAATATTTTGCTAACTAGGAGAATCACAGGTTTTACATATGCTGGAGTAGGGTTTATGATTATTTAGAAAAGAAAGAATCTTCTATCTATACACCTTAATGATATCCACTGATCTATTAATTCTTGTACCAATGAGCATCTACACTTTATTTAAAAGGAAAAAAGGCTAAAGAAATAGATTCTTTAATTTGTTTCAAACCCTAATTAATAATTAATTGTTAGAGGCTTCAACTTGAAGAAGGAATGAGATAATTTTCCACCACTTGCTTTTTTCAGTAACTGAGATATAAACAGGAGTGAAATTTAACAAGTTTTACTCGACAGAACAGAACATTCTGCACATTTGATGTCTCCTTGGCATTATCTCCTGATTTCCACTCAGACAATGCCTGATTCCTGACAAGATAAGACAGATATTATTACTGAGAGTTAGAAGCACTGCTGGCTCTTATCTGAGCACCACCCCCCCAGGAGGACACAACACTCCCAAAGTTTCCGAGAGACATTCTATTCCAGAGTTTATAATGTCTATGTCCTCAGAGCAGGGAGGGGATCAAATAGTGCATCTGTGCTATAAGACAGACATAAAATACTCAGCTTGGTTTCTGGAAACAAATATGTGATTTCCTTTAAACTTTTAATTAATATACTCAGGTACTTTCTAGTGTAGTACAAAATAAGGACGCTGTATTTCTAAAGTGAAGATTAACTAATTTTGAGTATGATGAGTATGAGAAAAGGCAGTAACAAACATATTAAGAATTATAATACTTCACTGCGTTTGCTTTCATGAAGAAAAACAACTCTATTTTTCTCTACTATATATAATATATAAACTATAAATATCTTCATATATCATATATAGTATACATCATCTATATTAGATATCATATATGAGATATCATTACTATTATTAATATTTATTTTATTTTCATTGTATTTTTCCATTACCATTTATCCCCCATACCCTTTTCCACATTCGCCCACCCACTTCCCCAATCACCACACTGTTGTCCATGTCCATGAGTCCTTTTTCTTTTTTTGCTCAATCCCTCCAACCTCAAACCACACCTTTCCCCCTCCCCTGAGAGCTATCAGTCTGGTCTCTATCTATGAGTCTGTCTCTATGGTGCTTGTTCAGTTTGTTCATTAGATTCCATATGAGTGAAATCATATTGTATTTGTCTTTCTCTGATGGTCTTAGTTCACTTAGTGTAATATTTTCCAGGTGCATCCATGCTGCTGCAAAGGGTAAAGTTTTCTTCTTCTTTTACTGTTGAGTAATATTCCATTGTGTAAATGTTCCATAGTTGTTTTATCCACTCACCTAGTAATGGACACTTGGGCTGCTTCCAAATCTTCATGATTATAAATAACACTGCAATGAACATAGGAGTGCTCATATTCTTTTGAATTGTATATCCCTAAGATTATTAAACCTCAAAAAGAAAGCAGCAATCTATTCATGTATTTCCTCTTTGAGCACTCCACCATATCTGAGATTTAATTGTTAAAATGTGGGTTTATATTTCAATATTATTTCCCTCTTAAATTGGCTGCTGTGTTTTTCAGCAGTAGGAGAGATCCTCAAGGCTTTGTAAAAAGAGAGAGAGAGAGAGAGAAAGAGAGAGAGAGAGAGGTACTTCACCATTCTCCTCAAACTATTGGCTTTCTTCATCAGTCTTTCAAAGACTACATCAAGAGGAATTGCACATCAAAATAAGAAACAAAAATTCATGTCTTATAAACAATTGTGAGATAAGTTTATCTGGCAAACAATGTAATACAGCATAAGAGCACTGGCTCTAAAGCCAGAGGAACTAGGATCATATACCACCTGTGCCACTTACTGCTCCACCTATGAAGAAAGCCTTTCCACCACAGACTCACTTTTTCCAGCCTCTAGTAATTATAGTTGCATCACCCTACTATTGTGAAATTTTTAAGTCACATATGAGAGAATTATAAAAATGTTAATTGGTATTACATTTAAAATCCCTTGTTTCTATAACTCTATTCTTGATTTCAATGTGGACTCTAAGACAAAAAAAAAGGAGAAAGGAAGTGGACTTCACAAAAATTTTGGATCAATTTTAGAGAGCATACTTAAAATTTCATATAGAGAAAAATTATTCAAGTCAATAACAAAATTTAATATAATTGAATAAGGAATATATGTTTTGATAAAGCTATATTCTCATTTAGGGAAAATTTGCTGGCATTGCTCAAAGAGAAAAGTATCAAACAAAATGAAAATTAAATAATTGTTTAAATTCTCAAAATGACAAAAAACTGTAGGACACCATCTTTAAAGTGGTGACAAAAGAAAACTTTTCTTACAGACTGTATAAGCAATAAAAGGACTACTCATTCTTTCCCAGCTTTTTACCTTGATATTAAAAAGTTATGTCAAGCCCACCATTGGCATGAAAACTTGGTATAGTAACTACTAATGATCTGAAAAGCTCCATTAGTTTCTTAAAATGAACATACTTATTTCCTGTTATATCTAGTAAATCCTGAATTCTGCATCAATTTGATACTTGTGTCTCTTGACTTTTAGATTACAATATATGTCAATAAAGCCAAGAATGAGAAAATATGCTTTAAATTAATATCACTATAAGATTCCAACAGGAAAAATATTAATCCAAAATTATTTTTCAGACCAGCTAGCAATACGAGTCAGAAAAAAATAATAGCTCAGATGTAGGGAGGACCTACTATAAACCCAGTACTGTTTTATCAATTAGTTTGTTAGGTGTCAATCACAGTCTTATGAGGTGAAAACAAATACTATTATCCCTACTCTATGGATGAGGAAAATGAGGCTTTAATTATGTTGGTCATTGTTACTCAGCTTCCAAGAGGCTGGACCAAGATTTCAACCACAGTTTGCCAACTCCAGATCATATACTCATGTCTACATCACAATATTATCTTCATGTTTATCAAAGAACCTATTTTCTGATATAGGTTTTTAAAAAGCATCCTTTTTAATAATATCTACAGAAACTCCTGATCTATTATTCTCTACTGGAAAATTTCGTTCTTGGAGATCAATAAAAGTTCAAGCACATAGCAAATGTCACTAAATCATTACTTACTCATTTATTGAGATTCTCATTTCAGTTTTAGCAAATGTACTCAAAATGTCTAGAAAAATGAAAAATGTTCAACTAAGTGAAACACATCGCACTAAGAAGACAATGAGAGCAGAAAGCACTTAGCTCTGGTATCCTTTCACAAATGTAAAAGCAAGTTAGAGTAAGAGAAAGGCTCATCAAATCATCAGGAGGTGTCATGTTTTCAGAATAACAGAGATAAGTTACATGCCACCAAAAATTCACTCAAGGAAATTACAATCTTACTAACTGGTATGGATGATGCATTAGTGTGCTAGGCCTACCGTAACAAAATATTATAGACTGGATGACTTAAATAACAGAAATGCATTTTTCACAGTTCCAGAGGCTGGAAGTTTAACATCAAGTTATTGGCAAGTTGGCTTCACTCCTTGGCGAGCACACGGCTGCCCTCTAACTGCGTCCTCCTGTGGCCACTTCTCTCTGGGTATGTCTCTGGTGCCTCTTCCCCTTTTTATAGGGACACCAGTCATTTTGGACTAGGGCCCTACCTTAACAGCTTCATGTTAACTTAATCACCTCTTTAAAGACTTTATTTCCAAATATGGTACATTCTGAAGTATTGGGGTTTGGGGTCTCAACATAGAATTTGGGGGTACATAATTCTGCCAAACGTATGGCAAGGACAATTCCTAAGAAGACACATGGGCTGAACCTGTCCAGACCTTTCTCATGGAGAAATAAAAGAGCAGTTTTCCAAGTATTAGGGGGGGAAATCTGTACCAATTATGAAGCACTCTTCCACACCCCAGGATGACACCACAGGAGCGACACCTAAACAAAGATGGTCTGCCAGACCATTTCAAGTTTGTTGTGTCTAGAAATGGCCATCATGGTATTGCCAATGGCCCTGCAATGTTTCCCCCACATCTACTAGACAGAAAAACAAACAAACTTTATGGCAAACATGCAAGACAGTCAAAAAGTATATTGAGTATTTGTCTTTCAGTGAGAGACAAAGGTTAAGTGCAATCTGGTATTCCTCTGCTGTAAACCATTTTTTCTCTTTTGTTTGTCACTGCTTTTATCTCTTCTTTCTAAAACTGCAGGACTATCAGGACTGCTGCCTTCAATCTAAAGCAGTGGTTTTCACTAGAATTTAAAGCCTGCATCTCTGTGCCTGCCCAGAAAGCAAGCCCTTAACTGTGGGACATGGTGTTCTCCCCTCTCTCTTGAAGCAACATGACTTCCCTCCTCAGGTGTCCTCCAACTCAGCAGGTCAGCAGAAGCAAAGAGAAGAAGGTGAGAAACAAGCAGAGCAGAAGGCAAAGGCCAAATGCAAAGATGAGTGAAGAAGCATGGGGTCACAGAGGAGTATTTTCTTAGAAAACACAGCTCACTGGAAGCAGTGTGGTAACAATAAAACAACTTCATTAAGTGTAAGCAATCACTAATACAATAGTCAATCTTTGTCACACAAACACAAATTTCCATTTCATTCTCTTTCTTAATCTTCTATATCATGGCTATCATGTTCCTCTCCTATGTTTTCTAATCACAGCAGCCAAAACTCACATGGCTTTGTGGACGAAAAAGGGGGTATGTACAAGTTCAGAGACCAAAAGAAACCTCACAGAGAGATCTGATCAAAAATTACTAACTGCCCAGGCCTGTAACTTCGTTTAGTAAAAGGTTTAAAAGCAAAGCCCTGCACATAGTTCTTGTGTATCTAGGATAGTAGACCTTTGAAATGTCAGAAACAATCCTCTTTTGCAGACTCCTAGAAGGTGCCCACTCTCAACGGAGCACATAGTCCTAACTATCCTGACCTTGCTTTCTCCCACTTTCACGTGATCTCCCTGTGTTCCCACCGTATTTCCACAGGTGTAAGAGAAACTTCAAAACTGTCATTCTCTGGAGCACTTAAGATCTTGCCTCCCAAAACTGTCATCAGTTTGCTCAAATAAATTCTTATAAAATTTCTCTCAACAGGTTTGACTGTAATGAGGTCTCCCCATTCAAGTGCTACCTGATTACTTGTCTTTAAACTACTCTTTCATCATGTAATTTCATTCCTCTTTTCTAAAAGTCTCTTTAATTAAAAAGTACATCAGCCTTTAATAATTCTATTATTTTTCTCCATAATCTGATAATTTGGCCTCACCCTACATGTCCATGATCCATCCTTTTTACACATTAGTCAGCATACACTGAGTTTAGTAAACACCTATCTCCGTATTATTCTAAAAGCATGTCACCAGTCAGCCCAGAATGTCCTCCCTTTTCCCCTGTCCTGCTGACCATAGATGCCCCATCTTCTGAAATCCGGCTAATATCCAATCCATGACTTCCCAATGATGACTTCCAAACAGATAGTACCAGAGCTGGACCTGACAATCCATTTACCTTTGGGTAGCTTACACTGTATCTCTCACAGTTACCGCAGATTAAACATGAGTAACATAAACATACCTCCTCCAAAAAAGCTGCTTCTGCCCCAGGGTTCCTTTTATAGACCCAGCCAAAATAGATCTTCACCATCCCCTACACCCAATAATTCATTAAGTCCTTTTGAACTGACTTCCTAAAACCCTCTAACATCTGGTCCCATTTTATCTCTGCCCTTTACCTTGCTTTAATCAATTCCCAACCTAGCCCACTGCATTAATGTCCTAACTCTCTTCTTTGTCATTCCATCCTGTTTCAATGCACCAAACTATAGCGCTGTAACAGGGTAACCAAAGCTCATCTTTATCTACTAGCACCAGGAGTTGGGGTCAACCTTACCTCACCATCAGATCACCAAGCCAACAATATTATCCTGCCACATAATGGACAGTAAATGCCCCCAAGTTTTTTGCCTGGGAACGGCCTCAGATAAATGCCTATACGTAGTTTAAGGAAGTTCAAATGCACTTATTTGATGAAGTCTTCCCTGACTTCACTAGGCAGACTTGGTCACATCTTCCCCACAATTCCAGAGTATTATGTACAAACTCTGTTTTGGCACTTATAATGTTATAATACAATCCCTGCACATTATTTCTGTGAGTAGTCTATAAGCAATTTGAAGGTTTGGGTCATGTATTTTTTTCATGTATATATTCCCAGAAAATATCAAGGTAACTATTACCTTGATAGTTAGAAAATATCAAGGTAATTATTACCTTGATTTTAAATAGATGCATGACAGGTGATTCAACAAACAAGGATCGATTGTCTAATACATGTGTAGAACCATATCAGTTGGAAGCATTAAAAAACAGATAAACCACAAACTATAGATATAAAAGTAATTCTGAAGTTTCACTTAAAAACCTAAAGCATTACTTAATTTTGAGACTTCATAAAATGGTAATCCTTGGAATTTTATAATTTATATTAAAAATGAGAAGGAGTATGTTGATAGTACAGTTAAAATATTTTAAATAAAGAGTTACTACATGTGGCATTAGGTCTTGCAAAATATCCCATACAAATCCTAAAACACAAGAAAATACACTACAATTACATGAAATGAAAAACTGATAATCAGCAAAATAACACTCCATCAGTGAATAAAAGGAAAAGCCATATTTTTCTATTTGCTTTTGCTGCACAAAAGGTTTTCAGTGTGATGCACTCCCACTTATTTATTCTTCATTTTGTTGCTTGTATTAGGTATCTTTTAAAAAATCATCAAGACCCATATCAAAACACTTTATTCCTATGTTTTCTTCTAGGAGTTCTATGGTTTTAGGTCTTACATTTAATCCATTTCAAGTTAATTTTTGTCAGTGATACCACTGACAAAAAAGATATAGGTCCAGTTTCATTCCTTTGCATGTGAATATCCAACTATACCAGCAGTATTCGTTAAAAAGACTTTTTTCACAAATATTACCCCAATCAAATTTTAGTGGACTGTTCATGCTTGGGTTTATTTCTGGGTTCTCAATTCTGTTCCATTAGTCTATAGCTCTTTTTTTTTTAATGCCAGACCATACTGTTTTAAAAACTGTAACTTTATAGTATAGTTTGAAATCAGAAAATGTGATCCCTCCTGCTTTGTTCTTTCTCAGAATTTCTTTGGATATTTGGCATCTTTTGTGCCTCCATAAAATTTTTAGTGTTTTTTTTTTTTACTTCTATAAAACATGTCATTGGAATCTTGATAGGGACTGAATCTATGGATGGCTTTTGCTTATTTTGAAATGTTAATGACATTGACTCTTTCAATCCTTTAACACAGGTAACTTTCCATTTGTGTGTCTTCTTCAGTTTCTTTCATCAATATATTGCTTTCAACATAGAGATCTTTCACCTTCTTAAAATTATTTCCATTTTGTTGTTTTTGATGTGATTTTATTTGGGGTCAATTTATTTTCAGAAATTCTGTTGTTAGTATTAGAAATGGTACTGATTTTTGGTGTTAATTTTGTATTCTGCAACTTTACTTACTTTTGATTAGATCTAACAGTTTTTTGGTTAAGTCCTTATAAATTTCTACATACAAAATAATGTCATCTTCAAATAGAGACTATTTTACTTCTTCCTTTTTAATTCTAATAACTTTTATTTCTTTTTCTTTCCTGATGGCTCTAGCTAGAATTTCCAGTAATCTGTTGAGTAGGAGAGGAGAGAGTGGACCTATTTGCCTTGTTCCTGATCAACATCACCAACCATTAAGGAAATGCAGAATTAAAACCACAGTAAGATATAACCTCACACTTGTTAGAATGGCCATCATCAAAAAGACAAGACATAACAAATGATATAGTGAATGTGGACAAAAGGGAACCCTTGTGCACTGATGGTAAAACTATAAACTGATGCAGCCACAATAAAATCTGTATGAAGGATCATCAAACAATTAAAAAATAGAACTACCATATGATCCTGCAATTCTATGTCTGGGAACACATACAAAGAAAATTAAAATACTAATTCAAAAAGCTATCTGCACCCCCATGCTCATAGTAGCATTATTTACGATAGCCAAGATATGGAAACAACCTAAGTGTCCACCAAGGGATGAATACACATATCTATATGGAATAGTATTCAGTGAAAACTGAGGAAATTCTATCATTTGTGACAACATGAATAGGCCCTGCAGGTTTTATGCTGAAGGTGTAAATATATTTTTAAAATAGAAATTATCATTTGTGCTCAATATAATTTGAGGATAAAATTTAGGATGTTAGGAAACAATTCAATGAAATAAGGGAGAGGTTGACTTCAAAATAGAAAAAAAGACTTCTAAATAGAAATTGATATTTGATATCAATTCATATTATACTTGAAGATCAAAGTTTGAACTTATTTATAAGTGATAATGTTACTCATCAGAAATTTTTAGCCCATTTTGCTAGAATATTAACTAGATGTTATTTTTCCTTTTGTGATTCATAGTCCAAGATCTATGTCATTAAAATATTTTGGCAAGGTATCTTTCAATTAAGGTCTTAGTTTTTATACTCTTGAGCTCAGTTTTTTCATAATCTGCCTATACATACTTGATGTAAAGCAAATATTTGAACCAAGACAATATGATTTCAGAACCTACAACTATATCCAGTTGTTTATAATGCCTATTAAAAAAAAGTTTTAATCATATTATATCCAACTCAGTGTAGTAAAATGTCAAATGCCCAAAAGACATCAAAGAAATGTCTTAAATTTGAATATATGTGACTTAGGCTTTAAAGGACTTCACAATGACCTTCATGATTTGGCATTTTCATATTTTTGTTTTGAACATCCTGGACATTTAGCTACCCCATGATCCATAACACAAATGCAAGCAAGCGTGAGTATATTGCTTCTGTGTTAGACAATGATTGGACTGAGACAAGAACTGGTTATGGCTCTATATCTAGAACACCTAGCAAGTACCTGAAAAGCAGACTAGGCATTTCAATAGATAACTATTTAATGAACAAATACCTATATAAATGAGCTAATCATAAATATGGAATTAATTAAAGTGATCTGAAAATGTACTTTATACACAAAAAAAGGCCAGAAATAGGCCACAAGGAATATGGAAATCTGTATAGCACTTATAGTATTTACAGAAAAATTAAGAATTTCCTTCACACACACCATTTTCAAAATCCCATAACAATGACATTACTATCTGCACTTGATACATAAAAAAGTAAGTTTCATGAGTTCATTGAATGCAAAATATTTAGGATGTGGCAGAATCACCAATCAACCCCATGTTTTCTGCTTTTAAGGGGGGTAATTTTTCATTCCATACACTCTAATAAAAGGGTAAGTTATACCACAATTCATACCCCTGTTTGAAGACTCATAGAGTGTACCAATTCACTTTAAAATCCTTATAAAAATAACTTCTGTACATTTTTAATTCATAAAACGTTAATAAAATGGGTGTTTCTTATTTCAAAATACACAGTCTTTGTATACTAGGTACTCACATAAAGTGTTTTCTAAAGCAGTAGTTTTCAAACTTTACTGTACATTAGGATCATTTGGTTATTTTTTTAAAATCCTAATAGACAGTTTACACACAACAAATTTTAAATCAGAAACCCTGGGGCTGGATCCAAGGTGTCAACATTTCTCTAAAACTCTGTGTTTCCAATGTGCAGCCAAGTTTGTGGACTATCCTTCTGAATTTTCCTAGACTTAATTGAGTGTTTGTTTACCCACTTACTGGATTAGAGGGCAGACTTTGTTAGGTGTAGATGTCAAAGTAACAACACATGATGGTATAACAGAAAATGTGTGAAAAATATTTGTACATGTGTGCACTGTGCATACACACTCACACTCATGTAGACACATGGGTCACCAGGAATATATCTTAAACCTGTCTATGTTCTTGCTATTATTTTTGTCCATCTGATGAATCAATGATAAGTCAAGGGTGATTTACACTTTACCGTTGGAGTTTGAGGTATAAATGCCTTGTGGTAAAACAATTATTCTCTCAGAAGCTTTTGTTTTGTCATCATTCCATAAATGTTGCATAAGTTAAACAGCATTTACCATGATGGCATCTACAATGCAGAGTTTGTGGTTCACATTTTAGGCAATTAGATTATATCAGGTATATCAAGGGATCAATTTTGCTATTTTCAGTATAGATAAATTTAAACAACAGAGCTATAATATGAAATGTTCTCACTCTATGATTAAAGAAGACCTCTGGTGATCTCACTGTTTCTATAGCAGTATTTCTTAAGTTGGATACTAATAGCTGGCAAAGTGCACCAATAAATGAGACAAAAAAATTGTTTTCCTTAAATAATGCTTAAAAATTGACACATTTATTTACATTTTGAAGAGAAATCACCTATCGGCTCTCATGAGGGAAAAGTTAAAAATACTACAACAGGAAAGGACATAAAAAGAGCTTCCAGGCAGCAGTCACAGATCCACTGTGCATCTGGCAGGAGGGGCCTCTGAGTCAGTGGCTGGGCAGCTGCCCCAGTACTTGGTTTACAGCTGGCAATTCAGTGGGACTGTTTACTATGGAGCCATCCATCGTAGCTTGGGTGGCATCAGCTGTTGACAACAGATGCCCGCCTAGCAACACCTTCTAAGCAACCAGAGCCCAGGAAACCAGAGAGCTCAGAAAGAGAAGACAGGAGGAGAAAAGGGTTTCAAGGAGCCCAGCTTCTTCAGGTTCCCTGGGGTGCTGTTGAAGACCCATCACACAGTAGCAAGTGCAAAATTGAAAATGGCTTCACCAGAACATAAGAACTTGTCCCCTTCACCAGAGTCTCTTGAACTCAGGTAACAGCATATTATTAACAACACAAGAGAAACACCTAGAAAAAGATTTAAAGCCAAACACTGACTTGAAAGTTGGAAAAGAGCTTCCTTGTTTATGAAAATCTTTTTTGAGGAACAGTGTCAGAGCTCTTGGAAGATGTGGATCCACACTACCAGAATCAAAATACTTTCATGTACCAAACAAAAAGAGAACAATTTTAAGATTTACTGCCACCTGCTGTACACTGTGTCCTTTCAATTCAATTGGTAGACCAAATATTAAGATTTTGATACATCCTTTTTCCAACTATTAATTTCAATTAGTGTTTTATTGACTGCATATTTATGTCCACGTCTGATCTGCAAAAATGAAGGCCAGCACAACAGCACACTTTCCTTGGACTTGACACACTTGAAATGCTTGCAAAACTCACTGCAAGAGGCAAATTGGCAGGACAGTGTTATTCCTTTGGTGATCCACGGGACTGGCCTGATTTCAATGTAACTTTGAGAATACAATGAAATGCTCACCTCTGAGCTTCATTCCAATATTTAGAATGGTAAGAAATTTGAAAATTAGATATCCTGCACCATTACTTAAATAAACTTCCTGGTGTCATTATCTGACTTTGTTTTTTTCTGAGCCTATTTTCTCTTAATTGGGATGGAGTTCTTATTAAGCATCGTAAAGTGTACATGTTTGCGATGGCCTCAAGGAAACAAAAATAAAACCCTGCACAACAGAACCAGAAACCCATGTTAAATTCAAGGTAAGAATCACTTGCCATCTCTTTCAAAAATATTAAAATTCTTCTTAATGGAAAAGAAGTCTTCACAAAAATGTTGATTTAAAAAGAAACAAGAACAACCTGTTGTTTCAATCAGAACAAATTCCACTTCAGGTCAAACTTCATGTAAAGGTTGTAATGTGCTCCAATACTAACTTGGATCATTATCATTTATCAAAAGAGCAAGGTTCCAATCGTCAGACAGTTAAATCATGGAAACCTACATTTGGAATTCCTCAAACTTATTTTTTAATAAATAAATATGACCAAACCCTAATTTGCAATTTCATCAGAGTAAATCCTCATAGTACTACCTTTCCTCAATAAAATTTCTTGTTAAATATAAATGTAAGTTTGTCCACTCAAAAATACTGTAACAAAATATCATCAAGAAATCACTACATAATTGAAAGCCCGGTTAACAGCAAAGACTTCCTGGGTGTCTACAATATTAGGCATGGAAGAGCATCTCAAAGAGGATTATTTATTCTTTATTCTTCCCTTCCCAGCTGTGACTAAGGAGTTCAATTCATATTTGTAACACAGTAATACTAAATTCCTGAAGTATATGCAAAGTATACATATTCTAGATTCTACTAAAGCACACCTTAGAAAAATGGTTTTGTTATATTTAATTACGATGTGTTCTTATTACAGATCATTAGTGCCTTCATAGATCTAACACTGTCTTAATTTTTAAAAAATCAATTAATAGTTTAAACCACTGTACTTTGAAATAGTTTTCTATTTTAAAAAAGTGTTGTTTAATCATATATCTGCTGACTTTCATACTATTCTTCTTTGTAGTTCAGTAACAGAGAAACAATTTGCAGTGATGTTAACCACTGTGGGCAAAATATAATCTAGTTCTGGGACCAACTGAAAGTTCTAGGTTATACTAAATCCTAGTGTTCATTTGATCAATAGACAATTATAACACACAGAAAGAATTAAGTTGCAGGAATTCACATGCATTTCTATGGCAAATAATATTTTAATGTAAAACACTTTCCACTAAAAACACCTCTTTCACACACACAACACCAGTAACCATGTAATAATTGGAATAGAGATGTGATGAGCAATGAGAACACTCAGAGAAATTTTGTCTAGTGACTAATTTTATTTTGAAAACGTATTTGTTTGACCTCTCCCCAAATAACACAGAAGCGGAATCATATACCAGGTAGCCTTTTGTGTTTGCCTCTTTTACGTAGCAAAATCCATTTAAGATTCATTTGTGATTTTGTACAAATCAATAGTTCATTTGTTTTAGGGGCTGAAACCTGTCCACTGTATGGTTGAAACACACAGTTTGTTTATTTCACTGGTTGAAGGGCATCTTGATTCTTTCAATTTCTTTTTCACTAAGAATAAAGCTCCTAAAAATATTTTTGTACAACATGTTGTATGGACATAAATTTTCATTTCTCTTAGGTAAATAAATACCTTGTAGTGAAATTGCTGAGTGATATTGGAAGTATATCTTGAACTTAATGAGAAACTGACAAACTTTTCCAAGGTGACTTTGCTTTCTGACCAGCAATGTATGATGGCTCCATTTGTTCCACATTTTCCTCAGCGTTCATTATTGTCTTTTTTTTCTTTTTTTGAACTATAATAATAGATGTCTCCTGGTATCTCATTGTATTTTTAATTTGCATTTCCCTTATGACTAATGAAGTTGAACATTTTTTCATGAGTTTTACATTCATGTATCTTCTTTGGTAAAGTGTCTGTTCATCCTTCATTCATTTGTTTTAACTGGATAATATCTCTTATTATTTAGTTGTAAGAATTCTTGACATAGTCTCAATATAAATCCTTTGTCAACTAAGTGATTTGTAAATATATTCTGCCTCTGGAGTTTGTGGCCTATCTTTTCATTATCTTCACAGTGACTTTCATGGAGTAAAAAAATTACTATGATAAAGTTTAATAATGGTTTCATTTATGGAGTATGACTTCGATATCATAACTAAGAATTATTTGTTTTTAAAGTCACAAAATATTTTTCCTATGTTTTCCTCCAGAAGTTGTATAGTTATGTTTTACACTTAGGCCTATGATCGTATTTTTAAAAAATCCTGGCCTGAGGATACATTTATTAATTTTTTTTGAGATAGAGAAAGAGAGAGAAACATCAATCAGTGGCCTCCCAAATGCACCCTGACCATGTATGGAACCCACAACCTAGGTATGTGCATTGATCAGGAATCAAACCTGCAACTTTTGGTATGTGGGATGACACTCCAACCAACTGAACCACACCAGCCAGGGCAAGTCAATGATCATTTTAAGTAAACTTTTTATAAGGTATCAGATATGGGTCGATTTTCATTTTTTCACAGTTAGTTGTCCAGTTTTTTCCAGCACCATTTATTGAAAAATCTACATTTCTCTAATAAACTTCCTTCACAGTTTTAGAATGTTAATTAACAATATTGGCCAGCTCTAGGTCTGGAGACTCTCTCTTTCCCCGTAAGACATATTCACAGACAATGTTAGCTTCCATATAGAAAAGTCCAAACAATTGATTAAAACAACTCCCGTGATTACAAAGTAAATTTACTATGTTACAGGCTATAAGATCAATATTAAAAAAATCAGGGTTGTATTTTCATGTGCCTTGTTTCTAATCCCAGCAGAAAAGCACTTAGTATTGTATCAATAAATATGATGTTAGTTACTTTCTTATTGTATCAGGTGCCTTTTGAGGTTAAATAATTATCCTTCTATTTCTAGTGTTTTGGGAGGTCTGTCATAAATGGGTGTGGCCCTGGCTGGTGTGGCTCAGTGGATTGAGTGCTGGCCTCTGAACCAAACAGTCACTGGTTTGATTCCCAGTCAGGGCACATGCCTGGGTTGTGGTGTGGGCCAGGTCCCTGGTGAGAGGGGTGTGAGAGACAACCTCACACTGATTTTTCTCTCCTTTCCCCTCTAAAATCAAACAAATAAATACTTGTAAAAAAATAAAAAATGGTGTTAAAGACTTTCAAATGCATGATATAGAATAATCTCTGTAATTTTTTTTAACATCTGTGGGGTCTGTAATGATATGCCCTCTTGCATTTCCAATTTTGACAATTTCTGCCATCTTTGTTTTCTTTTTTGGTCAGTCTGGCTAGAGATTGGCCAGTTTCAATGCTTTTTAATTTTTTCAAACACCAGCTTTACTTTCATCAATTTCTTATTGTTCTGTTTTAAATTTCATTATTGCTGCTCTTAGCTTTATTATTTTCTTCCTTCTTGTCCTAGGTTTGTTTTTTTTTATAGTGTCTCAAGGTGGAATATTAGGTTACCAATTTATGTCCTTTTTTCTTTTTTAATGTAAGTATATATTGCTATGAATTTCCACATGAGTGCTTCAGCTGTATTCCACAAATGCTATCACCTCATATTTTCGATATTAAAAAATATTTTTAATTTCTCTTGAGACTTCTTCTGTGGGTTAATTATAAATGTGTTTGATTTCCAAATATTTGAGGATTTTCTAGATATCTTCCTGTGTTCTATTTATAGTTTAATTATTTATGTTCAGAGAACATGTTTTCTATGATTTCTATTCTTTTTATTCTGTTAAGGTTTAGTGTACATCCTAGAACACTGTCTGTCGTGCTGAACGTTCCAAGTGCTCCTCAAAGGAATGTGTATTTTGTTATTGTTTGGCTTCTTGTATTAAATGATAATTCTTATATAAATGAGAGTTCTGTTAAACTAGTTAAGTATATTGCTCAGGTAGTCTTTATCCTTATTTATTTTCATTCTAGGTTGATTTATTAATTATTGAAAAAGGAGTGAGTGTCGTAGTCTTCAATTATAATATTGGATTTGTCCACTTATTCTTTCAATTCTATACATTTTTGCTTCATATATTCTGCTTCAATGTTAACTACGTGCATATTTAGGAACATTATGTCTTTTTTGGAAAACTGACCTTTTTATCATTATTTAATATGCCTCTTTAACCCTATTTATATGCTTAATTTGAAGACTGTTGATATCATATATAGCTACTTCAGTTTCCTTTTGCTTAGTGTTTCCATGATCAATACTTCTGCACTCTTTTACTTTGTCTATCAATACACTCATATTTAATGTGGGCTTCTTGTAGATTTTGCTTTTACTACCTAATCGATCCTTCTGACTTTAAATTAGTGTATTTAGACCATTTTCAATTAATTTCATTTAAACAATACTGTTAGATTTGAAAATCTATCAATTTGTTTTTTTTTATTTATCCCCTTTTCTCTGCTGTCTTTTTCATTATTTTTATCATCCTATATTAAAGCTCTGCTATTGACTTATAATTTATAACTTTTTAAAAAATGGCTAATGCCCATCATAAGGTTTAAATTATACATCTTTACTTAATCAGTCAACCCTCAAATAATATTATATTGCTTCATGTATAGTTACTGCAAGAATGTTGTAATACCGTATTTCCCAATTCTTCCCCTTTCACCATTTGTGCTATGTTTGTCACGTATTTTGTTTTTACATATGTAAATACACTTCACTGTTACTTTTTTTATTTAGACAACCAGTCACATTTTAGAGCAATTAAAAGTATGAGAAAATAAATTTCATTTTACCTTCATTCAATTTCAGTGCCCTTCATTTATTTTTGTATATTTGCGTTTTTGTCTGGTATCATATCCTACATCTCTAAAGAACTTTAATAGTTTACAGAGCAGTTCTGCTGCCAGTGAATTCTCTCCAATTTTGATCTTTAAAAAACACTTTTATTTCTCCTTCATTGTGCTTGAATTTCAGTAGGTATAGAATCCTTAGTTGACAATTGTTTTCTTTCAGCATGATAAAGGTATCACTCCTTGTCTTCTGGCTTGCTTAGTCTGATGAGAAGTCTGATATATATTGTTATCTTTTCCTTTGGATGACTTCAAGATTTTTAAAAAAATTAATCCTCATCCAAGGACATGCTTATTAGTTTTAGAGAGAGGAGAAGTGGGGAGTGGAGAAAGAGAGAGAGCACCAAGAACTGAACCTGCAACTTAGGTACATGGTCACACAGGAAATTGAACCCACAACCTTTCAGTTTACAGGAAGATGCTCCACCCAACTGAGACACACTGGCTAGGGCATCTTCAAGATTTTTATTTTGCCTTTAGTGTCCAGCAATTTATGTTTATATGTATATTAATTTGTTCTTTGAGCTTCTTTGCATTGTGGTGTCTGTCATTGATTTTTTTAACCAAATTCTCGATATTTTTCCTATTAATATTTGAAAATTCGTTGCCATTACTCTTCTTCAAAGATTTCTTTGTTCCTGTTCTCTCTTTCTTCTCCATCTGGGATTTCAATTACACATATGTAAAACAATTCTTCTGGGATTACAAATACACTAATTGATATTGTGCCATGACTCTTGTTTGGCTCTGATTTTTTCTGGTTTTAAATGTTTTTACCTCTTTGTTTTTTAGTCTGAGTAATTTCTGTAGACCTACATTTAAGTACAATAGTTCTTACCACAGCTGTACCAAGCATACTGATGAGCCCATCAAAGGAATTCTTCATTTTCATCACTGTATTTTCATTTCTAACATTTCTGTTTGATTCTTTCTTACAATTTCCAGCTCTGCTAGAACTACCTATTTGATGTGCATATTATTCACACTTTACATTCATCTTTAAAATAATAGTAGTTATTTTAAATTCTCTATCTTTCATTTTATTATCTGGTCATATCTTGGGTTCCATTGAATTCTTTTACTTTGGCATTGTGTCCATTTTATTGTGCCATTTTGTATGTCTCACAAATTCTGTTTAAAGGTGAGGATCTTGCATAGGACATCAGACACTGAGCAAATAATTTTGGTCTTTAAATGAGAGTGACTGTCCTGCTAGTTTGAATGAAGCTACTTAGGAGTTGAGCTGGGTTAGAAGTTGTTGTTACCAAGGTTGTTCTCTGCACTACAGACTTCAAATTCCTCTACTATTATCTTGCGTTTGGGGTAGAAACTAGTTGGATAAAGGGTTTTTCCTCCATAGGTCCTCTACCCTCAACCTGAGGATTTTCCTTTGCTCTGTAACTCAGAGAAAGTCTCTTCTCATGTTCTTTTACTCACCCAGCAGTATCCACTATTAGTTGTCATTGGAAGCTTATTAGCCTGGTTGGTGGGGAACAAGAGCATGGTGGATGTTCTCTGCTGTTTTGATTAACCCTTAGTCCTAAATGAACTTTGTGTCCCTGGCTCTAGAGATTATGGCCTTCTCAGTACTTCATTATCTTCCTCCAGTTGTAGTTCTGGGACTAGGAGATATTCTTGCTTTTTCTGCTTTATTCTCCCAGCTTCACTGTGTTTTCAGCTGGAACCCTAAAAGTCATGGCTTGTCTTTCCCTTAGCAATTTAATATTTTTCTTCTATTGAAGAAAAGGGGGTGGGGGAAGGATGCTGGAGGTGTATTTCTTGCCTATCCTGAAGTGGCTGCTATACCCATCCCTAAGCCTGAGCTAAAAGTGATGCTTTCTGAGGACTCTAGAAATTAATCTTGTGAAATTATTTTTTTTGGGGGGGAGTTATTTGTGGTTTTGTTTGTTTGGTTTTGAGCATCCACTGAGACTGTGGTCCATGGAAAAAAGCCTGTTAGTGAGTGCAAACCCCCCTTACATCTGCAGCCTCTAGGGATACCATATTCTCCTCATAGCATACATTGCCTTTTTAATTAGATAATGAAATTAGCCAAATTATTTTTAATTTATTTTTACTGAAATATATTTGAAATATAACATTGTATACATTTAAGGTATACAACTTATTGATTTGATACATTTATATAGTGTAATATGATTGCCACTGTATCACATAATTATCCTTTCTTTTTAGTGGTTGAAATAACTAGGATCTAGTCTCCTAGCAAATTTGATGATTATTATACAATAGTGTTATCTACACTCTCTATGTTGTGCATTATTAGAACTCTAGGACTTATTTACTACCCATTTCAAATTTATACATCTCTTAAAAAACATCTCTCCTATCCTTCCAACTCAGCCTCTGGTAACCACAGTTTGATTCTCTGTTTTTACCAGTTTGGCTTTTTTCAGATTCCATAAGTACATTACCACTGACTGGCAGCATCTGCTCCAGACAAGCAAGTGTTCATGTTCTGTTTTAAGTTTCAGGTTGATTGATCTCATCTCTCTGTTATGTTTAAGAAAAAATGTGAATCTGCAGATTATCCATTTTGGGGGGTTTGTTGTTGTTATTTTAAATGTGAGAATAACGTCCCCTCCGGATTTCTATATCCCAAGGAGAAAACAGAAATCTCTTATTTAGTTATCAATCCATTGTTGCATATTTTTATGCCTACTAAAAGGCAGCAGAATTAAAAGCAATTGCTAAAATATAAGGCCTCAACTGCCCTAAAGAATTGGCTAAAATAAGCACAGAAACATTATTTATCATTTATTAAAATTCATGAAAGATTTTTAAGATGTGAGAAGATTGGAAAAGAGCAATTATATTGCATTTTCTAAAAGCATATGTTCATGTAGAAAGAAGTAACTGAAGTAATAATCCCTCAAATTATAAGGATAGTTTTCTAAAATTTCATGCTTGAAAATATACTTGTGCAAATCATAAAACAAAAAAAATCAATTTGCAAGCTGTAATAAAATTATGGGCTATTAAGTAAAAAGAAAATCATCATGCCCTTGTGAAGAATAATTTATCAGACTAATCAAGTTTATTTCCCTAGTGAAATAGCACAGACAAAATAATAAGCAGTAATATATTAGGACCTGACAAAGCTTCTGATTTTGCCCTCAATGAAATGACTTTTAAAATACAGAAAATATTGTTTAGGACAATGTCAACATTCCTTCAGTCCCTAACACTGTCAGTATCCCAAATGTGCTTACATGCTAGGAGGTTCAGCACTGACTAAACATTTGCCAAATTCCTTTGGCCATAATGCTGTAGAGACACAGTCATCTGAAGACCAGGGTTTGCTTTTGGTGGAAAAAACAAAATTTTATGTTTTTCTTAAGCAAAATTTAATCAAATAGAAGATATATAATGTTCATCTATAAACCATGACATGCATTTTTACAACATAGTAAATTTAAGATTTTCAAAATGCCTTTGTCATTAAACAGTCCCATGGAAATATCTAGAGTTGTATTCCCAGTTTGTAGTTATCTATTCTCCTGTGATATTTCTAGATATTATACAGAATTTGTCTTATAAAACTTTGTCTAACATTTTTCTCCTAACAATGGGAACATTAAGTTTTCTTAACACTAGGTCTCAATATCTTTCTTAGTGAAAATAAAAACTCTTAAAAATTTTTATTTCTCCCAGGAAAGGTCATGCTTGGAACAGTTCTGAGCTTAGGTCTCCTGGGTTGTATATCTCATGCATCACCCAAAGGACTCCAAATAGAGAACTGTCATGGCTTGGCATCTGGAGGGAGACTCACCTATAACATACTTTCTCCAATCACATATACTCAATTTATTCAACAGTCTGTCCCTGCCAAGGATTTTTTTTTTAATTCAAATGTTAAAAATGATAATCTTCTGACTACAGAAGATTAAACATCAAGTAATATTTCTGCATAAGTGGCAAGTGTAATGCTGTGCCATGAACATCATTCATTACAACCAATGTGGTAAAAAAAGGCTAAGTAGTGGAAGAGACACTAACAACAAGAAAGCATTGAGGACTGGATGAACGTTACCAATACTATATGCTGCCAGTGGGTAAAGATTTGTTTAGACAGGCAATATAGTTTCTGACTCATTTGACTTATATTGACATTATTGAATCTTCCACTCTACATAATTTATACTTCTTTATAGTCAAAGATGGAATACCTTCTGCTTTTCCTTCAGCTGAACTTTACTTTTGCTATCTCCTCTTCTTCTGATACCAACATAAGTGTTGACGTTCTTGACCATTTTCCTTTTGCTCTGGATGCCTAGCTTGGGCACATTCATCTATTTTCATGATGAAGCATACCCAACTGTATCTCCAGTTAAAGATGTCATTTATAGTCCAGGTTGATGTTTAGCTTATATGGACTCAATTGTATCTCCCTAAAAACCATATGCTGAAGCCCAAAACTCCAGGGTGACAGTATCTGGGAATAAAGTCTTCAGGGAATAATTAAAGTTAAATGAGGTCATAAGGGTTAGGCCCTAATCTGATAGGACTGTGGCTTTATAAGAAGAGGAAGTGAGAGAGATTATTCACACTCTCTCTACTATCGAGGGCACAGAGAAAAGACAACCATCTGCAAGCCAGGAAAATAGCTCTCACCAGAACCTGACTGAGGGGGCATCCTGATTCTCAGATTTCTGGTCTCCAGAACTGTGAGAAAATAAACTTATGCAATTTCAACTATCAGTCCATGCTCATTCTTTCTCCCTCCCTCCTTCCTTCACTTTTTTTTTCTTTTCCTTTTTTTCCTTCCCTTCTTTCCTTTTCTTTCATTTTCTTTCTTTCCCTCTCTCTCCTTCCTCCCTCCCTCCCTCCCTTCCTTCCTTCCTCCCTTCCTTCCTTCTTTCCTTCCTTCCTTTTTTCAGCAATCTAGTCAGCTTAGTAGTCAGCTTAGCTAGCTACTGGTCATCTCTACCTGGATGTCCAACAGACAATTCAAGCCAAACTTGTCTAAATTAATATTCATTACTTTTCCACTAAACTTGCCCTTCCTTTTGTATTTTATATCTCCTACAATAGTAGCAAGCCAGAAGATTGAGAACAATCTGAGATTCTCTTTACTCTTAACCTTCCGAGTACCAACCAGTTATTAAATACTATAAACTATCTTTTATATAAAGCCATAACTTAATTTCTCTTCAATACAAACATGGTAACACTGGATCTCATTTCCTATGTGGACTATTTCAGTAGACTTCTCACTTAAAGGAGCTTCCTCACTTCAAGTTTTACACCTGGGCAATACATCTTCTGCTGTCATATAATCAATTGAAAATGCATATCTACCAAGTTCCCTCCTCCACCATGAAACTTTCTGTTTTATCCATTGCTTATACTATGGGCATCAAACAAGCTTCCCTCCAGCATGATTTGGGCCCTGGCTGTCTTTCTAATTTATCTCATTGCTCTCAGTGTATGCTCTTCTTCAGTCATTTATTCATATATTAAGAGTACGATTAAGATCCAGTTTCCCATAATATGAACTTTTTCACTCCTTTTTCCTCCAAGAATTGACTGAACCACATTTGATGAACATATTGCTTTATTAGTCTCTTTCACATGAAGGCACTAATTCCCTCAAGGTTAGCTAACATTTCTTATTGATTGGTTGTATCAAAGTGTTTAATACACAGTGGATATTTAATAAAGATTTATTGAATAAAAGAAGAGATTAAAAAATCAAAGCTTTAATGAGGCTACAATTAATATTCTATAAATTAAAAAACAATGATCATAAATGGGAAGATGGTTAAGTAAATGATGTGATGGTAAATAAAAATCATTTTGTTTTATACAAATAGTAAAACATAACACTATACATACTCTCAATTGTAATTCAGCAAGGACTACTGCATATGTGAGTGTATATGTTGTTATGCACAAAGACTACAAGAGTATATATCAAAACACTGACAGAAGTTACTTCCAGATGGTAGTATTAGAGTCAAATTATATTAAAATTTTAAACATGTGCATTTTCAAATATGATAATAAAGTAGTATCCCTATAGCAAAACAAAATATTAAATGGAGTTAAGATGTTTAAAATATAAATAATCCATTTGATTTCTAAAATATGAGTTTGGTAAAACTCTGATTTAATTTGTCTTATTCAGGGTTCTTCAGTTTGTAAGAATGAGCCAAAATAAATGAACAAACAATATAGGTACAACTCAAGGAGTCCAAGAATAATGAATGCAGTCAAGCTTCTAAGAACTGGAATAAGGGAATAAAAAGTTGTTTGTAACCTGGATCTCTATTGGTCTAAGGATGCCTAATGTTTTGATCCTGCTCTTTTCTACACATCTGTTATCTACAATCTCCCCACCTCCACTTCTCCCACTCTGGTTCAGCTTTCTCTGCTTTTGTAGTCACATGAACCAAGAAACACTTAACTCTTCCATCCTGAGTTTATATTACCTTAATTCAAGTGACCATAGAGACTAATATCTATAAATCCCAGTTCCAAACTTCTGAGAGGATCTGACTGACCCAGCATGGATAAAGTGTGGCCAACCAGCTATGTTCATATTCCTGGGGGAGCAGATGAACATGATTTCATTTTGTAAGTATGGTTCCTTCTCTTAGGCTGTGAGTGGTAGTTCACAGAAGCAAATAAACCTCAAACAATAAATAACAATGTAAAAATAACAAAAAATAAAAATGCAATTTTCTTCATTTATATATTTGCTAGGATTATGAATTTATAGCTGGGAGTATGCCATATCTGAAATTTCAAGAGGACAATTCTCAAGTTGCTATTACATTTAGATATCTAAATACAAAACAGAGAGGCATGACAGACCAAACATTGCTAACAAAAATAAATATATGTCTGTATACAACATCGTTTGCTCATCTGATTGACTATGAAGTTATTTGATTCTCCAAAATTCATTCAAATTTCACTATAACAAATTAGAGAGATACAGTAAAGACCACCAGAGAGGGCATCAGAACCTCAGTCTGATACCAGTTTTCCCATTTAATATGAGACAACATTAAAACCCATTAATTTCTTTGATTATCAGTTTTCTCAGTTGCAATCTAAGGAAATGAAATCTGACATGATTATTTCTTCACATTGACATAAAAATTTAAGTACATTAAAAGGTAGGCTGATTAAAAAACAACTTTAGGAGGCAAAAAAACAACTTTGTCAAAATATACAGTGACAAATGTCAACAACAACAAAAAACCCCTATTTCCACTTGTACTAAAAATATAGGTAAGAGTTTGAAGATAATACATGTCATAACTAAAGCTCATTTCAGCACTTAAATATCCTCCTTATGAAGAACCAAATAAAGACTTTGATGTGCTTGTCAGGTTGCAATGGTGAGATACAAATAGATTAAGTTTCAAAAATAATAAAAATGGTTATTTACTTAGAGAAAAGTTAACCCTATATTTCAGAAAGGTCTGGTTTTGCTCATGTTTGGTAGAGAAATCTAAATACTTTTGTCAGTCAACTATAGCAAATTAATTTTCATTCATTGAGGCAATAAAAAGCCATTAAATTTTTTATATGTAAAAAGTCAAAGAATAACAGAATTTGCTGCATTCTGTGCTGGTGACTGCCTACACTAAGTAAATACCGATTATTTTCATTTTGGCTGGCACCTCTGCACTGTACCTCAAACCTACACATGTTCACATCAGCATTCCAATGGTAAACTATTCATTCTTTGTTGTGTATAATATTAGGGGGATTAAAAAGATTTAAAATTTAAAGAAAGAACATAGGGTTTCCTTTCCAAAGTACAAAACCATGACACTAACATGCTGAATATTGGAAGAAAACACAGATTACAATTAAAAACATTCAAAATATCTGAAAGTAAAATCCTCCTTGTAGAAATTATCTTTTTAAAGTTTAAGCTTTTGTTCTTTTCCTGCTAGCCTTAGTGTAACTAGTGTAGGTGAAGGCAAAGTGGTAACATTATTTCCAAGTGGAAATAAGGAGATAGTTTTTAAAATCCACAATCAAATGAAAGTTGTTCATTGAGAACTATGTATTCTGCTAAAGGAATGTTGGGAAACCACAGAGAGGTTGCTAAGAGAAAAGGACATGGTGATGTCACCAGCCACAGTCTACCAGGTAACTCTTATTGATATAAATGGCAGGTTCTCATCTATTGATTGGAAACCCATACTTCAAAAAAGAGATTTTCTTAAAAATTCATCAGTGATACTGTGCCATATATCTTATCTAGAATCAGGAATAAATAATTTTTTTCTCATACTCTATACTCACAACTTAAAATAAAACTGCTTAAATCTGCTAAATTAGATTTGTTCTGATAGCAATAATTTATATATTGTTACAATAGCAAATCATTTTATTTACTTATTGATTTGAGAGAGAGAAGAAGACAGTGAAAGAGAAACATGGATTTATTGTTCCAGTTAATTTTGAATTCATTTGTTGATTCTTGTATGAGCCCTGACCAGGGATCAAACCTGCAATCTCGGCAAATGGAAATGACCCTCTAACCAACTAAGCCAACCAGGCAGGGCTTACAACAGCAAATCTTACAGTAGCATAAGAATTAAAGCATTTTAAACTCTGATATTGGAAAAGCAGTATCTATTATTTCCTTTTTTATATTTCTTGTGCTGACATAATGGTTTGTTTCCTTTGTTAAATATATTTTTACCTATAAAGAATGAACCCATTTTTTTTCTGTAGATAGCATATGGTTGTTCTATTTTGTTTTTCTATTTTGTATATACATTATATTTTTCCTATAGGCATATTTGAGTCAGGTAGATATAGGGAACTGTCAGAAAGATTTTTTTAAGCTGCACAAAAACAACCAGGAAATTTACCCCAACAGGGAGAAACCATTCAAACAAGTAGTAATACACTAAGGTCAGCTATAAAAAGAATATGGCATTACGCTGCAAAATAATGGATAACCCAAGTGTCCCTAGATGAGGGCGAACATTCTTGAGAGAAAGCTTTTGGATGACCCTACAAACTATAATGACATTCTAATAAAGCAAATTGTAAACTGAGTGTGGACATCCTGAGACAAAAATTTGCTAAACATAGGAATAGTTGGGGAGCACCAAGGAGGGAGTAAATAGGGGGAAGAAGTAGGAACACTTGCTCATTTACTGTAGAATGGATTCTCCACTGGCGTTAAATCTTGATGAGGCAAAAGTTGTTAATGGGCTTCCAAAAATGGAACTTATTTTTGGCCCTGGTGTGTTGTACTGTTGGATCAAAGTTGATATCAGGGGGTGCAAAAGAGTCAAGAGTAAATGGTCCTTCTGAAAAAAGAAAAACAATCAAAAGTATAGACATGTATAAAGAAAATGTTAGAGTTCCTTTCTCTTTTTCCCATCTACAACCCCATAATCCTGCACCTAAAGAAGCCATTATAACATCAAATGTTAAGAGTTTGGTGGATATTCTTACAGGGCTTTTTCCTAGGTATATAAAATCCTTCCCAATGAAACAAAAAACAAAGCTCATCATACAGAGTCAGTTCTAATAAATTCAGAATATAGTATTAACTAACATAATTTGGGAATATGATACTTAGAAGTAAATGGATCTATACAAATTACCTAAGGCAAACTTTTCATTTTCCCACTGAGGATTCTCACAGTTTCCAGAGGCCAGACATCTGGGCACAGCTTAGCTATATGCCATCAATTCAAGGTTTCACAAAGTCGAAATCAAGGAGTTGGCCATGCCATGTTCCTTCTCTTACAAACACATTACTGTTGACAAAATTCAGTTTCCTGAATTTATATGAATAAGATCTCTGTTTTTTTCCTGGCTATCAGCCAGGACTGCTCTCAAATTCTAGAAGCCACAGGACCCTTGCACAACATGGCAGCTTACTATTTCAGGCCAAGAGGAGAATCTCTCACTAGAAAGGACCAGTCACTTTTTTAAAAAATTACCAGATTTGGTCTAACTCACTCAGAATAATCTCCTTTACAATTAACTGAAAATCACCTGCAAAATCCCTCCACCTTTGTCATATAATTGAGCTTAATCACAGTTAACATCCCATCATATTCAGAGGCCCTAAAACACTCAGGAGGAGGGGATGATACAGGATGTGGGTTACTGAGAAGTGGTCTCAGAATCCTGCTTATCACAGCCCGGATATCCAAGGACTAGTCCTTCAAGGCTCTCAGCTGAAAGCTTGGGTGTTTACCACAGCTCCTTTTCGGTATGCATCTTGGTGTAATCCACAGCCCTGGGAGACTACCAGAAATTATGCTTGGCCACTTATAACTATCACTGTAACAGAGTGCAGCCCTCCCCCCACAAAGAGGGGATTTGTAACTGTGTGACAGTTTCAAGGCCTGTTTCATGGTATTCATGCAGATGGAAAAATATTCATGGAGCCACTGGGATGTCGGGCATGCCTTTATTAATGGATGGGGGTGCATGCAGCTTGCATCGTGCATGTCTCCCTGCATGACTCACATCATGGGCCTTGCTCCCCCAGCATGGAACCCAGTGGGGAGCCCCTCACCCCTTGTTAAATACTAAAACAAACAAAGCCGGTAAAAAGACAGAGAATTATATAACATAGCATAATTCTGCTTATGGGAGCCCACTTCATGTTATGAGAACAGTTATCAGACCCAGTCTCAAAGCTATGAGATCACTAGTTATCAGGCCCCTCCAAGTCAGTGGGAACACTGCTTCCCTTAGCTACCCAGACATCTGGGTAAGGAAGCTAGACTGCTTCCACTTACCCTTCAAAAGAGATCACATATCTGCCCCCGCCATGGGTTCATTCTGTAACACCATTTGCAAATAGGCAATTACCAGAAAAATAAAGTGGTGCTGAGTGTTGGGCTCCCACCTCTGCTTCACTTCTTTCCAGGATCCTTGACCCCTCACATGCTCCCAACGTCGGTAGCTAGGATTTGACTTTCAAACACGTTGGCTGTGGTGTGTTTTAAACTTATTTTAATTTTATTTTTTAAAACAATATCTAGGATTTCTCGTTATTCTTCTTGGAATGCTAATCTTCAACAAGATGGTCCACCATTATTCGAACCTGAAATCAATTTTCTAGCATTTTATGAGACTTTATTCACAAGTGGTAAATTTATAAGATATGGTCCATTATTATAATAATTATCTAGCAACTGGTACAGTATACAAGTTAGCTTTTTTCTTTGTATAATCAGTAAAATCTGTGATGAACTCATTAGACAATGGATTTTAAAAGTGAACTTTTAATGTTAATCATTCTACTTAAATATAAATTTTACTGGTAATACACACTACTGGGCACATTAAGCAAATTTTTTGTGCATGCATCAACATAATCTTTGAACAATATTATCTTGAAAATGATCAATAAATTTGCATTTTTTTGGATTGGTGATCATTAATAGCAGCAGCTTCCATTTTGAGGTATAAACTGGTCCAATCAATTCTGAAAACTAAGAATCTCAGGATTATTCTAATGTGACATTTTTATGGAACAAAAAAGGTGTTCAGTATAATTACCACCAAATTTACATGCTTAAAGTCTATTAATCATTAACACTCAAACACATGGAAGATGCTTTGTGTGCCTAATTAATAAATGTACTCATTATCCTCAAAGTTCTCAATGTTTGGCTGATATCTCAAGTTGCTTACCACTATCCGCCAATGTGCTTCTCATAGTGTGAGGCCCTTAGACAGGCAGCGTGAGCAACCACTGGGAGTTCGTCCAAAGTGAAAACCCAGGGCGCCTACTCCTGGACCCACTGAATCAGAATCTCTGGCAGCTATAGCTAAACACAGATTTCTCCAGGTGGCAATTATGCACACTAAAGTTTGGAAAGCATTTATCTAGCTAATCTTGATAGCAGTGGAATTTTTCTAAACACAACAAAGCAAACAGATCAAAGTAAATATATGAAAATGTCCTGTTGTATTTGTGCCCCTCTTTCAATTAGTCAATCAGATGTCCCATCAAGAAGAACAGGAATTGTACCCATTTCAAGGGGAAACAGATACTGAAACCATGAATTTCACTGTGAAGTGTAGCTGGATGTCAATGCTGAGACCTTCAAGGGGCTGTCAGAAGACACCGAGGACTTTGTTTCCCAGGGGCTGGTTAAAAGGAAGAGGTGCAGAATGAGTGCCACCCAGTGCCTGAAACACAAGTGGCTGAAAATGTGCCAGGCAAAGCTTCCAAATCCAAAGTTCATCTCAAATCCCAGCTACTGCTACAGAAGTATATGGCTCAGAAGAAGTGAAAAAAACATTTCAATGTGGTGACTGCTGCCAACAGGTTAAACAAATTTGCAGTTCGTCCCTGATCCTCATCTCTGCAATCACCTGGGTCGAGAAGCTATTGAGACCGGTGGTGAAGTGCTGACTCAAAATTTTAAATCATCTGGCCTTTTGCTAGTATTGGTTCCACCTACTTTGTAAAAAAGTTTATGGTAGTCTCCTTGCTTGTGGATGAAAAAGTGGCTGTGAAGAAAATGACTTAAGAACTTTTCTTCTGCCTTAAAATATCACTAAGTTTTAAATGCTGTGTTTACTCTTCAAGGGTATCTAATTTGGGTGACAGTGTAGGCATGCTGTATGTAGGTAGGAAAGCTTCTCCTTACATATGTCACATTGGAATTCTAAACCTACTTTGATTAAGGAACTCAGTAGATTGTCACACAGTCACGTGTTAGTCAGCATTACCTCCCACCACACAGAGAATTCCTACAACTTTGATTTGCTCAAGTGCAGGCAGGTGTTTTATTGGATGACCCCACCTTGTGTTCAGCAGTGTGGATTTAGGGCAGTGAGCCTCCAACTTGTCTTAACTTGTGCTCCCTTTTGAGAATCAGAACACGTGTCTTCTAAGTCTTTGAAATTTCAAAATATAGTAACCTTCATGGCTAAATCAGGATCATTCTCAATGCCTTTAAAGTCTCTACCCACCTCTACCCTCTCCTAATTCTGCCCTGTCCTGACCTCTGCAGTCTCCCTTCCGATGCCCCTCCCTCAGTTATGAATCAAGGGCTTCATAAGCCTGGGGACCAAGATTCAATGTGAGAGAGTTAAGAATGTGACCATGTTTCACTTTCTGACAGAAACACAGCATGGCACATCAGGTGCTTTAGTAGGGACATACCACTTGCAAAGTTGCCATTCAACTGACTTATAAAATGATAAAGAAGTAGTACTTTATTATTCAAAAACAAACACTTCTTTCCATTTCCTCTCTTCTAACTTGAAGGTTTGTGCTGTTCCAATGACCTCTCCCCCTCCCTGAGAGCAGTTTTATTTTAAATAGTTACTTTGAGTTATTAATTCACCAAGCAACATTTCCATTGCCTTCAGGATTTTTGTTCAAATAAAAACTTGTTTTGGGTGTCAGGAGGGAGATTCCTGCGTGGCTGCTGTACTCAAGTTGACTTTCCTGGTCAGAAACCAAGATACCGGGTACCAGCCCATCTGGGCCTGCTTCAAGCAGACCCAATGACTGAAAGTAGGAAAAGGGAACTGCTGCAACCTCCCTCTCAGGAGAATAACGGGGGACTTTGTAAAATGCTGATTGTGAAGCATCAGGTTACCTCTCTGAAAAAGGTTTTCTTGAGGGCAGCCTGCAGAAGGCACTACAGAGGATATCTCACAGTTACATTAATCGTGTGATTCTCAGCCTCTGGGACTTCAGGTTCTTGGGAAATTCTCTGAATTTTGTCCCCAGAAAAACATAGTGAGTTCCCCTGATCTACAGCAGCATGGTTGACAGAAATATAATATGAACCATACACATAATTTAAAATTTTCTAATAGCTCCTTCAAAAACAAAAACCTGGTCAAATAAATTTTAGTAATTTACTTGACACAATAAATCAAAAGCATTATTTCAATATGCAATCAACATAAAATTATTAATAAGATACTTTGTAATTTTTTTCATACTAAGTTTCAAAAATCTGGTGTATGGTTTACACTTACATTTCAATTCACATGCTAGGTTTTCATTAGACATAATTTGTATATAGAATTTACTCTGGAAAAATACTTCAGTTTGAAATATCTAAGATATTTTCTAATAATTAAATTTAGTACCAGTTGTACATTTAGTTAAAATAAAATTAAAAACTCAGAAAAAATAAGGAGGAAGAAGGAGAAGAAGAAAAAGAAAGGGGAAAATAAACCTACCGATGCTTGGATATGCCCGTGGCCCAGGCTGAGGGCCCCAGCCGCAGTGTGGATTCCAGGGTTGTTTTTTACTGCCACAGGGGGGTTGGGGCCACACATTCTGCCACAGTGCAAACAACTTAATAATAAATCCAAGATATTAGCACTCTGATCTTGCAGATTACATATTATGGCATTTAAAAGGGGATATAAAAATTATAAGTAGGCAAACGTTTCCAACATACCAAGAACCACAGAGAATTAAAGCATAACCCTGAAAGTAAAATTCACACTGAATAAAAATCATGATATAGGCACTCAAATTGCCAGAAAGATAATATAGGAATATCTTGCTTGTATTCCCCTAAAAGGTAAGATAAATACTGCTTAGATATCAATACCAATATGATTTAGCCACTTTACCAGCTAATATTCTAAAATAATTTTCAATAAAATCATGATTTAAATTTGAACTGTATTTAATATGACTGAGAAAGACAATAAAAAATGAAGTATTCACAGAAATTAAAAGCAGAAAAACCTAAGGTCAAAAATAAAATATGTACAAAATATCAGCTTTCCTCACTGTGATGGAATTCTAAATCCACAAGCTATGTAAATCTGTATTAAAAAATTACTAAATTGTCATTCAAATCTTTCTAACTTTTTTAAAGATTTTATTTATTATTTATTTTTAGAGAGGGAAGGGAGGGAGAAAGAGAGAGAAAGAGAAACATCAATGTGTGGTTTTGGGGGGCCATGGCCTACAACCCAGGCATGTGCCCTGACTGGGAATCGAACCTGTGATACTTTGGTTCACAGCCCATGCTCAATCCACTAAGCTACACCACCCAGGGCCAAATCTTTCTAACTTTAAATATGCTCTTAATTATGAAATATTTTCCTGAGACTACAAGCAACAAAATAAAATGTAAAATGCTAATATTATTGAGCCACCACTCACCTGGTATTTTGCTCATTAGCATTGTATAAAGATTTATTCCCTTAGCAATCAAGGACACATATTTGAAAGATAACTAAGCTAAAAAGTATTCTTATCACCAATGGAAAAGTTTTAATACTTGTTTTCCACCTCCACCTCCATCCCCACCCTCACTATCAATGATCAGACCTAATTGAGAGACAGCAGATCAATTTTTGTAGCACTGATACCATCAGGGGTTAAATACTGATCTATGGGCCTCTGAGATACTAGCTGCAAATAAAACAGACTGAGAGGTAAATCACTGAGAGTGTGTAGCAAGAAAGCCTGGCCCACATTTATCTGAAGTTCCATGTTTTCAGAAACAAATCCCTTTTTCAATACATTGCATTTATTCCATCCTACAAAGTCAGGTCCATAATGAATGGTTTAATATTTCATAGCAATTCAATACTTTATTTGCATACTCTATATTAAACTAGTAACAGAAATAATCATATGGGAAAAAAGGTAGATTAAAATTCTTTGTATTCAACACTGTTAAAACAAAATTAAAATGTCAGTCATGAAATAACTAATTTCTAAGTTGCCTCTCAGCTCCTTGAGAGCTACAGCAATGTCCTATTCCTAATAATTTATGTATAACCCTTCATTGGTTCCAAACTGAGTGTGCAGTTGCTGTTTATTTATATATCTAACACAATACTGAGTTTAGTGTTGTGTTTAGTGTTTACAAAAAATAAAATTGGTTTTAATTAAAATGTGTTGAGTTGTTTAAAAAATTTTTAATACGTAAGCAAATTAAGAGCTGATTCACACACTTTGCAAGGTATCAATAACTTGCAAAAGTTATCAATATGTGAGTTTTTTAATTATTAAATATTCAATAAATGAACTTAAAAATGGAAAAGATAACATAGATGTTTATAATGAACCTACTTAAAAGTTGATAAACGGTATCTGTATATGCAAATAATTCAAAAATTTTTACACTAACACAATACTCTTTACCATATTTAGAAATACATGAGGATGGAAGGATTCAAAAAAAAAGAAACAGGACTCATGGGCAGGGACAATAGCGTGGTGATTGCTGGGGGGAGAAGGGTATAAATGGTAATAAAATTAAAAAAAAAACAAATAGATAGGCTCAGTCCACTAAAGATTTCAACTTTCTTAGATGATTTGGTAATTTATAATAATACTAAAGATGTTTTATTCAAAATACATGAAAGAATAAAAATGATTAAAAAGTTATTTTATTCTAAGTAATCATGGATGCACAGTAGGCTTACTCACATGTTTTGAAAAGCAAGAGAATAAAAATTATTACCACAAAATGTTCTCATTTTTGTAGCATATCTTCTAGTATGTTACTAGAATTCAATCATATTGATACTGGCTACTATAGTGAATGTTGAAATAAATCATTTGTTAATTTTACTAATTGATCAATTTATTATATTATATACTAATATTTTAATCTTTTATTTAGCAAATTTATAGCCATTTTTAATTTTTGTACATCTATTAAGCATAAATTGGATATTTAATTTATAGCAAACACCTGGAATTGCTATACATAGCAAGTTTAAATTATCTAAATTTTGGAGTATATGTTTATAAATTTTCATACTTGGTAACGATATAAAATATAAGGGTCATACATGTAATACTTTCTGAATTTCTAAAAATTAATTTGTAAAGAAAAGTTTGGATGAATCATTTCAAAATTATGTCAGCCTAGATGCACAGAAACAATGGACAGGTCTTGCTTAAGGCAAATTAAAACTTTTATCAGAAAGCTATATGCCAGGGGCATGATACACATAACAGCTGATGATCAGGTAGAAACTGGTGATCAGATCACCATGTGACATTGCTTTCCATAGAACCCCATTTTTGTCCACAATACTAGGAATACAATAGTAAGCAAAACATACAAAAAAATTAGAAATGAAAATATAGATGGTAAGACCAATCTTAACAATAATTGTCCTCTTATGGATCAAAAGCCATTTCTCAAAGATACCTAATAAATAAACTAACTCTAGATTAATTTATAAAAAGAAATTAAGAAAGAAGGAAAAGCTGAGATAAATCTTTCCTAATCAAGTAAATGCTTCTCAGACAATATCATGTCTGACTTCACAGTATATTTTCTTATAAAGTAGAAATTTGTAAGGTTATGTTTTAATGATGGAAGAAAATAAAATATTAGGGAGAAATATAAGATTGACAAAAACAACAATCATAAAAATTAGTTTACTTGTCTAGGCTTTGAAGAAAAACAATCAATTTGCCTAACAGGTCCACGTGATGGGGCAGCACTTAGAGCACACTGACATTTTCGTTCTCAGTGCTGCTATGAGTTTTTTGCTCTTTTATTCCACAGATAATGTGTATATACAACATCTGTCCAGATGGTATGACATGTAATATGAAAAGTAGAGACATTTATTGAAAAAGGTATGAGATACAAGAAATATTGTAATTACGACAACGATGCTTCAGTCCCCTTCAAAGTAGGCACCTTGGGGCCTCACACAGTTCTGCCAGTCACCATCAGCTGCCCCATCATATTTGCCTGAATCTCATTGACAGTCTGAAATCTTTTCCCTTTCAAAGGTGATTTTAGTTTCAGAAAAAGCCAGAAGTCACAAAGTGCCAAATCTGGGCTGTAGGGGGCTGAGTCACCTGGGTGATTTAATGTTTCACCACAAACTATGCACGAGACATGATGCATGAACAGGCGTGTTGTGGTGATGAAGTTGCCAATCACCAGTTGCCCACAGCTGTGGACTTCTGAATCATCTGAATAGTTTCCCCATAAGAATGATCAAGCTTAATGCAAAATTTAATGCAGATTCGTTGCTCTACCCACTCATTTTGAATTTGACAGCCACACAGTACACATGCTAATTTCACAGCATCTATCACCTTCACTGAAGGTGAAGTCATCATTGTTCATGCATGTGCATTCCAGTCCACTCTCTTTGGCTGCCAGGTTACATGATGTCAGGCAAACCATGCTCTTATACTAACAGTGGCAGGACTTTTTCCAGACAGACTATATATGTGAAATATATTATATGTAAGAAATATATATAAGATGTATATATATGAAATATATATATATATATTTCAGACTAACATGATAATCCAGGACAGTATATTACAAATGCACTGTTTTTTAGAAGAGTTACTAGGAAGGGATACCCTTATTTCAGAACCACCCACTGTTATAGGGTGCAGCCAAGAGGGGGGACCCCAAATAGGCATTTGAAATGGGGTCCAGAACTTAAGGTGTCCAGGAGATTCTAAGATGTCTTCACTGCCCCCACCCAAGGTGTGGGTTGAGGGAAGGGACACATGGAGCAGGGCCTTTGAGAGCTGTTTCCCGTAGCAACAGCCTAGTAGCTAGCCTCTGGTGTGGTCACTTAACATATCTATAGCCTTTGGCTGGTTGCTTAGATATGTTAAATAGCTGTGGCCAGGCTCTGAGCCAGGGAAATGGAAGTAACTACTCCCCCAAGATGGGACTGGGGGGCAGGTGCCCCGAGTTACAGCACCTGTGTGGAAGCTTGGAGCTGATTGGCTCCATGACATGGGGCCACACCTGCCCAGACTCATGATGGCAGTCCAGTAAAACTGGAAGGATATGAGTTCTGGCATGTGAAGTTGAGTGTGGGAGGAGTCGGAAATGGGGCTGCAGAGGAAGACTGGCACAGGGATTTAAACCCAGAGGTGGCAGCCCTGAGAGGGAGAACCATGCGGCTGTGGAAGTGCAGAGAGCATCATTGCTACAGGGGAGAGAGAACCAGGCAGCTTTAGCAGAGTGAAGACTCCCGCAGCCCTGCAAGAGAGAATCACCATGCGGCTTTAGCAGACAACCTCCACTCGGCTTTGGCCGAGTGGCGACCCCCCACCCCACTTGCAGCCATTGTGCAGGGGGAGAAGCACGCGGCTTTGGCTGAGTGGGGACCCCCACAGCTTTAGAAGGGGGAACCACCACCTGGTTTTAGTAGAGATCCCGGCGACTCAGCTGAGGGTGCAGGGAACCCAGGGAGGTCTCCCAGTCGAGATGGAGTACTAACTGGAAATAACCAGAGGACTGCCTGAGCCATGGACTTCTATTTCCTTTCCTGAGATACGGTACTCTGGACTGGGCAAAGGCGGAAGGAAGGAAGGACTGTGTCTGTTTGTGGGTGTTTTAAGGGACTTTGGGATTTTGGTGAAGACATTAGGTCACTACTTTAAGTCTATATAGCATTAAATAAATGTTTCCTTTCCTTTTCACAAATCTCTGACATTAAGAAACGTCTTTCCTCTGGCGGCAGACATGACAGATCTGGGGGCTTTTTTTTCAATAATAGTATATCGTCCCAGGCCCCCCCTTGTTTGTTCTATAACACCACCACCATTACTCAGAAAACAGTTCTGTTACCCTAGAAGCCAAAAAACAAGTAATACAATTAGATCATTTAGTGTTCAGGTTGAATTCAACTTTGTCCATACATGTATTTTTCAATGAATTATATATAAAATGAAAAATGTAACATTAAATTACATGGCCTTATTCAATTTTAGTTCCAGATGCACTTCCACAGACGAGTGCAAGTTTCAACATGCATTCTATTATTAAACATTCCTGATACTGTTATTTTCATCAAAGCATAGCTTGTGCCTAAACTTCCTCACAAATTGGTCAAATAAATATATATTATCTTAGGACACAAATTATACAGACACATATGAGATATTAAAATACACTGAAGTATTTATTACCATTTTATTTTGACTTTTATTTCATGATATTCAAATATGTAAATTAATATCATGTTTGATATTTCTTTAGTTATTTAGAACTCATGAATTAAAAGCATATATATAAAAATATGGAATGGTAATTTGCTCACATCCAATTTCAGAATGAAATAATGAAATATTATTTCTCTGAAAGGTTTAAAAATTAGTATTTCATTTATGTGATTCACTCTCTCATTATTTTAAACATCTTACTGAAGCCATCAGTTCCTCACAAATATTTCTATCTTTGGTATTAAGTCAAATCCTATCCCTAGTATCCCAGAAATATTTGGTGATCTTCAACACACAAATCCCTGACAATAACCCCAGAACATAAGTATTATTATAACCCTCTTTTAAGACAATGAAAGTTTAAATACTAAATAATCTCTCAAGGTTAACATGGCTAGGAATGACAGAAATGAGAATCAAATGTAGGTCAATCCCATCCCCTTAAACACAGCATAACAGTGTGTCTGTTTAATGCATTATGTGATCATTATTTGTTTATAGGTCTATATCCACCACTAATTTATAAACTCCTCAAGAGCATGGACTACACCAAATTCATTCTTTTCTTGTAGTGTAACCCAACAGTGCTTTAACAATAGTTCATTCTTTGAGGAGTGAAGGCCCCATCTCTGGGAGAACATTTTCTGTCCAACACTCTTCCTTGACAAAGGTGACCTTTTTCCTGTGTATCTTACCCATGTCTTCCTCACATGTTAGAATCTATGTGACTTGAATAGATCCTCTGCACCTTTGGTCCCTCACTCCACCTTCCTATGCAGGCTTAACCTCAGGCCCTCCCACCCTCAACCTTTTGACTGGGCCAAAAGTCAGCCTCTTCTCACCTTCTCTATCCCACCACAGTCCAAGCTTAGCCAAGGGTTCATTGGAACGAGTTGTACACTATCCCAACACTACAAAAAAATTATTCCATCCTTACCCCAGCTAGGCTTCAATGTCTATATTTATATGCTGATTTGTTGTGGTTGAGGATCTTAGAAAAGGTTTTGTTCAGTGAAGCCGTGCAGGTAAGTTTTGCTTAAAGCTTCCCTGCTTCTCTTTACTCTGTTTCCCAAAGGTCAGTTCAATGAACATACATCCCAGAGATTTAAAACCTACCAAAGCAAGCTTGGTCAGAACCCTGGGCACCCATCCCAAATAGAAGCCAATTCACTAGCTTCAGTTGTTTTTTCCTTCCTACAAAATGCTTAAGCTTTAGGCTAATAGCCAATTTTGTGTTTCAGTCTGCTCATCAAATGTAAGACAATAGCTATCTCTATTTTCTAAAATATTAGTTTGAACTAGCTCAAAGTTAAAAAGGAAAGCTTTAATTCTACTCTGTAAGCTGTGTGGCTAGGAACACACACATTAGATTATTCATTTAGACTTGTTTCTAATACGGCCCTGGGATATTTGTCATCCCCTATTTTCAAACTTATTTTTTTCTTTTGTTTTCCAAAGTAACAGAGCACCGCTATATGTAATGAATGTCTTACTGGACTCTGAAACATATTTCTTAAATATGATTAAGTAAACCTAATTTCCTCATAATAAGAATTTCTAAAATTTATCATCCTCTAGTGACTCATTTGTATTTCTACATTAAATGCAAAAAGTCTTTATTCTGAGAAACCACAAGTACACATTATTTATTTATTTAATTATTACATAAGGCAGAAGCATGCCTTCTGCCACAGAGGTTTAGGATTCTAACATTGGCCATCTATATAATTAGATGTGGAAAAGTCTAAATACAAATTATGATATAAAGAACACATTGTTGATAAATATATCTTCTCTGCAGCTCTTCTGTGACAACTTCCCACCTTTCTTACATCTTTTTCTCTTCCACTTTTCTTAAATGATAGATACTTCACTTAGAATTCCAGTCCCACCATTTACTAATTGTATGATCTTGACAAAGTAACTTAACCTCTGTGTGCCTTAATTTTTTTTAATAACTGAAAAACAGGACACAGTCAGAAGCACTACCCTATAGATAGACTATAAAAGTAACACTTGTGCTACATAAAACTGTTGACTGGAAGCCTTCAATAAATACTACTTATGCGATCAACAGTACACTGCCACTAGATCAAAATGGATTAAGCTCTGATGTGTTGCTCCATTTCAATGAGCACAGTTCAATATACTGTTGATCCTTTTGTTTTGTGTTATCTCTACAAGTAAATATCATCCCTCTCGTATTGAAACTAATACCATTGTCTTCTGATAAGTTTACCTCTAGATTTTTTTGTCCAAAACTGCATATATTCTAAGATCATATCAACAAGCCTTAAAAATTATATCAATCTACATCTTTCCCTAGCTAACACTTCTAACTAAATTGCTAAGAGATATGAGAGCAGATAAAGGGATGCTCATCTTTTTACTGATGCAGTATTTTGTAGTGTGAATAGATGTGGAATATGCTCAAGAAACAGCTCTCTTTGACATTCACTGTCTCCCTGAAATTACCCTGGGCTTTGCCATACTCAGATACCTTTCCCCACACAATACACCTTGTCAAGAAAATCCTTCCACATCTTTACAAATACTCAGGTTCTACCAATCAGTTAGAGGCAGAGCGAAAGCAGTGCTATTCACTTTATCTCTGTGCTCCCTTACACACTATCCCAAAGGTGGGAAATTCAACAGGTTGGTGGCGTTTATTATCACAATTGGGTTACATATGTTTAATAATTGATGCCTTAGGTGAAAGCATATAAATAATTAGGTAGACTAAGAACTCTCTACTCTCTACTTTTTTCCTCTGACCCTAAAGGACATGACCTTTTGAAGTAATAGAAGGGTATGATTTGAGACTTACCTTTATATTTACAACTTGAAATATATGATGCAGACCTGCACTGTACTTTGATTTTAGAGTATTGAGGCCGAAGGAAAAAAAATCAGATAATGCAGTTTTCAACAGCACCAATCAAATCCAACTTTATAAAGTATTACTTTGCCCTATTTTAAATCATTATGCATTAATTCACAAAAAAATCCTGTAAAATGTGAATAGGAGAAGATCCATTTATTCTGTATACATTGGTTGAGATATTATTTTAACAACAATATCTAAGTGTTCTCCATAAGCACACCTTTATTTGTTATTGTAAGCTTGTGGTATGGCCAGGATTAACCAAATTTGACATATATTTCCCCATCTTTTAAGGTTCAGTATAAATCCACTAACACCTCTGGCAGTAACATATTGAGTCAAAAACTTTATTCCTTTTTTGACTCAATATATTTCCTGATTTATGCATGAATCATATTTGTCATTTCAACTAGTCACTTGACTTTAAAAACAAAGTTAACAAATAAATAAGTAAATCAAAGATTATTTTTTTACAAAATGTAGCCTTTACTAAATATTAGGACTTTGGGTCCTCATCATGCTATCAAGTTTTTAAAATTTTCTCAAGGGTGACAGTGGACACATATTACTCAGAAGGGCCATTAATGTCCTTGCTTCCCACAAACACATGATGTCAGCTAACTTAGACATCACTGACAATGTTTTCTTGTCCATATTTTTAATTCCTACTTCATTGTGTTCTTTACCACCATATTCTTAAGGAGCTTAATACCAACTCAATTGTTATCAATTGTTATAGAGCCCTTAATATTCCAGCTCTTTTTATTTGACCACTCCTTTACATTTAATTCTCTTGCAAAAGATGTAATAGAGTAGATCAGAAAAATAAATGATGATTCTATAACATCATTCTCTGCAAGGCATATATTTCTTTAAAGAAATTTTTTATTTACTTATTTTAGACAGAGGGGAGGGAAGGGAGAAAGAGAGGGAGAGAAATATCGATGTGAGAGAAACATTGATAGGTGCTTCTCAAACACCCCTAACAGGGGACTGGCCTGCAACCCAGGAATGTGCCTTAAATGGGAATCAAACTGGTGACCTTTCAGTTTTGCAAGGCATGCATTTCCATTGGCTTGAAGTCAGTTGTCTCCAAACTCAGGGTGAGTTCCATTCTATTTAGTATCATGCCCAAGATAATAAGGGTCAAATCCTACTTCTATGATTGACTACAAGGCCATGCATTTGAGGTTATCTATCAGCACCTACTTTTGTGGCATTATGCCTCCAAAAGTACCTTACAGTATATAATCCCTATGTTGTGCTCTGGCATAACCTAACATGACCAATTCCTTACAATAAACACAAAAATAGGATTTCAGACCATTTTAACATATGTGTATACATTTAATCTCTCCAACTAAAGTATGAGATCTTTCAACACACAGGTTATGTCTAATAACATTTATCCCCTTTAGTGCCTAGATAGGTATCTTCTACTGACAAGTGTTTGTTTTGTTTCCAAGTTAAAGGCAGCAAACATCTTCTTCTGTAAACCCAGACTAATTTTTCAACCCCCTACCTACTAACTCCACTCACATAAATTATGTGTCTCTCAAATCTAATAGCCAGCATAAATTCCTGGTTTCACAAGACCCTTGTTTCCTTTTCCTTCCAAACAATTCCTCTCACCACAGACTCATCCAATTTTATTTAAATGACCACAGCATTTATACATTGCTTAGGCCAGGGATCTGAATCTCATCCTGATTCTTCCACTCCTTTATCTTTCAGGTCCAATCTATTAATATTATTAAGATTTCTTCTCTGTAATAATGTATATCAACTCCATAAACTTCCTGCCATCTCCACTTCCTCCTCCTAAGTTCAAACTTCTTTCCTGTCTCCCCTTCAGTTACTGCAATAGACTAACTAGTTATTGGTCCTCATGCTTTTCCTTTTATTTCTCTCCAAACTAGCTGCCAAACAATATCCACAATTTTTTTTTTCAATGTGAATCTAATTATCATTTCCCTCTCATGCCTTTCCTCCATTGTCAATATTCTTCAGTGGCTTCCCACAGTACTTCAGATAAAACCCAAAGTTTTACCAGACCCTAGAAGGCTCTGTGTTATCTGCTTCTTTCCTAACTTTCTATAGTTATTTCTTATAATTCTCCCCTTCATCCATGTAGATAAACCCAGTAAGGCCTTAATTCCTCATACATGCTGTACTCTTTTTTAGACACTTCCACAATTAGAGGCTGTTTTACTTTTTAAAATACTAGTAAAGAACACTGAGTCTTCCACTCTGACAAGAAAATCTAGTCACAAGTTGTTAGGAACTGCCCTGCCTGGCTTCAGAAGCTGTAACCCCCCATGGCTAAGGCTGAGTAAAATGACTTTGGGATCATAAGCCACTAAGGAGACAAAACTTATCCTCCCAGCAGGGGTGCAGCCTCTGCCCCCTTTACTTCACCCTGATTGGCCTATGGAGGATGGCTGGATAGTCAATGACCATTAAGATTCCCCAAGGGAGGGACAACCTAAGACAGGCACAGCAGCAAGGAGGCCCATCAGGGAAGGATTTAGGGGACTATAGAAAAGCAGTGATGGACCTTCACCCCTTGGTTTTGTTATAGCTGGAGTCCTCATTCTATCTGTAAGAAGTCTCCTAATCTTTTGGCTACCTTACTTCCCCCACCGGACCTAAGCGTGAAACAATGCTGGAGGTGGGTGTGGCCCTGTGCTGGTATGGGCAGTTTCCAGGGCAATCAGGCCTAAGAAAGAATGCATAAAATCCTGTGAAACCCGCTATGCTAAGAATACCCTGAATTTAAATGATAAGGGTCCAAGCATAAAATGAGTTTGTTTCACTCTATCTATCTGACCCTGACTCAGAATAAGCCTTTATAGTTCTTTGAATGTTATCTATTGTTTGATCTTTACTGCCTGACAATTATTGATGGAGCCCCCCCACAAGAAGTGATTAGGATAAACATGAGATAAAAAGCTTTAGGAGTGAAGGGGTTAAAAACAGATGCTAAAGCAACTTTACAATTATGAATGTCCACAATTCAAACTGGAATGCCAAGAGTATATCTCCATATTAGTGATTTTTAAATGTCTGATTATAAAATCCTCATATTTGTATGAGATTGGTATTTATTATATGATCGAACATATTTTTATAATTTTAGTACTTATTGAATAGTATATACTATATCTAAGTAAAACTGAAACATTTCATTTGTAATAATAATATTTCCCTTTTGTTTTAATAAGCAATATATATTTTTGACTATGGCATAATTTTCCTCTGATTTAGAAGTCCAAAAGAAAATATTGCAAAATCAAATTGATACCATTCCAGAATAAACCAATCTTCATGTTAATGGATATAGCATTTGATATTTGGAAGCCACTATTTACTACTAAAAGTAAATATAAGGTAACAGTTTGTAAAGAAGTAAAATTAAGAAGATACAGCTTTCTTTTTACTGCCAGAATCAAACAGCAGGAGAAAGCTAGCTCCCAGGGGCTCTCGTTCAGTATTTCAACACCTCATCGTTGAAAATGATATCTAGCCATGTCACCTTACTTGTAGATAATGCTTAAAAATCTGGCCAAGGGCCAGTTTTAGAACCACCACAAAAGTACAAAAGTGCTCTGACCTGGACAAGTGTGTTGAGATCACATAACAACTTATACCAAGGAAACTAAATACAGCCAATGATTTCCAATAAAAACACAGCACTGCAAGCCATCACCAAATCCAGCTTCCTGAAGAGCTTGCTAATAAATAATGAAATAGGGAAATGCATCAGGCAAACAGGTCTGGAAGTCATCTGCAGACATTCAGTCAGGATATGTTTTCATGTGATGTCAAGTAGTTACTGTGGTAAACTCTTCATATTTAATAGTTTGCTGAGACAGGTAAGAAGAAAGTCCATTAACACATGAAGATAATATAGTCCATTAAAAGTGCTAAAATAAAAAGTAATTATTATGCCAAATACTGTCCTTGGTGCTAAAAATATGACAAATAAGGTGAAAACCCAATTCTTTCAGAGCTCCTTGTCTAAAAAAAAAAGGAATTTATAAACAAATTAAAGCTAATATAAAAATTGATATAAAAGAGGAATACCAAGTAAACAGGAAAGGAATTCTTCACACAATTCAGTTACCAGTAGAGAACATGCTCTGTATGCATAGGGTGATGAGGAGAGTCTGGGGAGGACACTGTCAAAAGGACTTCAAGAGAAATTAACCTTTGAACATATTTTGAGCATATTTTGGAGAAAAAGGAGTTAACCAGGAAGCAAAGGGTTCTTTTCTTAGGAAAGTGATGCTCTCAGGTGAGAACTAGGTATAATGAACATATTTAGTTATCTAAGAACTGGAATCCAATAAGTCATAAAAACTAGTAATAAAAATAACAACTCTTACTCATTGAGAGTTTACTGTTTACCTAGATAATTGTATTTAATCCTATGAGGTATATATAATTATTTTTCCATACTACAAATGAAAAACCTCAAGTTCAAAAATCAGAAACAGGATCTGACCCTGAATAGTCATTTAAAAAGTATGAATTTATTACAGAAGTCCTTACAGAGTTTAAAAATAAAATAATAGAAATGCATAGTGAGCGGTATAGAATTGCCGACAGACTTGATCCTGCAGAATGGAAGATCAGTGAACTTGATAGTGGTGAATAGTATTTAAAATGAAACAGAAAGAAAAAGTAAACAGAAGCATTAGTGATGTTTTACAATAACCTATAGTTACAAAAACCAGATCAGGGATTTCCAGGGGATAGGTAAGTGAAGAAGACTGTGTTAATGATTACACAACTGTATACATAGTCATCATAATGCACACTTAAAATTGGTAAATATTATTATTTACAATTATACTTCAATAAAGATGATTAAAGAAAAAACTGATTAATGGGTAACTCACCATTTGGCTTAAAAAAAGACCATGACATATCTCATGGAAATAAAAAAAATGAAATTTATGTAATCTAAATAATGAGATTTAAGTAACATTAAAGGCAACAGAAATCTGTTTCTCTAAATTTCACTTTTCAGATATACTTGAATGTTAACCTCTCTGGCTGCCTTTAGTATATCAAAGTCTTCTGGAGTTAGTATAGCACCCTTTACTCTACTAGCCTCTAAATCTTCCAAGATTCTAGGACAAGACTGTACACACAGTGATTGGGTTCTATATGTTAACTATTGCTGATAATCTAAGCAGTCTAGTACAAAAATAATTTAAGATTTCCATAAACATAGGTTTGTTTTTTCATTACAAATTCCATATAAATCTTAAGCACACAAGCTCAAAGAAAAAGCATTGTATTATTGGAAATCATCCCTGATCATAACACAGTATAAGAATTAGTTATTTTATTAAACTTTTAAGGCTGTAGCTCCTATAAATAAAAATAAATAGCATTCAACAGATTTTCTTTAAGAAACATTTTATTGTAAAAAATAAAACTTTAAAATTAAAGATGAGAGCTACAATCAAATATAATAAATCTTTCCTTAAGCTAACCAGTAAAATTTATTGCAGTTCTGTGATACCATTAAACATTGACCTGTTTTATTCTCACATTATCTTTCTTTTCCTTTAGAAAGGAGCACAATATTTTCCCTAAAAGGAAGAAGGTTAGTGGTAACACCTTTCTGGAAATTGTATGTCACACTGCAAAGGTCACAGAATGAAATATGTTTATCTCATTTAAAACATACTGCTACACATTATTGGTGTTAAAATAGAATGTAAAGTATATAAAGGGATACAATGAAATAAGTTAAACTCAAATTCTTTTATTTTATTATACAAATAAAATCTCATTTAATTTGTTTTATTTGAAAATCAGTTTGAGAGAATGTTTAAAGCCTGAATATTTCATTACTATAGATACAAACCATCTATTGAACACTTCATTATATGGTCACAGACCGACTTTAACAAATAATCTTAAACTATTCAAATATTAATAAAGAAAAGAGGGTGAGGAGAATAAATTGCATCATTTTAAATGCATAACCTAAGTCATAGTCTCCAATACTTACAGTTTATAAATAAATACCAGCATTACCATGATTAATACTTAACTTTTAGATAGAAATTACTGAAACACTTTTTAAAAGAAAAAAAAAAACAGAAAGCCATTTTTATTTAAAATTATTTAATTTGGAGATAACATTTCAATGCTATAAATAGTTATGTTTTTCTAAACTATTATAATGACCTATATCAGATTTCTTTGGAAGTTCTATCCCAGCTAAAAATTGATACAGATTAAAGTAACATTTGTATTTATTTTAAAAAATCAGTAAAAGTGGCCCTGGCTGGCGTAGCTCACTGGATTTGTGGGCTGCAAACCAAAGTGTCGCAGGTTCGATTTCTAGTCAGGGTACATGCCTGGGTTGCAGGCCATGACCCCCAGCAACTGCCAATTGATGTTTCTCTCTCTCTCTCTAACTCCCCCACTTCCCTCTCTAAAAATAAATAAATTTATTAAAAAATCAGTAAAAGTGAAGAAACTATAGTAAATTTTACTACATATTGTTCATACCAAATTTTGCTCTCTATATCAAGATTATTTTTTATATTACTGAAAAATTAACTTTATATCTTATTTTGACCTATATTTTTCCCAGTAGATAGTTCTCCTTTCAATATTTTAAGCAAATTTAGTTTTCTTGTTTTTTCTCTTCAAACCCTAACAGAAATCCTCAACATCTTAAATATACTCAGTTCCTTAAATATTCCCAGCACCCTGGTATAAAAGATACCACAAATGTTTATTGAATACATACTTTTTTTCCTTCTCTAGGCAGACTGAAAACTAGTATTATATAGGATATATATGTGTATGTGTGTGTGTGTGTGTAGTTACATTTATGTGATAATCCACAACTCACTTTTAAAAATGAAATGAAACATGATGCTTTGTTAAGATCATTCAACATGAAAGTCAATTAAGAAGTTACAGTTTCTTCAGGCCACTGGTTTAAGGAAATAGAGAGTGGATCTTAGAATAGGCTCTAGATTACCTGCTAAAGATGGTTAAGCTTCTCACCTACAAAATGAAGTAGCTGTCTACACTGACAGATGCTATGCAGACTCTAATCTGTCCCGGCCACCATTTTTCTTAGGAATATTCACTTCAATATGCACACTTGGTGATAGATGATGATTACAATTTACAACAGAATTTGCAGTTATCAGCAACCTATTTACAGACTTGTAAAGTGAAATGGCCCAGGATTTGTATCACAGTGGAAAATGCTTTGCATACATTTATAACCTCCACATTTTGAAATTCATTTAATACTTCCACTGAAAACAGATCAATATTTCAATAAATTTAGCAGTATTTACTTACTAAGATGAGCCAAGTACGTTTTCATCCTTGCAAATGAATCATAAAGTTTAATTCCACAGCATAACTTCTCTCTGAGCCTGTCACATTGATTTCTAATGTTTCACTGGCCTAAAATGATCAATGTTAAAACTGTGGTTGTTCTTGTGGATTGTAATGAAATGTAAAAGGAAAAAAACATCAATTTCTTCCAGCACACATTTGTTAGAGTTGAGTATCTGCTTGAAAGAACATCAGAAAACTGAAAAATATACCTTCTCACTTGCTGTAGTAGATGGACATTCCATGTGTGGTAATTATTTGTCCTGCACAGCATGGTCAAGACTACTCACTAATCCAGCAAATGATGTTACAATAAAAGGTATGATAAAATAGAAATTAATTATAAGACCACATAAAAAGTAACAAAACAGAATATATCTCAGACTATTCTTTGCAAGGCAAGGGATATGGAATGTGGACCACTGACTGGTCTGTATTCTGTGCAACTGGAAAAAAATCTCCATGCTGAAAGGAGATAATCCAGTTCAGTGTATAGTTGATCTCAGGCGACAAGGCAAAACTCACAATATGAAACTATAGATTGAAGCAACTTACACCCTATTGTTTCTAAAGCGTATCTTTTGAAAATATCATGAGTAAAAAATAATCTTGCATTAGACCAAGCAGTTCTTCTAATCCAATATTTATTCTCTAAAGAAATAATTGGGGAGATGAGTATGAGTCATTGCCCTTCATGACTTCATCCTCACATGTTTAGAATGTAAAATGAGATCACTCACCACTCTCTAATAATGTTTCTCAGACTTTTCACCCATGGATGTAATTTTTTAATTAAAAATTATTTCTTTTAAAAGTAAAATATATTTGAAATTGTGATGTACACAGTAGACAAAAGCAGGGCCCCTTTCTCAGAAACGGAGGTTCAGGGCCTAGCTTCCTGTGCCCAGACACCTTCTCAGCACACAGCATACTGGGAGTGCCTTCATGGGCCTTGGAGCTCTGAGAAACAGCTTCCAAACCACTATGCATCTAAAAGCTTTGGAAGCCTACTTCTATTTACTACTCCCATTCAAGAAAGATTCCTCAAGTGTCTCTCTCTCCTTTCATTTGCCTTAAAATGGTCATTTTCAAATTAGTTCTCAAGGCTTCAGAAACATCTATCCAACTGCCCACTCAACGCTCATATGTGAATCTCTCAAGGGCACCTCAAATGCAACATCATCTAAGACTAAGCTCCTTTTCTTAACAGAGATCACTATCACTCACATGACAACTCATGCAGAACACCTGGAATCATCTTGAACAACTACCTCTCACTCATCCCAAACAATTCCCAACCATCTCTTAAGCTATGCTTAAGCTACTCATTCTGAAATGTACTTTCTCAAAGCCATCTATTCTACTGCCATTAAACTGGTTCAAGCTACCATTATGTCTTCTTCCAAGCTACTGCAACAACTTTCCAACACATTTCCTTCCTATTCACTTTTCTAGTTTTCTAATCTATTTGTTCACATAGCATTTAGTTATGACCTACATTTTCCCTATTGAAAATCCTTCAGTGGTGTCCCACTGCTTTTAGAATCAGAAGCAAACCTCAATATAACCTAAAATGATTTGACCACACCACTAGCTTCCTTGGTCCCTGTCCTCCAGCAATATAGCATTCTCTCATTCTCTCAAATCTGCTGGCTCCTCCTTGCTCCAGGGCCTTGACACAGATAAAATCAAGTCATCCATTTATACCTTGTCCTATCATTTTGGATTGGGATCATTTATCACAATTATAAATCAACATGCAATTCCATTTCTATTGGCTGTATGCTCTGGCTCACTCTCATACTCTAGCACAAGGCATAATGTCTTGCATAAAATAGAGCTTCAGCAGTCTCTATCAGCTGAATTAGTAAATGATAATCTGGGATCTGGGGGAGAATATGACCTATCTTTCATTTGACTTTCATAGACTTTTGACCAGATTTAAACTTTAATTTTTTTAGTCTTTTCTCAAGAAGTAGATCAGCCTCATTTTAGATTCTGAAATTGCTTTTCCAGGGTTTTTTTCCAGCTCCATTATAACTTTAATGAGGTTGAAGAATGTCTATAATCATATATACAAATAAAACATTTATACATATGATTTTATGTACAAAGATTCTACTAAATGATTATACTTTGTATTAGTGTTTTCAAAACCATTATGATCAAAGAGCATGAGTCTTCAATATCCTTTTAAGTATCCAGGAATATCAGTACTTTTTGTAATTCACAAGCATTACAGAAAGACAGGTTAGTAGAAGAGGGATATATCTCAGGTCACTAAGCTTTGCCAGAGACCATAAATCTCAGATCCCTAACTCCATCAAACAACAGTGAATCTATTTTTAATTCATTCCTGGATATTTAGCTATAAGTGCCTCTGGTTCACTTACAGATATTGATCTGTTCAAAAGCAAAGAGGCCTTCTGCCACATTAATTTTTGATCCTCTGCCCCACAGCAACCTGGTATTATTTAAGAAAGTGTGGCTAGCTAAATTACTGACCAGACTCATGAAAATATTGATATTTAAAGTTCAAAACCACTGATTTGGGGTTATTCATTAAGATAAATATAAATTAAATAATTTTAATATTTAAATTTTTTTGTAATTTCTTTATTATTGTTTTATTTTCATTGTTGTTCAAGTACAGTTTTCTGCCTTTTCTCTCCACCCCTCCCCACCACTCCAGCCCTCCCCACCTCCCTCCCATTTCCATCCCCCTTGTTACTGTCCATGTGTCCTTCATACATGTTCCTGTAAACCCTTCCCCTTTTCCCCTGAAATTCCCTCCCCTCTCCCTGCTGGTCACTGTCAGCCTGTTCTCTATTTCAGTGTCTTTGGTTATATTTTGCTTGTTTGTTTTGTTCTTTAGGTTCCTGTTGAGAACAACAGGAAGGTGAGATCATATGGTATTTGACTTTCACTGACTGGCTTATTTCACTTAGCATAATGCTTTCCAGTTCCATCCATTAATTTTTTAAAAATTTACATGAACTTTTCTTGAATAGTTAGGTGTTAAGTGTAGATTACACTAAGATAATCTACATTTAAAATAACAAAGTAATTATTAATTTCACAACTAATAAAAATGTCTACTGACTACCTATTATAAAAAAATAAAAATACATTAAATAAAGCAATAACAATGTCAATAATAGTCATTTCAGAGTATTTATTATATTCTGATTTCAATGCAATTTTTTCTACAGATAAAATTTAATCCTAATAATAATCTTATGAAGTAAATTAGTATATTACTGTATTGGGATTATTCCTATTTGATATATGGAAAAAATAATATTTAGAAAGCAAAGATACTTGCCAAAGGTCATACAAAGCAAGAAGGCAAAGCAATAATTTATATTGAGGCTGCCTCCCTGGAAGTACAAATAATGATTCAAGCATACTCTGTTGGGTCTCAGCCCAAGGGCAAATGCAGGAAACCTCCTCAGCATTTGGCTTCCTCACTACTGACTTTGTCATGAGGGAAGACAGAAAGTTTTTGACTCTGAGGAACAGCAATGCCAGTGATTAAGCAATAACTTAGGAAGTTTATGGACAATAACCTGTCTTCTTATCTCAGAGATATCTAGTTTGCATTAAATTCAGTATTCCATTTGTAATATTCTGGGAAGCATGGATATAACTGACACAGCATTTTTGGAAAATCTATTCAGTTACGGGATGATTTAGGCATGAAAAGTATATTCAAGAAGGAAGCGTGTATACCAGTAACAGTAATTAAAGGTACCATTATAAAAAATACAACAATTCACAGGTTTCAGATATCTTATTCTTTTAGGAGATTCAGGGAAGATTTCAACAGGTAGGCTATGGATATAATCATCAAACAATGTTACAATCTGAATGTGCATATGAATAATCTGGGAATCTTGTTAATGTATAGATTCTGATTCTGTGGATTTGGGTGGGTGGGACTTAAAATTCTTTATTTTTTTAAATGCTCCCAGATGAAGCAAGTTTATTGGTTTAAGGACCACACTTTGGATAGCAAAATGAGTCTCAGCATATAAACAGTATGAACAAATCTATAAGACAGGAAAGAATCACACTTAATTTGAAGAATAGTCAGCAGCACTCTTTCCCTGAAGAAACAACAGATGGAAAGAAATATTTAAAGCAAATCACGGAAGGCCTTGAGTAACTGCTTATTACTCTAAGATTTTATCTCAAGTACAACACTTGTTCTCAAAGAAACAAGTGTATCTTCAACTTGACAAAAGCAATGTTAAAAAGAACTTAAAGATAAATGATTTATCAATTTAGTGAAGGCTGCCATTCCCTCTACTTTATTAAAACTAAAGCTCTAATTTATATTAAATATACATTCACATCAATAAATTTTTAAGTCTAATTTTACACCACTTTAAATCAAGTATTGAAGACTGCCAATTCACACATTTCCATGTTATCCATTTTTTACCAAAAATGTGTTCTAAAAAGTATGCGAACATCAACTGCTCTGCAGCAATTCATTACTTAATAGCATGGGATTAAATATATTTACTATGTAGCTTATTTTAAATAGCCAACACGGCAGATTAACAGAAAACCCCATTTTTACAATTCAGCAATTAATTACTTAATAGTATGGAATTAAATATAGTTACTATGTAGCTTATTTTAAAAAGCTCAACACATCAGATTAACAGAAAAACCCATTTTTACAATAAAAGTTAAAGTGAACTCCTCTTGTTTTTCAAAAATGAGCTATTACCTCAAGCATTTATTATTGGTTTCAAATGTTTTATTCACTCAACTCATATGATCCCACCATAGCCTGTTCTTTACAGCAGTATTATTTTACTAATGTATTTTAATTAAAGTAATGAAAATACCATTCTAATGAATTAATACATAACTGGCCTATAAAAATTTAGTTTAGGTATAGGAGACATCCAGGTTTTATGATGCTTGAAACATTAATTTTAGAGGACTTTTTTAGAAAGATTAGAAGAATTGAAAATGGTTCATGATTGTTCAGAACCCAAAAGCTTATGCTTCAGTAGCATCATAGTAAATAAGGTTCAGTTTAGGAACTATAGAACCCAAGTTTAGTTACATTATATAGTTGATTGGTTAATCAATTCATCCTTATTGGGTACCTGCTATATTCCAACACTACAGAATATAGCCAGTACTATTCTAGACAGTGAGGGTAAAATATTAAATGAAACAAACTTTCACCTTCATAGAACCTATGTTCTAGAGGTGGGAAGCAAAATAACACATAAATAGATCAAACATATCCACAACATGTAGAAAAAGAGAAAGACTATGAAATTTAAATAAGGTAAGGAGACAGAAAACAGTTTAGGAGTGGCTATTTTAGCTGAAATGGTCAGGGAAGGTATTCAGAATCTGATACTTAATTAAATTCTTTCATAATAAGAGAGAGGCAGCCAGGCTAAAAGGGTTTTTTTTGTTTTGTTTTGTTTTGTTTTGTTTTGTTTTGGGGGGGTGTAGTTTTATCCAAAGTAGAGAGAGGAGGTGAAAAATAAATATTTGCTGAAACATTAAATGAATAAATCTTGGGCAAAGTATTTTGAGTAAAGTGGAAAATGTAAAGGCCCTGAGATGAGCATAATTTTCAATTTGGGGAAATGAAAAGAAGACCTGTGTGTAGAGAAAATCAATTATGGGAAGAATGACAGGAGATGGGGTTGGAATAAGAGGTCACAGAAATCGAGGGTTCTCAGGCCAGGTTGCACATATACCAACTGAGAAATTTTACAAAGCACCAATGCCTAGGACCTAATGGAGATCAGTTACATCAGAAGGAGGGGAACCTGGTGTTTGCACAGAAGCATTTGTCTTCAAGCCATCCAGGTGAATCTGCTGTGCATCCAGTGTTAAAAACCAGTGGTCCACAAACTTAAAGTCATAGTAAGAATTTGGATTTTAGCCTATCATCAAGGCGTTCCATAAGAAAGTTATAATCAGGGGAAAACCAATAATGTCAAGATGCAAATTGCCTTAAATTAAGATTCAGAATAAATACTTTGGTCAAATTCCTCTTTTTTATCTATGTAATTTGTGCATTTATACAAGAACATAAAGAAAACAACAAAGAGAATCACATGCAAAGCAGAGTATGGTATAAAATGTTTTCTATTCTATCAAATTATGATATGTATACAGAGTAGGACAAAAGTATGTTCACAGGTGTTTATATGAAAAATTATATAATATTTAATAAATGATAATACAAGAATAAACTGTGTTTGGGGTACTCACAATTGTAAACCTACTTTTGCCCCACACTGTATAATATACTAATAAAGAATTCCAAAAGTTTCTCACTCATTATATAAGAAAAATAATATTCACTCTCCTTCACCTAGACCACCTCAAACTACATAGACTTAAGAATATTAAACTGTTAAAGCCAACTTCTTTTCCTTGCACATAATTCAAATTCCCCAGGACAGTCTGACAGTACAGAAGTAACAGAAAGCTGAATCAGTTGTATCTCAAAAATCTGACTTCTTCTAGTAGCTCTGTGATTTCTAGAGGGCAAGGCAGGAAGGATACTTCAGTTGTTTCAAAATTGATTTACAATCTTCCTCTTCACTGCTACCTCTTCCCAGTTCTTTATACTCCTTACCTACATTTTTATAGCACTTACATCTTCTATCATAGTCTATAGAGTATTTATTCATTTATTCTTTATATTGTCTATCCTCCCAACTAGTACACAAGCTCCACGATAATTTTGTCATTGTGTTTACTGATGTATCCCAGTACCTGCAGAAGTACCTAGTATAGAGTAGGCACTCAACAGATGCTTATTAAAGGAAGGAAAGAAAGTGAATGTGGTCATTATTCCTGTTTTCAAGATGAAGACACTGAGACTTATAGTGAATATGAATTACCCAAGGTCACATCTTTAGAAAATGACAAATTAAAACAAAGATCTGTCTCACACTACAGTAAAGGCAATAACCACTCTACACTAAATATTAAGTAAAGTATTCAAGGCTAAAACTAAAAACTTCATGCTGTGTTCAGACTGCAGGCAGCCTCTAGTTCCGGAGTAAGCAGTTACAACTCTGAGCTGCCATTACTTGGGAGTTATTGAAGGCCACTGAGAAGACAAGCAACGTCATCAAAGCAGTGTTTCAGGATGATTCATCTGCCATCAGTGTGGAGAACAGATTGGAAGGAGAACATCAAGGCAGCAAGGTAGTTCAAAGAGAAAAGCACAACATCAAGATAATTTCATGAACTAGTCCAAGTAGAAGTCTATAAATCATTGGTAAGAACAAATTGTTCTTCAGCTTTGAGATGCAAACCTATTACAAATGTTCATTCAACAAATATTTACTGAGGGCATGCAATGTTCATAATAGCCATCAATAGACTCTACCAGACATTCTGTGTCAAGTCTAAGACAAGATCGCTTATTATGGTCATGCTCATTTCACTGCACTTGGTGGACATATGACTAGCATAGACAACTTAAAGATCTTCAGAAAACCACTATAAAGTAAAAGTAAGAAAGAGTATCAAAACCAGATTGAAGTTTATTCAGTCATGTTGGATTTGTGCCTGATTTATGAAAGACACTCTGGTATATGGTTCCCTGACACACAGATGGATCTTAAGTCTTGAATACGTAGTGCTCTTAGTAAGAACAATAACAACAAAAATACACGGTAGCCTAAAAATTAAAAACAATCACAGTGGAAAAGGTTTAGATAAGGTACTATGTTAATTGAAAGGAAAAAAGGGTTACTTTCAGCTTGGGATTGCAAAAATCTTCAGTGACTTACTAGTAACTGAGCTATAAAATATATCAAAGTACATCAAAAATAATGTGTTAATTAATGGATTCAGGTCATTCTTGGTAAAATTATTAACTTTTAATGGCATTAGGTATTACAGACACGACAGTGATACATTCTGGCAAGATACATTACAGAACTCATGGGGCCAGAAGCAGGGCTGCCAATTGGACAGGCCCTTTCACGGTCACTGTGATTTCTAAATAGGGTTCTAAGTCAGAATCCTCAAGGCTCTGAATAGGTTCAGTCTACTATTTGTCTAACCTTAGTAATTGATAACATGCTCCTTAGAGTTCCGGTGGTCTTCAGAAAAAAAAACAGATAGGCTATGAGCCACTAATTCCTCCATTACACATAAGATCTACATTTGATGGATTGACAAATTCTATTATAAGATTTTATTTGAGAAATGTATTTTATGTAATAAGAATTCTAAAAACTTGAAAATATACTACATTATTTCTAAGATTGTTACCAACTCAAAAACTCTATGACTATCTGTTCAGCATTCCTTTCATTTGCTTTTTGTCATATAAGTACCAATTCTGAAATGTTATATGAGTTTTATCAATTAGACCACTTCATAGATTACCCTGAGTAATAATCTATGTTACTTTGTGTACCTTCTATAAAGAGTTGTAAAAAATATATAACATGACTTCCAATTCACTTGTAGCTCCTTTTGTCACAAGAAGAACTTTGAATTATAAAATATAACAATCATTGCAGCAGCCTGTTTATCTAAGTAGGTAAAAGTTTATATATTATCAATGTTAGTTAAGTTTATTCTAGTGTAAGTTACTTTCTAAAATATATATTCACATCTTCATAAAACAATAATTTAAAAAAAATTTTATCCTGGTACTAAAATTGAAAAGATGGAGAAGTATCTTTGCAGTAACATTCTGATCCAGGGGTAAAGGCTTCTTAATGTCACTACCAGCATTCTGACAAATTATTTTGTGATTTGGGACAAGCTATATCTTCACTCATCCTATACTTTTATGGCCATGGATCATTAAAAAAAATTAATGACAATGTTTATATTTGTTTCCTAAGGCTACTGTAACAAACCACCACAAATTTAGTGGCTGAAAACAACAGAAATTTATTTTCTCAAAGTTCAGGAGTCTAAAAGCCCAAAATCAACTTCAATAGGGTCATGACTCCTTCACAAGTGCTAGGGAAGAACCTAGAACCTAGCTTCTTCCTGTTGTGGAAGGCAAACTTTGACCTGTGGCAGCAAAACTCCAACCCATGCCTCCATTTTCACATGGTTTTCTTCCCACGAATCTCTCTGTCCACTCCTCTTATAAAAACATCAGTCATTTCACCTAGGGTCCACCCTAATTCAGTGATCTCACCTTAACTGATTACATCTGCAAAGATGCTATATCCAAATAAGGTCACAATCTGAGGTTTCAGATGGACATGAATTTTTTTCAAACACTTTCAACCCATTACAGTGGTTATGAAATATTCTACCAATTTGTATCAAATATGAAAAATATTAGCATATAAAATAATACACACATTCTTATTAATATTTTAAGTTATATAAAAAATCTTTGATGTTTTTAGCTGTTGGAAAACCTGTATTTGAAAACTTCATGCTTTCTTTACATATTAATCACATTTATACCCTGTTTATGTTTTATATGGATTTCCAGTTACAGTCTTGAGATATTTCTCTTTAGTCATAAATTACTTTAGAAACAAAAGTTGGATTCTTTTCTATAAATCTGTCCATCATGATAGCATTAAGCAAGTAATTAGTATTCCTTCTTTCATATATCTGATATTTGAGGTACTTCTAGGTATAGGAGACATCACAGTAAGCTAAATAGACTGACATTATTGTTGTCATGAGAAAAAAATAATTTAAACAAGTAAAATAGGTGGTAAAAAGTGAAGCTGGGAAAAGCAAAGCAAAAAGAAAGGATAGGGAGTCCAGGGTTAAGGAACAATTCACATTTTTAAATACTGTAGCCATGGAGGCCACCCTCTGTCACTTGCATTTGAGGAAATAACTGAAAGAGGAGAGGAAATATAAGCAAGACAGAAAGAAAACTGGAGAAACAACATTACAGACAAAAGAAAGCCAAGTGCAAAGGCTGTGAAGTGGAAGGATACCTGGAATATTCAAAGAATAGCAAAAAAAGCCTACATGAATGTAATGACATGAACACGTGGAAATTAACAAGATTTTGGTAATGTCAGCACAGATGGTAGAGAACTTGGTTAGGGCATTTAAGAATTTTAACTCTGACTCCAAGTGACAGAGAGCCAACAAAATGGTGAACAGAAAAATAACATTATCTAAAATGAGGTGTTTTTCTTAATTAGTTTTACTGATCTGCAGAGAATAGATTGTAGAGAATAGGTGGGCAAAAGTAGAAGTGAGGAGACAAGTATATTGTAAAGAACCCTGAATTCTGAATATATTTTAATGAAATAATAAATAGGATCTGCTCATATGGAATATGCAAGAAAGATAAAAGATAAGAATGAGTAAGACTTTAGGCTTAAAAACTGAACTGCAGGTGTTGCTAAAAACTAAGGTAGAGAAGACTGCAGGTAGGGAAGCTTTGAGTGGAATATTAAAAGTTCTTTTGAACACAGTAAGTTTGAGATGTCTCTTAGACTTCAAAAGAATATGTCAAGTGAGCTTTGGTCATAAATGTCTAAACATTAGGGAAAAGGTGTGAGGTGAACATATAAATTTAGGAGTTGTAAAATTCCTAAGGTAGCATATAAAGCAATGAGATCAGATTGGATGAAATCACCAAAAGAGTGAGCATAGATAAAGAACAGATCCATCTAATTCCATTTCCTGGGCAACCTGAACATTAAGAGTTGAAAAGAGAGCCCTGCCAAGGAGGCTGAGAAGGAGCACTCAGTCAATGGAGTAGAAAATCTGGACAGTGTGAGATCTTCTAAGACAAGTGACAAAAGTATTACAAAGATGTCTGAATGATGAACTATTTCAGATGTTATTCATAGTCAAGTAAGATAAAAGTTGAAAACTGGCTGTCAGATTTAGCAAGATGGAGGCTGTAAGTGGTCTTCATAAACATGTTTTTGGTGCAATCATGGTAGAAACTAACTGGAGTAGTTTGTATTTAAGAGACATAAACAAAAGCATGAGTACATAAAACGCTGTCAAAATAATTCTCTCTTAACTTCTCCACGGAGATGTCTGAAGATGAAGTAGTGCTTTGAGTGTAGGTCTCAGCATATAGTAGATGATAAGTGGTAGCTCTAATGACAGTGGAGATGTTGACAATGAAGCACACAAACCTTCTAATTCTACCAGTCTGCCAATTTTCTCAAGAACAATTTTTCACCTCCAGAAATCTGTCTTTTAAAATCCAGTTCATAGCTCATTTGATAAATAATGAGTAGAATTAGACATGCCCCCAAAAGGTACATTAATAATTAAATGATTACAACTCATATATTTAAAAAGGAGAGAAAACACTACATGAAAGTAAATAATGTATACAGTTATGAGTGGGGAATTAATAAAGATTTTTAATTTTTATCCTCCTTTTTAAGAGCCAGAGGAAGACATTTAAACAAATGATGATGTATTAGAAAATTGTACAGCCAGTAAAATTGTTTTAAGAAATATTTCATGATGCAGGAAAATGTCTAAAATGTAAATTCAGAGAAATAAAGCAGAATATAAAATGAATAATGTAGGATCACTATTATAAACATAAAAAATAAATCAAAATGTAATTATAATAAACTATATGTGATTGGCTTATAGTCTTTTTTATATCCTTTCTCGTATTTTTTACATTGACAAAATATTTTTATAAATAAAGACTTTGTCATGGTATATTGAAAGAAGAATTAATCATCCAAATAAGAAACCACATATTATATTTAAGTAATTTTTAATAGTAACAATATTTTAAAAGTGTTTTTGCCTAAAGAAATAAGGTATTTTTTTAGAACCTGTTGAGTCTTTAAAAAGTCTTCTCCCAATTGCAGCCAAAATTTTATATTTTACTCTACCTATGGAGTTTCCTTGTACCACTAAATGTATCATAGTATAGAAAGAGAATTTTACCACCACCTAGATTCTGTATATGCTTCACATTTTCTACACTGTTTAATATATTACATTTTTGAAACCAACCTTCCATGTATCTTCACATTTCAAAAATATAGACATAAAGCCAGCATACCCTTCTGCTCAGTATTTAATGGTGAATTTTAAGTACAAATGCAATTAAAATGTAAAAACTGTAAAAAATAAAAAGTGAGAGAATTTGTGATTAGAAAAGTACTTTAGTTAGCAGACATATTTTAATTAAATTACAAAATATTACGGTGAATAAGTATTCTCATTTACTAATGGTAAGATGTGAAGATTAATATGCTTTTCAGGAAGTCATTAGAAATATTGATCAAGAGACTTTTAAAACTATAAATGCCTTCCAAAATAAACCAAGTAATCAAGAATCTACCTGAAGAATATAATCAGCAACATTTTCAAAAATAATGTCATTAAAATGTTTATAACACTTAGTGGTAAAAAAATTAGAAGCAATCTACATAAAAATTAATGAAAAGTTAATTAAGGAAATTATAGTACATATATATGACAATATTACACAGCTTTTAAAACCATGTTTTGAAAGAATATCTCATGCAGGACAAAGAAGCCCATTCTATATTGACTGAAAAATTAAAATATTAAATTTTATTTTAGTATGATGCCAATTTGTGGGTGAAATTGCAGATTATTTTCCTCCTTTATTTTTATTTATATTTTAAACTTTTCTATAATAAATATTACTATAAAAATAAATAATGATTTTCTTTCTTTTTATTGAATTTATTGGGCTGACACTGATTAACAAAAATTATACAGGTTTCAGGTACACAATTCCACAACACATCATCTGTACATGTATTGTGTGCTCACCACTCCAATATTTTTTTTCAAATATAAAAAAATCATATTTTCATTTGCCTTTAGGTCAAAATGTCTAAAGAAGATGTGGTTACTAAGATTTGGATACTTTTCATCAATTTTACATTAATTATGTATAATATGCAACAAGTTCTAGAAAATACACTCAAATCTTTATAACTAAATCATTCATATAAGCAATAGAAAAAATGTATAGGTACATACTAAGAAATATTACATCAAAACATTCTTATTTCTAAGGCCCATGCCTTTTTTATTTACAAGAAATAAATGTTTCTGGACAGCTGGGGTTTTATTTTGAAAAAATAATAAACATGACTCTTTTTATAACATATACAAAAATCTTAAAATCTTAAAAGCTAAAGCCAAACACCTAAAAGAAAAAAAAAATTTCATGGCTTTGGCAGAGGGACAGATGTCTTAAATAAGACACCAAAATAACAATAAAGGGGAAAAATGATACTTCATCAAAATTAAAAACTTCTTCTCTTTGAAACATACGATTTTAAAAAATGTAAAAAGCAAGCCACAAATAAACCAATTACAAAATAGGCATAAAATGATATACAATATGTTTATAAAACAAGGCTGGGCAAAAAAAAAAAAATAAGATGCTCAATAACAGTAATTACCAAGACATGGAAATTAAAACCACAATGAGATCTTACAAACTCACTAAAATGGCTAAAATTGAAAATACTGCCTATGAAGTGTTTGCCAGGATGTAAAGTAACTAGAGCTCTCCTGCTTTGCTGATGGGAATACCAAATAGTTTAACAAGTTGGGAAAACAGACTGGCAATATCTTACAAAATTAAAATACACTCAGTATATGACTCAGCACTATGACTCCTTGATATTACCCAAGAGTTGTGAAAGCATATATCCACACAAACACTGATGTAATAATGTAGCAGCTTTATTCATATCAGCCATGGAAAGAATCCAAATGTCCATCAACAGGTAAATGGATAAACAACTTGTAATATACACATAAAATAGAATATTTCTCAGCAATAAAACCACTGATACACTCAACACCATGGATTAGTCTTAAAACCCTTAGAGTAAGCAAAAGTAGCCAGACATACAAGAGTTCACAGTGTGCATTTCCATCCACCAGATTTTCTACCATAGGCAAAACTAACTATAGCCACAAAAACCAGGTCAGCGGTTGTCTGGGGCTAGACTGGAGAAACTGACTGGACAATGATATGAGGGAACATTTTAGGGGTATCATCACTGTGGGGTTGAACCCTGGGATTCATGTGTCACAACTGGTCAAACTTTATACTTAAATTGAAGCATTCTATTATACTTCAATAAACTGTATTTAAAAATAATAATTCTTTTTTTATTTGTATCTTTTTTATTTATTTTCACAATGCTTTATAGTTTTATTTTTAAGATTTTATTTATTTATTTTTTAGAGAGGGAAGGGAGGGAGATAGAGAGAGAGAGAGAAACATCAAAGTGCGGTTGCTGGAGGTCATGGCCTGAAACCTAGGCATGTACCCTGACTAGGAATCGAACCTGCGACACTTAAAAATAATAATTCTTAACAAACTACTATCCTCAATCATTCCCCAAGCTATATTTACATAGAGCCTTGCTTATTAACTATGGGCCCTGTTATACAATGACATCACCCTATTCTTAGTAATTTTCCTTTATGATTTTTCATCTTTAAAACTTTCCCATATTACTTTCTCATATTCATTTTCCATCATCTCCATTTCTTTTTGTTCTACAGATTAAGTATACCACATACCTACATCCTTTTCAAAATTCCTCAGTCTAACTTTCATAAATATTCCTCTCTGTCCTCTGCATGTTGATTCATTCTACATCTCCTGCATGTTATGCATGCTCCATCAAGAGCTCTATTCAATGATAGCACTACCACATGTCAATACATTGTGATCTTATATGCCTCTGCATCTCACAGGCAGTACATCATATGCAACACGAGGCAGATTCTGGAGGAGAAAACATAGTCCCTTGGCCATAAATTTGCCAGTTTGGGCTGATGATAAAATTACATGGAATAATAAAGGATAAAGGATGCATATATTTACCACCACCAGCATCAAAAAGTTTGCCTTGATAATTGAGTTATTCCAAGTTTCCTAATCATTGATATAAACTAAATACTCTATAACCATAAAAACATTTGAAAAGTACAAAGCTAATCATACATTCATCCTTCATTTATTCAACAATTACTAATTAAGCACCCAATATGAGGCAGACACTGTTATAGATGTTAAGGACAAAAGTGGGCAAAACTGATAAAAATTCAACCTTAGCTAGCTGTCTCTGCTGCAACATAGCCCTTTAATGACAATGATTTCCAGTGGTTAGAGATCAAATTTGTCAATCTCCACTTCATAAGTAAACTATTTGGTAAATAGTTTTATGCCCAACTCTTTACTCAATCAACTCCAGTCTTTATGGAACCAAAAATCAGATTCTGCCTTCAAAAGACATATGATATTACTGAACTTTTTCTCCATATTTCATATATACTCTCTCTGACCATTCATTCATATAATTTTGAATTCATTTCTCCCTTTCTAAACACAAAAACAGGAACTTATCTTCTTTATCTTCCTAGCCTCAGTTCTGACACAAATCAAGCACTCAAATGTTCATTCATGAACTGTCTGCTATTTAACAATAATTACTTTTTAAAACAATCTTACTTGTCCCTACCAATTAATTTGCCAAGTGAATAATTTTAAATGGCTTAATATTCCACTTAATTACCATCTATTTCAAGTGCTTTTAATTACTGGATTAAACTTTACTGCCTGAGCCTTTATTTAAACAAAGATAAAACATCTTTGTGCTATTGTCTTGCATACATGTTAAACCACATCACATTCTCCTTTTACACTTCAGCTAAGGATCAACAGATCTTTCTTTGCCAGAAACCTTCAATTGGTTCCCCATTTCCTAGAGGACAAAGTTAAAAAATCCTTTCCCTGGCAAGCAAAATCCTTTAAAAACTGTCTTTATCCTAACTTTCAACTCAAAATCTAGAATTACCCTTCATGTTTATTTATCCTGCTCCAACGAATCAACTCATTGAACTCTTATAAACTTATTTTGGGAAAGACTATAGCTTTCTCTTTCCTTCTGACATCTACTCCCTCCCAATTTTTTGCATGACTACATAATTCACATACTTAAAGGCCACTGATATTAGTTTATTTAGGATCTCTCTTATAGCAGCCACTACTAGGCTATACAATTCTTAAAGACATATATTCTATTTGATTTAATTCTGTATATTTCATAGTACCTACCTGAATCCTTTATTGAATTTTTTAAAAAATATGTCAATTGTTCTGAAAAAAAATAGTGCATACACTGTTTACGAACTTTAGCTATTCTTTCTAAGCCTTCAGAGGCTTGGCCCCAAAGGAAACTGCTGAGAAAAATGACAACCTAAATTAACTAGACTACTGTAGAGACTCAATAAATGCAAAATTGCTAAAGTCTGAAATGAGGGATGGTAAGCCTACAGAATAATTTTCTTCCAAGTTATAATAAGGTGTTTGTATACAAGGTCAGTGGCCTGTTCTTTCTTTGTCCTTCAAAAATATCCCTATTTGTAAAAATATTTTACAAATAGTGCATAAATATTATGATTTCTCTACCTAAAGAGTCTAGGCATGCATGCGTGAGACAGGGACACACATAACACAGTGGTTCAAAATCTGGGCTCAAAAGTGTGACCAAAAAGGCTGTGAGTCCTTTGTTCCCTCTTACCACTTTTGTGACCTCGAGAAACTTAATTAACTTTTCTAGGTCTCAGTTTCTTATATGTAAATGAGCATAATAATAGTACCTACCCTCCATGCTACCTTGAAAATTAATGGAAATTATGTATATAAAGCACACAGCACAGTAAACGTAATAATTTTTCAATATTACAGTATATTTCTACTTCTGACATTGATATATCTGTGTGGAACAGAAAGATCACAGTAAATTATGAATAAAATTATGAAAGAACAAAGCAAATATCAAGGGTTAAAGTTTTATAAGGCCTATTAATATTTGAACACTATTTATAAACTTTATTAAAAATTATCTGAAAAATTTCTGCCCTTAATCCAAGTTGACTAAGTCTGTATGCCCCACTTTTTATATGTCTGTAAATATTATCGCTTGAAAATCCCAGTGATCCTCATAATTTATTCAGGGCAATTCCAATACTGACAATGCATTTTAATCAATCATACTCTTGTACCTGCTTCCAAAAGGTGAAGCCATATATTTAAAAAGAAAAAAAAATGGTGTTAGTTTTAACACCATAATTAATCAGTTTCTAGTTTCCTGTCATATCTGTACACTGGAATTTTCACCTGAGCCACCAAAAATTAATCAAACAAAATCAACATTTACTGCTTAATAAATGAGTATGATGCTAGGTATTAATGTTATGAGGAAATTATTTAGGAAAAAAAGAACAAAAGAAGGGACTGATACAATAGCCCATTGTCAAAAATCCAAGAGAACAAGGCTACATAGGATCCTAGATTATAAGAACACACCAGTCAGTTTCCCAGGCAGGACCAGGGGAAACATGTGGGTATCAAATTGAGGTAATCAGTCAACAGCTCCCCTCATTTTCTTGATTCCCCCCTCTTCCAGAGGGAGGAGCCATGGGAGAATCTTGGGGAACACAAGTGGATAAGAGTAATTTTATAGAAACTTTAAATGCTAGATAAGTTAATACAGTTTTATGAAAGATATGAACCCTAGGAATTATTTTCTTGGCTGAAGTTGCTACCTATTAACCAGGCAGATCTGTCTCTGAGAGTGAAGACAAAATAATCGATACAGATTTTCAGAATATGTACTCCATATACATATCTGAATCAAAGCATGGTACTTAAATCTCAATGCAAAGTTGCAGTTAATTAATGACCAAGTCCTTTGCTGAACTTACACTCCCACAGTATAGAAACCAAATCCTATTCTACTGGCTGTCCAAATTCTGGCATGTCCCCTTAACCTCACTGTGAAATAACAGAAGATAGATATGTTGGTCTGTAATCAGTTTCCTAGCACAGAGCAGCTATAACCCTTGAATTTCCCAAGACAGCCCTCAGGAGCATGTTTTGTTCTAATATTTGTCTTTGATCTTGGATCCTGACACAGAGCTCCTAAGTCCCTTGGAATTCCCTGGGTGACAGGAATGTCTTTTGTTGCTAAGAGTTAGCAACTCTTAGTGGGTTCCTGGGGTTGGTCACCAGAAAGACCAAGCCCTGATTAGAAGCTTTGAACTTTCAGCTTCACCACTCAAGCTCCAAGAAGGGTAAAGAGATTGGAGATAGATCATATCCATGTGTTAAAGCCTCCCAAAAGTACAGGGTGTGGAGAGCTTCTGGGTTGGTGAATGTATCTACATAACAAGAAGGCAGCAAACCCACCTCCACGGAAACAGAAGCTCCTGCACTTAAGACTCTTCTGGACCTCATCCTAATATTGCTTCATCTGGCTGTTCATTTATATTCTTACTATATTTTTATAATAAACTGGTAAACATAAGTAATTGTTTCCATGAGTTCTGTCAGATATTCTGGCAAGCCCAAATAACAGGACATGGAAACCATGATTTATAAGTGGTTGGTCAGAAATACAGGTGACAACCTGGTACTTGCAATTGGTGACTGAAGTGAAGGCAATCTTCTGGGACTGAGTCCTTAACTTGTAGGATCTGATGCCAACTCCAGGTGGACAGTGTCAGAATTTTAGGACACCTAGCTGATGTCTTAGAGAATTGCTTAGTGTGGGAAAAACCCACATGTCTGTACTTACAAAGTTTTTTTGTGTATGACTAAAGAAGAAACAGAAAATTGTTTTCCCAAACTCATTCTCTTTTTTTTTTAAAGATTTTATTTATTTATTTTTAGAGAGGGAAGGGAGGGAGATAGAGATAGAGGCAGAGAGATAGAGAGAAACATCAATGTGCGGTTGCTGGGGGTTATGGCCTGCAACCCAGGAATGTACCCTGGCTGGGAATCGAACCTGGGACACTTTGGTTCCCAGCCCACGCTCAATCCACTGAGCTACGCCAGCCAGGGCTCCCAAACTCATTCTGCCTCAGTTTCCTCATATGTAAAAGAAAAAATAACAAATGCTTACTTCACAGAATTTTTGAAGTGGGGAGGGATTAACTAATTAGACTTGTGACTTATTAGATTAGTCAATAACATAGTCACTGTTAAAATTTTTGGCTAATGCACTTATCTTTGTTTACATATAAGCAGCAATTTCTTATTTCCCCCTTTTTCAAATTACAGTTTAATTTTATTTCTTAAGTATGTACAATACATTTAAGGTTCAGGATCAGGTAAAGAAAGGTGGTTTCCTTCCCTTCTTAAACATGGTAACTGTATATCCCGTCTGCACCCTGTGATGATGAGAAGGCCCTTCCACAGCTCCTGAAGCAGACCCCTTCCTGTTGTGTCACCTCCATGTCACCAGTGCCCATGTCAGAGTACACACTATCTATGGATGGACCACAAGTTCATACCTAACTTAAATGGCTCACTCTCCATAGTTTCATTTTATTTTTTAATTAATTTATTTTACTTTTTTCTTGTTTCATTTTAAAAAATAGCTACAAACAGAATCCTTCATTTGAAGACTAGCATAAGTTTTTTTTTTTAACCTGATTCATAATCATTACATTGTGCTCATGGTAACTGAGGCCCAGAGAGGTTAATTACTTACCTGAGGACATAAGCCCTTAGTGAGGAAGCAAGGAGTAAGACTTGATATTGCACAGTGACCATGCAAAACTGCCAAACCACCTCATATTTCCCCAGCGCTTGTAGCACTTGAGTCTCTAAGATTGAAACATGTCTATGTGCTTCCATAAAGTCATTAAAATAAGTATTTTTATAGCATCATTCAATAATTAATGTATAAAATAGTAATGATGACTCAGCAACAAAGATTCAATTATATTCTATATACTCCATTTAATAAAGAATAATATAACCATTTTAGAAAGAAAAGTCCATAAAAGTTGATGATTTTTAAGTTTGATATTTAGAGTTTAATTAACATACCCAACTTCCTACGAAACAATTCCATTCAGTTGCTTAAAGGGTGTCTCAAACTCAACATGTCTAAAATAAACTCAATGTCTACACTCAAATCATCACCTGCTATATTCTCTTCTCTTTCAAGAAATTGAATCAATGTCCTATAAGAAACTCAAGACTTGTCCTTGACATTTTCATCTCCTGCAACCATCAGAGCCAATCAAGTATCTAGCTCTCTTGTTCCCACATCTCAAATACCTCTTCATTTTACCCACTTCTTTTATATCTCACTGCCACTCTGCTTTAAGCAAGCATCATTTCCTGAACAGAATTCATGGAATGCTGCCGCAGCTTCCTACTCAGCCTCCTGAAGAGACTGGCTCTTCTCCAAGCCATTCTCCTCACTAAATCCATAGTGATCTTTCCACAACATAAATGTGATCATATCTGCTTTTTTAAACCCATTCAGTGGCTTCCCAACTTTTAAGGCCATTCAGTGGCTCTTATTCATTTAGTCATCTATAAGGTATAATAAGCACATCAAATCTATATCAAAACAACTCTAGAACCCTAGTAATGGCCCACATTCAGGTAAAATATTCATCCCATCCCATGTTCCTTCTCTCTCCACAAAAAGGGCCAACTAAATCCCATATTCATAATTAGCCTCACTTGCTTTGTATAAATTTTGTTGCATCTAGATATATCCTTAAAATGTATATTTTCAAATTTAATTGATTTTAGCTTTTCAAACTGTATCACACTATATATCATCTTTCAGGGACATAACTTTTATACTTAATTTACTGTTGTATCATCAAGATTTTGTCATATTGGTACAAGTAACTGCAGTTCATTCATTTTGACTACTATATACTAATCCCTTATATATTGATATACCACTGTTCATTCATCAGCTTTTCCAATGATGGCGATATGGTTTATTTTCCACTTTTATTTTTATGAACAGTAGTATGATGAAGTATGTATGTATGTGGAAAACATTTTGTTGAGTGACCCATATGACTAAGAGTAATGGTTCATACACAAATGTTCAGATTTGAAAGATAATGCCAAACTGCTATCTGAAGTTATTATAAAATATGGAGATGTATCACTTCCAATAATTAGTATTATTAGCCTTTTTAATTTTGTCAACTGAATAGATATAAATATGTAATTGTAGCCTTGGTCTATATTTCCCTGATCAAAACTGATGTTCAATATTTCTTTGTAAGTTTTTCTGCTATATGTGTTCCCTTTCTTAAGAAATGTCTATTCATGTCTCTAGCCCATTTGTTCCCTTGGGGCTATTTTGGCTTATCTTATTAATAGCAGGTGTTCTTTATATATATTTGACAATAATCTCTCAGATGCATGTTCTTTGAACATCAACAATTGTAACTTGTCTTTCCACTTTAGTTTATTTTTTAATAAACCAACTCTCATTTTTTTTTGTCTTGACATTAATACATCCAAAGTTTATCTTGGTTTCTGACATGAAGTACACATCCAATTTCAACTGTTTTCCACACGGATTACCATGTTATTTTCAGCTCCATTTACTGAACAGCCCTTCTTTCCTCCATTGATATGTAGTGCTTCCTCTGTCATATACCAAATATTCCAAACATATGTGAGTCTACCCCTAGGGTCTCTATTTTGCTCCACTGGACATTTTTTCTACCCTTTGTGTCCCTGTACCAATGCTGCCATTTAATCACTCTATTTTTATAAGACTGCTGTATTTCTCTCCTCAAGAGGTTTTTTGGGTATTCAGTAATCTTTAGAACTTCATAAACTAATTATTTCCTTTTTAATGTTTTACACCTCTTCTTAAATGCTACACCCTCTGTGAAATTTTATCTAATACCCTAGATCTATTTTCCTCTACTCAGAGCATGCCTCTTTCTTATCCCAATACACAATATACTCTTTGTGTTTATCATCATTTCTAAATTACATTTTTAGAGAAAGATAGATAAATGTTTACTTTCTAATTGACTATAAGCTCTAAGATAGTGGGGACCTTATTCTCTTTTATCTTCAGGTTTCACCACATAGTAGACACTTAACAAATGATTTTCACAAGAGTTACTTTTTCCTTTGGAGCCTCATGCAGAATAACTGCTTCTTCTTGTCCCCTACTGTGGACCCTATTCACCCTGGACAGCAAAGCCCGCTGAAGCCTCCTCATTCAGACCTTTCAGTCATCATCTCAATACATAGCAGATACTGATTAAAAAAAAGTCACCATGAGCCAATACTCCACTGAGGGTCTTGTATACACATCTCATTTAACTCTCAAGGCAACCCTGTGAAGCAAAATTTATTGCCCCTAAGGTTCTCATTTTAGTGAGAACACAAGGATTTTATTAAGAAATTTGTCAAAAGTCATATAACAGCTTCAATGGGGAGGAGGTAATAGCCAGGATGCAGAACAGAGCCTGGGCTTTTAACCTGGTGGTAATCCTCTTACAGCACTTGTGAACTCAGATGACATTATTATACATTTGCTTAGGATTTGTTTTTCCTTTGCCCATTATTGAGCTATATTCTTTTTTCTTTTTTAAATTAAGATTTAATTGATATATAACATTGTGTAAGTTTAAGTTATACAACATATTTACTTCATAGGCACATAAATAATTGATGATGCGATAAATAAGTAAACATTTCTAAAAATTAATTCAGAGTATATGCTAATATTGGATACTTAAACACAGTTTAAAATTTAACATTTAGAACTATAAGGGATCTTAGAAACCACCATGCCCAAATGCTTTCTTTTAATATTAGAGACACTTAGGTCCCAAAAGATTAACTGTTTTAAAAAGTCAAAAGGCCTTCTCTTGGCATATTTTGAACATAAAAATTTCAGTTAAGTAAATTTTGAGCACCAGCATCTGCCTATAAATAAAATATATTATAACTATATGACACAATTTCCCAAATGAAATAACATTCTGAAATAATAAGTAAAAAATAGAAAATGTAGAGTTCCAGCCAAGGTGGAGGTGTAGGTAAATACACTTCGCTTCCTTGCACAACCAAAATAAGGATAACAACAAATTTAAAAAACAAAAACAGCCCTGGCTGGTGTGGCTCAGTGGATTGAGTGCCAGCCTGCAAACCAAAGGGTCACTGGTTTGATTTCCAGTCAAGGCACATGCCTGGGTTTCAGGCCACGTCCCCAGTAGGGGGTGCACGAGAGGCAACCACACATTGATGTTTCTCTCCCTCCTCTTCTCCTTCCTTTCTCCTCTCTCTAAAACTAAATAAAATCTTTTTTAAAAAATTAAATAAATAAATAAACAAAGACAAAAGCAACCAGAACTGCAAGAAAATCAAACTGTATGAAAGTCCAACAACCAAGGATTTAAGGAAGCAGCATTCATCCATACTGATAGGAGGGACAGAGATGGTAAGCTGGAGCTATGAGGACACATGACAAGGTGGTAGCTGCTAGACCTGGAGTGGCTGAGGCCACAGCTGGTGGACAAGGATACCTCAATTTGTGTGCAGATAAGCCAGATGAACAACTGAGGAGTGAGGCAGACCATGCAACCCAGGGTTCCAGCACCAGAAACTAAAGCCTCAAAACCTCTGGCTGTAAAAACCTGTGGATATTTGGGTAGCAGGAAAAACTTCCAGTCTCATAGGAGAATCCATTGGAGGAGGCAGCAGGGTCCTAGAAAGTACACAAGCCCACTCAGCCAGGAGTCAGTGCCTGAAAGAGCACAATCTGCTCATAGGAAGTGGGGGTAATGACTGAAAACTGAGCGAGAGCCAAGCAAGTGGCATTGTTCCCTCTCTGACCCCTCCCCCACATACAGCATTACAAGGCAGTGAAGTGGGTTGCCCTGCCCTTGTGAATACCTAAGACTCCGTCCCTTACTATGTAACAGGTACACCAAGACAAATAAATGTGGCCCAAATGAAAGAACAAGATCAAAACTCCAGAAAAATAACTAAGCAACCAAGAGATAGACAACTTATCTGATGCAAAGTTCAAAACATTGGCAATCAAGGTGCTCACAGAAATGATTGAATATGGTTGCAAAATAAAGGAAGAAGTGAAGGCTGTGCAAAGTGAAATACAGAAAAATATACAGGGAACGAACAACAAAGGGAAGGAAACTGGGACTCAAATCAGTGATTTGGGACAAAAGGATGAAATAAACATCCAACTGAAGCAGAATGAAGAAACAAGAATTCAAAAAAAATGAGGAGAGGCTGAGGAACCTCTGGGACAACTTTATATGTTCCAACATCTGAACCACAGGGGTGTCAGAAAGAGAAGAGGAGGAGCAAGAAATTGAAAACTTACTAGAAAAAATAATGAAGGAAAATGTCAGTGTGGGAAAGGAACTAGACATGCAAGTCCAGGAACCTCAGAAAGTCCCAAACAAGTTGAATCCAAGGAGAAAAACACCAAGATACATCATCATTAAGTTACTCAAGATTAAAGGTAAGGAGAGAATCTTAAAAGCAGCAAGAGGAAAGGAGAGAGTTATCTACAGAGGAGTGCCCATAAGACTATCATCTGATTTCTTAAGAGAAAACTTACAGGCAAGAAGGGCTGGAAAGAAGTATTTGAAGACATGAAAGACAGGGACCTACATCCAAGATTACTCTATCCAGCAAAGCTATCATTTAGAATGGAAGGGCAGATTAAGTGCTTCCCAGATAAGGTCAAGTTAAAGGAGTTCATTATCACCAAGCCCTTATTATATGAAATGTTAAAATGACTTATCTAAGAAAAAAAAGATTAAAAAACTATGAACAGTAAAATGAAAACAAACTCACAACTATCAACAACTGAACCTAAAAATCAAAAACAAACTAAGCGAACAACTAGAACAGGAACAGAAACACAGAAATGGAGATCATATGGAAGGCTATCAGTGGAGGGAGGGAGAATGGGGAAAAAAAGAACAGGAAATAAGAAACAAAACTGGTAGGCACAAAATAGACAGGGGTGGTTAAGAGTAGTGTAGGAAATGGAGAAGCCAAATAACTTATCTGTATGACCGGTGGACATGAATTAAGGGGGCGGGAATGCAGGAGGGAGGAAGGTGCAGGGTGGGGGGAAATAAAGGGGAGGAAAAATGGGACAACTGTAATAGCATAATCAATAAAATGTACTTTAAAAATAAATAAAATGTGCAATACTATTAAAAAGAAAGTAATTAAACCCCTAAAGTCTACTTTACATTTACTCAAGACAAATATAATGTATAACTAAACAAGTCTTAAAAATAAAAAGAATATGGCTTAATTTTATAATTTAAGTACAAGGAAAAATTACTGTTTTTGTCTTGCATCATCACATTTCACCATTTGAGGTTTAATCTGAGCATTAAGGACTTAAATCAGCAAAACTGTACTTTTTTGATAGTTGTAGAAAAGAATTTCATAATTTTGCTGAATCAGATTATAACATTTTTGTGACCAATCTAGATGTCTCCATTCAACAAATGATAAAGTGATCATTCCAAACTGATGTAATCCATCAAAAATACATTTGTACTTCAGTCAAGCAGTAATTCAACTGATTCTAACAAAGAAGCAAAGAAGGTGATTTATTCTGGGATTTTAATCACAGACCAGCAAATCAATCTCCATGTTCATTTATCAAAAACCAATAGACTCATAATGGTCTCCTCTTTGAATAGTCCTAGTATAAAGGTACAAAAGATGCACATAAACTACTTAAATGGGCCTAAGTGTAGTCACTACCAAAGTACTTTTCTCAACTTTTGAAGTGGTTGAAAATTACAGTGAGAAAGCTAGATTCATTTTAAAAAGAGGAAGATAACCAGAATTTCTCTAGTTGAGCAAGAACATTATTATAATCTAAAGCAAACTCGTGATATCCTAAATACTTTTTTAACAAAAATTAATTTTCGGAAATGCTCTTTCCTCTTTCCTAAACCTTATAAAATTAGATAGTATCAATGAGACCTGTTCATTAGCATATTTTGATTAATAAATAATTTCAAAAATATCTATACTACTAAAAAGAGATTATGTTTATTAAATAAATGCAAATCTCAAGTTCAGAATATATATTCACTCTTCCTAAAGGTACAAACATTTCAAATAAGACTCAAAGTTTACTTTTTGCCATATTTATGAAGAAAGCTTTTTCTAAGCAGAAAATTAATGTAAGCTAGATTTCAAGGGGAAAAATGCTTAATTCCATGAGAATAAAAATAATGTGAAGCACTTTTAATACTTTAGAAGCACTCATTTGCTAGGAATAGTTCAAAAATATCTTTGCAGACTAGAAGTCAGCAAAAAGCACAGAGAAAATTATTTGAAATAATTGCAGGAAATGAATATGTGTGACTTCACTTAATAAATCCCACTTACATATATCACTATGTTTCTTTGGAATTCACTCTTTGCTAGTCATTGAAACTGGTCTCAAAAGAGGTAAATACTGAGTTAAAGTGACCTTATGATATATTTTAAATTATCTTTTGCCCTTAATACAGGGCAACAACCTGATGGCCCTCAAGTTGGATTTGGTCACCAATACACCAATGTGTGTTTTGTTTAAAAAGTGTTTATTTGTTTGATTATATTTGGAAGTCTTTAGGGGTGCCATGTGCATTCCACTTTGCTACAGTCCCCACCATCTCACTTCAGTCAGTTTTTCTTCTCTCTGTTATATGCTTGGTCTCTAAGGGATTTTCCTTCTGGAAGCCTATAGTTAAAATTCTGTACAATTTGAATGTTCACTGAATTAGTTTTTCCATACAGTCACAGAACATAGGAATTACTAGAATTGGAACATACCCTAGAGGTTAGTTTACTGTCCTCATTTCTTCTAACAAGATACTGAGGGCAAGAAAAGTAGAGTAGCCTTACCATAGTTAAATGCACATTAATAGTTCTGCCAAAATGTTCTTCTAACTCAATAAGCTTAAACAACCCCAATTCTGAAGTTCCATGTTTTGTCATGAGTCGCCACCATTCTCTCATCTCTATAAATGTAGCATTTGCTTCAGAAGCACTTACCCCTGAGAGCAGGTAGCAGGGATCTCTCCTTCTTGTCATCACATTTGTTACATTCACTGAAGTACAGGAGTAAGAAGACATCAACCAGAACCCACATCAGTGAAGTGGCCAGAACCACCTTGCAGTAAACAAACCTCCTCATGTCTTTCCTTGCTTTCTAGTTAAAAAATAGACTGAAGACAGATGCTACTGTGATAAATCCAAGCCACAGCGGTGAACTCCACGATGAAAGCAAAATACACCCCACTGTTTAAAAAAAAAAGAAAAGAAAATTTTATCACCATATAGTTTCTTTTGCATGAAGAAGACATAACATGAAATATATGACTTACTTAATGTGCCCATATATATCAGCACTTGACCTTGAAATTCAGAATTAAAAATCCAAACAAATAAAAGTTGTACATAAGCCAGGTGGCTAAAATTTGAACAGTCAATCCTAGATATGCTACTACTCTGCTGGGCCCTTAGCAACTATTCGATTTCTTCAACTCGTACTGTCTCCTCCTTAAATCCCCATCATAACATTCTGTAGAGCACCAAGTTGTCCAATGATGAAGCTCTGAATTAACCCTGCTTCAGCTCTTTCAAGGAGTTAATGAGGTTGAAATAGAAATCATCCTGGGACACAATATATCATAACGGCTCACAGTTGACCTTTATACACAGATGGTATTGGGTCTATTTACTTCATAGTTATGGGAGCCTAAGTTTTTTTTCCCTTTGTAAAATGAGAATAACAATGCAAAACCTAAAGATTTGCTATGAGGAGTAGGTACAATAACACTTGTAAACTATCTTGCAGAAGACAATGTTAACATACAGAAGAAAAACATTCTTAAATTCTCAAAAAGCGCAGTCACATGAAATAAGTCATTAATTATTAAGCCTTAAAGCCCCATCTGGTCTGCAGAGAAAGTTTATCTACAGCAGATGTTTATTTTAAAATAAATAGCATATATTTAAAAATATTATTACAGGAGAAACAACATATTACTGTATAGTGACTTAAAATAACCAGATTAAGAATTCTAAATGGAATAAGAACAAATATACACAACTATTGAGTGATATTTGAAAACAGTATAGGATTAATACCATATACATATTTGTTCTATTTACACTGTGTAGGACAATAAGGACCTGGTTAATTCCATCTACACAGTGTGTTTGTGCATATGTAGATATGTATGTATGTATGCATACAGCATATATATACTGTATATATGTACACACACATATGTATACATATATGTATACTCATACTATATATGTATATGTATACTGTATATATACTACCCTTTTTGTATACTATATGTATACAGTGTGTATATATATATATATACTAAATCCAATCTATTCTCATGTCATTTGCTACATTTAAAAAATATCAACTGAAGTATAAATGTATTGATGTGAATAAGTAACACAGTTTTCACAGATATTCAGGGAGAAGAGCTTTTAAATACAAAAACATTCAGAATATTTTATAAAAATTTGTCTCAAAATTAAAACATCAAAGTGCAATTTGCTGAGGCACAGTTCTTTAAATTAATGGCAGCTGACTTTGTATAATAAAGCAACACAAATACTGTTGCCTGTTACAACCTATCCAGACTCGTAACCAATTCAAAATTTATATAAAGTGACAGTTTAAAAAATCATTATACTGAAGGGTCTACATTCAATATTTACATAAAATTTATAATTATTCAGAATATTTTTTTAAAAAAGAAAGAAGCCAACTGTGCAAATTTAAGGAATACATTATATTTAAGGTTTGTCTGCTTGTTATTTCTCTTGAGAAAGTGGTGTTCAAATTACTTATTTCATTTTGAATTCATTGTTCTGTAAAAATTATAGCTAACCATTGGAACTCAGTCTCTAAACCTTGGATTACAAGAGAAAAGTTTCCGTGTGTGTGTGTGTGTGTGTGCGTGTATACACACTCCATATATGTATACACACACACATATATAATTTCCTCTTACCCTGTGTATAATTTACTGAAAATGAATGTGAAACAATTTCAGTTATCAAATTTTCTGTCTTTTTGGGGGGGAATAGGTCCATTCAATTTATCTTAGAAAAAAAATGTCTCTTGGAAAAGTGTATATAAGACTGGTGGTTACCAAAAGTCCATTCCCAGATTATAAGGAATACCTTAAAATAAAAGATCCTATATTAAAGTTTCTATATGTTATATAAAATTCTTTATTATAAAGATCAATAATAAAGTAATAAACACCATTCCTGGATATGTCATAAAGTGAAAAGATGACTTCAAAGGAAAAGATACGTGATGATGGAAGCAGAGGTGGAAGTGATGGGGCCGTAAACCAAGGAATGGGGGTGGAGATGGCTGACAAGCAGGATTCTTCTCTAGGACCTCCTGAAGGAACTGGCCCTGCCAACACTTGATTTTAGCCCAGTGAGAATCAGTTTGAACTTTCGACATGCAGAAATGAGTCCTATCCAAAGAAGAGGAATTACACTATGGAAATTGTACCACCTGCTTTTCTGGATATGTTTCCTTCAGGAAACAAGAACTTTCTATGTGATCTCACAAACACAGTAGTTACAAAGAAACCTTACTCCGTAAAAGCTACAAGAGCTCCTTCCCTTAAATTGATACCTCTGAGGTAGCTATTACTGCTCCAGGAACCAGGAACCATGGAAACAGCTCCACAGGTCTGACTGGTCACCTCCATCCCCCAACACACTGCACTCAAAAATATTCTAAAAGTTATTTGATCCCAGTCTAAATAATATATATCTATTGTGTGTCCTCTGGATTTTCTGAATTGATCACAACCAAGAATATTTCTAAATCAACATATCTACAGGGTATACAAGCAGTCCTCTTATTAGCCAACCCCCCTCTTCTGTGGGAACCACAGAGGTCAAGAATAAGGAAACTGGCCATACAAATGACCTCTCTCAACAGGAAGACAGTGATCCCCCAAAAGAATATGATCCTGGGCAATTTTCTCTCCTTCTCCATGGATCCTCTCCAGCCTCTGAGTCTCCTGAAATCCATTTCATCCCTATGGGAAAAGAAATGAACATGAAGAAGGACAAGATGAAGTCATTATGGCAAATAGTCTTTTGCCATTCAAGGTGTCCTCCATCAGAAAATAATTCAGAACACTTGCTAAAGAAAATCAAAGCCAAAGTGTTAGTAGAAATTTTTTTACAAAAAAAAACACATAATCAAGTCAAAAACCATACCATTGTTAGTACGAGAACAACTGGGAATGCATCCCAGAATGGGGACCAGTGGATTTGGAACATAACGGAATTTGTAGAGACAGCATGTATACTGGAGAGAATAAGGTCATGGCCAAAAGCCCTGATTGACAAGCATTTATCAAAAAATGTGTCTAAATCACATTCTGACCTCATTGCCTATCCTTCAATTGAGAAAACATCAAGAATTAACTGGAGTGAATCTGAAACTGCTGAACACAGTTCTAAAGGGGATTTTGAAAGAAAACCTCCTTCACTTCTGAATGGGAAAAAGTTATCAAAATAATGAGTTCAATAGATGTTGGAATTAACAGTGAACTTGAAGAAATGAGTAGCATACTGTTTCCTACTGAGGTTTTTGACCTCAACTCCTACAAGCTGCGGCCATTTCTCTGTGAGCTCCTCAGGAATTTGCCCTACATTCCACTTTATGTGGCATGTCCTTTTGTGCTTCATCTCCTTGTGAACTTCTTCCTAAAGTAACTTTTATAAGCATTGCCAATTTCTCCTCATTGCAGATATAACAAATTGTGTTGCTGCTGCTGCACTTTGGGAAGTATTTTGCTTGAACCAGTCAGAAGCAGTATTTTTTATAAAATCAACATTTGATACTATTACTTTCAGTTATTAGAAGTTCATGTTCAAGCCCTGGCTGGTGTAGCTCAGTGGACTGAGCACGGGCTGGGAACCAAAGTGTCCCAGGTTCTATTCCCAGCCAGGGTACATGCCTGGGTTGCAGGCCATAACCCCCAGCAACCGCACATTGATGTTTCTCTCTCTCTCTATCTTTCTCTCTCTCTCCCTCTCTTTCTCTCTCTCTCCCTCCCTTCCTTCCCTAAAAATAAATTTAAAAATCTTAAAAAAAAAAAGAAGTTCATGTTCAAAATAACCAATAAGGTAGGTACTCAGAAGAAATTAATATATACAAGAAAACTAACATTTTTTATTATGGTATTAGAGTTTTATAACTTGTCAAACTAAATACTATATTAATGAAGAACATATAATCAATAAAATCAGTAAAGGTTTAAAATCTTGGCAAGACCCCAATTCTACCATTTAATATGTTGATTTAGCCAACTGGGAATTCAGGAATATATATGGTAAAAATATTTAAATAAAACTCATCAATTAAAGCATTTAAGAAACAAAGTATGACAGCATTTTATTTTGTGCCATTTTTTTCTTGTAAGGACAAAAACAGAGTATTTTCAGCATTTATCCTATAGTTTTACCAACATGCCTTAAAAAACAAACCTTTTCAGTATGGAAAATTTTAAACATATACAAAAATAAAGAGAACAGCCTTAAAAACACTTACATACCATTCACCTAGCTTCATAACCTATCAACACGTGACGAATCCTGTTTTACTCCATAGTAACTATTCATTCCCTATACACATCCAGGATCATTTTAAAGAAAATTGTGGATATTATGTTATATAATCTGTTAATGTTTTGTGTAAAACTCTCAATGATACAGACAAGAATAAGCCAAAGTACTATATTACACTAAAGAAAAATCAATAAGAAATTTCTTTTTTAAATTTCATTCTACTTTATCTTACCATTTTTTCTTTTCTATTAAAAATTTTGAGATGATATTGGCTAATAAAATTATATAGGTTTCAAGTGTACATTTCTATAAAACATGACCTGTGTATTGCATTGTCTGCCCATCACCCAGAGTCAAATCAATCAAACAGTGATTTATGCTGCTGAAGATCCACTTGGTTTTTAAATATCTCCAGTTGTCTCAATTTATTTTTTAATCTTTGATTTGTGTGAATCAAGTTGCTATTAAATACATTATGGTTGGTTGAGCGGTCTCTTAAGACTTTTTTAATATGTATGTTCACACTCTTTATCTTGTTCCTTGAAATTTATTTGTTGATGAAGTCATGCCAAAATGTTTTAAAACCTTCTTTTATGAGTTCAATAATCTGTTATTTGAAACTTGGCTTCTCTCAAAATAAGAGAGAATAATAATATTCTATTTTAGAATAATAATTAAATCCCTGTTTATGTTAAAGGTAGTACCAAACAGTAAAAAACAAAAGTGAAAAGATGACTTTAGATAGGCACATTGCTTCTCTGTTCTTCATTATATTTAATTATAACATATTTTCTACCCTATCCACTTCACAAAATATTGTGACTTAAGCAGAATAAAGAATGAGGATATTTTAAAAAGAAAGTATGTAGAATATTATTATAATAGAAAAATTTGAATGGAATCACTTAATATTAAATATTAAAATGCCTAAGATGTCATTTTCTAAGAGCCTAACAGTTGAAGTTATTTGAGAATTTAATTTTAACTTTAGCTATAATGAAATGTGAAAATCACATCTTATTATCACTTCGATAATTATACAAATTATTCTAATTTCAAAGCCTCCTAGATCTGTACATCAAAACATTAACACCAAAAGAAGTCTAACTTTAGTATTTTATGGGCTAGAAGTAAGTTGCTGTTTAAATTTTTATGTATTTATGAAATAGTCTTTTTTATATATCTTAAGCTTTTAATTCTATCTGTACATTTAAAATATAGTAAATGTTATCATTCACAAGGGTCTTATCTGCTGGCACTTGTAAAAGAACAATCTTGTATATTGTGCTGCAATACTCTTCACATAAGAACAAATTTATCAGAAGGATGGCACAGTATACACAATAACACTCACCAACATGAGCACAGTTGGGGCCCCAGGTTTATTTAAAAGAGTCAGCATTTGTATTCTGTTTTTATTCCAGTAAGCCCCCATTTATTTGCAAACACTGTTCTGTCTCTCAAACCAAGTCCAAGTTCTGCAGATCCCTGGCTTGCCAAGCCCATGTGCAGCATGACCAACTACATAAACTACTGGCTCTTCTAGCCAAAAATACAATCCTTTTTATTAATTATTTCAAAATCTTCTTAGCACAGTTATTTCCCTCTTGAAAATACTTCTCTAGATAGAAAAACTTCAGGAGTTAGAAAACTATCAAGTACCATTTTGCCAGTCAGACTGCCCTTGCTTTTCTTCCTGCCCACTAAATAATATCAGCCAGATAGTCTATGAGATATGACAAGATTCTTGTCTGAAAATAGACACCATTTTTTCCTATCTTTATCAAAAATGGATTTCAAATATAAAAAAATAAAAACTGGATAAAATTTATAAGTTTGGTAAGTATATTATTAAAATAAAAGAGAAAGACTTTTGTTTCTTTTTTTAATTAGTAAGTTATCCCTTACCCAAGGAGTCTAGTCATATTGCTGTTAAACTTATTTTTGTCTGTAGTCATCTGTTTTCTTTTGCAGAAAATTGCATAATAGGTGCAAATGTATTCAGTCTATTTTGTGAGGCTGTGCTGCAACTGCCAAAGGATCCTGGAAGCTAGTGCAAGACTGCTGGTCGTGCCCCAGAAGTTCCAGGCACTGACACACTTTCAATATTTTGAATCACTATGCAGGAGCTTCTGTAAACTGGTGACTGGACAACTTTGCAGTTTGCTTATGGACGGATAAACCTAGTGAGTACACACTGAATAAATACCTTGAATTAGCTACAGGTTATATTGATAGGAAGACCGATCCTTTTATAAAGGAAAATCTAAAAAAGAGGTGAGCCAGAAAAATACACCCTTTGCCTAAACCAAAGGGACCACACTTGAAACCACACCACACAGAAAGATGTAATAAGAGACATAGAAGCAGAAAAAGATAATGTGAAATAAATGTCTTACATGAAAAAATGGTGGAATGGAAGCTATATGTATGTGTGTGTGAATGTGTGTGTATATATATGTATATAAAATATATGTACTCTCACTTGCATTTAAACTAAGGAAAATTTAAGTATTCATTACATAAAATTTAACTAGTAGAAAGCAACCTAGCTTATGATCCAGAAATAAATAGTTTGGAGTTTCAATACCGTGATTTGAATCTGGGTCCCAACACTACTAATTATATGGCTTAATTCCAGTTACCTAAATGATCCATGCCTCCCTTTTCCTAGTCACAAAATATGAAAAGTAGTAGTTGTTCCTCCTAAGACTATGATGAGTATTGAGCTAATTAATACATGGAAAGGTCCTATAACAATGTCTGACACATAGAATGGGCTCACTGCATAGCACCTATGTAACACCAAGTTATAGTAATATTGTTATTATAATGAACATCATCAAGTGAACAAGAAAAAAGAATTTTCCTCATTAATCTTTCTAGAATCTAGAAGCAGTGTATGTTCAGTATGTATGTATTCAGGGGGTCAGAAAAATGATGATCACCACAAACATATTTGATATTTATAAGCACGAGGTCTGTCCAGAAGGTATCCAGCCATGTAATAAGAAAAACAAAGCCATTTATTGAAGAAGATACCAGCTATAAGAAACATTGTACATAGGACAATGATATCTCAGTCCCTTTCAAAGTAGGCACCTTGGGATCTCACACAGCTCTCCCAATCACCACCAGCTACCACATCATATTTTCCTGGATCTCACTGATGGTCTAAAATCTCTTCCCTTTCAAAGGTGATTTTAGTTTTGGGAAAAGCCAGAAGTCACAGTGTGCCAAATCTGGGGTGTAGTTTGGCTGAGTCCCCTGAGTGATTTGATGTTTTACCAAAATACTCTGCACGAGACATGATGCATGAGCAGACATGCTGTCATGATGAAGGTGCCAGTCACCAGTTGCCCATAGCTGCGGCCTTCTGAATCATCCAAATAGTTTTGGTGAAGGAATGGTCAAGCTTAATGCAAAATCTTATCCAGATTCCTGTTCTACTCACTCAGTTACATTTTTAATGTAACTGCCACACAGCACACATGCTCATTCAACAGCCTCTACTGTCCCCACTGACTAGTACAATTAAGTCGTCATTGTTCACACATGCATATTCCAGTCCACTCTCTTTGGCTGCCAGGTTACATCGATGTTGCGCAAACTATTCTTGTTATGTTGACAATGGCTGAACTTTTTCCAGACAGACCACGTGTGTTTAATAGTAAATCACAAATATATATAATATTAATATTTTGAGGATTGTAATACATTTTATATTTAATAATAAAAGTGTATTTGATAGATGTAGTTTCTGATGTAGTCACACAGGACACAAATGTCAAAACTCACTGAACTATACACTTGAGATCTGTGCAATTTAATTCTATGTAAATGATACCAAATTTTTCAAGGTAAAAACCAAAATATTTATGTGCCTATCATATGATTCCCTGACTTCATCAACTTTTTATTAACTAAAGAAGTTACAGGCACAATTGCATCAAATAGAGGACTTCCTTTACTCAATACCTTTTTGATCTCATCTACCATTGTTATCCATGGCAGTGGCTTGGGTCCCCTGGCCATTCCTTATGGAGACCAATCATCATCTTGCCTCAGGGAATGTACATACGCTGTTTTCTGTGTTCACTGATGGGTGATGGCTTCCCACTCTTCTTTCCTTCAGCTATCACTTCTATCCTGCTCAAATGTCAAATCATGGATAGCTTGATTTATATGAAAACACATTCTGTATTTCTTTAACTCAATTTTTTTTCTTTGTACCTATTACCCACCCAATATACTAAAAAGTTAATTGGTCTTTATATTTGTTTGTATGCCCCTCTTAAATACCAAGCTACTTGAGAACAGAATTTCACATCTCTTACATATGCCCTCTCTCACTCCAATAGATTAAGTTTTAAAACTCCAGCACTAGCAGTTATGGTATGAATTGTGTCCTCCTCAAAAAAAATTATACATAAAGTCCTAACCCCAGTATTTTAGAATGTAACTGCATTCAGAGAAAGGCCTTTAAAGAAGCAATTAAGGTAAAATGAAGTCATATGCATGGGCCTCAATCCAATAGGACTGGTTTCCTTCCTCATAAAAAGAGGTGATTAGAGGAAAGACACCGAGAGGAAAGACTATGTAAACACAGAGAAGCAGCCACCCATACGTCACAGGGAGAGAGGCCTCACAATGAAACCAATTCTGCAGACACATTGATTTTAGGATTCTAAAATCTCTGAAAAAATAAGTTTCTGTTGTTCAAGCCATCCAATCTATAATACATTGTTAGGGCAGCCCTAGCAAATGAATATACTGGTTTAATCCAACTTTCCCCTATTCCATTCCTACATGCAAACAGATGAATGTGGCTGGAAAGAAACCCCCATGCTGACTATTCTCATTTGAAATCTACAAACTCACAGTGGACTCACAAGTGGACTTCCAGAGCTTCAGAGCAATCTGCAATACGGCAAAGTCAAATCAACCTCCAAAAGAAAATGACTGCATCTCATTTGCCATCCTCATATTGCCATCTTCATGCCTTTTCCTCTCAGTTCATCACTACACTTCTACATTTGTGGGTGATGTGCCATTGAGTCAGCTCCCACTCCCAGGGACCCTTTGAGTGAGCAATGTCCACAGCTGCCTGATCTTAAAAGCCCTGCTCAGCTCCTGTGGACTCACGCCTATGGCTTCTTTTACTTTTTAATTGTTAATTACATTTTTCCATTATCATTTAATCCCCTTACAGAGTCAATCCATCTCATTTGCTCTTCCTTTTTTTTCTGGTGCCTTCTATTTTTCCCAGTATTGCTGTCTTTCTCCTAAGGACTTGACTTTTCATGATTCATGATGTACCCGAAATACAGCAGCTTCAGTTTTGCCGTTTTTTAAATTTTTTTTAATTTAATTTATTTTTAGAGAGAGAAAGGGCAAGAGAAAGAGAGAAACAATGCGTGAGAGAAACATCTCACACAACCCCAATGGAGACCTGGCCCACAACCCAAGCACGTGCCTTCACCAAAAATCCAGGGAGTGACCTTTCAGTTCACAGACCAGGGCTCAATCCTCTGAAGCACTCTAGCCAGGGCCAGTTTTACCATTTTTGTCTCTGCCAATGTTTCAGGCTTAATTTGCTCTAGGATCCATTTGTTCATCTTCTCCATTTAGCAGAGAAAATATAAACAATCAGAGGAGAATTTTGCATATGGCTATGTTGAATGTATCAAATTGATTGCTTCTATTACTGTCACCCCTAAATATACAATCCAAGTGTTAAACAGATGAATTGTCCTTTTAGGAATTCAACACCCATGCTCTCACAGATTCATAGATTTCACTGATATACTTATCTCTTCTTCCTCAGTTTTTCTTTTCTAATAAGTCACTGCTATCAGCATAAGGATGCTATATGAATGATCATAAAATAAACTGATTTGTCCCCATATTGCTCTTTAGCTATCCTTCCAGCTCTCTGCTCACCTTCAATGGAAACTTTTGTATAGAATTATGTGTAACCATTGTGTACACATCCCACATCCTTATCCTCTAATTCTCTCTTAAATACAACAAGCTTCAGCCTTGCCACTATCTGGAAACCTTATTTGACACAGTCATGGCCAAATCTAACAGTCAGTTTTCATGCATTTCTTGTATAACTCCTAGGCAGTATTTGACAAAGCTTGAACATACAGCCTTGTACCCTTTTTCTGGCAGCTCTTTTCTTTCGCATCCCTTGTTTGATCTTGCAGCAGAGTCTGTTGGCTCTACATTCAGATCTGACCCACTTCCTACCAATTCACTGCTACCACTCCAGATCAAGCCACCAGCACCACCTTGCCATTCTGCCTTAACTAATTAAAAAAAACTGCTATATTTAGATGTGTACTGTACAATTCATATACTTAAATTGTAGAATCAACGGCTTGTAGTACAGTCACAGAGTTGTGCATTCATCGCCACAATCAATTTTAGATCACTTTCATTACCTCAAAAGAAAACAGCTCCCCTTTGCTATGACCTCCCAATGCTCCTAGGTAACCAGTGATTTTATTTGTCTCTGTAGGTTTTCCCATTCTGAAATTTCATATAAATGGAATCATATAATATACAGTCTTGTATGACTATCTTTTTCATTTACCATAAAGTTTTCAAGACTTATCCATGTTTTAGCATATGCCAATATTTAACTTCCTTTTCTTGACAAATAATATTCCATTGTGCGTTTATGCACATTCTATTTATCCATTTATCAGTTGATCCACATGCAGGCTGTTTCCACTTTTTTGGATACCATAAATAGTGTAGCTATGGACATCCATGGGCAAGTTTTTATATGAATACATGTAATTATTTCTCTTGAGTATATAACTAGTTGTAGGATCACTTAATCATGTTATTTGTTATATTCTTAAATGCATTCCCATAATAAACTACTCTCCAGAAGGCAGGTGGATCCTGTTAAAATTTCATCAAATCTCTTCTCTCTTCTGCTCATTAATCACCAATGGCTTTCTATCACATTTAAAATAAATTCCACATCCTTATCTTGGCCTGTAACAGCCACCCAAATCTGGACCTTGACTATCCTTCAAACTTCACCTTCTAATTCTATTTCCTTCCCTTAATGTGCTCCAGGTTCTTCATGCTTCACATTCCCTCTGGGACACTGTTGCCCTGAGTAGTACAATGGCAGCACCCTTTGCCCTTTACTCACCCAGAGAGGTCTTTTCCAGACCAATTTATCTAAAATAATGCCTTTCCATCATCTATGCCATATAATTATGTAATTTACTCAGAGTACATACTACTGAGATATGTTAATTTGTTTTTTGTCGACTTCCCCTAGGGAATTATGTCTATTACTCTCCATGCTATCCTTCAGATACCAAAAACATTTTATGGTACAACATACGTGCTTAATAGTGCTTAATAAACATTTGTTTAATGAATAAGTGCAAAACAGACTGAGAAAGAAAGGGTCTTATAGGAATGCAGGGGAACTAAATAAGCATGGGTATTAATAATAATGGAAGCTGAAAATGTTGAAGAATCATTTGTTGAGCTGTGCGGGAATGGCCACTCTAAACTGGATAAATGCAAACCTTGTTCACTGGCACAGAGCTGCTTTTCTTCCTCCACACCCACTGATACCTCTGGTCCTCTCCAACCTGACCACAGCTGCTTTAAAATAAAAGGTGATTAAAGATAAGGTTGAGGTATCCTTTCACCAGAGCAGACTTAAGGTCATAGGTACCGGTGTGAACATGGTCCAGAAGTTGAGGGTGGATGGTGGAGTAGGGCTCCCACCTACAGCTCTGTGTGAGGGAGGCTCTGTATGATGAGGCACCCAAGTTGCCATCCTACATGGTCCCAAGTTACAGTGTTGATGTTCTAGTCTAGCAATTTTCACCGGGTGTGCCACACAAAATTTTGAAACATGCACTGACCTCTTTTCTTTCAGATTGTCAAAAAAAATGACAACAGCCAACAAAATAATAGTCGTCAGGTGTGATTGATTCAAAATTATACCTATTTTTCGCTGTGCCACAGAATTCTAGTAATTAGTTTTTGTGTGCCATGAGATGAAAAAGGCTGACAATCGTCATTCTAGTTAAATCCACCACTCCTGGCCACACCGCCAAGGCCCATGAAGTAAACTGGATCATGTTTCCTGATTTTCAGACTGTCTAGAGTTTGACAATGTTGTGTTTTTTGTCACAAATGCCACCCAAAAATGAAATGACAGCCAAGGTGTTAGATTTTCCATACTACACAGCATTCAAAGTTTTCATTGAATATTGGAATGACCTTTGTAAAAACTGACCGCAGAAGATATCTGACCCAACGTCCAATCACCTCCTGGTCTACCGCCCGAGCAAGGTGGTTGGCTCATTGAACTTGACCTTCCCTACAAATAGTTCATCTTCCCCTGGCCAACTACTGAATAATTATCAGTATAAAATGGGTAGGGAATTATATAAAACTACGTTTTCAACCTGGGATACTACCCTGTCCATTCCTAAACCTAGCACATTTTTCTTTCTCCCAGCAGTAAGTACAAGGCAGCCTGGTTGTTATGCCTCCAGTGGCAGTCCAGCCAAAGGGGGCCTAGAGTATTCAAACTTAATTCTGATTCAAGTACCTGGATTCTCTAGTTGAAATTACATGGTCCTAGACCATGATGATAATAAACTCTTGGTTGTATGCACTAACTGAATGCCCTACAGTTGTCCATGTGGGCCAACATAGGAGCTATCTTTAAATTTAATAAAAATGCCCTTGTTCAATCCACATCTAATCCTTCTACAGGGGAGTTGTGGGTCACAGACAGGTGACAGAGAAAAGAAGAGGTTCAGTTATATTTATTGATCTGAGACACACCAAATTTCATGTCTATGGAGAGAAACAATCCTGACATCTGGGGAAGGAACAGATTATATCCTACCAGGTGAAAGAAAAGAGTGAGCTCAATTCTTGTTCTCTGTGTCACCTAGATCCAGCACCAGAGCCTGGCAAAATAATCACACCGCAGTCCTCAGTGAACCAATGTCTGCGACTGACAATCTGCCTGCTCTTTGGCCACCTAAACTTGATAATCTGTGAGGAGTAGAATTGATTTATAGTTTTCTGTAGGTTTAAGTTTTTAATAAAAACATGTATTGTTTTGGGGATAAAACCATTGCTTTAATTTATAATAACTAAAATATTCCTTTCATTTACCCAGCAGATACAATAGAGTATCTATATAGGTGGCACTCCTGTGCAAGGCACCAAAAATAAAACAGAGAGACAAGCACAATCCCTGCCTCTGCCTTAGGATCCAGTAGCAGGGGTAGATTAAGCACTGGAGTGGGGATAAGAAAGGAGGTACATCAACATTAGGAGTGATTTTCAGATGTAGAACTCTTATAACATACAGTTTTTGTATGTAATTAATAATGTTGAGAGAACAGAGCAACAAAGGATTATCAGGCATGGAAAGATGGAAAGAAGAGTGAAGCCTCACAGAGAATGTTTGTAAGGCAGATGCCATTTGTCAAGGCACTTTGTTCCACACTGGCTTTTCCAGTCATGCTTGGATAATGGGGGCATCTCTTCTAAGACGATGCTATGAATGCCAAAGCCTGAAATACATGTTAATGATATTTTACAAGAAAATTATCATTAAAACATAGTGAAATTAAGTCTTCATAAAGAAAGCTTGTAAAAAAGCAATATATGTCACTCAGAAACAATCATTTTTCTATAAACAACCTAAAAATTGTTCATCATTCGTTTTAGCTATTTAATGACTGCTCAGTATTCATCTAATAACATGGCATACCAGTGGCTTAAGCTTGTCCATTATTAGTTACCAAGAGGGGAAAATAAAAATACAAAATATTTGCCTGCATATAAAACCTAGAGATTTCAGACAACAGTAGAGCATTCCGACATTTCCCAACAGACATGGACCAGCAAGCTGGCCATCTTTTGCTATAAATCACATGGTTAAAAAAGAAAACAAATGTTTCCACTGAGACATCTAACCATTAGAAAATCTTAACCTCAGCTTCCTAACTGGCCTTAAGGCTTCTGAATTCTTTATGACAAAAGATGTAAGGAATGAATTACAAGTGTTCCTTCTTTGAAATGTATAGAATTATGTGGCTATTTCTTGTCTAGGTTTTCTTTAGAAAATATAAGTGTTTATTTGTAGAACTAATTAAGAATAATCTTAAATTATCTTGCAAAATTATACTGGTGTCACTCAGTTCCAGCAGGGAAGCAGGGGCAGACAAAAAGAAAGTTAAGGAGAGTCCAGCAAAAGTCCAGAACTCTAGGGCACAATAAGGTCCCAGCAGCATAAGGGAGAGAATGCAGAGGGATGTGGTTGCAGAAAAAGCTAGAAAGAAAATCAGTTAGAGCTCCTTTCTGAAATTTTATCACAAAATTGCATAAATATAAATCAAATTTCATTTGCCAGCTTGAATATTCTAATTTAGTGGACTTTTTTATATCATATTTCATACATGGGAGAAACATATAACTTCATTTTAATTAGTTTAAAAACACTAACAAGTAAATATTCAAATTTGTCTATCTAAAAATATTTTTAAGTAAAATAATATAAACACCTTATTAAAGCTACTTACTTATTAGTCTGATTTTCAGTTTCAGGGGTTTTTTCTCCTGCAGCCTTTCTAGTGAAGTTATTAATTATAAATTAAGTGCCTTAAAAGACAGGCAACTAGAGGGAAGATGTAAATAAAGAATTAAAATCAGAATATTGAATAATTAGTCCCAACTTAATTAAACAGCTAAGTAAAATTATTATATCCCCAAAGAATTATAATTCATATTCTTATTAGCAAAGCACCTTGTCAAATAAAATTGCTAAAGAATATAACTTGCTAATCAACATAAAGCAATCTAATATAATGGAGTATATAATCTAATAATAGAAAAGAGAAATATTATAAAGAAATAAAATTTGCCAAAAATACATAAGGAAAGGAAACATATCATGCTTCTGTTCAAGATTTAAAAGTTGAGCAAAGATTTTAAAAGTTACCATTATATTTACAAGCACATCAAAAGGCAACTGAAGTGAAAGCAACATTTTCCCTTTCATCAGGGGAAAAAAATACTAATTAATTTAATAGGGGATTGTGCTAATAATGAAAGACCTGTAAATTAAAATTAAACACTGTTTTTTTTAAGATTGTATTTATTTATTTTTATAGAGGGAAGGGAGGGAGAAAGAGAGAGAGAGAGAGAGAGAGAAACATCAATGTGCGGTTGCTGGGGGTCATGGCCTGCGACCCAGGCATGTACCCTGACTGGGAATCAAACCTGCGACACTGTGGTTCTCAGCCCGCACTCAGTCCACTGAGCTACACCAGCCAGGACTTAAACACTGTTTTTGATAAAATTATACTTTAACAAAATTGGGATTAAATGGGTCCTTTTTTAATTTTGTGGGTAAAAATGTGAATTAGTTAAAAGTTTTTTTGGAAAGAAATGTGGTATATTAAAAACAAATATGATTTTTGGATGTACCTTCTTAAAAATAATCCTGTACTTTCAAATAGTAATTTCTCTACTGCAAAAGTTTTTTGAAATACCCACATTAGAAAGAAGAGTTTGTTCATGGTGATATCATGACAACATTATTAAAACATTCAAAATAGATACACAGCTGACTGACAGTATAGTATTCAGCAATTAGAAAGTTATGAAATTTATGATAACATAAGAAAAGTTGATATAATAAGAAGAAATTAAATCAAGATACTGACTTTCACCATGATCACAACCATTTTTTTACATTACTCATATAACAGTACTGGAAAAAATAGGTGGAAATGTGTAATTTTTTTGTATGTCTCTTACTATTTTTATTAATTTCCAAATTATCCAGAAATAGTATATACTATTTGAGTGAGAGAATATAGGCTTACTTTTAAAGTAAATAAGAAAAGCACCAACAATGGTGATGAAGAATAAAACACTGAGTTACGTGACATTTGTGCACATGCATAGCAAACATAGGGTCATACATAGTTATAGTGAAATGCAACAAAGAGAGAGCAGCAGGCTCAGAGGTCTATCAAAAGTTATTCACAAAACAGAGTAAAAAAGGGCAGAAACTTGTATTAAAATAAAGCCTAATTTGAGTGTTGTGTTTCCAAATTTCTCTTTCTTATTTTTGTAGATTTATTTTTGCCCTTTTTGTAGAGGGGCTAACTAGTTTTTGTTGTTGTTATTGCTGCTATTTGTTTGTTTTTTATCCTTACCCAGGGACATACTTATTGATTTTAGAAGAAGAGAAAGGAGCAGGGAGAGAGAAAGAGAAAGAGATACAGAGAGAGAGAGAGAAACATGGATCAGTTGCCTTTTGTATGTACCCCAACTGGAAACTGAACTGGCAACCGATGTGTGTGCCCTGACTGGGAATCAAACCCTCAACCCTTCTTCGGTTTATGGGTCAACACTCCAACCAAATGAGCTACACCGGCCAGGGCCAAATTTCTATTTTTTAGTAGTCTCCAATAGCACAAAATTTATGTGGCTTTGGAAAGAAAAATGTTTGCCCCATGTGTCAAATTCTATTAAAACTTTAAAAAAAAGTGGCTAATTTTCCAAACCTGGAGTTTCACCCAAGATTCATGAACTATCTTTTTCTGGTAGCATTTGTTGACTTTCTTCCAAATAAATACCCTCTTAAAACCAACAGTAGTACTTAGAAGTGATTATTGAAAATGGGGAAGACTACTGACTTCTAAACCCTCTCTGTTTCAGGCAATTGGGTTTCTATCAAACCCAACTAAGTTTGCAGAAAAGAAATGACACAAATTTTAAATTCCACCATTCTGGTGGGACTGCAAAATGTCACAAGCCTAGTACAAGAAAGTTTGGCAGTTTCTTACAAAACTAAACATAATCTTAAAACATGACCCAGCATTCATACTCCTAGATATTTACTCAAATGAGTAAATGAGTAAGGAGAATTTAATATTTTGAAGACAGAGCTACTCAAACTCTCAAATATTTTTCTCTTGTATATAATTTAGATTAAAATGCCATGCTATAGAAGCAACCTCAGTGTCCATCAGTGAATGAGTGGATCAAAAAACTGTGGAACATTTACACAATGGAATACTATGCAGAAGAAAGAAAGAGCTCCTGCCCTTCGTGACAGCATGGATGGAACTGGAGAGCATTATGCTAAATTAAATAAGCCAGGCAATGGAAGACAAATACCTTGTGATTTCACCTATAAGTGGAGCCTAATCAACAAAACAAACAAGCAAGCAAAATATAATCAGAGACATTAAAAGTAAGAACAATCTGACAGTAACTAGAGGAGAGGTGGGAGAAGATAATGAGGGGAAAGGGGGAAGGGTTGTCAAGGAACATGTACAAAGGATCCATAGACAAAGCCAGAGGGGGGTTGGGAATCAAGGGTGGGAAGTTGGGGGTGGCTGGGGTCAGGGCAGTGGTGGGAGGAAATGGAGACAACTGTACTTGAACAACAAAAAAAAGGGAAAAAAGATATACAAATGAAAAATAAGATGAAAATACCAATATCATATCTCTTCAGAAAAAAATGCAAATTAAAGCAACAATTAAATACTACTATGTATTGATTAGAATGGCTAAAACCCAAAACACTGACAACACTAAATGCTAGTGAGGGTACAAAGCAACAGGAGCTCTCATCCATTCTGGTGGGACTGCAAAATGTCACAAGCCTAGTGCAAGAAAGTTTGGCAGTTTCTTACAAAACTAAACATAATCTTAAAACATGACCCAGCATTCATACTCCTAGATATTTACTCAAATGAGTAAATGAGTAACTCACTTAACTCAAATGAGTTAAAAGCTTATGCCCACATAAAAAAATTGCACCTGTGAGTTATGAAGAATCATTCATAATCATCAAAAACTAGAAGAAATCAAGAAGACCCTCAATATGTGAATGAATGACCTATTTGTGAAAGATGGATTCTAAAAAGGTTTTAAGCAATGACAACGTTATTAGCATACTGCATAGTTTACCAAGATAATTATGTAGAAGAATGCCTTCATTTAGATGTTCAAATACTGATTTTAATTAAATCTTTCAGAAATATTACCCCCCCCCAAAAAAAAATGCCATGCTAAACCCTTTGCAAGTATGGACGGCCAGGGAGAACATTATGCTAAGTGAAATAAGCCAGTCAGAAAAAGACAAATCCCATATGATGTCACTCATATGTGGAATCTCATAAACAAACTAAGCTAACAAGGAAAATGGGGAGAGGCTCATAGATGGAGAGCAGATAACAGCTAGTGGGAAGGGAGGGGATGAGGTGGAGGACTTGAGCAAAAAAGAAAAAGGGCTCATGGACGTGGACACCAGTGTGGTGATTGCTGATGGGAGAGGGTTTTAAGGGGACTAACTGGTAATGGAAAAAATACAATAAAGATTAAATAAAATACAAAAAATAAAAAACAAAAGAATAAACTGATAACTACAGTAATTATTGCTATAGAAAAACATGGTCTTATGTCAATATTATACTGTAATTTGACACACCAAATCATCATTGACATGAGAAAAAAGTTCAAATTCAAAAACTGAATTGTCATGAGCAAAAAAAATTCTACCTGTTAAAAGCAAGCACCCCAGTATTTGTTTTTATTTGGAGGTAAAAACAAAAGATGCAGTGTACAATTAATATAATCTATCTATCCCATTGTCTGTGTTGAAATGTGTAATCTATAATTATTATTTTTAAGGATCTTAATTATCACTTTAATGCAATAATTAAATAACATTATGTCTCTGAGTCACCAAAAGATGTATGTCCACTTTTAACTTTGTGCTAGTCAATGCTAATTAAATCAACTTTCAAAAACAATTCTTTCAGTGTGTTCACCAGAAATTAGCTGTGGGGAATAAGGCAGGTGATGGAGGGATATGAGGGGTGTGAAAAGAAGCTACTCTCAGTGTCCCAGGTTCGATTCCCAGCCAGGGTACATGCCTGGATTGCAGGCCATAACCCCCAGCAACTGCACATTGATGTTTTTCTCTCTCTTTCTATCTCTCTCCCTTCCCTCTCTAAAAATAAATAAATACAATCTTTAAAAAAAAAAGAAGCTACTCTCACCCTACTCAAATTTACTTCAATTGTTAAATTTCCCTTCTAGAAATAAGTTCTTTATAGTTTACATTATAGCAGTCAGAAATATTAATAGCCAGTTTTTCTTATTAGAGTTTATTTTTGAGTCAAGGTGCAAAATCTAAAAACAAACAGCTCATATATTTTTACAAAGGTTTTACCGTTTTACAGTTAAAACAGCAAAAGTATAAAACTTCACAATCAATAACATCTGTTTAATCCAAAGAAAAGCTCTGCTATTTATGTGGCTGAATGGTTATAATATTTTCTTTTGATTTTGATAAGCATAGTAAATACATTCTAACCACTGATTGCCATCAGAACAAATCAGTAGGTGTGCTCCATTCCAAAATCTCTTATCTATTAATTTCTGTGGAATGAAACAGTGTTCAAACTGAGACAGAAAATGCTTGTATAATTACTCTCCTACAAAAAAGCCATAATCAGTATAAAAATTCTCATGCTTCTCACATCCATTCAGCTTCACCCCAGCAGAGCAGCAATCAACGTTTTATTTTTCTTTTTGCTTCACATTTTTGGCAAAGATATGTATAAAGGAAGCAACCTCAATCAATGAAACCTATTTACTGATGGATGGGATTTTTTTCTTTATGCCATTTTTAACTCCTGGTTATTCCCACTCCTCTAATTTTATTAAATTATACTTCTCTTTGATAGTATTTAAAGCATGTTTCCCTTTACCATATTTCTTATACTCCTTTTTTATTCATCTCATTTCATCTCAATATTCTCCCCTTTTCAATTATAAAAAATCACCTAATCTAAATTTCTCATTTCAATTTGCAGTTGGCTCTGCAGGATATATGTGTTAGTTGTTTTCCATGTGACAACTATTTTTCCCATTCTTTTCCCAACTTTCCTGTATTCTCATCGCCTTCTATAGAGAAAACAACATATTGTTTACCCATCCCAATATTTCTCCATAATTTCTATTTAATATTTTCCAGAAGCTCCTTCTCTGTTACCCAAATCCTGATTACATATTCTAAGTTCTTTCTTCATGTCCACCCAAACAATAATGATAGCAGATAATACCTAAGAAAGTATGTGCTTGTAGTCATTTGCCAGTACTGTGACACAGAGGCGTCTAAATGATAGCAAGAAACATTAAAACAAAAGAACAATTGTATCAAAGAACCCGAAAGATGGAAATCATTACTTTTTATAAAAATTCAGTAATATGTAGTGTGGTTAGGAGTATCAGACAGAGTTTGATTCAAGTCTCACCCTCCACTACCCTTTCATTTAGAGATAACGGAGAGGTTAATTTGCCCAGCTAACTCCAGTTGTTCCCATGTTTATAAAATGGCAATAAGAGTTACACCTATAGGGTCATGGTAAAAATTAAGTACAGATAATGAGAATCAGAGCAATGGGCACACAGAGGTAACTAATCAGTACACATTGGCTATTGCTATAATTGTGATCAATATTTGAGGACCAAAATAATCTGTTAATATAACTCAAAAGGGGTAAAGCATGAAAGATTTTTTTCAAATATAAGCTATTTATTCCATTTCTTCAGCAAATAATTTTAAAGTAAATGCTCCCAGTCCTATGCTAGATGTTTGGGGTACCTAATCTCATGAAGTTTATAATCTATCAGTTCTGGAAAAAAATCAAAGACCTGCTCAAGGTTAAGATTTCTAGGGCCAGCATCAAAGTACTAATATTATCATCTTTATTCTGTTCTTTATTGATTCCATCACCTTATTTTTTAATTAGGTTTATAATAGAAAAATAGGGGCATTCATAAGTTTACTGGTAGACTTTGAAAATGTTGAGGCTTCTGTGTAACATACAGGTGGAGCTGCCAGAAGGCAAGTGAGTGTAGGAACTGAATTTCAGGGGAGGTAAAAAGAGGGAGTCAGCAAACCAATGTTTTGCTGTTGTTGAGTTGTTTGTTTGTTTTTAAAGATTTTACTTATTTATTTTTGGAGAAGGGAAGGGAGTGAAACATCAATGTGTGGTTGCTTCTCAAGCGCCCCCTACTGGGAACCTGGCCCACTACCCAAGCATGGACCCTGACTGGGAATTGAACCAGCAGCCCTTTTATTCTCAGGCCGGTGCTCAATCCACTGAGCCCACCAGCCAGGGCCAATGTTAATTAAAGCAACCAATGGGAACTGGTAAAGTTTCTTTAGTGAGACTGTGAGTGTGAGAAAAAAAAAGCGGGCACCACAAAGTATTTTATAGAGTACCAATCTGAAAGAAAGATAAACCCACAAATGAGATTGGGTAAGGGATGTGGGGAGGAGAAAAACAGGAGGGTGCAATGTTGTAGTTCCCAGTGGAAAGAATATTTTTAAATAGAGGGCACAATCCATGGTACAAAGTTGTGCTAAGAGATCACAGTAGTTTATTCTATTGTAGTTCCAGGACTAACTTTAGTGAGCTTAGAAAGAACATTTTCCAGACAAGCAGAAAAAGCAAGCCTCAGTGTATTGAGGTGTGAATGGAGAATGCAGCTTTGAGGCACAGAATACAGACAATTCTAAGAAACACTGGTGGGGGTAGTGATAAATGTTACTATGTAGCTAACAGTGGACTTAGAATAAAGGAAGGATTTATGCACAGATGTGTTTTTGATTTTGAGGAGAAAGATACTTGGGTATATTTTTTATCAATGGGAAGAAATCAAAAGAGAAAGTCATTTGATGACATAGAAGAGAAAGAAAATATTCATGCGAGTTAGGGCTCATAGAACACATGTGCATGAAAGCATTGGTTTCCAGAGAAAGAAGCATTTGAAAGGAGGACTGGACAGTGGTAAATTAGCAGTAACCTCCTCTGTTCCTGTCTTACAGGTGCTAATTTCTCTGTGAGTCATCAGTTAAAAGGGAAGAAAGGAAAGTAAAAAGGAGGACATGTTAGAGCATAGGACAGTACAAAAAGTCTCCTACAACATTGTGGAGAATAGCAGATACCTCTGTAGAAAAGTACTTAAAAGTTGCATCCTCAGAGTAGAGGGCTCAGCTGAGGCTGTCACCCCAAATTCTCACCCTGTTTGCGTGGTGTATATCATCCCAGGTGCCTACCCAAAAGGACCGGGGCAGCCGTCCCTCTCTATTCCTCTTTACCTTCCAAGTAAAGGGTTAACTCCAGGTAGTAGGTATTTTATTCTGTACTTTCCATTTTTAACAAAGTGTATCAATTTAAAAATCAGGTTATTGTAAGTATACTTACAATAACTGAATCAAACATAATATTATATAATTACAATCTTAATGAATTCTTAAATGGTTTGAATGTGCTGAAAATGATTTGTAACATCCTCCTCTCCTAAAAATTAATGATGATGCATCTTGCCAAACCTTTGCACTTACATCTGTAGACAGAGCAAAGAAGGAAAATACAGTGAAGAAAGTAGAAACTCAAAAAACTTTGCTCTGAGCTAGCGGTATGTTATTAGAATAAAAAATTGTTTGTGTTCGTAGCTAACATAGATGAATTCTCAAGTGACACTTGTTTTCTTTTTTCCCCCTCTCACTTTCCTCACTCCTTCTCTATCTGTTGGACCCTTCTATTTCCAAGATGCCTTCCAGTTTGACTCTCTGCTACCCAATTGGGAATCTCTGATGCTAGCTGAGGTTGCCTGGCAACATGACCTACAGAGAACTGCCCAGCCTGTGTGGAGGCTCTATTGTTTTAGTTCACAGGTAGGAGATTTGTGCAGAATTTCATGAGTTTCCCACGTTGCAATCTGTTTCATTTCAGTGAGTGTGTAATAAAGTTTATTACTTGCAACATTATCATTACAGGTCATTGTATTATTTAGCATTGTTTTTATTTTTGTTATAATTATGAATACTACCAGAAAAATCTAAAATATTGAAATTGCCCTTCAAAATACTTCATACCTTTTTAGAAGTTCATTATTATAATTCCAAAGTAAATATATATAAAAACTCAAAGGCTATTGATAGGGAAGATATGCAAGGGGACCTTCTTGGGGTTTGGAAGTGTTATATACCTTGATTTGGGTAATGGGTAATACAAGCATGTAACTACATAAATATCCATCAATCTATACACTTAATAGTAGTACACTTCATACTTTAATATACATATGTCATACTTTGAGAGTTTTAAAAGGTGGTAGCATGATGAGTAAATGTACATACCCATAAAGAAACAGAGGCTACATAAGCTTGATATGTGTGATCTTAGGGAGAAAACTAATCTCTAGACTTTTATCATAGAGCAGAATATCTTCTTATAGACTGGGCACAGCTGCTGTATTTAATTAGCTTAACAATAGAAACTATGTTGTCATGTGTCAACAATGCTTTTGCTAATAATATGCTATTTACAGAGTAGGGGCCTTAACTGTCAACTCAAATGGGCTGATTGAAGAGAGCAGACAGCACTAATAGTCACACACAGCAAATGATCTGCTATTTGTTTCAGCCTCACTGGATCACAAGCAGAATGCCTCAGCTGCAGAGAAAGATCACATACGGAAATTTACCTCCAGGAGACACTTCATACATAAAGTCACAGGCATGTCTTGCTGGCCTGGCCTATGCAGAGTACATTACATAACCTCTCACTTATCACAATTTACTGTGGCAGATAAATAGATTGGCAAAGTCTAACCTAAACTTTAAAACAGAGGTCCTTAACAGCTTCATTTCATTGTATTTTATTTGTAAAGCATCGTCATATAATCTCTATACCAAAGAAAAAGGGAATTTCCTGTACTTTACACATACACAGAAGCTTCTAAAGAATTTACAATTGAACTTGTCTAAGTTTTAAAAATACTTCTACATTGTCCTTATTTCATTTCATCCTCATCATGGCCTTGAATCACAGAGTCTGGCAGAAGAAATGCCTGCTTGAGTGTGGTTGGTACAGTATTAATATGGGTGTAATAATTTATAGTTTTAATCGGAACATTTCACTTACATCTCATATGGTATGCTTGAGTGTGATATTGTTATACTACAGAATTACACACTTATGTCTTTTGTAATAAAAGATTTTATAATAAAAAAAGCATTATTTGTGCCAGATCCTGTATGTTGGCCATTTTTTAAATTCTCAAGCTCAGAGAATTTAAGTGACTTGCTCAAAATGACGGTTTGCCTAAACCAGAAATTTTCCCAACCAGAATGTGGAGCCAGTTTCCTAACACACAACATTGTATTGTTCAGTTAATTTCTACTGCTTCATTTCGGAACTAGCAAAACTTTGCAACAAAGCCAGTTCCTACAAAAATTCAATTTTAATTTGAATAAATAAGTCTTGATCACTTTATTTTCTGTTCTTGAGAATATGTCTTGCATCAGAGGAGATAATACACATAAGAAAATCTGTCTAGAGCAAGCAAAAATGCACAGAATTGTGCCTTAAAGCTGTCAGATAGGTGGCAGAGGTCAATTTGTCCAACTAATTGATTTGTCAGTGGACAAAATTCAGGTCTAGAGGGTTATAATGACTTTCACAAGATTCATAACTTTTAATGGCAGAATTCAAACTGGAATTCATTCCATCTGCTTCTTGTTTTGACATTATATAAAGTGCTACTATTGTAAGCTTAAAGTTTGAACAGCACTCCAGTGTAGCTGAAAATATAAAAATAACATACTTAAAGAGCAGAAATTGAGATTCAGCCCCATCTAAAAGATAAAGCTTTACCCAAGAGAAACAAAGTAAATTGCCTTTCTACCCTATCAATCAGTATTAGCCATAAATAGACTCTGTACCCCTTAAGTAACTGAATTTATGTTAACATAAGGTGGGTACAATGAAAGAAATCATTTATTGACCCTTTCCTATAGACCCTTTGCATATGTTATCACATTCAATCCTCACCAAAATGCTTCAAGATAGTTATTACCATGCTCTTGCACAGCTGAGAAAGTAGAAGCAGTTAGGATAAGACCTTGCTCAAGGTCACGACACTAGTAATTTGCAAAGCTAAGATCAGAAACCAGCTCTGTTTAACCATAGAATTTGTGAATTTTAAATCGCACCATCTTGCCTCAGAAATAAATGCAGTCCTCATCCTCTAATTGTGACTGAGACTGCTAAGAGCCTGCCCACTCTCTGTAACATCTTCCCCTTCCTCACAAGGGACATATTCAGAGCGGTTACGTGTACAGCTAAAACACTATATTTAACAGCTTCTTTTGCAACAAGAAGGAATGATGGTTGATGGTTAGGTAGAAAATATAGGGTGAAATTTACAGGGAATCTCTTTGAGGCGGCTAAATTAGCTGGTAGCAAGAAGCACCTACGTCATTGTTTTGCTTTGTTTTTTTCATCCCCGCTTCATAGATCCAAATATGATGGTAGGATAGCTGGGCTCCGGTAGTCACTAAAGCCACTGGAAAACCCTTGAGAATGAAGTCTTATGGCTAAGATGGAGGAACAAAACTACATGAGATGATTTGGTTCTCTAATAAGCAAGGTATTAAAATTACACTGGCTTCAACTCCTCACAAAAGCATGATAGCAACAACTCCTGTTTGTGTAAAATGATACTAAAAGTGGCATTAATTCAAGCTTTCTGGCTCTCATAAATGTATACTAGGTAATTTGAAGAGAAAAACACATCTTGCTTTAAAAGTTGGGTTAAAATATATTTTTAAAATTGCAGTTTTTCTTCCATTTAGAAGGTGAACACTGCAATAAAATACTGTTTGTATCCTAACCATGAGAAAAGGCCAGATAATCTGCAAAATAACTTTTGTTGAGTCCATCAGACAGCTGGAGTTAGAAGGCTAAAAGATTAAATAAAATTCAAATGGTAACAGACACACTGAGGAGAGACAGGATGTAAATAAACCGTTTCGCCTTTGCCAGATCATGAGAAGAGTAGGTACACATTATAAAAGTGGGTAAAAAAAAAAAAAAAGAAAGAAACCTAAAGGCCAGAAAGGGCCAACAGAACAGTATGCACACCCTGGGATCCCTAGGACACAAAGGGATACGCGCTGATTCACGAGCTCTTTCTTTCCAGCATCTACTGGCCACTGATTCACCAGACTTTCTCTAACACAAACAAAACTTCAGCTTTTTAGGACAGAAAAATCCTCATACTCCCAGGGCCCTGAAAAAGATCCATAGTTTCTGTGAAAGAGGTAGAAACAAAAGTTATCTGGCCTTGCTAGAGGGCCAGGTACTCTGTTGGGCCCAGAATCTGACACTAGTACAAAGCAGAGATCTGCTATCACCAGCCGGAGAATGGGATACTCACATCAAAGAACCCCAGAGTCAAGGAGGCATTTGGGCTGGGTGCCAAGGGACTGGCAGGAATGTTCAAAGAGCCACACTCTAAGGCTCAGATGCACAGGACAAGTCTAAGAGGGAGCAAGTGTACTGAAAGTCCTCCTGCCCCTACCAGGGGCACTGCACCAAATAATACGCAACAACACTGTGCCACTGGGGGAGATAAAACAGTGTCAAAAGAGACTTCCTCTGTTATTTAAGCATGTGGGAATGCTAATAGGGAAGGGCAGAGAATACACCCAGGAAACCCTGTGGCATTCTAGGTCCCACACTAAGCACAAGGAAGTAGCATCTCTGCTGCTAGAATTTTAAATCTGAAAAAATGTATATTTAAATCATCAAATTAACACAGTAAAAAAGAAAAATTATTTGATAATCTCAACAGGTACAGAAGAAGCATCCAATGATATTCAAAACCAAGTTATAATTTAAGATCCCAGAAAAGTTAGAATAAAAATAAATTTCTAAATCTAATATGTTATTACCAAAAAAATTATAGTAAACATCATTCTTAATAGTAAAATGGTAAAAGTGTTCTCTTTGTCTTGGAAATAGGAATGTCTACTCTCCCCACTTTATTCATCACTGTGCTAGAATTCTACCCAATTCAGTAAAACATGACAGAGAGAGAGAAATATAAAGTTTAAAAAGCACTAAATAAAATTATCTCAGATCATATCAAGGTCTGTCCAGAAAGTATCCAGCCATGTATTATGAAAGAGCCCTTTATTGAAGAAGATACAAGATACAAGAAACATTGTACATAGGACAGTGATGTCTCAGTCCCCTTCAAAGTAGACACCTTGGGACCTCACACAGTTCTACCAAGAATGATCGGCTGCCCTGTCATATTTTCCTGAATCTCATTGACAGTCTGAAATTCTCCCCTTCAAAACTAATATTGCTTTTGGGAAAAACCAGAAGTTGCAGGGCAGCAAACTTGAGGTGTAGGGTGGCTGAGTCCCCTGGGTGATTTGATGATACACTGAAAAACTCTGCACGAGACATGATGCATGAGTAGGCATGTTATCATGATGAAGCTGCTAGTCACCGAGATACCCATAGATGCGGTCTTCTGAATCATCCAAATAGCTTCCACAGGGGGATGTTAAGCTTAATGCAAAACTTGATGCAGATTCCTTGCTCTACTCACTCAGTCATTTTGAATGAGAAAGCAACACAGTACACATGCTTTCTCAACGGTGTCTTCTGCCCCCACTGACTAGTACAGTGAAGTCATCATTGTTCACACATGTGCATTTCAGTCCACTCTCCTTGGCTGCCAGGTTATATCAATGTTGCGCAAACCATTCTGGTTATATTAAGTGAGTTTACCTTCTGCTGTATGTAAGGTCAATATAAAAATTACATTTTCATATAAAAAGACAAAGAAAATAGTTTTTTAAAATACATAATATATAATAAGATTAAACTGCAAGAACTTGTAGAAACAAATTAACCACAGTGTACAAGAGCTTTATTCAGAAAACCACAAAATAAAATTGAGAGAAATTAAAAAGACCTAACTATGTGAGCATATAAAATGTTCACAATTAACTCAATATAGTAATAATACAATTCTTTAAAATTTTACTTAACAATAAATTGACTTCGATCTGAACTAAAACCACAACTTTTTAAATCAAACTTGACAAAGTAATTCTAAAATTTATATGAAATAAGGCAAAGTCAAAATGCCTTAAATAAAACATGGTAGGAGAACCTGTTTTAATGGATATCAAGAATAATTAGAAAGTGACTATAATTAAAATGTGTTATATGGAACAAGAAGAGACTAACAGACCAATTAAAAAGAAAAGTGGGCCCCCAAAATACAGACACATACAGACATTTAAAATATAATAAATATGGCATTGAAGAGCAATAGGCAAAAGGAAAATTTCAGCATGGTGCTGTAACAACTGGATATGCATTTGCAAGGAAAATAGAACTTGACTTCTAACTCAAATCATTCACAAAAATCAATTTTAAGTGGAATGATCTAAATGTAAAGAGGCAGAAAAATAATTAAAATTAAATTTAGAAACTCTTCCTCATCAAAAACTCCATTAAAAAATTGAAGAAGCAAGTCACAGAGGGTAAAAAGTATTTGCAACATTTAATTGAAAGGGGCTCTTAATCTAAATATAACTAACATCTGCATATTAACAATAAAAAATCAACATAGAAGAAAAATAGGCAAGACAAACAGGCAATTTATAAACAATAATATCCTTAAGTCAATTAAACCATATAACATAACCACATTAACTCAAGAGGGAAATGTAAATTATACTTTCATGAGAATGGCTAAGATTAAAAAGACTGATTATTCCAAGTATTGCTAAGGATGAAAACATGGGAGCTCTCATAAACTACTGAATGGAGTGTAACTGGCGTAACTACTTTGGAGAATTCTTTGGAAATACCTACTAAAATTAAAGATTTACATAAAAGGTAACCAAGCAATTTCATTGCTAAAGCTCAAATGTCCTTCAACTAAACAATGAATAAATCTCTAGTATTTTATATAATGGAATATTGTATTATATAGCAATGAAAATTAATAAGCTGTACAAAAACATTAATGAAACCTAAAAATATATGTTCAAGAAAGAAAACCATGTACAAATGAATGCAAGTTATGTGATTATTATATATATAAATTCAAAAATAAAGCTAAAATAAATTTCATATTTAGGTATGCATGATGAAATGTTAAAACTACAATAAAAGCAAGGACATGATTACTATAAAAGTCACAAAAATAGTATCTGTCAAGGAACTGTTAAAAGCGGACTTTTGTTTGGGAGGCAGAAAAAGCAGGTTTTCTGGAACGCAGAAAGTGTTCTATTCCTTGACTTGTGAAAGTTACATGATTCTTTGCTCGTTAAAATTATTGTTTTGTGCCCTTAATGCATAAAAATTCACAATAAAACAGCATAAAATGGCAATAATTCTGTAATTAAATTTTATAAATTAAATATTATAATAGATGAGATAAAGTTCAATGAACATAACTAACATCTATTGAGAATTTACTGTGTGTTAGGAGCCACTTCAAGTGCTTTATCTCATTTAGCCTTTACGAGGTTGAGAAGACATAGCAGTACTACTACCACATTTCAAAGGTAAGAGACTGAGGCCCAGAGAGCGTACAGAACTGACACAGTCTCACAGCTAAGGAAGCCTCCTTTGGGGATCTGAACCCATGCTTTAGTATGGTTCTGGAGCCTATGCACGTAAGCAGTGTATTACGCTTCTTCTCCAGTGCAGAAAAAGAGACTCTCTATGCTAGGTACAAGGTTCTTCTCCTTGTCAAAATTATTGTTTAGTATGATCAGTAAACTACATCTAAAATAACTGGCCTCTCATGGACCCATAATATTAAATCTTTAATTTAGCACTCTATACTTGTTCCATTTTAAGCTCTGCTAAGGTAAGGGGAAAAAATCATATTAAGATGACATATTTACTATTCTAATTTACAATTGACCAATATCATAAATTACTTTGTTCCTGTTGCCAAGCATTGCAGTGAAGGTATACAAGAGATTCATCACTAACCATCAGGAATATTTCTCCCTAAATATCAAATTTTTCTCCCCTCCCAAAAACTTAAAGACAGGGTAAAGATTTAACTTAAAGAAAAGGTAAACTTTGGGGAGAAAAATTGTTTCTCTGCCCATTGGCACCATCATTTTCCAGCTCAGTCAAGCTGAAAATCTCAGATTTTTTTAAGAAAAATAATGGACAGTGCTTACCTGCAGAGATTCTGGACCTTGACCAACTGGACTCAAATATCAGCTCGACCATCTTCTAATTATTTGACCTGGGGCAATCTAGTTAGCTAAAGGCTGCCTAATTATCTCTTGTGCAAATGGGAATAACGTTACAGAATCTACCTCTCAAAATTGATTGAAGGTTAAATTAAATAACAAATATAAATAATTTAAAACAAAGCCTACAACATAGTAAATGCCACTCAAGTGTTAATTATTATTCCCTGACCCTATTTTTTTTTTCAAAATCTCACCTGTATCTACTCCTCCCTCTTCATTCCCCCTGGTTGGCCTCTTGTCCCACCCCCATCCATTCCTTCGCATACTACTATTTTTTCAAAAAATTGTTCTTGTCTACAAGTCTTCCAGCTGGAATCCATCATGAAGAAACTGACTAGTATTCAAGTAAGAAGCTTTGTTCACAGAGTTTACCTTTACAAAATATTCTTGTTTATATTAATTGCCTACCAATGAAGTTTAAATTCTAATTTCTTACTGATTATCAGTATTTTTTACAAACCTACTCCAGCCTTATTTTCCAATGTTATCCATTTTAGTCCACCACAGGAAACTTATTTGCTTGCCAACCTAATTAATTTACCATTCATTGAATATGAAATCTGCCTCTTTCCCTCTGCCTCTCCTTTGACTTCTTTGTTAAAATTTCCACCTCATCAAGATCTAGTGCAAAGGCAACCTCCGTAATGAAATCTTGAACCAATGAAATTTAGAATTATATCTGCTTCTTAAATCTCTTCTAATGCTTTATTTTTTGTATATATAACTTTTTCAAATTATTTGAAATAGCTTTATTAATTTGGTTACTTTCGACTGCTCTCATGATACCGTAACCTAATAATGTACACTTTGCTTTATTTATGCCTAGGCATATTTTATTTCCTCAAAAAACAGAAGACAGAATTTTCTTTTTCTTTTTTTTTAATTTTATTTTCATCATTGTTCAAGTACAGTTTTCTCCCATTTACTCCCATTCCAGTCCACCCACCCAACCCTCCCTACTACCCTCCCATTACCCCCCACCCCTAGTTTTTGTCTATGTGTCCTTTAAATTTGTTCCTGTAAACCCTACCCATTCCCCCCTGAAATTCCCTCTTCTCTCCCCTCTGGTCACTGTCAGTCTGTCCCCTATTTCAGTGTCTTTGGTTATATTTTGCTTGTTTCTTTGTTTTGTTGTTTAGGTTCCTGTTAAAGGTGATATCATGTGGTATTTGGAAGACAGAATTTTCTTAATTGTCATTTTCATCTTTCCATCCCACTTGCTCTAATGCTTAACAGCAATGTGCCTCATATTATAGGAGCATGCAGTAAATATTTATTGAATTAAATGAAATAGAATTACTAAATGTAATCACTAGCTTTGTCTTTCAGAGACCAAACCTTGAAATGGAAAGTTAAAGCATTCTATAAGTCTTTCAGTCTTAAAACAGAGTAGTGTGGGAATGCAAAAGACCCTTCATTTTTAGGGCAACAATATTTTAAAGTGAGTTTGACAAATAGCCTTCAGGTAAAGTGTTAACCCTTCGTTTCAAGCAGTAATGTGTGAAGAGACTGGACTCAGTGGATGACTGAAATGAAAGAAGATGAAGTTCACCGAAGAACTGAAAAGGTGAAGTATCACAGTGGCCAAAGTGTTGTAAAGGGTGTCCCTGAGAGCTGATACATCTGAAGATGGTAAATAAGGAGGAGAAAGAGTAAATCAAAGTGAACTCTGCATTCCCAACTTCTCTGCACTGCAAAAAGTGGCTGAAGGACTGCAAGGAGAAGATGTGGTCAGTCACTTCAAATTCTGAAAAGTAAGACTGATAAAAGCATAAGGTATACTCTCTGACATTAGGGAAGGAGCTTTTTTATTTTTTCAATTTTCTTTACTCAAACAGCATTTTTCAAGACAATTGGGCAATTAGTTTTGGATTCCAGAGCTCTCCTATTAACACTTATTATAAGGCAATTGTCATTTGTTTTAGTTAAAAATAAACCATCAACTCTTTATTTACTAAAGAATTCACATGTATGAGCTGAGGTTTGGGATCAGTGTTTTTATGCAAATAAAAGAAAGTTAGATAAGCCACAGGCTTTCAGTGCTTAACACCCAGATTAAGAGGATAGGCAAAGAAGTTTAGAATTAGATCGACATCAAGATTCATTTCCATGAGTGATAGATTTAAACTTTCTGTGCTATACTTTTCTCCTACGAAAAACAGAGACAATAGCATACCAACGTCATGACATTTGCTTAGCTTAACTGAGATGTGGAATGAAAAGTGCATGGTACAGAGTAAACGCTTAACAAATATTGTTTGCTTCTCCACATGCCTCAATTTCCACAAACTGTTTAACAAAACACTGGATGAGATTGTTCTCCCAAATTATTTGACAATCATTTCATTATTTTCTTTACTTTTGTATTTATAAATCTGCCCTGTCTTCTTCAAAATAAACATTTCAGGTTCCATAAACACCTCACAAGTGCCCCTCTTTTCTTCACAATGTACATAAACACTTTCAGCCTGGGTATATACGGTTTATACACACACACAATGGGATGCATATGCATGCTACTTTATACATTGTGTATAAGGTGTGACACAAGTAGGTATACAGTTGTGGGTACCAGAAACACAGAGTTTATCCTAGTATTAATATGTATTGATTATTGCATTACTTTCCATACAAACAACGGTAAACCTACTCTAAGCCCCACCCTGTATTTACCTGATATTTGGCAAAATGGTTGGTTTCTCCATTAATAGTTCAAATAAATAATGATTGTACTAAAAAGCACCTTGCTCTGTTTATAAAGAAGGCTGAAGTTTAGTTTCTTTTTGAGCATGTCAACCAACAGTATTCACTGAATACCTTTTCTGTGTACTTTATATGGCATGATTATAAAGCTATGATCCTTACTGACAAACATACTTGAATTAAAACATCTAAATAAATCAATTTCTATTTACTAACATTTATTGAACATTTACTCTGCACCTGGAACTGTGCTATACTTTATATGTATATCTCATTTGCTACTAATGAGCTAGTCCTTATCTTACCCTCATTAAAATATTAAGTAATTTATTCTGCTACATAGCTATTAAGTAATAAATCCACGATTCAAATCTAGGTGGTCTGACTCCAGAGTCTAAATTCTTAACCCTCTACACTATGCTGCCTTTGTTTTCCTTGAAGTAGTTGTATTTGGAGAAAATGTACAAAATCAATGCTGCCATCACTGATTTTCCCTTTTTTGGAAATTCTATTTAGATTTGTCCTCCAGATCATCCCACTTCATCAAAGAAGGAATCTGGGCATGTAGAGGCTAGGAATCAATGGTTTTATGGTCCCTTCCATCTCTAAAATAATAATATGGTAGTTAGCATTTAATTGTACATTTGTATTTAATGAATGAAAGAAGATTCTTGGAGAACTTCAAAATTCTATTTTTAAACATTTTTATATAAGAGTAATTTAGGTGAGTTATAATCTTTGTTTAAAGTTGTTACATTTTCACTTATTTCCTACTAGTTCAAAACAGTTCAAGAAAGAACTGGAAAGCATCATTTGAAATGAAAGCAAAATGTGATAGATAAACAGCAAAAAAAAAAAAAAAAAAAACCTGAACATTTTCAGGATAATGTTTAAGTAAAACAAAACCCAAAGAAATAATCAGAACATGTTGGACATTTAAACATATTCAGGCTCTTAAGTAAAAGTTGTTTGACTTTTTCTGTTATTGGTGGAGGCAATGTTTTTTAAAGTCTTGTATTCAAAGCCCAGTTTCATCACTTTGAATAGATACTAAGCAATGTATTAAAACTTCCTGAGTCTCAGTTTTCTTCTTTTAGTAGAAATAAAAATAATAAACTTAAAACATCTGTGGTAGAATTAATGGCACTACATATAGATTACCTGATATTCAGCAAATCTTGATACTTAATTCAATACTACTTTTTAAAATTTCCATATCAACAGTGGCTAAAATAACACTAATTTTTTACTTCACTCCTCTCAACTTACGATTAAGAAAAAATAAATCTTAAATGATATGTGGGAAATATTGTGGAAGTTATGTATATAGAACAATAGTAAAATCAGTCATTAGAAATCTTGAAATTATACAACTTAATCTCAACTACCAAAGAGCCCATCAAATTTTTTTATATTTTATATACATTTTTCTTCAATATTCACAAATATCAAGAAATATAAAAATAGAAATGTGTTCTTTTATGACTGCCAAATTCATTCAGCATGACTGCAATTGAGTGGAAAAATAAAAATACATATTACTTACTGTATGTGGCACTTGGCAATTTCAAAATGATTTGCAAACATTCATCCTCAAAATACTCCTACAAAATGCATCTGTGAAAAGAAAAAAAATCCAAAAGAGTAAGCAATATGCCAAGGTCACAGAAACACTAATGCAAACCAATGCACACTTAGGCACTACATACTTAAAATACTGAAATAAGATTTTGCAAAATATAGATGATACATCTTGCAAAGTATATTGGGCTGATGAATAGAAATATTCCTAGCTGTTCTAAACATTAGTAAAGGGGGATACTCTTTATTTATTTAACTTTTTTTTTGTTTTTCAAGTATAGTTGTCTCCATTTTTGCCCCTCTCACTGCCATCCCCACTTCCCACCCTTGATCCTACCCCCCCTTTGGTTTTGCCCATGTGTCCTTTATAGATGTTCCTGAAAACCCTTAAGTAAGAGATAAGAGTCTTAACATTGGCTTCAGAATTATATATGAGAAACACAATGCTCCCAGAATATGGAAGAACAACATAAAGCAATTCAAACACATGAAATGTTTGCAGGTTAAATTTAATTGGAGATTTGAGGTAGTTATTAAAATAATTCAAGTTTTTAAAGCGCACTTTTTTCTGACATATGAAGATCTCTGTTGTAAAAGAGAATTTTGCTTGATTTATCCAGAGAATCACACCAATTCACTTTGTAATTGCATGTCAACTCTAATTGAAGACCAGACACTGAGAAAAATGCAGGAATGCCGCTTGCATGCCTCATAAAAATACACAAACATCCATTTTCTTTTTTCAGAAAGTCAATAATTACAGGAAGAAAGTTATTTATCAGATTTTATTAATTAACTTGCTTGTTTTAGAGAACAGTGTTGGGAAGAACACATTTATTTTAAAGCTCAAAATATTTCAACCCAAATGACATTTTGTATTTGGGGGTATACTGTTTTATAAAAGAACTGTACAAAAGGAAAAAAAATAAAACACAACCTAACGATACTTAAAATAACCCTTTAAAGCACAATATGTTGTTTCACATAGATTAAACACACTATGGACAATACAAAGAAAATTCCCCTATATAGCAAACATCTTTTGAGTAATATTAGTTCTCAACAACCAACAGAATTTCTGCCCAAAGAGATTTCATTCTTTATAGTACAAAACAGAAATACCAGTTTATTAATACAGATTTGCTTCTGTGTTCACCAAAATAAGTTGTAATCAAATCAACAGTTCAACAAACAGAACAAGTATTGAGCTGAATGTCTAATTTATCTTCTTGGAGTGTAAAAAACACATCGGATGGCAAAGTCCTCCGCCTGACACAGGAAGACTTCACTAATGGTCAACACAGGGCATCTCAAACAAGAGGAAACTATAGAGGTAGTTAGCAAGTTTACAGTTAAATGTTAAAAGTAAAAACAAAAAAAACTGTAAGAAACTCTAAATTTTTTAAATTTCATTGTCAAAGTTTAAAACTTAAAGCTTAATCAGAGACAAAAATTCATAGTCATACATAATTTTAATAGAATTACAAAGTTGTAACATCAGCACATCTGTATATTTCTTTAACTTTAGTATATTCCTCTTCATAGGCAAGAGAATTAAAGTTAACACTAATCAGGTGACTTCCCCAATTTGACACAATTAATAAAAGGTGATCCTGGGCTCAGAACCAGCTTTTCTGATTCAATTGCTTCTCACAATAAGCCCTGTTAGTCCCTCCATTGCATCCAGAGTAGAGGTTGAAAAATGGGGTGGATTAACCAAATGTGGCTTACTGACATGGTTTGTTTAATCAAAAAATAGATTCAAAAGTATTTTTAAATATTCAAAAATGGAAGATTTCTCATAAGGATCCTCATTTCTAGCTTCTTGGAAAGAGCAGAGATTTTGTTAGGATGAGCTCACAGTCTCCAGAGAACACAGAAATGGTTGCCCCTGTTGGATGAGGCATACTTTCTGCACTCAGCCATGTCCTACTTTTGCAAGCCGTTGTCTACTCTGTCATTTTCAAACACTGGGGTGTTTTGTTCCGGATACCTACATACCAACTACATCCATACCTCTTTGCTGTGAAACTGGAGAAAGGACTATCCTTAATTATGTTCAAAAGCTTATTTCATTAGTTGAAGCAACTGCTTATAACTATATTTCACTGGATTCTTAAAATCATGTGTTATTGATTAGTTACCTTATTTTAATCTATATACAGGGTCCAGCACAAATAACTCCCCTTTTTTATTACAAAATCTTTTATACAAAATCATAAGCATGTAATTATGCAACATCATAATATCATGCTCAAGCACACCATATGACATTTTAGGTGAAATGTTCAAATTAAACCTATAAATTATTACACCCATATTATCATCCTGCCAACCACACTCAAGCAGGTGCCACTTTTGCTGGACCGTGAACATGTTTTAAAATTTCATGTGCTTGAATTTCCATTAGTCTAAATAATTTTTAAAGTAAGGAAGAAATTTTAAATCACAATTGATTGGTACAAATCAAGCAAGTTATCTCCAGTAATGATTTTACCATGAACCCACCTCTTGGACACTTTTTGGATTGATTAAGTGTGCCATTTCATAAAATAATGATAGAGAAAACCCTTAAATTTATTAACAAATAAGAAAGGGTTATTAGGAAAACCCTTAAATTGGATTAAGAGAATGCTCACCACTAAAGTTAAGGCTATTCAATCCACACATTCTGGTTACATCATGCCATATTTTAAAAATAACATGTTTTGTAGAACATTTTAAAAATATGAACTTGGAATTTCTGGATAGTGGTAATAGCAGCCACCTACATCTGAAACACTTCACAAATCAAGCAAAATATATACAGCCAACAAAAACAAAATAAACAAACAAAAAATCCACACAAATCCTAGATCTTCGGTATAACTGCAAGCTGGATAATAAAAACTGTTAAATACCTATATACAAAAAATTGAACACCAATTTTTAACAGAGCTGTCTTTTAAGCACCATTATGTGTACTGGAGCTTAAGGGATCTGAGGGGTCCAGAAAAAGTGTGAAGGAGAGAAAAGAGAGAAACTAAGGTTCTAATAGTGACACAAAACTTACTCTCAATAAGTCCACAAAAGTCATTAAAATACTGAAAACACTATCCTGGCATATTAGAACATGGACACAGGAAGGAGATTTAAAAAGTATAGAATTCACAATAACAACATTTATTCTGGGAGAGGAGTACAACATTTAAAAATTATGAGCATATGTCCAAAGGACATAGAATCTAACTTCAAACACTCTCACCAGTCAAATCCAGGATACTTGGAAAATCAAAATAAATAATAATCATAAAAATTAAAATCCATTACAGAAAGTAAAATAAAAATAAAGAAGTATAAAAAGAATAGAAAACTCTTCCTTTATATAGAATGCCACTTAAAATATATAGGTAGATGTGTTGATAAAGTGAGATCACCAGTAGGCAAACGTTATAGTTAAATGATTCAGTTAAGAAAACGTTTGTGAATCAGCACTTGTGGAAAAGTATGATGACGAACAAGATGTTTCCTTAGTCTTAAAGTATCTTCCCACAAACCACTTACTAATTACAAAGGGAAAAACAGGAACTATCAATGGAGAAACTTGACAAGAGACCACCGTCACTAAGTGATCAAAGACAACATCATCAGTAACAGGAAAATACATATGACGTGCCTCCAAGTATATCGCGCATGAGAGGGACACAACATCACTTGTAGTGGGCCTGCCAAAATGTATAACCTGAACCAAACGATCAAGAAATTTCAGGCAAACCCAAACTGAGGAAAGTCTGAATATTATCTGGCCTGACCCCAATGAGGAAAATCTGAAAATATGTGACTTGACCTCTTCAAATTCCAAGTAATTAAAGACTAAAGAATTAAAGATTTCCAGGTTAAAGGAAGTTTAAAAGACATGACAATCAAATGCATGTGTGATCCTAGGTGCACTAAGTTACATATTTTCTTAATAATGAATTTCTTATTTTCTATAATTGTACTGTGGTTACACATAGGATAATATCCTCATTTTTAGGAAATATACACAAAGGTACCTAACAATAAGCATGATGTCTGCACCTTATTCTAAAATAATTCAGGGAAAAGTGATATATATATATATATATATATATATATATATATATATACACACATGTTTATATGTATGTATACATATGTACAGAATTTGGCAAAAGGAGGTTTACAGTTGTGAATACATGAAACAAACCTTATTCTTATATTATTTATTTGTATTTCAACTGTAAACTTCCTTTTGCTCACCCCTGTATGTATATAATTATGTAAATATACATACATACATACACATACATACACAAATACATATATGGAGAGAGTGAACAGTAATAAAGTAAAGGAGGGAAAGTTTAAACTAGTGAATATAAACAGAAAATATTCAGTGTTCTTAACTACAATGATTGCAAATTTTCTGTATGTTTGAAACAATAGCCAAATTTAAAATCAGAGAGTAAAAATGAAAGTAAATGTTTTATTTTCATTGAGATATTTCGGGAATCACAGGAAAAGTATCAAGCACAAATCAATGAAGGGTATTTTTTGCATATATATGTTATATATATCTTAAAACTGCTCCACACACATATACTCTAGCTTGAAATAAAATTATAACTGTTATTCCAGCAGTCCCTCTATTACTAAACAGCTTCAACTGAAAAGTAAATTTATTTTATCTTTCCTTTTTAAATAAAGAAAAACATTTAAACAAATCATAATCATGGCCCAGTGTTTTGGACAACTAAGACAATAAGAAACCCAGAATTTAATATAACCTGTATTTTATATACTATTACTTATATACTTATATATTGAATATGTATGTATTTAAATTAAATATTATTTATTTATTTATTTATTTATGCATATTAAATATGTAAATGCAGGAGAATTAAAATAAATGGGTAATCTAGTTTTAGGTTTTTAAATAAACCATACAGACAATATCATATTCAGCAAATTCAGCAAAGTTAAACAATAAAATTATACTCACAAAAGAAATTAATGTAGCCAACAATTAAAGAAAAATAATGTGTCAGTTTTTTAAAGTTGTCAATGTAATTTTTCCTTATGTTATTGTTGTACAAAATAAAAATTACAAAGTTTGTTATAAAACTTAGAAAAAACTAAAAAGTTAAATCATCCTTAATTTCCTAAAATAATGTATTTCATGCATAAGGGGGGACACACAAAAAAACAAATTACTTACAAAAATTGTATTTATTCTTACATGTTTAAACTTCAATCAGCTTCAAAGTACTCTCCATTTGTTGCAATACACCTATCAAGACATTTTTTCCCCTGCTCAAATGTTTTGGAATACATGGATTTTAATGCTTTTTAGTGCTTCAGCCATTTTTTTGTTTCATCTCTTCTACATCAGCAAAACATTTCCCTTTGAGGACTTTTCATCCAGAGGAACAAAGAATTCTCTCAGGGTGAGATCAGGTGAATAGGAAGAGTGGGGCATGGGGTTCATGGCATTTTGGGTCAGAAACTGCTGAACACTCAATGCAATGTGAGCAGGTGCACTCCTAGTGATCACCAATCATGAAATGGACAAACATGCTGAAAGAGTCTTGAAAAAAAATTCACTGAAGCTGAACACAGCCTCTCACAACAATGCCAGCAGTACACTGTTACAGATTTGTTCCTAGAACACTCTCCTAGTGGGGGAAGCATGTACTATAAGAGGCACCTGCTCCAGAAATTAATTCTGGTTTTTGGGGGGTCCCCATTGTATAACTATTCTGTGTTTATTTTCAGACTCTTATTTAAAGAGTTATACCATATGAACTATTTTATAATTAGATCCTCTTTTTTCCCCTAGCCATTGTGGCCTGCAGTGAGTTGGGCATCATCTGGGTCAGGGCACATGCCTGGGTTGTGGGTTTGGCTTTGGTTGTGTGCATTCAAGAGGCAACCAATCAATGTTTCTCTTTTTCTCTCTCTCTTTCTCTTTCTAAAAATAAATACATAAAATCCCTCCTTCTAAAAATAAATACATAAAATCTTTAGATCCTCTTTTTACTTAATTGTGAGTATCTTTTTGTGGCAATATCGTATTCATCATTATAATGCATAATCACTTTGTTGATTGCTATCCCATACATGCTATCATTTATAATTTTTCATATAAGTTATCAAACATCCGCACCCAAAATTAAAAAATTACAAAGGTCCTTTTCTACATCTCTTCTGCCATAGCATGATTATTCCATTAGAACAGTGAATTTCAACCTTTATTGTCTTGTGGCACACATAATTACTAAAATTGTGTGGCACACCAAAAACTACACTTTTTTGCTGATTTGACAAAAATAATTGGAATACTTTTGATTCATTCACACCAGATGTCTTTGCTGTGTTAACTGTTGTCATTTTTCATTTGACAGTCTGAGAGAAAAGAGGTCAGTGTCCCTGACTAAATAGTCAGGTACTGCATGTTTTAAGAATTCTTGTGGTACCCCAGTGTGCATCTTGCAGCACAGCACACCACTTGAAAATCGCTGCCTCAAGATAAAATACCCAGAAGGGGAATTGCTGGAAAAACAGCATGAGGCTGTTAAGACTTTGTAAACTATACTTAATTAATATAGATGCATGCAATTTCATATTTTAACAATACCACACTCAGATTATATTTTGCAATTACTACAGCCAGTAGCAGTTATGATATACACAGTATTTGGTGCCTATCTATGCCTCAATTTGGTCCTGGCTCTTCATACTGTCATGTCTTAAATTGAGTTTTATGCATTCTTGGTATTACAAATGTTGAGTTTAATTATATTTTTTAATGTCTTTGAAGAGATTACCCAACAGTTCGACATTAGATTAAAAAAATTTATATGAAAAGGCAAGGAAATGGAGCAGCTTTACTAAAGTAATTATTTATTTTTGGAGGAATTAACACAATTCCTTTTTTTTTGTAGAACCTAAAGAATGAAAATACCAACAAATAGATGAAAACTTATTATAGTCTTAAAAACTTAAAACATACAAAGGGGTTGATTACTCCATGATAAATCATGTAAGTGAAGGCAGGAACCACCACAGATCCCCCTGAATAATCCAAGCAGCAGTATCAGGTCTCATTTCTAATTAATAGCAACAAAGTGTCAGATGCCTGGGTATTACCATTTTGTTGCACTAGATATATGGTTTACATTTCATTACACTAGATATTACCTTTTTCTTTTTAAGTGCCATTCTAATCAATGGTTCTCATTGATCCTCAACTTAATTCAGCCACTTTTCTTGCTTCCTATATTCACTTTGAATTCTTGAAAATTCCTACAGAGTTAGCAACTTTCCTACTCCAGAGATTCCATATTTTATATTCTCAAATTCTGGAGATCAATACAAATATCATTCAGTATGAATACTCAATAAACCCTTTTGGAGTTTACTAGGTCTGTCCGGGCAGGTCACTGATTCAATGACAAATAACAAGATATGCCCCCCTTTAAACCAGACTATATTTTCTTTACTGGTTGATGAGACTATTATGTGAGACAAAAACCTAGCCTCACTGAAGAGAAAATATATGAACTCTTTTAATTTTATTTTTAATTTACAGCTTACATTCAATAGTATTTTGTATTAGTTTCAGGTGTGCAGCATAGTGAAGATATATGAACTCTGGCTTCCCCTCATATTTAAGTCCTGTCATTGTGTGTCAGAGAATAAAATTAAATTAACTCACAGTAATTTACTTCTCGCAAGGTCATGTTGCTTCTTATCCCCATTTGTTCTGATCTATGAGGTGTATGAAAATCTACTGCCTTTTTTATTTATTCCTCTATTTTTATATCAAAGCAAAATGATTAATGTACAACAGCTAAAGTTATCACTAGTATGTCCGCCCACCCCTATTTTCATTTGCACTTCAAGAATCCTAAGCTAAGTTCCTTTCACACTTTCTATTGTAAGTGGAAGTTGATAATAGTCACAGAATAACTCCCATTGTGAAAAGTACAATAAAGGAGAATCCCTTGAATGTTGTACACAAGTTAAATGTCCTCCTGAAGTTCATTGGACAACTTGTACCAGCACACAAGTCCATATTCGGTCTACTCCATGATTAGATGCCTACGTAACACCTTGACCAAGACCCAGGTCACCCCTGCCCTTTGATTTCTGACAGAGTGTGTATACTGCAGATAGTGTCCCTGTTGTGGTGTTCTATAACTGAAAACTGTTTCATCCTGTCTCTCCTATATTCATCCCGTCAGGGAGAAGTTGAGACCTGTTTCCTAACCAAAGTATGCTCTCAGTCAACTCTTTGTTCCCTTTGTTTTTTTTTTCAGTGACTCCTTGTTTATAGCTAGCAAAGTGACTGTTTCAAACATTGACCAGCCTCTCTAGATAAAGAGTTGTGAATGTGTTCTCCTTTATCACCTGCTCCTATCCACCTGAAGAAAAATGAAAAAAAAATGGCTCCTTCATCCTTTGAGGTGAAGTTTTGCCTAACACACTCCACCCAACCCCCAGCAAACACGTGCTAAGTATAGAATATTCTACATTCTTCAGGTCATTATTTTCTAGTCTCTGTAGAAAATTTTCCTTTTCCTTTGCACATCCTTATCTTTTGACCTCTTCCACTTCCATGAAGCTATTCTAAGAACTAACTAAAGATAATACAGACCAAAATTCATGTTCAAAGAATTTCATCAGTGTCACAATATTTCATTGTAAGTCCTTAAAAGCAACTAGAGTGTCTAACAATTAGGGATCAGTTAAGTTGTGCTTTGTGCAGTTGACAGAATGCCACACAGTCACAAAAGTTATGACTCAAATGGTATTTACTTACCTGTAAAAATCTGCATTCTGGGCGAAAGAGTTTTCAGGAACTACTACTAAGGACACATGGATAAAACCAAGGGGGGAGGTGGAAGCAAGGGAGGGAGGTGGGTTTAGAAAGGACAGGGGGGAAATGCTGACAACTCTAATTGAACAATAAAATAATTCAAAAAATAAAAAAACCTACATTATATATTTTTTACTTTTTTAAGATTTTTAAATTTATTTTTAGAGAAGAGAAGGGAAGGAGAAAGAGAGGGAGAGAAACATCAATGTGTGGCTGCCCTTGCAAACCTCCTACTGGAGATCTGGCCCCCAACCCAGGCATGTGCCCTGACTGGGAATCAAACCCACAACCCTTGGGTTCACAAGCAAGCACTCAATCCACTGAGCTACACCAGCCAGGGCTATAGTTTTAAAACCATATAAATACTTTTTAAGATAATATAATGAATAAAGTAGCAATTATGCAAATAATTATAAATATATGCACACGTATTTACATATATATAAAATTCAGAAAGATTGGAGGACTATACAACAAAGTGTTAATTATCTCTGAGTGATGTGAAAATATAAGCAATATTAATTTCTATTTTATACTTGTCTTAATTTTTCAAATCTTTTGCAAAAATACGTATCATGTTATAAAGTCCAAAAAGAAAAAACACTAGTTTAAAAATCCATAAAAAACAAAAGCAATACAATGCATAAATAAGAATCAAACAGCTGAAAATTAGGCAGAACTTCAACATTAAAAGAACTGGTAATGAGCATAGACAAAATTAGGGGATAATTAGGCAATAAAAATTGCCAGAAGTTAATAAAATATGATTTTTGATGTAATGTGGCCAAACCTGCCAGTTGTCACACCAATGTCTACTCTCTCCTCCCGTAGTTGCTGAGTGCACCTTAACAGTCTTTGGCCTTTGCCTGCCATGAATGTAGCTATAACAGCTGGAACTCTAGCAGCTGTTTTGAGTGCATGAATCTTAGGCTGCAAGGATTCAAGATCCCTGGTAACATTATAAAGCCACCTTATCAGGCTTGGACCAGCAACATCAAGATTTCAAATTTTTGAGGGAAAAATAATGCAGTAATTTCTTTGGGCCACTCTGGGAATACACTGAAATCAATGTCTAAGTGATATATATTATCTAAGAATATTCAGGTAAGCATAAAGAAAATGTTTCTCTGTCATGGATTTAATGATTACTTGACCAGCATATATATTACTACATATCAGGGTTCATAAGTCAAGTCATACTTAAACTGATGAAAAATTTAAAGAAGTTCAGAGGAGAAAAACATGAATAATTAACATCAAAAGAATTGGAATACATTAAAAATCACTCTAATAGAGAAATTGATAGTCCAGAAAAGAAAATATTTAGAATTTTAATTATATTTAATTATATGAGGGATCATTTTTTTAAATAGATCACTTTAGTTATTTTAAAACAAAACCTAAGTTTAGATCTGGGGACTTTCAAATACAAGGCACAATTACACATGTGTAAACATGCAATGAACTTTAGGTAGAGAATGTGTTAGTGTTTATTGTGTCCTTTGGTCAATATTTGTGCATTCTTCATATGGTATGCCATTGTTCAAACTTATATTTGTATTTACTTCTTTGTACAATAAGTTACACTTGATTTGAAACACATCCTTTACTCCACTACACCACCAAAATATATGGTGTGCCAGGTTGTTCATTCAAGGATAGCCTCAGCATCTCCCATCCCACATGCCCTTCCGCATTGTGACCTAGACATTCACTCATTGAGAAACAAAGCTTTTTCTTTATTTCCTGAAATCTGAGCAGGCCCTGGGACTCATCTGATCAAGAGAATATTGTGATAGCGATACTGTACCAGTTCCAAAGTAGACTTTAACTGGCCTAGCACCTTCTATTTCCTGACTCACAGAGCCCCCCACTGCCATGCAAAAAGTGCAGGCTGCTCTGCTGAAGAGAGAGGCCATGTTGAAGAGGAATGAGGTATCGGACACAAGCCTAAAGAAACCGTGCTGAACATCCAGTCCATCCAGCCTTTAGATTACTCCTGCCCTAGCCACCATGGCACCAGCATGAGCACACCAAGTGAGGATCTTCAAGCTCATCCCAGTAAACCACAGAGCTGAGAGATTAAAATAAGTTGCTATCTTAAGTCATTAATTTTCTGGATAATTTTTTGCATAGCAATAAGATAATCAGAAAAATATGACCACCCTAGAGTCTACAATGTAGAAGCACAATGCAACAATCTGGCATCTTTATTTACTTATGTATCCAAAATTATATATCTAAACATATACTGGCCAGATTGTGGATTGTTTGCATGGTAATTAACCTATTTTTGTTTCTGTCTCTACCTCTTCTATGCAAGTTATTTCCAATTAAATTATTTCCCATGGTTTTCTGGCTAGTTACTGGTATGTATACTAACACAAATGTTACACATGTGTGTACTGATATGTATACTAACACAAATGTTGTGTGTGTGTACACACATATGTATTCCACAGTCTATCCAGAAAGTATTCAGCCATGTAATATGAACAATACAGACATTTATTGAAGAAGATACAAGATACAGGAAACATTGTACATAGGACAATTACACCTCATTCCCCTTCAAAGAAGGCACCTTGGGACCTCACAAAGTTCTCCCAATCACCATCAGCTGTCCTGTCACATTTTCTTGAATCTCTTCACAGTCTAAAATCTTTCTCCTTTCCAAGGTGATTTTAGTTTTGGGAAAAGTCAGAAGTTTCAGGGCACCAAATCTGGCATGTAGAATGGCTGAGTCACCTGGGTGATTTTATGTTTTGCTAAAAAACTCTTCACAAGACGTGAGGCATGAGCAAGCGTGCTGTCACAATGAAGCTCCAATCACCAGTTGCCCACTGCTGTGGCCTTCTGAATCATCTGAATAGTTTCCACAGAGACACACTCAAGCTTAATGCAAAATATGAGCAGATTCTCTGCTCTATTTGCTCATTTTGAATTCAACAGCCACACAGTACACATGCTCACTCAATGGAGTCCTCTGCCCCCACTGACTAGTACAGTGATGTTGTCATTGTTCACACATGCACATTGGCTGCCAGGTTACATCCATGTCATGAAAACTGTTCTCATTATGTTAACAATGGCTGAAATTTTTCCTTGTATATAAAAATATACATACATTTTACATACAGAGTGTACTTGGGGGCCATTCAGCCTATAATACAGAATATATAGCAGAGACTTCACTGCAGTTCCTATGTGGAAAAAACTGTCAATGTAAGAAGCAGTTTACAAATCAGAAAGAATATATGCACTCTTAAGTTCATAGCAGAGTTATTTACAATAGCCAAGATCTGGAAACAGCCCAGGTGCCCATCAGTAGATTAGTTAATAAAAAGCTGTGGTACATTTAGAGTGGAATACCATGTCGCCATAAAAAACAAAATTTTACCCTTTGTGACAGCATGGATGGACCTGGAGAATATTATGCTAAGTGAAATAAGACAGAGAAAGAGAAATACCCTAGGATCTCACTCATATCTGGAATCTAGTGAACAAATAAACTGATGAACAAAATATGACCAGAGGCATGGATCCATGGAAGAGACTGACTAATCTCAAAAGGGAGGGGGGTAGAGTAGACTGCAAAAGATCAGCAGGGAACATATAAGCATATATGTATTGTCCATGGACACAGACCAGAATGTGGTGAAGGCAGGCAAAGTGTGGGAGGAGTGGGGGACATTTGTAATAGTGTCGACAATTTAAAAAAGCAATTTAAATTTCTTTTCTGGGTTCCCCCAAAGCAGAACCAAGACCAATAACACCAATTAGAAAAGTTGCAAGAATCAAATTTCAGCTCAGCACAAGGTAACACTCTCTTATTGTGAGGAATACCAAAATACACTGTGCTTCCCTAAAAAAAGAAAAGAGCCAAAGGAAAAGTTCAAGAATTTGAATGTCCATTCTTTAGAAATGTTGAAAGAGACTTCAAACACTGGCTAGAGGTTAGAATTAAATCGTTTTTATGCACACTCTTGAACCCAGAGTTTTGATGAATTTGTGGTATCTTTGGAATAACACAAATATTCTTTTATACCCACCATATTCCAGAAAAAATGAGTGTCACAAAGATTCATTCAATAAAGCATCATTAATTTCATAAGTCTCTATCCTACTGAATCAATACTTAACACTTTTTCAAGACAGTGATTGAATGACTCGCTATATTATGGGCTTTGGTAGATCTCAGGGGAACAATAACAAATGTGATGCCTCCATTGTGAAAAAGCTTACCATTTAAAATAAGAGACAGATGAGGACACAACTAATCACAGTGATAACGTACTGTAAGTTAGCAACAGCAACATGAACAAAGAAAGGGCTATAGAAGTAGAAAAAAATAGAATAAAATTCTGCCTTCAAGATTTGGGAAAATATTTTTAAAAGGGTTGTCACTTGAGCTACTCTTGAAATGAAGAGATAGGTAATTCAGGCTGAAAAGCAATGTGAGCAAAGGGGCAGAGTCATGGACATTTATGGCATATCCACATAATGGCGAAGGAACTCGGTGAATCCTGCAAATGGCTATTAGATGGGAGTAAAAGATGAGATATGAGGTTGCAAAGGACATTTGGGATAGATTTCTATGAAGTCTCTTCAATGATATGCTAAAGAGTTTAAAATTTAAACAGTAGAGCTTTCAAAAGTTTTTACAACCAAGAATTACATGCTCAAAGCTGTATTTGCAGAGACCCCTCTGTTGGCAATGTGGAGTATATAACGGACTATGCAATGCAGGCTAGCTTTATTTTAGAGAAATATGTGCGTGTCAAGTTTAAATGAGACACAACCATGGCTGAGGGCAGGTAGGGTGGCAGGATCACCCCTCAAAATCCCTTTCAATCTTAAACTCTGTGACTCATGTCCCTTGTGAAGCAAAGGAGTTTCAGACAAATTCTCATAAATGACAGAGGTGGCAGGACTCTTGGGCCACTCTGGTGAAAGTCATAAAGACATTGCTATTTCAAACACTCAATGAGTTTGACAAGAAGTATATAAAGTATACAATCTTTGACTAGCTGACAATGGAATTTGAGAAGAAGAAAAATCACAAGGAAGACATTAATACAGCACAGTGGAAAGACACATTCAAGTATCCTACTAGGAAAACCAGATAAGAATTTGACTGACCTAAATTCTTTCTGGCCTGCAACACTTTCCAAAGTAGCATCTACTTGCGTTGGAAGGCCCAGGGGACCTATCTGTACATGTACAATCTAATTAAGTTTATGTTGTAAGAACTTAATTGTATAGGGCATTTTGCTAGGTACAGCACAAAAAGAACTGTGTTAAACTGCCTTCTTGAATTTCATAACCTACAAAAGACAGATACGTGTGGATATACACCTACAATTTAGGAAGATGGGTAAAAGGATTCATTAAACTACAGAAACAGGCAAAAATATACATACTTACATTCAATGCTTCATGCACATCAATAAATGGGATACCTCCCTGAAAAAGTCCATTTCAGGGGGAAAGATGGCTAAAGGACAAAAAATAAATGCCGGTGGCCAGATCTCACTCCTGAGACTTGCTGGAAGATAAAAGGAAGACTCTGCCCTATTCAGCTTTAACAGCACTGGAAGCCAAGGTCAGTGAAGCAGTCCAAGACACAACATGCCATAGGATTGCAGGTACCTGAAGGAAGGAGGAAGAGGCCCACCAGAGCACAGCATCGATCTGGGGATAAAAGCTCCTTTTCTTTCTCTTTCCTTCCTTCCTTCTCTCCTTCCTTCCTTCCTACTTTCCTTCCTTCCTTCCTACTTTCCTTCCTTCCTTCCTACTTTCCTTCCTCCCTTTTTGTTGTTGGTGTCGGTGTTAGGCCACTCCAATAAGCATATTTGGCCTTGCAGAGTGTCAGCAAAAAGATAAAAATACACGGAATTCCTATTAAACAGAACGTATAAACCTAGATTAAGAAAGTAACATGTTAAAAAGTTAGAAATTGGAACACGGTGTACATTTTATCCCAGAGGCTAATACAGGGTGTGTGACATCAGAACTCTTTTAAGTTTTCTGAATGACTTGCTTGATGGCCATCAGCCAAGCATGTCGCCAGATCAGAATTCTAGATACTAAAGAACCTCACGGTTCTCAAAGACCCTGCTAAGTGGTGAATGAACAACTGAAACACACATTTTCCTATAAAATATAGTCATGAATAACACACTCTAAACACATTTGTTAAAAAGCACAGAGCAGAAAAATAAAAATTCTACAAAATAACAATATGTAGTGATGTACTCATGATTCATAAACCTATAATATTGTTCATATAGAAGTTGACATTTATATTTGTTTATGGTATACAAAGCCCTTTTTTGATGGAAAAGCATGACCTTATAAAACTATGTAGCTCTATTTTGCAGATGTTTTTCATCTCTGTATAAGGAAATAATCCTCAGAAGCAGAAATAAGAAAATCATCTTTTTAACAGTATGAGAACTCAGGAAAGCAGAGACTTGACAGAAAGCAAGCAGAAGTGCAAGACACTCAGAAAACAGGATTTTGCCTAGTGGATCCCCAGTTTCAGAATTGCAAAGTCACTCAGTAACTGCAGGAGGTGAACATGAACCCATTGCTAAAAAACCATTTGTTAGTATCTGCCCTTTAGTGAAAGTTTGGAGGTGCTTGATCTTGCATTCACATGGTGTGTTAAACTAAGCAGATCCCCAAAACACTGACCAGATTTATTAATTGATTATGTGAGCTGGATGCTTAAGCAGTAATCATTTCAAGCACCAATAAAGTATTAAAATGTGGCAACATTTTATTGGCCCTCAGTTTTGTATAAATTATGTGATGTAGCTAGATAGGCAATTAAAAGTACATGGGTATTTAGAGAATTATAATAAAATACAGATGCACATAATACAACTTAATTGAAATCACAAAAATTTTCCATAGAAAGTACTAAACACATATATGATTAAAAAAGAGATAAAAAATAACATCATTTAAAAATTGACTAAATGTAGGAGTTTTAGGGTATGTTAGAATGGGGAGGAGTGACAAAGGTGAAAGGTTTTATAATTGGCTAAATACTCAAACTACTCAGGAATTAAACCTGACAAAAAAGTTACACTAAAAATAAGGTCTTAGACAGAGAAGTTAAAAAATGTTAAACCAAAACTTAACTTTGTCCAACAAATGGTCAAAACAAACATTATAGTTAATACAACAACTAAAAGTTAAAAATAAATCTGAATTACCATAAAATAAGATCAGCAACTTATGTTTAGAATAAGGGACAAGCACAAGGTTGTAGAGGTCTATACTTCAAAATACCCAGAGAGCCCTGGATGCTGTGGCTCAGTGGATTGAGCACCGGCCTGTGAATCAAAGGGTCGCTGATTGGATTCCCAGTCAGGACATATGCCTGGGTTGTGGACCAGGTCCCCAGTACAGGACTTGTGAAAGGCAACTATACATTGATGTTTTGCTCCCTCTCTTTCTCCCTCCTTTCCCCTCTCCCTAAAAATCTTTTTAAAAATACCTAGAGAACCCATTAAAATGAAAACTCAACTTTAAGTTGAAGCCCTTTGGGAAACAAAAGCACAGACACGGTAGGCATCAGCCCTGCCCTAAGACAGGAAATATATATCTTTGATTTTTAATGTTAGTCAAAAATATACATTGTAAAATCAATCATATTACTAAATCTTTCCATATCTTGGTTTTATTGAATATATTCATAATGATGGTGCATATTTTTTGTGAGTTACTAATTTCCAAAGCACTTGTTATAAAAACTGTTCACAAAGTAAGTTTACAAGGTTAATTATCAGCAGACTATTTCACTATAAAATAATTAAAGGTTGTGTAATATTTTGGCCAATAGGTGCAACAATACAAGAAAATAATCATTTGTGATTTATTGCAAATTTGGTTGAAAATGGTTAACCTTGTGTACAGTTTACAAACATAGGAAGAGTTATTACTTAATTTTAAATATTTCTCAGGCAGAAATTCCTTATGAGGTTATTAAAACTTTTCATTTTAATCATTTTTAAACTATATTAAGTGGCCTACAACCTCAGGATGAGAGTCAACAGAAATATTTATCACATGAAAGCCTGGGACCCAACATTATTTTAGGCAGCACTAGAAAATCATTTGAATCACTCTAGAAAAAGTAGTAAGAGGTTATTGAAATAATTTTATTACTTGTAATATGAAAAGAATTTTTAAACAGATACAAACATATATACTATTTAGTAACCTGTAAAACCACTTCTCATGTAATAATCTCTTGTACAACATAAGTAAGACCTTCATCATTTTTTAAATAACTATTCTATATTACTGAATATGCTTTTGGAGTTGAGAAAGTTGTAGGTTATATTAAATAACTGTACAGTTCAGTAGTCTTCAAATGATTCAAAAATAAATCAAAAACAGCTAGACGTATCACTAGATTCTCACCAGCAGTTTATTAATTTATGTATAATTATCATTTGTACAAATCATTGTGAAGGAACTGACAAACTATCAATGTTCAAAACAACATATTTTCTTCATATGATATAAAAAAAGAGAATTGATGTTCAAATATTTCTAAATGAGAAATCAATTATAATTTGTTGTTGCAAATTATGTATTTGTTTAAATTTAAAATAAAGCAGATTTTCGATTAAACATTAATAAAAATCATTAAAAACAACTAGACATCATACTAAAAATAAAGTCTGTATCTCTAAACAAAAATAATAATGTTTCACCTTTGCCATGTAGGAAATAAGGCTAAAATGGCAACATGTTTTAAACTTTTTACTATTTTTCACATTCACACACATAAAAAAGCACTCAACTTCCCATCTAAGAACTAGCCAGGAAAAAATAACAGTCTAAGCTGATCAAAAAATTAAGGGGAAAATGGAGGATGACTTCATTTAACCAAGAACACCTCACAAAAATCAAGTGATGTTGGAATTTTCCAAATAACACTGAAAGGAATAGAAGAAGCTTACCACTTTCCGCAAAGTGGCATTTTAGTGTTAAGCATTATGTAATATTTGTACATTAACACATAATATTTATGCTATATACCCTTCCCTTCACACATTTACCTTTTCTTCTGTCTTATATAGAAATTCTAAATATTTCACTAATACAGTTTTATGGTCTGTTTTGCTTGGCTTCAATCCATCTTTGACTCCTATTTATTTACTATCTCCTGGGACCTGATTTTGCAGTCATTCCTTACAATAACTCTTCCAGGTTTGAGAATTTTATTTTAAAATTCAGTTAAGCAGGCCAAATTTACTAGGCACTGTCAAACTAAATGCCAGTAGAGGACCCTGGGAGAGGAGATGTGCTAATAACAGCTAGCATTCCTTAAGCACTTGCTAAGTGCCAAGCACAACAATCAGTACATTACATTCACTGTCACCTCAACCCTCAAGACAAGCCATTAAAGTAGTTACAATTATTAGTGGGATGAAAATAAGTATCTAGCTCTTAGTATTGTGAGAATTAAATATACTAATATTATCTAAAGCACTTAAAAGAGACCCTTGTGCCCAATTAGAGACCTGGGTTGTATTAGTGTTAGCTATTATTATTATTACTACTCCAATTTTAAAGATGAGGCAAGTAAATTCCATAGAGGCTATGTAACTGTGCTTTGTTCTTCTGCTAGTAACTAGATGAGTCAGGATTTCTGAACTGCATTTAGGCTGGCACCACATTCTTAAAATTGTGTCTTTACCACAACCATGTTCCTTTGCCTCCTCCAAATTCAGTCCCTGCATTTTTCCTTATCTTAGAATCAAGGGGTAGCTCATACACTAAAAGTTCTAATTAACTGCCAAAAACTTCACCTTAAAAGGAAATTTAATGGACCTTCATTCATCAAAACAAGTGAGACAATAGGACACAGCAGCCTTTGCTGCCCTGGAGCCACCATCCAAACACCAGATCACTCAGAAAATGGTAAAAGGAGGTGACCCAGGAGATTGTCATCACAACCTGTCAACAGAAACCAGATAGCCACAGCTTTAGAGAATACCTTACTGTGAATTTTCTAATTTCAGAATCATTTATTATTCCATATCATAAAAATACTAGATTTTAACACGTCAATTGAAAGGAATTTCCCTTCTCAATTTTCCACAACAGCTTTGTGCTGCACGCATCTCAGACTATGGGGAGAGACTGGGAAATCTCCTCATTCCTCTTTCTCTCTCCCTCTCTCCTACCATTTCTTTTGGTTTGCTGAATTGTTGAGAGGCGCTAAAACATACACACACAAAAACACATCACACAAAACTCTTCCAACAACCAGCAGGTTAGTAATTTCTTCTAGGACCCATCTGTTTTCTCATATACATTAGAAGTAGCTAACTAACATTTTTAAAGCAACTATTTCTGATTAGCTACAAAATTAAAAAGTGTTAGCCCAAACAATAAGAAATAATGAGAACTTCAAGAACAGCTGCCAGTCTAAGATGACAATATCTTCGCATCTGTCTAATGTTGAAGTGGCCCTCCTTCATCTATCAATTCTTCTATGAATCTGCAGGCACATCAGGTAATCAGAGTAACTGGTATAATTTAGCAACACAGAGCACTATAAAATCTACCATCTCTATCTGGAAACCACTACAAAATATTGTTTAAAACTAGTTTAACATTTAAAATTTATTGTTTACTATGTTCAGGAAAACAGGTGGAATGCCGATAGGAGTTTTTAAAAAAAAAAACACTTGGTAATGCTTTTAAAAATGTTTTTAAAAATAAGACCTTGAGCAATTTAAAAATTCTATCAAAACAATTCTATTTGGGAAGTTATTATAGATTAATAAAACTAAAGATGCAAGATTCTAATGTGAGTGGTCAATTCAGTTAGAAGCAAGATCAAGAGATAAACTTAAAAGAGAACAAAGACCATTGTTAAAAAGGTAATTAACACCTTGACTTGAATAAAGAGATTGGGCAAGTAAGATATGGTATGATTTCACTTATCTGTAGACTCTAAAAACAAACAGACAAAAATGAAAATTAAACAAAACAGAAACAAACTTATAGAAAACAAACTGACGGTTCCCTGCAAGGTTCTCATTTTGTTACTGGTTTTCATTTATCTCAGTCTCCCTTTTTCTTGTTGCAGACTTTTGTTCATTTTTTTTTCTTAAATTAAGTTTTGAATGTTTGGCAATCCCAGGTTGCTGTTTTATATTTAAGAATAAAGGACTAGAAAATGTTGTGCCCTTTGTACTTATGTGGGTCCCCTTGATCTGAAAACATTGCTTTGGGGTAAGCAGGAGCCAAACATTAGTCTTAAAGGCTCTAAGTTCCAAAATGAAAAAGACTTTATTCTATGGTTTGAAGACACACCTTTAGCTGCCCTTGTTCCCCAGCAGTGCAGGTAATTTCATTAGTGTGTGTAAGAAGGACAGTGTGAAGGGCAATAATGAGAAATAACTTGCAATATGGATATTTACATAAAAGTGGAATTGGTGAACAGAAGGCTGGTAATTCCAGCAATACACCTTGATTCAATTTTTTGTTTCAGCTCCAGTGTCTCACTTCTGACTTCTATTTTTCTTGGCATTATTGAGCCTCAAGCCTTTGGGAGCTTGTTAATGGCAAAGTGGATTCCCCCTCAACTTTAGGCTATTCTCCCATATCTTAGACAATTTCCTCTGCCTGGCTTCACTCCATATAGTTTTTGTAGCAGCTTGATATCTTTTTGACCCCTTATTGTAATGCTTAAGTTAATAAGTATTCAGGGGGAATTTAGATAAAGATATGTCTCAATCCTTCCTCTTAAAATGGATACTCATCTGTTTAAAAGCAATTCCACTGACCTAGTAAAGGTACCCTTAAAATGCCTAAAGTGAATAAAATCCAAAAACAAACCAAATTATTACAGTGTTGCCTATGACCATAGTCTTAGGGCAATAACACTGTTCGGAATTATAGAAAAGAGGCTCTTTATTGAAATAAATGCAAACTGTACATACGTACAAAACTTAAGGTACACAGGGTAAGGTAAAAGTGGTATTATTGTTTCTTGTTTCTGAATGCTTAATAGTCTGTCCTTTTGTAGGGAATGAGACAACTGATTAACAGTTTCAAAAAAAAAGATTTATTAAAATTCCAAAGTATTTAATAAGATAGCTGCAAATATACAGTGGAGGTTATTTTCCTTACAAAAGGAATGGAAATGATGCATACATGTTATCCCACTTAAATTCGAATTTTGTATAGATAATAAGAATTTGTTCCCTGTAGAAGCAAAATGGGCTCATTGTTGTCTGTTAGAGCAAATGAAGTGTCTCATAACTGGCAATTCAATGTGTTAATTCAGCTGCACCATCCAATTACCTACGATTCATCTCAACTTAGTTCACAATAATAAAACTCTTTAAAAATCTATGACAAAATGTTTGCTCTAGGTTTACCAAGTAGGGAAAATAGTATCCTGAAATCAGGGAGTGGAAGCCACAGAAAATAATTTATAAAAAGTATTCATCACAATCTATCAGTAGTGCCACAGTGAATTTTTTACATGAACTCAAAAGTCTAGAGTTAATAATGAAACACATATTGGATGTTTTATAAGAAAGGCATGACCAAAGAATGTGAGAACTGCCTGGCAACTGAAACTGGCATACCCTCAAATGCACAGCTCCATTTTCTTGGAGCTATGGTCCTGCCAACTGCCAACTGACCACGGGGCCCAGGCACACAAGTCTAAAAGTAGAAAAAGGTAATGAGATGCGAATTTAGCATCCCCAGCCTCCTGTTAAATGACCCAAATGCAAGAGCTAGAGCATCTGCTTTTTACCTATCCAGAGACTAATGATGAATTAAATGGAAGCTCTTTTCTATCTTTATTTTTTTTACAGAATCAAGACAACTAATAGAGTGTCCAGTTCTGCTACATGATGATTTATTAAGCCACAGAAGATAGACAGTTTAAAATAGTTATCACCATGAAGACGAAAGAAAGGAAGGGAGATGCAAGGGGGATACAGGAGAAGAAAAAGAGTGTAAGGAAATTATAAACACAGTTTTACTTATTACAAAATGTGGAAGTACACTGAAAATCCATAGGATATGGGTAATATCTCAGTGACAAATAGGGAGGGGAAGACTATTTTCTAATATTTTTCCAGACAAATGACATACAGTTCCATTTGAGCCTGAACTATCAAGGGAATCAAAGAAATATGAGCCTTAAAGATTTAGAAAAAGAGGTAGAATTTGCTGTGAGAAAATCAAAAAAGACTCTATTGTTTTGAAACTAGGTTAGTCTAGAATCCCATGAACCCTCACTTGATTATAGAATCTGAAAACAGAATTGTATTTAAGTGCAGGTTTTTATTTAAGGAAAAAAAAAGACAGGTAGAGTAACTCATTACCAGGACAGGAGTACATCATTCAAATAATCTACATAATTCAATCAAATTATTAGTCTAAAATAATATTTATATTTTAAAAAACTTAGTAATAGTCTAGTTAAAACACTGTCTAGTGCCTTAAAAATATTAAGTAACAGAAAGTTGCTTAAAATCAACCAAAGGACATGCATAAGGAGAAAATGTACCTCATCAAAGATGGATACATCAGTTCTTACAGATTACCAGTAATTACAAAACAGCATGGAGATTCCATCATAAAATAAGCTTACAAAAAACATAATTGAGAAAAACACAAAAATTTCTATGGGATTTTCCCAATACTTTTCTTAAATATGAGTATGTTCTATTGTAATATAAGGAATTTATTAGCAATACTACAAAAAATAAGATATTTCTTATTAGGTTAGTTACAGATGTGGATTTTAGTTATAAAGTCTATATGTAGTAATATTATTTAGTTACGAATTTTATTTTTTTATTCCTGTCTGCATCACTCTATATTAATTCCTTATGGGGTTTTTTGTTTGTTTGTTTTCCTTGGGGCAGGGCAGGGTCTGCATATAAGTAGACACCACAATCAAGTTGAAGAATACCACTGATTTTTCCATGTTTTCTGTCCCAAACTTTATAATTACCTTTCTTTCTTAATTTGGTGCCATTACTTCTAAAAGGGAAACTTTTTTTCAATTCTAAAAGTCTAAATTGGTCAGGTTTTCTTTCCTCATCTTTACTGTTTTTATTTTTTAATGTTATTATACAACCATTAAATTTCATATTAAAACATAATGACATGGGGAACACAATATAAGTGAGAAAAGGAAATATGAAACCATATTGTCTCAGATTTCTAAACAAACATATACTTAGAGCTATTTGAATATTGTTGCTTTGAACACTCTTGGTTTCAGTGTACTTTTTTTTTATTAAATACTTTTGAGTTTTACTACTGTTCAAGTAGTTTTCTGCCTTTTCCCCCACCCCTCCCCAACACCCAACCCTCCCCACCTCCCTCCCCTATTTCCAACCCCCCTTGTTTTTGTCCATGTGTCCTTTATAGTTGTTCCTGTTAACCCTTCCCCCTCCCCCACCCCCGCCCATTATCCCTTCCCTTCTCCCCTCTGGTTACTGTCAGTTTGTTCTTAACAACAATGTCTTTGGTTAAATTTTGCTTGCTTCTTTGTTTTGTTGATTAGGTTCCATTTAAAGGTGAGATCATATGGTTCTTGTCTTTCACCACTAGGCTTATTTCACTTAGCACAATGCTTCTCCAGTTCCACCCCTGCTGTTGCAAAGGGTAGGAGCTCTTTCTTTCTTTCTGCTACATAGTATTCCATTGTGTAAATGTGCCATAGTTTTCTGATCTATTCATTTACTGATGGGCATTTAGGTTGCATCCAGCACTTGGCTATTGTAAATTGTGCTGCTATGAATATTGGGGTACATAGGTTCTTAGGATATAATCCTAGCAGTGGAACTGCTGAGTCAAAAGGCAGCTCCATTTTTAGTTTTCTGAGGAAATTCTGTACTGTTTTCCATGGTGGTTGCACTTGTCTGCAATCCCACCAACAGTGCACTAGGGTTCCCTTTTCTCCACATCCTCTCCAACACTTGTTTGTTGCTTTGTTTATGATGGCCATTCTCACTGGTGTGAAGTGGTATCTCATTGTGGTTGTAATTTGCATCTCTCTTATGGCTAGCAATATTGAGCATCTTTTCATAAGTCTCTGAACCCTCTGTATGTCCTCCTTGGAGAAGTGTCTGTTCAAGTCCTTTGCCCATTTTTTAATTGGGTTGCTTGTCTTCTTAGAGTGGAGTCCTGTGAGTTTTTTTATATATTTTGGAGATCAAACCCTCGTCTGAGGTATCATTGGCAAATATGTTTCCCATACAGTTGGTTCTCTTTTCATTTTAATGCTGTTTTCTTTAGCCAAGCAGAAGCTTTTTGTTTTGATAAGATCCCATTTGTTTATTCTTTCCTTTATGTCCCCTGCTCTAGGGGACATATCAGTGAAAATACTGCTGCATGAAATATCTGAGATTTTCCTGCCTACGTTCTCCTAAAGGACTTTTATGTCTTTCTTCACCTTTAAAGGCATCACTTACTCAAATAGAAAACAAAACATAGAAATTGAAATTCCTTTTTCAATTCTTCTATTTCAATACTTCTTCACCTAAAGCAGGTAGTTTTATTAATCATTTCATCAAAATAGCATAGACTTTGCCCTGCTACTTACCAGTTTACTCTGGACAACTTAACCTTTCTGTGTCTCAATCTCCTCATCTATAAAATGGAGGTACTAATAAAACCTACTTGTGGAAATTACTATAATGAAATAAATCTATATCTGTAAAGCTTTTAAATGGTGTCCAGAAAACAGTAACATTTGCATTAGTTAAATAAATAAAATTAATAAGTGAACCTGAAAAATTAAGTACTAAAAGTAGATCAGTTGCTTGTAAAATGTTTACAAAGTCATATCCTACGAACCCGTCTCAGGTAAATGAGACTGTATGAATGGGACCTGACAACCTATATTAAAACAAACAAAAACCTCTTTAAGTAAATTCAATAAACAGACTGGTTTGTCAGCCATGACACTCAACAATATCCTAGGTCATTTAGCTACATCTCCCCCACCCCACCCTCACTCTTTTCCTCTTCAATGGCCACAAAAGCCATTAACCAAAGCAATCTGGGATTAAACAGCATCAGTCAGTTTTACAAAAGCAGTTAGAAGTTTAGCTTTGGAATTTTCTTTCTTACCTAAAACAAAATTGCTTTGTCTTCAGCAAAACAAAGAAGTGAAAAAGGAATGACTGATCCCTAAAGATTGAGACCACCAGTTGGGGGAAAGACAGAAGAGTATGTTGACAGGTGCACCTTGTTTTTGCCCAGCACTCATTCCTTGTGTCAGGACACAGATTGGTACCATCTTAGTGATGGTGATTGATCCTGAACTACCAGGAAGGAACAAATCACCTCCAATCCTCTAATCCTTTCAACAAACACTGAAGCAGTCAAATGAGGCTAGAGCAATTGCTAACATCTTTCCTAGATCCAAATTTCTTGCCCTGAATTGCAACTAGAAAGAGAATGCAACAGCTACAGGGGCTAGGTCTCATTAAGTCATGAATATGTTGATCATGTTGGCCTGTGCTGTGTGGGTGCATTGATAGGCAGTATATTATAGTTGTTTAGGATAACAAGGATTCCCAATTACAGTTTACAGAATGCAATGAAATTACCAATTCCATGATGAAATTTTCATCCATACTTGTTAAATCAAAGAAATAATACAAGATAAAAAATGCACAGGAAGCTACATTTATTTTAAGAACTATATTTTGAGATTCAGTTCTGCCATCTTAGTTGGTGCTAAAAAGACCACTCTTTTACAAAATAATGGTGATATTGGTAGACTTTGTAAATCCTTCTTACTATACAAAAGAAAATGTTCACCTTGAGGTTGGCACTCACTTTTTTAAAAAAATGTATTAGTCAGTAAAAATGTCAGACTGAGAACTGTTAAAGCACTGGTTTTGCCGACAGAAAGAATGGATGTGATCCCTGCCCTACTACATATTATCTGTGTGATTGTGAGCAAGGGAGTCCTCACCGATACAATGCGGATAGTGACAGTACTGACCATGTATGTGGTGATGAGGATAAAATGAAGTAAGACATGTCAGATGTTTATGTACCCACAGCACAATTACAAAGTAAGTATCCTATAAATTTTAATCATCTTATCAACTTATAACTAAATTAACCATTTTAATACCCTTAAAAATAAATTTAAATATCTATACCTTCACATATATGTTTCCAAGTATTTCGGCCCATTTTTCTTTCACTGGATTAATAATGGTATTGCATTGAGCTCTTGATAGTCATATAAATCTCATCCTCTCCATCTAAGACTAATTATATAATAAAAAAAACTCCAGAGGAAATTAAGTCAGTTATTTTGTTTCTGGTCTAAAGGAAGACAATCCTTCCCATATGTCAAAATCCATTTTTTAACAACAAAAAAAGGTGCTGTGCTTAGAGCGTGAAGGCAATTAATATTAGACAAGAAACTAAGTTGACATTCATTCCTATCTCTGAGGTGTAATTTGGGTAATTTTGAACATATGTGCTGTGCTTTAAATTATTCTTTCAATTTAAAGTGGCTACTCAGCTCATGTATTATGTTCACCAAAGTATCAACCAGCAGTTCAATCACACTCTTCCCTATAATGTTCTACAAGAGTTTAATAAGACTTAAATGACAATTCAATGTAGTTCAATGTATCAAACAGATTCCTAATTAATTCCACGTCATGTTAAAACTCTGCTATGATTTATCCTGGACAGTGTCTGTATATCTTTACAGTAAGTACTTCTTAAAAAATACAAAAGAAGTCTCAATATTTAATGTAGAAAGTCTTTTTAATTTTCTCACATAATAGAAAATGCTCATATGATCACAAATATGTTCATATCTATGATGGAATAGTCATTCTATTCCCTACATCCTTCTGAAGTTACATTGTGAGGATTAACCATTAATAAGAAACAACTTTTAAAAACTGATATTTTGCAACTTGCTATAATTCTACTGAACAGGTTGGATGATTATTGTAGGGTAAACATCAACAGAGAACTGATAGTTGATGAGGGCTATAATAATGTGGACATTTGACTGAAGTTGGGCCCTTAGAGAAAAGACATGTCTCCCTAACTTAACTCACATTTTAAATGTTAGGCCTCAGCCAGCTTTTAATAATCTGTAGTAATACTTTTTAAAAAATAAGAATTCAGCTTAAATAAATAGATGTTGAGACATACTAAGAAAATAAAATTGTAAACTTCATAGCTAAAAATGAATTTTATCTAATGCCTTTACGTGGAGCATTAGGACATATATCAATTACACAAATGTCTTTAGCCACCTTTATTTCTTGGTAATCAAGCTAAAACCTATTAAATTTTTTACTATGAATATACTACATTGAAAACATACACATAGGTTTAAATCTGAGTCAAGGGGAAATAAGTATGAAGTGAATAAAATCTGCTTGATTTATATTTTGCTCCCAAAGATAATTTCTTATAATGCTCCAAGTGAATGACCAACTACAACTGAATTAATGCATCCATTTACACAAATTTCTTTGCATTCTCTAAGTATTAAACTTAACAATGAAAAGCTCAACTCTTCAAAAGCACGTATGCCTGTAATTAAATAGCAGAAGTCTAATCTGTTAAAATGATAAATGGTTTATCAAAGCAGACAGTGTCAGATCTGTAAGTGATTTATGTATTCAAACATATATTTAATGTATATGTGTGTGGAGGGCGGTGATGTTAAGAAATGTTTTCCAATAGATTGTCAGAGTCAATATGAGCACACATACTTAATTCTTAATTTGCTATTTGACATGTACTTATTCTGATTACAAGAGCAAAATGAAGGATTTAGAACAAAAGTCCAGTTAAAATTTTTAATAGCTAGGCCATTAGTTAATATGGTCACTCATACTTCAAAGTAGTGATCCTGTAAGATCTTATTAATTTAAGACATCTCTATGTCCTGGCTACTGATAGTGACACAAATCCAAGAAGGTAATGTATCAAAATCAGCCAAAACTGGTTGTTTATTGCTAGAGGTGCCAGTTGAGAATATGATGTCTGGTAAGGCAAATTAGTTAAAGAACAAAACTGTAAAAAAAACGATTTCTTCTCTTAAAGCACAAAGATTTACTACATACATGGAATGTTGTTATTTATTTAACATATTGGAACTGTACTAATTCTTTACACTCAGTCATGTCCCTTATTTTTCTTGTTCAGAAACACCATATTCTCTTCATTTGCCAAACCAGAGAAAACAAAAATACTCATTTGCTTGTTCTCTCACCCTCTTCCTAAAATGATGAAGTTTGAAAAAGCTGCACAACACTATTAGGTGGTGATATTCCTGTTACAATTACTACTTCTAAACAACAAGTTGGCAAAATGGAAACATTATATTTCACTCTGACATAACTGTTTAACCTGAAACTAATGCATATTAAGTCAAAAAGTTAAATGCATCTCAATATTCTTAGTGGTACAAAATCAGAACACATCTCAACCAATATCAGAATTTCACCTTTATGCCTGCAATTTTTAAATACAAAAAATTAAGTAGCATATCAAGTGATTTATAAGTAATAATTTTAAAAGCAAAATAGCTGTTGAACATGATCTTAAACAATACACATAGCAAATCCCTAAGTGTATTTTTTAAAATATTTTATTTATTTATTTTTAGAGACAGGGGAAGGGAGGAAAAAAGATAGGGAGAGAAATATTGATGTGCAAGAGAATCATCAATGTGTGAGAGAAACACCAATTGGTTGCCTCTTGTATGCCCCCAGCTGGGGACCTGGCCTGAAATCTAGGCATGTGACCTGACTGGGAATTGAACCGACAATCTCTCAGTTTACTGGTTGATGCCCAACCCATTGAGTCACCCCAGTCAGGGCAAATCCCCAAATGTTTTAAGAGGGAAGTACCAAATACTCAGAAAAGTAGTATTACAGCCCATGGATTACTACTAGATCATTATATCAGGAGGCACTACATTTCCAAGTACTATGGCAAATTCTTATATACATGTAGTATCACACCACTCAAATATATTCCAAGTGGTAAGGAAACCTATAAATTATTTAAGGTAACTGATTCAGTTTGCAGATCAATTTATATCCCCAAAATATTTTAAGCTGATACATCTCTTCTTTAACAGAGAACTTTTACTTGTTAAAAATCACACAAAACTATGCTTCCACAAATGATGTCATGTCCTCATTTACTTTTAGGTGGGAAGGTTGAGAAGTGCCACCATCACAGCCTCTAAACTCATTTCTTCCATTCTGCAATGATTGTTAAACAGTATCAGCCAAGTTAAAAACTTGCAGAGATGGCAAGTTCAAGCCATGACTGAGCTGAAAAGACACAGAAAACACACGTTGCAACATCCTTTCTATTAGTCCTCTATTCTCATTCATAAAAGACTAAATAGAATAAGGAAAAAAAAGGAGGCAGAATTCAACTTCTTGTATAGGCTCATAAGCATAGCTGGGTGACTCCAAAGCCTATAATTAGCTGCATGCTAATCAATCAACAAGTTTTTATTAAGCATTTACTAGTTTTCCCACACTGAGCTAAGGTCTCCATATCTGAGACACATCCCTTCCCATTCTGGATTCTAGGACCTAGAACTAATGTACACCAGCAATGCTACAAGTACTTCCTTTGGAAAAGCTTTCTTTTCTCCCTCCTCAAACCTAATCTGAGACACCCAGAGCCTTGTAAGCTCTAGAATGGCATGAGTATCACAGAAAAGGTGATAAGCATTTTTAAAAGCATTTATTTAAACGAGCAGGAGCAGACAGGTAACATTCTCAGTGGAACTGAAGGTGGTCAGGGACATAAGAAAAAGATGGAAAATCCTGGTTTGTAGCAAACAGTGTGGAGAAATGAACTTATGTTCAAAGCCAGCCTTCCCCTATGAACATTCTCCAAATCTATATATCTCTGAAGTGACTCCAACAGGATTTCAATATTAAGGTCCTAATGCTGCAGGAGAGGAGGAGTTTTTGGAGATCATGTAAAAGGAAAGATTTGTAATTCTATGAAAATGTCAAGATGAGCAGAGAAAAGGATGGGCAAAAAGGCAAAGAGAATGATCTGGGAAGGTGAGAGGTCCAAAGTCAGTCATCAATAGGTTGACCTTACTTTTCAATATTCTCAAACCAGCAGGTTCCTTTAACACTAGAGGGCACAAATGCAAACACACACACACACACACACACACACACACGAGGTGGCAGCAACCTTGAGCAAAGGCAGCCTTCACACAAAGCCAAAGATTTGAGGCCCTAAAGGAAACACAAAATGTCGAGGGGGCAGCCAAGTGTCTTTACCCTGCAAGTAAAATCTCTGTCCTGTTTCTCAGGGGAGTGACCGCGAGCTCTCCCAAGCAAACCGCTCAAGGACTGAGTGCAATGGCAGTTTAAAGCAGGCAGTCCCCAAATGCTCTGCTCCTCTGCTAGTAACACCTCTGCCTCACGAAAGCTCTCACCCTTTCAAGATTAGTTTCCCCCTGGATCTCTGAGCTTCTGGGTTTGTCTGCCCACTGTCTCTTCCCCCGTGGTTGCCTGTAAAGGCTGGAGATGTAGGCTCGAGGTAAGGGAAGGGGCGCCCGCAGCTTTCGCTGTCCAAACTAGCAGCCTCCGTGTGCTCTGGTTGGCAGCAGCGCAGAGCCCTCGAACCCCGAGAGGAAAGGCTGGTCCTTGAGCTCGACTTCGCAGCCCAGACACCGGCAGGCTGCTTCAATCCCCGCAACCCCTCTAGATCCCAGCAGGGAGGACTCTGTACCTGAAGGTGCCCAGAAGGTGGGCCAGGGTGTGTTCCCCTGGCCAGGGCGCCTCCTCGGGATTTGGGAGCTGGTGTTCGGGAGGACGAGTCAGGGCAAATGAGTACGGGAGATGAAATACGAAGCGAAAGGCAAAAACGGAGAAAATACGGCAAGACTGGGAGACAAGCTGAAGCGATAGAATAACAGGGACACAGAGACATCCCAAGAAAGACAGGGAGAAAGAGAATAAAAGAGAAACAGGGAAACCTAGAGGGTTGGGGAAGCCAGACCCAGGAAGAAAGCGAGTCAGAGACGGAGAGACAGACTGAGAGAATGAAAGGCAGAGGGGCACTCAAAGAGACAGGCAAAGGGAGGCAGAAAGAGAGAGCAAGGCAGCCGTCGAGGAAGACACCCGAGATCCAGAACCTCCCCGGTTGCCGGGCAGTGTTAAAAAGCATTTGTGCATCGCAGCTCCCGGTCGCCCGCAGCTCTTTGGAAAAAGTTGCCGGGGTGGAAAGGCCGAACTGCCCTGCGCCAAGCGTCACCAAGACACGGAGGGGTCCTGTGCCCCCACCCCCCTGATCAGCGGGGTAACTGAGAAAGCGGGGTAGAGGGCGGACAACGGCACAAAGTTCCGCGTCTCGTGCCTCGGGGTCCCCCGCCGCACCTGCAGCGACAGGGGACCATGCTCGGGGAGCTCGGAGAGCCCTCGGCCGGTTCGGCCGGTCCGCCCGCGCCCCTGCCCCGGGACCGGTACAGGGTGCTGGACTCTGCTCCCTGCCACTCGCTGCAGGACTTTGCGGCGCCCACCCGGGCACTCTGGTGGCCCAGGGGTGACTCGCCCCAGACAATTACAAGGAAGAGAAGGGGAGCAAGAGAGACGAAGACCTGCTATCGTGGCCAAGGATCCCGCGAAGAGGGAACGGCGGTCCACGCACGTAATTCAGCCTCCAACCCAGCCAGGCGGGCGCTGGCCAGCCTCGCCGAGTGCCGGGCGCGCAGAGCCTGAGCTCACCTGGAGCCCCGGCTGGCCCGCGAGCGCCGCGAACAGCCGGGCTCCCGCCTGCGCCACTCTCTTCACACTTCCCCGCGAGCAGAGCGAGCCGGCTCCGGCCTCGGCCAGCCCCAGAGAGGCGCCCACATAGCGCAGCGGCGGGCTCGAGGACTCCGTGAGCGCAGCGTGAGCAAGAGCCGAGGCCGAGGAGGCGCTGGAAACCGATCGAGGGCTCCTAGCACAGAGTCACCTCGGCAGAGCCGCCGCCGCCTGGTCACTTCGCCCCCGGCCCCAGCCCGCTCCCTCCCGGCCCCTCCTCCTCGTGCGGCCCCTCCCCCTCCCGTAGACCCAGCCAGGAGGCCTTTCACAGGGCTAGTACCATTTACGTAACCAGCACCCCCGGCCCTCCCCCTCCCTCGCAGCTCCTACTTCTCCCCGGGTTGAGGCTGTGCGGGCTGAGCTCGCTCCAGCTGCTCCCAGAGCCGCGGCTCCAGCGCTGCGCACAAGTCCCGCGATACTTGGCAGGCGCGGCCTCGAAGGGCAAACCTTAGGGTGGGCTCCGGTTCCACGAGAGCGCCCTGCGACCCGGGGAGCCTGGGGCCCGGAGCGCGCGAAGCCGTGCGCTGGCGAGCTCCGAGCAAAGGCTGTTAGGAAATCGAGACTGCCCTCGGGGAAAGCCCTGGCTGCCGCACCCCGGCCGTCGGCTCTGCGGGGGAAGGTTGCTGCGGGAGCTGCAGGTCTGGACGCTCTGTAGCGGAAACGACAGAGAAGAGTTTGGCTTCTTGTCCATTACACTGCCTGCCGGGGTGCTAGTGTTCTGGTTGGTGAGAAAACTGGGAAAGCAAAGTGCTTCCTTGTGCTCTTAAATTTTTTAGGAAGAGGTAAAGTAAAAAGTGAATCTTTGGATTTCTTTTCAGTCAGGAAGCTATGATCTTTTAACACACACACACACACACACACACACACCCCTACCCCTGAAGTACCTGAATGCTTGCATTTCAAAAGTAATCATTTCTGTTGGGCAATCATTTCTAAGTAGGGTTAACATGTAGTGTAGCAGAAAGGCCTGGTAGTAAATGAGTTAAAATAGTATATGTAAGGATTTTAGAGCAGTGCCTAGCACAAAGCACAGACTTAAGACTCAGTATTAGTGTCTGAAGACGTGGGACCTATCCCCCACTTCTAGAAAATTGGGATGGCTGAATTCAAGTCCCTGCTTCGTCACTTATTCACTGTTTACTCTTGGTTTGTTTTGGTCCTTTGCTTTCTTCATTCTCAGTTTTCCTGTTTTTAAGAAGGAATAAAGTAAGAGTGTTTTCCCCTTTCACAGTGTCACTTTACCTATCTTAGCTCCCTGTTCTTAGTTTATTTGGCAAACCTGTTTATTTTTATTAATAATTTTATATTATTAATATAAGTTTAAATATTAATAACAAAAATATTAAGAGCTACATTATACAAACATATTATTAATTATAATCAATGAGGTTATTGATATTCATAAAAGGCAATTTCTAAAGATATTATCCATATACCTTTTCATGAATCAATTATCATCTGAACCGGTATGATAGCTATATTTAATGTTTCCACCTACATTGTCCATCCTGCCACCCCTTCCCGCTATTAATTATGAAGCATCTACCAGAGGGGCTTCTATGCATGTGTGAGGACACCTGGTGTCACTTGTAACACCAGGGACACCCCACAATTCTCTATTGCTCCCTCTTGTGAATCACGGTTCTGCCATCAGGCTACTCACCTCTTCATGGCAAATTGGAAAAAACTAAGGACCACGGGTAAGATTTGGGTTCTAATGCTGGCACATCATTTAGTAGACATATATACTGTAAAGAATATAATACCCAATCTGTATGTTCTTCATCTTTAAAGAATGTAGCAGTACCATTTTGCACTCTTTGTAATATTTAAGGCAAGAATCATAAATCTAGTCAGTAAAAGTTATATGTGTAACAACAAGACATTGACATCATCTCAAAGTAGTCCCGCCTGGGAATTATTAGCTTTTGCTTTGTAACACACTATTCCCAAACTCAGTGACTTAAAACAATAAATTAAATCTATAATTTCTCATGGTAATGTGGATTGTCCTGGTGATTTGCTGCTCTGGCTGTCTCAGGTTGGGCTGGATGACCCAGCATGGCCTCACTCACTTGTGTACTGGTTAGCAAACTAATTGGGGGTAAGGCTTCAAACTGGTCTTTCATCCTTCATTAGGCCAGCCTTGTCTTCTTGAGGAGTGGTAGTTGCAGGATTCCAGAAAGCAACAGTGGAGTGCAAACTCCAATTTAGAGTGCTTTTCAAGGTTCTGTCAGCACACATTTGCTGATGTCCCCTTAGCCCAAGGAAGTTACATAGCCAAGCCTGGATTCACAATTGGAGCAATATAGTCCATGTCTTGAAGGGAAAAACTGAAAAATCATATTGCAAAAAAGAATGCACACACAAATGGGAACCACTCGAGGACCACTTTCATAATCTACCATAGGTTCTTCTTAATTACCAGAAAATGAAAAATTCCTTGTAGTGAATGAATCTGATAAGCATTCCCTTAACCAAATGACCAAGTTTAAAATCACCAGTAATGAGGCCATGTGACATCATCAGGTTCATGATGTAATGTGCTAAAAAGTACATAATAAAGTTTATTTAGTATTCCAGACCAAAAGAAAAAGCATAAGTGACTGCAAAAGGTAAATTTAAATTGAGGGAAAAAAACCAAAATATCTTCTCTGTACTTTTCAAAAATATCACTCTGATAAAAGTCAAAGAAAGGCTGAGGAACTGTTCCAGACTAGAGAAGATTAGAGAGACTTGACTACTAAATGCAGTGTGTAATACAGAATTGGACACCGGGCTAAGAAAATGAATATACCTATAAAGGACACTGTTAGGACAGTTGGTAAAATATAAATAAAGTCTCTATCTCATCTATAGGTCCTTTATGTATGCTAAATTACAATTAGTTTTATATCAATATTAAATACCCTAATTTTGATAACTTTACTGTGATTAATGAGTAAAAAGGCATATTAGCTGCAATTTATTCACAATGTTTCAGAAATACCTCAAGAGAATGACGAAAGAAGTGTGAAAAATGTCTAAGAGGTGGTAAATTTGGGTGAAGGGTATATGGGAATTTCTTGTTGTAATTTCGGAACATTTTTTATATTTGAATTCATTTTTTTAAAGAGAATCAGTCTTTGCTAATCTCACAAAAAGATTAAATGCAATATTCTATGTGGATTAGTGTTGAAATTAATAAAAATTTATGTTGCACATTTTTCAGATAGAAAGCTATGAATTTATCTTTAGTTAGTGAAGTTATTCAAATATTTGTGTAGATAAATATGATGGCTGACATTGTTTAATTAATTGGCTATAAGACATAGAGCACCTTAAATAGGAATAGACTAAAGACAGAAATATAAGTTAAGCAGGTGCAATTGACTTGATTAACCAAGACCCATATTAAAATGGAAAAAAAGGAGGTGCTATATCTAGATGATAGATGATAGATAGATGATAGATAGATAGATAGATAGATTCTGTTGAAATTAAAATGTCTGTGGCAAATTATTAGTAACGAAAGAATGAAAAGGTGTTATATAATTTTTAGAGTTTAATATTGGATGAATGAGAGAATGGAGATACCATTCTTAAGAGAAACAGAAAGCAATAACTTTATTTTCTAAAATGAAAATCTAATAATATTTGTTTCTAATTATAATATATCAGTCAATTCCCATTGCTTTTAGAAAATAGCCTGAATTCCCTAATAAACCTTACAAGAATCTTGATGATCTAGACCCTGCTTACTTCCATAATACTTAAATGAGCTAAACACTGGTACAGAATAAAAAGAAAAAGAAAAACAGCCCTCATTGAACATAGAGACTTAGAGTTGCGTCCTTTATTCATTGCATATGTATTGAGTGCTTAGAGTATGCACCAGGAATGTGAGCAGAAAGACTGCTTTCATGAATGCTACATTTCAGTGTGGTATGTACTAAGCAAATAAACAAATATGTACTTACATCAGGTGGTAATAAATTCTCAGAAGAAAGTTGAAACAAGCTAAGAGCTGAGCTTTTCAACTAGTCTGTTATAAAATGTTTGCAGATACCCCTTGATATACTGATAATCTCAAACATCTAGGATGGCCAAGTAGAGCAACCTCAAGTTGTCAGAGTTCACAGCCAGGTAGTCTCTAGTCATATGAAGCTTGTTCAGAGCTCTTTGGAGAATGGCCTGAGTGAGTGGGATCTGAGAGTATGTTCCATTCTTCCTGAATGTGGCATAAAGAGGGGTCTACTTCTGGATATCTACATCAGCATTCAGGCTACAAGGGCTCATGAAATAGTTTGAGAATTTTTTCAGGGTACAAGGAACATTGCAGGTTAAAGTGTAACCCATTACAGATAGGGGAGCAAAGACATCAGGCAGGAACTTCTAGTGAGCATAGTTCTAATAGATGACCCAAATATCTAGCAACATAAATATAATTCTATTCTATATGCTGCTTATTTGTTATTTCTCTGTTTGCCATATTGGCTGCAAGTTGACTGTTTAAACAGTGATTGAACATTCTTCAAATGCAAGCTTTATAATTATTTCAAATTTTCTGGCAAAAAGATTTGAACAGATTTGAAATGCATTTATATCCACAAAAAACTCAAAATTACAAAAATTAATATGAAAGTAGAGCTGATATATTATAAATATCATGTCAATTGATATTTTGGGCCCTAAAAGTAAAGGTTTGAAATCTTTTTCACCTACTTGTACAAACAAATTTTCTCAGCCTTGATGATGATCAACTATATCATCATATAAAGTGTAATGACCTGCAAATATTATAGCAATTTCAAGTGTATAATCAGTTATTAAATGTTGAGATCATAGAGGCAAGATTTCACTGAAATAGTTTTTAAAAACTTTATTTGGAGATCTTACACAATCCAGTAGACCATCTCTTCTTTAATATATTGTTTTTACAATAATAATTTAATGATTTGAAGACAATATAATTAACTTTTAACCAAGCTTCATATTTGTTCTATTTTATCTCAAGATCCATAAAGCCCTGTATCCTTCTTAGTACCTAACACAGTTGCAAATGTACATTTTTCCACATTTGTGTGATTGACATCTATTTTCTCCAATGTAAAGTAGAATACACCAGAGTAAAGTTTTACATAGTGGCAGTGGGAGTGGTGGGCGTTGTGGTACAACCAGTGGCTGTTGTACAGTAAACTTTCATTGAATAAATAAATTAGTTCAAACATCCATTAATCAATAGCCTTTCTATTTTTTTAAGATTTTATTTATTTTATAGAGAGCAGGAAAGGGAGGGAGAAATAGAGGGAGAGAAGCATCAGTGTGTGAGAGATACATTGATTGGTTGCCTCTGGCACACCCACAACTGGGGACCTGGCTCCCAACCCAGGCATATGCCCTGACTAGGAATTGAACTGACAACCCTTTCATTTGCAGGTTGGCACTCGATCCACTGAACCACACCACCAAGAGCAAACCTTTCTATTTTTATCTTCCCTTTTCCCACTAGACTTTTTCTATCCCTGTTTTAAATTCTTGGCCAGACAGTAATCTTTTGTGTCAAAAAATTAGAAGAAACAACAATTTTCAGTCTTCCGTGATCTTTCAGGACCATGGAGAGTGACATATGAGTTTCAACCAACTCTGTGGTCACACCATCCTAAGCTATTATATAGCAACATTTGCAGAGATAAGTAAATAGAAAGATAATGTGTGTAAAAGACTATGCTACTATTCAGCATTCATAAAGATAGAAAAGTAAGTAGATGGAAATAGCAGGACAATGTGGAAAAGCTTTTGGCATTCACTTAAGGGAATGTGGTACTGCTGTCACTTAACCTTTCTGCAAATGTAAAGTAAAATGTCAGGTGCCATAAGAATCCAAAGCATGAAACAATTACAGATGCACAACCTCAAGACTATTTCACTCATATATAACATGTAGACGTACCCCATCTTAGAAGGTAAATCCCTGGAAATCAGGGACTATATCACTGATTCCTAGACCTAAGTACAATATCTAGCACATAACCCAGATCCATTTATTCATTAAATATATGTACTAAATTGCATATATTTTAGTCATCCTGTCAATAATATTCCACTTGTTTATTAAAGTTCATGAATGATCCATTATTTTGTCAAAGATATTTTTACAACTAAGAATAATTTCTACTTATACTGTGAATATGAATGCTTACCAAAAATACCTGTGTAGTGGGTAAACTTTACTGTTTTTCATATTTTAAAGGTATCTTTAAAATATCACCTTCTTTTAATGAAGGATTTTTCCAGTGTGTTTTAATTAATTGTTTAAAGATTTACTGATAACTCCAGCATACTATATGTAACAACCACAAAATCTTGTACTCAATAAAAGTTTCCATAATGCTCTACTCCATCAATGCAACAATGTAAAGGTTATCTTGTAGAATTAGAGTGAGTCAGGTACAAAAAATGTATCAAATCCACTACTTAAGAATTTTGATATCTATAAAGATTTCCAGAATCATATTGGATTTTTTTTAGCCTTGTTTTAGTTAGGTACCCCTTTCAAATAAAACTTTTTATGTTGCTTGCAATGTACAAAATTATTTGTACTGAACAAGAAAATTTTAAGTGGGGGAGGGAAGGAATGTGGCAGGCAGAAAACTTGGAAACAAAAGAGCTGTGATCCATCCCTTCCACCAAGAATGTACTTTCTTCTAAGGAACCACAGTTGTGTGGATGCAGGTGTGCCAAGACAAAAAAAAAAAAGGCCCAAATGGAAGAACATATCAAAGCTCCAGAACAAATACAACTAAGCGATGAAAAGATAGCCAACCTATCAGATACACAGTTCAAAGCACTGGTGATCAGGATGCTCACAGAATTGGTTGAATTTGGTCTCAAATTAGATGAAAAAATGAAGGCTACAATAAGAGAAATGAAGGAAAATGCACAGGAAACCAATAGTGATGGGAAGGAAACTGGAACTTGGATCAATGGTGTGGACCATAAGGAAGAAAGGAACATCCAACCAGAAAAGAATGAAGAAACAAGAATTCAAAAAATTGAGAAGAGGCTTAGGAACCTCCAGGACATCTTTAAACATTCCAAAATCTGAATCATAGTTGTACCAGAAGGAGAAGAGGAAGAGCAAGAAATGGAAAACTTCTTTAAACAAATAATGAAGGAGAACTTTCTCAATCTGGCAAAGGAAAGAGACCTCCAGGAAGTTCAGGAAGCTCAGAGAGTCCCAAAGAAGTTGGACCCAAGGAGGAACACACCAAAGCACATAATAATTACATTAGCCAAGATTGAAGATAAGAAGAGAATACCTAAAAGCAGCAAGAGAAAAGGAGACAGTTACCTACAAAGGAGTTCCCATCAGAATGTCAGCTGATTTCTCAAAAGAGACCTTACAGGCAAGAAGGGGCTGGAAAGAAGTATTCCAAGTCATGAAAGACAAGGACTTACATCCAAGATTGCTCTATCCAGCAAAGCTTTCATTTAGAATGGAAGAGCAGAGAAAGTGCTTCTCAGATAAGCTCAAGTTAAAGGAGTTCATCATCATCAAGACCTTATTATATGAAATGTTAAAGGGATTTATCTAAGGGAAAAAAAGATTAAAAACATGAACAATAAAATGACAACAAACTCACAATTATTAACAACCACACCTAAAACAAAAACAAACTAAGCAAACAACTAGAACAGGAACAGAACCACAGAAATGGAGATCACATGGAGAGTTATCAGCAGGAGAGTGGGAGGGAGAGAGAGGGGGAAAAGGTACAGAGAATAAGTAGCATAAATGGTAGGTAGAAAATAGACAGGGGGAGGTTAAGAATAGTATAGGAAATGTAGAAGTCAAAGAACTTACATGTATGACCCATGGACATGAACTAAAGTGGGGTCAGGGTAGGGGGGAGATGTGGATAGGAGGGTCTGTGCAGGACAGAATGGAATAAAGGGGGGGAAATGGGACAACTCTAATAGCATAATCAATAAAATACATCATTAAAAATTTTTTAAGTGGGAAACAAATTATTCATGTTTTAATGGAAAACAACAAGTAGAAAATGTTAAGTGAAGTGTCACAAATTTTGGTTCTAGACCCTATCTAAATATCTGGTTAGAGTCCAGATGAAAAGAAAGAATTTGTTTCACTTTAAATCAGTCTGTGCGGTCAAATTGATGTGAATAGCCAATTGTCTCAATATTAAATGATGGAGGAACCACTCTCATTTAGTAGGACAAAGTGACTCCCACTACCTGTGAGGAACTTATAAAAGAAATAAATAAAAGAAGGATGTGGAGAAAAGGGAACCCCAATGCATTTTGGTGGAAATGTAGCCTGGCACAGCCACTGTGGAAACAGTATGGAATTTCCTTAAAAAAACTAAAAATGGGACTGCCCTTTGACCCCATGATTCTGCTACTGGGAATATACCCTACGAATCCCAAGTCACCAACTCAAAAGAACTTATGCTCCCCTCTGTTCATAGCAGCACTTTTTACAATAGCCAAATGCTAAAAACGACCTAAGTTCCCATCAGTAAATGTGCGGATCAAAAAAAAAACTGTGGTGCATTTACACAATGGAATAGTACATAGCAGAAAGAAAGGAAGGAAGAAGAAAGAAAGAAAGAAAGAAAGAAAGAAAGAAAGAGAGAGAGAGAGAGAGAGAGAGAGAGAGAGAGAGAGAGAGAGAGAGAGAGAGAGAAAGAAAGAAAGAAAGAAAGAAAGAAAGAAAGAAAGAAAGAAAGAAAGAAAGAAAGAAAGAAAGAAAGAAGAAAGAAAAAGAAAGAAAGAGAAAGAGGGAGGGAAGGGGGAGAAAGAAAGGAAGGAAAGAAAGAGGAAGGAAAAGAAAGGAAGGAAGGAAGGGAGGGAGGGAGGGAGGGAGAGAAAAAAAGAGCTCCTACATTTTGTGACAGAATGGATGGAACTGGAAAATATTATTCTAAGCAAAATAAGCCAGTCAGTAAAAGACTTATACCATATGATCTCACCTATAAGGGAAATCTAATGAACAAAATAAACTAATGTATAAAATAGAACTACAGGCACGGAACAGTTGAAAGTGACCAGAGGGAAGGGGGGTGGGGGGAATGGTGGAAAGAAGTGGAAGGGACTAAAGATCATGTATGAATGACCCATGGACATGGACAACAGTGTGGGATTGACTGTGGAAGCAGGGGTGGGATGGGCAGAGGAGGGCAAAGGGGGGAAAATAGAGACAACTCTAATAGAATAATGATAAATGATTAAAAAGTGAAAAAAAGAATATAGTTCACTTTATTTTGAAACATCAGAAACTTATGTTATACTATTGATTAAATATTTTAAAAGAATGTTATTAGAATTGTTCATTTATTACCCTAGAATGCATAACAATACATTTTCAGTAATAATTGTTGTGATATATAAAAGGAAATATATATCATATGTACATATACCATATATGTAGTTTTGATAAATATAAAGCATTTATAAATGTATAGTAATAACAAGTGTAGAAGTAAAACTTGGCAGATTGTTACAAACAAGGAAAATGATGGGACATTTAAATAATAGTTCCCATGATTCTAATGTAGTATAATTAAAGAAGCCATGTAAGAGTACAGTAGGTAGTGATGTTTTCAAGTGTTATTTCCTTGGAATGGTAATTAGTATTATATAAAAGCAGTAAAGTTTGTTAGCCACAAAGAGCATCATAGTAGACTCACCAAAAATTCCACAAACATGGGAATTGATGTTTCATAATTTATATTCTAAGATATTAACAATTTCTCAAACTTGTAAAGAAAAGATAACTTAAAGCATTAAATTTATCTGTGTCCCAGGATTATAAAAACAACTCTCAAATTCTTTCCAGACTTTCAGTTATATCAATTTGGCCAACATCCATGTTTTCCTTCCTATTATATATGTATATATGTGTGTATGTATATATGTGTGTATATGAATCTGAATTGTAACATAATTCATTTTCATGAAGTGAATGCCTGGAGTTATTATTCTTGTGTATAATTGCTACAAGATACTTGATTGTGCCCTGGCTGGTGTGGCTCAATGGATTGAGCACCAGACTGCAAACCAACCTGTTGTCGGTTCAATTCCCAGTCAGGGCACATGCCTGGGTTGCTGGCTAGATCCCCATTTGGGGCATGTGAGAAGCAACTGATCAGCATATCTCTTGCACATTGATGTTTCTTTCCTTCTCTTTCTCTGTCCCTTCCCCTCTCTCTAAATATAAATAAATAAAATATTTTTTAAAAGATGGTTGTGAAAAAATTAGCTTTTATAACTATCTCTCATTAAACATACTGTGGAACTACTTATACCATGTGACATATTGATGATATATTGAGTTCAAGGATATTCAATAATTAATGATAAACATTTTCAAAGTGGTTATAAATTAAAAACTGAAAATATTTTTTCCTTACAAATCTGAAAACTACACAAGATGCAAGTAGTTAGATTTTTGATATTGATATAAAACCTGGAATCATGACCTCAAGACACCCATGAGAGAAAGGAAAACACAGCAAAATTTAACTGTACTAGAATCAGCTTTTCAAAAGTGCTGCTTCTGCTTCCATTTTCACCACAAACCAACCATACAAAGTAGTAAAAAAAAAAAATCACACTCATATTCTCTCTTCAACCAATACAAAACTGTGTGTATTTGCTTCCATCCACATACCATCTTTCTTCTCAGGCTTAAGGGGTCAGTTTGTAGACTTCAGAGCAAAGTAGACATGGACTAAATGTCCAGTTCCATGCCTTAGCATGCACCTCTCTGAAAAATAGTCACATTTTTGGTAAAATGAGGATACGCTATGTTCCATGATAGATGTTTTAAGAATTAAATGACACAGTATATATACCTGACTCACACTAAGAACTCAGTAAGTGATACTATTTTTAAATGTATTGTTTTTTAAATGCTGTTGTTGTCAATTTTCATATACCATTGGGATTTAAGTTGAATCCAAAAGATTTCCTGCTCCTTGCTCTGGGGACAATTTAGAAGTAGGAATCAGAGTGATCAAATTGTTTGGGCAGATATCAGAAATTCTCTTGCTGCCTTCCCCCCTCCTCAAATCTCTGGAAATGATGGTTTGAACTTCAAATTAGAATAAGCACTTGAACTATAAATAGGCAGTCAGACCTAAGTGCGACCTCTATCATTTGCACATATGCACGTGTGCAAGCACCATACACACAACTGCACATGAGCATACATGTGTACACAAGATTCCCCTGTAAAATGTAAGCCCCATAAGCTTTGTCTCATTGATCATTTAATTATCCTGTTAGATAAAACTGAGTGCTTACCATTTAATTAGGGACCAATAAATAGCATGAATCATAATATAGTCTTGAAGTCTTCTCAGTAATCATTGCTTACTAGAAGAAAATTGTCTTTTTTATAGAATAGTCTCTTCATGACTAGACATGTTAATGGCCTCCTAATTAGACAATGAGTGCTCCTCTCTATGAGGTTCATCTTGTCAACAACCACCCACAGAACCTTCCATAAGCTCTGCATATAGAACATGATAGAATTCAACCAATTTAGTACCAAATAAATAAGCAATTAACTCTATCCCATATTTCTAGTTTGGCCTAAAGTTTCCTCAGCTAGCTCTGGCAAGAACAGAGATATCCTAAATTGCCAAAGATGTGAAAAATTCAGGAAGCTCTTAAGAAGGAACAGAAATAGAACTATGATCTGTTCGTCAGGACTCAAAGTACTGATATGAGTTACGATAATAACTCCAACATTTTCAAATTCAGAACTTTCCTTTACAAAGCATTATGGAAGATAACTTCCATTTTAGCATAATATTTTGTATTTTGTAACCCAATTTCTAGAGTTGCAGAATAAAGTATAAAATCCCTGATTGAATTTATGTATTCACATGCAATTTACTTACCCATTACTGAGAGGTGAATTATCTAGGACTCCTTTTTCCCCACTCTTTTTATCTATCTTTTGATTTATTGAGTTTTTGTTATCAGTGCCAATGAAAAGAAGAACCAGTTTTATATATATGAATTATGAACTTTACTTGTGATATACTGTTCTACAGAACTGTTTAAATAGAATTCTAAACCAATTATTCTTCCTATTAATTCTGAATAATACTGCAGCATTTACTGCATGGCTTTGAAAATTGTCTCATTGGAAAGTACAGAAGTGATGATTCCTAGATTTTAAAATAAATATGTGCTCTTTATATAGAAATGTAGATGGATATTTCAGTAACATTTAGAATGTATTCCTCAATTTGCATTTTATAGACACTATACGTGGTTCAGAGCCAATCTATATTGTTGCTTTTTTCTCCTAATATTAAGTAAAAACTGAAGAATGTTTTTTATTCATCTATTTCTTTTGTCAATTATTAACCTCTCATATTTTGACATAAATATCAAAGAAAAATATTGCCAAAAGTAGCTCTTTGGGGCTAAAAAAACACTAGTCAGTTTTCTATTTGTTTCTTCTATAAGAGAAATACTTCTCAAATAATTTGTCACATTTCAAAACACAGCACAGGAAAGTGGAAGCCAAAATCAAAGGATCCAGAATAAGTAAGGAGAGACATCAGGCCAGAACCTGGCTGGAAACTCATCTGTTTATGAAGAAGAGACCTAGTACAAAGAGCAGTCATGAGGGTTAGCAGCAGTGTTCCAGTGACACATGGTTCTAGTAAAAACTCTGTGGATATGGATTTTGCACATGTGGGTCTTCACATGTTAAAAATGAGAACAAGAGAAATTGATCCAATATTAGAAAATCAGGAATTTCATCATTGGAAAACCTTGATATCTGGCTTGTCTTAAATATTAGAAAATCTAGAAAATTAAACCTACTTCGTTAAATGCAAAATGGAGCTACTTCACTGGACCAAGTAGCTATTACGTGTCACATGGATTTTTATGATAACCTCCAATTTCTATCTCCTCATTTATTGAATCTATTATCAATGTGGGAGCTGAACTGATCCCATTAGACCCAAGTTAGATCATATTACTATTCTGCTCAAAACTCTGTATACCTGCTCATCTCACTCAGAGTAAAAAGCAGAGTCCATTTGGTGGCCTATCTTTATAATCCTTTTTCACTGGCCTTCTTGCTATTTCTCAAATAGTTCAAGCATTATTGTCCCTCGGGGCCTTGGCATTTCCAGTCCCCTTTGCCTATAATGACTTTCCTACAGAGAGTTACGTCTTGCTCTCTCACTTCATTCAATTTTAACTTAAATGTCATGTTCACAGTGAAAACTAACCACCTAATTTAATACTACACCACTGAAACTCGTATCTCCTTTCCAAAGTTGCCTTTCCTCCATGGTTGTCACCAGTATAGATTTCACTTATACATCAGTGATTCTGTGTCCCCTCTTACAACAGAAGCAACTTTAGATCATGGAGCTTTGTATATTTTACGTTTTGCTATATTCTCTGCTTTCAAACCATACCAGGCACATGGTCCTTACTCCACAATGCTTTGAATGAATAACTGATGGTGTATGAATATTTCCCCTAGGTTGTTAGTGATGAAACTAGAAGTTAGAGTTATATAACTTGCTCAAGATCACATAACTAAAACTAAAAAGCCTGTTTACAGATATATCAAAAAGAAGTATGGAATTTTCAAGGAAAATAAGGAAAACAATGATTATTTAAAAATTGTACATAACCAAGAGTGAAGGTACAGAATATTGTAAGTGAATAAATTCACAAACTTTACATTTATTCTTCTATAGTACATGTCTGACCTCTGTAAAAACAGAAAGATCATGACCCTTAATCTAGATGGTAAAAATAGAGAAGAAATCAATGTTTTTATCAGTGATTTGGCTCTATTGCCTCTCTCAGAGCTGCCTACTTAGCTCTCCTCCATTTTCCTTGGCTTTGGACTAATCAATACTATATGGATATTTGTTTAAAATTACAATGACCAATGACTTCTATTTTTCCTCCTTCAAATATGAAATATCTCTTGAAGTAAAAAGAGTTCACAAAACAGAGCTATAAGCATAGCTTTGTGAAGTTAACAAAGTGAACACATCTTATACCAGTATGATACTGGTAAATATGTGAGAACCAGCTGCACCATCTCAAAACAAAAACACCTGGAAAAAAACAGAACTTCCATGACATGAATACTCTCAGCATGGCCAATTTTGAGCACCAATTTGATGTCAACCAGCTTGTAAAACTGAAACATTTAACAATCAATTCTTGCAACTTGATGCAAGCCATTTGCAACATATCACTAAAACCCTAAAAGCTCTTGTCATATTTTCTCCCAATCACTACTTTCCTCTTTGCCAAAGGTAAACAGTATCTTCACTTTTTAAAAATTTATTGACGAGAAATAGAGAAAGAAGACACTACTTTGTTGTTCCACAGAACTGATTTATGCATTCATTTGTTGCTTCTTGTATGCCTTGGTCAGAGATTAAACCCCCAACCTTGGCATATCAGAAGCTACTCAGCTAACCACCTGAGGAAGGTGGTTTCCCTACTCAATTAGGGAAATCATTTCTAACACCTATTTTTGAACTTAATATAAAGGAATTATATATACTATTTCACATATGGTTTCTTTCTCTCAATTTTGTGTTTATGAAATATATCCATGTGTTATATAAGCAGTGGTAGGTCATTAATTTTCAGTTCAGTATAGTGTTCAATATGATGCTATAATTTATACAGCTTTAGAGTTGTTAAACATTTGGTTTGTTTCTAGTCACCAATTACTACAAAAATATTGCTGTGAAAATTCTTACGCTGTTTTTCGGAGAACACGTGTACTCTTTCTGCAGTGCAGTGCTCACCACTCCTCCTTCCTACAACTGCTGGATCAGGGGTCTATCAGGGTTATTAAATGCTGCCCCAAATGGTTCCCAAGTGACTTCATGAATTTAAACTAGTGTTTACAGAGGTGGGAATTCTAGTCTCTCTACCTCTTCATCTAGGCAAGGAATTGTCAGTCTTTTTCATTTGTTTGCATTCTGATATATCTTATTTGGATTTCAGTTTATTTCCCTGATGATTGTTGAGATTGAATACATTTTCATATGCTTAGTGAACTATTTCAGATACTCTCTTTTGTAAAGTGGTCAGTTTAAGTCTTAAGTTCATTTTTCTTTAGGTAGTATGGTTGATTAGTAGTTCTTTATAAATATATTCTAGCACTTGCCCTGCTGCCACAGAGCTGTGCGGAGGGGGAGGCTTGGGTATGTTCAATATTTGGATCCACCCATAACCCACCACCAGGGCCAAGGAAGGCATTGCTGCTGGAGGTGTAATGGTTCTGAATACTGCTTTACAACAAATGCTGATGACTGCCCTCATCCACGATGGCCTACCATGTGGAATTCATGAAGCTGCAAAAGCCTTAGACAAGCGCCAAGCCCACCTTTGTTTGCTTGCATCCAATTGTGATGAGCCTATGCATGTCAAGTTGGTGGAGGCACTTTGTGTTGATCACCAAAGCAACCTAATTAAGGTTGAGGACAGTAAGAAACTAGGAGAATGGGGAGGAAGGCCTCTGTGGTGGTTAAGGACTATGGCAACGAGTCTCAGGCCAAGGATGTTGTCTAGCAGTACTTCAAATGCAAGAAATGAACAAAGAAACTTGGCTTTTGTTTCTTAAACAACAAATAACTAAATTCTAACTATCAGATCTTTTTTTATTACAGGTATTAAAAATATCTTCCCCACTCTAGTACTTGCATTTTAACAATCTCAATGAAATTCTTTAATAAACAGAAGTTTCTTATTTTAAAATAATCTAATGTATCTAAATCTTATATATCTGTTATTGCATTTTCAACCTATCTACCTGTTTATCACAGCTTTGAGATATAATTCACATTCCTTACAATTCACACACTGAAGTATGGAATAACTCAATAGCTTTTAGTATATTAGCAGAGCTGGGTAACCATCACAACAGCAAATTCTAAAACATTGTTAACACCCTCAAAATAAACCCCACATTGATTTGCTGTGACTTTTCATTTCCTGCCAGGCCTCATCAGTGTTAGACTACCAGAAATCTCCTTTTTGTCTGTATATTTACATATTATGCACTTTTCATATAAAAGGACTCATACAATATGTGTTCTTTTGTGATAAGTTTCTTTATTTAGCATAATGTTTTCAATGTTCATCCATGTGGTATCTTGAATCAGTACCTTATTTTTAAAGCTGAATAATATTCAATTATATAAATATATTTCATTTTATTTACTCATTTATTCAACATATGAGTTTGTTTTTACTTTTTTGGCTATTGTAAGGCATGCTTCTATGAATATTCATTACCAAGTTGTTGTATGATCACATGCTCTCATTGGAATTGTGTATACGCCTAGGAGTAGAAATGCTGGGTCATACAGTAACTCCATGTTCCACATTTTGATGACTCCTCAAACTGTTTTCCGAAGCAGCTGCACCATTTACATTTCTACCAGCAGTGTATGAGGCTTACAATGTCTCCACATCCTTGACAATACCCATCCTAGTGGGTATTAAGTGGTATTTCATTGTGGCTTTGATTTTCATTTACCTGAAGGCTAATGATGTTGAACATTGGGGAACTGGTGAGGTAGGGGGAGGTTAGGGGTAGAGGGATGGTTGGGGAGTGGAAAGATGGAGCAAAAAAGAAAAAAGAGAAAGAACGCATGAACAAGACAACAGTGTGGTGATTGCGGGCAGTGAGGTGGGTGTGGAAGAGGGTATGGGGGGATAAATGGTAATAGAAAAATCACAATAAAAATAATGTAATAAAAGAGAACTGTCTTTGCTTTGTCATTTGGCACATAAAAGGTGGTAAAAAAAGAACATTTTTTCATGTGTTTATTGGCATTTGTAATCTTCTGAGGAAGATTACAAATCTTTCCTGTGCACATTTTTAATCAGACTATTTTTCTTTTAATTATTGAGTTGTAAGAGCTCTCAATTACTTTTATGTTTAGTGTGTTAAATGCCCTGTTTAAGAATCCTTTCCTCACTCTTAGGTTGTAAAGATATTTTCTGATGTTAATTCCTAGAAGCATTACTGATTTACTTTTAAAATTTGAATTAATTTTATGTATGGTGGAGGTCAAAATTAACACCACATGAATATTCAATCAATTTAATATCTTTTATTGGGAAAGCAATAAATAAGTCTGTTTTATTTTAAAATCACGTATGATTACTCTAGTATGTGGATTATCTGGTGGATTGTTTGTTTTTATAATGGCTCCTTTGACTGTTTTTGTCATTTGTCCTCCTTTTGGCATTCTTAATATTTTTATTTTTTATTATGTTCTAGTCCTTGTGTATAAAAAAATGAAAGATTAACTGAGATTCTGTCAGATGTAATTTTTCATCAGAAATAAAACAAAACAGCCCTGGCTGGCGTAGCTCAGTGGATTGAGCGCGGGCTGGGAACCAAAGTGTCCCAGGTTCTATTCCCAGCCAGGGTACATTCCTGGGTTGCAGGCCATAACTCCCAGCAACCGCACATTGATGTCTGTCTCTCTCTGTCTCTCTCTGTCTCTCTCTCTCTCTCTCTCTCTCTCTATCTCCCTCCCTTCCCTCCCTAAAAATAAATAAATAAAAAAAGAAAGTGTCCTGCCAGTCAAAGCACTCCTCATTCAGGAGTTCCCAAAGACCTGTTTGGCTTTAAGGGACAGGAGCACCTTGTGAATTGAGACACCACTCTGTCAGTAGCTGTGCATCCTGACATCCGAAGTAGAGCTTTATAAAGGGTGGAGGATGAATTTGTGGTTGAAGCATCAGGGTTAAGCAGCACCTGTCAGTGAACACATATTAAAAAAAAAATTTAAAAAAAAAGAAATAAAACAAAACAAACAAACAAAACATGCTATTGTTTATGGCAGGCAGTTTGGTTATCAGTGGAAGTGAGGTTCCTGCAATGTCTATAGAAAAAGAAATTCCTGAGACCTGCGTGGGAGGATGTGGCTCTGTGGTATGGTTTACTGATGATGCACAATTAAGGGGGTCCTCCCCCTGACTCGTAATATTTCACTTCTGTTATCTTGCCATAGAAAAAGTCCAAACTTGTCTTCAGTAAGGGCAGGACAAAGGCCACTGACCAGAGTTTATGCTCCATATTAAGGTACAGTCCAGTCCAGCATTCAGCTAGCTTAGTGTGTGTTTCCAGCTGTAGTTCATTTGTAACTGGAAAAGACACCAGCATTCGGGTTGCCTGTCACTACCAAGCCCAATAAGCAATGACAGTGATTGAATCTTTGTGGGCACTTTATTCAGATGGCCAGTGATCTGAGAAGATGGTGAGTTCATACCCTAACAAACCATCTTGCCTTCTCTTTCTAGGCCAGATTTTTTATACCAGGGAATAAACAAGATGCAGTGCGGGCTTTGAGATTCAGGGAGGATTAGGTGATAGAATCTGCAACATTCCTGTCCTGGGCAGTCAGCAGTTCCCAGAGGCAGTGTTCATCTGTCTCTCCCTGAAACACAAAGGTCCGGGTGCCTCTAGTTGTCCCCAGGCAGTCATCTTCAGCAGTGCCCCAGGAGACCAGCTATTTTCCCAGAAGCCAGGATGGGCCTCATCTGTAGTTTCTGAAATAAAAGCTTTAACATACACATTGCTTGCTAGACTTACAACTTTTTACCTTAAGCTAAAATTTTCCAAGTCTTGAGTCCCCTATCATATTCAGACTCCCTCCTGGAGACTGTGTGTGGAGATGCAGGGCCATGGAGAGAACAGGTGACTGCACTGTGCAAATGCAGGTCACAAGCAAGAAAGCTGCTTTATTCCCCTAGAGTCATATTAGCTTGAGCTTGGGACAGATCAGGTATTTTTTTTCAAAAGAACCAATCAACTTCCCAAACTTTCTGCACTCTGGATGGGTCTACCCTTTGTTAGAGGGTAGACCCATCTCTTTGGTCCAGCACCTTCTTCTGGGCCCCTCAACAATCTGGTCCCAGATGGGAGAGGGAGGAATACTAATCCCCTTGGCGGACATGGGGTGTGAAACTGTAGCTTCCTGGCTAGCAAGCAGGCTTCTTGTTTCCCAGCTTATTAAGCTTGATGTCTAGTTTCTTTTGCTCCTATTTTCTAGCTAAATACCAATTGTAACATTTTGAGTAGGAAAAAATGACAAATACAGTTGGGGATTGAGCTTGTTTAAAGTTGTTTTTTAGTTCTCTGTGAGAGCTGGTGTATTTCTGGTTCACCCTTCCTCCTAGGTTGTGAAACACAGGGTTCTAAATGCACATTCTGAGTATCATCCAGGACCTCTGCCCTTTGATACTCCCTGACTTCCCGTATTGGTCTCATCAGCCTGGGACTGTCAAAACTCTGTTCAGTTTCTTATTCATTAAGTGCCTCTTTTTGTTCAACTTTTTGGCCTCACAATTCTACATGACATGAATGGAAATTTTTTTGGCAAATAATTTAAAAAGGAAAAGAGATAAAAAACTGTCGGGCCTATTTCAGTTTATTTCCCTTCTTTTATATCCTGGCTACCTTGCTACTTCTCTGATGTTGTGGGACAAATTTTGTATTTTTCAACATTTTCTAGTTGTTCTCAGTGATATAATTGTTCCACAAGAAGCTATTTTACCTTCATTGGAAATGAAACCTCCCCCATACCCACTGTACTTTCTTTTGTACAGGAAAGCACATCCCGTAAGATGGGGTACTGACTCTATTCATTTGTCTTCTTTTGGATCAACAAACGTTAAGTCCTTAGCTTAAAATATGTCAACAGTGAAAGTCAGAAATGTAAACACCATCTTTTGTGTATTTTGTTTGGAGTATTGACTTGAACTTTCTAGATCTCAGAAGTACATTGTTACAGACACAGACAACTTACTGAACAAGGACCTCATTGTAATTCTGTACTTACAGATGTTCTGCTTTAAACCTGAAATCTAACCATAACACAGATGCTCATGTGATTTTCTCTGAACAAAGAAAGATGTTGTATAGTAAAAATTATTAGTGAAAGTGGCAGAATATAAGTACTATCTTGTGTACTTCAGGAAGTGTCTCAGCTGATTGTGTATTCAAACCCTGGTTTTACCACCTACTACCTACTTAACCTAGGTTTTAATACCTCTACTCCTCAGAAACTGTTAAATCAGTTTCTAATACCTGTGTCATATGAGGTTTGTGTAAGTTTAAATGAAATAATATATAAAATTTGTAATTCAAAATCTGCTTAACTCAAAGAACAGAAATGATATTAGATATTCATTCATAGTTTTAAAAATTTATCATGCTAAGTAAAAGTATCTAAAATAGATTAGAATAATGCTAGATTTAGGTTTTAAAATTATAAAAGAATGAATTATTTTAAGTTGCATTTTTAAGGTGATGAAAAAATTTACCCATAAAACAAAATGTATTAGAGAAGAGAAATGATTTGATGTTCAGAAGAAATCCTTTATAGGGAGAACAATATTAACTTCTTACTGTGGCTAAAGTTCTTACTGTGGATCCTTTGTACTTAAAGACTAGATTAATTGTGCCCTGGCTGGCGTAGCTCAGTGGATTGAGTGCGGGCTGCGAACCAAAGTGTCGCAGGTTCGATTCCCAGCCAGGGTACATGCCTGGGTTGCAGGCCATAACCCCTAGCAACCGCACATTGACCTCTCTCTCTCTCTCTCTCCCTCCCCTCTCTAAAAATAAATAAATAAAATCTTTTAAAAAATAAAGGCTAGATTAATTGCCAAGAGTAATAGGTTCATAAAACCATATTAAAATTAGAAGTAATTGAAAATAAACCTTTACATACTTACGAGACTTTAAATCATATTCCATTAAGAAAGAAAAAACCCTGCATATTTAGGGAGAACTGATTCCAAACTTGTTTTCAGAGAATCATGACAATTTAAAATTGTAAGAGATCTTATTTAAGAGATGAAAATGCTCCAATCTAGAAAGAATGAATACTTTCCAAGCTTATATACAGAAAAAAGACTGAAAAAATACCAGATTAAAATCTGTGCTAAATACTTTTGATTTGCCTCTTGAGTTTTACTCTCCATTCTTCTGTATCGTGTGCTATGGTTTGAAAGGCTTCTGACTGGCTTATGCAGTGGGCAACACTATCAGGTTAGTGGAAAGCAGGAGAGGGAGTTTAGCATATGTAATCCTTCTACTATCTCCCACTAGGGTCACCCTGGGCAAAATTTATTTCTTGCTTGAAGTCATATTTTCTTCCAGTCAGTCTTTACCACATAGCTATTACAAGCTACTGTGATAAGCCTCAGGGTACTGCATGATCCCTGTGGTTTACCTGTGCTCTGCTCTTTTTTAAGCATTCTTTAAATTACCTATTTTTATCACCATCTTTTTTTGTTTTGACTCTGATGCCCATAGAAATCATAGCTTTAACTGAAGGCTAAGAATTTTGTGTTTCATGAGCCGACATTTTCTGCCTCCGAATATGGTTATGGGATTGTTGCTGCCTGGAAAGTTATTGATTACACAGATGACATAAAATGACCCAATGATACCCAAGGATGTTCAGAAGATGACTCATTCTTGCATAAAGTTATATGTGCCTAGTTTCTAACATGTAGTTTAATGTGTCATTGTAAAAGTAAATTAATGTAAATAAATACTTTGATAGTAACCGAGTACCAAATATTTTTATAACTGAGAAAAACAGTGTATCCAAAACAGTTCAATGAAATGCTATTATCAATGGATTTATATTGCATTATCTGTTAGTTTGTGTATTTATTTTTTATTTGTAATCAAAGTTCTTCAATGTACTGGGGGGAAATTACATAGGAAAATGCACTAATAAGCAAGTGATAGTTACAACATGCCAACTCACTAACTGGCAATAGAGTAAATAAGTATAGTCACCTGCCAAACATACCTTTCCCCATATCTCTTATCCACCACTTTTTGGAAAAAAAATTTTTTTACGTCAGGTTCCTCCCACTATTAGTCTTCCTTTGGTGGTAAATGTAGCCATTTAAGGAATCAATTTTTTATGATTGTGGCAATACCTTTATCAACTTAAAAATTATGTTCTATTTATTCCCTTTTTTGATGTTGTGAGTCTTTTAGTTTATGAACACACAATGACCCCTTAGTGGTTCAAAAGAAGTCCATCTAACATAGGCCCTGTGTCTAATATTATCCATCATGCAAAATAATGGAAATGTATACTCCAAAATAGTTACTTTTAATGAAAAGTTCAGCATCCAATGAGGCTATAAATAACGAGTAATTGGATATACAGATTTTAAGTTCAGAAACATGGTAAAATGGATTAGATAAGCCATAGTTAATATACTTTTCTTGTCTTATCATATCAATAATTTCTCCGTGTGTTATTTTATCTTCATTGGATTCAGGTGTTGAAGCCACAACTAAAGTTGCTTATCTTCTCCAGATATCTTTAAATATTTGCCAACTGGAATTAATGTCTAGCATGAAAGTTTTTAAAATTATTTTATCTTAACCTAGAATCAGTAGAAAAGATCAATCAATATTACTTTATTTTATTCAGCACATTAAGGTAAATATTCAATGCTCTTGCTAAATTTACTTCTCCAAAGAGTGGCATGGCTAAAAAAGACGTGTAACTTAGCGCAGATTAATCTGATATTCAATCTTAGAAGCCAAATTGCCTTAAGACATGGGAGAGTGGACTCATTATCCGTCAAAATCTTAGAGTAAATTTGTTGGTGTCCATAAATTAAAACATGTTCTTAAAATGCATATTTAAAATATTTAATATGACATTAAATGACAACACTAAAATAATACTGTAATATATGCAATAGGTAGGTAAACTTCTGTCTTTTACATTATATAGACTTATATTTTAGTGAAATATTTATGCGTTTTTAAAGCAAGGTTCAAACTTGTGAATTTCAATTTAAAGAAATTAGGACATTTTTAACTGGAAAAAGCTCCCTCAAGATTCCAGATTACCAGAAACCACAATATTTAAAATACTTTGTTTAGCATGTAACCAAAACACTTTTCACTAAATTATAATATTTCAGAACTACATTCTGTCTTCAAATTACTTTCTAATTACTCAAAATATCACTTGCTCCAAAGATTACATCAGAACTTTGTACTGACAGGTAATAACCTTTAGACTCTTAAATTAACTGACAAAGGGTACATCATAATTTTGCATGAGTTTTCTTAGGACCTGTGTTGCAACTCTCCAAGACTGGGCAGGTCCATGGTATTCGCACAGATGGAATAATGTTCATGGGGTCATTGGGATGTCTGACATGCCTTTATTCACAGGTGGGTGAGCCATGCACGCTACAAGCTGCTTGACTATCTGCATGTCTCTGTGTGGCACGTGTCATGGCCCTTGCTCCCCAGCATGGCACCTATTGTGGCACCTGTCCCCTTACATGTCTCTCATCATCATTGCCCCCAGCAGGTGGTCCCTACCTGTGTAAGTACTAGAGGGAAACAAAGAGGGAAAACTACCAGAACATTATATAACATAACATAATTCTGTGCATCTGAGCCCACTTCATGTTATGGGAACAGTTTATCAGACCCAGTCTCAAGGCTGTGAGAACACTGCTCCCCTTAGTTACCCAGATACCTGGGTGAGGAAGCCAGACTGCCTCCACTTACTTTACAGCACCCTACAAGTAAGATTCATCACCATAACCTGTATTCACTGGTTTTTACAACAGCCAGATATACTTAATAATGTTATGTGATCGGTTCAGATTCTTTTAATTAGAAAGAAAAGAAGTCCACCAGGTTAGCACAGGGTAATAAGACTTTATCATAAACTTACATGTGGCAAAGGTCTAGAGCTAGAATGAAAAGGCATCACAAGAAGAACAAATTCCAGGGACCAGATTCTCATCCCAGCTCTCTCCTGGCTAAATGATCTTTTTGTTTGTTTGTTTGTTTCTGGGTTTTGTTTTGTGTTGCTTTGTTTGCAGATCTTTTCTAATCGTCTCTCAATTGACTTACTCTGCTTACTCATGCTTTATGGTAGTTCAAATATTTAACTTGAAGATGTGTTTATTCAATTTGAAAAGCAAATATTTACTGGGACAGACTATGTTCTAGCTATAGATGACTTCATTTTGCCATGTCTCCAACTCTGCCTCATTTAATGTCAGTTTCTTTCTTTTTATTATGGTTCTTATACAAGCCTATTATATGCCTCTTTATGCTTCCAAATTTAAGTTCTCAAAAAAAATCACTGTGCTACAGAAGCTATAAAATGTGGCAAGGATCCTTTTAACTCTTCAAATCTGTGTATTTTAAGCACATACACTGTCTAAAGATTTTTTAATGTAATTAACTCCCAAAATTTAAAAAAAAATGAGAAATTTTTACCCCCAAAAAATCCTAACTTCTGCAACCACTTTGGAAAAACAGAGGTTTTGACAACACTACACTTTTGTACTTTTTCAGAAAAAAATCACTTGCAGCTGATTCACTAGGTAGCCAGCCCCCTAGACAGAGCTTGTGCTGTCCAGATTGCCACCAGTTCCAGTTGTGTCCCACTCTACAATGAGATTCTTCAGCCTTTCATTTTCATCTCCATGCCCTGGATTATTTTAGAGGACAGCCTCTGAGCAGCAGAAAGTGATCTGCTTGTTCCTCGGGCCTCCTTCAGTCTTTGACATGGTCTGCGGGACCTCTGGCACTCTCCAGCTGACATGCCCTGGTCCCTCCCAGCACACTCCCAGCATGGTGGCCAGCCCCTGACTGAGCTTCCCTGCAATAAGACTCATGACTCTTCAACTTCACGATAGCATGAAAGGGATAAGCATCCCTTAGAAACTGTATATTGAATTCTGAATTTTTGTTTGTAGGGCAAGCAATATAGAATATGATACTTTCCCACTCTCTTCTGATCTTGGATAGCAGCAAGATGATTTTGCCCAACTGCAGGCTAGTGTAAGTGTTCTGAGCACACTGAAGGGAGGTTAGGTTAAGCTATAATGGTCAGTAGGTTAGGTGTGTTAAATGCACTTTTAACTTATGATATTTTCACCTTATGATGGATTTATCAAGATGTAACCTCATTATAAGTCAAGGAACATTTGTATAGTTACCTAATTAACAGAAGCTATAGGTGATACAATTTTTCTTGCAGGAGGGTAAGGATAGGCAGGCCAGTATATTAACCTATTTAATTTAATAATAATGAAAACAAACTTGAATATGTTGAAATAAAAAAAATTCCAGCAGAAGAAGATTCAACACCTTTTATAAATAATGTGGCTCAGAAGTCATACGATGGCTTTCAGGGCAACCACTCCGAAGCCAAGAGGGTGCATCCATCCATCAGTGCACTCAGAGGATCTCAGGAAATCAAAGGCTTGGTGGCACTGAGCCTCTGAGCTCTCACCAGAGCTCGAGAGCTGCTAAAACATAACTCACCAAAAATCTTTTGCCATGGAAAGCTGAGCTCACAGGCTCTGTATCTGATCTCTTACAGCAGAGTCAGCAAACCACAACCCAGGGCCCCAGATCTGCCTGCTGCCTGTTTTTGTAAAGAAAGTTTTGTTGGAACACGGCCATGCCCATTTGTTTACCATTGTTTCTTGGCTGCTTTCACATTATAAGGTCAGAGCTGAGTAATTGTAAAGACACTGGCCCACAGAGACTAAAATATTTACTATCTGACATTTCACAGAGAACGTTTGCCTATCTCTGTTCTAAAGACATAGCTAGATACCCAAAATATATTACACAGTGGCCCTTCTGATGCAGATTCTTTTCCTACCATGCTAAATTCTGCTTCATCTTAATTTAATTCCTTTATTTGACCCTGGCTGAGATGAAGAACTATACATGATATCATTAATAACATTTATTTACTCTGAAATCTGTTGGCAAATGATGGACAATGTCTTTCTGTAACTAAACCGTGCAAGTTTTATTTCATGCTAATCATATTCCCTGGATAAGTATTTCAATCAAAATAAAGATCTTTTACAAATACATGCTTAATTCTCTTAACAACTTAAATCCCATAAAAACTCCATTTATTTTAAAATTTGTTTTGATCATGGCAAAATTGACTCATTAAGACTCATACTGGAAAAGTAAAATTTTCTTTTATACCCTCACAGAGCACATCACCGATAACATTTGTAATTCCCTATAAATAGCATTTCTTTTAGAAATAATTGCCATTTTTCGTAATGCTTGTTGTGATATTTCCCATCTTTACTAGTCCCCATGCCTCCCATTTTCCCAGAGAATGTGTATTACAGACATGCACTAGATAGCAGGCTGTTTCAGAATGAGTGGAAAAGGAGGTTCAGCTCACATTAGCATAGGCTTTTAACATATAGTCTGTTAGAAACTCCCTCCATGATTATTCCCCCCAAACATATAGGTCTCTTCTTTCATTAACTTCAGAAAATAAGAATTACTTAAAATGAAACTGGCAATAAAATGCTTACTTCATTTTAGCAATAACTAGCTACAATGGCCAGTTGCCCTCTACATTACAGACAGCAAAGTATAAAATATCTCATGTTTATCTAGAAATATATAATGTGGGTATAGAAATATAACTATAAAATTACTTTAAAAGACTTAAAACAGTAAATGTAGATGTGATGGTTAATTTTATGTTAACTGGCTATGGGGTGCCCAGACAGTTGGTGAAACATTATTCTGGATATTTGTGGGAGGGCTTTTTAGAATAAGAGGAACATTTAAGTAGACCAAATAAAGCAGATTGCATCCCCTAGTGCGAGTGGGCCTTACCTGATCAGTTGAAGGGACAAAGAGAACACAAAGGCTGGTGCTTCCCTGAGTCAGAGAGAATTCTTTTGCATAGATTGACTTGAACTGAAACATTGGCTCTTCTTGTGTCTTGAGTCTGCTAGCCTCTAGATGGGAGCTACATCATCAGCTCTCACGGATGTTCAGCTTGCCACCTCAGCCTGCAGATACTGGCACTTCATAATCGTACATCATCATATAGAAATACACATTTATTGGTTCTGCTTCTCTGGACAACCCCAACTCATACAGGGGAGAAATACTGTGTTCCAGTTATTAGTCAGAGCCCAGTCAGGAAAAATGTCAACTCAGTTACACCAGAGAGGCATAAAGCTCCAAACTAGGTGAATGAAAAGACTGAACAAAACACACACACACACACACACACACACACACACAGCCTTATAGAGTCACAGACGTATCAACTTCGGAAGCAGTTACCACCCTTAGGGCTGAGGAAACAAAGGGAATTAATAGTTTGAGAATGTATCACAGAGCTGAAACTCAGACATTCAAAGAGGTGCACAGGGAGTTAGTTGGTGCAGAGGCCTCTGAGGGGGCCTGATGAGGCGGATTCTGTGAGGGCTGGAAAATGAGAAAAATGGATACAATTGCTGCTGCCAGCAGGAGAAATGTCACTCCTGAGACGCTCACAGGACAGAAGCCAACCTGAAGCCACAGAAAGAAGCAAGTCCCTAGTCCTCTTCCTGCTTTGCAGTCTCCCTCTAGCACTCTCTAGTGGCAGAGCTTGACACAGCCGCTGGCAAAAAGGAAGTGTGGCTTGCAGAGCCCTATTTCTGCAATCAAAAAACAAGGTATGCAAGCGGAGGGTAGGGGGGGAACCGAGTAAAGAGACAGCAGACATCCATTTTTCTCAAGTGCATTTATGGATATAAAAAGATGGGAGGTAGGAGAATGGTGATTTAGAATACTATAAAGTTCAACTGTAATTAAAAAAAAAAAACAGGCAAAGGTAGTGAACAAACAGAGTTTGTCAAAGAACATGTGTAAAGGGCACAGGGACAAAGCCAGAGGTGGGGTAGGGTCGAGGGTGGGAGGGGGGGATGGTTAGGGTGGTGCAGTGGTGGGGGAAAAATGGAGATGACTGTACTTGAACAACAATAAAAAAGAAAGAAAGAATAATAAGTAGTTTTACATCATGGACTTGAGGAACAACAATACTCTGAACCATACAGGAATGCAGGATAAATTAATTAAATAAATTGTTGAGAAATAGATTCTGTTATATCTTCAGATTTGTAGTGATTAATCAATACATTGTACTACAAAGAAATCTGAGATATCCTTATTTTATATATCATACTGAAACAAAATTCATATTCAGTTGGACTAAAACTTTGAGTATATATGATAAAGATACTAAAATAGAAGAAAATAGTGATTACTATTTACTTGATTTCAGGGGGTAGAAAGAATGTATAAGCATAAAAAGAAAAGAAAGCATTAAAGGAAGAGTTACATTGATCACATGTAGTATATGACTTATATAAACAAAGTCATTATGTACAAAAATGAAAGGGATAATGATTCCTAGAAATAATTTTGTGCAAAGCAAGAGATATGCTTCTCATCATCCCCTCAAATGAAAAAATTAATAATATGCATGAAAATTCCTCCCTAAAAAAGTGAGCAAGATATCTGAACAAGTAACAAGAAAGAAGAAATAAAAGTGGCAAAAATATATGAAAACTTAATCTTCCTTAGTAATTAGTGAAATGCAGATAACATAAAAAATTCATACTTTTGTATGCAATTGGCCAAGGCAATGCCTAATACTAGCAATAATAAAGGTGTTTTCGCAATTTTCTTGCAGGAGTAAAATTGGCACAGCCTACTTAGAATACAAGATAGCAATATGTGCCTTACAATCTTAAATAAATTTCCCATTCCTAGAATCTAGCATAAGGAAATGAACAGAACTGTAATTAAAGGCTTGGCAATGGAATGTGAATTGCAATTTTCTATTATCATAATAGAAAAGTTTAAAGAAACTAAATATCTAACTGTAAGAAAATTACAGTACAGCCATGGGATGAAGGATTATGTAGTAACTGAAAAACATGTTCTGTAAATAAACTCTTGGCATACTCAGAAAACTTTCAAGACATGCAAGGTTAAAAATAATAAAACCAAAATGCAAAATAATGATTTTGCATTTATGTAATATATTTTAAAAAATAACAACCATAGTCTCGGTATAGGAAAATGATAGGTGATTGTTGATTGTTTTACCTCTTAAAATATTTTAAGAACCACTCATAAAATCAGACTACTAAAGCATAGGTTTCTTCTCACATAAGACTGGTTAAGGAAAATATTACTCAGAACCTGAACACCAATTTCAGAGCCAATAGATCCCCTCATTGCTCCCCCAAAACAAAATTCAGAGAGAATTGAGACAACTTCTGCAATAACAAAGTAAAAAGATTCAGTCTTCTCTAAATATCAACTGCTCATTCTTTAAAATTCCAGAGAGTATAAACAAGTTTTCTAGCAATAAACATTTGCCAAATATCAACTATGAAATTCTATTTTCTGGACAAAATAATAAGCTAAATGCTGTTCATATTGTTCCAAACTTAATTTTCTGACTTCTTCCCTGAGCTCCAGAGTCCCACATTTAATTCTCTATTCGGGATCTAACCTTTAAGGTTTTGTGGAGTTCACCAGCGAACATGTGCAAAAAGTACAGTTGTATTCCCTCTGTCCTGTCCTAGCTCCTCAAGCCCCTGTATCAGCAGCTTCTGCCTCCTCACTTTCTCAAAAACACATCTAATTCTTCATGCCCAAATTTGACATTTTTCTCTTTCTCCAGCTGTATCCTTCATCTATCCAGTTCTAATTCAATGAAATGCTACTACCTGGCGGAAGCCCCCTCATCTCTCTTGTGCTGCTGAATAGCCTTCCATCATGTTTCCTAGCTCACACTGTTGCTCATCTTCCCAACTGCCCATTTGTCACAAAATAGTTATAGTGGCTATTAAAAATACTAATTAGGTAGCATCATTCTCTGCATTAAGAATCTCTAAAGTTGCTGTCTTAATTTGGGTTTCCCCTGAAGCAGACCTTGATAAGGTTTGAAGTACAAAAAATTTGTTTTGCAATTGATTCTAATGAACACCAGCCAGAGACTGAGGACACAAGATAGAAAAGGGAAGAAAGCCACAAGTGGTACATTACTAAGAACATTGTCACCATGAGCAATTCAGGCTCTTGGTAGAATTCAGTTCCTTGTGTTTTTAGGGCTGAAATTCCCTATAAAGTCCTCGCTGCATATCTTCTGGGTGCCACATTCAGTTCCTCAAGGGTGTTTGCATTCCTTGCCAAATGGCCCCTTCCATCTTCAAGCCAGCAGGAGTATATCAAATTATTCTGGACTTGCCCTCCTGTCCTCAGCCAGAGAAAACTGACTGCTTTTAAGGGCTAATGTGATTAAATCCATCCAGATAATTATCTTAAGATCAACTGATTTGGAATATTAATCACATATGCAAAAATCCCTTTACAGTAATACCTAAATTTGTGTTTGACTATCTAGGAAAATACATATACACACTAGGGGCTGGGAATCTTGGGAACTCATCTTAGAATTCTGCCTACCATACCATCCCAAGGTTCAGTCAATCTACCAGTTCTCCATAATGGTGTATAAGGCAGGGTCAGTGGCTTCTCTGTTCTTAGGCCCATTGTTAACCTCCTTCAAAAAAAAGAGTGAATTCTTTGGCCTAAGGCTATATTATGCTGAACCCCATTTTGATAAATCAAGATCAGTTGACTTCAAGTGACCCCTTTGTGAATAGGGGTGCTAGTGCTGGCACTGTTGGCATGAAATGCAAACCCATACCTGTAATATATATCCATCTAAACAATGATTAATTGATGCCCCTCCTTAGGTGGAAGATGTCAGGTGTAATCAATTTGTTTCAAGTCGCTTGTTACTCTCCTCCAGGAATGTGTTTTCAGAGCTTTTAAGGTTGGTTAGATGTTCAGCAACAATAACAGCTATATGCCTTGGCTACATGGTATTCTTAGTCTTTTTCCCCAGGGCCTCTCCATTTTGGGCTTGTGCAATCAGTGGAGTGGTTGAGGGCAGAAACTGACTGATCTCCATATGATTACCTTATCTTACACAGAGATTATCCAGTGTGGTAGGATGAGGAACATCTGTTGCTAGTAGGCATTATCGTGAGACGAAAAGAGCCATGCAGTCTGTGCGGAGTCCTGCAGATCCATCCACACACTTCTTTCCCACGTGTCATTGCTCTGGACCTGCCAGGTCCCTGACCAATCAGTCAAATTATTTGTCACTGAGCGGACCTCTGTGTATATATCCTGAATCTCAACTACTTCTCTCTCCCTTCTAAGTTGATGACTAGATAAGTTTTGCTTAAATGTCTGCCAGTTGGGGGGATGTCTCCCTTAGCACTATCTTTCAGGACCCTCATTACCTAGAGTTGCAGTGTATCAATTATCCATTTGAATATTTTTAGCATTATAACTAGCCAATCCACCCTCTTTTCAAACGGCTTTATTGAAATATAAAGCACACACCATACAACCCACCATTTAAAGTATATAATGCACTGGCTTTTAGTATGTTCACAAAATTGCTCTTTCATTATCACAATTAATTTTAGAGCATTTTCATTACCTCAGAAAGAAAGCACTTACCAATTATTCCCTAACCTTCCACCTCTTCCAGTTCCAAGCAATCACTAATCTGCTTTCTAACTCTATAGATCTGCCCACTCTGAGAATTTTATATAAATGGTATCATACAAAGTGTGGTCCATTGTAACTGGCTTCTTTCACTTAGCATAATGTTTTTGAGATTTATCCATGTTTCAGCATGCATCAGTACTCAATTTCTTTTTATTGTAAAATAATATCCCATTAATGGATATAACATGTGTTCTATATTCATCAGTTGGTGACATTTGGGTTGTCAGTGATGTCATGGGATTCTGAGAAATCAGCTTAGGGTTGATTCTGAATGTGGCACTTCTCTTATATGGTGGATCTTTGCTGTTTCTGACTGTCCTTAGGACTTGGTGGGTGGCAACACCTAGTTTACGGTAGAAACTCTGACTGCATAGACATAGGCATTTGATGATCCATCATCAGGAACTCACCCTACCAAAGCCCAATACCATAGCAGGAGAGAAATTTGCATAATCTATGACCTTGTTGGAGAGCCCAAAGACTGCTTTGTGAATCTCCTTTTGGATGTTGCCCGAGACTTGACATGTTGTCATTATTTACCACAGATTCTTCTAGAAATGTGGAATTTGCCAGATCTCATAGAACACTCATCAAGACTGCTTACACTGCAACCTGAACTTGCCACAAAATTGTCCCTCACTGTAAATCCTAGTCAAAACTGGTAGCTTTCTAAGTAGCTTGATAAATGGGTCAGAGAAATACTTTCTAAGTGTGGCACCAGCAGTATCCGGTGCTTTCCATTTTATTTAAAACTAAAAGCAGAACAGTGTGTGCCATGGCATGCAGATGACTTCATGAGCCACCCTTCCTCACCCACGTCTCCTACCTAAGCTGCCACCACTCACTATGACTTCATATTACTTCAGAGAAGGCAAAATTTAATCTGTCTTCAGGCCTCTGTACACTCTGTGCCTCTGACCTAAATGCTCTTCCCACACATCTCCTCAGACTGGCCCCTTCCCAGCAGTCTGGTCTCTGTCCAAATAGCAGCACCACAGATTCAGACAGATTGTCCTTCCTGACTGCTCAACACAAGTTCCTCCCTCCTTTCACTTCCCCTTGCTTTGAATTCATTCTATTCTCTGTTTTACTCCTTTATGAAACTTACCTCTAAAATTATGACACATGTTTATTCATTTACTTATTTATTTCCCCCCTTAAGAATATAAACTTCACAGAAGCATTGAACTTGCCTACCTGGCTCTCTGGTGCATGCCTTCCATCTGACACTCATTGAATAAGTGAATAAAGTAAGTAGAGGGATTGTCATGGATAGTCATTTTACAGAAAGAAGAAATTGACATTTTTTTCTTTTGTATATAATTTTATTTTAATTGTTGTTGCGGTACAATTTTCTATCTTTTATTCCCATCTCAACCCACCCACCCAGCCCTTCCCTCCCATTTGTACCCACCCCTAGTTTTTATCCATGTGTCCTTTATACTTGTTCCTGTAAACCCTTCCCTTTTTCCCCTGAAATTCCCTCTCCTCTCCCCTCTGAACACTGTCAGACTGTTCTCTATTTCAGTGTCTTTGGCTATATTTTGGTTGTTTCTTTGTTTTGTTCTTTAGGTTCTTGTTAAAGGTGAGATCATATGGTATTTGCCTTTCACTGCCTGGCTTATTTCGCTTAGCATAATGCTTTCCAGCTCCATCCATGCTGTTGCAAATGGTAGGAGCTCCTTCTTTCTTTCTGCTGCATAGAAAATTCCATTGTGTAAATGTACCATAGTTTTTTGATCCATTCATTTACTGATGGGCATCTAGGTTGCTTCCAACACTTGGCTATTGTAAATTGTGCTGCTATGAACATTGAAGTGCATAGGTTCTTTTGGATTGGTGTTTCAGCATTCTTTGGATATAATCCTAGCAGTGGAATTGCTGGGTCAAAAGGCAGGTCCATTTTTAGTTTTTTGGGAAAATTCCATACTGTTTTCCACAGTGGTTGTGCCAGTCTATGATCCCACCAACAGTGCACTATGGTCCCCTTTTCTCCACAACCTTTCCAACACTTGTTGTTTGTTGCTTTGTTTATGATGGCCATTCTGACTGGAGTGAAGTGGTATCTCATTGTGGTTTTAATATGCATCTCTCCGATAGCTAGCAATATTGAACACTTTTCATGTGTCTCTGGATCCTCTGTATGTTCTCCTTGGAGAAGTGTCTGTTCAAGTCCTTTGCCCACTTTTTAATTGGATTGCTTGTCTTCTTAGAGTGGACTCCTGTGAGTTCTTTATATATTTTGGAGATTAAACCCTTGTCCGAGGAATCATTGGTAAATATGTTTTCCCATACAGTTGGTTCTCTTTTTATTTTAATACTATTTTCTTTAGCTGTGCAGAAGCTTTCTATTTTGATGAGATCGCATTTGTTTATTATTTCCGTTATGTCCCTTGCTCTGGGGGACGTATCAGTAAAAATGTTGCTGCGTGAAATATCTGAGATTTTTCTGCCTGTGTTCTCCTCTAGGACTTTAATGGTGACATGGCTTATATTTAAGTCTTTTATCCACCTTGAATTTATTTTTGTGTATGATGTAAGTTGGTGATGGAGTTTCATTTTTTTGCACATTGCTGTCCAGTTCTCCCAACACCACTTGTTGAAGAGACTGTTTTTTTCTCCATTTTATGTTGCTGCCCCCTTTGTCAAATATTAATTGGCCGTAGAGACTTGGGCTTATTTCTGGGCTCTCTTTTCTGTTCCATTGGTCCATGTGCCTGTTTTTATGCCAGTACCAGGCTCTTTGGATTACAGTGGCCTTGTAGTATAGTTTAGTGTCAGGCATTGTGATCCCTCCTACCTTACTCTTCTTTCTCAAAATTGCAGCAGCTATTCAGGGTCGTTTGTGGTTCCATATAAATTTTTGAAATGTTTGCTCTATGTCTGTGAAATATGCCATTGGTACTTTAATAGGTATTGCATTGAATCTGTAAATTGCTTTGGGTAGTATGGAAATGTTGATAATGTTAATTCTTCCAATCCATGAACAGGGTATATGTTTTCATTTGTTTGTGTCTTCCTTGATTTCTTTCCTCAGTGTTATGTAGTTTTCTGAATACAGGTCTTTTACCTCTTTGGTTAGGTTTATTCGTAGATATTTTATTTTTCTTTTTACTATTTCAAATGGGATTTTCTTCTTGATTTCTGCTTCTGCTGTTTCATTGTTGGTATACAAAAATGCCTTTGATTTCTGGATATTGACTTTGTATCCCACTGTTTTGCCAAATTTACTTATTAGGTCAAGCAGTTTTTTGGTTGAGTCTATAGGATTTTCTACGTATACTATCATGTCATCTGCAAACAATGACAGTTTTATTTCCTCCTTTCCAATTTGGATGCCTTTTATTTCCTTTTCTTGTCTAATTGCTGTGGCTAAAACTTCCAATACTATATTGAATAAAAGTGGTGAAAGTGTACAACTTTGTCTTGTTCCTGATCTTAGTGGAAAAGATTTTAGTTTTTCCCTTTTGAGTGTGATGTTGGCTGTAAGTCTCTAATATATGGCCTTTATTATGTTGAGGAATGCTCCCTCTAGTTCCACTTTGCTGAGTGTTTTTATCATAAACGGTGCTGTACCTTATCAAATGCTTTTTCCACATCTATTGATATGATCATGTGATTTTTGTCTTTGCTTTTGTTTATGTGAGGTATCACATTTACTGATTTGCGAATATTGAACCATCCTTGCATCCCTGGGATGAATCCCACTTGATCATGGTGTATGATCTTTTTAATGTATTGTCCGATGTGGTTTGCCAATATTTTGTTGAGGATTTTAGCATCTATGTTCATCAGTGATATTGGCCTGAAGTTTTCTTTCTTTCTTTTTTTTAAAGATTTTATTTATTTATTTTTAGAGAGGGAATGGAGGAGAAAGAGAGAGAGAGAGAAACATCATGTGCACTTGCTGGGGGTCATGGCCTGCAACCCAGGCATGTACCCTGGCCGGGAATCGAGCCTGCAACACTTTGGTTCACAGCCCGTGCCCAATCCACTGAGCTACACCAGCCAGGGCTTGAAGTTTTCTTTCTTTGTTGTGTCTTTATCTGGTTTTGGGATTAGGATGATGCTGGCTTCAGAAAAAGAGTTTGGGAGTCTTCCATGATTCTGGATTTTTTGGAATTCTCTGTGGAGGATAGGAGTTAGCTCTTCCTTAAATGCTTTGTAGAATTCTCTTGTGAATCCATCCAGGCCCGGACTTTTGTGTGTCAGGAGTTTTTTTCTTTTTTTTTTTTTTTTTAAAGATTTTATTTATTTATTTTTAGAGAGGGAAGGGAAACATCAATGTGCGGCTGCTGGGGGCCACGGCCTGCAACCCAGGCATGTACCCTGGCTGGGAATCGAACCTGCGACATTTTGGTTCACAGCCCGCGCTCAATCCACTGAGCCACGCCAGCCAGGGTGCAGGAGTTTTTTTCATTAATGCTTCAATTTCATCTGCTTTTATTGGTCTGTTCAGGCTTTCTGCTTCTTTTTTATTGAGTTTTGGAAGATTATATTTTTCTAGAAATTTGTCTATATCACCTAGGTTTTCAAATTTCTTGGCATACAGTTCTTCATATTAATTTCTTACAATCCTTTGTATTTCTGTGGTATCAGTGGTAATCTCTCCTCTTTCATTTCTGATTGTGTTTATTTGGGTCCTTTCTCTTTTTTTTTCTTGATGAGCCCACTTAAAGGCTTGTTGATTTTGTTTATCTTTTCAAAGAACTAGCTTCTGGATTCATTGATCCTTAGAATTCTGATTTTAGTCTCTATGTCATTTAATTCTGCTCTGATCTTGGTTATTTCCTTCCTTCTGCTTGCTCTGGGCTGTCTTTGTTGTTGTTCCTCGAGTTCTTGTAGATGTAGGGTTAGGTTTGAAATGTTTATATCTTTTTTAGGTAGGCCTGTATTGCTATGAACTTCCCTCTCAGGACAGCCTTGGCTTTGTCCCATAAGTTTTGGGCTGTTGTGAGTTCATTTTTGTTTGTTTCCAGAAGCTTTTTGATTTCTTCCTTTATTTTATTCTTGACCCATGCATTATTTAATAGCATGCTATTCAATCTCCATGATTTTGAGTGTTTCAGGTTTCTTCCCTTAGGGTTGGTTTCTAGTTTTAGTTCTTTGTGGTCAGAGAAAATGCTTGGTATAATTTGAATTTTCTTGAATTTGTTGAGACTTGCTTTGTGTCCTATCATGTGGTCTATCTTTGAAAATGTTCCATGTGCATTTGAAAAGAATGTGTATTTTGCTTCTTTGGGATGAAGGACTCTCTCTCTCTCTATATATATATATATCAGTTAAGTCCATTTCCTCTAGGGCATTATTCAATGCCACAATATCTTTGTTGATATTTTGTTTGGAAGATCTTTCAACTTTTGACAGTGAGGTGTTAAAATCCCCTACTATAATTGTGTTGCTGTCAATATATTTCTTGAAATCCTCTAAGATTTTCTTTATGTATTTGGGTGCTCCTATGTTGGGTGCATATATATTTACAATGTTTAAGTCTTCTTGGTGGATTCTTCCCTTGAGTATTGTGAAGTGACTTTCTCGGTCTTTTTTTATGGCCTTTTTTTGAAGTCTATTTTGTCTGATATCAATATTGCTACCCCAGCTTTTTTTTTCCAGTCCATTTGCTTGGAAAATTTGTTTCCAGCCCTTCACTTTTAGCCTCTGTATATCTTTTGTCCTGAGGTGGGTCTCTTGTAGGCAACATATGTGTGGGTTATGCTTTCTTATCCATTCAGCTATTCTATGTCTTTTGATTGGAGCATTTAATCCATTTACATTTAAGGTTATTACTGATAGGTACTTATTCATTGCCATTTTCATACCTGTGTTCCTTTCTCCCCCCCCCCCCCCCCTCTCTCTCTCTTTTCCTCCTTTTCCTTAAAGCAGGACCTTTAGCATCTCTTGCACAGCTGGTTTAGTGGAGGTGTTCTTTTAGACTTCTTTTATCTGGAAAGCTTCTTATTTGGCCTTCTATCTTGTATGAGAGCCTTGATGGGTAAAGTAGCCTTGGCTGGGACCTCTGGTTCTCATTACTTGGAATATTTCTTGCCATTCTCTTCTGGCTTGGAGTGTTTCCATTGAGAAGTCAGCTGCTACCCTTATTGGGACTCCTTTGTATGTTACTTCCGGTTTCTCCCTTGCTGCCTTTAAGATTCTCTCTTTGTCTTGGTATTTTGACATTTGAATTATGACATGTCTTGAAGTGACCCTCTTTGGGTTCCTCTTGATTGGAACTCTCTGTGTTTCCTGGATTTGTGTTACTTTTTCTCTCATCAAATTAGGGATGTTTTCCATCAGTACTTTTTCAAATAGATTTTCTATCCCTTGCTCTTCCTCTTCTCCTTCTGGTATCCCTATTATACGGATATTATTACGTTTCATATTGTCTTGCATTTCTCTTAATCCCTCTTCATTCTTTTTGAGCCTCTTTTCCTTTTGTTGCTCCTTCTGGGTGATTTCTTCTACTTTGTCCTCTAGCTCACTGATCCAGTCTTCTGCTTCATCAATCTTGCTTTTCATTCCTTCTACTGTGTTCTTCAGTTCAGAAATTGTATTATTCATTTCCTCTTGGCCCTTTTTGGTAGTTTCTATTTCCTTTTTCATGTTGATATAGTTTGCAATGAGCTCATTGTAGCTTCCCTCTAGTTTCTGGTAGCTCATTGTGAGCTCATCGAGCTTCTGGACAATCATTGCTTTGAACTCAATATCTGATAGTTGAGTTGCCTCTATTTCATTTAGCATTCTTTCTGAGGCTTCCTCCTTTCCTTTCATTTGGGGATTCTTTCTTTGTCTTCCCGTTGTTTGTGAGACTCTTCTTGTTATCCTCAGCTTCTTAAATTGATCAGTTCTGGCTCCCTGGGTTTGTGGTATGAACTTCTGTGGTAGAATACCAGTGAGTTTCAGTGGTGCAGTTTCCTTGATCTCCTGAGCTCACTGGACTTGGGCTGCCATTTAAGTTGGCTCTGTGTTTGTCTTTGGGTTTTGATTATTGTTGGGTCTTTCTTTGGTGGTTCCTTCCCACCAGCTGGTTAACTGAGGGTCACTCTGTCCACAACCTCTTGTATTTTGTCATGCTGGTGAGGGCAGGCTTTGTTGAAGCTGGTTCTTCCATGTGTATGAGGTTTTGAGGGTTCTCTCTTGCTCTTGTTCAGTTGTTTGTACTGGGTACTGTCTCTACTGTTTAGTTTTATTTCCAGATAAGTCCTGGATTGATGTTTGTGTGGTTTTCACTCTCTCCTTCACCTTCTTCTGTTGTTATCTATTAGTGATTCCTTTGTTGTTGGGTTTCCTCTTCCAGTGGGTATCCTGGTGTTCACCACTTCCATCTACACTTTTTTTGTGATCCATTGGAGGGGGAAGGCAAAATGGTTTAAGACAGCAAGAGAGTATGCTATGATATTTACAGTAGCAGCCAGAAGAGAAGAGATAGAAGATCCTTTGGCTATGTATAGTATTAACTGTGATCTTCCACCCAGCTAGCTGATTTTTAGAAATGATAGAAAGAAGATAAGACTCCTTTTGTGGAAGGAAGGATTGTGAGTTGGATCTATAAAGCAGCAAGGTCGTGGGAGGTCAGATTCTGAGGTAAAGTGAGAGTAAAGGATAGTAAATAGATGTAGTGTGTGAGAGAATAGAGTTAACCACTACAGTAATAGAGTTCAGGAAACTGTGAAGTGGACTAAGATCTGGGAAGGGTGTTGTGTAGTATTTATAATTGTATGGAATAGCTATTATTTACAATAATATTAGAGCAACAATCATATGACAGAATCTATGAGATCTAGATAATAAGAGTAGGGAGTATAGAACCTTGAGTAGTGTGCTAATGGGACACAGGTGAGGTGAAGGACAGTACATTAGCAATACATTATGAAAGAGATATCAGGGTGATACAATATACCAGCCTAGCAAAGCATACTATACAGAAAAAAGAGGAATAAAAAAATACTATTTTAAAAAAGATGTAAGAATAATGGAAAAATAATAATACAAATATGCAGTAACTTGCAGGTTCTCTATAATAGCAAAGTGAAATTGGTCTCACTGTAGCAGCTGTTGTGATTCCCCTTCTTTGGGTTCAACTCTGGTCTTTTCACACATCCAGGTTTTTGTCTCACTTGTAGGTATTTAATAAATAAAAATAAGAAAGACAGATGAAGGAAGGAAGAAGAGATAAAATTGAAGAATAGGAAGGAGGAGGGAATAAAACAAGAAAGCAGGAAAGAGAGGAAAAAGAAATTAAAAGAGAATAAAAAAATAAAAAATAAAAAATTAGGAATTGTTTAAAAAATAGAATAAAATTAAAACGTCTCTTGATTTCAACGTGGCCAAACTGGTTTCTCTGGTCTTACTGGCTGCAGCAGGCTGAGGGGTGATTGGTATGGCTTTTCTTCCTTCGGAATCTGCACTCGGCCAGTGGTGCACACTGACTGGGGAGCTATCGTGGCTCCTGGGCCCTGCACCCTGGGTGTGGGAATCAGGTCTTTCTGCAGGGTTACTGCTGTGGACTGGGGTGCAGGGATGCACTCCTGTGCATGCCCTTGGCCTGACCACATCACCCTTCCCAGCAATATAGGGGTGCACAGGGTCCTCCACACAAGCACAACCCTCTGTGCAAACTTGGGATCACTGCCCAGCTGGGTGGCAGGGCCACTGGCAGTTGCTGTAGGAGAATTCCCCAAACAGCATCTGTCTTTTCACTCCTTCCTCTTGAGAAATTCCTCCTATTCAGGCTTGCCACTCTACACCTCGGCCTTGCTTCTCCAGAAGCCCAACTCTCCAGCCAGACCGGTGACCATGGGGGTCAGGGCCTTTTGCACAACCCAACCCCACTGGTGTCCACAGACTCTGAGGGTGCTCACAGCCCTTGTGTGTTTGCTAGCAACTGGGTTCCTCTTGGTGCCGCTCAGACCCTGTTTGGCTGGGAAGGGAGCAGTTGTCCCGGCTTTCTCCCAAGGACTTTTTGGCAAAACTGGCAACGGGCCCTGGGCCTGGGGCTGTAGCCCCCCGACCGGTGCTGGTCCTTGGGACCCTACCGTGTTGTAGCACTCCTCTCAGGGTCTGGTTTTTCGGTTCTGCCACAATCCTTGGTCCCCTATATTCACATATGCTGAGGTATGTTGGTTGCTTGCTCCTCCACTCCATAGATCGGCCAGGATTCTCTCCTGTGTGCAGAGGGAAGCCAAATGTGCTCCCTCCCACTCTGATGTCATTTTCCTTCCACCTAGAAATTGACATTTTAACTGAATAAATAAATGCATCCTAGGGTATAAGATTAAAAACTTGAGTGACTATTAGAACAAAGAATCTCAGGTGTGAAGAATTTTCTTAATACAAAAGAATAAACCTTCAGCACATTTTAATAGAACACAATAATGAAAATTAAGACCTATATCAAAATCTTGAATCAGGATTTTATGACAAGCATCTATTTAAGGACATTTTTAAAATGCTCGTTATGTTTTGCAAAAATTTATTAGGAATGAAAACACTCTTATTTTAAGACATGCAGAGTTAATGACCTCGCTTAACAACCTGATCTGCACTGCCATGATTCTGAAGTAGCTCACAGTTATTATTTGAAAAGAATTCAAGATCTGTATAGATGGAGAGTAATGAGTATGAAGAAGTAAATCTTAGAAGTATTAAAAGTTATTACTTTCTTATTTAAAAGTTTTGTTTGAAGATATATATATCTCCTAATTTGGTTGTTGGACTTTACCCAAGTGGAGTGAGGTAACCGTACATTCTGAATGGTTTTCCTAAAGGTCCCCAGACACTGTGCCTAAGTTTATACACACTAGGTCTATGTACAACCAGATGAGTGCACTAACTGTAGATGAGGGAGAGATGACAGGAGAAAGTGTGAGCAAATCCTAGGAATTTTACTTAATCAAAAGCTTAACATAAGAGAACAGTGTCACTAGATTAATTGTGTCCAGGACTAGGGCATAGATGACACTATCAATTTTGTACTAAGCAGAGTCTCCAAATGAACTGTGTTTCCATTAAGTGCTATATCAGCCAAATGGAGCCTATATGTAAGAGAGTTGTCAGGCTACTGAGGGGTTTAGAAAAATGATAGGAGAGAGGAGTTTTTATCAAAGAGCAGGGAGGAGCTTGGGTGGCAGCACATTACCTCTCTTTAGAGCATATATATTGGATCAACCAAAAAGTCCTTTTAGTATTTTCAGTAACATAAAAGACATATTTTTTATTTTCATCAATAACTTTATTGATTTGGATATGGAGTATGATGGCTATCTCCTATGTGGTATAATGTTGATTCTTCTCAATTAATGTCTCAATTTGATCACTATCCACTTCTACTGATCTACCCAACCATGGAGCATCATCCAGCAAGAAATTTCCAGCACAAAACTTTACAAACCACTTTGACACATTTGATCAGTCACAGCACCTTCTCTATACACTGCACAAATCTTTTTTGTATGCATTTCAGTTAGGTTTTTACCTTTCTTGAAAGAAAAAGAATAATATGCTGAAAGTGTGGCATATTTTCTCCCATGTTCAATATGAAAGTGACTACACAAAAATTCACCAATTGTGATAAGTTTTTTTAAATGAATGCTGATATGACAGCTATCACAATACAATTTAACAAAATTGTTTCAAATGAAATAGACAGCTAAGTCCCATTAGAGACATCTTACGGGGGAAAAAAGAGCTTTTTGGCCAGCCCAATACATATAGAACTAAAAATAATTAATAATAATATTTATAGGGAGTTGGATTATAGTTTACTTTATAGAGAATCTTTTTGACAAGTAGAGGTGTCTCAACATAATATACAGAGCACTGTTCAATTTTTCCCCACCTCCTCTAAATGTGGGATGTTCTAACTCAGAGAGTTAACAGAATGAGCAAAATAGATCTCAAAAGAATACAAATTTAGTTGGGCCACTTAATAGTATAATGGTACACACACATTATATGTATTTGCTCGAACTCATAGAACATGCAACACCGAGACTGAATTCTAATGTAAACTATGGGTTTGGGTCCGAGTACACTGACACAATGCGTCAGTGCAGGTTCATGGACTGTGACAAATGTGCCACCTGGTGGGGCGTGTTGATAATGGAGGTGGTAGTTCATATGTGGGGCCTGGGCGGGGGCCATATGAAAACTTCTGTACCTGCCATGCAATTCTGCTCCAAATCTAAAGCTTCTCTAAAGAATAAAATCTGTTAAAATGTTTTTAAAAGTCAGCTGGGAAAGAATTAGGGATCAAGATTAGAGTTCATTCACCTGAGAAAGATTTTTGAAACTGGGTGAGGAGACCATTGGGATAAAAACGACCAGGAACACTGATTGGCAAAAGCTGTGTATTAGAGGTGGTGCTGGCTGATTTTGTTATATTCCAAATGTGCTACCAAGTTTCCAAAGGTGGCTGCAATGACATCTCTTGTTTTACAACCTGTGACAATGGACTGTGACTCCTATAATCAAGAAGTAAAGTCTATTTCTGCTCTCTCCCACTCCACCCCTGGAACCTAGATTGCCTGTGACCTGTTTTAATAAATCAAATGTCAAAGATGTGATGACTTGCCTCTCTTGGGACTAGACTTTAGGATACCTGGCAGCTTCCATCTTCACTCTTGGAAGGCTGCTGCCATGCTCTAAGAAACTATAGGTCAGCCTGCTGTTGAAGGGCCATGTGGATCCCCAAAGATGAAACACCACAACGAAAGACAGACATGAAGTGGGGATGCACCAGTGTCAGGTAGGAAGCTTTCTTGAGTTATCAGGCCCAGCCCCACTGCCAGTAAATGCAACTGAGTGAATAACCTCACTGACAATAGGCAGATTAGAGGAACAGCTTTCCTAAACCTTGCCCAAATTCCTCACTTACTGAATTATGAGAAATAACAAATCATTGTTGATAAAAACCCTTAATTGTGGGATTATTTGTTCTACATCAACGAACACCTGAACCACTAAGTGTTTATGATCCAGATGTGCATTGTATCAGATTGGGATTTCTAGCCACAGGCGATATTCAAGCTATCCATACATAGGGCAGGTAAAGTTGGACCACATGGCCTATGAGGTTCTTTCTGATATCCAAATACAATAGAAACTTCCTTCCACTTCCTCTGTTTTTAGAAAAAAAATGAGATTAAGTGTGATTTCCTCCATAATCCATAAGAGGAATTTTATGGACTGAATGCATTCCCCCCAAGTTCACATGTTGAAGCCCTAACCACCAATGCAATGGTATTTAGAGATGTAGCCTTTGGGAGGTACTTCAGGTTGGGTTAGGTCGTGAAAGCGGGGCCTTCCCCTCACCATGGGATTATCAGTTCTATAAGAAGAGGGAGAGATCTCTATGAATGTCTCCTTGTCTCTCTATCTCTTTCTGTGTGGGTATGTGGGGGTGGCGTACTCACCAAGGAAAGGCCTGGAACCTTGATCTTAGATTTCCTGGCTTTCAGAACTGTGAGACATAAATTTCTATCATCTAAGCCACCTAATCTATGGTATTTTGTTTTGGCAGTGTTAGCTAACTCACACAGGGAAATTGGTCAGTTGGTCTTCAACTTTCTGATTCCAGAATTTACTCAGTTGCTTGGGGTACAAGATTTATAAAACTGAAGATACTCATCCATATGTAGTTTTCTTGATATTCTTATAAACATGTAAAATGCATTCAAAATAACAATATAAATATGTTATATCATAATAAGTTTGTTTTATCAATATTCAAACTCGTCAGCACTAGGGACTCCTGAAAAACAGTGTTTTAGCCTTGTTCACTAGTCCCTACCTCCACTTCAGGACTATCATTTCACTTCTGTGAAACCAGGAAGTGCACAGTACTTAGATTCTGAATCTCTGAAAAGAAAATAGATGAGAATTCAAGACTCATATGCACACTCTAATTTAACTGAATAATGATAATGGAATGATGAGCTCAACAAGAAATACGATCTCTGTAAAAAGTTGATAAGATATGAAGCATATCTTATGGACAACTTATGGATAAAAAGAGAAAAGGTGAGATGAAGGGAAAAACCATTCTGAGATTTTTTATATATTTTAAACTATCAGCAATCTCTATGAATAAGACAAAAACTGAATGTAAAATGGCTCAGATAATTTGGTAAGAAGGAAGAAAACCTAAAGGATCTTTTAAAGTCAACAGTCCAATAAGATATCACTATTTATATAAAGTAGGGAAGGCACAGGGAGAGCAGTATGAACATGCAGAGAGAAGTCGCCAGTGTGCTCCAGGTAATAACAGAGTAAGAAGAGCCCTGGGTATCCTTTGTCCCAGCTTCAGAGGAGCAAAGGAATAGGGGCGATACTAAAGAGAAAGGAGTACAAATTAGCACTGAGGAGAAAAATAATCTGTAGGGGAAGGGCACAACCAAATACACCTTTCTTATTATGTTGTGAGTGCAAAGTAAATAAGGTAAGAATTGAGTGTAAAGAAAACTACATTTTTATTATTCTTTTGATTGTGAATAAATGATGTAAAGAAATATTGTTAATTGTAGTAAGTGAAATTCTCTTATTTTCTTCTAACTGGTATTCTAACTCTTTTAGTTTCATCTCTTCTTCCTTTGCAAAACTTCTTTTCTTTGCAAAACTTCTAACTTTAGCATATTTTTACAAGAAATTGAGCAGAGTAACAATAAAAACCAAGTATGAAGGAAACTAAAATAACTCATGTTTTTGAGCTGCAAGGGTGGAGGCTCCTAATTGTTTATAATTTTGCCTCTTCTGCATCACATAAAAAGCAAGATGGATTTACATTCAAGTGGCTTTACTATAACAGTCTTAAACTAGACACACCCCAAATGACCATCAAAAGGAAAACGATATATTCTCACAATGAGGTATATTCATACAATGGAATACAATATACAAATAAAAAGAGTAATCTATTCTATTAGCAAAATACAGTCATTTACAGAAACAAACAAAAAACAATACCATCCAAATATAGGCATAATAAAAAAACAGATGGATCTCATGGATATGTTAAGTAAAAAAAAAAAGAGGCAAGAAAAACAGGTACCTTCATGTTGTATGTCTGATTTCAGTTTATAGAAAATTCCAGAACAGGTAAAACTAATCCATGGTGATAGAAGTCAGAATTGTGGTTTCCTCTTGGGTGGGGTGGTATGGAAGATAGGGCACAAAGGAAACCTAGGGAATGCTGGAAATGTTCTCTATCTTTATCTGGTTGGTAGTTTCAAGGATGCAAACATATGCAAATAATTTTTAAACTACATAATTAACAGTAATATACTTTAAATACTCTGCTATGTGTATATTATATATCAATTTTTTTAAAACAAAAAGATTGATAAAATTAGAGGCTCTGTGGCAAATGTGTTAATTTTGGAGAACCCTGGTGTGAGCACTTCAAAAGAAAGACTGTGGTCCCCCAGAGCAGCTGAGCCTGAGACACAAAAAGAGGCTTGTGTAACTGACAATCAGGAGAACCATTCTGCATATATTAAGACATCACAGACAGAGAAAACAAATTGTGGTTTCAATTATAAGTCCTAAATAAAGAGCTGCAAGGGTGGAGGCTCCTAATCGTTGGCTTTGGCTTGCAATTTATCTACTTCCCACGTGGGCAACTCTATGTTGCAACTTCCAACACTGGTAGTAGCAGAGATTTACTTGTTCAACAATGGCAATTCTTCTAAGAAATTAAGAAGGAGAGCTAATAAGGAAATATATGTAAAAAGTAATTACCAGGGAAAAACAGAACACAAACAAGAAATAGATAAAGGCAATGAAGATACAGGCAATAGCGACAGATAATTGCTATGATTATACTTTAAATTTGATTCAGCTTCTTGGCAGCCAGTGAACAGGGGTAAAGATAATCAGGTTTTTAATTCTAATTGTCAGGAAGGAGACAAATATCAGTCTTCCAAAGGAAATGAAAATTTGTCTGGAATTAAATTTATGTTTAAATCCATGTTAAGTGATACCACTGAACCTAACAATATCGTAAAGTAGAAAGATCACTGAATTGGAATTTAAAAGAATAAACATGTAGATGTTTTATCAAGAACTCATTACTTTCCAATTGGGTAATTTTAAACTTTATGAACTTCAGCTTCCCTATCTTTTAAATAAAAAAATTAATAATAATAATAATGCATAATACTAATGCAGACATGCTATATGCTAGGTGCTGAATTAATTTAATCTTCACTAAAGCCTTATTACTAAGGGATTTTATACCTATTTTACTGATGATTAAGTTAGGTCCCTGAGAAGTTAAATGCCTGACCCCAAAATAACATGTAGAAAAACAAAGATAATCATTCATTTTTATTCTACCTTAATAAGTGGTTGTGTAAATCACATGTGATTTCATTAGTCTCTCTGAAAATACTTTACATCTTGTAAATTAAAATCGGCAAATAACTATTTTGTATATATTTAAGGAAAAAGCATTTTACTAGACAAATTGGAGTCCTCAAAGATGTAAATAGTATTTGCCTTGATTTAATAAAATGTCACCACTCCCACAGCAGTGTCCAACTTGTGGCCTGTGGGCCACCTGCAGCTCAGGATGGCTATGAATTCAGCCCAACACAAAATTGTAAATTTACTTAAAACATTATAAGGTTTTTTGTGTGATTATGTATCACAATGTACTTAATGTGTGGCCCAAGACAACTCTTCTCCTTCCAGTGTGGCCCAGAGATGCCAAAAGGTTGGACACCCCTGAGAAAGCCAGTGGCCATGACAGTCTCTTACATAAGAATGTCTTCTCTTCCCTTGATCCCATCCTTTTCTATCCTTTCTCAGGCATTTTCCTGATTTTCTCCATGTCTTCATTATTCACTTTTTATTCTTCAATGATCTCTACCCTGCCCTCATTCAACTTGGTATTAACTGAAATAATGGATGCAATTGGAAAATAAATATATAAGCAGCAAAAGAAAATTGATGGAATGTAAGGAATCACATTCAGAGCACTTGTGATGAGAATAAACCACAATAATTATATTAGCTCAGCTAGATAGAAGTTTTTAAAATGTAAAGTAGATGACCAATAATTTAATTTCAGTAAAGAGAATAAAAAGAAAGTGAAGGCAATGATTACACATAACACTTAAAAAATTGTTTCTCTTGTGTAATTGGAGGAAATCTTTGGTCAAAAGGAAAAACTTTTCAGTTAATAGAACATATTTGTACAGTAACAGGAATCATTGATTAGAAAGAAAGAAACTGTTGTTACAAAGGAAATAGGGGTTGATTGAGAGAAAAAAATATTGTGCAAACAAGAGGAAATGGGATAAAGTGCCCAAATGGAGGGACTAATCTTTAATAGACACAGAGACAAGTCATTAACTGTAATAGTGGAGAAAGCACATTATAAAGTGGCCATGATGTTAGTTGTCTCCAAAATTGCTATTTTTTTCTTCGTTCTTTCAAACATAACCCAAATTGTGTTAAGGTATGCCTAGGGTTGATAAACCCACTAAAATGGAGTAGGCCTAACTGATCATATTTCTTTTTTGATAACCACTGGTTTAAGTATGGGTGCTCAAAGAGATAGAGAAGGAAATTAATGAAAAGTCTGGAGAATTGTTTTCTCCTTGATTAAAAAGAAGAGACATTCAAAGAGAAACTCCTGCAATCGATGGAAGTGTTAGGATGTGATGTTGGAGCTATGTTTTAATCATAGAGAAACTACTCAGAGCTCTGATATTTTGGCCATGGAATTAACCATTCCTGAAACCACATATCTCTGGTTTTATTTAATTTCTTATTATCTAATATCCCTTAGATATTAAATAAGAAAGCCTATTTTATAGCCAATTTTATAAATATCCCTTAGATAATTATTTAATATTAGAAACCCTGTTTTATAACCAATTTTAATGTATTTTGTGCTTGCTGGCAAAAGCATCCTAAATGGTTTAATGAGCAATTGAGAGCATATCAATGGAGGTTGAACATTTTCATGATAAAAGACAAGAATATTCTCTCCCGATGGCTTCTGTGTTACCAGTGAAGCAAGAACAGAATTTACTGATTTTTGGTAAAGAAATGAGAGGGCTTAGGGATTTTGAAGAGAGGAGAAATATGAAACAGTCCTCCCTAGGAGTAGGCAAGTAAGTTTGCCAAGGAAATATAGAATAGCTTAGCACTCCCGAGCAGCTAGTGACTATAAACTTAACATGCAAAATCATCAGCACAGTACTGTTTTTCTCTGATAATGCTCAGGTATTTAGGTGCATACACAGAGTAAGCAAAATGATGAGTTTAGTCAGTTTTAGCATTTTTCCAGGCAAATTTGAAAGTACTAGAGAAAGGCGAGGGAGTTGAGGGCTTCTGCAAAGGAGTGAGTACAGTGATTAATCATGGAGGATATAGCACGTCAGAGAGAACACCAAGAATAAGATGAGGCAGATGACAATGAAGATTAGGTGAGGTCAAAGGACTGGATGTTTCAGTGAAAGCAAAAGAGCTGGGGGAGAGAAGAAGCTAAACTGAATTAGAAAGAGCATGTAAGTGGTCAGAGCAGGGTGCTGATATGTGAGTTTTGAGAGGCTAAATCTTGGATACATCAATAAAATGGAGGGTATAGTCATGGAGAATGATGATAGGCACAAAGGTAGAAAGTGAAACTTCAGGTGACAGCAAAAAAGACAACTAATAGGAGACCTAATCTGAAGTCAGCATTCCAAAGGACTGCCTTTAAAAAGGGAGCAGAAAGGAGAAATGGCCCAAAAGTGGTAATGAACAATAAGAAGGACAGTCACAGCACCTCCTGCCCCTGTGGTGGTAGGGCATGGCAGAAGAAATGGGAAAAAATTAGCTAAATTTTATGAACATCAGCTTTCTTAACTATAGGATATTGCTAATATTGGCCTTCTAGAGTAATATGAGAATGTGATAAAATATAAAGTACAAGAAAGCTGTCAGTATTATAGAATAAAAACAGTCACACCCATGTAGTTCACATTTTAAAGTTTCTATCACAGTATTAAATGTAGCTTTTTTGGATGTTTGTATTGACTTTGTTGCACGTACTCTTCATTGGACACTGAAGACCCAGTGACGAGACAATTTAGCTCTGTGGGGTAACCTTGCAAAACACAAGTTGAGAAATCATATGAAAATGGTTCCAAGTTAGTAGTTTAGCCAGGCATCTATCAAAAAAAATTGCATGCGAATTTTCACTAGGAAAAAAACTTCCACATGTAATACAAGGTTCACACTGAATTTCCATAAAGATCCAAAAATTATGAACTCACAGTTTAAAAAAAATCACAAACTGTATAAGAAGACAAGATACCATAAATAAATTGATATATTAGACAACAGAATCTCAAGATCTCAAGACTGGATATTGGAATATCAGACACAGAATTTAAAATAATTATTCATATTATAAGTATATTTAAAGAAATATAATAATTTTTTTAAGATATGGGAATAGATCAAGAAACTAAGAATAACGAAATGATCTGTAAAATCATCCATGAAAGGGACTGAGATAATGTCTGAGATAGTGTCTGAGAGAATTTTAAAGTTATTTACCTATAGTTTAGACTGGTAGATGGGAGTACAAGTCTTCATTATATCACTATTCTTTATATCTTTCATATATGTCTACATGTTTGAAACACTGTAAATATGTAATGCTTAATAAAATGATTAAAATAAATAACTTTGATCATTCTAGGAAACATTGTATAGTCATTCAAAGGGAGAAGTCTAATAGAAAATGTGTCTTAGACATATTTTCAGTAAGAAAAGGAAGTGAATGGGTCTGTGTATAGGCTGATTGAATTTGTATGAAGCAAATACATAAAAGCTTCAATAAGTTTATGCTTACGGTTATTACTGAATCTGCCTATCTATGTATCATCTATGTATCATCTATCTATCTAGTTTAAATGTAAAAGGTTATAAAAGTATCTAGGCGAGTATACATTAGTGAGCTACAAGTGATGACATTCAGAAAAGAGGAAGGGGGTTGGTTGCTAAAGAGAACATTTACTTTTTACTTTATGATATTATTACATAGTTTGAACATATTTAGTAATGTTAGTGAACACTCTTGTACCCACTACTCCAATCAAGAACTTTGTGAGCCACCTAAGAAGCCTCTATATATTCCCAGTCCCAATAACTATCCTTTCCCTTCCCACAAAGTAACTACTATCAACTTTATGGTAGTCACTGTATGGGTTCATTTAAAGTTTCATCACCGAAGTGTACATCCCTAGGCATTACAGCTCTGTTCATTTTTTTTAACTTGGTATAATTTTCAGTCCCTTTAATCTACAGGTTTCACATCCATGCCTTTACACTTAATAATTTATCAGTTTAAGAATCTGAACCATTTGACTTACAGCATTTCACACAGTCTGAACTTTGGTGATGTAATATTCATTTGGTAGATCTATATGTTTTTTCTGCCTATTTTCTACAAAAGGACAGGTAAATCCAGAGGTTTAATCAGACTCATGTTCAATAGCTTTGACAAGACTACAATGATATTGATTTATTTTGTAGAGAGGCACATGATGGATGGTTGCCATTTTCTTGTGTGTATGATATTGGCAGTTGTTAATACTCAATGTCTATATCCATCAGTTCACTGGGGGGTTCAAATTAGTGACATTCCACTTATATCATTTATTGCTTATTTTTAGTTGAAATGTTATTGTGAAGAGACAATCTTTTCATCTATTATTTACTCAGTGGACCAAAATAAATGCTTTTTTCCCATTATTTACCTGTTTTCAAGATAGTATATTGATGCATTAAATCAATTTCAATTATGTTTTTTGCTTTTAACAAGTTTATTTTTGTACATTTTAACATTTAAATTTTCATGACACACAAGAAAATGATTTTTCTAATATCAAAATATGCAACTCTATTGTACAAGTACTTAATATATGTATTACCTATAACTTAAAAAAATTAATTAAGAACTATGACCTAATATGCTACACAAAACTATTTTTTGTCCATTCATTTGTCCCTATTGTAGCCCCATTGTGGAGCTTTAGAACATAGTTCTGTACACATCTCCATATCTACAAAGAATTAAGATGTTATATCAAAGATGTCCAGAGTTATATAGTAGAAAATTAATTGACTTAATCATCGACACATGGCAAACTACCAGAGAGAGACAGAGACAGAGAAAGCAACCTAAGATACAGAACAAGTAAACTAGAACATTGTCAATAAAGTCAAACAACATGAAAATAATGACATCATTTAAATTTTTGCATTAAAAACACAGTAACTTCTTTAAAATTTTTATGTTTAGGATTTAGAATTATTACTTACAAAGTCCCAAAGGCAACAGAACAGAGCCATAATTGTGACAAGGCACTTTATAGAGAACAAAAATCTAACAACATGAAATGCAAGAAATATTATCTGTAGAAGCAGTTAACCTCACTCAGAAATAAAAAGGGAAAAAATAAGAATTCTATACATGCTTGCATTTTCTGAAGTAAAAGCCTTTGTAAAAGGCATCATAGAAGGGCAAAAAGTATTTATCATATATTTTAAAAGGCTGTCATCAGTTAAAGTTTAAGTCACTAAATATTTGACTCAAATATTTTTTAGAGAAATAATTACATCCTTCATGCTAAAATCAGGAAGAAGAAAACAGATTTTAATTATGCTGTCAACTCTTTTATCCAACAAACTTAGAGTGATTATGTGGCTCTGTTCCAGGTGCTGGGGATATGGAAGTAAGATACAGTGAGTTGTTCTAGAGAGCTTAGCCTAATGGAGCTGGATCTAACATTATTAACCTTAAAGTTATCTTCCTTGGGCTCAACTTCAAACTCAGCCCAGCCATTCTTGGCATCTTCCTGCAAACTGAATAGAGTAATGTTCTACCTAGTTTACTACTGGTAACACTGTGGTATTATTATCCACTGATGAAATGAACTTTCATAAAAGATTCTCTAAAAGTTTAGACAGAATGTATTTAAGGTAAACAAATACCAGCCAGCATAAAAAAATTAACATCAGTAATCTACTTTCACAAAAGTAAAGAAAACCAAGAAAAATTTCATTTTGAGTATACAGAACTACTGGAGATTACTGTGGTACATGTGCAAATATCATATATGAGGAAGTAGGAGTTATTCCCCAACCAAATCAGTTGTCAGGCTTCAAAGAATTATAGCCTTCTTTCAAGAGGTCCTGCCATCTTTTAAGGAAATGTGCGTTTTCTGTACGTTTGAAGTCTCACCCTTCCACTTGCGCTGATACTGCCGATGTGGCTTCAAGAAGTTTGGCTAATGAGAGAGTGCTGTGTCTCTGATCTGCAAGTCCACTTCTCCAGTAGGTCCACCATTCGGCTGCTGCTCCTGCTCGGAACTGGCCAGTCCAAACTCACTGGGACGCTGGGCAAAGATGTTGAAAAGGTGTGTGAAGACAAGGGAGAGAAAGAAGGCAGCTAGGGCTGCAGAGAAACCTGTACCTCCTCATGGTCTGCCATGGAGAAGAACTGAGACAGCTGAATCTGAACTTCGTGTAGAACTTGGCAGAACTGACACCAATTGTCTTTCAACTGCTCACTCTCTAAACCTCAATTATGATCTGACTGAAGCACAATTATTCCATTTTTGGCCAATGAGAGCATCTTCAAATTGATTCCTTTTGACATAACCCTAGTAATTTTTTCATTCTTTTTTATTGTTGTTCAGTTACATTTTCCCCTTTTTTTTCCCTGTTGCTCACCTTTACGCCTACCCTGTCACCCCCTAGTTATTTTTAATGCTACCCTGTACTCTTTGACAGCTTCATCACCGACAGGTATAACAAGGTGTTCTAGGATTTGCTTGGACATTTACTGTTCCAAATGTGCCATCAGATATGTTTCCAAGCAGCCTAAGTATTTTAATGGTAAATGGTATTTCAATACTACAACCTGAATGCTAGGAGCTAGTGATTCTAATTGTCCCTGAGGTCATTGTTTCTGGACTCTGGTCATTAGCTAAGAAAAACTAAATAAATTTAAATACATACACACACACATACACACATAATATTCATATATATATACATATTTATACCATATATTATATATATATACATATACATACATACAGGAGATTATAGAATTAGAAAATTCCATAATTACTCTTTGTTTTACCACAAATTAAACATACTGATGTTTTAGAATAAGAATTTTAATAGCACTATATCCACACTGATAATTCTAAAAAAGATATTTTGGCATACATTATTTCCATATAACCCCCATTATTTTCAGTATAGTTGTACTATTCCTTCATGGTTGAGCATTATATAGACTCTCCTTTTCAATACTCATTTAGAATTAATTCAATGAGTTTAACATTCATCTCCACTTCTTGTGTCAATGTCTCCCTAGTCATTTGGTTGTTGTCTGAGTGGGTGCCTCTAGCAGATTCTGCAGAAAATGAAATAATATTCCCTGAATTCACATATGTCAATAGTAGTTTGTTATTTTTATGTAAGTAAATCAGTTTTTAAGATATAAAATTTGTGGTTCATATTTTCATTTCTTGAGTATCTTAATGTATAACTCAATATTCTTCTGATATAAATCATTGGTGTAAAAAGTTTTATGACAACATATTTTTCCCTATAAGTTTCTTGCTGAAATTTAGTATTTATTTTAGACCCTTGTTTTGATTTCTTTTCAGAGATTCCTACAATCTGTATTTTGGTATTTCCTTTCTTATTAAGAGTTCTCATTGCCTAATTTAATCTTTTTTACCTTTTTCCATTTATTTTTTTAAGTTTTATCCTTTTAATCTCCTATATTCATGTATTCATATATATCATACATTATATATCATATTTCATAGGCCAATTTATACATATTTTACATAATTACCTATATTTATATTATATTTTACTATGTTAACTTGTTCTTCTGGTTTAGTCTAGTTTTAATACCTAAATAATATTTTCTTTCATATTTAATTTTCCTACATTCTGTCACTCGTGTTTTAAGTTTTTTTAATTATTTTTTAATATTGTATTGTTTATTCTATTAAAGTTATCTGAATTTTTCCCCCTTTGCTCCCTTCCACCCAGCTCACCCCCCACTTTCATAGTTAATCCCCACACTGTTGTCCATGCCTATAGGTCCTTCATATATGCACTTTGAGTAATCACTTCACCTTCTTATTAAAGTTACTCCTTTTATTTCTTTAACATCTTTTATGTTTTCCAGCTGATTTAAAAATAAAATGTAAATTTAAAAAATATTTTATAGGAGCCTATCTTTCTGGTTTGCTTAATTTTCTATTGATGTTATTCTATTCTTTTCTTGTATATTATAATAAAATGTGTGGGATTTGAGATTATACTCTTCTGTCATTCATTTTTACATGAAATCAGTTATAATTTCTTAACTTTTTCAGAAGAATGAAAAGAAATAAGCATTTGATTTAAGCATACAAAAAATAAATTTATTCTTTCCCCTTTTAACTAGTCACTACTTTTTTGTTTGATTTGTGTGTGTGTGTGTGTTTGAAAACCAATGAAGGAACACATTAGGATCATCAGATATAGGATTTTCCTTATAGGTCTTTTTTTAAAGATTCTATTTATTTATTTTTAGAGAGAGGGGAAGGGAGGGAGAAAGAGAGGCAGAGAAATGTTGATGTGCAAGAGACACATCAATCATTTGCCTGTAGCACACCCCAAACTGAGGAGCTGGCCTGCAACCCAGGAATGTGCCCTGACTAGGAATCAAACCGGTGAACTTTTGGTTCACAAGCCAGTGCTAAATCTACTGAGACACACCATCCAAGGGCTTCCTTACAATTCTGTTGTAAGAATTGTTCCACTCGCTTTTGTAGGCAGAATCTTACTTACGTCTGCTCCTTAATTATCTTCAACTAACCCTAATTTATATTCCATTGCCATATCACAAGCCAATCATTCCATTTTTACTATTTATGTCATTTCATTGGTTTAAGGATACTAAAGAGGCATTTGACAAATGCAGGTATGTTCACTCCAGCATGATGTGGATTAGGGGGATGGATAGCAGGGTAGTAGGTAATTATATTAGTCAGCTCAGGCTGCCATAACAAAATATGGACTGGGTGGCTTAAACCACAGAAACTAATTTCTCACAATTCTGGAGGCTAGGAATTCCAAAGATCAAGGTGCCTGCAATGTAGTTTTCTTTTATTTTTATTAAATTTATTGGGGTGACATTGATTAATACAATTGTATAGGTTTCATGTGTATGTTTCTATGATACATGGCCAGTATATTGCAATGTGTACCCACCACCCAAAGTCAAATCATCTTCCATCACTATATATTTGACCCCCTTATACCCTTTATTACCCTCCCCCACCTTCCCTCTGGGAACCATCATACTGTTCTCTGTATTTGTATGTTTTTGTTTGTTTTTCCTTGTTTGTTCATTGGTTGCTTTCAGTTTTATATCCCACATATGGCTGAAATCAAATAGTTCTTAACTTCTTTTATCTGACTTCTTTTTTTTCTCAAGGTCCATTCATGTTGTAACAAATGGCAGTATTTCATCTTTTATGATAGAGTAGTATTCCATTGTATGTACCACATCTTCTTTATCTCGCTATCTATTCAAGAACAGTTTGGTTGTTTCCCTGCCTTGGTGACTGTGAATAATATTGCAATGAACATAAGGGTGCACATTTCTTTGCAAATAAATATTTTCAGAACTTTTGGGTAGATACCCAGAAGAGGCATTGCTGGGTCATACAGTAACTCTACTCTTAATTTTTTGAGGAATCTCCACACTGTTTTCTATAGTGTCTGTACCAGTCTACATTCCCACTGGAAGTGAATGAGGGTTCCTTTCCCTCCACAACCTCTCTAACACTTCTTATTACTTGTCTTGTTGACAATAGCCATTCTGACAGGTGTGAGGTAGTATCTCACTGCAGTTTTGATTTGCATTTCCTTAATAGCTAGTGAAGTTTTTATTCTGAGGCTTCTTCTCCTGTTTTGAAGTTGGCCACTGTTTCACAGTTTGCTCACATGGCCTCTTCTTTGTGTGCACAGGGAGAGGGAGAGAGAGAGAGACAGACAGAGAGGGAGAGAGAGAGAGAGAGGAGAGGGAATGAATCTTTCTCTTTTTAATTCAATATAAAGCAACCAATTCTTTTGGATTGTGATTCCATCCTGATGATTTCATTTAACACTGATTGCCTTTTAAAAACCGTCTCCAGCTACTGTCACATTGAAAGTTAGAGCTTCAACACATACATTTTATGGGAACACAATTCAGTTCATAGCATTAGTATAATAAAATTAATTATATAAAATAAGACAATGAAAATATCCATTTGCATCTGAAACATAGAGAAAGATGAGTTTGAAAAAGATGAAAAGTATAAGATATGCTTAGCCTAATACTCCATCCCAGTCCCAGGGACTAAGCTGTACAGAGGCAGCCTGAATCTACAGACACTGGCTTAGGGGAATACAGGGTATCATCAAAACAAGAATCTCCAGTTGTATACAATGAATACTGAATCTAATTTGTGTTATGGGTGGCAGCACTGAAACTCAAATAAGTGAAAATTACACAGAAATCAGCAAAATCAGAATTTCCTTTCTAAATATGTTAGGCCAAGAACAATACTATTTCTAATGCATTCTGTCCCCATTGTTGCCACTAAAAACTTCACATGGTTATTTCTGAGGGTGGATGCTCAGCTGTTTGAGCTTCTATTTTGACTTTATTCCATTCAGCAGTTTTAGAGGTATTTTGAGCTTTTGGTTTCTGCAGTGCATGACTAAATGAAATAGACCTGCATAGAAACACAAGTTTGTGAAGACTGATTGAACAGAAATGAAATAACATTGAAGCTATTTCTCTTCTGCAGGACAAATACTCTAAGTTATAAAAATAACTCAAGATGCATTGCTCATAGTGATATTTCATGAAATTGGCATGCATATTCACTGACGTTTTCAGAATTGTCACCCTGAAAAGTGGTTGTAAGAATCGAATGGACTCATAAACACAGCAGACTGGGCAGTGCCTGGAGATCATATAGAACTCTCTGTTTCTGTTATAATGTTTTTAACAAAGTGATTGAATTACTTTGGAGTGAATGATATCATTCATCTCCTATGACTAATATTAGGATGACTAATAGTAAAACAAACCAAATAAAATATCCTATAATAAGAGATTAGTATAATTTTCATTAAAATATGTACTCTGGTTAACAAAGACAAACCACAGAAGAAATATATTCAGTTTTCTTTTCAATGTCATTTTAGCTTCTGAATACATCTGGATTTCCTGAATAAAACTCCAGGGTGATGGTACAATTAGTCCATTAATAGGTGCTAATGATTTGATAAAGCCTTGAAGACATAGACTCTAATAACTATTATTCCTAAGAAAATTTATGGCAATGTGACATTTTTCCAATCACAAACATTTTACCAAAAATATTGTCCACACAGTAAATGACATGCCAAAGTCCACATATATGATGGGGGACCCAAAAACCCTGGAATTTATTTATTAATAATTGTATATTTATTCTTACATGTTTAAACTTCAGTCACCTTCAAAGTACTCTCCATTTGTTGTAGTACACCTATTGAGACCTTTTTTTCCACTGCTCCAAACAGTTTTTGAACTTGTTGGTTTTGGTGCCTTTTAGTGCTCCTGCTGTTTTTTATTCGTCTCTTTCACATTGGCAAAACATTTCCCCTTGAGGATTTTTTTCAGGGGGTGGGAGGAAAGTTGCTCAGGGTAAGACTGGGTGAATTGGGAGGGTTAGGCATGGTGGTTATGCTGTTTTTTTGTCAAAAAAAAAAAAAGCTAAATACTCAGCTCAGTGTGGGTAGATGCACTCCTAAATCACCCATCATGAAATGGGCATATGCAATGACTCCTCAAAAACCTTTCACTGAAGCCAAATGCAGCCTCTCACAACAATGCCAACTAGTACACTAATACAGGTGGGTTCCTAGAACACTCACTTAGCGGGGGAAACATGCACTACAAGGGGACCACCATCCAGAATGTAATTCTCTGGGTTTTTTTGGGGGTGTTCCCCCCTCATATGCTAATATAAAGACTGACCAGTTGTCAATTAACTAGCTGGTCATAAACATTCCACACAACAGGATGACAAATGATTTATCCTCTTAAGATTATCCTCTTAATTCAAACACACTACCTTGTAGGGTGACTAATTTTTGAAGTGTACCACAGAAAACATTGTTACTTTGGTAAACTAAGCTAGTTTAACCTTTCAGCAAACATTTATGAACATAAGCTAGAAAAGTTAGATTGCAAAGTATGGAGATTTTTTTTCTGAAAGCAAGCAGTGGCGTATAAAAATGATTCTTAGGAGCCTTTACTATTTAGATTTGAAATTCTGTATTCTCTTTCTATTTTTATTTGAAAGTTTGAGTCATGGGCTTAGCAGCTATTCTTTGAGAGAGGAAACTGCTTTGTGATAATAATGCAAATAAAAACCCCATTCCTAGCAAAACATCTTATTTTTAAAAACAAAAACTGTAATCCATGTTAGTACAAAAGAGGATTATCCTGTAAAATAACTTGATACATTAAAAATGTACCTTATTTTATATCTTACATATTTATTTGAGGTTTTGGACAGATGAAATATGAGTTTGTTGTCTAACCATAAGAAAAAGTAGGCAAACAGCATTCTGTTCATTAGTAGTATTTTAAGTAACTTGTTTTTCAAATGTCAATAACAAAAAGTTTTGACAGAATAAAAAACTCAGAATATATACAATTCACCTATACTGTTGTGTTTAACACCTAATTGTTCTATGCCAAGCACATTATACATATTATTATGACACAGTAAATTTGTTCAAAATAAATTTAATTGGAAGCTAAATAGCTTAAGTGAATGTTAAATTGCTCCCTCATGAAATATGTTCTGTTCATCCAGTGAAAAGTACAAAGGCAATAGGAGAAAAAGCAGATAAAATTCTATCCTGAGTTGTAAGATCTAGAGAAGCTAGTGCTAGCCAGCACAGAGCAAGTCATGTGTTGATTTAAATCAAGCAAGTATAACACAGAACAGGGCTTCTGAAATTTTAATGTGCACAAAAAATACTGGGGATCTCTTTAAAGTGCAGATACTTATTAAGGAGTTCTGGGAAGGGCCTGAGATTCTTCATCTCTACCAAACTTCCTTCTAGATAATTTCAAGGCCAGGGCCCATGAATGGCCAGGGCCCATGAACAGCCAGGTGCTAGGTGATGGTAGGAACTATGCCAGAATTATTGTAAAAAGACACAGTAGAACACAGAAAGCACTCTATTCCATCTTTTCTAACCAGTTTTGGGCTAAATATTATTGTATTTCTTAATCTGCTCATGGGAACACTTCAGTGGACACAAGTCAACAATAGCATGTGATGGGGTCTTAGCAAGGTCAAATAGCAACCCTTTGCACTGTTATCTTTACCTAATTCCAAATATTCGTATCTGAAGATGTAACTGAATCCCACAGGAGTAATAACTTCTGTTTGCAAGGGGAGCTTTTTAATTATTTTATGATGCACATTCATTGACCAAAAAGATGTAGCTGACAGGCTTTTCAGGGAACAACATTAAGACTCTGATCTCTACTCGTGCTGATGGGAGGTGAAGCAGGAAGCAGCATCATAGAGAATGTCCTAGAGGGATTCTGTGAGATTAAACATGTTAAACCAGTGTGATTAATTCTTAGACGGTTGATCTTCTGTAACCTGTATAGAGTGAATGCTATTTTGTCAGTGCAGAGAGGGGTTCAAAAGGGGCCTTTGGTCCAATGACAACACACCACTTTTCAAAAACCACAAGCATCACTGAATCATTTTTTTCTAATCACTTATAGAAACACAGCTTCCTTCTTTCCAATAGTGATTTATACTCTAATGGCTATGCTTCTGGACATTTTTTTTCCTCTCAGATTGAAGCTGGATACAAGATGCTTTTACTGCTTTTTTTAAAAAAATAAAGCCTTCTGTCTATGGCACATTTAACAGACTCGCTATCTGTTATTCACTTCTCTTTTGTGTCTGGTGATGAGATAAACATTATATGTGGCCAGAGTGCTAGCTTTCATGTTAATGCTCATTGAATGTATTATTATCTCTTTCTTTGATAATATAGATCATACAAAGTTATAGCTTAAAACATTTCTTTCCATTTGTCAAAAAAAGGAACTCAAATGAAATTGATGGTAGAAACAAACACTTCAATTCATTGCATCAAACATGTAGGAAAAGATAAACTTTCTTCCTTTAATGATTGGCATTTATTTGCTGAAGTTATAAAATGTAGCTTTTGTTCATAATGGAAGTATTGAGTATGTAGGCAGGAGAGAAAAGTGTGAGCTTAATTTTTTTTTTTAATTTAAGGCACCAAAAATGTATTGAGAGACAACCAGGCCACTTTCATATTCATGACATACTACACAAACTTCTGTGAATATGTACCTCACTACAAAGAAATAGAATATATTTTGACCAAAAAATGTCTTATCTTCTATGCTTGTCTGGGAACATGCAGTGAATTCTAAACATTTTTATACTGCCAAAAATATTTTCTTTAAATTTCAATGTACTGCATTCATAATACAACTTTTATTATATTTGATTGTAATCTTTATTTTTGTAAAAGATCATTTGTCATGATGATTGGTAAACCAGAGCTTCGAATTAGCTACTCCAGTATGAGCAATTTCAGTGTTGCCAATTGCTTGTGGAATATAAACATTGGAGTTTGTGGAGTTATGACAGACATGGTTTATTAAGTAACACATATTGCAGGATCACAGCACAGGGAAACTTTTGATTGCATGTGTGTGCATAAAATACATACTGTTTTAGGAAGAAAATGCTGTCCATTCTACTCTCTCTTTTTCCTGTTCCACAATAATTGACCCCACATTTACCCAATCTATGGCATCTCAGAAGCCTGATCATAGGCAAGAAGTGAGGGTGGACAATATTGATGCTGTGCATTGGAATGGGTTTCTCCCTGTATTAAATACTTCATCTACATTAACTCATCTGCACAGAAATGCTCTCATTGCTAAAGTCACAAGTGTGTGGGAAAGAAGTTGAAGTGAATGTTTGCACTATCTGACTTGGAATTAGAACACTCAATGGAATGTAATGGAGGGCTCTTTTTATCAAATGACAAAAACGAACAGATGTAATGGTAAAAAATGTAAAATAATCATTCCCAGTAGTAAATATGCATGACTAGTTCTCTTTAAGCAATCAATTATAACCTCAAACTGGGTAGAATCCAAGAGGAAATTATGCATCCTTTATGCAGAAGTCTAAAGCAAACTTCAAAAGGTTGGTTTTTATAAGATGCTTTTTTGCACACTAAAAGTTAGAGAAAATGGGACAAAAAGATGCCTAAATGGATTTATTTTTCTGAATTACCTCTTGTTTTGGTCCAGGAGGTCATCAGGTCATTCCTGTGATTATTGGCTAGTGTGCGTCAGGTCCAAAGTCAGGTAATTCATTTCATTGTTTCCTCCACTGAGAATAACCGCGACAGCTTTGATGTCAGTAGACAGCCCATTTCCTGCCTGAGTCAAGAAATGTATTCACAAAATTAGCTAATGTGCTATAATTTCCCCCAGATTGATTTAATTTTCAGCCAATTTCCCAAGTAAACTAAAGAGTTTAAATAATGTAGAAGGATTATTTTGTCTACAAATTATGATAGTATAAATGGATTGGGAATCAATAGCAAGATATTACTAATGCAACTTTTAAACAGAAACAGATACAGACTAACACTGTGAGGAAAGGTACAAATTTAGGTCACATACAATGATTAACTTTCTAGGTGTGATTAGCCTTTTCTTTCCTTTTTTAAATTTGTGCCTCCTATATTTTGAAACTGTGATGAGCACCAAAATGGAACTGATTGTGCTGGAGCATTTTTTATCTACAAGTGAAAGATTTCTTTACCAGACATAGGAATGACAGACAAGTCCTTTTACTGTTTATCATTGCTTAAATCTGTCTTATTTCTGCTTCAAAAATTTCTGAAATATTGATTTAATATAAAATTATCTTAATATAGTTAACAGAGTGTTTTCCAGAAAATAATTTAACATTCACTGGTTGTAAAAATTTTGAGCATAGTTGTTTTTAACTGCAGATTGCTATATTAAATTACTTTTTACAGTGCTAAAGATAGTTTTTAAATAACTAATGACAAACTAATTCTAAAAGAGAAAATATTTAGATTAGAGAGACATTTTAAGGAAACAGTAAAATTCCTTCAATGAAAAAAATGGTAGAACAATAAATTATTACCTTATGTTAAAGTTAAGGTTTTTTTTCAAAAAAAGCTTTTATTTATGTATATATGTATTTATTTATTTATGTATTTATTTAGAGAGTGGGGAAAGGTGGAAAAAAAAGATGTAGAGAAACATTGATGTGTGAGTTAAATATTGATTCGTTTCCTCTTGCCCACCCCCAGCTGGGGACCTGGCCCACAACCCAAGCATGTGCCATGACTGGAAATCAAACCAGTGACCTTTAGGTTCAAGGGACAATGACCAACCCACTGAACCACACCAGTCAGAGCAAATGTTAAGATTTTTTAAATAGAGTTTTTGTTTTTTAAAAAAATTTCATGAGATTTAATTTAAAAACATATTAGCCTAGATCTTAAGATAGAGCAATAAAAGTACTTTTTGATGGATAATTTTTAATTTCAAGATTTGAGCACCACCTTGTTACTTGGTTTCCAGATTGAAATAGAACTTAACTCTTTTAATAATTGCTAAAACAGATACTGTACCGTAAAAAGGACGACAGTTCCACATTCTGAAAAGTCCAAGTAAGAGGTATCACAATGTATATAGCATAAATAAGATCCACTTCCTTAAAAGAGATAACCTACATACACTGTGGGAAATTATATCCTGTGACTGCCAAACTTCTAGTGTGTTCACTCATCATTTTAACATAAAGTTTCTATTTTGCTTGAATTATATATTGTGAAGTTACATGAAATACTTTGGGATAAAATATTTAAAAATGTTCTCACTTTTTCATTTTACCTGCTAGGTCATATTACTAGTCTTTAAACCCAAGGATTTGAATTTCCCTTTAATACAGAACATGTAAGATGGGAAGGCCATTTACTAGTCTAGACAAAAATAAAAAGGTAACTATCTACACCTTTGTCCAGCTACTTTGGAAGAATATTTTCCAAATCAAAATAGGTGTCTGTTTCATAATTTTGGTTCCAGAAGTGAGAAAACAGAACAAACAGTAGGAAGTGGCATAATTTCACTATGGTGTTTGAGGAACTGTAATTTGAGAAACACCCTACTGTATAATGAAAGGATTAAGAAGGTAATGAGTTTGAGGTTGTTAAATATTGTGCTCAGGTTCTGAAAGATGTTCTGGGTTTGGACAGCAGAGAAAAAGTGCAAGAAAAATTTTATATCAGAGAACAATATTGAAACCACATTGATTAAAAAATGTATACAGCCTGTATAAGTTCTTTTTAAAAAATATTGCCTCAGAACACCAGAGTCTAAATAAATGGAGAGCTCTACTGTGTTTCTGCTAGGAAGATTGTGTATTATAAATGTTCCAATTCTTCCCAAATGGATTGACATCTCTTCTGGAGAACTGTTTGACTGTACAAATCAAACGCCTTATGAACATGCTTATCCTCTACTAGAAATTTCTCTTAAAGACAGTGTGTTATACAAATAAGCATTTCCATAAACAGGAAAATCACTTTAATGACCAATTGTAGCAAGCTGATTACATAAGCCAGGATATGCAAAGTTTATTACATATAAAAATCATATTTTCAAAAATTATACCCTGAAAAATACTTAGTTGTAAAATATTTCAGCCTGAATTTTATGTGATAAAAGTAGGTATAGTATCTATAAACTATAATCCCAATATAAATAATTAAAATACTAAATAAAATTATTACATATATATACATAGAAAAATATTGAAAAGATATACACCAAAATTTATAGACATTACCAACAGGTGGTAAGATTGTGAACAATTTCTATTTTGTAAAACAACTTCTCATGGTTTCCAAATATTATTAAATTTTTAATAAATTATGAAATATTTTAAACAAATGTACAAAAAATACAAATCACACATAACTCAAATTTTACATATATTTAACTTTTGAGGTCTGCAGTCAGAAATAACTACATAGGAGGAGGTAACAAGGACCTATGGGGGGATCAGAAGAGAAGGGTCACCCAGAGAGGATGGCAAACACTCCGTAGGGACTATACACTTGGCCTTGGCTGACTGTTAGGAGGAGTGCAAATCCAGGTTGTAATTAAAATGGATCCTCAAAGTAATAGGAACTACTGAAGGTAACTGATGAAAGAAGAGAAATGAGGAAAATAAGCATTATAAAAAAATATTTGAGTATAAATCTTTATCTAGGAATGAAATATGAAATCTATTCTCAGGAGTTTCTTCCTTATTTTAGATTAGTTTATCTACTTACTTTTAAGATTTTGTTTCTTTCTTCCTTGGATTTCCTACTGGGTCCTCTCTCCCACTCTAACCCTTGCCATGTTGATTTCCACTCATGTATTTTCTACATGAGAAATACAATCTATTTTCACAATACAAATTTTTGTATCAATGTGAGTTGGCCTTACTCTTGAGCTCCAGACTCCAATATTCATAATCCCTTTAAAAAAATTTACTTTCAGTTTACCACTAAACCCAATGTATTCATCAGTTTTCATCACATACTAGGTTTCCTTTTTGAATTTACTTTTTTCCAGTGCTTCTGTAACCATTTCTCAACTTGTTTGGGGGAGGGGCTGCCCAGCTCACTCACCTAGCTGTTGGCAGGCCTCAAAAATCCACTAACAAACTCATACATGTGGTTGTTGGCAGGTGTATTAGTTTGCAAGAGCTGACTAACAAGGCACCACAGGTTGGATGGCTTCAACAACATATTTTATTTTCTCACAGTCCTGAAGGCTAGATGTCCAAGATCAAGGTGTTGGCAGAACTGTTTCCTTCTCAGGGCTGTGAGGAAAGATCTGTTCCAGGTTCTCCTTGGCTTGTAGATGACCCTTTTCTCCCTGTTTCTTCACATCACTCTCCCTCTGTACACGTCTGTGTTCAGATTTCCTCTTCTTATAAGGACTCTTTTTACTAGATCAGAGCACACCCTCATGATTTCATTTTAACTTAATTACCTCTGGAAACACCCTGTCTCTAAATATGGTCGCATTCTGAGCTGCTGGAGGAGGTTAGGATTCTAAAATAATAATCTGGGGGTCACACAATCAGCCCATACAGCAAGCCTCAGGCTCTCCTGGCCATTGACCATAGATGTCAGTTCCTTGCTGTGTGGGCCTGTCCTGAGGGCAGCTCACAGCAAGACAAGTGCCTTCCCTCTGAGTGAGAAAATAAAGGTTGAGAGAGAATAAGCACACAGCAGCCACAGTCTTTTCATAACCTAGTCTTAGAAGTGACACGCTATTACTTTTGCCATATTCTATTCGTACAAAGTCATGTCCCACCCCAATTTTTTGTAATTCTCTGTAGAATTTGGAGCAATTGTGCCCTCTTTGTCTCAACTCTGATTTCTATTGACTATTTCTGGGTCAACAGAAAATGTCACATCTGATATCCTCTTACATTTAGATTTTAGGTTTTTTTGTTTTTAATTTGAAGGCAGTTTTCTAGGGAAACAAAGGGCTTCATCTTGGGTATTCCTTCTGAAATTGGTGAAAATAAAAAATGCTTAGCTTCTTTTATGCTGGTTGATCTAAATCCTCCTTTCAAATGGTAGAGAGTTTTTCTGGCCAGAGAGAGGGAACCCATGCTCCAGAGAGTAACTGCCTACTTATTATTGCCTGCCATGCTCACCAAAGCTTCATCATCCCATGCGTGCTGTACATCTCAACTAGAAAGAAAACGAATCAATTCTCTATAGATATGTTCATTCTAATTCTGTGACACCAAGAAGTCTGTGAGTGCATTTTCCTGTAACAATACGAGATGGCAGGGTAAGGAAGAGGAAAATGAAGCAATAGAAAGTCATGCCACACTCCTGAATCTGCTCAGTGACAAAGCTAACATGACAACTTTATAGTTTCTGACACTGTGATTGTTCTCGATCCAATATGTCACACTCTAAAGTGGAAAAATGTAATATTAAGGCTATGGGATGGTTCTAATATATTATGGAACAAGGCTTCAATTTGCTGGAAGCAAATGAACAAAGATTCTCAGTCCCTTTGCACATGAGGTTTGCTCCACCAGGAACTCTCACAACACTGCCACTTCATGTAGCTAACACCCAATCGTCTCTCAGGGCCCAGGCTGTAAGACTGTCCTTTTGAAACAGTCATCCAACCATTCCATACATTTACTGACAAATTATCATAAGTTTTACCATCCTGTGTTATAATCTCATGCTTAGCTATCCATCTTCTTTATTAAACTATAAGCTCAGGGGAGGCAGGAATCATGACTCAGCTGACATTGTAACACTGGCCACTAATTCAGTGTCTTGCTCATGATAGGGTCTCAAACTACTGCCACAAAGGACTAAGCAATATCGTTGCTGCTCTCAAGTTTGGATGGAAAGTAGGCTATTGTTTGAGCATATCATTAAAAAAGCTCCCCGCAAAGAACATTAATGGTGTGTTCCATAGTTACCCACATGGAAGCGTTTCTGTTTTTAGTACCTATAAGGTATTATTGTAGTGGTTGGTGTTAGGGCTTGCTCTGTAAGCATCAAGAAGATCTTGTGTGTAGACAGGTTAAAATGTTCTTTTATATGTATAAGAGTCTGTTAATAAAAGCAAAGATTTATACTAAATCCTTAGGACCAGAAATATGATTAAAAATGGAAACATAGAACCCAGAGTTTGTAGTTGGGTAAGATTTGTAGTGATAAGAAGTTAAGCATCAGAATGGACCACCCAGTGTGATTACAGTGAACATCAATGCAGGATCAAGAGTCTATCCAAATAGTTTAGATGATTTTGATGGTTTGAGAAGTATGTGAAAGTGTGATTTAAGAAGAATTACATTAATGTCAAATGTGCAGAAAGATAGCTTCAAATGCATAAATCTTAAAAGCTTGTCCAAAAGAAGATTATGTTACTAAGGATTGCATGATTTAAAATACTAGTTGTATGGAATTATTATGTAATAGATCGTTGGTATGGATGAGAAAAAATGCTGGCTACTTTGTAAGGCTGTGTTCTGGGGGGCAGTTCACCAAAACTATCATTGATTTTGATGGTGTCTTGCTGAATCATATGTGGTGTCAGAAGAATAGAAAAGTTTCCTGATAAATGAATGCATTACATTCACCACACATGTTAAACAAGATGGAAATGAAGCTGAACAGTGAACAAAATGTAAACAGTTCTTGATTTACTCAGAGACTACAGGGGTTGACAAAAAGAAAAAATGCTGAAAATCCTGTTGTGCTATGTAGGGATATTATATTTACATCTAAGAAAAATTGGAACCAGTTTAGCTATTGTAATCCAGATGTTTTATGAAAACTGCGGTTTCTAGTAAAACCATCACTCATGAGAAATTACACATTTTCTTTTTACTGTGAGTCTGGAAATACACAGATCACTATGCCTTCCAGAAATTTTTATAATATAAAAATGGAACATGGTAATGCATTTGGGACTGACACTGAAATGTCTTCTCATAAGGATATACTAAAATAATAAATGTACTCTTTTAAAAACCTTTCTTTTATATCATGGTAGTTGAAGTTAAAAGATACTTTACTTGAATTGCATTGTACATTCAATTTTACAGAAGTTTTAAAATCTAAGCATTCATAATACTTTATGTGAATTTGTAAGAATTAAACTCCAACAGTGTATTTTAAAATGAGGCACCTGAGAATCAGAATTGCCTTTGTAGTAAATGTGTCAAAATGATAATTTAAAAATTGTAGACTTTCTGGTCAAGATGGCAGCATAGACAAACATATCTCACCACCTCCCACAACAACATTAAAATTACAACTAAAATATAGAACAACCATTACCCAGAATTACCAGAAATCAAGTTGAATGGAAGTCTGACAACTATGGAATTAAACCACATCCATCCAGATTGGTAGGAGAAGTAGTGACATGGAATGGACTGGTCCCATATACACCTATGGTGGATAAAAATTTGGGAGGGGTATCTCTGGAGTGAGGAACCCCAGCCCCAAACAAGACCCCAATGCCCAGGTTTCCAGTACTAGGAAGATATGTCCCTATAACTTCTGGCTGCAAAAACCAGTAGGAATTGAGTCGGTAGAAAAAACTTCTGGAATCGCAAGAAGTTCCTCTTAAAGAACTCACAAATGGTCTTACACTCCCTCTGAGATCCAGCACCAGGGTAACAGCTTGAAAGGCACCAGTGGCATATAGGAAGGAACTAAATTGGTATCAAGGATAGAGATGGAGGATAGCTTTCTCCCAGACAGAAAGGTGGGCAGAGGCCATTATCCTTTTTCTGAACCACGCCCCCAGAGAGCCATAGAGCTGGAAGGTGGGTGCCATATCTGAGACTCCACAACTTGGCTAACAATGTTTGTCCCACCCTGGAGATGAGCTGAAGCTCCATGCCACCCAACTTACCTACACACCCATACTCTTAACAGTGACTTTTCCATATGAATTGTTGGTCTTGGCTCATGCTTCACAACTTCCTAAATCCTCTCAAACAAGCAACAGCTGGCCTCAGTGGACTCACACTCTCCTTACCTCTTGCTAAATGGCCCCAAACTCAGCACTAGTATCAGCCAGCCTAGATTTCACAGCTTAGCTTCATCTGGGAATTTCCATGGTGAGAACAAGTAGCAGTCATCTCAGTTGGTTTATAACTCAGACAGGGTGGTCCTTGGCAAAACATAGGTGGGGGCTGGCCTTAGCCTACACCACCTGGAAATCCCAGAGCCTGTGCACCTAGTGGAAAGATACAGACCACATCAGCATACCAACATCCTGCCCCTGCACAGCTTATGATCCACAGAGGGTAGAGGTTGGTGACCAGTGGTCACAGCCAGTCCTTGTAGCTGACTGGACTGGGTAAATCCCTACCATTGACCTGCCAATAGCAACCAAGGCTCACTTACAAGAGGAGGCTGTACTCACCCCACACAAAGGGTGCACCTAGAGTACCCAGGTTGGGTGACAAAGGAGGCTGTGCCACTGGGTCCTACAGGACACCTACTACATTAGGTCATACTACCAACACAGGGAGTCTTAGCAGCCCTACCTAATATAGACAGACAACACAGGGAGGCTGCCAAAACAAGGAGACAAAGAAACATAGCCCAATTAAAAGAATAATCAACATTCTAAAGAAGAACCAAACAAAATGGATATAAGCAATCTATCAGATGCAGAGTTCAAAACACTGCTTATAAGCATGCTCAAGGAACTTAGTGAGGACTTCAGCAGAACAAAAATGATCCAGTCAGAAACAAAAGGTACACTAATTCAAATACAGAACAATTTATAGGGAAACAACAGTAGAATGGATGAAGGTGATAATCAAATCAATGGTTTGGAATATAAGCAAAAACAACCAATCAGAACAATAAGAAGGAAAAAGAATTAAAAAATGAGGATAGTATAAGCAGCCTCTGGGGCAACTCCAAGAGGTCCAACATTTGCATCACAGGCTGCCAGAAGGAGAAGAGAAAGAACAAAAAATTGGAAATCTATTTGAAAAAAATAATGAAAACAAGCTTCCTTCATTTGGTGAAAAAAATAAACATGAAAGCCAAAAAGCACAGAGTTCCAAACAAGATGGGTGCAAATTGGCCCACTCCAAGACACATCATAATTAAAATGCCAAAGGTTAAAGATAAAGAGAGAATCTTAAAAGCAGCAAGAGAAAAGAAGTTAGTTAACTGCAGGGAAGTTCCCATAAGACTGTCAGCTGATTTCTCAAACGAAACCTTGCAGGCTAGAAGGGATTGGCAAGAAATATTCAAAGTCATGAAAAGCAAAGACCTACAGCCAAGATTTCTTTACCTAGAAAATACATCATTTATAATTAAAGAACAGATAGAGATTCCCAGACTAAACTAAAGGAGTTCATCATCACCTAACAATTATTATATGAAATGTTAATGGGACTGACTTATTTATGAAAATGATCAAAACTATGAACAATAAAATTGTAATACATATCTATCAACAATTCATTCTGAAAAAAAACAAGCAGGCAAGAAAAACAGAAACAGAATCATAGATACAGAGAGCATTTTGATGTTTGCCAGTTGGGAGGGTGATATGTGGGGAGATGGGTGAAGAGGTGAGGGGATTAAGAACTACAAATAGGTAGTTACAGAATAGCCATAGGGATGTAAATATACAGTATAGGAAATAGAGTAACCAAAGAACTTATATACGTGACCAATGGGCATGAACAAAGGTGCAGGGATTGCCTGAGGGAGTGGGTAGTGCTGGGTGTAGGGGGCAAATGGGTAAAAATTGGGACAACTGTAATAGTGTCATTAATAAAATATAATTAAAAAGACTGTATGAGTGGCATCGGTTCAGTTTTTAATAGAAAGACATTTACTTGTAATACTTGAACTATTAACTAGCACATCTTCACATGCTTGACCGAGTAGTCAAGCTTTCAATGAATAGTATAAATAAACTTGCACTTCTCACCTCTAGGCATAGAATTCTTTACAGAGAAAATGAGAAAATATTTGTATCCCTATTAGTGAGTGCCCATCTCTAAAGTCCATCCATTTATTGAGTGCTTAACTATGTATGAGGCACTGTATTAAGAATTTACGAACTTTATTTGGTCTTCATAAAACCTTGATAATAGGTCACCCCAAATTTCAGTTGAGGAAGCAGGGTTCAGAGAGATTAAGTAGGTGGTCCAAGGCCACACAGCTAGTCAATTTTAGAGCTGGTACTCGAATCTGGACTGGCCTCAAATACTTGCCTTCCTATCGCTGTTCTTTTCTGTATTCTCACTTTGATATATAGATTATATTCTGGCTTTCAAAGAGTTCAGAAAAAAAGTTTTAAAAAATTACATAAAAGTTTAGAAATAGAGTTCATAATAGAGTCTGAAAAGAGGTGGAACTATTTAGCAAAGAGAATAGGACTAAAATCATTCAATATGATTATTTTTGTACTGTTTCTCTATTACTATTCAGCCAATACTTGTATATATATTTCAGTAAGATAGATAAAAGTTCATTTTAGTAGATATTTCCACTGCTTCCATTATCCCATTCTCCTCTCTGTATGGTTGGAGAACTGCACTCCCATCCTCTTACAGGCAGGCTTGCCACGTGACTACATTAGTTAATGACATGTGAGTGGAGAGAAATGTGTCATTTCTGTCTGCAGACACAATTGTCTTTGCTTAGTTCAGTAGGCCAAGCTTCTCTGCCATAACTATTAAGGGAGCCCATTTGATATGCCTTGTTATATTAAGCCACTGACATTTTCTTTTACATTTTATTACCGGAGTGGAGCGTACTCTATCCTGACGGATACAGATACTGCCATCCCTAAACAAACTGTGCCATTCTTATGTGACCCCATTTCAGGAACAATGGGAATCCCTTCCAAAACAATCATATTTTGAAACATAGAAATCATCGCTGAAATTCTACCATAACATGTAAGTCATTTATGAGTCTTTGTTTTTTAAATACGAACACCTTTAGAAGGATAATATGTGAAAGTTTATCAATTACCGGTGTTTTTGTGTACACTGGATAGTTTCAGCTAACACTTATTCCATGTATTAGGCACGTATTTGGATTAAGTACATGGACAACCTAGGTCAGAATGAGAACACAGAGAATCTACGAAGTGGCTTATAGTAAAAGAGTCTAAAAGAGTGATAAATAGAAGACTGTTAAAAACCATAAAAAGTTAATTTCAGTGCTATCCTAAGTGAAAGCAGGGCTCCAAATTATACTAAACATTCTACTATTTAAAAACTTTAAAGTGCTTGAGAGAAATGAGGTAGAAATTTATTTTAATTGTATTTTTAAATAACATGTTATTAGGTTTTATTTAATACAAAAATGTATAAAATAAAAAGTTCAGTAATGTTTGAAGCAAAAAAAATACTCTTGGTAGGAAAAATAAGTATTAACTCATGTAAAGAATATTTGAATTGTTTATAAAAACACAAAATTGAAGTCCAACTCCTTTCCCAACCCCAGCAATCTGCCTGTTTTACAAAGTTAACAAGTTACCAATTTTTATATCTTTCCAAAAAATTCTTATATAACATCTAACTTCATCAACATTTCCTTCTCTATCTATATCTTTATTTACATTTCTACTTAATCATAGATATATAAACAGATATATTCTTTGTGTTTATATAAAAGGTATTACATTACACAAATATAATAATTTATTTTTATCTTAATAACAACTATGGAAAGCTTTCCACATCAGCACATATCTCATTTTCTAATGTTTGGGTCTCACTAATTTTATTTTCAGCTTTTTTGAGGTATAATTGACAAATAAAATTGTAAGTGACCTTATCTGTGCAACTTAAGCAATTTTAAAATGTGGCAACTCTGTCATGAAAAAATTACCATTTGCTTTATGCGTTTCTTATATTATAAATGTACTGAAGTGTTTGCCTACATTTTTTGAACATTAAATTTTTTGTAAATGATTTGTTAATTTTTAAATCATTCTAGTGTAGTAATTAATGTGAGTGGAGAACATTCTTTGGCTTACCAAAAATTTGTACCTAAATCACTTTTGTTCTCTGCTATATTTTTGCATATATCCTATGGATTCATGAGAAGAGATGAGGGAGAAAAGGGAAATGAAGAAATTGAATGAGCAGAAGGTAAGATAAATATGACACATAAGAATGAAAGTGAAACAAAAACAACTAAAGAAGAAAAGAAAGCCAGTAAAAAATGAGGAAATAGGAAACCAGGACAAAAATGCTTTATTGCTTCATTTCCCACAGCCCCAGCTTTGGGAGTAAAAAAGTAGATTTAGTATAAAGAAAAGCATTTCTGATTTCTTTATCTATTGTGAATTCAAAATGTTTGCTAAATGTAAAGAATACCTATTATTTTCTCTTTGCTTAGACTAGGATTAACAGTGAATCTAACACATCATCTAAATGCTTCTGAAAATTATTGCATAGCTTTTTGTTCTTTTTCTTGACATTAAGAATGTTCTTAGGCAGTCCCTCTGTTCTGGTTTCAGATGTAATTCAAAATAATGGTTCTGTGTTAGACATATACCAAGGATTTAACTTGCTATTGTATAACCAAGGGCTATAGGTGTTATTGTCTTCATTCACTAACTCAGAGAAGAAAATATAACTTTATTTTTCTGTAATAATGACTAATGTTTAGTACAATATCTCACTGTAACTGGATTGAGGATTCTTAACCAAGCCATTTTAGAGTTACTACCCTTGAACACCTCACATCTAAACTCCTGAGATTTCAGGTGGAGGGGTGAGCTGGACAAAACTGGGGTGATCATCACTGATCTGCATCTGTGTCTGTGCTCACTGGCACCCAGTGAAACTCAGTCCACCAAGTACATGCTGAGTGGTCCCAGTCTGGACCTTAAGCCATGCTGAAATCCATTCCTTTTCTGTCCTATTCTTCCATCCCTCTAAAGTGTAAGGAAATAGGTCAGGACTGCCTAAGTCCCTATACGACTCCCATGCTACCCGGAACACGCAAGACTAGACCTACTGATTCTGGGCATTGCCAGGGCAGGAGAAATTCTGAGAGGCTCTCTCAAGCCAGTTCAGCCTTAAAGTACCATGCCATAATTTCAGGACTCACCTTAGCATATAAACTTAGTAAATAAATTGTGCCACTAAGCTTACCATTTTAGCTCTTTTTTCCACTCCCACTACCCCTCACTCTGCTTCCCCCTTACAGGTGAGAAAACTGTCTGGTATAGGGTAGGAACAGATTTGCAGTCTGGGGCAAGGAAACTTCGCTAAAATTTGTCATAATATAATTATCTTAACTCTATGGCTCATAGCCTAAGAGCTTCCTTAAAGAATTTTTAAATTTTATTTTTATTTCTCTTATTGATTTTAGAGAGAGAGACACATTGAGTTTTTGTTCCACTTATTTATGCATTCATTGGTTGATTCTTATATGTGCTCTGACCAGGGATCAAATCTGCAGCCTTGGTGTATTGCGACAATGCTCCAACCAACTGAGCTACCCTGCCAGACCTAAATGCTTCTTATTTGTCTGTGAAACTCAAAACCCAAGAATGGACTTCTTATTTCCTATTTCTTTTATGGTGCTGCTATCTCTTCTCTGAAGCATGGTGCACAATGATTAGCTGATTGCATGTGACTGTGGTCATGAATCCAAAGAAAGTATAGGGGAAACATAGGGAGTATTAATCATGATATTGTCCTGCCAACACTTTTGACAACAAGTTCCCAACCAACAGATAGTATGAATAAAATGTTCAAGTGATCTTCAAAGTTTTAAAATTTCTAAACCAATTACTAATGCCATTAAAGGTTTGGCAACCATACCCTTTATCCTTGTTCATCTAAGTTTCTTGATCATATTTTTTATTGCCCTCAAACTTGTTAGATGATTATATTAAATCTCTCTAGAAAATGCACCAGTTTTTAATTTCTGCAATGACTCTTTGAAATGCATAGCAGCCTTGTCCTCTCCACTCCTTTCTCCTGCCTTCACCTCTCATGCAATCAGGTAACACTCAGAAGTACCGCAGAGTGTCTGGTGCACTGAAAAATGATACTAGGGGTGACTTTTTATTCTTCCCTTTGATTTTGGCTTATTTCCTCCCCAAACATCTATAATTCCTTGTAGAGTTTTATTTCAATTTGAATAATCTTGAGTGTCAACAAACCCTATACACAAGCCACTAATATTCAGATGTACTTATTGTAAACATCTCTTTCTGGTGGATCTGCAGTTATTATAAAATGTCAATCAGTTTAATTTTGAAAAAATAAAGAAAATAAGACTTAGACAAGTAAATGTGGTTCACCCAGAAGGGGCCTTAATAGAAGACAGGAAATGATGAAACCACTTTTCATGGTGGGTGCTCCATTTTCACTGAGGAAAACTTGATTTGGATGTGTTGACAGGCTAAAAGCAGCCTTGGCTGGGGCAGAGAAAAAAACTTAGTGCCTTAGTAATCAAAGTGGAGGACTTCTAAAATAAGAAGTCTAGGAAATGTTTCATCTAGGGAAGGCACAAAGCCTGGCTGCACTAAGGTTGAAGCAATTACTGAAATGTCATGGCTGCGCAGCAAAGAGAATCTACAAAGATTTTTATAGAGGGTGACAGGCATTTTTTTTAACATTCACTTTACAAATGTTTTCAGTAAATGTGTGCTTTAGAAGTACTTAGTTCAGAAATCTTTGGGATAGGCAGCATCAGGAATGAAAAACATAAGCAATTGAGAAATTGAAAGAAGCTTCTCTTCAATGTTAATGCTTTGCTGAAACTGACATTTTGGAGCTACAAAATAAAAATCATTTAATAGCTGCAGTGAAGCACCAAGGATGTTTTGTCCTTGAAGAAAGCTAACAGGGTGCTTGCTATGTAAAGGATAAACAGAGGACACCCAAAGCCTTGGTGCTCTTTGGCCTTACTGAGTACATTTCAAAATAAATTTTTAGAGCTTCTCAAAACTGAGGTACAGGAAGGCTGCCAGTGACATCCAGGTGTTTTCAAAGCATGTACACAACCAGCTGGGATAAATAAACTCTCCCCCTCTTACACCCTGGTTTTTAAATTTCTGGATAAAAACTTCAAATGTATTTTAGTCTCAACATTTGCTTAGTAAAAGTCCGCTTCAAAATAGTAGATTTCATTATTTTCTTTGTGTTTGATTTCTATAGTAATACTGACACCTATGTCAAATTTTATGTTATATGAAAAAGTGCTTGAATAGGCAGAATAGATTTTCCTTGTTTTTATAATTGTATCTGTACTGAATTTTTTCTCCTCGTTTCCTATTCATTGATTTGTATCTTCCATTTGGAGGTCATCTCCTCGTTTGAAGGATGATTTCATAATTTATAATGAACAAATTTCTAATGAATAATCCTAGGGTTTTACTAAAGGCTTCAAGCAGGCAGTTGATTAAAATGAGGAAGAAACCACGTATCTTAGAGTGTATATTTAGTATGAATGATTTTTGGTAATTGTACAAGACTTAGTCATTCACTACTATTCAGTGCATTGTGTTGTGTTTGAGGAAGGCAGCAAAGATAATATGATTCTTGGTCTTAGAAAGATAAGTGAACAGTTTTAGAGTATTTTTAAGGCAACATAAATTAAATATAAGTAGTATAACACAAGCTGTATACATGAAGAAAAAAATGTTAGACTTAGTGTCCTTGATCTTACTTGGAAATTATATATTTTAGTCCAGGATAGGTTCACTTGTGGGAAAAGAAAGAAGAAAGTTTACAGGAAAAGGGTAAGTTATTGTTAATAAGTGAATAGTTTCTTTGATAATATGAGTACTTTCCATTTAATAACTTGGAATTTTGTCCTGAATAGAAATCTGAAAAGTGAATAGAATATATCAACATAAGAAAGACACAGTGTGGGTTATCATGCAACTTCCTTAATAATTCTGACAATAAACTAAAAAACTAAATTTCAAAATTACCACAGTAAAAAAATCAATACTTATTTAAAAATACTGTATCTGTGTCAATATTGGACTTGACTCTTTTTCTATCAACATTATAACCAAATTAATGTTTAAAATAAGTTTTAAAAAGTAAAAGAATTATGATATATTTTATAACTCTGCATGACATTATTTTAATAACACATTAGGTGTTCTAAAGAACATAGAAACTTCTTCCTCACTGTCTCTACCTCTGCCAATCCTCCTCTATTTACTTATAAAACAGGGAAAAAACTGCACTACTTCTTATTTGACCCATTACATAAACACTCTTCTGCATAAAAATACTTTGGATTAATTAATTCTACTTCTGAAAAAATGAAATATCATTCAGGTGTTTTCTAGTTTCAGGGAACATGTTTGACCATTTTCAGAATTTGATTAGAAGTATACGACAGGAAGTTATTTTTGTTCTTCATTAAATTTTAACATGAATAAGTTTACCAAATGAAGAAGAAGGAGAAGGAGAAAGTAAAGAAAAAGGAAAGAAAAGAGGATAAGGAGGAGGAGGGGCAATTTTCCTGTCTAGAGATCATGGAAAAATGTAGGTGTGGAATTTATACCTTGATAATTCATTTGCCAAGTCAAGTAAACTCTGCATTTACCTGAAAAGCACTTAAAACTCCCTTTATATAAGACACCACTGAATTTGTATCTTACGTCCTACTTTTAAAATTAATTGCCATGGCATCTTCTCCTATTAAATAATATTTTCTCTTACTATGGAATTAATTTGTACACATCAGAGAAAATTTGGAAAAGAGAAAGAGGAAAAAAAACATCATCTATATGTCCACTAGCCAGTGATATTGAGTAACAAGTTTAATGTTACATTTCAGAATTTTTCTTAATTATTTAAAAGATGACATCATCATTTATCATATTTATAATTTATTAGATTTATTATGATTACCTTCTCAATCACTAAGCTATTTATATACATAATTTAAAGATTATAAACATACATTAGTCTATAAAACATAATAGTTGTCAATATGTATTTCAACAGTCTTTCTGCAAAATTTGCTAAAAATATACCCACCAGTAATGTATAATTAGTTATAAATTCATCAATCATCAATTATATCAGTTATAACTAAATTAAGGTATATTTAGTGTTTCTGTCACTGGGTATGGTAAATTACTTTAAAAAATTTTTTAAAGATTTTATTTATATTTTTAGAGAGAGGAGGAGGGAGAGAGAAAGAGAGGGAGAGAAATACTGATGTGTGAGAGAAACATCAATTGGTTGCCTCTCAAACACACCTTGACTAGGGACAGAACCCACACCCCAAACATATGCCCTATCCAGGAATCAAACTAGAGACCTTCTGCTTTGCAGGACAATGCCCAACCAATTGAGCCACACCAATCAGTGAGGTCCTAAATTACTTATAGATTTACATATACATTATTATTAATATCCATTGCTAGAGTGAGAGTTGACTTTGTAAAGAGACTTAAAGTTAGGGTCATATTTATTATTAAGGTTATATATAGACTGTTACTAGAATTTGCTTTCAGATTAATATTCAATTTAGGTTTTATAGACCAATGTGATTTCTAAAATGTGTATAGGTATGATATGTGTATAGGTATGTTAAGTTTTGGGAAAGGGTAAGGATTAAGATTAGTGGGAAGAGACAGATCAAACAAATAATTGTTAAACTATGATTACCATGTCACTTGAGGTCTTCAAAAATCTCTCCAAACCAACATTTCTACTTTTTCTTTAGCAGTTTATTATGGCATTATTCCTTTTTCAAACTTGATTAGATATTCTCACTAATGTGTGAAAATAGCAATACTTGCTCCAGAAAGGTTAAATTAAAACAATCTCTTGTATTACATTGGCCTGCTTGGCTTTTGAAATATAAAATTTAAAAATATAAGGTGAAAGCCCTGGCTGGCATAGCTCAGTGGATTGAGCGTAGGCTGCTAATCAAAGCATTGCAGGTTCGATTTCCAGTCAGGGCACATGCCTGGGTTGCAGGCCACAGCCCTCAACAACCACACATGGATGTTTCTCTCTTTCTCTCTTTCTCTCTCCCTTCCCTCTCTAAAAATAAATAAATGAAATCTTTAAAAAAAATCTTTAAAAAGAACCATCAAGGTGACCACCTACAATAGCATAACCTCAAGGATGCTGATTGCCTCTCCTCTATTGAAAAGCAAATGAAAGAAAAGAGTAAGAAAAAATAGGAAGAAAAATTCTTTCTTCCTGATAGCTATAGTTATTTCAATAAAGAGACCTATTTCTATACCACATAAAGCTTAAATGCAAATATATTTAAAATAATTTTAAAAAACTACTCCAGTTATATTATTCAAATCAAGTGGCAAATGACTGATCTGATATCCAGTAATATAAGAAAAAGGGGTTTGATTGTGGCAGCAGTAGTAGAGGAATAAGGGCTAGGTGAGAGAAAAGTACCTGAAAAAAAAAGGACAATAGAAATGTAGGGCACTGGAGCACATATTTTTGCTCTGGAAGGTCTATCTGAAGGCTCTGAAGAAATGAGATATGAGCCTTTAATTTTCACCATGCATTTTGAAGACACTGGTCTAGAATGGAAAGTCTGGTCAGTGGTGAGCTCTAAAATGGTATGGCTGAAAAGGAGGAAAGGGTGTTGAAATGTATAGATAATGTTCTTCATGCTTAGGCTACAGAGGCTTACATACTCAACATGGGTGAAAACAGAAGATGGTATTTGAGGCAGATTTTGTTTGTATGATTTTCTTTTAAAGGCAATCTTAATGTATAATTTAAAAGCAAAATCAAATTTAAATAAATTTAACTGGTAAAATGTGAGTTATTGTCCTTATTAAGTTTTACTACAAGTAGACAAAAGTAAACTAAAATCTATATGACTTTATAAAACAATATTGCAACCAAATGTGCCACCTCTAACTGGTTCATTTAACAAAGCAGAGCGGAGCAGATAAGCACTTAAGTTAACATATTTATTTACATGGCTTATAATTTTCTTTTGTTTTGTTTTTTGTCACCAAGACATTTTCCCTTTTTGATCTAAACAAAGTAAAATATTTATTTTGATAATTGTTTTTTAAACAAAAGACATTAAATTGTAGTAAATTATTCATGTGTGTGACCTTATTTATATGATTATCCTCTGAAGACAATATTTCACACTTCAGGCTCAAATGCTATTTATTTCTCAATCAACTCTAAGAACTTAAGAAAAATGAAATTTATATTTACTAGATCCTCCAATTTTTCTATATAATCTTATAACTTATCCTTTGCTTCTTAGGAAATTTTTGTAGGAACATACTTTTCAAACAACCTGCTCTGTTGGATATGTGGCATAGAATAACAGAAGAAACTTCCTGCAAAAGCAATACAGTATGAACATTAAGCAGGAATAATCACTTAAGGCTACAGGACACATCTGTTATTTATGCTCTGGTACAAGGGTCAATGGGAGATGAATATTTGGGTATTCATTGTGATTATATCTTGGAAGATTCTAATAAATACCATGCTAAGGGATATTTTTAAAAATAACTAACCCCTCTAAAAATAGTCATGTTAAATAAAGAAATACAGTAACACTTGAATATTTGTCAAACCTACACTGTTAACCATCCAGATTAAGATGTTCTAAGGAAAACAGAAAAGCACCACGTGGGGGGGAAATTTAGATATATGTGCAGATTCACAATTTCCTTTTAGAAAACCTTGTTTATTTCCTTTTAGAAAACCTTGTTTATTTCCTTTTATAATTTCCTTTTTTCCCTTTCTTTTCATTTCTTTTGAAATGAAGAGAATAAAGAAAAAGAAAAAGAATATACAGGAGCAACAATGAAACCAGGCAACGGTTTTAACCTCATATAAAATGCAAGAAATATTAGGTAGCTATATTAAAATTTGGATTCTTTATTTAACAACAAAAATGTATTAAGCACCTGCCATGCTAACTGGGGATTAGGAGGAGAGAAAGACTAAAAAATAAAGGAAATAAACAAAAATCTTATGCAAAACTGTTATACAAAATATGGCTTTAAAAATTCTAGGAATAAGGGCAAATTTACATATACAGAGTAGGGCAAAAGTAGGTTTATAGTTGCTTGTATAGAAAATAATACAAGAGTTAATAAATAATATAAGAATAAACTCTCACATACAACTGTAGGCCTATTTTTGCCACATCCTGAACATAATTATATATCTATATATAATTATTTTATATATAACCATATATACAAAAACAAATAGATAACATCTGTTAAAGAGAAATGTCCTAAAGAACATTGTAAAATACAGACATGAATGATATTGGACAGGAACTGTTAGGTATAAAAATGCAAATAGTGAAACAAAAAAATACATATTTAGACATATCATACAAGATAACTTTCCTGAATAAGATTGAAATGGCTCATCATAATCCAGAAAAATAATAAAATATGATACTTAGATATATACTGATGAATTTGACGAATTTAAGGCCAAAGAAAGAATCTTAAGAAACCTAAACAGAAGCTACATGCATAGGAAAATATATAGGATATTTGCAGACTTCTATTAATCAACATTAAATGATGAGACACAATGAAGTTAGGCTTTAGCTTCTAGTGTTAATAGGGTTCCCACTTTTAAAACTTTTAGTTTAAGCACAGGTACTACATTGGAAAGCTAAAACTCTGGTAGAAAATTCAGTCTTTATGATCTTACAAATAAGAGGAGAGCCACTGGAAAGTGAAAGGGAAATCTTGGAAAACAGAAAGTTGGAAAGGGGCTGTCCTGAATTTCGTACATAACTCTGTTCAAGCCCCTGGCTGAGCCTAAACTGCACATATGTAGGCATTCACAAAGCGACCCAAATAAGATCTGAGCTGCCGCCCAAGAGGCAGAGGTGTAATTTTGAATTGAGTGAAGTTAATAGCCTTCTGAAACAGCAACAAAATCTCTCTGAAGAATTGATCCCAAAAACTCTGTCTGCAAAAATATTGCACAACCCAGAGTTTTCACCGTAAAATATTCACAATGTCCAGGATTTGGCCTGAAATTACTCAATATATAATATTTGGATAAGTTTTAACAAGTCTTAAAAGAAAAGACTAAGGGCTAGAAAATCTATATGTTGGAATTAGCAGCCAGGATTTAAAAGGAGCCATCGTGTAAAGAAAAATTTGTTCACAGTAAATAGAGATAAGATTTTAAGTTGGAAATAGAAATATATATAATGAAAATTCTAGAAATAAAAAATATAATATCTGAAATTAAAAATTCACAAGATGAGTTTAGCAATACAAAGAAAATTGAAGAGAAAAGAATCAGTGAATTTGAACATAGATTAATAAAAGTGATTCAATATTAAAAAAAAATGGAAAAAAACAACCTGTGGGGACAATATCAAAACACACAGCACAGACTGACTCAGCTGCCAAGCTGGAGAAAAGAGAAATAATCAGACAGAAAATGTATTTGAAAATCATTCCACAATTGTAGTGAAGAGACAAATCAAAAGATTCAAGAAACTTGGAGAACCCTAAAGCAACAGATTTTAAAATTTAGGTAAAATAGACAAATTCTTTATAAACTACAACTTACCAGAATTGATACAAGATCAAACAGAATATTTGAATACTCCAAAATACTCCTTTGTCTGTTGGAAAAATTTAATTTTGAATTTGTTATAAAATTTTTTCCACAAATAAAACTCCAAGCATGGATGATTTTACTGGCGAATTCTATTAAGCATTTAATAAATAAAGAATACCAACAATATGCAAACTCCTTCAGAAAATGGAAACTAGCATAAATCTACTATCAAAACCTGACAAAGGTATTACTGCCCCCAAAAGTAACAAAAATATTCCTCATGACTATGAGTGCAAAAATATTTAGCACAATCTTAACAAATCAAAGTCGGCAATAAAATTTTAAGCCATTTGTAATGTTTTAAAAATAATAATAATAAGATTAACAGAAGTTAACTCTATGTGCTATATATATAATAATGAGATTAACAGAAGTGAACTATATACACTATATATGTGGATATTTATGTGCTAAATAATATAACCATAAAATATGAATAATATTTTCACAATATATAATATATAAACAAACTGCTTGAATATAAAGGAGAAATTGAAATTGGAACAGAATTGATATATAAGACTTTGATACATTCTTCTAAGTTTTTACAAATACAGTACAAAATAGATAAGAAAATATTAACATCATAAAAATATATGAAATCTGCCCTGGCTAGTGTGGCTCAGTGGACTGAGCACTGGCCTGCAAACCAAAGGGTCACCGATTTGATTCCCAGTCAGAGCGCATGCCTGGGTTGTAGACTGGGTCCCTGGCAGAGGGCATGTGAGAGGCAACAACACATTGATGTTTCTCTCTCTCTCTTTCTTCCTCCCTTCCCAGCTCTCTAAAAATAAATAAATAAAACCTTTAAAGAAAAGAAAAATATATATGAAATCTTATAGCTGTTTATCAATTTTACACAATGAAAACAGAAAATATGCTTTATTTTCCAACTCAGAGGGGAATGTCCAAAAACCTGATCCTGTAACATGGCAGTCCACCATAAATAAAGAGTCAGTACAATCTAACAAACACATAGAAAAGAGAATAAAAAACAATAACATTTAAACAAAGATATTGAGTAGAAAAAAATAAGAGAAACTCCCAAAAAATGAACCATTAAAAAATATGAAAACACTTTCCTAAAAACCTTTGGTTCCTGACTTTCTTGATCCTTTAAAATTATTTTCTTCCTCTCACCCTGTGTCCCTTCCCTTCTGCCTGCTTCCCTTCCTCCCTGCATTAGTAAATTTGTAAGCTATTAAGAGTGCATCCCTGGGAGGGAGGCCTGGCCTGGTGTGGGGTGCTGGAGACTGAAGAGACTGAAGATGACGTATGTGGTAACAATGATGATAGCCCAGCATGGACTGCTGAATCCCAAGTGTTTGAGGAGGGCTTCCCAATTGGGACGGTGATGGCAATGGTGACGGACAAAACAAGAGCCTGGGAAAGGATGTCAGAGGTTGTGGGAGTGAAGAGGGATCCACAGAGGGTGTGCTGCAGCAATGAGATCAGCTTTGGGACTGAATGTGGTGAAGATCTTGTCTTCATGACAGCACACAGCGTCAATGGCAGCAGTGACAGGTGCTAAACTGCATTCAGAAAAATTTAAGATAATGGAAACAGATTTCCATTATCTTATTTGTTACAGGAGGAATAAATATGAGCCTCGAAAAGGTGAAATAGAAAATGAATCCTATACTGTTGGAATTTAATTGGTTATATCATTGTTAAAATTTAAAGATGACAAGTAGATAGATGATAGATGACAGATAGATAGATGATTGATAGATAGAGACAGATAGATGAAAATGTGAGTGTTTTGGGGTGAATATACATGAAAATTTATATGCATGGTCCCAAATTTTGCTCCCTGACAGGGCATTGGAACAGCAATATCCCAATAGCAGTAAGGTTTCTGGAAGAAAAAAAATGTAAAGTGCAATGTGAACCTGTAACATCTTAAGAATTGATAAGGCATGTCAAAAGGATGCAGAAACTATATTAAAGGAATAGGCACTAGCCAAATACGAAATAATTTGGACATCAAAATAAATAATGATGACAGCATTACAACTCATTAAGTAGAGTGGGAATCAATGAGTCCATACTGATTTAAAAGAATGGATAAATAAATGAATGGCAAGGGGAAAAACTTTTGGTTGTAATGGAGTGCCAACTAAGAAATGTAGGAAAAATTATAGGGGACAGGAAAATTCATCATTTAGTAACCCAAAATGCCAATGGATGCTTGACCTAGTGGGTAAAAGTTTGACCAAGTGGAATATTTACATAACTCAAAGCATCTCCCCACAAATGCTTATTAATTTCAAATGTAAAAAGAATAATTTTACAATAGAGAAACTAACAATCACCAACTTAAATCAAATATTCAAAGTTAACATCACCTGTAATGGGACAAATCAAAATCATATCTATCTGCTAGGAAAAAAATAAAATGATCACAAACTCACTCTTTAATTTCGTGTCAAAAAGGTGTTGCCTGAATCTTATAGTAAAACATCAGACAAAGTAGGTTGAGGGACGTTCTGCAAAATTTTTGCTCTGCGAACCTAAAAATGTTTCCAGTGAGGAACTGGGAACTTCTAGATCAAAGGAGCCTAGACAGATATGACAGCAGAATGTGGTACATGACCCTGGATTGGCTCCTTTAGCTGGGAAGAGCATTGTTAAGACAGCTGGTGAGGCTTAACTGGAGTCTGTGGAATGCATGGTAGTAATATCATCTCTTAGTTATTGCAAAAGCAAATTCAGTGCCTGTCCTCATTGAGATAGCCTACTGGAATTATCATAATATTTTTTAAAACCTATATTTAGAATTTTTTTTAGTAACATCAATTTTACCTATTTTTGAATTGCAAATTCTTAAAAAGGCAGCTTATTTTGTGTGTCACCCAGGACATTCTATGTATGTGACAACTTAATGCTTTTGATGCATGAAATCTTAGGGGAAAAAAAGGTCTATTCTCTCCATAGAACAGTAACCTAAAACCATTATTTTAAGAAACACTAATCTCTAGAGACCAAATTCAAAGTTCTTTTATTTTAAAAAGTTCATTAGGCAAGAACTGCTCTCAGAAATAAAAGCCAGTAGACATAGCATGCCTATGGATATTAATCAAATTCTCTGAAAATAAAAAGTCAGAAACACACTTTTGAACATATCACAGAACACACTGAAAGAGATCCCTACAGCTGTGACTCTCACATTTTGTCCTCCAGGTAATATCAATGAGTGTTTCTGTCACTCTGCCAAACAGCCAGGGAGTTACAGGTACTGACAGAGATTGATACAAGGCCTTGTCACCAAATACTCAGGAAGGTGGAAATGAAAAAGCAGACCTAGGTCTTGACTGTGGTCCTCTAGTAACTTGCTATCCAAAATTCAAAAGCTGGTGATTTCAATTAAAAACAATACCAACAAGCATAATTTTTTAAACTAACAAAACAAACAAAAGAAACCCCTAATGCTCCAAAATTTGTAACTCTGCCCATGTGTAACTTAAGGCCAAAAAATATAAGCTTGATCAAAATATAATTTTTGACATCAAAAGTAGGACAGAGTACAATTTATCCAGAGTCACAAACTACACAAACTAGAGAGGGATGAATGTTATGCAGATGAAAGCTCCATTGATGCTTTCAAAAATAAAAGCACCCCAAATTATTGGGTAGGACCCATTCCTTTTGCAGCCAGTCAAAATTCACTAGCCTGTAGGATATTAGTACATTTGCATGCACTGACTGTGGGTAGGATCCTTGATTAAAGCAAGCTGCTCATGTATGCAAATCTATCCCTGAGCCCTTGTTTATGTCCCTCTAGATTCCACTCCAACCTTGTTTGCCTCCTGTGAATTCAGGAGACCAGACTTAGCAGAGCTGTGTTTTGATAAGCCAGTAAGTCAAAATAGTTACAATTCAGGTAATCATCTTTTGTTTTCTTCCCAGCAGTTATGTTTGTTTTAGTGGAGACTGTCACCAGGGGCTTTCACATGAGAGAAAAGGAAAACAATTGCTTGTGTGAAGACATGTTAGTTATAACACATTATGAAACTGAAAAGCATAACCTCTTGCTAGTAAAGGGTTTACGGGGTAGAAGATAAGAACTCTAAGTATTAAAAAAGCACCTTTTTTAGTGCATGTGGGGTTCACCAGAGGCCAGTAAACTTAACTGAGGTACCAGGAACATGGTTTCTGACATACATAGCTTAGTCACAAGATTTAGTGATTCAAACATCACCTAAGCAACTAAATAGACACTCTGGTCCTGAGCTGTGCTGGAGTGTCACGGACAATAAAGAAACCTGTTTTCCTGAGAATTTGGAAAGTGTAGACATTGAAGAAATGGAAAGAAATGGCTCTAAGACGAATTCAGAAATCTGAAAGAGAAAGCTGTTAAATAGGAGAAGGGATTAGATAGTCTGTTCGAAAATCCATAGAAAGCCCCAAGTTCATACTTTGTGTTACTCAAAATGATTTAAGTTACATTAAGTCTTACTTCACAAGTTCACCTGCTATGAAATGGACACTTTGCTACTACATGCCTGCCGTGGCTGCCTCTTTAGACCACCACGTTATTGCCAATAACCATTTGCTCAATAGCAGCTGTAATGCCTTCCACAGAGAGGAAGCTACTTTCAAGACTTAATAACACTCATTCTAAAAGTCTTCACTGAAAAGGGCTGAATTGCAAGGTTTCTGGAATTGCCCCTGCTATAGAAAACAGGAAACAGTTTCTTTAAAATGATGTTAAGTCCATTATGAAACATGGCAGCATAAATGTGCGAATATGGATGCATGTGGGTACTGAGTATAAAAAGGGGTAATTAAGAAAAAGAGGAGCTACACTCAACTGATCTTCACACTATGGTTTAAGGAAAATTATTCTGCAGATATTTATTGAAAGGTTTTTACCATTCGGGAGATGCATTAGGAGCTGTATGTGAATAAACAGACATTGTGATCTTGAAGCTTACAGAATGACTTAAAGGGCAGGCTGTTTCTTGCATAGTCTGTATAATCTATGTCAATGAACACATGACCAATGAAGAGGATGAATAATTTACAGCCTGGTAATATGTATTTTGTTTAGTAGAAAAGCTTTTACCCATTACACATGGCTTAATGAAACATGGGTTTATTTTTCCTTGCATTACAAGAAATATGGAGGTAAGTAGTGTTAACATTGGTTCATCTTCTTAAGGACTCAAGATCCCAATGTCTTTCCACTCTTCCACTTTACTACTTCTACTGTCAAATTTTTATCCATAAGCTCATTGCCTCACAGTTGCAACACAATGCCTTTTAAGATGTGAAGAAAGGGTAGGTGAGTGGCTAGCTTCTGTCTCCATACATTTATTAGGAAGTAAAACATTCCAGAAGGTCCCCTGATAAATATCTCCTTATATTACATTGACTAGTATTGGATCACATGCCCAATTCTAGTATGGGTTTTGGGGGTGGGTTTTTTTTTTAAATAGGATATAGTTTAATGCTTTAGCTGCTGTCAGGTTACAGATACCCCTCAGGGTGGGATCCCAGGACCCTGAGATGCTGAGATGTGAGTGGGTCTCCACTCTCATATGCATAGATGTCCACAAAGGGAACTGGTCATACAGTGTCTTGCTGGGACCTGCCAGCTTGGCCATACTGTGGCGGCATTGTATGTGTTCCTCCACCCCAACCCCCCCCCCCCCCCCCACCACCCAGCCACCCACCAGAGTCCAGGGCTGGGCCATCCCACCCGCTGCCATACCAGGAGTGGTTCAGGAGCAAGTTCTGATGGTGTTCTTGGTAGAAGAGCTTCTCATGGAACTTCAAGCCATCCAGGTGTACTACTTCCAGGCCATTGGTACATGGGCCACGTGTGGCTGTCAAGAGGCTGGTGGCGGGGGGGGGGGCGGCATGGAGAGAAAAGGGGACCTTGTAATTTTGAGTACTCCTCCTCTGCTTGCACTCTTTGTAGCGGACGGTTAGGAAGTACAGTCGGCTGTGTAGTCCACGGAGTGTGTAGCGGTAGAGCAGTAAGCCCTCCTAAATGAGGGTGCCAGTGGGTGTCCGAGGTGCCAGTTGGACGCTGACCCTGTGGGCATGGTCCAGGAGCTGCTCGCCCAGGCCTGCGCGGTGCTCCGCTTGGCCTCCGTGTCCGGGGACTCCAGCAGCTGCCACTGCTTGAAGCTGCCCAACTGCGTCTTGGTCCGGTCGCTTCAAAAAGTCATCCTGGTGGATCACCTGGCAGTTGCGGAGCCTGGTTTTGCCGCGTGAGTCATGTTTCTGATAACCACCATGCAGTTCATGTCCACATGGAGGCGTGGCGGGGATTTCAAAAAGCAGCATGTGACTATGTCACTATTTATCAGCTCTGAGAATCTCAATGACTGCTCAAAGTACCACTGTAAAGCGCATTACTTAAAACAACACAAAATGATTATGTGCATTTAGTCTCATCACTTGTGAAGTTTGTTTTCCAGTTTTATTTAAAGAGTATTTTTCTCAGAGTGGTTTAGAGGAAGTTCCACATTGCAGATAAAATGGTATCAAAAAGTAAAACTGACAAATTAAACTATATCCTAACCTCGATCTTTAGCTTAAAACCTTTGTTTCACAGTAAAAATAATTCTCTTAATACATTTAACCAACAAATGCCTCCTCCGTGGTAAAGTTGAATCCTGTAATACACTTCAGTAATAATACATTACTAAATAATATACTTCCATAAGGCCATGTCCACTGTCTGTCAGGTGTGGACCTGGTGAACAAGGAGGTAATGAGACCATTGAAACTACATGTTATTTTACTGTTGAACTCTGGCATCCATCTACTTCTGCCATGTTCAGAATGAATAAGGTGACCTGGATGACCTGGAGTGATGTGCACCTAATATAGACCTTCTTTTAGAATAAGAGGTTGTTTCAACACTTCTGTACTTCAGAAAACAACCTTTATGTATCTTCCAAGTTTTATATAAACTTTCCACATTTGTAGATTCAAAATCACAAAGAGATCTAGATAAGATTTCAGATTTGATTAGTTGTATAGTTGAGGACAAATACATTTTACTTGCTTGCAATTTGGGAGCAAAGCTGTAAATAAAATTAAATTCTTGTACCTAGATCATAGATTATTGATTTGTTTACTTGCTTTTTACAACAACATCAAAATTCAGTTCATAAAGGGCTATTTGATGGGATTCAATAGGAATCAAAAATAAGCTTAAAAATTAACCAAGTCTATATACTGAAAATTATAAAACATGAGATAAATTAAACAAATAATGAAAGTATAATCATGTTCATTCATTGAAAGTATTAACAGTAAACTAATTAAATAATATTTTTATTCAATGCATACTAATTAATATCCTTGTAGGATTTTTAAATTGAAATTCAAAATATGATTCTAAAATTTGTATAGAAAAGTAGAAGCCCTGGCTGGCATAGCTCAGTGGGTCGAGCGTGGGCTGCAAACCAAAGTGTTTCAGGTTCAATTCCCAGTCAGGGCACATGCCTGGGTTGCAAGCCATGGCCCCCAGCAACTGCACATTGATGTTTCTCTTTCTCTCTCTTTCTCCCTCCGTTCCCTCTTTAAAAAATAGATAAAATCTTAAAAAAAAAAAGAAAAAAAAAGTAGAGGTCAATCACAACCAAGGCATATTTGAAGAACAAAGCTAGATGATTTCTCTACCAGCTGTTATATTATATAGTAGTTAAGACTATGTGACTGGTATAGATAGACAACTAACCAACAGAAGATAACAGAATTCATTATTTTAAGTATGTGTATATATACATACCCACATGTGTGGGCACACACATGTGTACATATACATACACATATATGAGTATGTCTGTGTACACACATGTGTATTTGCACATGTATGCACATATATTTGTGTATAATATATGGCATTAATATATTTATCTGATTTATCACAATACAGTATACTGGAAGAAGGATAATCTTCTTAATAATTAGTACTAAGTCAACTGTAGTCCACTGGAAAAAAGTAAATCTTGACTCTTATATAAAAATTGACCTCAGTGGGATACAGACCTAAATATAAAAGGTGACACTCTAAAGCTAGTAGTGGCAAACAGAGCACAATAACTTTATATACAAATAGGCAAATATTTCTGAAACAAGGCATGATGAATAATAGCTATAAAATTAAAATGATAAATTGGATTATATAAATTTAAAAATGTATATTCAGGCCCTGGCTGGCATAGCTCAGTGGATTGAGCACGGGCTGGGAACCAAGGTGTCCTAGGTTCGATTCCCAGCCAGGGTACATTCCTGGGTTGCAGGCCATGACCCCCAGCAACCGCACATTGATGTTTCCCTCCCTCTCTCTCTCCCTCTCTCTCTCTCTCTCTCCCTCCCTTCCCTCTCTAAAAATGAATGGATAGAATTCTAAAAAAAATAAAATAAAATAATGTATATTCATTCAGAGTACTGAGAATTAAAGGTCAATCCACAAAAGAAAAAAATGAAAAAAATGATATTTATAATTCATACATCTAACAAAATATTTATATCCAAACCATTTAAAATAATTCCTATAAATCAATAAGAAAGGGTCATAAAATACAATAGAAAAAAGAAAGAAAGGTTTTTACAGGCATTCCATATAAGGAAATATCCAAATAACCTTATTGTATGCTTACTGCACACAAGAAGTGCTTATCTAAACTTCTGGCCAAGACGGAGGTATAGGTAGAAATGCTTCACTTCCTCACACAACAAAAAGAAGGATAACAACCAATTTAAAAACAATAAACAACCAGAACTGCCAGAATATCAAACTGCATGGAACTCTGACAACCAAGGAGTTAAACATTCATCTAGACCAGTAGGAGGGGGTGGAGAGGGGTAGCCTGGCAGAGAGGACCTGTGGCAAGGCAGCAGACCATGAAGGCAAGGCGGGGCTGGCAGATCAGGAAACTACAGTCTCAATACCTCTGTAAAATACTGAGGGGATTGTGAAGGTGGGAGAAACTCACAGTCTCATAGAAGAATTGGTTGGAAAGTGGGGCTAGAGGGGAGCCAGCCAGCAGCATTATTCCCTCACTAACACCTCTCCCACAGAGAGTGCCGCTATGCAGCAAAGAGGGTTGTCCCACCCTGGCAAATACCTAAGGCTCCACCCCTTACAACATAACAGGTATGCCAAGATAAAGAAATATGGCCCAAATGAAAGAACAGATCAAAACTCCAAAAAAAGAGCTAAGTGATGAAGAGATAGACAAACTATCTGGTGCAGAATTTAAAACACTGATAGTCAAGATACTCACAGAATTGATTAAGCTCAGTCACAAAATGAAGGAAGACATGAAGGATATACAAAGTGAAATAAAGGCAAATATACAGGGAACGAACAGTGAAGGGACAGAAACCTGGACTCAAATCAACAATTTAAAACAAAAGTAAGAAATACATATCCAACCAGGACAGAATGAAGAAACAAGAATTAAAAAAAAAAAATGAAGAGAGGCTTAGGAACCCCGGGGACGATTTTAAGTGCTTCAACTTAAAGTGCACAACTTTAAGTGATCCGTAGGGCTGCCAGGAGAAGAGGAAGAGCAAGAAATTGAAAACTTACTTGAACAAATAAGGAAGGAGAACTTCCTCAATCTGGCAAAGGAAATAGACTTCCAGGAAGTCCAGGAAGCTCAGAGAGTCCCAAAAAAGTTGGACCCAAGGAAGCACACACCAAGTCACATAATAATTATATTACCCAAGATTAAAGATAAAGAGAGAATCTTAAAAGCAGCAAGAGAAAAGGAGACAGTTATCTACAAAACAGTTCCCATAAGACTATCAGCTGATTTCTCAAGAGAAAGCTTGCAGGCAAGAAGGGGCTGGAAAGCAGTATTCCAAGTCATGAAAGGCAAGGACCTACATCCAAGGTTGCTGTATCCAGCAAAGCTTTCATTTAGAATGGAAGGGCAAATAAAGTACTTCCCAGAAAAGGTCAAGTTAATGGAGTTTATCATTACCAAGCCCTTATTATATGAAATGTTAAAGGAACTTATCTAAGAAATAGAAGAAGATAAAAAACTATGAACAATAAAATGACAACAAACTTATAATTATTAATGATCAAACCTAAAAAACAAAAACAAAAACTAAACAAACAACTAGAACAGGAAGAGAATCACAGAAATGGAGATCACATGGAGGGTTATCAGTGGGGAGTGGCAGGGGGAGGATGAGGGAGGAAAGGTACAGGGAATAAGAAGCATGATGGGTAGGCATAAAATAGATGGGGGGAGGTTAAAAATAGTATAGGAAATAGAGAAGCCAAAGAACTTAATATGTACAACCCATGGACATGAACTAAGGGGGGGAAATGCTGGAGGATGGGGGCTGAATGGTGGAAAAGGGAGAAAGGAGAGAAAAAGATTGGGAACATTGTAGTAGCATAATCAATAAAATATACCTAAAAATAAAAAAATAAAATAATCTTTATATTTTAGAATAATTTTAGATTTACAGAGAAGTTGCAAAGCTAGCACAGTTTCCCCTATTGCTAACATTTTTCATGATTAATAAATCAATATTGATACATCCTTTAAAAAAAAGAAGTGCTCATTTAATTACTCAGCAGGAAACACAAGGTAAAACCACAATATGGTACTATTATAAACCTACCAGCTGGATGAAAAAACAGAAAGTAGTGTTAGGCTTTGGAGAAACTAGAACTCTTATAGACTATTGGTACAAGTGGAAATTGGTAAAGCATTTTATAAGACTTTTTGACAGTGTCTGTTAAAGTTGAAAATGTGCATACACTATTATCCAAAAACCTCATCCCACTCCAATTCCAACTGAAATACATGTTAAATGTTCATAGCAGCACTATTTGTAATCACTACCCCCAGCCTCTAAAGGAACTACCAAATGCCCATCAACAATAGAACAAATAAATTTCAGCCTAATCACACAATAAAATAAAATGAAAATGAATGATGTCCAACTATGAGCAAAGCTATGGGTAAATATCAAAAATCTATTGCTGAGTGAAAGAATACAGAAACAATACATTCTAATTATGTTTATGCAAAACTTCTAGGCAGAAAAAACCAATCTACTCTGTTAGAAATCTGAGCATGTTTACTCATGACCAAGTTAATAATGGGAAAGGAACAAGATTTAAGAAAGTTCAAGAGAAATAAATGAGTTCCCAATTACTCTAATTGTGCTCTTTTTGAAAAAAAGTAAGCTTTAGAATTTATATCAGATAACTAAAATCCATATAATTAGCTAATGTCACACATGTCTCAATATTACTATTTTGAAACTCTTATTGCATGACTTCAGGTCATAGCTGGGACCCATGAGTTTCTAATATAAATTTTTTGAACAGGAAAAGAGCTACTTAATATGTGTTCCTTCAACAGTAAAAAGTTGTATATTTGAGGGGAGGGGTATGGGGGCTAAATGCTGTGCTTTATTTGCATATATCTTAAAAAAATTCTTATGTGGAAAGCAGAATAGGTAGAAGTTTAGCCTTCACTATTTATCAACATTTAGGTTGGAGCATCCTATATCATATTTACTTTGCAAGAATTTCATTAAAGTGTGTCATGCTAAGCCATATTTCATCACACTCAATTATGGCTGCATCAGGGAATGGCTAAAAAAATTAACCTAAAATATTGATTCCCTATAAAAAAATAAATTTACAATTAAAAAAAACTATGCAAGATGTGTCTATGGGAGTTACTAGAAACAGCTTTGACTCGCCATTTTAATCCATCACTTTAATTGCACCTTCCCAAATAGCTCAAGCTATAGCTTAGAATAATTTATATATAAAGTGCATGTACATGGAGATGTGTACCTCATTTGGGTGATTTTTCCATGCATGCGTGTGAGTATGTATGTTTGTGTGTGTTACCAGTAAAGGACTACAAAACCCAATCCCAATATACATGAAATATGTTAAAATTTTCCTAAGTCTTCATTTTAAAGATTTATTACTATAAAATTAAAATCTTCCAAGAATAACTCCACATAAATACAAAAAATTGTTAAAAAATAGAGGCTGTATGTATTTTCTAGTACCATTTTATACCAAAAATCATTATTAAAATTACAACATGCACACAAAAACATAATAGAATGTTTTATAGTTTACTCGAAACAAAAGAGGTGAAAGACTTTTTAAATGTTCAGTATAATGTGAATGTTCTGTGGAGAATACATTCAGGAAGTGCCCCTTTTTTCATGTGACTAAACCGTGTGGCACATTAGGAATGCCAATTAAAGTTTCAAATCACATTGCCGGAACCCACTGCCAGGGGCATCCATCTTCCTCTAAAGTAACATCTGTGAAGCTGGCGGATGGGACCAGATATTTGAATGCTCTAGGATAGAATATCATAAACTTTATGTTTTCCCCCCTAAAGTCTCCTTGAACTTTTCTCAACCTACTCCTGCCTATCCATTTATTTTTTGAAAACTTCTCATGGTTTTGTATTACCTTCAAATTAAAGGCAGAGCAATTCCCTTTTAGTCACATTAGCTTTTTCAGAGGGACTTCAGACAAATGCAGAAGCAGATACCTCCTCCCCATCTATTACATATTTGAGAAGTATCTTTCAGTCAATGCCGGTTAGGCCCCCAGAAATAAAAGGCATTTGTCACTTGAACACAGAATCTAGTGAGTCAGAGAGGACTATAGATAAATACAGTCTATTTTCATATGACAGAAATTCAAACATTTGATAACATCTGTGATGGTTAATTTTATGTGTCAACCTGACTGGACTAAGCGATGTCCAGATGGCTGGAAAAAACATTATTTCTGGGTGTATCTATGAGGATATTTTCCAGAAAAGATTAGAAATTAGCATTTGAATCAATAGACATAATAAAGAAGGTCCCTCTCCACCAGTGTGGGCAGGCATTCTATCTACTGAGGACCCAAATAGAACAAATAGGCAGAGGAAGCATTAATTCCTCTCTCTCTCCTTGAGCTGGGAAGTCCATTCTCTCCTCAGATATTAGAGCTCCTGGTTTTCAAGCTTTTGAACTCTGGGAATGACACCACTGCCTCTCCTCTCCCACCCAGTTCCCCACTCTGCTTTGCATCCCAGCTCCCTGGTTCTCAGGCCTTACTCAACTAAATTGCACCACAGGCTTTTCGGGTTTTGCAACTTGCAGAGAGCAGATTTGGGATTTCTCAGCCTTCATAACCTTTTGATGCAATTTCTGTAATATAATAACTAAGCCATAATTTCTATCTCAATTTATCTTCCTTGTTTTCCTTTTTCCAAGCTAAACATTCTCAGCTTCTTTAAGCCATTACTGATTGATTGAATGGCTGTTGTAATCACCCTAATAGTACCAGCACCAAAAGTAAAGACAGAAAACAAAGGCCTAGGCTCCCTGCCAGAATCATCAGAGATTCAGTGGAATAAAAACAGTGAAAAGGGTCCCAGCAGGGGTTGACCTGACCTAGATAATTACAACCAACAGACAATCCTTCCCAGGAATTTGAGGAGTATCTCCATTCCTTCCTATATAAACATGGAATCCCAGAGTTTAGACACAGAATGTTACATGTCCTGTTCAATAGCAGCACAGCATGTTTTTAGAGTGCTTTCTGTTTTTCAAAATGCATCCTAACCCTGCCCTTTATAAGACTAAGAAGTCCACAGAATAGAAGTTATTATTATGATTAACAGTATATAGATAAGAAAGATTGGGTTCATGGAGATAAAGGAACAACACATTCGTACAGCTGGTGGGGAGTAGAAACAAGCCCTCCAACCAGGATTTCTGCTCATGCTCAGTCCTGACTACACTTTGCTGTGTCTTTGTCACGCAAGTGTAAGAATACGAAGGTTGCTTAGGACATGCTTTGAAGGACGCCTAGAAGGCCCGAAGCTGCAACACCACCTTCATGAGCCTCCAACTCCAAAACAGGGATTTATATTTGTGGGGATTTAAAAGCACCTAACTTTTTAAAAATAAGTTATAAGATTACAACAAGAAACTTTAAACCACACCAGAATATCTTCTAGCAGGGAGACAATTAACAGGAGATATTAAAGGACACCAAAAACAAATTTCCCCACTATTTTACTTTGTATCCTGGTACTAGTTTTTGATGAGTCTTAGTTCTGTTTTTTTTTGTTTGTTTGTTTGTTTGTTCTTATTGTTTGCTTGCTTTATTTTGTTTTGCATTTGACTGTTCACAATTTCATTTCTTCAACTCTCACATAATATCCTAAATTTTTTAAAGATCTATTTTAGTTTTGCCTTGTGATAGTAATAACAATGAAACTACATTTATCTTCAAAATCATTTCCCCCAAATTATGGACTTCTTCAATAAATAAAAAAGAAAGTGAATTTTGTTGACACAGTTAAAGGAAAAAGAGAGATTAGCAGTATTTTCAGAATTTCAAATCTTTCTAGAGCACCATCAAATGAGGGGTTTTATAGATATCCCATGGATTTGTATTAAAAATGTAGACATTTTTAGGTATTTTTCTTTCTGTCTCTATGAGGTTTGAGTACTTTTTAAGTAAACCTAGATGTAAATAATTGATGACCAATCTCTAAGTGGTGACAAGGTTTTTTAAATTATATTTTATTAATTATGCTCCTACAGTTGTCTTGATTTTTCTACCTTTGCCCCCACCCAGCACCCCCCACTCCCTCAGGCAATCTCCCCAACAATGTTCATGTCTATGGGTCATGTGTGTACTTTCTTTGGCTACTCCATTTCCTATACTATTCTTCACATCCGCATGGCTATTCCGTAACTGCATATTTGTACTTCTTAATCCCCTCACCTCACAACCCCTTCCCATCTGGTAACCATCAAAACTCTCTCTGCATCCATTATTCTGTCTCTGTTCTTCCTGTTTGTTTAGTTTGTTTTTTAGATTCAATTGTTGATAGATTTGTATTTTTCTGACATTTTATTGTTCATAGTTTTGATCTTCTTTCTTAAGTAACTCAGTCCCGTTAACATTTCATATAATAATGGTTTGGTGATGATGAACTCCTTTAGTTTTTTCTTGTCTGGGAAGCTCTTTATCTGCTCTTCTATTCTAAATGATACCTTTGCTAAGTAGAGCAATCTTGGCTATAGGTCCCTGTTTTTCATGACTTTGAATATTTCTTGCTAGCCCCATCTAGCCTGTAAAGTTTCTTTTGATAAATCAATGACAGTCTTATGGGAATGCCCCTGTAGGTAACTAACTTCTTTTCTCTTGCTGCTTTTAAGATTCTCTCTTTATCTTTAACCTCTGGCATGTTAATTATAATGAGCCTTGGAGTAAACTAATTTGCAGCCATCTTGTTTGGGACTCTCTCATACTTCCTGGATTTGCATGTCTATTCCCTTCACCAAATTAGGGAAACTTTCTTTCATTATTTTTTAAAATAGATTTCCAATTTCTTCTTTCTCTTCTTCTTCTGGAACCACTATGTTGTAAATGTGGGACCTCTTGAAGTTGTCCCAGAGGTTGCTTATACTATCCTCATTTTTTGGATTCTTTTTTCTCCTTGTTCCTATTGGTTGTTGTTTTCTTCCTTATGTTCCAAATCATTGATTTGATTGTCAGCTTCATCCACAGTTGTTTCCCTGTAAATTGTTCTTTATTTTCATTAGTGTACCCTTTGTTTCTGACTGGATCTTCTTTATTATGCTGAGGTCCTCATTAAGATCCTTGAGCATCCTTATAACCTGTGTTTTGAACTCTGCATCCGTTAGACTGCTTATCTCCATTTTGTTTAGCTTGTTTTCTGGAGTTTTGCTCTGTTCTTTCATTTGGGCCATGTTTCTTTGTTTCCTCATTGTGGCAGCCTCTCTGTGTTTGTTTCTATGTATTAGGTAGAGCTGCTTTGACTCTGTGTCTTGGTAGTGTGGCCTAATGTAGTAGGTGTCCTATAGGGTCCAGTGGCACAGCCTCTCCTATCACCCAAGCTGGGTATTAGAGGTATACCTTTTGTGGGCTGAGTACATCTTCCTCTTATACTTGAGCCTTTGTTGTGTTTGGCAGATCAATGGTAGGGATTTACCCAGGACAGTCAGCTGCAAGGAATGGCTATTGACCACTTACCACCAACTGTGGGATGCCCCATCCCATGGGGCTCTCCTGGCCCCCGCAGATGAGAAATAAGTCATCCTGGACATAATCTGTTATTCTGGTAGGAAAAGGGGTGGTAGTTCCCTCTGGTGGAGAATGCCCCGAGCCTTTCTCCAAAGGCTCACCAAAGCCTCAAATGCATGCAAAGCTCACCAGTCAATATGTAAAGACCATAGTTACAGAAAACAGATATTATTTATAGATAATAATTGATGAAACACAGAGATCTGCTTTGAAGGGTCTGTTAGAGATGCTGATGCCAGAGGGTCAGGGTCTGTTAGGTCAGGGTCTGTTAGAGATGCTGATGCCAGAGGGTCATTAAGGCATATTTCATGAGATTAAGAGATCATTCCTCTACGTTTTGAATTTAAACATCTGGTTTATATCAACAGGGCTACACAAAGCAAAGCAAGCCTCAAGGGGTATATTGCATTCTTTAGGCCAGATCTCCCATGGGAACCCTTGGTAATAGTGCTAATATTGGATCATACCTGCCTCTAGCATTCCTGGAATTCTAGTCAAGACTCACAGGCCTCTTTCAAGTCCTTGTTCATGCAGTGCTACAGTCTCCGATACCACACAAAGTGGTCCCTAACAACCAACATTTGTCCTCCATGGAGGGTCAGCTGTGCAGGGTGAGGGTGGTGGTTCTCTGACATGGTCTATAGCTATCCACTTGGTGCTCTGGCCCTGAGGTTTCCTAGGTGGTATAGGCCAAGATCAGCCCCCACCTGTGTTTTCCCTGGGGCCATCATGCCTGAGTTATAAAGCAATCTGAGATGACTGATACTCATGATGGGCTTTGAGATTCCCAGGTAAAGCTAAGCTGTGAATCTAGGTTGGCTGCAGCTAGCACCCTGCTGGGGGGCTCACTGAGGTGAGCTGTTGATTGTTTGAAAGGATTTAGGAAGTTGTTAAGCATGAGACAAGACCAGCCATTCATATGGAAAAACAACTTGCATGGACTGGTAAGTTAGGTGGGGCAGAGTATCTGGGGATTTCCAAGTTGGGTCAAACAGTGTTAGCCAGATTGATGGGGTCTCAGACATAGCACCAGTTTGCTGGCTCTGTGAGGGGAGGGTTTAGAACACAGGTGGCAAAAACAAGGACTACGGGCCAAGTCCAGCCCCTCACCTTGTTTTATCCCCCCTGGCACCTTGTTTCTACCTGGCATCAGCACTAAGCTCTTGCTTAACTGTTAAGGTGTAGTTACATTTATACAGTCCTAAAATCACACTCAGCCCTTCGAAGACAACCATGAAGCTGATATGTCCCCCAGTGGAAACGAGTTTGATGCCCCTAATTTAGAAAAGGGACAATGGCCTCTGCTTACCTTGGTGCCAGATACTTCAGTTTCTCCCTGAATACTACTGGCTGCCACCCCGGTGGCAAGACTCACTTACTATGGGTACTGAAACCCATAGCAAGTGAGTCTGAGTAGGTGAGTCCATGTATGAGCTCTTTAAGAGGAACTGCTTGGGGTTCTAGCAATTTCTTCCACCAACTCCATCCCCACTGGTTTTTGCAGCCAGAAGTTATGGGAACTTCCTGGCACTGGAACCCTGGACTGGGGGCTGTCATGTAGGGCTGGGACTCCATTCTCTCAATATATCCCTCCTGCATTTTTATCCACCACACACAGGCAAGAGACCAGCCCGTTCCACATCTGCACCCCTCCTACCAGTCTGGATGAATATGATTTCTTTAATTTCATAGTTGTCAGACTTCCATTCGACTCAATTTTGGATGGTTCTAAGTGATGGTTGTTTTATATTTTAGTAATAATTTTGATGTGGTTGTGCAAGGAGGCAAGCCATGTCTGCCTATGCTGCCATCTTGACTAGAAGTTCCAGAATGGTTTTGATTTGATGCTTAAATAAGTCTTTTGGTTGATGGTTGCTATACAATCTGTTCAATTCTTACTCAAAGTAAGCCGGTTACCAGAGTTTCTAGAAAGCCCTTAGATTAGCTTAACAGTCAGTCCTTACAAAAAACTTGGTCTTTAAAAATTCAGCCTGTTATTGAAATAGTAAACACTTGTGCTTCTTTCTTTTCTTTTTCCTCTATGAAATGTTCCACTAGAGTAGAAAGTTTTAAAATTTGTAAAATTTTTATGTATAAACTTTTAAAGTAGTTAAATATAGGCACTCAATTTGTATTCTGTAAGTGATAATATTGAAATAATTTGGGGGGCATGCCCTTTCTCTGCAAAACACCACGTTCAATATGTTTTTTTTTTCAGGAAAAAATTCAAATAATTTAGGAGTAATACCTGAGAAAGCATAGTATTGAAAAATGTATAAATCAGTATCCTTGAACAATTTAGAAGTTGTTTATTCTATAGATGCTCAAATTTCTACTAAAAATGCCATAGTAGTAGCAGAAAGTCTGCTTCACTTACTGTCTGAAAGAATACTAAAATGGAATGGAATCCCTGCAGAATGGAAGTGGAACTTGCTAATATGCACTTTTATTTCCCATAAGTGACAACATTGCTAGCAATTAGGAAGAACAAACAGCCAACAAAAGAAAAAAAAAAGACAAAGCAGAATGTTTGTTATTTTGAGTGGTTCATCAGGGAATGCTTTTATGTCAGGGGAATAAACACTGTCACCCAGGCAGGGAAGCTTCATATCTTCCAAAGTGTGCCAGTGACATTGAATAAAGTTATTAAAATACTTCTTATCCCTTAGTCTTCACTGAAACAGATGAAGTGACAAAGGTGTGTTTCAGAGCATGCCAGGCGAGATATAGGCAAACCGATGTTATTGGGAGTCAATGATTTTATTAGAATTCAAGATCTATCTCAAAAGGAACAGTCTCTTTATGAAGAACATGAAAATATTACCCTTCTATTATGTGTCTTTGATAGGAGGCTTTCCTTTTCTTTTGGTTTAGTAACAGAGAAGTTTGAAACTATTTATTTTTTAGGTCCCTTTCTAGGGTGTTAAGAATAATTTTACTATTCACAATCCTATTTATTCTGTATAGCATTACTTTTCTAGTGTTCCATGGGATAACATTCAAAATTTAGTAAGTCACTAGTGAGCCATTAAAAGGTTTCTAATGGTCATTGTAATGATCCCTAAATTTAGTCATTATACAATCTAGGTCTTCAGTGGAGAGCAAAGTCCAATATTATAAAGCCTCACTTAAAACCTTTAATCTGAGATATGTGCAATACAGATTATTTCCTATTCATACAGGTTTAACAAAAGTTGTTGTTTGTGAACTTCAAAATTAAATGTCATGACTGGCTGCCTTGGTTGCCTGGGAACTGACATTTCCCAATGAGTGAGCTTTAGAGACCCAAGATATTCAGTGTGCAATTAAGTTCCAACTCATTTTCTGGCTCCTAGTCACTGCTTTCCATATGGTGGTAGGTCCTGCCACAGGTGAGAAAGTAACCAGCCCAACTGATACTCAACAGACGAAGGATTTTCTCTGACTCTCCCCCAAACAATTTTTTAAACTTTAAGATTTTATTTATTTTTGGAGAGAGGGGAAGGGAGAGAGAATGAGAGGGAGAGAAACATCAGTGTGTGGTTGCCTCTCATGTACCCCCCACCTGGGACCCAGCCTGCAATGCAGGCATGTGCCCTGACTGGGAATTGAACTAGATGATTTGGTTCACAGGACAGCACTCAATCCACTGAGCCACACCAGCCAGGGCTCCCCCAATCTACTCTTAATTCTCAAATATTTATTACTGATGAAACACTTACCACTGCCCTTTCAATGATATGAGAACAAAAAGAGTACTCAGTATTCTAAAGTTTTTTCTATCCAGAAAACCACCCACTGGCCCTTTGCCCTATATGTGTGTAAAATGAAAAACCTCAGCTTGAAATTGTGGCCACTTTCAGCTCTAATAGCCAAGCCATGGATCACACCAAACAAAGAAGGCTAAAAGAGGGAGTGAAAGTGTAATGACTGTAAATTTAGGATTGAAGGTGTTAGTGTAGGTTAATAAAAGAGCAATGGGTGGATGAAAGACAGAAGGTCCAGGACAGGGGTGGGAAGCACAAGGAGCAAATACTCTGACCCCAGCCTGCTGAAATGCCTCACAACAATCATTTGCTTTTTGGAAAGTTGACAAGTAACACATACCAAAGACTACAGATGGAGTTGTAGCTTTAATTTATGTATGTTTTCAAAGTACATTGTGTTTAAAGTACTACAAGGAACTGAAACCTGCTGGGAGAACTGCAAGGCTACAAAGCCATTAGCATCTACCATTGAAAGCTGTTAAAAGGCTGTGAGTCAGGCACAGCTGAGAGAGTTGCTGATACATTGTGGAGGGGCCAAAGCCAGCTAACACCCCTGGGAGCCAAGGAGACTGCAGGGCTGCAGAGCACACAGCCACTGCCTCCGAGTCTCTCTATTTCCAAAGACTGTTCTAGACCTCATTCCCAGGTCCAATTACTCCCAAGGCCATTGGTAGCAATTAACACTTAGTAGGCACACAAAAATACCCTTCATTACACATAGATCAGTTAAACTAATAAATTGCACACACCCCAGTGAAGTTAACAAGTGAGCAGCAAGAGCCAGCAATTGGATCTTGAGAGGAAACCAATGTGCAATCTTGAGCTCTCCTGTGCCTTGCAGGATGGTGGTTCACTAGGAGCCATACGGAATAGAATGACAGAAGTTGGACAATGACAGAGAAAATGAACTACTTCAGACATATATTTTATATTGATGGATAAACTGAAGAAAGGGCATTTGAAATTTTAATGAGCTCTCAATTAACAGCTTGTGGTGATATTCCTTACCACTGACATTTGAGAAAATGTATAATGAGGGATGCTTGAAATGAATGAAAAGAAGGAGCTAAGGATTACAGATAAAGGAGTATTACCCTGTGTGTTTCTTTTTATCTAGATTCAGACTAAATAGTAGGATGATATAGAAAAGCCTGAGAATCCAAAGTGCGGGCACCCATTTTCGCTTTTGCCACCTTCACTTTGCCTTGCTTCATTTAGGCTAGTGCAGGCTCTTGGGAAGACTGGACGGATACCTCAAGTACCTCTAATTTAGCACTTGATCAGTGTCTAGCTTCCCCTTTCTTAATTATAACATTGCAAATTGTTTAATATTAATAGTTTGGGGCTTCATCAATTAAAAAAAATAGGTCTATGGCCATGATGTATTTCATTATCATTAGAATAGAGGGAAGCATGGCTTTCAGAGCCTAGACGTGCACATTAGAATGTGGTCTTCTAGAATATGGAAAAATAATGGGAACATTTTGAAAAGTGTATGACAACAAGGTGAAATAGTTGCATGAGTGAGGGTAGGACTTCATTCATTCTTCCAAAACATGGTATCCATATATATACCTGTAAAGTGTTTTGTTTAATTATGCAACTGAAAATCTACCTTGAAAACTCTGTTACATAAAATAGGCCTCCATATTTTTCATCTGCATGTTTAGGTCCTTCTAGGTGGAAAAGTAATGGAGGTTTTGGAAATGATAAGTGTTTTCTACCTCAGTGGAAATGTCAATTTTAAATGGAAAAGGGAATGAATATGTCTATATCTCTGGATTTCTGGAGGAGTGTCCCAGGTTAGCCAGAACTCACCATGATATAGGATAGATTTAAGAAACTTAAGAAATTTGGGGGGGATACAGAAACTACAGGAAGAAGTGATGTTCCAATACAACAATGCTTATCATTCAGTGCCTTTACCTAGTCCCTAGGAACTTTCCCCAAGACATTGGATTAGAGCCCTAAAAATTTGGAGAGGTCACTTAGGTGAAAGAGAGCAAGTTATTTAGAACACTATTCATTGCTAGAGAAGAGGGGGCACTTCAAGAACTTCACAGATTTTGGTAGCCAGGGAGTGGACATGGCAGTAAATTATATCATTTTGAAAATAAGAAAAATTGAATATTAAATGTAAACTGTCACTGAAAAAGTAAAAACTAAAAATTGAAAGGAAGGGTAAAAATGAAAGAAGGAAAGTTGGAAATCTGAGTGGTACCAGAATAGTTGTAAGGGTGCTGGAAATTTTTAATACTTGATTTTGCCCCTGTTGGCCATTGAAGGACACAGCCACTCCTTGGAAGAGCATAGAGCCATGAGAGACGGAAAGCGACTAGCAGAAAGAACTAACTCCAGCCAACTGGGATATTAGAGACATTGGGATATCAACAAGGTGGGGGCAGACCAAGAACCAGGTTGTTATTTCATGACAGTGTTCCTGAGTAGATGATGGATAATCAATAGCATGGCGATGGCTGCTCAAGCTTTATTGGCTCTCAGATTAATCTGTCCCTGGGAAATAAATAAGGGTAGTATCTATTTAATATAAAATGGAATGTTAAAATAGATTCTTTTATCTAGAAGATAAAATTAGGTGCTAGTGATACTTATTCTAGTTTCAGGAATGCTATCATTTTTACTAATTTTAACATGTATATCTCTATAAGTTAAATTCCTTATCTGCCATAAATCTTGGCTCATGCCATTAACAGAGTGCCTAGAGTGACTCATCTATTAACCTTGCTGGTAGCCTCAATAGAGCTGGTCAAGTTCCCACAGCACTGACTTCTTATTTTGTTAGTCTCACCCATACTTTCACAAGAAGCCTGAGGTGGATTTATTTACTTAGCATTTCACTGTGGGGCAGGATGTGACTACCTTTTCAAAATGGTGGAACAGTACATGTTTTGACCTCTGCAGGGCAGGGGGCTGGCTCTGTGTGGACTGACTCCAAAGTATTAACTTCAGTAATTAGACACCAATTACCTGTCACTGCTGATGGTTTCCATAAATGATGGTAGAAAAGATGGCCATCATGATAGCAGTCTTCATGCCACTTTAAAAAGACCATTGCCACATAGCATTGCCTGCAAACCTCAAAGTCACACATGAATATATTTAGAAATAATCATGTGATGGGGTGGCAGACCCTTGTCCCTCCTCATGTCTGCAGAAACAAGAGGAACAGGTTTTAACACAAATCATCAGGCCAAAAGCCCAAGACTTTTCTACGCTAGGACAATGTCCTACCTATTCTCTTCAACCCAATACCTTATTCTCTAATTACATAAGTAAATTAACAGAGCTTCAACTCTAAAAATGTAATGAGATTTTTCTTTGTATTCTTAGCTGAAAAGCATGTCTGTTATAGTAACTCTTGAGCTTTGTTAAGAACTGAGGAGTAGATTGGAGATAGATTGTACTGATTTTTGTTAAGTGTTGAGGGGGAAGTTAGGAAAAAAGATAAATTTATTAAATGTTACAGTTATTCTTTGAAGAACTAATAAATTGGTAGTTTCTTTCAAAAGGCAGGCCATAATTCCTAGGAATGTCATATGCAATACAATAACTGTCATATCGAAATAATATAAACAGTAAACTTCTAATTGAAGTACATTTTTATACTGGTTAATAAGAATTGGAGGTATAAGAATTGCCAATTACTTTTTTGGAGATTTTATGACATTTTTAAGATATTTTACTTTACTCTGAAGTTTCTAAAGAATAAAAAATTGCAATTTGTCTATCACCTCGAAAATAATTACAAGCAGCTGAACAATCTTATTCTTTATTTCTAGTGACATCAAATGAACTGATTTCAAAAAGACCACTTTAATTATAGTTTTCATTCTTCCCAGCATACATGAGGACTGCCTATTCCCATTCTCTTGAAATTAGGTATGGACATTTGCCTTGGCGTTTAAGTAATAAATAACAATGAAGTATTTAACAGCCAGTGCACAATCCTCCATGTCCCCTTCCCCTGTCACAGCAGCCAATAATGATCAAAGGCCCCTGTTAACTTGCATTTCTGTGTAAAGAAAATATGGAGCAGAGCCCATAGCAGACCAACGATGGATGTGGAACAATAGTGAGGCACAAACCTTGGTTGTATTATAGCATCACAAATCTGGGTTTATCTGGATTATCTAATAACTGGGTTTCTCTTGATTGATATAATTACTCAACTTCTTTGTATTAGAGAATTTATTACAAAACATAGCTTTAATGTCAAACAAATCAGGCCTGAAATCCTGGTTCTGCCACCTTTTAGCTAGGTGACATTGCTAAGAATCTCAACTTCTCTGAACTTCCAGCTACTCATCTGTGAAAGGGCATGATGATAGCCACTTCACAGGGTGGCACGAATTAAAATGGGGACATAGAAAGGACTGGACATAGTTTCTAGCATATCATACTAAACTGCACAATATATGGTAACTTTTACTGTAATTATCTTCTAGAGAAGACTAAAGCATAAGCTATTTCAGGTTACTCATGATGACATCAGGTTCTAACTTGAGGCCAGATTTTTAGTTAATGTTTCCACTAATGTAACCCCATGCACACTACGACTGTTATAAAGCTACAGATTTAGGCTAAATTATAATAGCAATTTTTTATGAATCCATTTCAGAATCCTGAGCTTAGTAATTTTGATAAATGAGTCCTTCACAAACTTGGCTTTGGTAGTGACTGATAATGGTTTAGAGAGCTGAGTTTAGAGCTGAGTAATTGTGCAACAAAGTATCTATGACAAAGCTCAGAAAAAAAGGGGCTTTATAATATTGTTTTAAAAGCAGGTCTTTTCACTCAGAGTACAAGTGTTTCTTGTTTATTTTTCCAGTAAAATCAAATCCAATTTCTAAGAATTTTGTTATTGAAGGGAACAGATTAAGATTAAAAATAGACTGAGGAATAAGGACCATTTTTAGCATGACATGACATTGCTTTTGAAAATTTGTACACTTAGAGACCACTTAATTCTTAAAAATAATCAAATTCACAAAGACAATAAAAATAAAATATGTAAACTTGTTGATGTGACAGATAGATTCATATATAGTAACAACATCACTTAAACAGTTTCCAGTGTCTATAACAATTATCTTATTGATAAATTTATAATAGTATTAGAGAACTACAAGTACAGTAAATGAACCAAGTTTGTTGGGGGGATGGATGTCTCCTATTGTCCAGCAGAGAAAGCATAAAACAAAGATTGGCTTTCTAGGAGCTATAATCTAATTGAGAAATCAAAATATGCATCCTTTCTTCTTTAAGGTTAATGTTCAGATGATAATTATACTAGAATTCAGAAGAGATAAAATGATTTATACCATTTGTTTTCAAAATGTGGTTCAGGAACTCATAGGGGTCACTGAGACCTTTTAAGGGCTCCAGAGGTCAAAACATTTTCATAAGAATATCAAGATATTATTTTCCTTTTTCAGTTTCATCCTGGGTGTAAATAGAATTTCTAGAGCCTATGAGGTGTGATGATAAATTTAAAGATTGTATGACATGATAAGTTTTGAATTGCTTATACATAAAATAAAACTAATTTGATATATCTAATCAAATGCATAATTGTTACTGTACTGTATAGCAGTTAGGAATAGTTACAGTTTTATTTTACATCTGGTCTCACACATGCACACACACACACACATGCACACACAAACACACACACACCAGTGGATTGTCTGGAAAGCTACTTTGAGGTCCCGGTGAAGACTGTGAAATTCATACCTTGATATTATCCAGGCTGCCACAGGGAAGAAACATGCACTCACTGTTGTGGGAAGCCCTTTTTCTTCTAGTTTACACATCTTTTCTAATGACAATTACTTATTATTCATTTCAAAATAAAAATTGTTTCAATGGGATCTTAAACTGAATATGGACATTGAAAATGTGGAAATAAAAATGAACAAGAGTTCTCTCCATGAGAGAAGGCAGGGAGAGGTGGGGGCATATGTGGTGGAGGAAACTGAATCCATTCAAATGCTATCTTTCTCTCTATATCTATATACTCCTTCCTCTCCACAATACCAAAAAAAACAGTTCTGGCATCTTAATTTCATTGAATGTAGGCAATGGTAATTCAGTTTTCAGTCTACTCAACTAAAAAGAAATTCTAACAACCCCCATTTGCTTAGCTCAAACATTAAATTCAGAGCTCTTCTGGCACTATATTTAAAACAACAAACTTGGGCTGGTCTAAACTTATTTGTGTTCCTCCTGTTCTAATACTCACAGCTTCCCAATTCACACATACAATCCAGGTTTTTGCTCTTGTATATGTTCTCCTCTCACAGGTTTAAATTTGTAAGTAGTGAGAAGCCTCTGGAATAGGCTTAGTTGGTGGTAATGAAAGGTGATGGAGGAGGAGCATAAGGAATTGGCTTCTCTCTGAAAGTAAGTATCTCAAGCAAGGCAGCACCATAGTGGAAAGGCAAGGGAGGGTCAGATGTACTGGCAAATGCATTGAAGTCTTGTGCTATTTCATTTGTTAGGCAGAACTTAGGTCACATCTTCATCCATGTACAAAGGAAACTGGAAAATAGAATTCTGGAGCTTTGAATTAAAATGTATTTCTCCAAATAGGAATGTTGGGTGACAACTACAAATATGATGAAGATTCTTAAATATTTGTTTGATTTCTTCAGTATTATGAGGAATGATGCATATGATGATAAAAGATAAAGATAATGTATGCCTCAGATCAATGGGGATATTATAGAAATCAAGATATTTGTTCTTAAACTATACAATTTAGGTCTTATTTTTCCCAATTTAAGGATAAGAACACTAAGATTCACAAGGAGTAGGCCATGGTTTTTTTGAATATCACACCAAAAGCACAAGCAACAAAAGCAAAAATCAATAAGTGGGACCATATCAAAGTAAAAAGCTTTTGCATAGCAAAAGAATCAACAATAACAAAAAGGCAGCCTATGGAATGGAGGAAAATATTTGCAAAACATATATCAAGTAAGGGTTTAATATCCAAAATATAAAGGGAGTTCAGACAACTCAATAAAAACAACAACAAAACCCTAACAATTCAATTTAAAAACTGGGCAGACAAACCAAACAGACATTTTTTCAAAGAAGACATAAAATTGGCAAATGAGTACATGAAAAGGTGCTCAACATCCCTAACCATCAGGGAGATGCATGTCAAAACCACAATGAGATATCACCTTATACTTGTTAGAATGGCTGTTATCAAGAAGACAAAAGATAATAAGTGTTGGTAAGGATGCAAAGAAAAAGCAACACTTCTGATGGAAATGTAAGTTACTATGGAAAACTTTATAGAGAGAGGTTTCTCAAAAAATTAAGATGGATCTACCATAACATCCAGAAATTCTACTTTTGGGTATTTTGCCAAAGGAAATGAAAATAAGACATTAAAAGAATTGCCCTGGCTGGTGTGGTTCAGTGGATTGAGCGAACTAAAGAGTTACCAGTTTGATTCCTAGTTAGGGCACATGCCTGCATTGCAGGCCAGGTCCCCAGTAAAGGGCGTTCAGGAGGCAACAACACATTGATGTTTCTGTCCCTTTCTTCCTCCCTCCTTTCCTCTTTCTATAAAAAAATAAATAAAATCTCCTGTGTGTGTGTGTGTGTGTGTGTGCATGTGTATTTGCACTCTCATGTTCATTGTGGCTTTATACAATAGCCAAGATATCAAAACAGCCTAAGTGAATAGATGGATGATTAAAGAAGAGAGCATGTTCTATATATACATACACACATATATACCAACAATGGACTATTACTAAGCTATGAGAAAGAAGAAAAATTCTGCCATTTTTCACAACATGGATGGATTTTGAAGACATTATGCTAAAGGAGATAAGACAGAGAAAAACAAATGTATGATATCAATTATAGTGGTATCTAAAAAAGCCAAATTCATAAAAAAAAAACAGAATAGAATGATGGTTAATAAAAGCTGGGGGTTGGGGGAATGGAGAGATGTGGATCAAAGGGTAAAAACTTGCAAGTAGAAGATAAACAAGTTCTTGATGTCTAAGGCTCAGCATAGTGATTACAGTCAACAATACAGTATTAGATACTTCAAAATTGCTAAGAGACTACATCTTAAATGTTCTCACCACAAAAAAAGATATGATAATTATGGGGCATGATGGAGATGTTAGCCAGTGCTACAGTGGGTATCATAATGTAATACATAAATGCACCAAATCAACAGGTTGTATGCCTTAGGGTTACACAATGTCATGGCAATTGTATCTCAACAACGATAGTTAAGCATTCACACAGTCCAGGTAGCTTATTCAATGTCAAGTAAAGAGTAAATGTCAGAGAATTTGATTCTACAATCCATCCTATTTTCCTCTAGGCTACATTAGGACAGAACAAAAACTAAAGTATAAATTATATTCTTAAAAGGAAGTAAAAATAAGGACACTATAAATGATGGAGAAGGGAGCAAAAAAGGGCTCTACTAGAAATTATAAAATATATGTTCTGGAATGTGAAGGTCTATTTCATGATTAAATCAACTGAACCTGTTCTCTAATGTATATTTTTATGTGCACATACATATGACTTAATGGAAATGATTGAGGAGTGGGCCTACTTTGTCCACCTTGCTTGATAATTAAATGTTAAAATGTAGCCATTTTGCAACATTTCATTATCTAATTTATCTATCTCTACCTGAAAATTATTCCCACAGTTTAAATTTTAAGATAGTTTTGTAGTGGGTTTTAATTTTTAAGAGTATTCTTTATAGTGGTCCTAGAGCTGGGACAGTGGCCTTTTAATATACATTTAAATACATGATTGCAGTAAGTGATATAGTCATCAAAAAGAAGCACTTATACTTTGCAAAGCTAATTGAAGAGAAAAATGCTATGACAGTTGCTATTTCAAGATATTTTAAGGTGAAAAGTTGAAGAAAAATAGTGTGGAGCAAAAAAATCTTAACTGTTCTAGTTTACATATGGCCCTCCCCTCAATTCATCCCTCCTCTCTGTACCCACACCCTCTGCCATGTTATGGTACAGTTCCTCCCAGAAGAAGGAGAGGGTATTTTCTTTCCCTGTTGATGTGGGGCTGGCCATGTGACTTGCTTAGACAACACAATGGTGAAAGTTATGCTAGGATCAAAGGATTGCAATGTGTTTGTGCACCTGGATTTATCTTCTTGTGCTTCTGCCTTTCCCATGTAGAACACTAGGTTTCAGATTGTTTGCCCACAAAGAATGAGAAAAATGTGGAACAGACCCAGATCTACTCTATAGTTTGCAGTGAACCCCAATGAATCCAGCCTAGATCTGTTGAACACTACCAACTGTAGATACATGAACGAGAAATAAATGGATATGTCTGCATGCCAGCGAGTTTTACAGTGGTTTGATGTCAGTGGTAAATGCTCCATCACCATGTTAAATGGTGGTACCTCTGTTAAAGAACAGAAATTTCTTCATAAAATTTCCTGGAAATGCTGCAATGGGTCTTACCAATAGGCCTGGCGACCTAGTTAGAGTCGATAGAAGTATAATCATTATTTTACAGGAAGAAAACAGAGACAGCAAAGTCGAGTGACTCTTCCAAGATTAGTCAGTGGAAATGTCATAATTCAAAATGCCTTTTGACTCCCTATTCAGTATTCTTTTCCAGATCCTACTATGTTTCAATATATGTGTTAGATAATATGACACAAGAGCACATTTCTGCACCAAATCAACATTTACCGCTAAAGCTATACATACAGCAAAAATTTTAGTACAGTCTAATATACTTGGCTGCTTTAAAGAATGCTGAGGTATGCAATGTTCAGTGGTTGACATGACCATTTCAAAATTAACTTTATCAGTATAAATGAGATTATCGAATTTCCCCCATGATTCCAGCTTTACTGTTAATGTTTATCGTAGGACCTGTGAGTGCATCCAAGAACTTATTTAGTAGCAGTCTTCTGGGATCTGTTTATTACATTAAAAATATATACCGGAAAGATAATGTTCTGTTCTCATGCTGCAATAAATTTCTCATGTTGTTAATCTGTGTGAAAATATTCAGGTTTCTATTAACCTACCTGCCAGATTTCAGTCTACATTTGCTATCTGATTGGGAATAAATCACTGGTTCACATAGTATTTATATCCCAGAAAGGAGGTAGCTGCTGTTAAGAAGCAGAAAATGAAAGTATTATTCCTTTTAAACAGCTCTCCAAAGTCACATGCACACTCAAACAAAAGCCACTTCAGCTATTTTTTATATATAATAAGCTCCAAAGCTTTAAGAAGAGAGATTTTTTCACTTCTGTATTGAGAACTGAGGTGCATTTGTACATTGAGAGAGAAATGCATTGTGTTTTCAACGAAAAAAGTTAAACTCATACCACTCACTGTGCACTGAAAATTAGAATAAAATTACAGGTAGTTTTGAAGGTATTTAAGGGAAAGTTAATATGATGCTCAATCAAATAAATGGCTTATTTTTCTTAACTATAATTTTTAAAATAAAAAATCCCATTTAATCTGTCCACAAATAGTTGAGCATAAATTTTTGTAATTGGATTAAAAATTGCCATCTCTGAATCAAACTGTTGAGTGATATTTGTATATTAATGTTTTGGTGATAAGAAAAAAAGAAAGTTTTGAAAAATACAATGCCTTATATGTAAAAGTGAGTCACTTCTTCTGATTCTTAATATTTTAACATCTTTGTAAGATAAGCTTTTAACCAGTATGAAATGCACTAGTGCATTTTTAAGATTTAATATATTGAAAAAATATATTGAAACATTTTTGGAATTGGGTAAATTGAATATTCTATGTTAATATTTCAAGAAATATGTTGAAGTAATTAGGAACATAGAAATTTCCATCCGGAATGGTCTCTAGAATTAATCAAATTTAATACCTTATTTTTAAATATATTTTACCTTTTTGAAAGTTAAATGTTTTTATTTTTTTATGCTATTACAGTTGTCCCAATTAATACCTTATTTTAACCTGAAGAAGCTGAAGTGAAGTGATTCAGGAGACTTGAATGCTGCTCTATAGTAATAATCCATGTCTTCTCTGTTGTTTGACAAGTCTCTACCTAAACAGAATGTCACTTGTGCCTATGAACTATTTTTCTGGAAGTCAGCACTAAAGGAAGTGCAGGACATAATTAATTTGATTCTACTTTCAGCTTGGATTGATGAGGATAAGCAAAAAAGGACCAGATGAGAAGATCAAAGAGGAAAGAGATTTCAAGCATCATCTAATCACCCTACACTTAGGCAAAGAGAAATTTTAACTAGAAATACTTGTGAACAAGCTAATAAAATGAAAAGCCACTTTTCAAAAATACTAAGAAAGAAAGGCAGGCAGAATGACAGGAAGGAAAGAAAGGGGAAAAAAGGAAGGAAAAGAAGAAAGGAGAGATGAAAAGTCTGTGCTAGAAAAAAATGTATATCCTTAGGAAACAGAAGCAAGATGTAGGCAAATTAAGTTAATATACTCTAGGAATGGAAAAGAAAATGAAATAAGAGTTAAAAAATAAAGAAAATTAAACATGAAATTTATATCATTAAGAAATAATAATGAGATACAGAAAGGACTATAGTACGTACTCTGGAAGAAAGAATTAAGATACTTTTTTAAATGAAGATTAAAAAGACAAAGAGGGAAAAGCATTTGGAAAGCATAAAATGTGTGTGGAAAATAGATGCCATATTTTAATTCACACCATTTTATAGAAACTGCTATCGTCAAGATGATTCACCCTTTTGGAACTAACAGTCAGTTTTCAAGCCTCTTGTTATTTTACTCAGCTATTCACTCTCCCCATCGAAACATCTCCCTTACTTGGCTTTCAGGACGCTGCACACTGGCCTTCCATTTCACTGGTCTCTGCTTCTCAGTCTCTTGTTGGTTCCTTTTCATCTCCCCAACTTGTTAAGTTTGAGGTGCCTTAGAGCTTAGTCCCTGCTCTTTCACTCTTCCTTGTCTGGGTTTACCCTCCAGCCTTCATGCCTTTATTTACTATCTAATTTTGTCGACTCCAAAATATACCTCTTTAAAATAGATCTTAGTCCTGCACATCCTAGTCACATTAATCTTCCTGCTTGGAATTTCTGTCTCAACATATCTAAAACCAAACTCTTGTGATCCTCCCAGATTGCTTCAGATAACAACCATAATATTCAAGACAAAAGCAAGTCTATTCTTGCTGTTGTACAGGCCAAAACCTTGAGATCATCCTCAATTCATTTCTTTCTCTCATGCACTATATCTCATCCATCAATTAATCCTGTTGACTGCATACTCAAAATATATACAGAAGCTCACCACTTCTCACTACTCCCACTGGTACTGCCCTGGTCTAAGCCATTATTACCTTTCATCTGGATTATGCAAATAAACTCCAAATTGCTTGTCTCCTTGACAGCTTGATAAATGCAAGTCACTTTTAAAGCACAAGTCATTTCATGTTATTCTAGGTTTAAATCTCTCCAGTACATTTGCATGTTATTTAGATTAAAAGCCTAAATCCTTATTGGGACCTCTGAATCACTTAATGCTCTGACCCACCATTACCTCTGACTTTATCTCACGCTACTCTTGCTCTCAGTCAGTCACTCAGCTCCAGCCACACTGGCATCCTCACTGGCTCTTGAATATGTCAGATATTTTCCTGCTTCAAGGTCCTAGTAATTAATTTTGCCCTTGTCTGGAATTAACCACGCTCCCATATTCACATGTCATTCTCACAAACATCTAATTCCTCATTCCCTCCTGAGCACATGGAAAGTTACACCTCCCAGAATCCCAGTGGTTCGGTGGGGCTGAGTGACTAGGTATAGACAATGAAATGTGAATGAAAGTGATATCATGTCTAGCCTCAACCCTGCAGGATGTCCTTGTCTTTCTCTTCTCTTGGTGTACAAATATGAAAATATTGTGTTGATCTAGAGAAGGAACAAGACTGCAGAATTTAGAACTGAAGAAAATATAGAAAGTCAAATAAAACAGAAAACATGCTAGGCTTTGTAATCAGAAAGAATTTAATGTTATCAGATGCTTACAAAACCAATGTATGTGGCTAGAGGAGGAACAGACAGTAGAGACCACTGCTAGCTTTTAGGTGGTTCACCACTACTGTAGTATTGGAAAAAAAGAAAAAGAAAAGAAAATGCTGCTACTACCCTAGTTAGAATTATGGGAAACTACTTATGAACCCACAGATTCCCTGCAGTCATAGACCAGGTTACTTTCAGAGAAATGAATCCTCACAGTTGCAAGAGCTCACTAATCTTTGTTATTATTTTTAGAAAATAGTTTCTGATTCCTGTCTTCCTGTCAGTTATGAGACTCCATCTCATTGGCAAAGTGTGGCAGAATTCAGATCCTTAGAGACAAGAGAATCTGAGAAATATAGGTCTTTCATTTTCAGCCCATGAAAAGATGGTAAGATCTATAAAGGGATGAAGTTGCCAAGAGAAAAGTAGCACAGTTTCCTACTTCAGCTACTTAGCATCCGTATTCCAACTATAGTACCCTTGCAAACAAAAAATAGCTAAAACAGTGTGCCACTGCCTGACATAATGCAATTAACTCTTAATGAAGATGTGCTTACTTTCTTTCAAAAAGGAGACCTCAACTTTTATCCTCTGTGAAATGATTATTTCTTCTAATTTAGCTACAATCCACACTTATTAAAATATAATTTAAAGTTAATTTATAGGTTAAATAAACAAAAACATTATAATGGCAAGAAGAGACTACTTTCTGAAATTGAAATTGGTCAGATGGCCATACTCAATATTTTATCTTCCATCTGCTACCACATGTTTTGGTGTCCTTACCTTTCCATCAGTTCAGCTGGTCATGATTTTATTTAGTAGACTAGATTAAATCTTTATTCCTAAAGTACAGGAGACTGGAGTGGACCTGCCCATATTTAGTTGCTAGGCAAAAAATAGTTAATTCTTCAGGCCTGAGACTGCTATCCTTTGAAAGGCCTGCTTGCAAGGTTGGTTAGCTAGTGTCCGGGAACTTGGATTTTTAGAAGGGTTCCCACCATTCAATAATAAGAATGGCTTATTGGAACTGAACTGCTTGTTTAAACAATGTGGTTTATGTGGAATACCTGCTTTTCTTTTGGGAATCTGGAATCTTGCTATAGGCAACAAGCCTTCAATAAAAACTCTGGGTACAACGGCTTTTCTGAGCTTTGCTGGTACATGGTATTTTATACTGTTGTTACAGCTCATTGCTGGACAAATTAAGTGCACCCTGTAAGACTCCATTGGGGCAAGATTGTTGGAAGCTGTGTTTGGTCTCCTCTGGATTTTATTCCATGTGCTTTTTACCTTTGTTGATTTTTCTTTATGTCTTTTTTCTGTGATAAATCATATCTGTAAATACAACTATAAGCTGTGTTATGTGTGTCTTGGAACCACCTACACCATTGTTATAATCTGTAATTATTTAAATAAAGCATATTTTAATGCTTATTGTCCAATCATAGCATATTAGCTGCCTTACACAGAAATGAGGAACAGATTTGAGAAAATTCTCTCTTGTCTCTCATTATTATATCTAACTTTATTTTACTTGAAAAAATCAAATTTTAAGTGTCTAATCCAATGAATTTTACAATATATGTGCAACTCACCAATGTCAACAACTGTTTCTAATGTCCCAGAGAGCTCCTTTCTGTGCCATGTCCTGTCAATACTTTCCCAAAGGTAAACACTATTCTGACTTTTAACACCATATATTAGTTGCATCTCATTAAAAATTATGTCAATGGAATCATGTAGTATGTATTTTTTTCTGTCAGAAGCTGCTTAGCTGAATTTAAGATGTGTTAGATCTTGGGCTGCTGTGTATGTCTAATTTAATGGCATAATGAGAAAGATAATACCCAGGGATGTCGGGCTTCTTGAGCCCCCTAGGATCCAGGAGTAAACCTAAATCTGTTTTTAAAAAAATTACTTAAAGAAAGCATAACAACAACAAAAATATCCAAAGGACCTGTGTTGTGATTCTACTGTGAAGTCTGGCAAGAGATTTTTGACAGCATTTCTAATAATTACAAACTTTTCAAGTACCATGGAACTACTATGTTGGAAAATTCCAGCACAGAGCAACTTAAACTGTATTTAGGAGCAGTTTCAAAGTCTTTTCTTGCTCTGGAATACTCTTAAAGCTGGGTTAAATATTAGGTTGGCCAAAAAGTTCATTTCTTTTTTTGTACGATGGCTCTAATAGCACTTAGCTGTCTTCATCTTCATGCAAAACAATTTTGTTAGATTGTATTGTAACAGCTGTCATATCAGTATGCATTTTTAAAAAATTTATCAAATTTGGTATATTTTTGTACAGCCATTTTAATATTGAACATGGAAGAAAATATGCAACATTTTAGGCATATTATGCTTTATTATTTCAAGAAAGGTAAAAATGCAACTGAAAAAAAGATTTGTACAGTATATGGAGAAGGTGCTGTGACTGATTGAACATGTCAAAAGTCGTTTGTGACATTTCATGCTGGAGATTTCTTGCTGGACGATGCTCCACAGTCAGGTGGACCAGTTGAAATTAATAGCAATCAAACTGAGACATTAATTGAGAACAATCAATGTTAGGCCACACAGGAGATAGCTGAGATACCCAAAATATCCAAATAAATAAAGTTATTGATAAAAACGCAAAATGTGTTTTTTATGGAAAATACTAAATGGACTTTTTGGCTAACTTAACATTAAATGGATTGTAGAGCAAACTCAAATACTCTATATATTGCCATAATATAAACAAGGCCCACCAAGCTTTTCGTGTTGGGAGTGTGAAGTGCAACAATGTCTTTTACTTGAAGGTAATATGACAACATGAGCCTTGCTGTTGAATCTCTAGAAGCTTCCTGAGGTAGCAGCAAAGAATTTTCATGAAGCTTAATCTTTTCCTCCTTCTGGCACATGTTTGTCTTACACAAACACTCAGGAAACCTGTTCATCATTTTCTAACTTTAAAATAACATCAATATCTCAGACCACACACATGTTCCCATTACATGGTGATGGGCAAGTTGATAGAGGTTGCTGGGCAGTAGATTAAGACAAAGAGCCAGGGATGAGACAATGAAGGTGTGCCGCTGCTCTGCCAGATGAGAGCAAACTGCATCTGGTGATCACTGCTAACCAATATAGAGAAAATAACATTTGCTAGATCAATAGTTGCATACTAGGGACCAGAGCCCAAGCTGATTTAGTCCAACTAAAGAAGCAATATCTGAAATAGTAGCAACAACTTGAATTAAGACCCCATTATATATTGTCATTCTTCAAAAACTCATTTTCCTTCTATACTGGCCACGTGTGTGTGTGTGTGTGTGTGTGTGTGTGTGTGTACACACACATATATAGCTTTCAAGTCTTTGAAGATGGCACTGATCTATGATATTTCCAGGGATGCACTATTTAAAAAAATTGTTATGAATGCAACTATAATGCTCATATCATAAGTATACATCTTAATACATTTTTCAGAACAAAATTATCATATAACCAGCTGCCAGATAAACACAACAGTGTTAGCACCTCAGTAACTCTCTCTGTGCATTCTTCCACTCACTACCACTTCCACAGGTAACTATTATCCACACCCCTAACAAAATAGATTAGTGTACCCTGTTTATATAATGTATATAAAAGGGGTAATATACAATGTACTCTTTTGTACCTTTCTTCTTTCGTTCAATACTTATCCATACTGTTGTGTGGAGTTAGATTTGTAACAATAAATTTCTATTGTTGTATAATACTCCACATTATTTAGTCAATCTGTTATTACTGGGTATTTTGGGCTAATTCAATTAATACTGTTATGAAAATTCTAATACATGTCTTTTGGAGAATATCAGTATACATTTGTGCTGATTGTATACCTAAGAATGGAAGTTCTGGTTCTTACAGCATGTATACACTCAGATTTACTAGATTTTGATGAACATTTTGTTCCCAGTGTGGTTGTGCTGATTTTCACTATCGGCATTAGTGTATGAGATCTCTAGCTGTTCCTTATCTTTGCCAACACTAATTTTCTGTAATTTTCACTTGTAGCTTTTCTGATGTGTGTACTGTATTTCAATAAAAAGTTTACTAAAAAATCTCCCTTCAAAAAATTAAGGAGAGCAAACTATTTAGTGGTATTGGGAATCTACCAACTTGTTCAAGTCAGAGAGCACAGTGACCCTTCAAACTATTCATGTTCTAGGGAAATTGCAACCACTCAACTAACTGCCACCATAGCATAATAATAGCTACTGACAATACGTAAATGATTGGATGTAGCTATATTCCAGTAAAAAATTTATTTGCAAAAACAGAAGGTAGGCCATAACTTGATGACCTCTACTGTAAATTAAAGTAACAACTTGAAAAGAATTGGAGGATTTTATTAAGATTAAAAGCAACAGAAACAACTCTATTGGGCATATTTTCAACATTTGGGGGCGATATCAATATTTAATTATCTCCTATGCTTTTTTATAACTATAAAACCTTGAAAAGTAACTTAATTTTCATAAGCTGAAATATGAAAAGTTATGCCTAAATAATATACCAAAATTGTCTTTTCTTCCAACTTCCCTTCTTTTGTAACTTTTAAGGCAATGTGTGACTTCAGACATTGTCTGAAAGTACTTATATTTGGAAGCTGACATAGAGATTTTCTATATATGCTAAATCATCATATATATGCTAATATTTTTTTCATGGAGTTGGCATTTTCCACTCACATCTGGGTTATTGAGCTAAAAAATTACTGAAGCTTCATCAGGATCAAAGATTTAGTAAGTTACTATTAACTGTTATGCTAGTGAAAACAATGTCCTTTTTTGATATGAGTACATGCCAAGCTGCATAAAAAAATTAAGGTGGAAAAGAAATTAAATAAATTCTGAAGAATGGGTAAACATTTCTTCTTCTGACACTATCAATAATGAAATCAATCATGAATAAACAAGTAATTTCAGAGAATTATTGAGGCCAAAATGAATGTGTGCTCTAATAATGTCTCATACCACTTGTTACCCTTCCACATGATTGAATGCTTAATGGAGCTCTCTGATACCCAAGTTAAATTTTTTACTATGTAGTGTGATGTGATTCTCAAGCAGAATAGAATTAGGTTAATTATCATTGTTGTAGCATTTAGTTGAAATAAAATACTCCATGTTTTGCTACAAAGCAATGAAGAGTTCATGCATAATGAGAGTCAGAAGAGGCATAATAGAGAAACAATAATCTAGACAACTGTTATAGAAAGAAGCTAGGAAAAATGAGCAATGTGAATATAACATGAAGAAAACATATATAATCCCACACTAATAATTACCATAAATTTCATTACATTGCTTCCACTAATCTCGCTTGTTCTTACATATTACCTGTGTCAAATTTTAATTTCTCCCAGACTATCTGTAAAATGATGTAAAGCTTTTTAAATAAATGCTTTGACTATAGTCCTGACCTGAGATATATATGCACCCTCATCATGAAGGGAAAATATTAATATAAGATTTTCAACGAGAGCTGCTGATTTCACCAAAAACTCTTACCAGTTGAGTTTTTCAGTGCTGATCCAGTTTCTGAAGGACAGTGGGAATTGAATGTGAAGGGTAATTATTTTTTGTTATATACTTTTATCCATTTATTTGCTACTTTCTACCATCTCTGCTTTAAAATGAAAATACAGAGGCTCCCAGGACATATCAAAACATTTACCATTGAGGATATACAGATCCTAGAAAAAGTAGTTACTGTCAAAAAATTAGAAATGATGGAAACTGGTAAAATATATTTTTACTGTTTAGTTCAAAGCCTGCAGAGCAGATTGTACCCAGAGTCAGGGAAAGCCTCCTTGGAAATGGGTACAATCTGAAAAGCATCAGAAAGCCAAGGAAATTTCTCTCACTGGCCATATCTTCATGCTTACCTACTCATTCTTTCCAATAAAATGTTTCTAGGACAACTAACATTGGAGAATCATAATAGATCAGAATTATAACAGACATTAAACATTGTCTAGTACAATTAATTCATTAATCCCTTCAAAAACACTGAAAATTGATGAGATAAAGATAATCTTGAATTTTTTATCAAGATTAATTTCTTGAAGTTAAGCTTTCCAATAATGTATATGTAAACTGTATATTTTAATGAAAACTTTTAAAGCTAAAATTTCCTCTTCTAATTTCTACTCACTGATAATTACAATGTATAATTATTGACTATTTACTATGTGTCAAACACTGTGCCTAACACTTCACTTGTATTTTTTATTTTAATTCTTCCAATTACTTAATCAAATTGTAGAAACTGAAGGTTGGAGAGTTAAACAATTTGCTCCAATTTCATACAATGGAATGTCATGGCAGAGATTTGATCCCAAGTTTGTTTGATATCTTTGAGCATTACCTAACGTGTTGCACTCTTCCCGATCTACATAAAAACTTTTTTAGTATCTGAAATCAATTAATGAAGGTATTGTGATTTTCACTCAAGTTAAATGTCCCCAGTTTTTTTTCCTAATAATTTACTTGGTTTTCATAACATCTTTTCTCACATTTGTGGAAGATCTCTAAATGTAGAAACCATAACTGAATACATAATCCAGATGTGTTCTAACTGATGTAGCACAGAGAAAGTCATGCCTTCCCTTCTGGTCACTTCACTTCTGCCTGAATTAGACAGTAGTTTCATTACTTTAAAACAGTGGTGTCCAACCTGTGGCTGTATGCGGTCCAGGATGGCTATGAATGTGGCCCAAAACAAAATCGTAAATTTATTTAAAACATTATGAGATGTTTTTGTGATTACATGGTGCAATGTCACATAAAATAAACCTATATACACTCACTACTTTTACGCATGTGTAGCTTGAGTTTTACAGTGGAGTGTGGCTTCCGGTTTGTTATCTTCCACGTGCAGACAGTAGAATTGACACCATGAGAGGTTACATGTGCTGGCGGTGACTTAGCGAGGCAGTGATTATCAATAATATCTCACCTACCCTCGCAACATTAGGTGTTTAATGTTATCTAGAAGTCAGGTAAGCATTCTTATTTGATTTTTAAAGATGCTTCCACACCTCAGCAACGCCTCACATCTCTTGCCGCGCTTTACAACTGGCCCTCCTCTTTGCCCTGAATTAGTAGCTGAGAGGACTGTGGAAGGGCCCAAACCTTGTTTTCTATTTTCCTGTCAATTAATTTTCATAATAAGAATAAAAAAGTCCCTTATCTATTATTTTTTTAAAATCCCAGCATGGTATCTACAACTTCTCAAATGAAAAAAGAACCCCCAAAGAGAAAAACTACAGATGAAAGAAGATTGTTCAATGAAAAGTAGACAGATGACTACTTTTTTCTCAAGGCAAACAGCAAGGCACTTTGCGTAATTTGCAGGGAATTTGTGCAGGTTTTCAAAGACTATAGTTTGAAAAGGCATTATATGCAAAAACATGCCACCAAATTCAATGCATATGTATTGGATTGTGTCATAAGGACAAAATAGTGGAATTGGAAAAAAGTCTGTCTTTTCAACAAAATTTTTTTTCAAAAAGTTACAACTTGGGCAGTTTTCACTATAAAAGCTAGTTTTGTGGTAGCATATTTAATAGCAAAAAAATTGAAATCATTTACTGATGGTAAGTTTATTAAGCAATACAGAGAAAGTGTGGCAGATATAACTTGCCTTAAAAAAAAGGAGGATATTTCTAAAATCAATTTGTCTTACCAGATCATAGCCAGGTGAATTGAAAAAAATGGAAAATCTACCAAAAGAAATTTGGAGAGTAAAGCTGCTAATTTTAAATTCTGTGCTTTGGTCATGGGTGATAGCACCCATGCTATCTCTGGGTGCTGCAGATACAGCTTAATTTGCCACTTTTATTAGAGGTATTGATGATGAATATAATGTCACTGTAGAAATGCCTTTTTTTAGTGCCATTAAAAGACACAACTGAATCATGAGATTTATATGAAGTAGTAAAAAATATGTTCAAGTGATATTTTTAGCTATTGTCAACATATCTGGTATACCTATTAATGGTGCCCCAGTGATGGCAGATAAAAGAGAATGACTTGTAAAATTAATAGAAATTGATGCAATTGCTGCAAAAAAACTCACATTTGATGAACTATCATTGCATAGCACATCAAGAAAATCATGCACAAAAGCTTTAAAAATGGATAACATCATGTAAATCATCATCAGGACCATGAATTTCATAAGAGCCAAGGGATTGAATCATCACCAATTCCAGGAATTCCTTAAAAGTATTGATGTGGACTATGGCAATATCACTTACTTTTAGGAAGTAAATGGCTAAGTAGAGGCCAAATGTTGAAAAGATTTTATGTTTTGGGACAGATTATCAAGTCATTTATGGTATCAAAAAACAAATTTGTGCCAGAACTTGTTGATGAAAGCTGTCTTACAGATTTAGCAATTTTTGTGGATTTAACTGCTCATTTAAATGAGTTAAACATGTGTCTTCAAGGTGAAAACCAACTTATCAATAACATGTTTCAAACCATAACAACATTCCAAATAAAGCTGAAATTATGGCAAGTTCCAGTTAAGGTAAACAATTTTATGCATTTTGACACATTGACCACATTGACTAAATACAGTCCTGTGAACAGCAAAAAGATATGCAGCCTCATTTTTTCAATTTGATAAAAGAACTTGAAAATAGATTATGAGATATGGGAAAATAATCAATATTTTGCTATATTTGTGACTCCATTTTCAGTTGACATACATATATTACCTGCCAATTTTCAAATGGAATTCATAGTGCTGCTATCTGACATTCAACTTAAAGAAAAACTTGATCATGTCTCTCTTTACTGGACTTTTATAGGTCCTGTCTTCCCAGAGACAAATATCCCTTGCTTCACACTCACACCTTATTCAAGTCATCACTATTTGGCAGCATCTACATTTGTGGGCAACTATTTTCAAGAATGATACACATTAAGATTAAAATTAGAACGAAAATATCTGATGAGCACCTTGAGAACTCGTTGAGAATTAACAACTACTTCCAGCAAACCAGATATTGATCCACTAGTTTCTCAAATACAGTGTCAAACATCCCATAGTTTAAGGTTGCCCTCTTTTCTTTTACTTTATAATAAAAAATATTTTAAAAAATCAATCATGTTTTATTATTTTGATATGCACATTTTCTATATTAGTGATCACAAATTTGGGACCTGCTTGATGATTTTAAAAGAATATTGAAAGGGCCACTGCATAATTAAGGTAATTATATAAGAAATTTTTTGTTTATATGTGGTGGCAGATATCATGAAAATTATGCATGGACTTTTTTTTTGCTCATCAGTTTTGGTTAGTGTTTGTGTATTTAATGTGTGGCCCAAGACAATACTTCTTCTTGTCTTTGGGTCAACACTCCAGTGTGGCCCAAAAGGTTGGAACATTTGCTTTAGAACATTTAAGTCATGCAGTTCAGCCATGCCAGCATTTTCTGTGGTGTGTGTGGTGTATGTGTGTGCTTAAGAACCAAAAGTGGGACTTAACTATTTCCCAATTACATTTTATATCATTATACACATCAAGTAATTTTGACCTACTAAATATTTCAAGATAACAACTCAGCCACAGGTAACATATGTTATACATATCTAGTCATCTGCAAATTTCATGAGAAAGTCAGTTGGGGTTTCATGCAACATTATATTCAACATTGATGAAAATGTTGAATATAAATTTCTAAGGAAATGCATTATCAATTTGTTTTATATTTATTTGCATCAGAAAATGTTTTGACTGTTTTTTGAGGATAGATAAGTGTAGGTAGTTTGCACTGATGGTAGCATATGAATATGGGTAAGTCAACAGTTGGAATCTGAGCTGGAGTTCAAGAGGAAAGACCTTTGTAAGATATTAGTTTAGGAATTCATACAGACGTAATGGCTGTTACAAAATACTCAAGGGAGTGAGCATAAAATAAGAGGTAAATGATGCCAGGATATTATAGAAATCTGGAAAATCAGAAGTAATGAGAGGTTTACAGAAAAAAAAATAAAGATTCAAAGAAGGTAATATTAATGCTTCCCACTCTTAAAAATTTACAAATATTACGGAAAAGCAAAATGGGTAGAAATAAAGAGTTTATGGGACAGCTATAGGCAAGACACCAAACATACACTCTGATGATCTCAACATAATTTCCCAAGGAGAAATAACATATAGTGTGCCTAGAGTATATGTCATGACATTAATCATTAAGGATAATGCCCAGTTGCTAAAGCAAGAATCTATAACCTTGACCAAGAGAAGCCTGTCCATACTAAATAAGCCTGGTGCACAGGAATAACACCTCAAAGCATGAGCCAAGTTCTACATCCTGAAACTGAGGATTGAGTGATAAACATGTGCATATCTGTGTAAGAACTGAATGTTTTGTAGCATTTTAAGCCCAGACCTCTTTTCTTGTGAAGGAAAACCTGACCCCATAACTTTGGGGTTTGTATCTTCAACAGGTGAAATTTTGGAATGAAGCTCAGATCCCAGCATGCAACCACTAGATTTCACAGTGGGGAAGATTATGCTAACTGATATAAAGAGAATTTTTAGTCAAAGTTAAGAACAGAAAATACGTTACAAAGGGTAAAAGAGTGGGTGACGGAGGAAGAGAATGAGGAAACAGTGAATGAAGATTACTCTGAGGAGGTGCACTGAAGGAAGTTGAGAATGGTGTGATAGCATGATGAGGAAGATTTGGTTGTTATTGTTTTTTATTTTGTTTTTGTCTTTTTTAATGGTGAGGAGTAAAGAGATGAGCATGTCTGTAGCCTCAATAGATGTAGTCAGTACTGAAGAGGAGAAAGGTAACAATAGATTATAATTCCAGAGAAGATAAGAGGAATGGTAACAAGAAAACTGCAGAGAAGTAGTAGAAATATTTTAGTCTGCCAGGTAGCTCCCAGACTAATATATTTAAGACATAATCCAAGAGCACAATCAGGTTTTTTTCAGCACAGAATCCAGTATCTAATTGATTTATTCAACCCCCTGAAAGGTGTCATTTGTCAAGGAAATTTTCACCAACTTATGCCAGGTGGAATTCCTGTAGGACTGAGGCTTTGTCCTTATCTCCCGTTTGCAAAGTCTTCCTACACGTAACAGACAGGTTAGACCATATCTTTTGACATAAGCAAAGGCTTACTGCAGTGTGTATGTCCTTATGGAACTTGGTGGACCTGAGCCTTTTTGTTGGATAACTTGTCTGTGTAACCTTGTCTTTAGAGGCAGGGTCTTGACCACAGGCCTTGAAGATAGAAAAGAACAAAATTATGTAGCTTCTCTGAAGGCTATTTCTGGCAACCTAATACAAAATGTATCTGGGTTTTATGTACAGTGCACAACTAATCATTGTTTTAGTGGTGTGGACTCATGTAAAAGTAGCAAAACAGTCACAGTTGCCCTCACATAGAATGGGCACACCACTAAATGTTTTAGAGTTCTGAGTGAGAGAGAGGGGTTGGTCTGGGAATATACTGAATGTGGGCCACATGAGCAGAGAAGTAGGAAAAAATGTTCCATAAAAACAATCATAATTTTCCATGCTCTTTACTGATCCTGAAAACAGCAGTCTGAAAATACTTTTATTCATGTTTAAATCAGAGGTGATTGAGTAAAGACAGCCTATGACAATCCCATAATTATTTGAAGGTGAAAAATGTGTTTGTGCAAAGTTTATGTAAGAAGAAGTCATAATTTATGTATTCTTAACACTTACACATTGAGCATATTTTCACTCTTCTTTTTCTTTATTTTTTCTTTATTTTTAATGTTAATACTATTTCAAATATCCCAATTTTCTCCCCTTTGCCTGCTTCCTCCCAGCCTCCATCCCTCTTCCCTCTGGCTGTCCCACACTGTTGCCTGTGTCTATGAGTTATGGGTGCATGTTCTTTTATACAAATTCTAATGTCACACACACACACACATACAGTGGGCAAAAGTAGGTTTATAGTTATTCGTATGAAAAATAATACAGTAATTAATAAATAATACAAGAATAAACTCTATTTCATGTACTTACAACTGTAAACCTACTTTTACTCCACCCTATATATATATATATATATATATATATATACTTGTACATTGACATTTGCTATTTATTGTCCTCTATGTTAAACAATTTTAATCCATTTTTTTCCCTAGGTAAGGGATGAAAACATATTTTTGGTTTTGATTTCCTTTGGGATAATAGAAATAGGCACATTTTTTTTCTCTTTCTCTATAGAACAAAAGATAAAACAGCTGTTATCTTTCCACGACTCTGCTTTTCATTGGTTATGTGACATGACACACTATTCACCCACTGCACTCCACAGGGCACTGCACTCCTTCTATTTTTTAACTTTTTTTTCTCATCTTTTTCTATATTTATTCATTATTCATTCATTCATTCATTCATTCAACAAACAATTATTTAGTGCCTTCTTAATGAAAGGTGAAACATGGTCTCTACCTTAGTGTTGTGGGATGAAGGTAGAAAGACAGGTGATAAATACACAAAACAATAAATTCTGCATAAGAGTAAACTTATGTTATGGAGTTCAGAATAATGAAGGATTGTATCCGAGTGGAATTGTTCTTGCAGATATGGTAGTGTATTGTGGAAAGTTTAATCAAGATTCATTAAAAAACTGAGTTTGAACTGAGATTGAAGAATGGAGTATGCAGTGGGGATGTGGGGGTAATAGAGGAAAATGCACATGAGAGACTTTACCATATCATATCCCAAATTCACAGGATGCACATAATAATATGTAGAATTAAATTGATCTGTTGAGGTATGGAATATTGGTAAAAAAAGTGATACTATTAGATTTTTAAAAGACAGAAAAGAAGGTTTATGAAAAGGATGATCTTGAATTTGGTTTTGAACATGCTGTATTAGGTTGTAAGAAGGATAAACAGGTAAAGACAATCTCAGAAAAGGACTGAAGTTGGACCAATTTGTCAAAACTGAAGACACAAAATCAATGACATGTACATTGCATAATATACACATTTAGGATAGACTGAGTTTATCTTCTCATTTTCCAAATAAAGAAACCAAAGCAAAGATATTTGCCAAACAAACAAAAACTCTACAGGACCAGAACTCTCTTTATCAAACTACTATTATAAGTTACATTTCTGAAGTTGTAACACTCAGGGTGTGATCAGAGGAGCAGAATCACTATGGGCATTATAGATAATGGATTTATTATAGGAATGAGACTTAATGCAGCCTTTGGAGCTGCTTAGGCAATCTAGTGTAATGCTGTTGTTTCTTCACCTGGGGTTTTTCTGAAGCCAGGGCTGGAAGTTAGGAAGGAAGTGTACATGTATGTAGGGGGAAGTAAGGAAAAGCTGGAATCCATGAAGACAAACATGAATGCCCAGAAACAAACCAGTACCCCTCTCCCTGTCCCCTATAACCTTTCATCATGGGGATGTAGGTGGTACATTTGATAAGCTGATTCACTTTCCTTCACCACCGGGCCTGCACTTGGCTCAGAATGCAGAGAAGCTGAAGGAGCTGATCCCAAGGGAACTGTGAAACTGCTGAAACAACCACTGCCCCACACAAGCAAGGTGAACCAGCAGATCATCAACAATGTGCCTGAGCTTTTTGAGTACCTGCCCCGGCTCTGTGCTGACATATAGTGCACAAAGAGATGCAGAGCTGCTTCACTTGCAAGCCCTGAGTATAATTCTTTTGTGACCTAATGGAAAGCATGTTGGAAGGGAATTCTGGGAAATGTAGTTCTAACTTAGCTATGTTGACACAATGTGAAACCACCACAGTCTATCCCTTGACAACTTAGCACCATACTTGAAAAATTTTAAACCACATTCTTTTTAGCTTACCTAAGTCTTCCAAATAAATACAATAGAGAAATTGTACTTCAATTTAATAAGATTTAAATATGCTGCATTCAAACAAAAGCATGCTGCCTCACTCCCTCAAAAATGGTATCAAGTTCCTTTATTCATCTTTGAATAATGCTTATTCTTCTTCTAGCTGAGTTACTCTCCCCTTTTAATATCACCTAGTTTACATAATGAGATGTAACAGTTACTATTAATATGTTTTATATTAGATAGGAAGATGTGGGAGGAGAAGAGAATTAATTTACATTACATATATACAGTCAAATAAAATAAGGAAGGAATCCTCATAACTATTGTAGATTCTGGTTTTTGCAATTGATCATGTGGTTGAACTGATATTTATAACTTTATTTTTCTATCATTGATGCTATGTTCTCTTTGCCCTCAGTAAGCACTTCCTTGCCAGGTTCCTTGCCTGGTGCGATGACCCAAGTCTTTATTTTATAAAGGTCTTGGACATTAGTAGTGCTGCCAATAGTGGTGTTGTTGTAGTATTTTTATTAACTTACAACAGGACAATAGAGAAGACACTTCAGGGGGTTTTCTCCATCCCAGACATTCTCCTTTTTACTTCCATTATGTAAAGCATCCTAGTTTTCCCTTGAAAGTCAGGGCCAATCAACATAGCCAGTAGAGTAAACATTTGCCTTGCCTGTTGATTAACTGGCACGAGAAGCCCAAACTGGCCAGCTAGTCAATATGTGTGTGAATCTCTTATAGTGGTTATTGCTGCCTATAAAATTGCACCACAACTTAGTGGTATAAAATAACAACCATTTTATTTTCTTCACCATATGTGGGTAAGTTGGGAAGGGCCCATTTAAAAAATTCTCATTTTGTTGCAGTGATGTGTTGGCAAGGGTGACAGTAAGCTGCCTGGTCTTGTTTAAAACAAACAAACAAAAAACCCAATAAAACATAATTATAGGGTTGGTAGTTGATGCTGCAGTTCAGGTGGGCAATCAATTGCAGTGCCTATCCATTGCCTTCCCAGCACAGCACTCTCCGTGTGGTTATATTATTCACATGGTGGCTGCCACCCATCAGAGTGAACATCCTAATGGAATGAGGAAAAAGCTGCATAGTCTTTTATGATCTGGCTTCAGAAGTTCAATATCAAAAATTTATCTGAACTCTACTGGTCAAAGCATTCACAGGCTTGCTCTGTTTCAAGGAAAGGGTACATTGACCCTAATTTTTGAGGGAAGAAGGTTGAAGAACCTATAATCATATTTTTATAAACTATAATAATAGTCTTTGATTCCTTTCATACTCTCTACACTTCTGATCCTTTAGACCATGCACAGTTTTCCAACTACCTTGTGCTTTTTTAAAGTATGAGCAGTAGTACTTATACTGCTTTCTCTTCCAAGGACATCTTAAGTCTGTGATCTCTCTCTATCAAGATGCTGCTATTTTTAGATTCAGCTTTAATTCTAACTTACTAATTTCTTCATTCATCCACTCATTCAACAAATCTTTATTAAGGTGATTTAGATTCTAAATAACTATCCAAATACTTTCCTAAGGTAAAATTGTCCCTTTCTTAAGCCATTAAGTTATTTATTAACTTCAAATTGTCCCCTTTATCTACTTACTGTCTTCAGTTATAACAGTTCTAATATATGATTTTGTTCTTCCACCTCGACTGTGTGATTTTTTAAAAATACAGTAAGCATATCTTGCATTTCTGCCTCTAAGTTTATGCTACTATATTGAACAGATTGTTCAGTTGTGGCTGTTGGATGGAAAAGGTAGCTGGAAGGCTGAACAGCTGGATGGATGGAGGGCCAAGAGGACAATTGGACAAGTAGATGGGAGGACTGATAAGTAGATGAACTAATACAGGAATGGAAATGACTTCATTTTCAAAAATCTTGGAAATTAATATTTTCCTTTTACACTTTCACTGTGAAGAAACAGATAACTTTAAAAACTGGCTTGTTTGCTGCTGCAGTAGAAAGCCACATGCAGATGAAATAGCCCTACCTAGAGTATGCAGGTTGTACGCTGCAAGAAACCCTTCCCAACACTCACATCTCCCTCAGGTGCATATCCAGATGGGACAGACAGACCAGACTACAAGATAAAATGAGAATTCTGAGGAAGTTGAAAGCCTGTTATGGAAAATAAGTTGAGAAACATTCTGTAAGTTAAGCTGAGCCAGTTGACTGCAATACATAGATAAAAGTTTTGTTTTTCAAAAAGAATTGTGCTGGCTACATTAACATATACCAATCACATGTATTTTTGTGCCTGGTACTGTGAAAAGTGCTCTCAAAGTTAATGCATATGTATACATGGACAGGAATACATATGTATTTTTTTGGTGAAGGCTGTTTATCTCAGAATCTGTTAACTACATCTGTAAATTCAGAAAAACAACAATAAATAATATATCGTTTGTAATTAATTGTAACAGAATAAATCAGGTTAAAATAAAAACCAAAAGTTTATTGTGTAGAACAAAACTTTAAACCCAAAAATAAGCCAGAAAAAAAACCACTTTGAAAAGATATGTCCTATTACCTCAAGCTGATTTTATTAACAACAAATATCTATCTGTAAGTTCTAACTAAATGACCAGATTCCTTAGGACAGTAAAGTGTCACCTTACTTTAGTGTATATCATTTCAGATGTTAGAATATCCCTATATAATCATGGAAGAAGTTCAATAAACACTTAGACATAAGGTTGAATACATTCACAGAGCACTTGAGTGCAGAAATAAATACATACACATTTGGAAACATATTTCTTCATGTAGGCAAACCTGCTTTGTGAAATCTTTGTATTGATACCTTCCTTAGCAATTTTTCTTCAAGATGACATAAAGTCTATGGCATGAATGATTATTGGTTTCAAATGAGTCAAACTTGAATTAATAAAGATTTTCTATTTATGACTACACTTGTGAGTGTGACCAACCACATTGTCTGGTTCAGAATTTTACTAAACAGCCATGCCAGATCTCTGCAGTTCTGGCTTTTTCCTAGGAGAGCTCCTTACACATGGTGGGATTTAATTCATCTTGACAATGGTTATGACATATGGTCAGAAAATGAAGTTAGTTGACCTTGGACACACATGCCATTTAATTCCCTACAGTGAAACTTCTTAGATATGACTTAAAATACCAACCTGGAGTTAAGGAAGATGTGAAAATTTGAGTAATTCAGTTGAGCTTTAAGACCAGTGTGTGCTGTTTTAAACCATGACACCTAACTTAATGCAATTAAGCGTGACTGACACTTTCTTTTCAAGAAGGAATTAGAAGCAAAGTGGGATAAGAAAGAATAACTTCCCCTACCCTGAATAGACAGCTATCCCCAGGCTGAAGTTGAGCTCATTAGCAGGGCCGGATGTGGACAATAAAGGAGGAGCACTCTACTGCCAGCTGCTGCCATTTACTTTATTATCAAAAGTGAAATTCTGTCCCTCAGTACAGAGACACAGAAAAATGTTCTTTGGCAGGGGGGCAGGTATCTTTAATTGGCTGAGATTTGTTCCAGCCATATTTCAAACTGACACTCAAAATGTCAGTTACTTTCAGATAATGAAATCAATCTATTGTATTTCTGAACAGCACGCAGAGTAGCTTAAAGCTCACTAAACATTTTCTTTTCACTTTTATTCTGACATGGCCAAAATTAAATAGTGATTTATTGTCAACACATTACAAGGAAGCTTATCAACTTAAAGTGTATTCTTTCCTTATCGGCTTCCTCTTACACACTTCAAGGAAATCTTGACATTTACAACACTGTAGGTACCATAACCCTTGCCAATTTTACTGAGCAAATATTATGTGCTTCTGGATCCACTTAGTTTGTAGTCTCTTTATACTATTAAAGGTAAAATTTAATGACTATAGAAATTTCTCAGATCATGTATATTTACTGAAACATCAAATATTTTGACAAAATTATCACTAGATATTCAATTGCTCACAGAAAAAGCAATCCTGGGGTTTATTTCTATTATTACTTTTAAGAGTTCCTTTTTCCTCTCCTAGTGCTTTCCTCCCATCTTCCTTTCACAGTCTCCCTGTGTGGGTCTGCCTGGTGCTTCAACAGGAGAGCCTGGAAGCACCATTACAGGGCTGCTTCAGGAATGGACTGCTTGTGAGTTCCTTAAGTTTAATAGTCTGACTCTGGGAAACAGTGTTAAGGTTTCAGACAGATGGCTAGAAATCGAGCTCTTCACAGAAAAGGAGGATAGTCATAAATGCTTTGTCTTTTAGTTTTGTGTACCTAATAAACATAAATTCTGCCTTTGTAAATATTTTGTAAGCATTTGCTTCATTTATTATAAGTTGTAAACCCTTAGCTCTCTGAAGAAAATTCATGTAAATACCTTATAGCAAGTCACTTTGATTATAGAAGATGATTATTATTGGGACAAAGTGAACACATCATTCATTGCACTTGATTTTCATGAGAGAAGACTCACAATAAGATAACCAAATTATTGTTGAGGAAATCTGGGTGATAAAATGCTTCATTCTGTAGAAACTTTATCAAGAAGTCTACACAGTAATGTTGTTAGGCTTGACTTCCTAATGGTCAGAGAAAGCTAAACAACAGTACAGAAATCAGTTTGTCAGTGTGACAAGCTGGGTTCCCCGGGGAGTAGAGATGGTGATTAGTGGGATTAATGAGCAGCCTACTGGAAAGTACTTTCAGTATAAGCACCTGTGGGGGAGTAAGGACACCAAATTTTGGCTGGACGGGAAATTAACTTCATGGCAGTTTTAGTAAAGACCCAGCCAAATATACTGAGAAATCTGGAGCTAAAGACAGTTCTTCAGACTTGTTCCAGGTTGGAACATGGAGATCAGACAGTTATACCATTGCATCAACCAGTCATTACAAGAGGAATGTCCCCCAGAAAGCAGCATGACCTCTCATATCACAATAACCTTTGAATAATGATCCAATACACCTTTGAGCTACTAACTGTCTTTAGCCAGAGAGGAACTGAGCTGAGAGAAGTCATCAACATTCCCCGCTGGGGTGCAAGTGCTATAGTCCTGAGAGGGAGGGACATCAGTGCAATGAATCAAAACATCCACCGCTCCAACAAAACTAAGAGTGCACATATCCTTGGCACAGCAGTACCACTTTGGAGAATCTATCATAAAAAAATAAATAAAGGCAGTAAATGTAAAGAATTTTGTGTAAAGATATTTATATCAATATTCTTATAATGGAAATTTTATGAAGAAAATGTGAACCTACTTAAATAGGTGAATCATCAAATACATTGTAGTATATTCATACTGGGAACTATTATAAAGCTATTGGAGAGAAATTAGATGTATATATACTATGCTGGAAGGACCTTTACAATACATTATGTGAGAGAAAATAATAAATGTAGAAAATATGCTTGGTCCAAACTTATTCACATAATCTTTTGTAAGAAGTAATCAGAATTGAAATTATGCATTATACAAGTGATATATATGCTTGCATGTTCATGGAAAATAGCACAGAAGGATGCATTCTAGAGAGTTAGTATCAGTTATATACAGGGTTGTTTGGAGACCACTAATTGCCCCTTTGTGTTTTTTCCCTGTTACAATTAGTATGCTTTCATTGAAAAAAAGATGATTCATTAAATTTGGGGATATTATGTGCCTCAGCAAGTATGTAAGGAGAAGTTTAAAACTGAATATGATCCCATTTGTTTCCTTTTTGTTTGTTTGTTTCCCTTGCCTGGGGAGATATATCAGATGAAATATTGCTATGAGCAATGCCCATGATTTTACTGCCCATGTTTTCTTCTAGGATTTTTATGGTTTGAGGTCTAATATTTAAACCTTTAATGCATTTTGAATTTATCCTTGTGTATGCTGTAAGAATGTGATCTAGTTACATTTTTTCTGCATGTGTCTGTCCAATTTTCACAATACCATTTATTGAATAAACTGTCTTGAACCTATTGTACATGCCTGCTTCCGTTATTAAATATTAATATTAAATATTAAATTAATAATGTTAAATATTAATTGACTTCAAAGGTGTGGGTTTATTTCTGGACTCTCTATTCTATTCCATTGATCTGTGTGCCTGTTTTTATGCCAGTACCATACTGTTTTAATTACCATGGCCCTATATAGTATAGCTTGATATTAGGTAGCATGATTCCTCCAAATTTATTCTTCTACATCAAACTAAAAAGTTTTCAGACAGCAAAGGAGACCATCAACAAAATGAAAAGACATCCCATGAAGTGGGAGAACATATTTGCCAATACATCAGATAAAGGGTTAATATCCCAAAATCTATAAAGAACTTACAAAACTCAACACCAAAAAAACAAACAATCCAATTAAAAAATGGGCAAAGGACCTAGCTAGACACTTGTCCAATGAGGACATACAGATGGCCCGCAGACATATGAAAAGATGTTTACCATGACTAGCCATCAGAGAGGTGAAAATTAAAATCTTAATGAAATATCACCTCACACCTGTCCAAATGCCTATCATCAATAAGTCAACAAACAACAAGTGCTGGTAAGGATGTGGAGAAAAGAGAACCCTAGTGTTGTTGATGGGAATGCACACTGGTGCAACTACTGTGGAATGACGTATGGAGATACCTCAGAAAATTTAAAATGAATCCACTTTTTGATCCAGTGATCCCACTTCCAGGAATATATCCAAAAAAACCCAAGACACTAATTCAAAAGAACATAAGCACCACTATGCTCGTTGCAGTGTTATTTATATTTGCCAAGATATGGAAACAGCCCAAGTGTACACTAGTAGATGAGTGGATAAAATAACTATGGGACATTTACACAGTGGAATACTACCTGGCTGTAAAAAAGAAGAAAATTTTACCTGTTGTGACAGCGTGGATGGACCTGGAGAACATTATGCTAAGTGAGATAAGCCAGTCAGAAAAAGACAAATACCATGTGATTTCACTCATATGTGGAATCTAATAAATAAACTGAACTAATAAGCAAAATAGAGACAGTCATAGATGGAGAGCAGATGACAGCTATAGGCTGGGGGTAAGGAGATGAAGGGATCAAGCAAAAGGAAAGAGGGCTGATGGGCATGGACAATAATGTGGTGATTGCCACTTGTGGTGGGGTGGAGAAGTGGGCACAAGGGGTTTAAATGGTAGTGGGAAAAATACAATAAAAATTTTAAAAAACCTGATGTGAATCTTAGAAATCATTCATTTCTCTACTTTTTAACCTTCTGGGTCCCAGTGATTTTGAGAAGCTAAGCATCCTTTCTTCAGGATATGTCATTCAGATAATATCACATAAAGATAAATTTCTGTATGCAGTAATTATAACATTAGGATATATGGACCTCTCAAAATCAATCTAATCTCCCCTGATTCTAGCGCTTTGTTATTTTACAGATGATGAAAATAAAGTCCTGGTAGGTTAAGTGACTTGCTCAGGGTCACAAGTTTTTAGTTTAAAAGCAAAGTTAGATTCCAGGTAATTCTTTTTCCTATGACATGAGTCCAATTCTGGAGATCTGTACTCTTCTGAAGATATTCCCATGATCACCTTTTTCAATTTTCCCATTTGAACCTATCCCTTTTATCTCTTTGGTAGATTATATTAGTGCTTCCAGCTACACATCTCTCTGTAGAAAGGTTATGTATGCTCACATGTTGTTCTTTGACTTGCATCATCTGCTTTCTTGTAGAAGAATGTTTTCATGCCCCATTGTCATGGTTGACCATTTGACTTCCCTTGCCAATTAATGTGACTAAAACATATGTGGACAAAAGCTTTCAGAACAATTGTAAAATCAGTCTCTACCTCTTGTTTTTTTCTCACTGTTCAAGAATAATATGGTCCAAAAAAAGTCAGCTCCTTCATCCTGGCTGTATATTAGAAAGATACACAGAGCATATTCCCAAAGTTGAACTGCAGTAACTGATGGGTTACGCATGTAAGGAGTTGTTTTGTAAACCATAAAATTGCGGGAGGCGGGGTGTTACCACAGAAAAGCTAATGTACTCCACACCTGTTGCTACTCCCAACCTTTTCTATCTCAAATAAGTGCCATCTACTCAGTCTACTTAAGCCAAAGTGATCTTTTAAAATATGTAAATAATATTGTATGAGTACCTTGCTTAAAACTCCTCAGTGGCTGTCCATTACACTTCAAATGACTTCCAAAGCCTTTATACTGGTCAAAAAGACCCTGTGTATTTGCCTTCATTCCCTACTAGTCCTTTTGATCACTCTGGTTCTGGTCCTGCTTGTCTTATTTCTGCTCATAGGATATGCCAAGCTTGTGCCTTTTGACTGGTTCCTGACAGTCACTTCTCTGGTTAATCCCTTACTAGATCTCTGCTTAAATACCATGTCCTCAAAGACAGTTTGTACAGCCAACATTAATAATGTTACTTTCAGTTCTTACTAGTCACTTCCTATTACATTGTGCTGTTTTATTTTCATATATTACCATATTTATGCACCCAGATAGTTTTCTTGTATCTCCTTTAAAGAACTTACCCTAGTATAACTTGGATTACTTTTATTTGACTATATATATATATATATATATATATGTCTTGTTCCTCAACTAGACTCACAAGAGGTTGTAAATATTTGGGTTTTGTGAGAATATAGAATTTAGATAGTGAAAAAAGAAGTGAACAGAGATGCAGCTAGAGGGTAAGGCATCTGACTCATTTTTTGTGTCCTCACTGCACCTCCCATGAGGTCTAACTCAAATCAGATATTTAATGTAACTTGGTTGTGTTAACCTGAAAACTAACACAGAAAAGAAATACAGAAATGTTTGATTCTTGCACATATAGAATTTGTCAACTGCTATTAAAGTCTGACAAATATCTATGTTAATACTCCTATAAATGATACAGTAACTCATGATGGAATTGATGACTGCAATTCCCATCACTACTGACTTTCTGTGCAGTAGGAAATTGTTTATAAAACCTTGTTGAAATATATGTATGAAATGCAATTTTGTAATAATACTGGATCCTTTTTTATTTTCTGTTACATTCTGGTCTATAGGAACAAATAGTGTAGATTCATACATTAAATTATGATGATTTTGTTTGTGAGAACAGTGTTATAAATATTATATTAAAATGACAAATACATGTACATTACAAGGCATAAATATGTGAGCTTATAGATGGACAAACAGATGTGTTTATTTTGCCTTGCATGTTGTTTAAAGCTTGCTTCAGCAAATATTCAACATTAAAGAAATTTCATAAGAAAATGAGGATTTCTGGATTGTCTTAAAAAACACACACAAGATCTGGGGACAGTGAATGTGCATTTCTACATTGTAATAATTTGCCACTGTGTACTGCTTTTCATTTTGGGTAAGGCATGCAATCCCCAAATGACTTGCTAAACTCTTATCTATATTTCACTGAGTTTGTGACTCAGACAGTATATATATAATATACACTATCACATCTGATAATAAAGTATTAACTATTTGGTAAACTTTGAAGATGCCAATCAAATAAAAATAATACTATAATGTATGATATTCAGAAATATAAGTAGGCTTCCAGTTAAGATGGAGGCATAGATAGAAACACTCAGCCTCCTCACACAACCATAAGAAGTATAACAACCAGTCTAAAAAATAAACAGAAATGTCATAAAATTGAACTGTATGGAAGTCTGACAACCAAGGAGTTGAAGAAGAAACATTTATCCAGATGGGTAGGAGGGACACAGACAGGCAGCCAAGGCAGAGAGGATACATGATGAGATGGTAGCAGCCCATGGACTGGGTGGTCCCATACTCACATGCAGATTAAAACTGGGAGGGATGGTTGGGGAGTGAGCCATCTCAACTCTAGAACAGACCACACAACCAGGGTTCCAGTGCCAGGAGGATAAAATCTTATAACCTCTGGCTATAAAAACCTGTGGGGTTGCACTGGTAGAGGAAACTTCCAGTCTCTCAGGGGAGTCCACTTAAGCATCCCTCAGGGTCCTAGAACATACTCAAGCCTACCCACTTGGGTAATCAGCTCCAGGGCAGCAGCTGGAAGGGTACCAGTTGCTTACAAGAAGTGGGGGAAGTGACTGAAGGCAGGTTGAAAGCCAAGCAAGCATCATTGTTCCCTCTCTGACTACTCTCCAACATATAGTGCCACAACCACAGCTGAAGTGTGTTGCCCTACCCTGGTGCATACCTAAAGCTCTGCCTCTTACAATGTAACAGGTGTGCCGACAATTTGAGGAGACAAAGAAACATGACCCAAATGAAAGAACAGATCAAAACTCCAGAAAAAGAACTAAGTGACGAGGAGATAGGAAACAACCTATCAGATGCAGAATTCAAAACACTGGTAATCAGGATGCTCAGAAAAATGATTGAGTATGGCTGCAAAATAAAGGAAGAAGTGAAGGCTATGCAAAGTGAAATAAAGAAAAATATACAGGGAACCAACAGTGATGGGAAGGAAGCTGGGACTCAAATCGATGATTGGGAACAAAAGGAAGAAATAAACATTTACCCAGAACAAAAAGAAGAAACAAGAATTTTTAAAATGAGGAGAGCCTTAGGAACCCCTGGAAAATGTTTAAATGTATCAACAACCAAATCATACTGGTGCCAGAAGAAGAGGAAGGGCAAGAAATTGAAAACTTATTTGAAAAAATAATGAAAGAAAACATCCCCAGTTTGAAGAAGGAAATAGGTATACAATTCCCAAAGCTCAGAGAATCCCAAACATGTTGGACTCAAAGAGAGCCACACATCATAATTAAAATGCCAAAGGTTAAAGATAAAAAGAGACTCTTAAAAGCAAAAGAGTAAAGGACACAGTTACCTACAAAGGAATTCCCATAAGACTGTCAGCTGATTTCTCAAAAGAAACTTTGCAGGCAAGTAGGGACTGGCAAGAAGCATTCAAAGTGTGTAAAGCAAGACTTACAACCTAGATTACTCTGTCAAGTAAAGCTATCATTTAAAATGAAGGGCAGATAAAGTGCTTCCCACATAAAGGTTAAAGGAGTTCATCATTACCAAGCCCTTATTATATTAAATGTTAAAGAGACTTATCTAAGAAAAAGAAGATCAAAACTATCAACATTATAATGACAAACTATTAACAACTGAACCAAAAAAAAAAACCTAAGCAAACAACTAGAACAGTAACAGAGTCATAGAAATGAAGATCACATGGAGGGTTATCAGCGGGGTGGGAAAGGGGAAAGAATGGGGGAAAAGGTACAGGAAATAAGAAGCCTGATTGGTAGGTTCAAAATGGAGAGGGAGACGTCAGAAATAGTATTGGAAATGGAGAGGCCAAATAACTTATATGTACAACCCATGCACATGAACTAAGGAAAGGGAGGATTACTAGAGGGAATGGGGACACCAGGCAAAGGGAGACAAAGAAGAAAAATGGGACAACTATAATAGCATAATCAATAAAATATACTTAAAAAAATTCAGGATCCATCAATAAAGTTTTATTGGAACACACACACACACACACACACACACACACACACACAAAGTAAACATTAAGGCCAAGACCCTGCTCCTCCTGCTTTGGTTGGGTGTTTTCTTCTGTCTTTTCTTCCAAATGGCTAATTCAATCCTCTGCTTCATTCAATCTGCTGTTTAGTCTTTCTAGTGTATTCTTCATTTCAAATATTGTATTCTTTTTGACTAATTCATTTTCATGTTTTCTATAGCCCTTTTCATGTTGAAGTTCTCATTAAGTTCTTTCAAGTTCCCACTAAATTTCTTGGGCATCTTTATAACCATATTTTTGAATTCTCTATCTGTTAAATTACTTTCCTCCATTTCAATTAGCTCTTTTTTGGAGAGTTCGCCTGTCCTTTCATTTGGAGTATGTGTCTTTGTCTCCTGATTTTAGCTGCCTCTCTGTGTTTGTTTCTGTGTATTAGGCAGAGCTGCCATGTCTCCCAGTCTTGGTAGCATGGCCTTATGTAGTAAGTGTCCTGTGGGACCCAGTGGCACATCTGGGAATGTCCCTTTTGTGGGTTATGTGAACCCTCCTGTTATAGTTAAATTTTGATTTCTTTTGGCTCATTCGTGAATGAGATTGACTCTCAGGCTGGCTGACTATGAGGACTGGTCCTAACCACAGTGTTTGAGCTGCTGTGCAGGTGCTGACCATACAAAGTAGAATTCACTTCAGCAGGGTCTGGTGTCTGCCAAGATCTCCCTTTGGATTTGTGGCTTGTGAAGGTAATTCAATCCTGCTCTAATATGTTCTCAAACTGGTCACTGACTATATCTGCTTTGTGGAATTTGGGGATAGACTCTGGTGCAGGTCAATATCAGGCTCTGCCTGTGACTGGCCCTGGTCACCCTGTTTAGAGCTACAAAGTGATCCACTGTTTGCAGCTACCTTCTGGGCCTTGGTGTGTGTAGGAAGGACCAATCTGCACACCAAGCCCAGGTACTCTTTCAGCAGGACCAAGCCCAGGGGCAGGTCAGCAAAATGCCCAAGACACCCCAAGATCTGCTTCAACCTGCCTCTGACTGCTAGTGCCTGTTAGGCTCAGTCACTGAAAAAGACTATGTACTCAAGTTGCATAAAGGCTGTCAGTGAGTCACCAGGTAGGTGTGAGCGATGTCACCAGATTAATACACGTTTAAAGTTGATACCAGTGCTGAGTCTGAGGCCACTAAGCAAAAGTACCAGAGTATAGCAAATCTAATTGTCCCCTGCTGGATTCCTGCAGATCTTTGAGGTGGGCCAGGGTCTCAGGGAGTTGTCAGGGTGGGGTCAGCAGGATTTATCAGGTTCAAGCAGACCAAGATTTGGCTGTGTGAAGGGAGGGCTCTTCACCAGTTGGGTGTGTAAGGTAAAAATGGTCCCCACCCTAGGGTCACACAACTCTGTCCCAGATTGTGCCAGGAGCCTGAGCTCAACAGGGTGAGGCCTTCAGTAGTTGGGAGGGTGGGGCTAGTGGGTCTCCTGTGAGAAGGAGTCACCAGTCATGCTTGGAGAATGGTGGAAGGAGTGAACCCTCACCCAAGAGCCACACAAATCAGTCTGTCTTAGATTCTGCCCTGACCTTGGGGGTCCCTGGGAGCCTGGAGGTAGGGGTTAACACATCTCCAGTGAGGACTAGAAATCAGTCAGGTTCAAGAGAAAGTCGGGGGTGGGGCAAGGGAATGGCTCCCACACCACAGCCACGCAACTCAGTCACTGACACCCCCTGAGACTGTCCAGATCTCTACCAGGGTGTTCAAACTTTTGGCATCTCTGGGTTGCACTGGAAGAAGAAGGTAGCCCAAACTTTTGTCTTGGGCTACCTGTTAAATACATCATGACATGTAATCACAAAAAAGTCTCATAATGTTTTAAGTAAATTTACAGTTTTGTGTTGCACCATATTCATAGCCACTCTGAGCCACATGCATTCTGCAGGCCGCGGGTTGGACACCCCTGTGGCTACACCCTGACCCAGAGGCCAACCCCTCAGCAAGGCGTGAGCTCTGCATTTGGGGCATCAGGTAGTCCAGAGGGCGAGACTATTGCAATCCCCAAAGCTGAGGCCCTAAGGAAGGTAGTGCTCTACCCTCTGTGGTGTGGGAGAGAGACTCAAGTGAGGGACCCTGGGGGCTGCCCCTTCAGGCCTCTCTCCAGAGTGGCAAACCCATCTCTCCTCACAAGACTCTCATCCCTTTACCTTTATTCTGCGGGAGGACAAGGTGAATGGCTGTGAATGAGATTTTGTGTACTGGCCCTTTAAGAGAGCACTTGTGTCTCTAACAGTCTTCTTTCTCTCCCTGGTGGAAAAAATTTCCACTCATTATCATAGTCAGGTGTGATTTGGGCACCTCTTCCAGACTCTGGTCCTCTGGGCTGGGAAGCCCAGTGTGGGGTGAGATCCTCACACTCACCAGGGAGAAGTTTTGCAGCTGAGATATTCCCCTGGAACCTCAGCCACATTGCACAGGAGCAGGACTAGCCCTTTCTATGAGTCTCAATGTGGCTTTTTCTGTAATTCCTTGGTTATAAGACTTCCGTTCAGTTATTCTTCACTTGGTTATTCAGGTTGATTGTTCTATACTTTAGCTGTAACTCCAGTTTGGTCCTGTGAGGAGGTGAGTGTACCTTTCACCTACTCCACCGCCATCTTGGATCCTCTCTGTAACAGGTGCCACTTCTCATCAGAGCTAGTGAAGTGCAGGAAAGGAATTCCAGTGCTTATGTAGCTGGCCACCAGCAAAGGTGAGATGTGATCTTGATTATGAAAGAATATGTGAGATTCAGATAAGCAATGGACATATTAAAAGAAAAGCACAGGGTTCAAGCATTTTAAAGAATACAGGGTAGTTGGGCAAGATAGAAGAATGAAGGGTTTATGCAAAATAATAGGGAAGACATGACTAAAGGAATTTTGTAAGACAAAACTGTGGACAGGCCTGATTGAGGCTGGTGTCTATTTTTTTGAGCCATATTGTTGATGATCCTATCTAAGAGGTCTAGAAATACAGTTGTCTGCAAGCATGTTCTTTTAAAATTCACTTCAGGCTCATATTGCAGAAGGTGGGGTTGGGTATATTAATAGATCAGCCTGGATTTTCTATACCAGTTGAAGGATGTTGGCAGCAAAGTGGAATCAATACCCAAAGTCAGCCAGATGCTGTATCCAAGGCTCTGAGGGACACACATGGAATGGATAATAAGAGCCCAGGTTTGTTAAATTATAGTGAAATCTGCCAAGTTGGTCTCAAACATATGCCTAATTGGTTTATGCTGTAAGACACTAATTGAAGATTTAAAAAGAAGTTAACTTAAACTTGAAAAACTTGGTTCACAGAGCTATTTTGCTCTAAAATGTGTAATAAATATAATTTCCGATGTAGAATGCTTTCCATGGAAGTGAAGGGGCTTGAGAGCTCAGTCTTCATACTCAAATGGACTACTGCTTCCTGACTCTACCCTACCATCTTCTGGCACTTTGACCTTAGCACATCATGTAGTCTCTCTGTGCTCTACATTCTTCAACTGTGCAATGGAGAATAAAGCCATGATCTACTTCATCAAATTGTCGTGGGACTGAATGGGGATAATGATCTAAAATGCTTAACAGTACCATGCCTACCACATACCAAGGGCTATTACTTCTACTGTCTTATGTGCTACTCTCCCTGTGCACCAATTTTAATTCTCTTTTCTCTTCTGCTTTTTCTGGACACTGCCATAATGTACAGTTCTCCCATTAAAAAGTTTGTTAACTGCCCCAGTGCCTAAAAGATATCCTGTATTCTTTACCTTGGACTCTTTGTCTGAAACCTGTCTTTACTGTGCATTTTTCTGGAAATCCTCATTGCTTGAACAAAATTGAACATATTTTAAATTTTCTCAAAATGCTCTGTGTTTTCTATGGCAGAATTGATAACTTCATGGAGCTCCATATGACGGTTCCCTATCATCTGCAGCCCCACTTCAAGATTATTCATCCCCTTTCCATTTTCTACAATTTTCTTCATCATTCTTTGGTTACTTAGCTAGCTGAGGATCTGGGCTCTTGCCATTGACTTCTTAACTTCCTTTCCTATCACTTTAGCTGCCAAGCCTCCACCTTCTTAAAGCCAGAGTTGTACTCCCTTTTCTATTTGTACCCTAGGGCTTTAATCTCACTCTCTAAATTTCATCCCAAAGTCTGACTGTTGCACACTTCCTCAAGAAATGTTAACCCAAGATTTGACATATTTAATCCCCATGTGAGTTCTGACACAATCACCAAGCAAATTGTCATAATGTGTGCAAAAATTATTCCCCATCATCATAGAATATTTACCTTGACATTTCTTTCCCTGAACAGTATCCTTAAAATTACCTTAGATGGCATTTGTAATAAAAACAACCTAACCTTATTGTTTATGGAAATATTTCTCTTGAAGTTTAATAATTACGGGAACTTTATCACTATTCTAACAACATTTCCTTTCTTCTGCCTAAAACTCCACAAACGCTGGGAGTCTACAACATGCTAAAACTGTGGGCTGCAGGAGAAACAGAAGAAATAGTCTCTGTAGCCCACAATTCTCCATTCTCAGGCAATTCACAGTTAAGTGCAGTATTTTCTTGTTAGAATACACTTTTACACTGTGATAACACACAAACACACACACACACCATGGATGTAAAGGTGGTCAGACAAACATGCAAAAAAGCAATCACAGTGCATGATGATAGTACCTGTAACTGAAATGTGAGCATACATTGTCTAACTGTCTTAATGATGCGCTTTAGGATCTGGCAGAACATTTTCTGTAGAGTAGGTGCTAAAGAAATACATGTAAGATTAATAAACCTGTTAACAGTATTTTTTAAATTAGCTCTTATTACTAAGAATTTTAATTTAATTCATAGGCCAACTAAAATGTTTAATTGCTGAGACTTAACCATTTATAGTTTGTTCAATATAGTGGGCAAGGCATTCTAATGATAAAGATTAAATGAAATACTGATAGAAAAAATTTAAATTTTGTATTGATTGACTTTTAGAAAGAGAGAGGAAAGGGGAGAGGGAGAGGGAGAGAGAGAAAGGGAGACAGAGATTAAGAGAGAGAGAAACATCAGTTTGTTGTTGTACTGATTTACTCATTCATTGGTTGATTCTTTCATATGCCTCGACGAGTGTTTGAACCCACAATTTTGGCATATGGGGATGACACTCTAACCAAATGAGCAACATGGCCAGGTCAAAGATAGAAAATGTTTATATGTGAAAACGCTATTGCTGTTAAAGGACTGACTTTTAGATATCTCAAGAATTATAGTATATATTCCTTGCATGTAAATTTGCTCACTTTATAGCATCTACTTTAGTCTCACCACCTGATTTTCAGTCAGTCACTTTTCTCCTCCCACTCAATCATGACAAAATACTACAAGTAAATTAGAATTTATAAAATATTATATAATACATTATACAGTATATAATATAAAACATTTTTCTTATATGAACTGAGGTTAAGAAGCTATCAAATTCTATATGTCCCAGCTTTTATAAAGTATCAGATTTCAGTTTCTTCCCAGAAATAAATACACAAATAACTCTATTCCCAGGTCTTGAAGGTACCAATAGTTCTAAATGCCTTTGCATGCCCCACTGTTGCCTTCAGTTTGGGCCATTTTTCCTGATATTTGGTTTTTCATAGCTATCCAGAATTCTTATGTTTATAATTTGGATCTGTGTATTGGTCATCATAAAAGTCTCTCTCCTTTTAAAACATTTCCACAACAAAAAACCTATAAATCTCTTAAAGGATCAAAAATGGCTGTTAGGGAATACCAACATTTAAAAACAATTTATACAGGGAAAATGCACCTGTGAAATGATATTTTAGTTAAAAGTCAATTGAATAATTTCAATATGAGGAAATTATCTGTTTTCTCTCACTGTTACATTCTATTAAGTGACAAGCATTAAAATGCTCAACATTTCAAGTATTTTGAGGTGGGTAAACTACATGTGATAAATAAGTCAACTCTACAATATAAATCTGTGTTATTTCTCAAGAGAAAGCAGAGCAGTACTAATAATCAATTTAGCATTCAGAGAATTTGGTGTAGAAGTCAGTTGTTTCAATAACATCCCACTTTAAATTGTAAATTTCTCAAAGATAATAAAAATGGAGACTTTTAAGTTATGATGTCTCTAATTATTTATTCACTGAGTAGTTAATGTTAGCTAGGCCCTGTGCCAGAGTAGTTATAAACAAGATAATTTTATGTAGAGCACACCATTGAAAATTTGTTTCTTTGCTCAGTGGAAATATTTCAAAACTCTTTGGTAAATGCCAAAAAGGTACAATTATGGCGCAAATACAAATTTTTTATTTAAGCATATTTATTTAAAATAACTGATTCAATTTAATAAAATATGTTATAAAATAATTGTATTTATATATAAAAATGTGAAGAATTTTACATTAATGCATCAAGTTTGGGAAACCTTGATTAGCAAGCCTCAATTGTTGCTCCCAGCTGTCAGATTTTGTAAGCTGAGGATTGAACTTTAAGAGACTTAAAACAAATTTTTAAAAAAGTTATTAAAGTTCAAATGGCTATTATATTCAGCAATAATCCCTTTTTTCTTTGTATTATAATGAGGTGTTTGTTTTTCCCAATTTCAGCTAGCTGATTTTACTCAGCTAGAGTAAAATAGAGGGGTGAGAAACTAGGGAAAATCAGAGGCCTCCCAAAGAACAACTAATCTAACTACCCTCATGAAACAGATCTACCCTCAGACTATAGTATGTCTTGAAAAAGTAAAGCAGGATAGCTCTATCATTTGAACATTTGGGGAGGAAGCAAGCTCTGAACCTGTGGAGCTGAAATACTAAGAAGTGAGGATTTAGCAATAAGCTAAGGGGGCAGTAAGAATAGCAGAACCAGCAACTGTAAAGCACTCTTCTACCCAAATCAGCATCCACAGAGATTGTCAAATATATTATAGCAAGTACATTTGATGAGCAATGGTGATGTAAGGCATCAAGACAATGTGCAAATTGTGCCAATATACTCTGTTTAAGATGATAGGAAAGCAAAAACCAAATTTTGAAGCTTGTCAATTATATAACTAAAATTGCAGAACTAAGCAACCTCAGCTAACATATAATGAAATGAGAACAAAATAAAAATTACTTTTCGTCAACCATTTAAAAAAATCTTCAGTCATAGCCACTGTGTAATCCATTCCAAATAAACAATGTGAGCTCTTCCTCACAAATTCAGTTAAGCAAGCTTAACGTTCATTCTGACAACTTGCAATGGCACTTATTTGTGTTTATCATGTGGGATTTAGCCTATGATGATGATTGCCAAGATTCTTTTCAATCCAAGTTTGTCATTCAACATATTTTCTGTCATTTATGACATTTTTGATAAAGGCCAGTTTGATAAAACTGTCTTCTATGTAATCATGCAAATAGTTTAATATTTTAAGTTAGTTATAGAAATTTTCAACTATGAAATTATTGTAATTTCTATGTACTTATCACTTATAACTTAATTTCAACAATTCTCAACTTTTGCCAGCTTCGTTTTATTCATTCCTCTTGTCACCACCACTTATAGCATTTTACCCATTAATACCTATAGTGTATCATATCCCAATAAAGTTGAAAAATAGCTCAGTATACATTTCTAACAAGCAAGATCTTTTAAACTTAACCACAATGGTGTTAATATATCTATGAAGTTAATATTTTGTTAATATTATCTAATACTTATTCAATGATAAAATTTTTATATATAGTTGATTTGTTCAAGGCAGGATCCATGCAATTGCATCTGGTTAATGTCTTATAAATCTTTAAATTTTTATGACAGTTCTTTTTTCCCTTTCTTTTTCATATCAATTATTTGTTGGAAAACTGTGTCAGAATATTTTCCACATTCTTGCTTTAGGATTTGGATTTTTTTCTTATGTATGTTGTTTCTCTATCTTCCATATTTCCTGTAAATTCAGAGATAGAGACTTAAAAATACATAGGTTTAATTACTGGTGGGGATACTTCATAGGAGGTACTGTGTACATCTTAATGTTTTCTTATCAGGAAGTATATAATATGTAATTGTCCAACAGAGCAAGATTGAACAGTTGGTTCAGTTATTTTAACCTGCTTCATCAATTAGCTTCTCAATCTTCTTCCTAATGTTTGAATATTAATTAATAATAATTAATTAAAGCCATTATTTCACTGTGTTGCTAAATGATAATTTTTTATTTTATCATTCTGTCCCTATTTATTACCATAAATTCTTTTATAAAGAACTTTTTCTCAGTTATGTTGTTATTCTAAAATATATTTGTATAAGAAAGGCAGAAAAAAATGCTGGGTGTTTTCCTTATTAATCTTCAAAATAATGAGTAGGTACCCAAACACCCTACTAATATGATGCTATTTAAAAATGGTAAAATGAACTTGTGGATATATATTTTAGGTGTTTTGATACTCTTCTGTCTTTTTCGGGGGTGGCATGATCCACCCCCCAAATTGACTGAAACTTAATCAGTGGAAATCAAAGTTGTCGCTTCTCTTGTTTTTTTTTTTTTCCATTTTATCTTAATCTCACACAACATGTGATTATATTTATAAATATTTCAATAAGCAGTTCTAAAAAAAAAGGATTCTTTTTCAAGCATAAGCACAATTTTTAGGACAGCCAAATAATTTCACAGTAATTCCTCACCCAAGGCCATGTCTTTCTCAGGGGAACCCCCATCTGATGACCAAATGAAAACGGTTCATAAAGCGGTAGCCCCGAGTGAGACTCCTTAAAGGCAGTTCTGACTCCAAAGCTCCCCAGTGGGCTGACAAAGACTTTGTTTAGCCTGAACAGTCAATCTTTTCTCTCTCCAGTCATTTTTCTCCCTCCTGTCCTACACATGTGTTGATTCCTAATGAGTGTATTTCACCCCAATTGTTATTTCAGCATCTACTTTCAGGGAAGCTAACCTATATAGCACAGATATTCCATGAATTTGCACCTCAAATTTTTTGACTACCTGACCCAATTGCAAGTATAATCCCTCAAAATTGTATTCTCCCTTATTACATATAGGTGTTCTATAAATTCATATATACATAAAACTCACATCTTATGTTTATTATCAATACCTATGCTCAATTTTTTAAAGGGAAAAAAGAAATAAATATTTTGTCTTTTTATGAAATTTCCATTGTTTCCTCATGAATTCTCTTATAACATTATGAATATGAATATAACTGTTTACGATTTTAAAATGATATCAGAATTTCTGCTTCAGATGGTAAAAAAACTAGAAGGATTTCTATATGTATATGGGACTAATTACATTTGGAATAACTATAATGTCATTTGGAAAGTGACATTTTTACATTCTATTTTCAAACTGATGGCAAGAGTTCAAGTAACATATCAATCCTAGTTATTGATCTTTCTGCATATAAATTTATGGGTCTATTTGTTTAATAAAATTATGAAGTTCAAGTTAATTGTAAAATACTTTTACAACATTTTTACAATAGTTTTAGGTATTTGAATGTAGCAATTTGTTACAAAATGCATTTGTTTAAACTCTCAGTAATATCACCAAAAAAAAATTAATGTCAAACTTTATATGTAACCTATGTAACACATACAACATAAATTTTATGTTCATGTAAATCAGAGTAGACTAGACTAAAAAGAGGTACAAAAATATTTTGAAATAATGAGTTTTGCTATTTCTGCCTTTGGTTCTGATAATCATCTTTTTCCCCATTTGGAATCCTATCAACTAGATAATACCTGGGAAGCTTACAAGTAATTCACTCAAGAAGACGCCCACCAGTACTGATAAAATTATGCAAAAGTTCTGTTGATGTTGGTAACCTAAAGCAAATACACAAATAATTGATATCCAGATACCATATCTTCTCCCTTGATAAAAACTGTAAGGTCACCACAATATATTTTAGGCAATAAATGCTATCAACCCAATGGCATTCATCTATTTTGCTCATCAGGATCTTACCTTTCTCACACACCCCATTTCCCAAACCTTTCCTAAATCTGTTATTATTTTAAAAAATGATACATTATTAGAAATAGTATATTTTACCAGCACCATGGCCAGACCTAATGGTTACTATGTGGTCAAGATGGTCTTTCCCATGTATAAAACACTTTCCATTTCAAGAGAATTGTTAACTTAAGAATAATAAAAATTATCTAATAGCTGTGTGTTGGTGGCCTTAGGATGTTTTCTACCAGGAAAAGAGAATGACAGCTGAGATATTGGGGGAATGCCAGAAAGATATCATCTCTTCTGCTCTGAGCCACTGAAAGACCTTTTCATTCACCCACCAGGGCCCTGTTATAAGTGCCAATTTTTCCTTGAAGTCAGGTATGCTCACTGGCTTCTTTCACCCGTTTGTTCTTACTCATATTCATTAAACTGTATTTTTTTTGCAATGAAAACAGACTGAATCCTATTAATTTCCTTCTAACCTCTAGTCCTTATCAATTCTCTAGACTCCTCTTTTATCTTCCTATACCTCAGCATTTCTGATCTCTTAATTTGCTTTGCTTGAACTCTTTGTTACCTCACGCCAGTTAGACAAATACTCTCACTCTGAACACCTGGTCAAGCTCGTATCAACAGTACAAGTCAGATTATAGGAGATGGGATTGTTCATTACACCCAAGTTTTATTCGTATAATTCTTAAATGTGAGTGGAATGTGCACTTTGCTTCAAATAATTTAAACACAGCTCCTCAGCTAAGAAACTTTAACCTTAATACTTATCCAAAGTTCCAAATTACTTCATTTTGTAGATTTTTTTACTATTACTTGCTGAATATTTTACTTTACTATTGGATTGTTTAATAATTTCATTGGAAATGCAGATGCCTCCAAAATCTAAAAATTAAAATCTTAGTGAATATTTTTCAAAAATCATTAACATTTTCTTAAAATTACTTATGTATACTTTAAGCCATGAGAAAATATTATTTTATTTTTAGCCAGTCAACAATTATTTAAAAGTATACAGTATATAGTAAACTAGAAGGGACATGGAATCAGAATTTATGAGTCAAATTTTATCTTCACCATTTACTAAGATATCCAAAAATGCCCTCAATCTGCTCCATTACTCGCAAAATATTTAGCATTACTCACAAAATAGAAATGATATTTTTCCTGCATACTTCATAAGGCAAGGGCCAAGTGAGATTGTGTAAATGTGAACAGGTTTTGTAAAGTGTGAAACACTCTCCACAAATTTAAGATTTTAGTAGTATTTTATGTAAAATACTGGGATGGAGGCTGGTTGTCTCAGTACTTAGTGTAACAACAGGTCTCCCTGTCACACTATTACCTTTCTTTACTATCTCATTTGTTTGGCGGAAAATAAAAAAGTGCAAGGAGATGGGAATGTAAAATTAAGATCCTGTGAAAGCCTTGACAGGAACATTTGGAGATAAGTGTATTGTGAAACAAACACTTCTTCTGCCTATAAAAATGCTTTCTTTCTTTTTCGTGGCACCTCAAAGGCAGGCACTACTGCAGGATGAAGCTGAACATCCCCTCCCTAGCCACTGGCTGCAGGAAACTCATTGAAGTGGACAATAAATGCAGATTTCTTACCTTCATGAGAAGCATATGGCCACAGAAGTGGCTGCTGATGCTGTGGGTGTAGAACAGAAGAATTATGTGGTTCAAATCAGTGGAGGGGAGGAGGACAGACAAGGTTTCCCCAGGAAGCAGGATGTCCTGACCCATGGCCGTGTCTGCCCGCTGCTGAGTAAAGGGCACTCCTGTTGTAGACCAAGGAGGACTACAGAGATAAAGTACAAATCTGTTCGGGGTTGCATTGTGGGTGCCAATCTGAGTGTTCTCAATTTGGTCACTGTTAAAAAAGGGAAAAAATTATTCCTGGTCTCTCTGATACTACTGTGTGTTGTCAGCCTTGGGCCCAAAAGAGCTAGAAGAATCTGCAAACTTTTCAATCTCTCTAAAGAAAATAATGTACAATATGCTGTGAAAAAGTCCTTAAACAAAGAAGGTAAGAAACCTAGGACCAAAGCACCCAAGACTCAGTATCTTGTTTCTCCACGTGTTCTGCAACACAAACGGCAGCTTATCGGTCTGAAGAAACAATGTACTAAGAATACACTAAACTTTTGTCCAAAAGAGAGGAGGCCAAAGAGAAACACCAAGAACAGGAATCCAAGAGACGTAAGCCACTGTTTCTGAGAGCTTCTATTCCTAAGTCTGAGTCCAGTCAAAAATAAGATTTTCTAAGAGTAACAAATATATAAGAATAAACATAAAAAAAGCTTTCCCTGTTGGAGTAGTCTCTGGAGACATTTCTTTTTGCAAAATATGCTTCCTTTAATCCACGATCATTTTAATTTACAAAACCCATAAATCTTGATGAATGAAAATAGCTTGGTATGTACATATGATGATAAATTTAACCCATTTATGAATAGTACATACTTGAATAGTTTTAAACTTTCTCTAAGCTAAAGAAGCATAATATTCTGTTTTAAAACATTTTATCTCAGAATTTTTTCAGAACTGGGAAAAAGTTGCAATGCTATTAAAGAAAAAACTTTTAAAGGACAATTAAAAATAAATATATAAACGTATACTGGTGGGGGGAACTTATCAACAATGCTCCAAAGTATTATTCCTACAACACTATGAAATTAGACTATTGGAAAAGAAAAAAAATGTGATTGGTAAATGCATATTACATTTAAAAGGTCATTAAATTTTAATCTTTAAAATTAAGTATATAATTCAAATTTTGAGCAAAGCCACATCCAGCTTCCTGCCCAGCAGAGAGCATTTCACCATGAAGTACATGTTTTTCTCCATATTCTTATAGAATATAATCTGAAATAACCTTTCTTTTAAGTCTTTACAGCTAATTATTATACATGGTTTTAATTAGGGAAAATGTTTCTCAATAGTGAGGATCAGGGAATGTGTATTTGCAGTTTTCTCTTACATGTATTTTAAAAGGAGCAGCACCCTGACAAAATGTTTCAGTCGAGTTGAAAGAGTAAAAACAGGAATGTAAGCACAGCGAAGGGATATGTAGGACATCATGTCAAAGAGTTTGCCCAACGGTTGCATTTCTTCATGAAGCTAAGTAGACAGAAAGAACAATATAAAAAGCCCAAGAATCTTAATAGTAACAAATTGGTACTGTCATTGACTTGGTCCTAACCTGAAGGCAGAATTTGTATACACTTTGCTTCATCTGGAAAATACACTTATGGACTACATTAGATTCTAATACAGAAGGTATTTACAGGAATAATAAGATTCAGTATATGGCCAGCGAGGCAGGATATGGGCCCAGGTTTAGTGGTGGGAGGAATGGATGTCAGAGAATGTTACACCTTATAGCTGGAGTGGAGGTCAGGACAAATAGTACATTACATACGATGTCTCTAAATCTGGGTAGCAACAATCATATAAAAAATAAAATAAAATAAAATCTGGAGATCCTCCTACTGCACTGTACACAGCTCCAGTTTCCTACCCACTTATCTCAGTCTGAGGGATTACTGGACTGATTTTACATAGGTAATTATCCAGCCCTTAAGCGTCAGAGATAAGGAGGGAATTTTACTAAAATCAGATTCAATGTGAAAGGGCCAAAGAATGCATACTCATCATTCAAGAAGGAAAAAAGGAATTCTGATTCAGAATGTTAATTTTCTGTACATTGTACATATTAAATAGGAAACTTTCAGCATTAAAAAATATTTGTATTAACTATGTATAAAAATAAAATCAATTTATATATTTTCTTATATCAGCATCTTACTAGAGTTTCCTATTGATTACAATAATTTGTAGATGCTTTGATTTGCTATTTAAAGAACTATATCATCTTCAAATAATGACTGAATGACTATCTCTCTTTTCTTTCTAGGCTTTTTTTTAAAGATTTTATTTATTTATTTTTAGGGAAAGATGGAGCCACACTGGTCTGGGCTCCTTTCTAGTTCTTACAGTTTTTTTTTTACTTTTCTTGTCTAACCACACTAGCTAAAATCTCCTGAAAAATGTTAAAAACAAATAATGACAATATGTTTTCTTGTCTTCTTCCTGATGTTACAGAGAACATTAAAGAAAATGGTTAAGAATAATTGTTCTAGGTTTTTGTCAGGCATTTTTTACAAAAAAAAGTTTTATTGAATTTGCCAAATCTTTTATAATAAATGACTATTGAATTTTATATTTTATCAAACTTTTTTATGTATCTACTAAGATGATATGCTAATGTAATAAATCACATTAAGTGATTTTATTATATCAAACCATAATTTTATTGTTAGGGTAAACCCAAATTAATTGTGATATATTTATCTTTTGATATACTCTGGACACAGTTTGCTAATATTTTTAAATTTTTGCCTATATTGCTGAGTGAGATTAGACTAAAATTTTCACTCCATTTTTTTCTATCCATTGTTAGGTGACATTTGTAGGTTACAGTAATATTTGGAGTTTTTATGGAAGTTTGTATAAGATTGGAATTATTTGTTATTTGATAATTTGGTAGAATATAGATCTGGTAGTTTCTTTGGGCTAAGGTTTTGAATATAAATTCAATTTATTTAATTTTCATATAATTATTTTTAAAGATTTTATTTATTTTATTTTTAGATAGAGGAGAAGGAAGTGAGAAAGAGGAGAGAAACATCAACGCGTGGTTGCCTTTTACAGACCCCTTACTGGGAACCTGGCCCATAACCCAGAGAATCGAACCAGCCACCCTTTGGTTCACAGACCAGCCCTCAATCTACTGAGCCACACCAGCCAGGGCTAATTTTCATAGAATTATTTAGACGTGTTTTCATTTAGAGTGAATTTTGTTAAATTACATTTTTTCAAAGTATTTTCAATTACTCTGTTTTAATATTTATTGCTATTTATCTTTTTTGGGTTTTGTTTTTAAATTCTAAATTATGGTTTACATTCAATATTATTTTGTATTAATTTCAGGAGTATAGCATAGTCTCTAGATAATAACATACTTTACAGTGTTCTCCCTGATATTTCTAGTACTCAACTCACACCATACATAGCTATTACAATATTATTAGTGAAATAAGTCAGTCAAAGAAAGACAACCACCATATGATTTCACTTATATGTTGAACCTAAGAAACAATGTAAACAAACAAAATACAGACTCACAGGTACAGAAAACAGACTGATGGTTGCCAGAGAGAAGGGTGGTTTGGGGACTGGGTGAAAAAGATGAAGAGATTCAGAAGTATAGGTTGTTACAAAATAATCATTGGGATGTAGAGTACAGCTATTTAGCTGTTTATAATATTCTTTTACTGAATTTTGTTGCTGCTATATTTGTAGTTATGGTCTCTTTAAGAATTCTAATGCATTGATTATTTTTGCCTTCTCCATTTTTTTCTTATCAGTGTTACTAGAGCTTTGTCTAGTTCTTTACAAGTCTTTACAGAGAAACAATTTTTTTGTGGATCCACTCCATTATATTTTTATTAATTTTTTGTTAATTGCTGCTCTGAAAATTTGCATGTCTTTACTTCTAATTCCTTTGCACTTATTCACATATTTCTAACCTTTTTTAATGTAAAATTTGATGTTTTGCAATTTAGGGCTGCTTCACTCCACAACTTACAACAGGCAGTATTTCAGTTATTAACAGATCATAGTAATTTTTAAAACATTTCAATTATTAATTCTTTGTTAATTATTTAGATGTTTCTTAACAAATGTATAAATTTTTACCTGTGTTTTTCAAGTTCTAATATAAACACATTTGACTAAAGAACTGGTATGATTATATCTACATTTGAAGTTTGTTGTAAATTACTTTATTGCCTAGTACATGGACAATTTTTGGAAGGTTTTTAGTTATATAATAAAATAGAATGTTTTAATTGTGGTGTCAATTAAGGTAAATTTATTATTGCATTGCTCAGTAATTGTTGAGTACCCTGTCAATCAATAATCAAATGCTCTGGAAATCTCCTCCATGATGGAGGAAGAAGCCTTTTCTTCCCTGTAGTCTTATAAAACTCTGTTGTATATGTTTTTGAAGATGTTCTTATGGACACACAATTTAAAAACTACTGTATCTTTCTGGAACACCAAACCTTTCACAATTTTGTAGTAAATGACTTTTGTTCTCATTAATTTTTTTCTGATTAAAATAGCAACTTCATGTTATTTGGATAGCATTTGCCTGCTCTCTCTATATTCTTATGCTTTTCTTTAAATCTTTCCATGTTCTTGTACATAAAATGCATCTTGTAAACAACATATATAATTAGAATAAAATGTGTATTATAATTTACTGTGTACACACATACATACATAAAATTTAATAAGAAACTTAAAACAGTAAAGTTTTATAAAAAATTATTAAAAGGCAGCAAGCCCAGGAATAAAGAGCTAGAACACTGAAAATACTGGAAAATAATAAGAATGAATGAGAGCTTTAAAATTCTGGCTTTAAAACATAGTATGGTGATAATATAATTTAAATATCTTAATACTCCCACCAAAATAAACAATTTAATCAATTGAAAACAGACAATTCAAAACAAAACTAAGTGTAAGAATTTGATATGTTATTGAAGTGAGATATTAAGTTATTTGAAATATTATTAAATAAATATAATGTTTTTCAATATATATTTTATAACTAGAATATTATAAATAATAGTTGGAGTATACTAACAGGAAAAACTGGTAAGTGAATTGGAAAAATACACCATTTGATTTGTGCTTTTCTCATGCTATTCAGGAGTACCTTGGAAATATTTTGGATTTTGTTCTAGATCACTGCAATAAAGTAAAATTTTTGGTTTCCCAATGTGTGAAAAGGTTATGTTTACATGATACTGTAGTCTATTAGCTGTGCAATAGCATTGCCTAAAAAACAATGTAGAACACTTAATTAAAAATACCTTATTGCTAAAAAAATCCTAACCATAATGTGAGGCTTCAGCAAATTATAGTTTTTTTTTGCTGGTGGACGGTTTTATGGTTAATCTGTAAAAAACAACAACCAAAAAACAATGCAATATCTGTGAAGTGCAAGATAACAAGGTACACCTGTATGACTTCTATTCACCTAAAGAATACTGTGCTAAAAACAGTAATAACCATCATATCCAGCCTGGTTATTGCAGTAACTCCTTTGTGTCCCTGCTTTGTTTCCCCTTTCACCTCCCTACAGCCATTCTGCATGGAGCACCCGGAATTACTGTTTTACAACCAGGTCAGGTCATGTCACTCTGCTGAAATCCCTCCAAAAGTTTCTCATCTCAGAGATTAAGCCAGTGTCTACAGTGATCCACAAAGGCCCCAGATGATTTGCCCGTCATGGCTTCTCTCACCTTGTCTCCTACGACTCTGACTCAAATTCACTCCATTTCCAGCACCCCAAACATCTCTGAGCCTTTGCCTTTGCCCTCCTTCTTCCTAGAAGGACCTTGCCAAGGCATCTAAAGACTTGTTCATTTAGCTTCTTCAAGTAATCAGTGACACCTCCCTGGCTACCTACATAACACAGCACCTTCCCACTGTCCAGTGAACTCCTTGTTTCCTTTAGTGTGTTTTTGTTTCTTTCATCACACTCACCAACAATTGATTATTTATTTACATGTTTATTTTTTATATGTTTTCTCACTCCAGTCCTCATTAAAACTATAGCTCTGTATGACAGGAATGCATGGCTCTGGCCTTTGTGCATGACATTTATAATCTATAAAAGTTTATTGAGTGCATGAATAAATGAATAAACTTAGTATGTGCTCAACATTATTGAATGATGCAATCAGTCCTGTTTTCTCATAAGCTTCTATAACACACAAAGTCTGTATCATGTCAGTTAATATCTAATTATGAAAAGCTATTTTCATCAATAGTTACTATTATGAATTCCTTATGTGTAAAGATCATATTTTACTTGTCTTTCTCTGACTTGCTTACCATATTTTGCCATGTATTATGCACACCCATGTTTTTGGCCCCTTTCAGGAAAAAAAATCTTTCATTTTAATTTTTTAATTCAATTTTTATTTATTTAAATTTACAAACTTGTTTTTTTTTGTATTATAAAGGAGTTTACCATTTATTTTTCAACATATTGTGGCATAAGAAATTTTATGTTTTATGTAACAAATAATTACAAAGCACAAGAACACATACAAGGTATTTCAGGTACTACCCATCCATAATGGGCATCCTTATTTTTCCTTCAAAAATTTGGACAACAAAGTACACATTATATATAGCAAAATATGGGGCATTTCACTTAGCATAAGACTCTCCAGATCCATCCATGCTGTTGCAAAATGTAAAATTTCCTTCTTTTTTACAGCTGAGTAGTAAGAAATTGTGTAAATATACCAGTATTTTTTTAATCCTCTCATCTACTGATGGGCATTTGGGCTGCTTCCAAGTCTTGGCTATTGTTAAATAAAGCTGCAATAAACATAGGTGTGCATATATCCTTTCAAATAAGTGTTTCGGGTTTCTTTGGATATATTTCCAGAAGTGGAATCACTGGATCATAAGGCAGCTCCATGTTAAATTTTTTGACGTAACCTCACAGTGCTTTCCTCTTTGGCTGCACCAGTCTGCATTCCCACCATGATTTCATTTATATGTGAAATCTAATGAACAAAATAAACTGACAAAGTGGAGACAGACTCATGGATACAGAGAACAAACTGACAAGCTATCAGAGGGGAGGTGTTTGGGGGCTGGGTGAGAAGAGGGAAGAGATTAAGCAAATTAAAAAAAGAGAGAAAGACTCAAACATAGACAACAGTATAGTGACTGCCAGAGGGAAATGGGCTGGGGGAGGTAGAAGAGGGGACTAGGGGAATATATGGTGAAGGAAGGAGACTTGACTGGAGGTGGTAAACATGCAATATGCAAAAGATGTATTATAAATTGTACCTGAAACCTGTATAACTTTGTTAGTTAATGTCACCCCAATAAACTCAATTTAAAAAGAAGATTCTATTTTGTGAATGTAAAAAAATAAAATAAAGGGAAAAATACAATAAGTTTTTTAATTAAAAAAATTAAAATTGAACATTCTGCTACATATTTGTCAATAAATCATTTCTTTTGTGAATAGCCTTTGTTGATTTGCTTAGTGGAAGTTCTTACTGTTCTCATTAATTTGTATGTACATCTTGTATAGCAGGTATGACTCCTTTTGCCTGCCATTCTTTTAATAAACATTACTTTCAATTTGTTGTTAAAAAATAAATTAATAAATTTTTCCTACATTCTCCACAATACTTTAATTACTGCTCAATTACTGGCAGGTGCTCATTCAAACTTGTGTATGGATTTAAATATTCATTAATAATATCCTCTAAATGTTCCAAGAAAATGCAACAAATTTGCTGTGATATACACTTTCCTTTCCTTCCTCTGCTTATTTTACACAAAGTTAGCTCAGAATTAATCACATTAGGAAATATTGAATTCTCACTTCTACTGAGCTCTATCCTACCATTCAGAGAGGAGCTTACCAGTGATGAGATGGGAAAGAAAAGTGAAATAAAATAAGAAAAAAGGCAGAGAAGGATGAGAGAGAATTGGAATCCCTGCTGCATGAGCATTTGGATTTACCCTGGGGTATTGTTGGTTAATTAAACATCATATGATAGATTGCAATCTCCTGAGCTTCCTTCCAGTTAGAACATTTGATTCAAATTGTATGAGGCAATGTACACTTCAAAGGGAATTAACAAAGAGATATCTTTATACATATACATTTTAGAAATTCAGCAACTTAGTATATGACCAAAGAAATAATATTACAAGTTTGAAAAAACTACAAATAATGTTATAATATAATCAGGTAAAAAGTATCATAAGAGATTATTCTTTGTATTTCAATGTAAGAGAGGTTTAGTCCTTTTGTTGCCTATCCTTCTTTTTCCATAATCTTCACGTGCAGATATGTTTATTGATTTAAGAGAGAGAGAAACATTGATTGGTTCCCTCCTGTATGCACCCTGATGGGGACTAAACCTTCAACCTATGTGCCCTGACTGGAAATTGAACTCACAACCTTTTGGTGTGCAGGACAACCAACTGAGCCACCCGAGCAGGGCTGGTTGCCTGTTCTTGTGTTTCATGCACCCTTTGTCCATAAATGTCACCTTATATCTGATGCAGTAGTTTATCACCATAATTACCATCTCCTCAGCAGAGATACAGAATACCTACTCACATTTTGTGAGGAACATTTTGTTTAAAGACATATATCAAGGCCCCTTTAAATCTTCTCTTCTCTAAACTCAACTATCTGAACTACTCTATCTTTCCTTCACAGATTCATCTTTCTTACTGTAATAATTTCCTTAAGTCTTCATCATTTTTTCTTTCTTAAATATATAGAAATTTAAGAACCAATAACTGGACATATTATTTCAGAGGGTTTAAATGCTGCACAATGAGAAGCAGTAAGAGATCTGGCCTAAGGAATGAAAGGCCTGGATTCTAGTGCTATTTCAATTGTTCATTACAGTTGCCATGGTCAAAGCACTTACCACCCAGATCTGTAATTTCTCCAAATTTTGAAACAATAGAAATGTCTTATTTCATCTAATGGAGTCTTTGGGATAAGAAAAAGCTTCATGACCTATAAAGCATTTTGTAACTCTATAGTGTAGCATTTCCTGCTAACCATAGATGTAAAGGAAATTTTGCACAGAAAATCTACAGGAGAATTTTATACACATTAATAATTGGAGAATACCAAATTTCTGTTTTTAAGAGAGTTAATTTCTTTTTTTTCATCTTTTGTCTTTTTTTTAAAAGAGTGGGAAAGGGATAGAGAGAAACATTAATGTGAGAGAGGAACATCAATCAGAGGCCTCTTGCATGTGCCCCGATGGAGGACTGAGCCTGCACCCTGTGCATGTGGTCTGACTGGGAATCAAATGGGTGACCTTTCACTTTGTGGGACAATGCCCACAAAGCTCAGTCACACCAGTCAGGCAAGAGTTGAAAATTATTAAGTAAAATATGACTCTTTGAACCTACTTACTGAGATACATATAATTTTATTTGGTTGAGGATTTGAGCATCTACTGTATTTTTCAGATTGTATGACACACTTTTTTTCCCAAAAATTTGGGAGGAAACTAAGGGTGTGTCTTATAGTCTGAATACAGCTTTACATTTACATTGGTGAAATATTATGTTATTTACATTATTAAATATTTTACCACATTTTTGCTTCAAAATTTTTTCCCTATTTTCCTCCTCTAAAACCTAGGTGTGTCTTATGGTCTGAAAAATACAGTATGTTCATCAGGGATATTGGCCTATAATTTTCTGTGTTTGGAGTGTATTCATCTGGTGTTGGAATTAGAACAATTCTAGCCTTATAAAATGAGCATGGGAGTCTTCCCTCCTCCTGAATTTTTGTAATAGTTTGAAAGGGTAGGTGTCAGTTCTTTAAATATTTGGTAAAATTCACCAGTGAAGGCATCCAGTGCAAGACTTTCATTTGTTGAGAGATTTTTATTACTGCTTCAATTGCATTAGTTATAATTGGTTTATTCATATTTTATGATTCTTCCTAATTCAGTTTTAGAAGATTTTTTTCTAGAAATTTATCCATTCCATCCACATTGTCCTATTTGTAAGCATATACTTGTTTATAGTATTTTTGTACAATCCTTTGTATTTCTTTGGTGTCAGTTGTTACTTCCTTTCTTTCATTTCTGATTATACTTATTTGGGTCCTCTCTCTTTTTTTTCTTGATGAGTCAGTCTGGTTAAAGGTTTATCCATCTTATTTATCTTTTCAAAGAACCAGCTCTCAGTTTCATTGATCTTTTGTACTTTTTTTATTTTTCTGAAAAAAATTTTAGATTTTATTTATTTTTAGAGAGAGGGAAGGGAAGGAGAAAGAGAGGGAGAGAAACATCATTGTGTGGTTACCTCTCATGTGCCCCCTACTGGGGACTTGGCCTGCAATCCAGGAAGGCGCCCTGATTGGTAATCAAACCAATGGCCCTTTGGTTCGCAGGCCAGTGCTCATTCCATTAAGTTACACCAGCCAGGGCTGAACTTTTGTATTTTTTTAGATGCTATTTCATTTATTTCTGCTCTGATCTTCATTATTTCCTTTCTTCTACTCACTTTGGGCTTTGTTGTTCTTTTTCTATTTCTTTTAAGGAGAAAGTTATATTTATTTATTTGAGAGTTTTCTTGATATTCTTTTGTTGTTAGGCCTATAATATTCAAATACTATGAATTTCCATCTTAGAACTGCTTTCACTGTGCCCAATAGATTTTGGGCTGTGTTTTTATTTTCATGTGTTTCAAAGTATCTTTTGATTTCTTCCTTAATAACACTGTTAACCTGTTCATTATTTACTAACACGTTATTTAGCTTCCATTTCTTCGTGTGTTCATTTTTTTCTTGTGATTAATTTCTAGTTTCATATGATTATGGTCAGAGAAGATGCTTGATATGATTTCAAATTTTCTAAATTTATTGAGACTTGTTTTCTATCCTAATGTGGTATACCCTTGAAAATGTACCACATGCACTTAAAAAGAATGTATATTTTGCTGCCTGGGGTGAAATGCTCACAAGATAATTAAATCTATCTAATCTGGCATGTGATTTAAGGTTACAGTTTTCTTGTTGAATTTCTGTGTGGAAGATCTATCTATTGATGTCAGTGTAACATTAAATCCCCTATTATGATCATATTTCTGTCAATCTGTTCCTTTATATCCATCAAGATTTGTTTTACATATCCAGGTGCTCGTATGTTAAGTGCATAAATATTTACAAGGCTTATATTTTTGATGAATTGCTTTCTTTATCATTATGTACTACCCTTTTTGTCTTTTAATATAACCTTTGTTTAAAGTATTTTGTTGTATATAAGTATTGCTACCCTAGCCTTTTGTTCTTTTTGTTTGCATAATGTAACTTTTTCAATTTCTTTACTTCTACTCTGAGTTGGTTCTCTTGTAGACAGTCTATATATGGGTCTTGTGTTTTTTTAATCCATTCAGCTACCCTTTTATTAGAACATTTAAGCCATTTACATTTAAAGTAATTATTGATAGGTATGTATTTATTGCCATTTTATTCTTCATAATTATGCTTTTCTTCTTCTTCTCCTCTCCCTCCTCCTCCTCTTTCTCCTGCTCCTCTCCCTTTTCCTTCTCTCTCTCCTTTTTCTCCTTCTTCTTAAAGAAGATTCTTTAACATTTCTTGCAATACTGTTTGGTGATGATGAACTCCTTTAGCTTTTTCTTGTCTGGGAAGTTCTGTATTTCTCCTTCAATTTTAGATGACAGCTTTACTGGGTAAAGTAGCCTTGGTTGTATGTCCTTGCTTTTTATCACTTTGAATATTTCTTGTCCACCCCTTCTGGCCTGAAATGTTTCCATGCACAAATCAGCTGACAGTCTTATGGGAGCCCCCTTGTAGGTAACTGTCTTTCTCTTATGGCTCTTAAGATTCTCTCTTTGTTTTACACCTTGCCTTGGTATACACCTTTTAAAGTTCATTGTTTGAGATTCCCTGCCCTTCCTGGACTTGTGTTGTTGTTTTTTCTTTACCAGTTAGAAATGCTTTCAGTCATTATTTCTTGATTCCTTTCTCTCTCTCTTCTCCTTCTGGTATTTTATTATATGAATATTGTTACTGTTCATGTTGCCCTAAAGGTGCCTTAAACTATTCTTATTCCTTTAAATTCATTTTTGTCTCTGCTACTCTGACGGGATGTTTTCTGTTACCTTGTGTTCCAAATAGCCATTCAGTCTTCTGTTTCATCCATCCTAATGTATATTTCTTCTACTGTATTCTTCATGTTTGACTGCTTTTTTATGGTTTCTATGTTTTTTATATATTTATTATCTCTTTGTTGAAGTTCTCACTAACTCTCCTGAGCATCCATACAACCATTTTTTTTTAACTCTGTATCAGGTAAAATGCTTGTCTCAATTTCATTTAGCTGTTTTTCTGGAGATTTCTCCTGTCCTTTCATTTGGAGCATGTTTCTTTGTCTCCTAATTTTAACTGTCTCTCTGTGTTCGTTTCTATGTATTAGGTAGATCTGCTATGTCTCCCAGTCTTGGGAGGGTGGTCTTATGCAGTAGGTGTCCTGTGGGACCCAGTGCACAATTTCTTTGTTCACCTGAGCCAGGTGCTCTGGGATTGTCCCTTGTATAAGTTATGTGAGCCCTTCTGTTCTAATTGAGTCTTGACTGCTATTGGTTATTCAGATTGATTATTCTATATTTTATTTGCAATGCCAGCTTTGTCTTTGGAAGAGGTGAGTCTAACTTCCACTGCCTCCACTGCCATCTTGGCTCTCCTGAGACATATTTAATTTCATAATTAAATGTGCTGTTCATGTTTTCATTAGAAACAGTAGTAGAGAATCAAGGAGAATATAAAAAAAAACTAGGTAAGTTCATGTCTTGGTTTAAACTCTTTTACCATTGAAAATGTGACTGCATCTGGATTGTGTGAAATTAAACATAAGTGGGTATGTGTTCAGCAGGTGCAGAGGGAATTAGACAAGAAACAATCTTGTTACGTTTTTGGTATTTTGTGCCTGATTTCCTTCTCAGCATGCTAAATATGTAATCACCATATGTGATAGAGAAATGCATGGACTCTGGAAATTCCTCCTCACAGTTCTTCTCATCACACATCAACACACACATACACAACAACATACATACATCTCATGTTTATACATGTAGATTCTATTTAATATGTTATTCAAATGAAACATTTTCTCTTATGGTTCTTTTTTCTCCCTGTTTCAAAGGCACCTAAAGTGGAAAAACTTATTTTTTAAACTGTGGGGATATTAGGGAAAAAGAATACTAGAAAAAGTTCCAAAATAATATGTGAGGATATAGAAGTTTATTGACTTAAATTATATGGAAACAACAAATACACAGTATTCACAGATCTCTAGTTGGTAGCATAAAGTTAGTATGTAGAACCACTAGGACCTCTCATGCAAGCATGACTCCTAAAAAATATATAAATGACTCCTAAGGAAATGAGAGGTATCCTTCAAATCTACAAAATTCATCCTTAGATTAATTATCTTGGTATAAATTTTAGATGTCTACACGTACAACTCTTTGTCCTATTTAGTTTTATTGTCATGAAATTTCTTACAGTCATAAATTTTTTAATATTGAAGACAAATTTTTTCTATTATGTTTTGGATAAAAAGTTACAGAAAAATTCCTCTGTATAAGATTATTTAGTTGCAAATACCAGGAACTCACTTCAAACTACCTGAAGCAAAAGAGATATATTGTAGAAGAATATTGTGTCTGTTATGACTACCACTTGAGGAGTGGTAAAAATTCTCAGAAAAAGAAAAAAACTTCAACTGGACAGATACCCAGAACTGGGTCTACTTAAAAGGAAATAATAAAGCACATATTTTGTTTCAAGAGTCTCACTTCCATTCCATTTCTTGGAAAGTTCTTTTTCCTTTCAATATCCACTTTCCAAAGTAACTGTCAGTTCCATGTTTCCTAGAAAATCTGTTTTTAAAAAGTAATTTTGCTTTAGCACCTAATATCTCTCAACTTCAATTTTCACATTTCTAAATTAGAGCCAAATATACCTGCTTCCCAGAAGTATGATAGAAAACCACAATGAGATAATTCATGTGAAAAACTTATCATGGTGCTTAGTATGTAATTTGTGTTCAATAAAGATCTTTATTTTTGTTTTCTAATCATTAAATCATACTCATAGGTTAGGGACATAATTGTCACTTCCCCTAGGATGTACAGATGCATAAAAGAGTAGGAGTTTCATGTATTTACTTCTTGGAGTAGATATCATAAAAAACAATTGCAAAATGCCCCAGCAATGTATTATGAGAGAACAGAATCAGTTGTATGAACAGCTATTACATTCTATAACTTTCAACATTCATACTACTTCCAAAAAATGCTCTTATGGATATATAACTGTAGGTAACATACAGGTAACAGCTCTGGTTTGGTTAATTATTTATGTTTATTTATACTTAACATGTGTTTTTTCCTGAATAAAATCATAAAAGTCAAAATTACATATGGCTGTTTTATTGAATAATTTTCCAAACGGTTCTGGATTACTGAGTCCCTATATAACTTCTGTTTATTTCCCTGACAATTTATCAATATATCACACAAAGTTATGGAAATCTCTTCTACATTGCATCTGATGTATTTCAGCAAGATGATGGAAAATCATGATCCTTAAGTCAACAGCACTCAAAAGGTAGTTAGTTAGATTTTTAAATTTTTAGAGTTTATACAATTTAAAAGTCAGACACTGGGAATTATTAAAAGAAGAGAGATTGACAGTTCTGTCCACAGACATTATTGATTACAATATGATATTTATACAACCACAACACTAGAGAAAAAGTACTGTAAATATTTTGCTATGAAAAATTCAAGGGGGTTATATAGGATGTCAAGGAAATATTAGAGGCCTTCATAGAGTTCAGCAGCAGAATTTCAATGATCGGAGTATTTTGGAAATAAGCAATGAATGCTATAATTACAAATAGATTACGATCATTAGTGTTTCTTAAGTGAGTGATGAAGGGTAGGGAGATATTATGGTAGGTAAACAAAGAGAAGACATATTTTGGAAGAGGCTATGGTTTCAGAGTGTCTAAAAATAACAGGAAGTCCCCAAATATATTTCTAGTCTTTCTATAATTGGAACATTCTTAAAACCTTGAAGGGAGAAAGGCCTGATATTTACTCAAGTTTATTATCATCTGCAGTGGCAAAAGACAGTAAATTGAATGATAATAATAATAAAAGGCCACTTAGTGAGATAATGTCTCATTTTCCTCTAGCTTGAGCAGATGTATCTCTCCTAAGAAGAAGATTGTATATTCTCAGCTGTGCTATTTAAAAATATGAATTAAACTGTACACAATTTCAACCTCATGGGGGAAGCTATAGCTTATGCTTCCTATTTTATCTATGCGGGAAATTAAAAGTATATTTAGAAATTTCCTTAAAATTCATTAAACAGCATGATGAGAAGCAAAAGGCATAACCTCTCTCAAATCTATTACACAGCTATTCCACTACCTGCTGATTTTCTTGCAATTCTGTAGTAGATGAAGAGAGTATTATTGGTGATATAATCAAAAGCCCTTGTAAAAGGTTTTATTAAGCACAAAGCTAACACCTGGGAAGAACTTTAGCAGATCCTCATATGAAATATAGAAATAATAAAGTGAGATATTTTTAGATTTGTTACTGTGATGATTTAATATTGAAAAACATCCTTTGTCCTTCACCATCACTTTTAAACCTCTCATAATTTCTCAGTTTTGGATGCATCTGAGACATCAGCCTTGTTCAGAAAGTATGTCTCCTTTTTGTTGTTAAGGCCCAACAACCAGAGACCACCAGATACAAAGCACATATCTGGTAAAGGACTTGCATCTAAAACATACAAAGAACTCTTAAAACATAACAGTAAGAAAACAAACAACTCAATGAAAAGGTGGGCAAATAATCCGAACATGAACCTCACTAAAATGGTATACAGATGTGGTGCTATGAAAAGGTGCTCAGTATGATATTACATTAGGGAATTGTGAACTAAAACACAATGATATACCACTCCACATATAGTAGGGTGACAAAATTCCAGGACACTCATACCATGGAATGCTGGCAAGGATGTGGAACCACAGGAACCCCCTTTCATTGGTAATTGGATTGCTGGTGGAATGCAAAATGGTATAGCCAACTTAGAAGACAGTTTGACAGTTTTTTACAAAGCTAAATGTAGTCTTATCATACTATTCATCAATCCCCCTCTTTGGTCTCTACCCAAATAAGTTGAAATCTTATGTTCACAAAAAACCTACACAAGAATACTTACAGCCTCTTTATTCATAACTGGCCAAACTTGAAGTAACCAAGGTGCCCTTCAGGAGGTCAATGGATGGATAAACTGTGTTATATCCAGACAATGAAATGTTGTTCAGTGATAAAATGAAATGTTATTAGGTCATGAAAACACATAATTTCTGAATGCATATTACTAAGTGAAAAAAGAATGTATTCTCTATGACTCCAACTGCATGACCTTTTGGAAAAGGCAAAAATATATAGACATTAAAAAAGATCAGGGCTTTCCAGGGTGTGGGGTGGGAGATAAACAGGTAGAGCACACATTATTTCTAGGGCAGTGAAACTATACTGTATGATATACTATAACAGTAGATACATGACATTATGCATTTGGCAAAAATCACAGAATTGTGCAACAAAAAGAGCAAACCCAGTGTAACTGTGGACGTCAGTTAATAATAATACCCATCAATGTTGGTTCATCAGTTGTAACAAATGTACCACACCAGTAGAAGATGCTAGTAATGAAGAAATTGAGTGTGAGGGGAGAATATGATGGGAACTCTGTACTTTTGACTCAATTTTTCTGTAAACCTAAAACTTCTCTAAAAATATTAAGTCTATTAATTATAAACAAACAAACCACCAAGAAAATACCTATAACCCAAAATGTTAGAACTACTATACATTTTACAGGAAAAAAAACATAAACCAGAGAAACTCTGAGAGGTTATCAATTATTGGGAAAGCTCCTATAGAATTTGGATTTGACCTTGATAATTTTAAAGAGTGACTAAGGAAGCATGGTACCTTTCTGGCAGGAAGGTGAGAGGTGGGAGCAATGGGTATCTTAACAGTTTTCATTCCAACATGTGGGGGATTAAAGCTAGTCGGCAGATATCATTGATAAGGAAGAATTGACCCCTTAATGTGAGTCCAAAGGAGTGTTGTTGAAGCAATTTTTGTGATTGTGGGAAGGCCTGTGTCTGTCTTCCCAAACATAGTTACAGAATGGACTTGTCTGAGTATTGCTTATATTTTACGATTATTTATGCTAGTTGAGAACACATGACTTATATGTTACTAAGATTATTTTTATTTGTTTAACATAATATGGCAACAATTAAATAAATCTCATTGTGTTTCCTGGTCTAGAACTACAATACTTGAGATGCCCATTTATCTAGCTGACCTCTCTTAACCAAGCAGCTCACACTCCCAGGCAGACACTATTTCAAAGAATGTCTGGCTGTTTTACTCCATTTTACAATCAGATTCCAATTACAGTATCTCTTACAAATGCTTTCAGATGCAAGAAATATAAAATTTGAATTAACTGACTTAAACAATAGGGAGAAACTATTTTATCATTCATAGAAATATACACAATCATGATACTTCAAGGTGTGCTAAATTCTGAGGTTTAACGACATCATTAAGAAAAGGCCCAAGGTTCTCCTTATCTTTTCATTCTACAATGCTCAGTATGTTGCCTTTTATCATCAGGCATGTCCCTCATGGTCCCAAGATGGCTTCAAGCACCTTCAACCATTACATCTTCACACAACAAAGCTCAAAGATGGTAAAGGAGAAATGGATTGCATGTCTTCCTTTGTCCCTTTTTAAGACAGAAAATAACTTTCCAGAAACTTCCTTCCATAGGCATCTTCCTCTACTTGTAATGTTGCTCCTCAGTCTAAAGCAGGGGTGTCAAACTCATTTTCACCAGGGGCCACATTAGCCTCACTGTTGCCTTCAAAGGGCCAAATGTAATTTTAGGACTGTATAAATGTAACTACTCCTTAGCTAGGGGCAAGGAGCTTGGCACCGGGTAGAAACAAGGTGCTGAGCCAGATTAAACAAGGTAGAGGGCTGGATTTGGGCTGCGGGCCTTGTGTTTGCCACCTGTGGGCTAAGGTGTCATGGCATGTGTCACTGCCTAAAGTCCCTATGTCTGGGGCTAAGTCTGGGATATATTCTCTGAATTTAGAACAGGGGGGCAAACATTTTCTGTAGGGGGCAAACAGCTGATATCTTAGGCTTTCCAGGCCACAGAGATGCTCTACTACACATTCTTGTGTTTTGTAGGTAAGGGTTATTTACAACTCTTTAAAAATTTAAAAACCATTCTTAGTTTGAGGCTGTGCAAAAACTGGATTTCAACAATAATTATTCAAAACTATACAATGTTTTTATCATGACTACAGTTCTATTCCACAGTATTTGCTAAGCACATCCTATGTGCCTGGCATGAAGAACACAACCATGAGTAAGTGAGGCAGATTCCAGTTAGGACAAGAAGAGCTGACCTGAGAAAAAAACGTGTGTAATCAGAGAAAAACCACTACGTACAGCGAATCCTTAGATTCCAGAGGCTCCCTTATAAAAAGGAAATAGCATCCGGAAATCTTGCTTTTTTAAAAGCGCAAGAAAATTTATAAGAATTTTCTTATTTATCTCTTCTTTTCATTTACAATGTATTCCTTGATTACCTTCATGTATGAGGCTGTGTGGAGACTTACATGCTCCTATTACAGTAATATTTATCTTTATGTTGAATTCTTCCTCTTTGCACTTCCCCCTCTATGCGTCTGATGAGTGAGTTTATATTTCTTCCCTGAATGAGCTGGACAAATTTTTATGTCTTCGGCTGGGAACCAACCTGTCATATGCAAACAGGAAGCTGGTGATTATAGGGAGCAGTTGGGATGGTATCTCTATGCTATATGTTAGGGTGGCCGGTGACACGAGTTGAGAAAGAATTCACAAAGAGGAAATGCAGAAAGTTTTATTTCTACCTTCATAAGAGAGAGAAAGGGCTAGGTGCAGGGAAATGTACCAGCAGTGAAAAGTTGGGGCTGTGCATTTTTATTGGGCGATAAAGGGGGAGTGGGGGATGCAGCTGGGTAGTCATGGCAACCAGTTGTAAATTAGGAGATTTTAAGCCAATTGTGCAAGCTTCAGTTTGTTCTGCAGTTACCTTTGGGTTCAGAGTCTGGGCACTCTGGTCTAATACGCCATGTTTGTATAAGTTCTAAAACACCTGCATGGGAGAATGCTTCCGGTAATCTCTCCAGTCCTGAGAACAGAGGCTCAAAGAAACAAAGTTAATTATTCCCGACAGACTCAAGGAAAGAGAAATAGCTAGCCAGTGCTGCTGAAGAGGGCCTGAAAGAGCCCTTTTGGTCCTTTCAGTATATATCCTTTATGTAGGTGTAGGTCTCATACACTTGAAAGATGTTTTTCCTTTAGAATATGTTTTCTAATTTGCAAATGGAAGTGCATTAGAAATGAAGGAACAAGTTTGTGAATAAAAAAGAAAAATAAATGCTGCCATAGTCAGTTTTGGATAACAGATGATTCCAATATTTCAGTGGGTGGCTTTCATCAGCAGTCATTTACTCCCACTCTTGTGACATGCAGCCTGTAGTTAGCCTATGGCTGCATTGAAATCCTAACATTTCACTCTGGAACTCAGAATGAAGAAGAAACCCCTACCTGGGACATCTGTTCTTATGGCAGAGGTATAAGCACAGACCAAGACGAACTCAGCAATCATAGTTAAAGATTCTTTATTGCTCTCTTCAAATGCAGCCAAGAAGGACAACAGGAAAGGGAAGACTTCCCAGAACATAAAGCTAAAGTCCATGGAGAACAGTGAACAGGAGAGTGGAAGAGCGGCCGCAATTCAAGATTATTGCCTACCGCAGCATAAGGGGTTTTCATCACTTTTCACCAGGAATGGAACCCTCAACCTTGTGGTGCATTGGAGAATGCTCCTATCAACTGAGCTACCTGGCCAGGGCAAGGATTTACTGATAACGGAAACAGTCCATGTTGTCTTTGTTCCAAACTCTGGTTACTTTTTAGTTATAAATTTTTCAAACAGAATATTATCTAAATCCTAGTTAAAAAGTCAGCTTCATAAACAACCACTCCCTTATGACTTATTTTGAATGTAGATTTCTCCTCACTTAATTTCAGGCACTTTCAGTCTATAAGATTACTGTGGAATTATTCCCTTCCCTTTAATGAAGCTGTTTTGTCCACCTTTCCATTTTTACCCCCTCAGAAATTTAAGATGGAATACCATGTATGGTGTTTACCCTGAGAGAGCAGATTTCCTAATTTTATGTTCCCATGTTCAATTCTGCAAGTTCCTCAGTTGCTGGGATCTCCACACTGTCACCCTTATTTTCAAACACACCAGTTCTTTTCTGAGCCTGGCTTTCCTATAGCACCACCTCAAATGCACCTACTAACAACTCATGCTGGTAACATACTGTTCTAAAACTTTTGTACCCAAAGCCACAGCTTTGATTGTACATCAGCTGCCTCTCAACCTATCTCAAATAAAAATGCTATAAAATATTTTGCCACTATATAGTACTTTTTAAGTTTCTAGAAACAGTTTCTCTCCCTCCAGGTGTCCAGCAAAATCTTTGTCACATATATAAGCATTTTTGTTATAGCAGCCCACATGGTTTAGCAGTTATTTTCTCAATTAGACATTTTTGCTGCTAATCAATAATCCCCAAAGCTCAGCGGGTTGCCTCAGAAAGCATTTTATTCCTTTCAGATTGCACGTGAACTGTGCTTTGGCTGTGGCTGTTCTGTGCGTGTTCAGCTCTGCTTGGCTCCCCTGTGCCTCTCATTCCTGAGCTCAGTGTGGAGGGCCCACCTCTGCCTGGGACACACGGTGTCCATGGCAGGGAACAAAAGCAAGAGCCTGGGATGGAATCTCTTTCAAAGCATATGTCCCATTTGCTTATATCCATTGGCGAATGTATGAGGACGGGGAACTATCTTCCACCAGAGGGAGACCCCAGGTTACAGGACAAGGGATGAGGAGGTTACGAGGCGAGTGATTATATCAGTCATATAGTTTAAGACAAATGCTGTGCTGCAGGAGGCTCCTTCTGAGATTATATTTCGTGAATGAATTACTCCTTGAATCATAAGAAAAGCCCTCCAATAGAATATTAAATAATTACAATAAGCCTTTCCAGTTTTCATTTAACTTTGGAATCCTTAGGGATAATATGTTCAAATAATGAACATAGACTCTGAATTAAGGTAGATATCTCATTTTCTTCTTCCATTCTCCTAACAGATTCCCTCACCCAACAGCTCTGTGTGATTTTCATTTGAAAAGGTAAAAGCATTTCATAATTAAAACAGAAAGATTGGGAACTCTGATGGGAAGAGCATCCTTAAGTGACTTCCAAGGTCTGGCAGAAGGTGGTATATCCAAGCCAATCTGCTTATTGATTCCATGGTTGTGCCATCCCTAAAGATCTCTCTATAATTCCTCACTTATAAAACAAATATCCAATTTACTAGATCTTAAATAAAAATTATATTGGTGAAAATATTAAAGAGTACAAAATTTATTTTTATGATACATAAAATTTTATCTCCGATCTTTAAATAATCCCTTACATATACCATAGAAATTCAGGCATTTCCAATTAATATGAATTCTCCAAGTTAAAGAACATTTTCAATAAACTGAAGCATATCATTCTTTATCAGATAGGTGGTATATTTTCACAATAATTATATTTACCCCTGTTGTCTATGTACAATCATGACCTTTTGGTTTTATTTTAAAGGCCTAAAAAATGCTTGTCATTACTTAAAAAGAACCTGCTTAGGTTGAGTGGTTTGTTAAGAATAAAGGCAGTTTCTTCTCTTGTAGCAGAATAAACTATGTACATTTCATTTGTCCTTGGAAAGCACATTCACAGAGAGAAGCGTTTATAAAGATTTCAAAAGAAGATTCGATGCCAAGTGCCATAGTACAGCAAACTCCACCAAAACTACAATTTTATACTTCAAGAAGCTAATAGGCCTTCAATAAAACACATTTCCAGTTGAGATAAGTAGAGCTAAGCATTCTCATTCAACCAATGAGGGAACACAAGGTTGAGGAAGAGTATAAAGTAATTTGCCCAATGTCAAAGGAGTCAGAAGTAGATCTTAAACTAAGGCCCTAATAGGTTAGAGTGAGAAAGAGAATTATAGAAATTACAAACCACTCACTCATAGTACAGCATTTCTGCTGCAGGAATAAATAGCCTCTGTCACGAGAAACCATTTCAGTGGGGAACACAAATTTCAGTAGCTCAGCATCAGCATTAAGAAAGAACAGTCACAATACCCACATGACTTCAATGTCCATATTGAACATAAAACCCAGAATATTTATGTTATCACAGCACTTCTCAGGACTTCCCTAAGCTCTTTGAGTTTCAATGGGGCAGCCACGTCATTCATTTATTCACCAACAAGTCGTTCGAAGTCCAGAGTACGTGTGTGTTACTTTAATATATAAGATTAAAATTTCCTATTTTTAATTATCTGCCATTTAATGTTATTTTAATATTGGAGCTAAGGATAAAATCAAAATGTAACTTATCCATGAGCTCATTGTGGAAGCTTGTGAAGGAAGAAACCACTGGGCATGACAACCACATGGAACTTTTCTTAATAAGAACTTTGTTTTTGCCCTGGCTGGCGTAGCTCAGTAGATTGAGCGTGGGCTGGGAACCAAAGTGTCCCAGGTTCGATTCCCAGCCAGGGTACATTCCTGGGTTGCAGGCCAGAACCCCCAGCAACTGCACATTGATGTTTCTCTCTCTCTCTCTTTCTCTCTCTCTCTCTCCCCCTCCCTTCCCTCTCTAAAAATAAATAAATAAAATCTTTAAAAAAAAAAAAACTTTGTTTTTTATTTTGTGTACAGTTCTGAACACACATAATAAATAGTGAATGTAAAACCATGAGAAGACAAGCTCCGTCAATGTCTAAAGAAATGCCATAAATTGTGCTTTTGTAGCTATTTTAATGATTCAAGCAACCACTTTGGCAGATCTCAGCAATATCTTAAAATATAACCTTATTCTTACATCATAGTTATAAATTAATATAACTCACTTCCCTGTCAAAAATCACAAAATCTTTGTAAATAAGACCTTCTGCTCTCTATACAATTCAAATCATATATTTTATATCTGATATCAGCATGAAATCCACAGTATGTTTGTGGGGGGAAGAAAATTTTAAACTAGTAATATTTATTTATAGTTAACATACCTAGAACTTACATATTCATAAAATACTGTTCTTCAGTTGTTACTTTGAACACTTTAAGTGAATTCCAATGATATATCTTTTTCAAGATACCACAGGTATCAGGGCAAATAGTCATCAGTATTGTGCTTCCTTTATAGTCATATCTTACTTTTAATAAAAAATGGCATGATCTAATCCTTCACCCACATTTTACCAGACTTTTAATTGATGTTAAGTTGCTTCTAAAAATCTAAGGTCACCCTGAAAGTTTCACTCTCTATTCGCATTCCAAATCAATGTGGTCAAGCATTGATACCAATTCCAAGATGGAAATTCAAAGAGTATTTTTAGAAAAGAATAATATAATTAGTTTAAAATAGAGTAGAAATAAAGTTCCAAATAGTCCTTAGCGCCTAGGCACCATTCAAGTACTTGTGCCTCTGCTTCAGCTCAAGGCAGGAAGTTGAACCCCTTCCTCTGACTCATTAATTTCATTCTGTTAGAGAATGCTGAACCACTTCCCCCAGTGCTCTAGAGCAGGGGTGTCCAATCTTTTGGCATCTCTGGGCCACACTGGAAGAAGAGTTTTCTATGGCCACACATTAAATACATTGTGACATATAATCACCAAAAAAAATCTCATAATGTTTTAAGTAAATTTACAGCTTCGTGTTGGGCCACGTTCATAGGCATCCTAAGCCACATGCAGCCCGTGGGCCCCAGGTTGGACACCCCTGCTAGAGAAATCCATGTTCTTCTGCTGTTCTTTTCAGAAAATGGTGATAACTATAATAGTAGTAATAATGATATTATTAATAATTATAATGCATATTTATAATGAGTCAAGGGCTTTCTAAATGTGATACTTCCTTTAATTTTCAAAATAATCCAATTTAATTCTTCCAACAACCCTATGAAGTAAGTACTGTACTGTATGAATTCCATTTTACATGTAATGTCTTTAAAGATGAAACGGGACTTCACATTGATGTTATAATTGATTTGGCATTGGTTTCTATAGAGTGGTCCTAGACCATGAATATTTACAACTCACTCTCAATGAATAATTGTCCCTTTATCCATTCCTCACCCCTACCTAGAAATTACTTACTTCCTGGAATTCCTTTAGTGCTAATAATTTCTCAGTTTGGAAAACACTTGATTCAACAATTTTCTTCTATCAGTATTTCTTATTTTTTCTAAAATATGGGCAACTTAAATTTCTAAGAAAGCAACAGTATATATAATTTCCTGAACTGATTTAATGTGGATTCTGTCCCCCTGGAAGATATTTTAGGGTATTATTTAAAGGCAAACACTTTCCATTCTTATCACATACCAAACCCTAATAAAGCTTCATTATCCAACTGTCACTCTTTGCATGGTGTTACATCCAACAGAAAGACAATCCAAACTTAATATTTAGAAAGTAGTAAACATCTTTGTGGAACTCTCTAAACTAGACAGCAGAGGAGTAATTACATTGAATTTACACAGAGCAAATCTTTGGTAAAGCCTCCACACTCTCAAATCCCCATGCCATCTGCTAAAACATCTATTTGCTCTTTTGCCTCCACAGTGCTCTAGAAAAATCTTAAACCTGCACTGAATCTATGTCCTTCTTCTATTTCTCCATCCTGTCAGCTTACAAACTAATTTTTTTCATGAGTATCTCCATTTCAGTATCAGGTTGGATGTTTGCAGCTGCAAGTAAATAAATACATATTCAAACAAAAGTCACATAGATAATGAGGAATTTATCTTCCTACATAAGAAGGAAGGCCAGGTGAGTCTGAGATAGTTATTTAGCAGCTCAACAATGTGAAGCCTTCAATTTGGCTGTCCTGCAACTATTCTTTTTTATTTTCATGGTAATGAAATGGTTGCAACAAATCCTAATAGCACATTCTTACTCTAAAACATCCAAAGGCAGGAAGAAGAAGCCCCTTTACTCATATCCCTTTTTAAAAATAAAGACCATTTTGTCCTGGGTAGTGTGAGTCAGTTGGTTGGAGCCTTATCCCATAAACCAAAAGGTCATGGGATCAATTCTGGTCAGGGCACATGCCCAGATTGTGGATTCACCCCTGGTTGAGTTGTGTATGAGAAGGCAACCAATTGATATTTCCCTCTCACATCAATGTTTTCTCTCTCTTTCTCTCTCTTCCTCTTCCTCCCCCCTCCTTCCCTCCCTCTTTCTCTTTAAAAGCAATGAAAAAAAATGTCCTTAGATGAGGATAAATTTTTTTTTAAAAAAGAATGAAGAACATTTTCTCAGAAATACCCACTGATATTCTAGTGTCTTGTTTAGGATTTTCTCATGTGCCTGTGCATATCAACCACAGGGAGTGGGAATGAAATAACTGTTACTAGCTGATCTGTTCTAGTCAAGACTCATGGTATTAGGTTGCAGAGAAGTCCACATAGTACATGATAAAATGCTATTTGCATAGAAAGAAGAGGAGACATATTTTTGAGCAAGAAACCAATATTATCTGCCCTTTCTATTTAGCTTTTTGCTCACCCGTGCAATATCCCATAACTCATTACTCCCATTCAGCACTACAAAAAGATCCTGCAAGCAAACAAAAGCTACAATGAGACAAGGAAAGATAAAATTGAAATTAAACATTAGTTTTCTATGCCATACATGTATATATATCATAGAAAATATTAATGCATAAATACCAAATTGTCCTGTCATCTGCCCTTTTCCTTCTAACAGCAGTAGATTGTTCTTTCCATGCAAATGAATACTCCAACAAGACTGGTTTTATTGACTGATAGGCAATTTTGTGACTACCACAATTATTAACCATTTATATATTTTCATATGTGATCTTTGTGTAGTTTTCAAACTTCTTTTCTTGTTGATGTAAGACCTCTAGTGTTCTAAGGATATTAATTTTTATGTCATATGTAGCAACTATTTTCTCCGTTGACTTTTGATTTTGTTATGAAGGATTACTTCACATAGAAAGGATTGTAATTTTCATGTAGTCAAATCCATCAAGTTTTCTATCTAAAGCCAATCCTAGATCTTACTCTTAAAATGTACTTCTTATCCTAAAATACATGTTTTTTGTCTATGTTTTGTACCCATAGCATATTTTAAATCCTCTGACCCTCAAACCAGTTTGTCTACATTAAAATTCTTATCAGCCAAATATTAGGTGTGTTAGCTTGGGCAACTCAATTAAATTATTTTGACTTATTGTGAGTTACTTAGAACTCACAATACTTGACTATTCTTCTAGCATTTTTATTTTGTATTCTAGAGGTGAAGTTTCAACCCATTTAGATTTAATTTGATACACAGTGCAACTTAAGGATTTAACCTTATATTTTTAAATGTTTACTCTGTTCTCTCAAAACTGTTTAAGTCAAATAATAATTATTTTTCTGCTGATTTGAAATGTGGCCTTCATCATAACTACATTCCTTATCTGATTTATGCATTTCTGGGCTTTTTATTTTGTCACACTTCCTTGTGTTTCCTGTAGTTTTAACTTTATTTTAATATTATATTTCTTGGTCCAAAAAAATTCAAGTCTGAATGAGAGTTATACTCTAATATAAAGTTTCTTTTCCCTTTTCTCTTATTGGAAAGGTTTGTCTTGGCATCAACATTTTTTATAATGATACAATTCATATTTTCTCATTGGCATTTTCCTCGTTTGTCTTTTTCTCACTCAAATTTTTAATTTCCTCATGTCTGAAACATTTTATTTAGCTACATTTATTATGCACAGCCTATAGTTGGGTTTCAGTTTGTGATCCAATCTGTTTATTTACAAATATTAAAGTGTTTTCTACTATATTAACTTTTCTGTTCCTAAACCTTCATTGTCTTTCTTTTAATAAATTAAGCTTTGTTTTGCTTTGTTTTCTGTGTGTTTCTGTATGTGTATGTTTAGTACAATACTTTGGATAGATTCCCATCTGGTCTCAGTTCTACTAGCTATATTGCACATTTTATATAATAAGCTCAAAGTCCTGTTGACTTATTCAGCAACTTTGGCCGTATTTATTAACAAATCTTCACTATGAATGATGAAACATGGGAAAACTCTCTGGGACTTTGATCTTACTCCCATCAGTCAACAACAGACAGCAGAGCAGAAGGTTGGCCACGCTCCTAAACTGTAGCACAGAGCAGCTGTACAGGTATAGTCAGTATCTCTGATTATTTATCTGATTTATTTTTCTTTGTAAAATCATTACCCCCTTCACCAACACTTTTTCCTTAGTGGGGGATAGTGACTCAAGACCCAGAAATGTGTATTTATTACACTTTATTACAATTGTAATCACCTGGGATTTTATATATAAATGCACACATGTATGTGTATATATACATGATAAATGTATATATCATGTATATGTACATGCATGCATAGATGAATGTATATATCATGTGTGTATATGTGCACATATACAAACATATATAAATGTGTGTGTGTGTGTATAGAAACAAGCAGAAAACAGAGCCTTGTCTATTTCAAAGTATATACTAACATCTGTTCAGAAGGTATTCAGCCATGTAATATGAGAAATAGAGACATTTATTGAAGATATAAGATACAAGAAACATTGTACTGGACAATGGAACCTCAGTTCCCTTCAAAGTAGACACCCTGGGACCTCACACAGTTCTCCCAATCACCATTAGCTGCCCATTGTATTTTCCTGAATCTCATAGACATTCTGAAATCTCTTCCTTTTTAAAATTGATTATAGTTTTGGGAAAGTCAATAGTCATAGGGTGCCTTATCTGGGCTGTACAGGGACTGAGTAACGTGGGTAATTTGATGTTTCCACCAAAAACTCTGCATGACACGTGATGCATGAGGAGGCGGATTGTCAACGATGAAAGTGCCAATCACCAATTGCCCATAGCTATGGCCTTCTCAATCACCTAAATAGTTTCTGCAGAGGAATGTTCAAGCTTAATGCAAAAGTCAATGTACATTCATTGCTCTACTTGCTCAGTCATTTTGAATGTGATAGCCACACAGTCACATGCTCACTCAGTGGGTGTATCTACTTCCCCCACTGACTAATACAGTGAAGTTGTCACTGTTCACACATGTGCATTCCAGTCCACTGTCCTTGGCTGCCAGGTTACATGGACATCGTGCAAACCATTGTCATTATATTAACAATAGCTGGACTTTTTCCGGACGGATCTCATATATAGTAACATGTGTGTATGTCACTAAAATAATCATTTTCAAATCACTTGAAACTTATTAGACAAAAGGTGCTATTAAAACATAAAGCATTAAAGTTGTGATGGGTACTCAGGTACCATTTTAAAATTTCAGAAGCAACAAAATCAAATATGTGTGTGAATGAATATGTCTTTAAAAGAAAATATCTCCTTTTTAATCTTCTCTCTGTTTTTGAAATTGCCACCTAATTTTATTTTGTTCTCAGTTTATGTTCAATACATTCTGTCACTATGGATGGGATAGAGGAGAGAAAAACTGTGGGATTTGAAAAAGTAACTTGTCCTTATGACTTTATTAAGCCCTCAGAGAAATGAAACACCTTTAAATATGTTAGAGAACTGAGTACAAGCTTAAATTCAGTTTGTTAGAAGGCATTGAAAATGTGATTCATCTGCTATTAATCTCTAAACCTCCTCTGCAGCACATCGTCACCAAACAGGGAATAATCTAGAAGGCTTTGGAATCTGACATCTCTGCTGTAAACATTTCAGATTAAAGTCCCTGGCGCTTATTCAGAAAAGTCATTAATCCTCCCAGTAGCTGCTTCTCCACTTTGAAAAAGGAAAAGAAGTTGATGGTGAGCAACTGAATGAAAATGTTTTTAAAGGAGAAAATTATGTATTAGATAAAAATAAAAGAATGTTTTAGGGAATCTAGCTAAATATCTGTGGCTATTCCTTTAAATAACAGCTATTCTTTAAAGTTTATTTAGCTATTTGCTTTAGTGAAGTACTCAGCATCTTTAATTTAAATAAGAACTCATCTGAGTTGAAAAAAATCTGTTTTAACTTGTTCAAAATTAGATAATGACATTAAATTTTAGTTGTTTCCCCTTTCTGGTAAGTGTTCATGACAGTCTTTTTCTAAGATGCTGAGCTTCTACAAGCATTTGTTTCATATCCAGGTCCTCACTCTACATGATAATATTCTAAATTGTGCTGGAAATATCTACAAATATTTCCAAAGAAATTTGGGGGTATGTCTAAGAGCTATGGAGACCTCAGCAACAAAACTTACAAACAACTGTTTGAAAGTTTTATTAATAGAAAACACTACCACCTTTTATACTAAAAGAACCATGTAACTCAGTTTGTCAAATTAAAAGAAGCAAAAACAGAGCATTGTTTATTTCAAAGCATATATATATTTATATGCTTACATATATACATATACGTGTGTGTGCATGTGTGTGTGTGTGTGTTCAACTTAGGCTGAGTCCAATTTTGTACTTTCCAGGAAAATTTGCTCTTTTAAAAATTTATATAACATCAGATATTATTTCAGTTGAAATAAAAGATAATTTCACTAGTTTTCTCTTGGTGGTGCTAAGAATTATGATTACAAAAGATACTTAATTGGATCCTTTCTGCCTTTAGTCATACCCAAAACTTTTCTGTATATTTTTTCTTATTATTGTCTTAAACCATTGAATATTTCATTCAATATGAATTTTCTCTGGTGATGTATTTAGAAAACAAGATTATACATAACATGAAGCCAGTCTGCTTTATTATCTGGATGACTTTTCCCCTACTCATCTTTGTTCATCCAGTGCCCAGAACAGTTCTTTACATGCAGAAGGCACCGATGTTGGAGGGATAAAGAAACGGAGCCACCCTTAAATTTCTTTCATGGAGCCTGCCTAACACCCAGTATCACTTGTTAAATGAATACTGAACACCTACATTGTGTTAATTCTGAGACTTTCATGGTAAACAATCATGGCCCCTTTATGTAACATAGGGTCCTAATGGACAAAATTTTGACAAGCAACTCTAATAACTGTTCACACAGAGATAGCACTGAGCGCTACGAGATAGAGCATGCTAAAGGGCACCTCACACTGGGTTGGCCAGAGAAAATAGAAACACTATATATAATGAAAGTTGAAGCATAACTAAGTATTATTCAGGTGAGGAGAGATAGAGAATAGCAGCTGTCAATGGAGGATATGAAGATAGAATGCATTAGGCAAAGAAAAAAATGTGTGGAAAAAACCTGGATAAAGGTACCACACAGGATTGTTAGAGCATTTTTAAGTAGTTCGTAAGTCTGGAGAACAGAATGTGAAGAGGAGAGAAGTGAGAGGGGAGGCTGTGGAGCAAACAGTGGCCAGATCTCCAGCTTTCAGAACAGACAGAATACTCGATGCTGGGCCATGTGGCTAGTCCCACCACTTTGAAGATCACTAGGCAGGAAAAGCTATTAGGGGCAAACAGTTTGGCCTGGGAATTCAAGATTTTCTTGTTGGCCTCCAAAATATCATCTTATACTAGGGTGCACTGACTGGTGCAGCAGAGTTCTCTTCAAGTATGTGTTTCTAAATAGCCGGAAATAACCTATGGAAACAATGTCTTCACTAGAGTCCCAAGGCTTTGACTGCATGTAGCTCAGTATTTGATGATATATATTTCTAAACCTTGTCTTGCTTTGGATGTGGTGGCTGTACACTGCTCTCATATGAAACTGCCTCACTATTGCTGCCCTCTACAGACGGATGTAAGAGTGTAAATATGGAGAACTCAATATTGCCTCATTTACAACCCAGCCTTCTGGCTTCCTCTCCTTCTGCTCTTCCTCCTCCTCTTCCCCCTCTCCTCCACAGTATTGTTTTAATCATGAGGACCCTCACAGCATTTCAAGGACCCTCTAGTGCCAGAATTCATAAAGTTTATCATAAATAAAGGTGAGACATAAAATCTCAGCATGAATATAAATTTGGCCCCTTCTCCTCTGGGCTTCTTATTCCAAAATGGTTTAACTCTGGACACTGAAAATTCCTAAATTCTTCCAACACAGAAATGATATTTGATTACCTTACCCTCAAAACTCTGACCAACTTATCTTGGAGGTAGTTTTGTTTAAACATGTAGAAAGAAGCCAGTTTATTTTTATACGTAGTAGAAGCAAGGCCAAAAACTGATAATCAATTTCTTTTTTACTCTGGGTAAAAAGTGAAGTCTGACATGTGTTCACCCACATTTCTAAAATGAAGACAAGAAATGACAAGTGGCTCCAGAGGAATTGATTTTAGACTGTTTAAATCCAGACCAGTCAAGGAAAAAAAATCTGCTAAAAAACTTTTACTGAACATGCCAGGATCTCCCAAAGAACATCCATATGTATATATATGAAGCTAAAAGTTAAAATTTTTTTTCTGAGTGCTAATAGCTAACTGCATTGTGCTGCAGCAGTTCGTAATAATAGAGAAAATAAGACCATTTTAGGACCTAGTGTGATGGTCTTGGATAATTGAAAAGCCTCTGCCCATAAAGACAGATGAGCTTGCTTAGCAAGAAAGAGTTTAATTTTGGTCTGGAGTCAATCAAGATGTAATTACCAGCTCTGCGTAAAGAGCCTATCTATTACTTGCTACCTGAGAGTGAGAAAAAAGAGAATTTAGAGCAGAAAAGAAGACTGCCAAAGAACTATTTGGAATTCCAAGAATGGAGGAAAATGTACTGGGCACATACTTACTCTTTTCCTGTGCTTTAAAGTACCTAGGTTGGAGTCGGGGGGAGTCAGAGTGTTGTAGAAGCAGAAATCACACTGAGCAGACAGACTTCAGAAGACCTGACTTTAGGTCTTGGCTTGGACTCTAACTGCATGATCCTAAGAAAGGCATTTACCATACTTACCTGGGCCTTATATTCTTCACACATAAAAATGAATAATTGAATTAGATAGCTCCCATGCTCTATTCTATAAGCTTCAGGAAAATGAGAACCATGTGTTTCTTCTTAGGCTCAGTAAGCAGAGGGCCTGCACACAGTATCAATAAATATTGGAATAAATATTAATATCCAATAAATATTATTTATGTGAATAAGAAATCTATTAATAGAATATCAACTTATTCATGTATATGCATAGAGAGTAAAATAATTAATAAAAGATACTGATAATGTCCTGGACTAGTGACTCAGTTGGTTTGAGCATGGCCTCATATACAAAAAAGTTGCAGGTTCAATTCATAGTCAGGGCACATACCTAGGCTGTGGGTTCAATCCCTGGTCACGTGCATTTAGGACACAACCAATTGATGTTTCTCTCTCACATCAGTATTTCTCCCCCTTACACCCCCACTCTCTCTCCCCGTTTATCTCCCTCTAAAATCAATAAACATCCTCAAGTGAGGATTTTTAAAAAGTTACTGATAATTAACATTGAATGATTAGAATATCAAGTTACATAACTAAGAGAGCCACACATAATTTAAAATATTAAGCTTAATCAAGATAGCCCTTTGACATAGAATCCAAATAATAGGTATGATCAATATTTATCAACAGATTTTCCTGGATATAAATTTAGATAGGCATCTTATTCAGGAGGTGAGATCTGTTTCAGCTGAGACTTTAATGATAAAAATGGTCAAAAGTGAAATAACTAAAAGTAAGATCAAATTATTGGTTAGAAGAAAGGCTAACAGCAAAAATTTTTCTGAAGGTCCCATCCAGATATGAGAAAGAGAATGAAAGCAATTGGTAGAAGTTATATTTGCATAAAATTTCCTTATACCTATAGTAACCATGTGATTTATTTTCCATGAAATTTCAGGTTACACCAATGTCCCTATCAAAAAGATTAAGTATAGTGCTGAGTCATTTATGGCACTTAATAAAACAAAAAGGCTATGGACATAGGGTGATGACTCCAGATGCAGTCAGAGCACAAATTGTCGGGGGGAAACAATGACAGAAAGAAGAGAAAAATTCTTTGAAAATGCTATAGCTTCTCCATGTGCTTTTCCTGGTTAACATCTTCACTTCTGGAAATCCTTACATTGTAAATAACTCATTTGATGTTATGGTGATACAAGTTATTCTATCAATGAAAGAGATTATTAAAAACAAACATAAAACTTTGAATATTTCTTGCCATTCCCTCCTAGCCTGCAAAGTTTCTTTTGAGATATCAACTGACAGTGTCATGCGAACTCCCCTGTAGGTAACTATGTGCCTTCTCTTGCTGCTTTTAAGATTTTCTCTTTATCTTTAACCTTTGGAATTTTAATTATGTTGTGTCTTGAAGTGGGCTAATTTGTAGCCATCTTGTTTGGAACTCTCTGTGCTTCCTGGACTTACAAGTCTATTTCCTTCAACAAATTAGAGAAGTTTTCTTTCACTATTTTTTTCAAATAGATTTCCAACTTCTTGTTTGTTCTCTTCTCTTTCTGGTACCCCTATGATGTGAATCTTGTACCTCTTACAGTTATCCCAGAGGCTGCTTATACTATCCTCATTTTTTGGGATTCTTTTTTCTTCATGTTGTTCTGATTCATTGTTTTTTGCTTCCTTATGTTCCAAACCATTGATCTGATTCTTAGCTTCATTCACTCTACTGTTGTTTCCTTATAAAATGTTCTTTATCTCAATTAGTGAATCCTTCATTTCTCACTGGATCATTTTTATGCTGCTAAGGACCTCACTACATTCCTTGAACATCCTTATAAACAGTATTTTGAACTCTGTATCTGATTTGAACCCAGGAACAGGAACGCTATAATTTCAAATTGAAGAGCAGGTAAAGATCTTCCCAGAATAGAAAAAAACTAAAGGAGTTTATCATCACCAAACTATTATTATGTGAAATAGTAAAAGGACTTATTTAAGAAAAAGTAGATCAAAACTATGAACAATGAAATGGCAAAAAATATATATCTAGTAACAATTGAATCTAAAAAACAAATTAAGCAAACAAAAAGAAAAGAGGCAGAATCATGTGAGTATTTTGATGGTTACCAGATAGAAAGGGGGTGTTGTAGAATGGGTAAAGAGGTGACAGGAGTAAGAAGCACAAATAGGTAGTTACAGAATAGCCATGGAGATGTAAAATACAGTATAGATAATGGTGTAGCCAAAGAAATTATATGCATGACCCATGGACATGAAAAATAGCTCAGGAATTTCTTGAGGGAGTAGGGGTGCTGGGTGGAGGAGAACAAAGGGGTGAAATCAAAACAACTGTGATAGCATAATCAATAAAATATAATTAAAGGGTTTTTTATACACTTCTGGTCAAGATGGAGACATAAGTAAACACACTTTGCCTCCCTGCACAACCATAAGAAAGATCACAACTAATTTCAAAAAATCACCTAGAACTACCAGATAATTGAACTATATGGAAGTCTGACAACAAGGATTTAAAGACATTATATTCATCCAGATAGGTAGGAGGGGTGGAGACTGGGAGCCCCGGTGGAGAGGATGCAGTGTGGTAATGGAGTGCCAGTGGCAGCAAGGTGGCAGTAGCTGGCAGAATAGGCAGTCCCACATTAATGTGTGGTGGATAAAAATCAGGGAGCAAGCGATCTCAGACCCAGGCCTGACCATGTAGCCCAAGGTTCCAGCACTGGCAAAATTAAGCCTAATAACTTCCGGCTGCAAAGATGAGTGGAAATTGGAGCAGTGGAAGAAACTGCTGGTTTCAGGAGAGCCTGGAATGTATGCAAACCCATCTACTCTGGGAACTACAACCAGGGCAGCACCTTGGGAGCACCAGTTACATACAAGAAGTGGGTGAAGTGACTGGAAATGAGGGGTGTGTCAGGCCAGCCCCCAGAAGTCAGCCAGCAGTGGTACTCTCCCCTCTATGACCCCTCCCCTACACATGGAGCCACAAAGCAGTGAAGCAGGCTGCCCACCCTGGTAAATAACCAAGGCTCCATTACATACAACTTAACAGGTGTGCAAGACAGACACTCAAAGTGGCTCTACCTAGTACACAGACACAGGGAAGCTTCCAAATTGAGGAGACAAAGAAATATGGCCCAAATGAAAGAATAGAACAGAAGCCCAGAGAAAGAACTAAGTGATACAAAGACAGCCAACCTATCAGACAGAGTTCAAAACACTAGTGATCAGAATGTTTACAGATCTCACTGAATAGGGCAAAAGCATAAGGGAAAAACATGAAGGCTACACTAAATGATATAAAAAAAGTCATAAGAAACCAAGGGTGAAAGGAAGAAAGACATGATTCAAATCAACATTTTGGAATACAAGAAAGAAAGAAATATTCAACCAGAACAAAACAAAGAAGTAAGAATTCAAAAAATGAAGAGTGATAAGAAGACTCTGGGATATCTCCAAATGTGCCAACATCTGAATCATAGGGATCCCAAAAGGAGAAAAAGAAGGCCAAGAAATTGAACTTACTTGGAAAAACAATGAAGGAAAACTTCCTCAACTGGGTGAAGGAAATAGACATACAAGTCCAAAAAGTACAGAAAGTCCCAAACAAGTTGGACCCAAAGAGGATTGCACCAAGACACATTATAATTAAAATGTCAAAAGTTAAAGATTAAGAGAGAATCTTAAAATCAGCAATAGAAAAGCAGATAGTTATATACAAAGGAGTTACCATAAAACTATTGGCTGATTTCTCAAAAGAAACTTTGCAGGCAAGAAGGGACTGGCAAGAAGTATTCAAAGTGATGGAAAGCAAGGACCTACAGCCTAAATTAGTCTATCCAGCAAAGCTATCATTTAGAATGGGAAGGCAGATAAAGCGCTTGTCTGGAAGTGCTTCCCAGACAAGGCAAAGCCAAGGGAGTTCATCATCACTGAGCCCTTATTATATGAAATGTTAAAGGGTCTTATTTAAGAAAAACAGAAAGATCAAAACTATAAACATTAAAATGACCATAAACTCACAACTATCAGCAGCTGAATCTAAAAAATAAAAACAAACCAAGCAAACAACTAGAACAGGAACAGAATCATAGATATGGAGATAACGTGGAGGTTTATCAGCTGGGAAGTGTTGAGGGGATAGGGGAGAAGGTATAGGGATTTAGAAGCCTAATTATACAGGTACAAAAAGACAGTGGGATGTTAAGAACAGTATAGGAAATGGAGAAACCAAAGAACTTATGTGCATAACCCATGGACATGAACTAAGGGGGGCATTGCAAGAGGGAAGGATGGTACTAGGTGGAAGAAGGCAAAGGAGGAAAAAATGGGACAACTGTAATAGCATAAATAATAAAATATACTTAGAATATAATTAACAATAACAATAAAAAAATTAAAAATTAAAACAAATAGAAAACAACTTATAAGAAAGGGGAACCTTTCTTTAAAAGGATACAACAGATGATAATGTATGCACAAAAAACTATGGATATCCTTTGAATTTTCCTATATCCAGAGTTTTAAACACAGAAAACTTATTTTAAATGTATTTGAAACAAGTTTCTTTAACCCACATGATAACCTTCTTAAGAATTAAGCCTGAGATCTTGTACATGGAGTTTTACTGTTTCCACATTAGGTATAATCTCACCTCAAGCTTTTTATTTTAAAAATATTAAATTAGTCTAAAGATACAAATTGTTTTGTAATGATTCAAGAAAAAGCAAGAGGGGACATACTGGGTTGGCCAAAAAGTCCACGTGATTTTCTCCCTTTAAAAATAAAAGACAGGAGACTTCTGGCCAAAATAGAGGCATAAATAGTTACACTTTGCCTCCTTGCACAACCAAAAGAAGGACAACAACAAATTTAAAAACAAACAACAACCAGAATTGCCAGAGAATAGAACTGTATGGAAGTCCAACAACCAAGGAGTTAAAGAAGAAATATTCATCCAGACTGGTAGGTGAGGCAGAGACAGGCAGCCAGAGCAGAGAGGACATGCAGCAAGGTGGCAGCTGGTGGGTCAGGCATATAGATAAACCAAGAAGAAAAACTGGGGAGCGAGACAGACCATGCAACCCAGTTTCCAGCACTGGAAAAGAAAGCCTCAAAACTTCTGGCTATAAAAATTGTGGTAGTTGTGGTGGCAGGAGAAACTCCCAGCCTCACAGGAGAGTTCTTCAGAGAGAACCACAGGGTCCTAGAATGTACACAAATCCACCCACCTGGGAATCAGCACCAGAAGGGCCCAATTTGCCTATGAGTAGCAGGGGAAGTAACTGAAAGCTAGCTGAGGGAATGACTGAAAGGAAGCCAAGAGCAGAGAAAGTGGCATTGTTCCCTCTCAGACCACCTGCCCCCCACATACAGCACTACAATGCAGTGATGTGGGTTGCCCCGCCCTGCTGAATATCTGAGGCTCTGCCCCTTATATAGTAACAGGGGTGCCAAGACAAAGAAATATGACCCAAATGTAAGAACAGATTAAAACTCCAGAAAAACATCTAAGTGACAATGAGATAGCCAACCTATCAGAAGCAGAATTCATAACACTGGTAATCAGGAAATGACTGAGATCAGTTGCAAAATAGACTGAGTGAGTCTATTTGAAATGACTGAGATCAGCTGCAAAATAGAGGAAAAACTGAAGGCAATGCAAAATTAAATACAGAAAAATATACAGGGAACCAACAGTGAAGGGAAGGAAACTGGTACTCAAATCAATGATTTGAAACAAAAGGAAGAAATATCCAACTGGAACAGAATGAAGAAATAAGAATTTTTAAAAATGAGGAGAGGCTGAGGAACCTCTGGGACAACTTTAAATATTTCAACATCCGAATCATAGGAGTGGCAGAAGGAGTAGAGGAAGAGCAAGAAATTGAAAACTTATTTTAAAAAATAATGAAGGAGAATGTCTCTAATCTGGAGAGGAACTAGGCATGCAAGTCTAGGAGGCTCGGAGTCCCAAAGAAGTAGGATCCAACAAGAAACACACCAAGACACATCATAATTATATTACCCAAGATTAAAGATAAGGAAAGAATCTTAAAAGCAGCAAGAGAAAAGGAGAAAGTTACCTACAAAGAAGTTCCCAGAAGACTATCAGATCATTTCTCAAAAGAAACTTTACAGGCAAGAAGGGTCTGGAAAGAAGTATTCAAAATCATGAAAGGCAAGGACCTACATCCAAGATTGCTCTATCCAGCAAAGCTATCATTTAGAATGGAAGGGCAGATGAAGTGCTTCCCAGATAAGATCAAGTTAAAGGAGTTCATCATCACCAAACCCTTACTATATGAAATGTTAAAGGCTTATCTAAGAAAAAGATCAAGAACTATGAACAGTAAAATGACAACAAACTCACAGCTATCAACAACTAAACCTAAAAAGCAAAAACTAAGCAAACAACAAGAACAGGAACAGAATCACAGAAATGGAATTCACAAGGAGGGTTATCAGTGGGGAGGGGAAGGGGGAATGGGGGTAAAATGTACAAGAAGAAACATAATTGGTAGACACAAAATTGACAGGGGAGTTTAAGAATAGTAAGGGAAATGGAGAAGGCAAAGAACTTAGATGTACAACCCAGGGACATGAACTAAGGTTGTGGGAGGGGAGGGAATGCTAGATGGATGGTTGAGGAGGGTAAAAGGGAGAAAAAAAATGGGACAGCTGTAAGAGCATATTCAATAAAATATACTTAAAAATAAAAAATATATATATTTTTCATTTTCACCAACAACTTCATTGATTTGGATATTTTGAGTACATTGACTATCTCCTGTGAAGTATAACATTGATTGTTCTCAATTAATGTCTTGATTTGATAGCTATCAAATCCAACTATTCTACCTGACTGTAAAGCATCATCCAGTGAAAAATCTCTAGCATGAAACCACAAACCACTTTGGATACTTTCGATCAGTCATATCACCTTCTCCATACACTGCACAAATGTGTGCGTGTGTGTTTTAATTATGTTTTTATCTTTCTTGAAATAATGAAACATACTATGCAAAAAATATTGTAATTCTCTTCCACCTTCAATATTAAAATGGCTACACAAAAATTCACCAATTTTGGTAAGTAGTTCTTTAAATGCACACTGATATGACAGCTGTCACAAAACAATCTAACAAAATTGTTTTGAATGAAGCTAAAGGCTACTAAATGCTACTAGGGTCATCTTATAGAAAAATAATAAATAAACTTTTTGGCCAATCCAACATTTTTCCCTTTACTAACAGGAAAAGTTGAAGAGTATTTTCTTTTCACAGTAGAGTTTATGGCAGCTTTTACTAGAAAAGGCTGAAAATAAATGAAATTTAAAAATGTATACTCTGTAAACAATATTGTGGCCTCATCTATACCAACATGAAAAGAATAGGGTTATTATCACCTTGAGTCAAATCACCAATTAGTTTCTAAACACATTACATACACTAACATATGGTGACATCTCAGTATCCGTTCTAATTCAATTACAATTAGTCCTGATGTGGGCTGTGGACACATGGCAGCTCTGAATCATTAATTCCTCAGGATCCCAGCTTTTCTCCTGTTTCTGTATCATGAGTGGTTTCTATTCTTAAGGTTACATGATGTTTCAAATATCCTCTTTTGTTACAGTTATTAGGTCTGTATGAACTACAGAGAAAAGGATATGCCTGTTCCTTAGAAGATACCAGCCAGAAGATGTGTATTGCATTTATTGTGTTTCATTGGACAGAACTTAATTATAAGATTACACCTGATAGTACCCATAGATGCAAAATTCAGCTTTATGATAAGCTGTTGTAAGTCCTTTTAAAAAAATATGTAGATTTAGGGAGAAAACTAGAAGACTACAAAAAATGCTTTTAGTTTTTAGATGAATGGTCAATATATCTGTTATTTAAGCCACATAAGCCATAAAACCTCGTAGCTGTTACAATCAAGTTGTGTTGAAATCAGACCTATCTTTTTAATCATCAACGGTTTAACCCATTCTTAAATTCCTTGATTAATAACACTGATGTCCAGGTATTAGGTCCCTTTAAGGGTCAGTGACTTTGGTTTTAATTTCAAAAGCAGATATTCTCCAAAATCCATCTCATAAATGTATTCCATGAATCATAAAGGAAACCAGGTCAGAATTTCAAATTTAGCATGACCACAAAACCAACCATTTCAAAATTAATATTCCTCTAACAAACAATCAGTAAGTCTGTTATATTCAAAGGGTAAATATGTGTCAAATTCTATCATAGAAAAATATATCAGCGGTATTTAATACAGTTGGTTATTTTTTTCTTCCAAATAAACATTTTTCACTTATTTGCTAAGACTCCACATTCTCCTGTTCATTGATTTTGCTCATCAGTTTCTAATTCTCCTTTCCTTTGTTGGTTATAGTTTGCCTCTCTGATGACAATATACTGAAGTGGCCCAGAGCTCGGTTCGTGAATCTTGGCTTTTCTTAATACATATACTCATTCCCTTCATTACACCATCTAGTTTCATGACTTTAAAATCAATCTTCTAGTAACCCTAAAATTAGTATCTGCAGCCCAGCTCTCTCCTAAATTCCAGACTTCTATATCCATCTGTCCTCTCAATATCCCTGTTGGATGTGAAACAGGCATCTCAGACTTACAAGTCCAATTGAAGACTTCTTGTTCTCCTCTTCTCAAACCACTTCTCTATAATTTTCTCAGTTTATACAAATGGTAACTCTATCTTTCAGTGTCTTAGGTCAAGAAATATTGCCATTATACTTGATTCCCTTTTTTTTCACTTACACATTCAATAAAATAGCAAATTATTCAGATTTCCCACCCAAAACATCAGATGCTGACTGCTTCTCCTTGGCTCCCCTACTACCACAGTCTTTCAAGTCCCTATCATGTCTACTGTGGTTTATTGCAAAGTTAAGAGAGACTTGCTGATTTTTAAATCCCATGGTTTGCTCTTTGCCTTTCCCTGTTTTTTCCATCATCGGCCCTATAGTCTATCTTCACGAGGCAGCCAGACCTATCTTATTAAAGCACAACTAAATCATTTCAATCTCGTTATGAAAACTTTCCAATGCCTCCTCCTATCACTTAAAAACTTGGTCACTACTATGATCTTGTGGACAAAAAAAAAAGGGACACATACTAAACAGAACAAGCTCAGGGGAGGCCTATACAGCAGCTTACAAACTCAGAGACCTAAAGTACCACAAAAGATGATCTGAAATTAAAATATCTACACTTGATCTTAGCCAAAAGGCCAAGAAGCGATGAAATTAAAATTTTTGATGAAAAGCTGTTCATGGAAGGTAGTTTTGTGCTAGGCCAGTATGTTTCCTTAACAAAGGTCAATCTGTATCTTAACAGATACAGAACCTGTCTGTTGTCTTTTTTTTTTTGCATCTATGATAACATATTTGATAATATAACTTTGGAATATCCAAGTAATTTCCTTCCTTCCTGATCCATCAAAGCGGAGCACCAGAGCAGAGACCATATATCCCCTCATTGTTATTACTATGTTAATTGTTACTGTTAACTATCTTAGTAAAAGAAATATGTGTCTATTAGTTTTACTTTTTATCCAGTCTTAGAGATTTTCCCACTTTGCCTTCTCTCACCTCTCAAACCTACCATCAATGAATTTCATGTAATCCCCTTATGTCTCCTCCTCTGATTGTAATCTATAAAATAAGGTGCAAAACTGCCATTCTCTGGGGAATTTTCTAAACCCATTGACATTTTCTTTACTGGCAATTTTGTCAATTTGGGTCAAATAAATCCATAAAAATTCTTACAGGTTTGGACATTTCATATGTCAACAATCTCCAAAGCCTTATATAACCTGATTGCCTATTATCACTTCTCATCTCCTACTACTGTTCCCTTGCTCACTCATGCCAGTCACAGTTTTCTTCCTATATCTTATTCATGTCAAGAATGCTAATACATCAAGGATTTTGAACTGGCTGGTCTCTCTTCCTCAAAACTTCTTGCCCCATATGTCTACATGGCTAACCCCTCACCTCTCTCATGTCTTTCTCCAATGTCACTTTCCATGTGACCCCCTCACCCATCTATCAATCTAAGTCCCCTTTCCTGCTTTATTTTTCTTCAAAGCCCTTTTCACCAACTAACTGCTATTGACATGATGTATTTAGCTTATTTTCTGCCACCCCAAACTAGAATTAAGCACCATGAAATCTAGAATTTGGGAGGCTTTTGCTCATTACAACTTTAGTGTATAGAACGACACTTACTTAGAATATATAAAATGTGCAATAAGTATTTGTCAAAGAACTTAAAACATTATACCTTAGCTTAAAAAGCATAAGACATAAGTTGTATGAACTCCTCATATCTACTGCTGGGTTTGCTAAGTCAGATCCATAATTAATGGAGACTTGCTGGTCTCTAAATCCCCAGAGTTTGCTCTTTGCCTTTCTCTATTTTTGTTTTATTTATGCAGTAGTGACAGAGCACTTTGGTAAGAATCTACATTGGACTAAATATTTGCTCTTTTGAGAACTTTCCAGTGTTTGCATTTTAATTGACCTATCACACATGGCTGAATGAATCAAGTGATTCATCATGATTAAGTCTCTTTGGATTATATAGGAATAATGCAGCATTCTTGCACTTTTTTTTTTTTGCCCAGGGTTTAATAAGATCATTTGGTATATATTCTCTCTCAGCTTACATTCTGTCTTTTACTTTTTTGTGGAGTCTTTCTTTGTATTTTTCCTAGAATAAGAAGCATCTTGTGTGTGCCCATGTGAAACTGAAAAGTCATAGAAAGCCTAAATATATGTAACATTTATTCCTGTGCATTGAAATCATTTTCTGGCATTGCAACACATGTGAAAATCTATTATATGACATGCTTTCATTTCATTTATAACTAAACTGAACAGGAGTGACAATGTGGAAATGAATAGAGTTTACTCCTGTTCAGCTTGAGAAATTGCATCTGCCATGAAGTGAAAGGAAATATGTGGGAGTGCTGGAACCAAAAGGAAAACAGTAAAAGTTGTCAAACAAAAAAAATGTCATTCTTTGCCCATCTCCTCAAGGAAAAAATGTATGTCATGATTTTTTATTTTACAAATTAGAAGTATCAGCAATGATTGCAAGTTATGCCTTATTATAGTTTACTTTTCTTTTTTTTAACCATTGTTCAAGTACAGTTATCTCCCTTTTACTCCCAATCCAGCTATAGTTTACTTTTCATGTAATTTATTTATATAGTCTGAAATCACTAAAGATAATATTTTGCAATCATTACTAATATAAACTCCATTTTAAGAATATGTAATATTAAAATCATGGCAGGAAAACTCATGAGTAGGCAAGGCACCTAATACGACTCTTGGTTTACAAATAAATTTTTAACCAATATTGAACTAAAGCTTGAAAGAATATAAAAGCTTACAAAAGAAGTAAATTTGAACACAGTAAGTATATATAAATATGGTGTAGCAGAGAGCTATTGTTCTATTTAGCTGCCAACATCTCATTTCTTTCTCTGGTTAATAACACCCTGTATTTCTTTTCTAGGACCATTATTTCACCATTCAGAGCCTCTGTGTGAAGACTAATTTTATTCCTTTGCTTTCCTGACTGTTATGGACTGAGTTCATGCTCCCCAAATCGACATGTTAAGGCCCTAAATCCCTGGTGTGGTGGTACTTGGAAGTGAAGACTTTGGGAGGTAATTAGGTTTGGATGAGGTCATGACAGAGAGATCAAGTATATTATGTGATTAGAATCCTTATAAATAAGAAAAGGGGAGAGAGAGAGATCTCTCCCTCTGGCAAGTAAGAACTCAGAGAGAAAGTGTGTCTGCAAGCCAAAAAGAGAACCCAACCACACCAGCACCCAGATTTCAGACTGTGAGAAAGTAAATTTCTGTAGTTTAAGTCATTCAGTCTATGACTTTCATGCACATTATGAGTTAGGTGTAACTAATCTGTTTATTTCATCCTTCTGGCCATAATGACTAAATCATGGAAGATTATTGGTCATAACTTAAACCATTAAGAGTTAGATTGGTATATTTTTAGAATTCCCTCAGTCTTTCTCAGCTAGAGTACCTCATCCGAATCTTAAGTGATTTCAATGACTACTTTCTCTATTCTCCCAAAGACAGTACCCTACTATCAACATTTAAGATGCCAAGGAAGAAAGTTAACTGAGGATTTAAACCTCTCACATTTAAATTCCAGTTAACATCCTGACTGGTGTGGCTCAGTTGATTGGACATTATCCTGCAAAGTGGAAGTTCACCAGTTTGATTCCTGGTCAGGGCAGATGCCTGGGTTGTGGGTTTGGTCCCTGGTTGGGCACTTGCAAGAGGCAACCAATCAATGTTTCTTTCCCTCTTTTTCTCCCTCTCTTTTCCTCTCTCTAAAAATAAATAAATAAAATCTTAAACTCCAGTTGAGTAAGGCCACCTTGCTGGGGAATATGACAGTGGAAAAAGGTAAAGCTGGAGATGCTAGAATCTCATGGAGCAGAAGGAGAAAGCACAAACACAATAGAGCAGAGCCAAGAACTAAGAAAAGAACAGCTGCATGAGCATATAGATCATGTCATTTCTGATCCGGCACCACACCTATGTAGTCAGGTGTACAAACACTTCCTTTTGGCTTGTTGTGCAGATGAATTGGATTTCTGGTACTTGCAATGGAAGACCAGATTAACACATTTTTATATTTCAGTTGGACTTTGGAAAAAAATAAAATTGCATTTGATATTGCAATTATAAAGTATTATTTTTAGATGGTGAGAAATAAGAAAATGTTCTACTCTACAGTTTATTATAAATAGATAAGAAATTGGGAAAGCAATACTGAGAGGCTGCATGTTTATGGCATAAACCTAACAAATATATCCAACATCTCTATTCTGCCCCCTTGACTTTTTATTTCTGGCTTCTCTGGTGTTAGCTGAAAGGCAAACATATTTTTAAAGAACTGGGGCTGAATTTCTCTAGTTCATTGGGATGATGGTGGTATGTATGTTGGGGGTGGGGAGAGGTGAATATTTACGTAAAGCCAATTTACCACCTCATTAAGACTTATAATGCGCCTAGTAGACACCTTTACAATACATAAATTCTTGACAAAGCTTTGGTGCTTTACTGCTGCTCTGAGAAGAGGAAAAAAATGTCCCATTCAAGAACCTGTTTACATGTGGAGATGTATAAATTATGCATTCTTAGCTGTACCAGTCTAGGAACTAAAAAGAATAGAGGACAATAACGCAAACCCATATCATATTATAAGGTGTCCAGCTATCCTCAAAGCCTGCCCTAGTTGTATCTGGATATCTCTGGGGGTTGCACAGCTTGATCTTACTTCCTCTTCTCAAAATGTAATAATGAATATGGTGAACAGTCATGAATCATGAGAGAGCAGTAGTTAAGAGTATGGGTTCAAATCCCAGCTCCACCATTAACTAAATATGTATGTACCCTTGGGTCAATCAGCACAATGGAGATGGCAGAACTTTCCTTATACAGTCAAAATGATTTTCAATGTTAGAGACTTAACACAGTGCCTGGCACACTGTCAATTAAGATTTGTTAAAATTATTGTTACAGTTGCATTGACTTGTACCTCAGTGTTTTTGTAGTGCTGAGACCACAGAAGGCTGAGCTTTCTACAGGGTACTGAAAGTGCTACTTATGAAGCAATTATTTAGATGAGAATAAGAGTTGCCCAGCTGTGCCCAGGCAAACATAAAATCACAAAATATAATAAGAAACATGTTGCTTTAAGCCACTAATTTTGTGCTCTGTTAATTTTCAATGGGTAAATGAAACACTAAATATTTGTCTGTTTTATAATAATGTAAATAAAATATTTCTCTTTTTACTAAATTCCATTTAATTTGCTTACTTGTTTGTATACAAAAAGGCTATTATTACTGTATATTACTTATTATACAAGCAGGCAAAAAAGTAGGTTTACAGTAGTGAGTACACAAAACACAGAGTTTATTCTTGTATTATTATTCATTAATTATTGTATTATTTTTCATAAGAACAACTATAAACCTACTTTTGCCCCACCCTATATATTAACATTTATTTTCTACATTAAAATTTTAAGAAGCCACTGTGCTGAATTCTCATATTTTAAATCAATTTAAATTAATTTTAAAATTAAAATTTAAAATTAATTTTTAGATTTCTTATATATAAAATCATACTAGTGGCAAAATATTCATATGTTTCTTATCTTCACCTGAGGACATTTTTTTCATTGTTTTCAGAGAGCAGGAAGGAGGGATAGAGAGAGGAGAATACAACAGCTGTGTGAGAGAGAAACCTCTAACAGGTGCCTCCCACACATATGCCAATGAAGTATCAAACCTGAAACCCAGGCATGTGCCCTAACCAGGAATTGAATCCACAGCCTTTCGGTGTACCTGGCAATGCTCCACCCAACTGAGCCACATATGCTAGCGCTACTTTAATTTTTTTTTAATATTAATACCACTTATTTGTATGTCTAATTGCATAAGTCAGTATGTCTAGAACAATGTTAAAATACAGTGGTAATACTGGGCTTATATTTTATTGCCAACTTTAATGAAAATGCTTCTAGTATCTCCATCTGGCTTTAAACAAAATCACTATAGGAATATTTCCTTCTATTCTTATTTTACTTAGAGTTTAAAGTATCTTTTTAAAATACCAGGAATAGGCAGATTAAAACCACAATGAGATACCACTTCACACCAGTCAGAATGGCCATCATAAACAAAGCAACAAACAACAAGTGTTGGAGAGGCTGTGGAGAAAGGGGGTCCCTAGTGCACTGTTGGTGGGACTGCAGACTGGTACAACCACTATGGAAAGCAGTATGGAACTTCCTCAGAAAACTAAAAATGGATCTGCCTTTTGACCCTGCAATTCCACTGCTGGGACTATATCCTAAGAACACTGAAACACCAATGCAAAAGAACATTTGCACCCCGATGTTCATAGCAGCACAATTTACAATAGCTAGGTGCTGGAAGCAACCTAGATGCCCATCAGTAAATGAATGGATCAAAAAACTATGGTACATTTACACAATGGAGTTCTATGCAGCAGAAAGAAAGAAGGAGCTCCTACCCTTTGCAACAGCATGGATGGAGCTGGAAAGCATTATGCTAAGCGAAACAAGCCAGGCAGTGAAAGACAAATACCACATGATATCACCTTTAACAGGAATCTAAACAACAAAACAAAACAAAACAAAACAAAAACTAGCAAAATATAACCAAAGACACTGAAATAGGGGATAGTCTGACAGTGACCAGAGGGGAGAGAAGAGGGAATTTCAGGGGGAAATGGGTAGGGTTTACAGGAACAAATTTGGAGGACACATGGACAAAAACTAGGGGTGGGGGGTAATGGGGGAGAAGGTGGGAGGGTTGGGTGGGTGGGCTGGAATGGGAGTAGGGGGGAGAAAACTGTACTTGAACAATGATTAAAAAAAAAGAAAGTAAAAAAATATCAGGAATAGATATTAATCATTATCAAATTTTTAAAGAATTTTGCTCAACCATCCTAGAATATCATTTCTGATGGATCTTTTCAATATAACATAATTTGGTTTGTTTTATTATTCAGTCTTTTTATAATAGATGATTTCTCTTATTTATATTTATTGTCATAAACAAATACATTTGGTTGAATTTGATCATTTTGTGTAAATTTTTAAATCTTTTTTCCCTAATATTTTGTACATGGTCTATGTTATTTCTTTTGAGTTTGATTTTTTACCATCAGGTATGAGGTTTCATCATACCTGAAACCTCAATTTTCATTTGCTTCGTGATTGGGTGACTTTGTAGTCATATTGTTTTATTTTTCAAGGACTCATTGGTGCTTAAATCTGAATTTTTGCACACTTGAGAAGGTATCTGTTCTTAGCTGGATGAGGGCAAGATCAATTAGCAAAAGGAGCAATAAAGATTCTCTATTGTTTCTAGCTCATAAAACCATTGTGTTTACAATTTTCACTTAGATAAACTGTCAGTGAAGAAAAAGATAAATTTTGAACAAGATATTTTTACCTATAGCATATAGGCGATATTTACAATAGAAAATATATATCTGTAGTTCAGTAGAAAATTCATCTTTGGAAGGTAAAAGGACTGGAGTTGTTAGCATTTAGGGAGTAACTGATTTAGAAAAGATAAGATCATCTAAAGAAACTTTAGATAATTGATAAATTTCCTATAATATGATTGTTTAGAAGGGAAGTGGGAGAGAATGAGAGAATTTAAATGAGAAGATTAGAAAATAGTCAAAGATACAAAGAAATTCAGGAGAAATCAGTTTCATGAAAGTCAAGTAGACAAAAATTCCAAAACCAACATATAGTGACCCAGGGCAAATACTATACATAATGGATAAGAAAGTCCAACAGTGAGTTCTAGAATTTTTAGTACAAAGTTAAACCTTCATTGATTACCTTCAGTTATTGGTAACCTTCATTAGAACAGTTTAGTAGTGTGTGAATGGCAAAAGTCGGATTTTAATGGTTATTGTAATGGGAATTAATATCTAATACACTGAGTGTAAGAATGGGAAAGAATTGAAATACATAAACATCAGGAAAAATTTTTTTTCATTCATTTGACTTTCAGATTCCAAAGAATCTAAACTAAAAGCTTGGTTTGGATGTATAAAATTAGTATTACTTATCTTCATTAATGTAAATTGACTATCATTAATGTATAATTACCAACTATAGAGGATTTATGATACTTATTGTCAATATGGGTCAAATTATTTTGTGGAAAGTTATTTAGTTGAAACTAAACCCTTTTCATGAAGCCTCAGTCTTTGTAGACTCATGGAACATTACTCTGTACAAGATTTTAAAGGAACAGAAAGGCTAAAATTTTAAAGGAAAAGAAAGGCTACAAGCTCTTGGGAGAGTTCCTGTTGCCTCAGAGAATGGGTCAGTGGTTTCTCAAGTCCAGTAACTGTATGTTATACTATATTCCAGTGTCAACAATTGGCGTAGAGCACTGCATATTAAATCATGGGGGTATAATTTTTCTGGGAATCTGTGCTGTGAGGAGAAAAGCAGAACATAAAAACCCTAGTCTCTTCCCCACCACATTGCCACCACCTGTCTCCTCTACCCTCCCACTCACCCCACCACTTCATTTCACCAGCACAGACTGCCCATAAGCATGGCATGTAAGTAACATTTTGTGGAGATAGGAGGCACCTGGCAAAGAATCTAAACAAAAGCAACAGAATCATTAAATAATTTGAAAAGGGAAATGATGCTATTGTGACAATAGGCATAAAGGATTATCTAGTTATATGATTACATAATCCATCTCCCAGCCCCCTGACTTCATTTAATCTAACTGAGACATGTATCTTTCTACTTTCAGTTCAAAACTTCTATGAATTTTGTAGTCATAAATTTGCAAGGTCCTTAAAAGCATTTCTGCTTATATCTGGACTATGCCCACTGTGAGTGGTTTAAAGGTTGGTTGGTTGATTCTGTCATTACTTAAAAAAGAAAAGTTAAAATAAATAAATACATACATACATATATACATACATACATAAGTTAAAAACTTATTTAAAAAATTATTCTTGTTGTAATAACACCCATGGGTTTAACATGATTACTTAATCACCATGCTTTTTTTATCCTATATTCTAGAGAAAGTGTTTGAGAGGCCTAAGAACAACAGAGCAATTGTTTTCCTGAATATGATTTTAGATATTAATTCTTCCATATTTATTACACTAATATTAGGTCGAAATTGCCATTTTGTGTCAAAATGGTCAAATATCAGTAATTTCATATGCTTCATTAATAAACAATTATAATTTCATTGCCATGATCTCTCATCACACATTTTGTAACATCTATACCTAAGCCTGAAGTTCTCTTTCTCACTTTTTTATGGGTTAAGTTTTATTAATTCTTGGGATTCAGTGTAAGTGATATTTCTTCCAAAAAGCTTTCCTTGACTTCTGTCTTAGACCATTCAAGCTGTTATAACAAAAATTACACAAACTGATCTTGGGTGGTGTAGCTCAGTGGACTGAGCACAGGCTGCAAACTAGATGGTCTCCCATTCAATTCCCATTCAGGACACACACCCGGGTTGCAAGCCCGGTCCCCCGTGAGGACCATGTACGGCCAACCACACATTGATGCTTCTCCCTCTCTTTCTCCCTCTTTTCCCCTCTCACTAAAAATAAATTTAAAAAATCTTTTTAAAAAAATCCATAAACTAGTGGTGTATAAACAATAAACATTTATTTCTCACAGTCTGAAAGCTGGGAAGTCCAAGTTCATGGCACTGGCAGATCCAGTGTCTAGTGAGAGACTGTTTCCTCTTCAACACCCATCTCCTCACTGTGTTCTCACAGGGCAAAAGGCAAGTGATCCCTTTTAAATTCAAAGGCCCTTCCCGAAGGCCCTCTTTTAAAGGGCATTAATTGAATTCGTGGGACCTCTGACCCCATGATGTATTCACCTCCTAAAGGCTCTGCTCAAAATATCATCAAAATGAGGATTAGGTTTTAACACATGAGTTTAGGGAGACTATAAACATTCAGACCATAGCAACTCCATGCTAATTTAAATCTCTCTACAATGGGCACTCATGAACATTTCCTTTATACTATGTGTCACAGCTATAATTTTATAATTATGTTTGTGATTATTTGATTAATTGTCTGGCTTCTCCATCAGACTTTAAGCAATATCAAAGTAGAAACCATGTCTGGTTTTATCATTTTATTTCCAGCAACTAATACTATAGCTACCATACAGTATGTGCAAAATCAGTTTAAAAATAAAATATTTGTTTACCATCAATGAAATTACTCTGCCCTTAGAAATGTATACCCAATAAAATAACAATACAGCATCTAAAAGCTAAACACATCTTAATACACACAAGTCTCAGTATTTGGAAAACAGATGTTTATTTTTCTAGTCTGTTATTTTTTACTTCAAGGAGATAGAGAATCTGGCTCATTTAAAGGGCAGTAAGTAACTTATAGATCTTGTTATCAAAGATAAAAATTCTACAGGAGTAAATAACTTTTATAACACATGACCATATTCTTATAAGTATGTTTCAGATAATTACAATGGTGGGAAAAGATTGTTAAGACTATTTTAATAAATTTTAGTTCTTAAAATAAGCTTTTATTTATTTTAAATGATATAAATCCATTTCTTTTGGCCAAAAACTAAATGGTTTTGGGCACTCAACGTTATTAAGTTTCTGTATAATCAGAGTTTTACTCATTACTAAGCTATAATCAATTCTAATCGGCTAATTTAAAAACACTCAGGTATTCAAATGGCTCAAAATTAATTAATATACATAACAGGATAATTATTTATGTGGATAAGTAAAATCTGTATTTACATGGATAAATAAAGTCTGTATTTGTTGTTGAGATAGTTGTCAGCATAGAACATTAATCAAACCAAGTGAAAATTGAATGCACTTAATGACTTAGGAACTATAAATATTCTTACAATTAAACTGAAAAATGACTGAATCAGTATTGTGTGGCAAGTATTTAACAAAATTGAAATATTTTGGCAATATCCAGGAAACTTTGAGCACTTGCCCAGGTATTCCCTAGGGGAATATGCTAGGGGTTCCCACTACATAAACACACAGACACTAAAAGGTGCATAGAATAAACCTCCCCTCCACTTCCAGGAACCAGAGGCTGGCCCTGCTTTGCCTTGCAACAGCTGAAAAGAAGACTAAAAGTTCCTTCCAGGACTCAGTTTTGGAAACAACATATTTTAAATATTTTCCATTTATAAAGAGATGAGTAAAGACCAAAGAAATGAGAAAGAAAGAAATGTAACCAAAAATTTTTGTATATTCTATATGGCACACAGAGGGAGAGGTAGGAATCAGAGTGGTCTCTGAGGGCATAACCCAGGTCTTTCACAAGCTTACGGTCTCTTGCAAATTACAGATAGTAAGGCATCAACAGGTCTTTGTTAAATGAATTAATTAATGAATGAATTAAGGGCTGTGCATCTTTTATTCTTATACATCAAACTTTACTTTTATCTAAAGAAGATACAGAATCTTACAATTATTGTACATTCAGTCCTTAAGTATATTACAAAGTAAAATAGAAACATACACACAAACATACAGACATGATGATAGTAAGGAAATTTTAGGTACCAATACTTATTTTTCAAAACAAGTGTTAACTTTTATTTTTCTTTTGGAGATGATTTATGCAAACTTATAAAGAGAATACAGCCCTGGCTGGCATAGCTCAGTGGATTGAGCGCGGGCTGGGAACCAAAGTGTCCCAGGTTCGATTCCTAGCCAGGGTATATTCCTGGGTTGCAGGCCATAACCCCCAGCAACCGCACATCTCTCTCTCTCTCTCTCTCTCTCTCTCTCTCTCTCTCTCCCCCCCCTTCCTTCCCTAAAAATAAATAAATAAAATCTTTAAAAAAAACAAGAGAGAGAATACAAAAAAGGTAGAATGAACACAACAGTATTTGCCAATAAAATAACCAAGGAAGAGATGAGAAAAAAGTCTAAGATATTGATGGTGAACATACAGAACAGCAAAGTACTTGAAAATTCCAGGTACTTAATCAATATTCATTTACTAATCAAACAACTTGTGAGTCAACAAAAGAATCATTTTAAAAATTAAGTGCCAGTGTAAAGAAGAGTGTTTCTTCAGTGTATTTAGTAATCCAGTAAACATTTATTGGACAACTCAACATCCCACACACTACCCAAATATGGAGGATGCAAATAAGATATGAACACAAGTCATTACATGTCATAAATATGACAGAAGATATGAAAAAGACAAAGACATCAAACAGTTACTTATGACACAAAAAGTTGAGCACTACATTAGAGGATACACAAGGAACTCTACCCAGAATAGGTCAATGAAGGCAAGAGAGGAGGTGTCATTTGAATTTAGGCCCTGAATGATGAATAGGAATTTCATATATGAACACCAATGGCTACTACTTCATAGGAAAAGACAACCAAAATAATTCCTTCATACTCACCTAGGTCTGTACCTAAACAAGAACAATGGGAGAATGTATATATACTGCTGCTGTAACTATTACCACTAAAGGTACATTTTACTGTTAGTTCTTCTGTTAATAATTCTGTGTCAATACTTGTTTTTTTTTCAAGCATTTGTTACAAGAAGTCTATATAATGGGTTTAATTTAAAAAGTATTCTTACTGAAAGGTTATATATCCATTTTATTTCCCTTAGAATATCTTGCAAAACTTCTTTTTTCTATGTTCATAAGTTTTAGAGTTCTGGTCCAAGATAGTGACACAGGAGGGCTCCTGACCTTTCCTCCTCCCACAGACACTCCAAATCTACAGTTACCCATGGAGCAATTCCTTCAGGAAAAAAAAAAAAAAACAAGAAACTAGTGGAGATGTCCATATTCATTGGGTGGACAAGAAAACACCCACACAAAAATGGATAGGAGAGGGTGAAACACACTCTTGCCATAAACTACACCCCTCCCAACTTCCAGGTTCTCCTGAGGAGTAAAGGATTTGAATTCAACATCTAGTATCTCAAACCATTAAAACTTCCAGAAGGATGGGCCCCAGTTCATCTACTTCTGAAAGCCAACAAGGTTTGCAACCATGAGATCCACAACACCATAGTAAATACAGAAACAGTTCTTGGTGAGCTCACAAGGACTCAGGCTATCCACCCCAATTCCCACCCCCAGGCTTGGCACATTAGAAGCAGAGAGAAAGACTATCTCCCAGTCTTTCTCAGAAACATGCTCATTTTTGTACTTTAAAAGCTACTTCCTGAGGGCCCGATATCCAGTCAGCCAGCATCTAGGTGCTGATGGAGATCATCTCCACTGGGACACTGACAGGTCTTGGCACACCCTTAACTACTGGGAGCCACTAACAACAAAGGCAGCTTGCAAGACAATGATAAAGGTTTCAGAGATAACCAAGAGCATGGATCAGAATGAATGGTAAAATTCCTCTCCTACAGGAAACCACTTTACCAAGACTGGGAGCACTGACTGTTTTATCTAATGTGCATAAACCAACACAGAGAGTCAAGAAAAATAAAGAAACAAAGGAATGTGTTCCAAACAATAACAAAAAGGATAAAACTCAAGAAACAGACCTTAATGAAAAGAGGTAAGTGAAGAGGTAAAAATAATGTTGATAAAAATGCTCATTGAGGTCAGGGAAACATTTCATGATTCACAATTCTCAAAGTGAGAATTTCAACAAGGAGATGGAACACATAAGAATATAAACCAAACAGAAATCAAAAAGATGAAAAATAAATCAAAACAGTATTAACTAAAAATTCAAAAGAGAAGTCAAAGAGTAGACTAGATTAGCAGAAGAATCAGTGCATGCAAGACAGGGCAGTTGAATTCATCCAATAAATGGAGTAAAAAGAAAAAAGAATGATAAAAGAATGAAAGTAGCTTAAGGGGCAACATCAAGTGGACCAATATTATATTTACAGCATAGAGATAATAGAAGGAGAAGAGAGAAAGAAAGGGACAGAAAGATTATTCAAAGTAATAATGGCTAAAAATTTCCCCAACTTGGAGAAAAGGAAAAAACAAAACAAAACAAAACAAAATAGAAAAAAAAGACACCAAGATGTAGGAAGCCCAGAGTTCCAAATAAGAAGCCAAAAACTCCACAGTGAGACACACTATAATTAAATTGTCAAAAGTTAAAGATAAGGAGAAAATCTTAAATGCAGCAAGAGAAAAAGCAGCAGTTTGCTATATATAAGGGAACCTCCAAAAGACTACCAGCACATGTTTCAGCACAAGTTTTGCAGGCCATAAGGAAGTGATGCAATATATTCAAAGTGCTGAAAGAAAACATAAACTGCCAACCAGAAAAACTCTCCTCATAAAAGTTGTCCTTCAGAATTAAAATAGACATAGAGTTGTTCAGACAAGCAAAAGCCTAAGGAGCTCATCACCATGAGACCAGTCTTACAAGAAATGTTAAAGGAAGTTTTTCAAGCTGAAGTGAAAGGATGCTAATTAGTAATAAAAAAAAACATGAAAGTATAAATCTAATAGTTAAAGGTAAATATGTAGTTGAATTCAAAATACTCTAGTGTAGTAATGGTGGTGGGGAAATCAATTATAAATCTAGTATGAAGGTTGAAAGACAAAAGTATTAAAAATAAGTATGACTATAGTAATTTGTTCATAAATTCAATATTTGTATGACAAATATTTGGATTACATTAATTATAAGTGGTGACATCAAAACATAAAATGTACAAGGGGGTATAAAAACAGAGACTTTGTGTATATGTTCAAAGTTAAGATATTAGCTTAAAATAGATTGTTATAAATATGTTTTATTTTTTAAAGAAATTTTTTAAAAATATTTTATTTATTTATTTTTAGAGAGAGGGGAAAGGAGGAAGAGAGTGAGATAAACATCAATGTGTGGGTTGCCTCTCACGTGTCCCCTACTGGGGACCTGGCCCGCAATCCATGCATGTGCTCTGACTGGGAATGTAACTGGTGACCCTTTGGTTTGCAGGCTGGTACTCTATCCACTGAGCCACACCAGCCAGGACTAAATATGTTTTATATAAGCCTCATGATTACCACAAAGCAAAAATTTATAGTAGGTATGCAAAATAAAGAGGAAGGAATCTAATCATACCACTATAGAAAATCGTCAAATCAAAAGGAAGAGAGCAAGAGAATAAGAAACAAAAAAATTCAAAACAACTGGAGAATAGTTAACAAAATGGCAATAAATAGATATGTATTGATAATTACTTTAAATGTAAATGGACTGTGTTTTCCAATCAAAAGAAATACTTAGAATTGTTGAATAATTGAAAAAATAAAAATCTCATATATATGCTACCTACAGGAGACTCACTTCACGTTAAGGACACACACAGACTGAAAGTTTAGTGATGGAAAATAACAGTCCTCCAAATGGAAACCAAACAGAAGCAGGAGTAGCTATACTTATAAAAAAGAAAATAGACTCTAATCTAAAAACTAAAAAGAGACAAAAATGTAATTATATAATGATACTTTGATCAATCAACCAAAAGGATGTACCATTTGTAAATTTTATGCATCCATATATACAAAGCAAATGCTAACAGACTTAAACAGAGAAAAACATGGCAATACAAGAAAATTAGAGAACTTCAATACCTCACTTTCAGTGATGGGTAGGTCATCCAGAAAAAACAAAATCCATAACAAAACACTAGATTTAAACTACATGTTAGAAAAGGCGGATTTAACATATACTTATAAAACATTTGATCCAATATTAGCAGTACACACATTTTCTCAAACATGTATGAAAAATTCTCCATGACATCATACATGAGGCCAAAAACAAGTCTTAATAAATTTAAGAAGATTGAAATCATATCAAGCACCTAGTTTGATCATAATGGTATTAAACTAGAAATCAATTACAAGAAAAAAACAAAATTTCACAGAGATGTGGAAATTAAACAACATGCTACTAAACAACCAATGGATCAAAGAATAAATCAAAAGAGAAATCATGAAATATCTTGAGGCAAATGAAAATTATGAAATGTTAAAGGTTCTTATCTCAGAAAAAAAGGGCAAAACAATGAACAGTAAAATGACAACAAATTCACAACTATCAACAACTGAGCCTAAAAAACAAAAATAAACTAAGCAAACAAATGGAACAGGAAGAGAACCACAGAAATGGAGATCCCATGGAGGGTTATCAGTGGTGAGGCGGAGGGGAGAGAATCGGGGGAAAGGTACAGGGAATAAGAAGCATAATTGGCAGGTACAAATACACAGGGCGAGGTTAAGAATAGTATAGAAGATGGAGAAGCCAAAGAACTTATGACCCATGGACATGAACAAGGGGGAGAGAATGGTTGTGGGAGGGGAGATGCAGGGCAGAGGGGGACAGAGGGGAGAAAAATGGTGCAACTTTAATAACATAATCAATAAAATATAATTAAAAAATTATGCACCAAAAATAATGGGATACACCACAAGCAGCTCTAAGAAGAAAGTTTATGGCAATGAAAGCCTACTCTAAGAAAAGAAAGACACATTTCCAACTTAATATATTGCTTGCTCTATGTTTTGCATTTTTAGTTACCCTATTTTCCATCTGTTCTTATCTCATTAATTTTTTATTATAAAATCCAATAGGGTAAACTTTTTTCTTGGAAATTCTCTCTAAATTACACTTGTTAAATATATTATAACACTAATGACAATAGCTATTACCATTAAACAGTGGCAGAGAATATTTGAAATATAAACTTCACAAGAACTAGGAATCTGTGCTATGTTCATAATATAGTCCACAAACTTTTTAAAAGTGTTTAACACATAGTACATGTCAGAAAATTTATTGACTAAATAGATTTTCTACAATATCCACAACTTGCAGGATTTTATTATCTTTACCTTACAGACACAAAAGTTAAGGCTCAAAGTGGTTAAATAACTTTCTAAGAGTAAAACAACTAGTGAGCGGAAGTGTGGAAATTCAAACCTAATTCTATCTTTCAATCAAACATTTCCCACCAAAAAAGGGGGAGAAGCTCAAATAGTCACTTAACTTTATACTTCAAAGACCTAGAAAAAGAACAAATGAAGCCCAAAAGTAGAAGGAAGGAAATAAATATCAGAGCAAAAAAAAGAAAAAGAAATAGAAACCAAAAAATCAATAAAACTAGGAGCTTTTTTAAAAAAAACTTTTATTTATTTATTTTTAGAGAGAGGGGAAAGGAGAGAGAATGAGAGAGAGAAATCAATGTATGAAAGATTGGTTGTCTCCCTCACACCCCTAAATGGTGACCTGCCCCATGAAGCAGGCATGTGCCCTGATCTGGAATCAAACAAGTGACCTTTTGGTCTACAGGTTAGTGCTCAGTCCACTGAGCCATACCAACCAGGTATATTTTTTATTTGAAAAAATAGACAAATCTCTCTCTCTCTCTCTCGTTCACTTTCTCTTTTTTTCTCTCTCTCTTTCCACTCCTCCCACACACACACAAGAAAAAGAAATAAAATAAAATTAGAAATTAAAGTGTAGAAAATATAGAGGATTATAAAATACCATTATGAAATATTTTACCCTTACAAATTGGACCACACAGAAGAAATTGATAAATTCCTAGAAATATATACAATATACAAAGACTGAATGAATCATAAAGTAATAAAAAATCTGAACAGATCAATTACTAGTAAGGAGATTGAATTAGTAATCAAAATCCACTCACAGAAATAAATTTTCAGGACCAGAGGCTTCACTAGTGAATGCTACTAAACATTTAAAGAAGAATTAATACTAATTCTTCTCAGATTCTTCCCCAAAAAATAGAAAAGAGAAGGACACTTCCAACTTTTTTTATAAAATAAGCATTACCTTGATACCAAACCACACAAGCATTCCATAAAAAATGAAAGACGCAGGCTAACAAACCTTATAAAAAAGGATACCATCCTAAACAAAATATTGGATAATAAAATTCAATCGTATATTAAAAGGATCATACACCATGATCAAGAAAGATTTATTTCAGGGATACAATAATGGTTCAATATCATAAATCCATCAATATAATATACCACATCAAGAAAATAAAGGATAAAAATCATATGATCATCTCAGTAGATGCAGAAAAGCATTTGACAAAATGCTAACATAACACTCAGTAGTGAAAAGATGAAAGTTTTTCTGCTAATAACAGGAAACATACAAGGATGCAAGTTTTGCCACTTTTACTCAACCTAATCCTGGAAGTCCTAGCCAGAGCAATTAGGCAAGAAAAATAATTGCAAGACATCTAAATCAGAAAGGCAAAAATTATATATTGAAAACCCTAAAGGTAGCACTAAAAATTATTTGAAATAATAAATTTAGTAAAGTTGCAGGATACAAAATCATACACAAAAAATCAGATGTGTTTCTATACACTAAAACCAATCTATCAGAAGAAGAATTTAAGAAAACAATCCCATTTACAATCATATCAAAAAGAATACAATATCTAGGAATAAATTTAATCAAGAAGTTGAAAGATCTGTTCACTGAAAACTAAGACAATGATGAAAGAAATTGAAGATGACACAAATAAATGGAAAGATATCCTATATTCATGGATTGAAAGAATTAAAATTACTAAAACATTCATACTACCTATAGCAATCTACAGATTCAATGTAACCCCTATCAAAATTCCAATGGCATTTTTTACAAAAATGAAAAAAGTAACATTAAAATTTTTACAGAATGACAAAACATCTAAAATAAAGAGAAAGAAGAACAAAGGGAGGCATCACAGTTTCTGATTTCAAACTATATTACAAAGCTACAGTAATAAAAAAGTATAGTATTAGCACAAAAACAGACATATTGATCAATGGAATAGAATAAAAAATGCAGAAATAAGTTCGCAAATATGTGGTCGATAGATTTTCAAAACAGGAGTAAAAAATATACAATGGGGAAAGAATAGTCTTTTCAATAAATCATGTTTCAAAAACTGGACCACTATATGGAAAAGAATAATAGTAGACTCCCATCTTATACCATACACAAATATCAACTCAAAATGGATTAAAGTCTTAAACATAAATGCTAAAACCAAAAAACTCATTGAAAAAAATAGGAGGGAAGCCCCTTGACTGCAGTCTTGGCAAAAAGTTTTTTTGGATTTGACACCAAAAACAAAGACAATGAAAGTAATAATGAACATGTGGGATGACTTCAAACTAAAAAGCCTCTGCATAGTGAAAAAATCTCTAAAAAATGAAAAGGCAACCTACAGAATGAAAGAAATGTTTGCAAATCATATATCTGAAAAGAAGTTAATATCCAAAAAACACAAAAACATATAACTCAATAACAAAGATACTAACAATATGATTTTAAAAATGGGCAAATGAACCGAATAGACATTTTTCCAAAGAAGACATTCAAATGACAAAGAGATACATGAAAAGGTGCTGAACATTGCTAATCATCAGGGAATTGAAATCAAAACCAAAATGAGATATCACCGCCCATCTGTGAGAATAGCTATCCACAGAAAGGCAAAAGATAACAAGTGTTGGCAAAAATGTGGAGACAGAGAAACCCTGTGTACTGTTGTTGGGAATGTAAATCAGTGCTGCCACTATGAAAAACATTATAGAAAAATCGATGCAGGAGGATTGAGAGGTGTATATCCAAAGAAAACAAAGTCACTATCTCAAAAAGATTTCTGCTCCTCCGTATTTACTGCAGTGTTATTTACAATAATCAAGACATGGAAATAATCTAAATTTATAGATGGGTGAAATGTAAAAGACAACGCATCAATACAATGGAATAGTATTCACCCATAAAAAGAAGGAATCCTACTGATGGTGACAACAGGAATAAACTTTGAGTGCATTTTGCTAAGTTAAATAAGTCAAACAGAGAAAAAATGACTATATGGCCTTATTCCTTTGTAGAATCTAAGAAACTCAACTCAGAAACAGAGAACAGATTGGTGGTCGGTCACCAGAGGCAGGGGATGTGGATGGAGAAAATGAATGAAGGTTATAGAAATGTACAAAATTCATGTTCAAGATAAGTTCTGGAGATGTATACAGACTGACTACAGTTAATAATACTGTTTTTGCATATTTGAAAGTTTCTAAGACTAGATCTTAAATTCTCATTACAAGAAAATAAATGTAACTATATGAGGTGATGATAACTATATGAGGTGAGGTAAGTTTACTATATGTTAAGTAAACTTATTGTGGTAATCATTTAGAAATATATACATATATCAAATTGTTATTTTGTACACTTTAAACTAATACAATATTATATGTCAATTCAAATAAAACTAAAAAATGTATTTCTTTGTTTTCTGTATTGTCTTTTTGAAATTATGGTCTCTATTGTTTCCTCTCAATTTTCCTGCATCAATTTTTCCACTTAAGTGTAGATATTTTCTGGCCAAAATCCTATTTCCTATATGCATTGTCTGGGTTTTTTCACCTGGTTCTAACCAGATATCTGGATTCCCTAAGTTAAAACTGATTGTCAGATGCCTATTGATTATTCATTCAGTTCTGGTAAAAGAGCTGGAAACAAGATGTATGGCTTATCTGTACCAGCATCAATTTTTGGTCAAAGGAATTTTTATACCGTTAGAAGGCATTTGTTAAAACTAGCTATTCAAGATAGTGTTCTATAACCATGAAATTTTCTACAGAATAAAGTAACTTACAGAAGACTGAAGTGCATGAAAGATGCCTGACCTTGCAGAAAACTACTGGGATCCACAGAAATGGCTCATTTTACCTCCCATTCTGTGTTTCATGTAACTATGACACTTTGCTTCCTTGAGGAGATAAGAAAATACCAAAAATTAGATTTGAGTGTCTGAGCTAAACTAAAACTCATGGGAGCTTTTCCTGGGTGCTCTTGGTGGTATGCTTTCTCTATCTTATAAAATCACAAAGAAGTAAGTACTTTACAATTCCCTTGAAAAGACAATGAATTATGAAAAATGTTATAAGAAATAAACAGGGGAACATTTGTGCCATTCTACCTTTTGTCTCAAATTATGCTTAATCATCATTATATTATGCCTTACAGATTATTTTTAATATATGGTTATTTTATAGATGAAAAATAAAAATAATATAAAATAACATTATAATCAGAATAGTAGCATTTTCCTTCTCCAGAATGTTCCAGTGAAGAACATATGACTGTCCCTAGATGATTGACTTCACTTCTACTGATGACTTAACAATATGTTTCATAATCATCTTAATTGTGAATGCCAAACCATAAGACTTGAGGGAGGAGAGCATGGGGAGTGTGTAGGAGTACACAGGAATGGGCCAGCCTGTAGGGTGCCCAGGGGTAGACCGCCCAGGCTTTCTGGCACACTGGGAGCCTATGACCTGGGCTTTCTAGGTGGACCACCACTGCTGCCCACCCCAGCATGATGGCAGCACAGAGTTGGGGAGGCTGTAGATCATCTCAGGACCTGTGAGCTACCAGGACGGCAAGAGAAGGCCTGGGAGATGTGGGCTCTAGAAATAGCACAGTAGAAACAGGCAGGTCTGAGGCTGAAGACCCCTGGAGAGAGCAGGGACAGCATGCCATCACCACCTTGTGTAATAGTACAGCTAAGGGGATCTTCCCAATGCCATCTTGGAAAGATTCAGAGAGAAACTTTATCTAAAATTGTAGGTGGTCTTGTAAGATGGTCAGACCTAATGGTAAGAGATTGTGTGATTTGGAGGGAGAAGGGGCACATGGAGAGCAGGCCCCCCAGGGACCCATGCTACAGCAAGGGGGCCATAGAGAAAAGGGAGTTGAGATGTACCCAAGGCTTGGCAGGGACCTTGGCATAGGCCTGTGCATGTTGGCAGGTCACAGCAGTTTTGCTAACCAAAAACTCAGTCATAGAACACACAGAAGGAGCAGGAAGACACAGTGCAACACAGCTCACAAGCAGAGGGCAGAACAGAGTGGAGAATTCAGGCTAAAATTCCAGTGAGGAAGCATCAGGCATAGGTGTTGAAGGCGGGAGCTGAATGCCTGAGATTCACTCTAGTCTGCCAGAGCCTTTCACAGACAGGCGAACCTAACCCCCACCTGCAGTATTACAGGCTCAGCAGAGCAACAAGGTCAGGCGGCCCAGCAGTTTCCTGCTGATGTATACATTTCCTCAGGGGAAAGAAGAAAAAGGTCCTGCACCAGACACTATGTTCTACACAGCTCCTCAGGCTCTGATTTACTAAATCCAGCAGAGCAGAGAAAATAGAGACAAGCATAACAAGACACTATCTTCTCTTCAGCAAAGGTATTTAATGTTTATTTATATCCTTCAAGTTTGGGCATAACATAGCATCAGGTTTTATAATATAGTTTATTTCAAATCTCATATATTGCTCTTCCTTCTCTTATTCCATACTACCTTCTTCCCCCTACTTTGTGTTTTTTGTTTTAAATTCTATTTTCCCTCTTGCTATGACTTGTTTCTATACCACACTATTAATATTGCTCCCCCCACCAGCCTCTCAAAACCGTTTGTGGCTGTCATTAGTCATCTCACATCCCTTCTCCTATTCTAAAATACCCTTTTTCTCTCTCCACCCTTACCAATCATTGCTCATAGGTAGTGAATAAGGTTGTTATTACAATTCTGCAATCTTTCTAGATAGTGACTATCTTTGCATTTCGAATCTCAAATTTCACTGTCCCTCTCCCCTAGTCCATTTTGCCTTCCTCCTTCCCTTTCATTTTTTTGTTTTAAATGTTAATTTTTCCCTGTCTTAGCTGGGTTTTCATTCCACACTCTTAGTATTCCTTCTCCCTCTATCCCCTCAAAATAACTTCTATTTCCTCTACACATCTCTTAAGCTCTTCTTTTTTTTCTTTGTGCTTTCTTATTCCACCTGTATAAGTCTTAGCTCATTTGTTGTTGATATCTCCATAGTAGAGATTTTTCTGCAATTATTGCTATATTATTTGAGATTTTATATATACATATATATGTGTGTATGTGTGTGTATATATATGCAAATATATATAATTTGTTGTGGTGGCGGTGGTGGTAGTGGTAATGGTCAGTTTTTCTCTCACTAGATATATACAAATATATGCATTTTCTTTAAATTTCAATTTTTACTTAATACTACATGCTTCTCCTCTCTTACTCCATTCCAACATCCCTGCTTCCTTTTTTTGCTGTTTCTCATATTTTAATCTTTCTTTGTTGTTTTTATTTCACTATAACTTTTATTAATATAGATGTGATTTTTTTCTTTCTCCCTGCCTTTTCCTCCCACCCCCCTTCACCCCAGCCCTTCCTGCCTCTCTCCCCATTTCCACCCCACCTTTTGATTGTCCATACATCCTTTATAATTGTTCCTATAAAGCCTTCACCCTTTTTCCCCATTATCCTCCTTCCTTTTTCAGTTACAAAGTAAATTTTATTTACTTTCCCACTTTGCCTTGTCTCTATTCCCTACTCTTATTATTGCCCTTCCCTCTACCCTCAGAAAATCACTTTTCTTTCAGTTAGTCATCTCATATTTGTTTTTCTTTTCTTATAATGGTCTTTGATGCAGACACCGGCCCACAGTGTCCACGTCATTATGGATGAAATGAGACATTCACACAGACTGTTGAGTCTGGTGGAGGAAAAGTGTCAGCATGCCTTTTCTCTTAAGGGGAGCAAAAGCCTTGGCCTCCGCCATGACAGGCCTTGTTTTCTATCTCTTGGCACATTACATGATGGTCCTCATTTACCACGCCCAGGTTCACTTTAGGTGGTTACCTCATACAGTAAACAAAGGAGCCAATGCTGCTAATCACATCACAGAAGAGGGATATTTGCAAATGAAAAGGCAAAAGTGGTTGAACAAGTTACACTCATCCTTGGAAGGTTTAGCATGAATTTTAGGAAGTTACTTTGCAGCAAATATCCTCAATTCAGGGTGAGGGAGTTTTAGCAAAAAGCAAGACTCATAGCAGACTAGGTACATTGCAGGCCTGATTCCCCAAGGGAAAACCTATCCATTGGGCATGGGTCCTGTGCATCTCCAAGTCGGAGCTGGGCCCATGCCATGCAGAACTATCTCCTACAGTCTTAATCTCCTTACACCTTTATTAATATTGGCACATTGGCTGTTGACAGTGTAATTGTGGGTGGAGTACAGCTTTGCAGGTGTGGGTCTGTTTCCTGGGGTGCTTGCTTTTTGTTCTGGCAGGACTTGTACAACAGCAAACAAGACATGGAGGGTAGAGTGACTCTCAGTCAGTCAGCCAGAGGGAAGAACCCACCAAAGAATGACCCAACAACCAAAACCCAATTACATCCCCATAAAAGGCATAAAGGGCTACACAAGAGAATCAAGTGCAACTGATAAAGGAGACTGCACCACAGAGTCACTAACCAGAGACGATCACACCACAAACACAGGGAGTCAAAACAGATAAATCTAACAGGCAGAAAAAAACAAGAAGAGTCAGCTGAAAGGGGGAGACAAAGAAACAACACCAAATCAAAAGGAAAGGAGGAATCCCCAGAAAGACTGCTAAATGAAATTGAGGCAACCAAACTATCAGACATCAAGTTCAAAATAATGGTTATGAGGATGCTCAAGGAGCTCAGTGAGAACTTCAAAGAACTCCAGGAAAGCTTAAAGGAACTTACTGTAAACTACACCATCATGAGAAAGGACACTGAAACTATCAATAAGAGATGGGAGGAAATGAAAAATACAATACAGAAGAAAGAAATAAAAGCAGGTAAAATGAAGCAGAGGATAAAATCAGCAAGCTGGAGGACAAGGTAGAAAGAAATTCCCAGACAGAGCAAAAGAAATTTTAAGACTCAGAAAGAATGAAGAGGGGGTAATGGAGCTGCAGAACAACATGAAACATAATAATATCTGTATAATAGGGATATCAGAAGGAGAAGAAGAGGAAAAGGGATAGAAAACTGTTGGAAAAAGGAATGATAGAAAACTTCCTAACTTGATGACAGAAATCACACGAGTCCAGGAAGCACAGAGGGTCCCAATCAAGACAAACTCAAAGAGGCCCACTCCAAGATACATCACAATTAAAATGGCAAAATTCAAATACAAAGAGAGAATCTTAAAGGCAGCAAGGGAGAAACAAAAAGTAACATACAAGAGAGCCCTGATAAGGCTAGCAGCTGACTTCTAAACATGTATATTATAAGTCAGAAGTGAATGACAAGGAATATTCCCAGTGCTGCAAAGCAAAGGTCTGCAACTAAGACTACTCTATCCAGCCAGGCTCTCAATTAAGATGGAAGGCCAAATGAGGAGCTTCCCAGACAAAAGAAGGCTGAAAGAATATTCCTTCATCAAACCAGTATTGTGAGACATACTAAAGGGACTGCTTTAAGAAGAGAAAAAAGAGAGTAAATATAAATGGATTAAATGTTCCAATCAAAAGACATAGGGTAGCTGAATAGATAAGAAAACATGACCCACACATGTTGCCTATAAGAGACCCACCTCAGAACAAAGGACCTACACAGACTGCAAGTAAAGGGTTGGAAAAATATTCCAAGCAAATGCACAGAAAAAAAAATGCTGCAGTAGCAATACCTATATCAGACAAAATAGACTTCAAAACAAAACCCATAAAAAGAGACACTAAAGGACACTTCATAAACTCAATCCATCCAGAAGACATAAACATTATAAATATATATACACCCAACATAGGAGCACCCAAATACATAAGGAAAATCTTGGAGGACTTCAAGAAAGATATTGGCAGCAGCAGAATTATAGTAGGGGATTTTAACACCCCACTGTCAAAAATGGGCAGATCTTCCAAAGAAATAACAAAGATATTGTGGCACTGGACAGCAAACTAGATCAAATGTACTTAACTGATATATGTAGAGCCCTTTATCCCAAAGAAGCAAAATACACATGCTTTTCAAATGCACACGGAACATTTTCAAAGATAGACCACATGGTAGGTCACAAAACAAGCCTCAACAAATTCAAGAAAATTGAAATCATATTAAGCATTTTCTCAGATCACAATGACTTAAAACTAGAAATCAAACTAAATGAAAAAACTCAAAAACACTCAAATTCATGGAGATTGAGTAGCATATTGTTAAACAATGAATGGGTTAACAATGAAATCAAGGAAGAAATAAAAAAATGTGTGGAAATGAATGAAAATGAACACACAACAGACTAAAACCTGTGAAACACAGAGAAGGCAATCCTGAAAGAGAAATTCATAGCAATACAAACCTACCCAAAAAAGGCAGAAATATTTCAAATAAATAACCTAACCCTACAACTACAAGAACTGGAGAAACAACAATAAACAAAACCTAGAGCAAGTAGAAGGACAGAAATAATCAAGATCAGAGCAGAATTGAATAACAGAGACTAAAAGAACAATTCAAAGGAACAATAAATTCAAGAGCTGGTTCTTTGAAAAGATAAATTAAATTGACTTATCAATTTCTTGACTCATCAAGAAAAAAAGAGAGAGGAACCAAATAAAGAAAATCAAAAACAAAAGGGGAGAATTACAACTGATAATACAGAAATATAAAGGATCATAAGGAATTATTATGAAAAACTGTATGCCAAGAAATTCAAAAACCTTGGCAAAATGGACAAATTTCTAGAAAAATATAATCTTCCAAAACTGAATCAGGAAGAAGCAGAAAGCCTGAATAGGGTAACAGATAGTGAAATTGAAGCAGTGATCAAAAATCTCCTGACACACAAAAGCCCTGGGCCAGATGGTTTCACAGGTGAATTTAACAAAAGATTTAGAGAACTAACTCCTATCCTACTCAAACTATTCCAAAAAAATCCAAGAAGAAGAAAGACTCCCAAACTCCTTTTATGAGGCCAGCATTATCCTAATTCCAAAGCCAGATAAACACACAACAAAGAAAGAAAAGCATAGGCCAATATTGCAGATGAACAAAGATGCTAAAATTCTCAACAAAATATTGGCAAACCGGATCCAGCAATATATTTATAAATTAGAACACCAACTTACAACATAAACAAAAATAAAATCAACATTGATAAAAGACTTAAATATAAATCATGACACCATAAAAGTCCTAGATGAGAACATAGGCAGGGAAATTTCAGATATCCCATGCAAAAATGTTTTCACCAATATGTCCCCTACTGCAAGGGACATAAAGGAAAGAACAAACAAACAGGACCATATCAAATTTAAAAACTTATGCATGGCTAAAGAAAATAGCAGCAAAATGAAAAGGGAACCAACTGTAAGAGAAAACATATTCGCCAATGATACCTTGGACAAGGGTTTGATTACCAAAATATATAAAGAACTCATATGAGTCCACAACAGGAAGACAAACAATTCTTTTTTAAAATATATTTTATTGATTATGCTATTAAAGTTGTTCCGTTTCCCCCTTCACTCCCCTCCACCCTGTACACCCTCTCCCACCCACATCCCCCTCTTTAGTCAAGTCCATGTGTCATACTTATAAGTTCTTTAGCTTCTACATTTCCCATACTATTCTTACCCTCCCCCTATCTATTTTCAACCTACAATCTATGCTACTTATTCTCTGTACCTTTTCCCCCTCTCTCCTCCTCCCATTCCCCTATTGCTAACCCTCCATGTGATCTCCATTTCTGTGGTTCTGTTCCTGTTCTAGTTGTTTGATTATTTTCTTTTGGTTTTGCTTTAGGTGTGATTGTTAATAATTGTGAGTTTGCTGTCCTTTTACTGTACATGTTTTTTCTTTATCTTCTTTTCTTAGATAAGTCCCTTTAACATTTCATAAAATAAGGGCTTGGTGATGATGAACTCCTTTAACTTGACCTTATCTGAGAAGCACTTTATCTGCCCTTCCATTCTAAATGAAAGCTTTGCTGGATAGAGTAATCTGGGATATAGGTCCTTGTCTTTCATGACTTGGAATACTTTCCAGCCCCTTCTTGCCTGTAAGATCTCTTTTGAGAAATCAGCTGACAGTCTGATGGGAACTCCTTTGTAGGTGACTGTCCCCTTATCTCTTGCTGCTTCTAGGATTCTCTCCTTCATTTTTACCTTGGCTAATGTAATTATGATGTGCCTTGGTGTGTTTCTTCTTGGGTCCAACTTCTTTGGGATTCTCTGAGCTTCCTGAACTTCCTGGAAGTCTATTTCCTTTGCCAGAATGGGGAAGTTCTCCTTTATTGTCTGTTCAAATACGTGCTCAATCTGTTGCTTTTCCCCTTCCCCTTCTGGTACCCCTATAATTCAGATGTAGGAACATTTAAAGAAGTCCTGGAGGTTCCTAAGCTTCTCCTCATTTTTTTTTAATTCTTATTTCTCCATTCTTTCCTGCTTGATTGTTTTTATCTTCCTTCCGGTCCACTCTATTGTTTTGAGTCCCAGTTTCTTTCTCATCACTATTGGTTCTCTGTGCATTTTCCTTCATCTCTTTTATGGTAACCTGCATTTTCTTGTCTAATTTGTGCCCAAAATCAACCAATTCTGTGAGCTTCCTGATCACCAGTGTTTTGAACTGTGCATCTGATAGATTGGCTATCTCTCGGTCGCTTAAAATGATGAGTCCTGGGGCATTGATCTGTTCTTCTGTTTGAGACATGTCTCTCTTTTTTTAGGGGGGTAGGGGGGGAGGTCTGGTTGTTCCAGTTATGGTGAAGGGCAGAGCCTTAGGTGTTCACCAGGGCTGGGCACCCCAGTTGCTAGATTGTGACATTGTATGTGGGGGTGGGGGTGGGGGGGAACAATGGTGGTAGCTCCGTTCTCCTGGGACCTCAGTCCCTTCTCTGGGATCCTGGGTTGTGCACTCTGCCCTGGTCCACAATCACCACCTCACTGGGTCTGCCAGCTGCCACTTGCATAGTCAGGGTCCACCGCTGTGATCTTGCGTGCCCCAGATGCCTTATGCACTCCCGGTTGCCTTATGCACCCAGTTCTCCCTGTTCTCTGCATGCCCCAACCCGTTCCCGTCTTCTCCTCTCCACCCCTCCTACTGGTCTGGATGAACGGGTCTACTTCAACTTCTTGGCTGTCTGACTTCCATCCAGATAAATTCTCTTTCAGTTCTGGGTGTTATTCTGCCTCTAAGTTGTTGTTCTAATCTTGGTTGTGTGTGGAGGTACGGTGTGTCCACCTATGCCTCCATCTTGCCAAAGACAAATAATTCAATTAAAAAATTGGCAAAGGAAATTGGACCCAAGGAGGAACACACCAAGGCATATCATAATTAAGTAACCCAAGACTATAGATAAGGAAGGAATCTTAAAAGCAGCAAGAGAAAAAGAGATAGTTACCTACAAAGAGTGCCCATAAGACTATCAGCTGATTTCTCAAAAAAAAACCTTGCAGGCAAGAAAGGGCTGGAAAGAAATATTCAAAGTCATGAAAGGCAAGGACCTATATCCAAGATTACTCTATCCAGCAAAACTACCATTTAGAATAGAAAGGCAGATAAAGTGCTTCCCAGATAAGGTCACATTAAAGGAATTCATCATCACCAAGACCTTATTATATAAAATGTTAAAGGGACTTATCTAAGAAAAGAAGATCAAAGCTATGAACAGGAAATGACAACACACTCACAACTATTAACAACTGAACCTAAAAAACAAAAACTAAGGAAACAACTAGAACAGAAACAGAATCACAGAAATGGAGATCACATAGAGGATTATCGGTGGAGAAGGAGAGTGGGGGGAAAGGTAGAGTGAATAAGAAGCATAATTGGTAGGCACAATGTAGACAAGGGGAGGTTAAGAATAATATAGGAAATGGAAAAGCCAGAAAACTTATATGTACAATCCATGGACATGAACTAAGAAGGCAGAATGCTGGATGGAGAGGGGTGCAGGACAGAGGGGGATAAAGGATAGAAACAAATGGGACAACTGTAATAACATAATCAATAAAATGTACTTCAAAAAAGGGGCGGCAAAGGACCTAAACAGACACTTTTCCAAGGAGGACACACAGAGGGCCCATAGGCATATGAAAGGATGCTCAACACCACTAGTCACCAGAGAGATGCAAATTAAAACCACAATGAGATATCACCTCACACCGGTCAGATTGGCCATCACTAACAAATCAACAAATAACAAGTGCTGGTGAGGTCGTGGAGGAAAGGGAACCCTGTTGCTCTGTTGGTGGGGATGCAGACTGGTGTAACCACTGTGGAAAACGGTATGGAATTTCCTCAGGAAACTAAAAATGGAACTGCCTTTTGATCCAGCATTTCCACTGCTGGAATTATACCCTAAGAACCCTGAAATACCAATTCAAAAGAATCTATGCACCCCAGTGTTTGTAGCAGTGTTGTTTACAAAAGTCATGTGCTGGAAACAGCCTAAGTACCTGAGTGGATCAAAAAACTTTGATACATTCACACAATGGAATACTACACAGAAGAAAGAAAGAACTACTCTTCACAACAGCATGGCTGGAACTGGCAAGTATTAAACTAAGTGAAATAAGCCAAGTAGTTAAAGAAAAATACCACATGATCTCATCTATAAGTAGAACCTAATGAACAATACAAACCAGAAAGCAAAAAAGAACCAGAGACATGGAAATAAAGAACAGCCTGACAGGGACCAGAGTGGGGAGGGGAGGATAACAGGGGAAAGGAGAGCAACATGTACAAAGGACCCATAGGACAAGGACAATAGGGAGGGGATTGTCTTTGTGAGCAGAGGTTGGATGGTACAGGGAGAGCAACCCAGTTATAAATGGGGACAACTGTAACTGAAAAATAAAAAATTTTTTAAAAATAAAAAAAAAAGCCATAAGACTTGGAAGCCTATATTAGCAAATGAAAACTTGGAGTACTATGTTAGAAAAAAACTTCTTTTTAAAGCCAGAATTCTCCTAGACCTATGATGTCCTAGTAAATCTTTCAATAAATCTAGGCTCAACAATACCCTAGACAGTTCTTAACCCCTAGATTGGAGAGAGTAACACAAAAGTCCATCACCTAATAATAGGGATTCCTATGCTATGAGCTAAAACCTCTGGGAAAACTGCAGTTTTCCCTCCTCCCCAAATCAATATACCTAGGAAACCCCAGGGGACACTAGACACTTAGTAAGTTAGGTTGTCACTTGTAATTAACTAGAATTTATTAGCAAAATAACTAGCTCAGCCAAGAAGACTTTTACTCATTGTCTGATTTAATTATATTATCAGTGAAAACTATATCATGTAAGTGGTTATAGCACTTATTTTCTTTTTATGATCCCCTATGTAACTTTTATGTTGCGGGTGACTGCAAACAATACCAGGAACAAGGCCAACGTCTTTCAAACACCTGATCAATCTTAGCACTCGTAAGATTAACTCCATAGAATATTGTTTACTGCCCACTGATTGCTATAGTCATACTGCTATAGTCATACAGCATACTATGACTATAGTTGCTATAGTCATACAACACAGTCATACTGCTCTGCTGATTGCAGCCCCTGGACCACGACTGCCCCCTAAGTGTAATGGTTCTCACCCTCCGAGATGGAATCACAGTCAACTTTTGTTCTCATCTGTGTCTTCTTTCTAGGCTTAAACAGCTCAAGTTAATGGCTTTGTGTCTTCAGAATCTTAGGATCTTGCCTTTATTTCCACTCTGACAGGTACACAGTGAAGGTTGTTGCTAATCAGGCTTCTTCATACTCTATTTCCCCTTCACAAATTCTCAGCTTAGAGAAGAGGTTTGACTTAACAAGTAATGCATTGTCTTCTACTTTGTGTAATTTGACTTCCTATGATCTAATGATATCAACTGTCCCAGGTTGCTATTACAATGGCTCTGGGTCAAATATGTTATCTTACAGTTGATATGACAGCTTATGACATTAAATTTTAAGTCATTTAATGAAATAAGATTTAAGATTAAAATTAGTTTTGCATATGCTATGTTCCTTCAGATAAAATTAAACTACAACCACCTGGTCGAAATGTAAAAAATGTACTATTGGCTCAGTTATAGACCTAACCTTGAGGCTTCACCTCAAGAACTGATATCAAAAATCACTTATGACATATGTTGGCACAGTGGTAAAGGTACAAAGAGAATTATTTAAAAGCCAGCTTTCTTTAGGACTTTAGAGTTTAAAATATTATAACAGATTCTAACAACACAGTACTTAGAAAATAATATGCATATATATAAAATTATATATAAATATATGTAGGCATACATATTGATTATAAGCTCAATGAATGAAAGGATCTTTATATGTGATTATGTGTGAATATATATGTGTATGATTATAAATATATGAGGTCTGTCAGAAAAAGTCTAACCAGTATTAATGTAACAAGAACAGTTTACACAACATCAATGGAACCTGGCAGCCAAGGAGAGTAGACTAGAATGTGCATGCATGAACAATGATGACTTTACTAGTCAGTGGGGGCGTGGACACCCATTGAGTGAGCATGTGTACTGTGTGGCTGTTGCATTTAAAATTACTGAACTATTAGAGCAACAAATCTGCATCAGATTTTGTGTGAAGCTTGAACATTCCTCTGTGGAAACCATTTGGATGATTCAGAAGGCCTCAGCTATGGACAACTGGTGATTGGCAGCTTCATCACGATAACAAGTCCACTCATGCATCATACCTCATGCAGAGTTTTTTGGTGAAACATCAAATCTCCTAGGTGACTCAGTCCCTCTATGGCACAGATTCGGCACCTTGCAACTTCTGGTTTTTCCCAAAACTACAATCACCTTTGAAAGGGAAGAGATTTCAGACCACTGATGAGGTTCAGGAAAAGAGAAAAGGGCAGCTGGTGGCGACTGTGCAAACTGTGTGAGGTCACAAGGTACTACTTTGAAGGGGACTGAGGCATCATTGTCGTATGTACAATGTTTCCTATATCTTGTATCATCTTCAATAAATTCCTCTATTTTCCATGTTATATGGCTGGGTACCTTCTTGTCAGACTTTGTATTTATTTTTGACTCACATAGGCTCTGGATGCAACAAGGCAAGAATCAGCCTAAAATTCTCCATCCTTGACAATGTTTACTAAATCCTGCCAAACCAGGCTATATCAAAGCACTGAAATGGAACTAAAAGATATCAATAAAAAAAAAAAAACTGAGAAAAGCCCAAAAGTCCATAAACAAAGATAAAAATGTGAGAAGAAAGGAAGAAACTTACAGAGCTGTTTGTGCAATACCATTTCTCATTCTTCAGTTACTTTTAAATCTCCTTTGCAGAACACATTACCACTATGACCATTTTCTCTACTCTGCTTATTCTGTCCCTGCCCTATTGTATTGGTCAATATGTGTCCATTCATCTTTGTCTTTTTTTAAAGCTAGAAAGAGCAAGATTTAGTCAGTCTAGATTTTGACTTACCCTCACAACAAACCACATGAGTGTGGAAACACCACTAATTCTACTTGGTTGCCTCATTTTAAAAAGTTGTTTGAGTTTAATCAGGAGTTCTCTATATTGGAGGGGGGTGGTAAATTCCTTTTATTTGCTAAAATCACAAGGATCATGAGGATAATGGGGGGTATGTCTCTGACTTAGTTGAAGTGAAGTGAAGAACAAAGGTCTGACTGCTAGAATCATGGTGAATGCTCCTGGTTCCAGAGCCAGAAAAACTGGAGTTTGAATCCTTACTTCCCCATTTATGCATGATATGACACTGGGCAATTACATACGTTCAAGTAGCCTCACCTTCCTCTTCCATGAATGTGAATGATAATAGGGCTGACTCAATAGGGATATTATGATGCAATACATGGAAGAGAAAAGGCACTCAACATTTACCAGTGTAAATATTTAAATGAGGTCTACTGGTCAATGGCTATAGAATAGTGGAAAGAACAGTGAAGTACAAATAAATCTATGGACAGAATTTCAAATTCTTCTTTGGTCACTTGGCCACTGTGGTATCTTGATTGAGTGACTTACCCTAACAATTCCTCATCTACAAAATATGATTAGAATAAAAGTTTTAAGGTATCTTCCAATTTTAAAATACTATAATTATCTTACCTGTTATTATTTTTTAAAAAGTCTAAATACTGTGGGATTCCATAGTAGCTGAATCTTACTGTACTATGATTCAGCACCAAGACTTATCATAAGAACTCCACAATCCAATCTTACAATAACACATATTTTCCAAAAAAAGATTCTATTTTAAAATATTAATTATCATCACATGTTACATTTTAGATTCACCATGATTCTGCCAGGTTGATTCAATAATTTTATTTAAAATAACAAGAAATAGTTCATTATTAAAGATGTATCTTGTTACCTTTGATACCATATAATTAAGGGGAATTAAAAAAAGGGAAAAATACAACTACATTACCCTCACTGGTGTGGCTCAGTAGGTTGAGCATCATCCAGCACAGCAAAGGGTCACTGGTTGGATTCCAGTCAGGGCACATGCCTGGGTTTCTGGTGCAGTCCCTGGTTGGGCCGTGTGCAAAAGGCAAACAATTGATATTTCTCTTTCTTTCTCCTTGCCTTTCCTTCTCCATAAAAATAAATAAAATCTTTTAAAAATATATAACTACATTAAAAGCATCAATATAGCACATAAAGTTGCATGTATTTCACTATACACTTTTTACCTAGAAGTCTTTATACTGAATTTAAATTTTCCTTATATTTATGTTTGCCATATAATTAAATAAATGAGTATATTTATATAGTCAATAAGCCATAAAAAATTGAATGTCCAGTAACTTCAGATTAAATTACCTCTGTGCATATTATAGAGGTATAGGTGTGTGAGTGTGTGTAATATGTACACTTATATATGCATAAGATATATTAGAGAGATATAATATGTTATCATATATTATATGAAATAATACAGAGCCAGGAAAAAGTAGATTTACAAAACATAGAGTTTATACTTTTACTATTATTTATAAATTATTGAATTATGTTTCCATACAAACAACTGTAAACCTACCTTTACCCTACCCTGTATATTATAAATTATATTTAGTATAATAAAATATACTTGTATATTATAGAGATAGAAATTCATGCTCTAATCTGTACACACATACAAGGTCTTCAGCCTTGCTAAAAAAATAATCTGGAAGCAAAAAGATATAATCGCCCTAAAATCTGCCAACCATGAAAAAAATAATCCACTTAGTAATTAATATTAATTTGAAAAGTTCACTGTCATTTTCTAATAAGTTTGCAGAAAAGCCACTGAATTCACAAGGTTCTAGCAGTTACTGAAATCACAAAGAACCCACCTCAGTGTGTCCCTGTCTCCAGTTTCTTTTCCTTGTTCCTTTCCTTCACTTTTTCTTTTTGTAATGTTGTATGTATTTGTTCTCTGTTGATGCACAATAAATTACCAAAATTTTATCACCTTAAAAAAGTACACATCTATTATCTTACAGCTTCTTTGAGTCAGGAGTCAGACAAAAGAGCTTAGATGGGTCCTCTGCTCAGGCTTTCCCAGGTTCTCATGTAAAATCACAACTAGGTAATATTTTGTATCCAGGATAATTTTGGTTTTTATTTTTTAAGTATATTTTATTGATTATGTTATTACAGTTTTCCCATTTGTTTATCCCCTTTGTCTCCATCTGTCCTGTACCCCTCTTCTTCCAGCATCCCCCCTCTTAGTTCATGTCCATGGAATGTACGTATAAGTTCTTTGGCTTCTCCATTTCCTATACTATTCTTAACCTCCCCCTGCCTATTTTGTGCCTACCATTTATGCTTCTTATTCCCTGTACATTTTCCCCCATTTTCCCCCTCTCTTCTTCCCCACTAATAACTCCCCATGTGATCTTTATTTCTGTGATTCTCTTCCTGTTCTAGGTGTTTGCTTAGTTTTTGTTATTTTTTAGGTTAGGTTATTAATAGTTATAGTTTGTTGTTATTTTACTGCTCATAGTTTTGGATCTTACTATTATTTGATAAGTCCCTTTAATATTTCACATAATAAGGGCTTAGTAATGATGAACTCTCTTAACTTTATCTTATCTGGGAAGCACTTTATCTGCCCTGCAATTCTAAATGATAGTTTTGTTGCATAAAGTAATCTTGGATATGTGTCCTTGCCTTTCATGACTTCAAATACTTCTTTCCAGCCCCTTCTTGCCTGTAAGATTTCTTTGAGAAATCAGCTGATAATCTTATAGGAGTTCTTATGGCAACTCTTTGTAGGTAACTCTCTCTTTTTCTCTCACAGCTTTTAAGATTCTTTCCTTATCTTTAATCTTGGGTAACTTAATTGTGATGTGCTTTTGTGTGTTTCTTCTTTTAACCAACTTTTTTTTGACTCTCAGAGTGTCCTGCCCTTGCATGTTTATTTCCTTCACCACGTTGGAGAAGTTTTTCTTCATTACTTGTTCAAACAAGCTTTCAATTTCTTGCTCTTCCTCTTCTCCTTCTGGTACCCCTATGATTTGGGAATTGGAATGTCTAAGTTATCCTAGAAGTTCCTCAGCCTCTCCTCATCTTTTAAAATTCTTGTTTCTTCATTCTGTTCCGGTTGAATGTTTATTTCTTCCATTTGTTCTAAATCATTGATTTGAGTCCCAGTTTCCCTCCCTTCACAGTTGGTTCCCTGTATATTTTACTTTATTTCACTTTGCATAGCCTTCATTTCTTTCTTTATTTGGCAATTGTACTCAATCATTTCTGTGAGCATCCTGAATACCAGTGTTTTGAACTCTGCATCTGATAGGTTGGCTATCTCCTTGTCACTTAGTTCTTTCTCCAGAGTTTTGATCTGTTCTTTCCTGATATGAAAGAACAGATCATATTTCTTTGTCTTAGTGCACCTGTTATGTTGTAAGGAATGGAGGCATAGGTATTCATCAGGGTGGGACTATCCAGATGGCTGTGTTGTGATGCTGTCTTGTGGGGCAGGGGTCAGAGCAGGAACGATGCCACTTGCTAGCTTGCATGGTTCTCACACCACTTTCCATCACTTCACTCATTTCCCACAAGTGTATTATGCCCTTTCATGTGCTTATTCCCAGGTAGGTGGGCTTTTGTACATTCTAAGATACTGTGGGCCTCTCCAAGGGACTCTCTTATGACACTGGGAGCTGCAATCCCCACAGGTTTTTACAGACAGAGGTTTTGAGGCTTTATTTCCCTGCACTGGGACCCTGGGTTGCGTGGTTTGTCTTGCTCCCTACTTGTTCCTCCTGGCTTATCTGCACTCCAATGTAGTACCGTCCAATCTACCAGCCCCTGACTTGTCTCACATCCTTTCTACCCTGCCTTTCTGTTTCCATCCCTCCTACCAGTCTGGATGAATATTTTTTCTTTAACTCTTTGGTTGTTGGACTTCCATACAGTTTGATTTTCTGGCAGTTCTTGTTGTTTTTTGTTTTTAAATTTGCTGTTTTAAAAATCCCTGTTGTGGTTTTGCGAGGAAGGGAATTGTATCTACCTATGTCTCTATCTTGGCCAGAACTCTCACTTTGGTTTTTGCAAGAATACACTTTTTTTGTGGCTATTGAAAGATACCTTCATGTCCATAGCTCCCTGCTATATGGCCCTCTCCATAAGCAGTTCACAGCCTAGTTGCATGCTTCTTCAAAGCCCACAGAAAACACTCTGACTCCATCCTGCTAACACAGAAACTTACTTAATATAATATAACCATAGGAGCACCATTCCATCTCCTTTGCAATATAATGTAACCTATCAAGGGAATGGCCTTTTCCACAAGGATGTGATTCTATGGTAGTCTACCTAGGGTGTGTGTACCATACTGCATAGTAGTAATTGGTAAAAAGTCCTTTTCAAAGATCACTAGTCATTCTGACTGGTGTGAGGTGATATCTCATTGTGGTTTTAATTCACATTTCTGTAATGATTAGTGATGTTGAGCATCGTTTCATGTCTGTTGGCCATCTGTATGTCCTCTTCGGAGAAGTGTCTATTTAGGTCATTTGCACATTTTTAATTAGATTGTTTGGAGGTTTTTTGGTGTTGAGTTTTATAAGTTCTTTATAAATTTTCAACAAATAACAAGTGCTGGTGAGGATGTGGAGAAAGGGGAACTCTTTTGCACAGGTGGTAGGAATGCAGACAGGTATAGCCACTGTAGAAAGCTGCAGTAGATACCTCAAAAAATTAAAAATGAATCTGCTTTTTGAACCAGTGATCCCATTTTTGGGAATTTATCCAAAGGAATCCCAAACACTAATTCAAAAGAACATAAGCACCCCTCTATGATCATTTCAGCATTATTTACAATCTCCAAGATATGAAGGCAGCCCAAGTATCCATCAGTAGGTAAGTGGATAAAACAACTATGGGACATTTACATAATGGAATACTATTCAGTTGTAAAAAGGAAGATAATTTTATCCTTTGCAACAGTATGGATGGACCTGGAGAACACCATGCTAAGTGAAATAAGCCAGTCAGAGAAAGACAAATGCCATGTGATTTCACTCATATGTGGAATCTAATTAACAAACAACTAACAAGTGAAATAGAGACAGATTCATACTTAGAGATCCAATAGCACCTCATGTGAATTTATAAAAGTATGATTAAAATAAATTGAATATGTAATTATAAAACTAACCCTCACTGGAGACAATATGACCAAATAAAAGTGTAAATGTGTTTTCTGACAAAAAATAATACAGCTAACAAATAGTGGGCAAGAAAAGCAGAGTGTATGGGATACATAAGTTCACTTCTCACAGTACATGAGTTGGTATAAGAGATTATCATACCTAAATAAATTTTGAGGGACATCCTGGCCTGCATGGCTCAGTTTGTTGGGCAACATACTGTGAAGTGAAAGGTCATTGGTTCAATTCCTGGTCAGTGCACATGCCTTGGTTGCGAGCCTGGGCCTCAGGTAGGGGCATGCAAGGGGCAACCAACTGATGTTTCTCTCATATCGATGTTTCTCTCCCTCTCTTTGTTCCTCTCTTTCCTACCCTCTAAATAAGTAAGCAAAATCTTTTTTAAAAATAAATTCTGAGGGAAAGAAAGGGAACAATAAAGAAGAAGTTACTAGCTAATTTCATTATTGTTACATAATGAAAGTGGTAGATAGTATCAATAAAAGAATGTACTAAATGTATATATTAAGATAACTATTAGAAAAAACACAAGCCTTCAGTAAATACTAAATAAATTGGCATATACCCAAATTAATCACAAATGATTCGTATCAATTCCTAGGATAAACTCCAAATAAATCAATAATATCAAAATATAAACTAAAATAATAAAAGAACTGGAAAATTTGGATGAATTTGTTTTCTATCCTAAGAAAGAGAAACACTTTCATTCTAATCTATCTGTCTATCCATCCATCAATAAAGGAACTATATACAAAAAATCAAAGGAATACAAACCCTATAATGTTACTCTTTAATATGGAACATCTATATATACTCAAACTTTTTCCATTAATATAATTTTCCCATGTATGTATTTTCTATCACTAGCAATATACTTATAGGGTCCAGATTGTGCTTTCTAAATATTATTTCCCACTAAAAGAAATGAATAATCTTAGGAGAAATGGCTGATACTAGGTCTGTGGTACAAAATATATCAGGTGATCTTAGGTCATTATATCTAAAGAGTATAGGAATCAATTTAATGTGACTTCCACTGGCCTAACTTACATGATGAGATTGAGCATTGGAAAGTACAGGCACACCCCAGAGATACTGCAGGTTCAGTTCCAGGCCTCTAAGATACAACAAATATTATAATAAAGCAAGTCACACAAATTTTTTGGTTTCCCACTATGTTTACACTATACCATAGCCTATTAAATGTGCAATAGCATTATGTCTAAAATAACAATGTATATACCTTAATTTAAAACACCCTATTGATAAAAAAAAATTCTAACCATCATCTGAACCTGTTGGAAAAAATGGTGCCAATAGACGCTGGACACAGTGTTTCCACAAGCCTTCAGTGTGTGAAAATCTCAGTATCTGCAGAGCCCAGCAATGCAAAGTACAATAAAACCAGGTAAGCCTGTGGAAAGATTGTACTGAAGTGAAACACCAGATATAATAAAATTTTTAAATAAAAATAATATTTTAAAAACCAATTAGATACTGTTATACAACTTACTCACTTAAAATAGATTTTTTAAGAGAAAAAGAAAAGACATCTTATTTTTCATATTAAAATGTTAGGCAAATAACTCCTCTCTCCTTCAGAGAAGAGTTACAACTAATAAATGCAAATAAAATCATTAAATTAGAAAATCATTTTGGTCCTGGCTGTTGTAGCTCAGTGGATTGAGTGCAGGCTATAGACTGAAGGGTCACTGGTTCAATTCCTAGTCAGGGCATATGCCTGGGTTGTGGGCCAGGTCCCCAGTGGAGGCCACATGAGAGGTTACCACACATTGATATTTCTCTCCCTCTCTTTCTCCCTCCCTTTCCCTCTCTGAAAATAAATAAATAATTAAATGAAATCTTTAAAAAAAAAGAAAATCATTTTGCAGACTAATTAATGATAAATGGGGAAATAATCAATGGATTGTTAAATTACTAGGTAAAAAGTTGATGGGAACCTTTTAAAGGAGAAATCAGGCTGTTACCACTTGAAGGTGAGCATAAGTACAAGTGAAACAAGCAGACACTTTGTGCCTCCCACTATGGTATGCTGGGAAGTACAGAATCCCGGCCTATGGGAATATGTCATCACAATTAAATCTGAATCTAATTGTCTCCATAGTACATATAGGAGATAGCAGAACAAGGTAAGTGACACCACAAGAAAATGATCAGCTAGAGCCAACTGGACATTCTATAAGATAAAAAGTTCAATTTCTCCAACTAAAGTTTGGCATGGAGAACAAAGGGTAAATACACTTAAGAGACAGAAAAATCAAAAGCAATGTGGCATCTTCCTTGAATCCATTTTCAAACAAATGGCAAAAAAAAAATCTCTGAGACAATGAAAAAAAACTTCAACATAAATTAGGCATTAAGTAGAATTAGTTAATTATTAATATTGTTAGCTATAATAATGCTGGTCAGATTTAAAAAGTAAATGTCTTTATTTATTAGTGATGCACGCTTATGTATATTTGGATGAAATAACATAATACTTGATATTTGCCTCAATATAGTTTCAAAAACAAAGTAATATGTGTAGGTCTCAGATTACTGATATTCATTTTGTCACCACCAATATCTAATAAAATATGTATATGCCAAAATATCTAATTTCCCAGGCAAATTACTTATTGGTGTAATTAAACATTGTTCCTGAATTTTCAGATACCAATGGTTATGAAATTTCTACTGTGTTCAAAACAATGGGTTTGTCTGTTGGAAACTTCACAATCACTTGACTTGTAAGAGCTTATGATTTTTCAGTGGAGCTGTAACACATAATTTGAGAAATACACAGCCAATATATTTTAATATAAGGTATAAATATACAGGAATCCTGTACCATTGTTTTCCCATTTGGAGAGGGTCATTACCTGAAGGCAGTTGAAAAAACTAGATGTGAGCTTGTAAATGCTAACCTACAAAGGGCTTTGGTAAGGGGAATACAGCAGAACTCCATTTGCTACTTAAAGCACAAACGCCTGTTAGAAGCCTCAGAAAGAGGTCAGTAGTAGATGTTTATGATGCCATCTCTAAGATATGTGGGCTGTAGCTGAAGGAGCTATTGCAAATGACAGAACAACTCTTCATAAGCTGCTGCTTTCAGTGAGGCCCAGTTAGGACTATCTGCAAAGTCTGCCCACTGAGGATACGCAGACTATCCTCAGGCTCAGGCAGAGTGGTGGGAAACAGCAGCATCCCTAAAGAGTAAATGCCTGAGGAGCTCAGATGCATGTTAGGTGTCCCTGTAGTCTTTCTAAGTACAGCTTGCACTGACCATTAGTTTATACTTTTACATATTTAAACATCTGTTCCCTCAAAAAAAAAAAAACATTGGTGATGCAAAAGCAGAAAAACCTCTGCTCTACTGGAGCTCCCAGTCAAGTAAGGGAGGCAGGCTTTCACCAAATAATCACATTGATAAACACAATGAACACAGACTCACAAAGAGTGTTAAGGAAAGACATAAGTTTCTTTGTGAGGATTTATCAAAGGAGCCCTTTTCTTGACTGGGCGATTCAAAAAGGGCTTTCTTGGCGAAAGACACTCACCTGAGGCTTGAAGAAAGAAAAGTTCTCTGGGCAAAGATGATTTGATTGAAACTTGCCAGGCAGAGGGGGCTGCAGAAGACACAGTGCTTCTTCCTACGGGAGGCCAGGTGGGCTACAGTGCAAGGAACTAGGGGAGAATAAGGCTAGATGAAGTTTGAGAATGAGGGAAGCCAAAATTTAAAATATGCTATAGCCACATCAAAGAACTTGGATTTCATTTTTATTTATTTTTAAAGTATATTTTATTGATTATGCTATTATAGCTGTCCCATTTTTTTCTCTTCTTTATTTCTACCCTGCACCCCCTCCCCACCAGCATTCCCCCACCTTGGTTCATGTCCATGGGTCATACATATATAAGTTCTTTGGCTTCTCCATTTCCTATACTGTTCTTAACCTCCCTCTGCCTATTTTGTGCCTGCCAGTTATGCTTCTTACTCCCTGTACCTTTCCCCCCATTTTATTTTTTAGAGCAATTGGAAGCCATTTAAAGATACAAAGCAGAGGAGTAATCAGAGTTGATTTACATTTTAAGATCACTCTGGTTTTAGTTTGGAGGACAGATTGTAGAGAAAGCTGAATAGATGGAAAGATCATAAGTGGGTGCTGCAAATGTCCAAGCAAAAGATTATAGAAAATGAAGCAAAATTGGTGGCAGTGGAGATGAAGAGAAGCACAGGCCTTTGTAAGGGATAAGATTGAAGGGGGAAAGTGAAGTAAGGCAGAGGAAGTTGTCAAAAAAAACCCTTAGATATCTTGTTTGTGCAGTTAAATGGGCAGGGACCAATTTGTGGAGCTGGGGAACATTTGAAGAAACCAGGTTTGAAGAGGTTTGGTCTGAGATATGTTCAATATAGGATATTATTTTGAAATGTCAAATATACAACTGTGTATAAAACTATACAGCTCAACAAAAAGTCTAGAAATTAGAGAACCATTAACCAGATGGTAAATGAAGCCAGAGGCATAAATGAGATTTTCTAAGGGCCCTCAATGAGCTGAATTGATCCAATAGGGAGGGTTGATTGTTCGACTTTTACCAGCCAAATGCCTTAAATTTTTCTGAACTTAAGAATACTTAAATATTGCATACATTTACTTGTTGAACGATTTTCCCTTTTCTACAGGGACTCAACACATCTGCAAAACCTGTTGGCTTGGAAGACATTTGAGCTTCACAACATGGCTTATGGAGGAAGGGGTTGTAGGGCAGTCTTGGGCCACTTCACCCCATCCTGAACGCTTGGGTGCACACAGATACAACCTGCAAAGGAGACTGAGAAAACCACTGATATGCTAAGGGGCAGCGCAAAAAATCGCTTTAAAAAAGTCATCGTACCTTCATGAAAAAGTTTATAAAATTATATTATGAAAATGATATCATTTGCTTACAAACATACTTTACAGCATCTGAGCCATGACCATTTGTGTACTATAAATATTTATTTTAAATTTCACATAATTTCTTGAGGTGGAAAGTATATGAAGTTTATAGTCCAATGGGGAAGCAAACACTGAAATCATGTACAAATTTGTTTTAATTTAAACTGTATTTTACTGTCATTTTTTCCCTAGTTAGAACACTCCAGGCCTTGGATATAAAAGAAATTGTTTCATTAGGCTATCATATATAATTCTTCATTCCTACATGTTCTAATTTTGAAAACTGGAAGGTCATTATATAATTTCAAGTGTCACCATCTATGAAAAGAGAATAAGGAATGAAAAATATTGAAAATGTGTGGAAGCACTTGACTAAAAAATATTTTCATTACAAATGCAGAAAGAGATATTAGATGACAAAGAATCATCATGCACTTGCAACCTTTAAAATTTATGGTGACATTTGGTATATAGTGTCATTTATAGTGGCTTATGCAACGAATTTATTTTCCCCAGCTTTCGGCAAATGCGTTACGTTGCATTTAAGGCACTGAATTAATAAGTATTCAAGTATGTTATACACAAATAATCTCCTTAAAGTCTTATGTAATAGTCATGTTTCTCCATTATTTTTAATACTGTAATCAGTTGAATTATAAATTAAAAAAAATTAAATCTATTTTTAAGAATAATCATTCAGAAGCAGTTAAGAGTGTGCACAGCTCAAGTCCAGATTGCTTTTGTTCACATGCTCAACACTGCCCTCTTCAACCGTTGCCTCAATATTTTACATCTCGGTTTCCCCATGTGTAAAATGAGATAATAATCATAATCACTTTGTGGGGCTGTCATGAGAATCAAATTCAGCACTACAAGTAAAGTGCTTACAATAATGCCTGGCATGTAATAAACAATCAGTGTTAGTTGTTATTACTGTTTGTTATAATTGAAAATCAAAGTTTCTGTTTCCCATTTATAAAATTAAAATCAAGATAATATCAGGATATATTTGGGAGATGCTATAGATTAGATGCTTATATCCCCTAGAAATTCATATCTTGAAAACCTTATCTTCAATGTGGTAGTGCTGTGAGGCAGGGCCTTTGGGAGGGGATTATGTCACAAGAGAGGAGCCCTCGGGAATTGCATCAGTGCCTTCATCAGAGGGCCTGGAGAGGCTCCCTCTTCCCTTCTGCCAACTGAGGACACAGTGAAAACATCCCTGAAAGCAAGACCTCACCAGACAGTGAATCTGCTTGAGCCTTGATCTTGCCATCTCAGCCTCCAGGACTGTGGGAAATAAATTTTCTGTTGTTCCTAAGTTACCTAGTATGTGGAATTTTGTTACAGCAGCCTCAAAATGTCAAGACAGGAGAACAATATTACCCATGTAAGATCCATTCTACCCATATAAGCTATAGAAATATCCTAAAAAGTAAATTTTTTAAAGGCACTATAGAGTTTAATCATTTTTTTCACTTAAGCAAATATTACTAAGTAGCTACTATGTGCTAGGTGATTTGTTATGCCTGGGGTTATAGATCAAACTCTACCTGCCCTAAGAGTTTACATTCTAGTGAGGAGACAGACATTATATAATCTCTCCCTCTCCCTCTACTCCTCCCTCTCTCATACACTGAGTTTTTCTCACATTTACACAAAAACAATAATTTCACATTTTGAAAACGTATCATAAGGCATCACATAAACATACTAGGAGGACTTTGTTATGAACAATAAAATGGCAATAAATACATATCTACCAACAACTGAATCTAAAAAACAAATTAAGTGAACAAGCAGAACAGAAACAGATTCATAGATACAGAGAACATTTTGATGGTTGCCAAATGGGAGGAAGGTTGGCAGGATGGGTGAAAAAGTTGAAGGGATTAAGAAGTACAAACTGGTAGTTACAGAATAGCTGTGGGGATGTAAAGTACAGCACAAGAAATATAGTTGATAATATTCTAATAACTACATATGGTGTCCGGTGGGTACGAGACTTATCAGGATGATCACTTAGTAAGTTATATAATGTCTAATCACTGGGGTGTACACCTGAAACTAATATAATATTGTATGTCAACTGTGATTGAAAATTTTAAAAATGATTTAAATTAAAAAATAAAGTTAGAAATTAACATAGGGTGATGATGTTGTTTCAGTCCTCTAGTGAACAAGAAGACATCTGTAGGTAGTTTATATGGCACATGTGTATGCGGCACATGCACGCAGCATTCCAAGCTTCCAGTTTCAGGAAAAGCCTTTTTCTTAGGTATTAATGATATTTGGTTCAACTCAGTGTCTGGCCCATAATACAAGGAACAGGTTTAAACTCTAGCTGCATTTATTTTGTAGATGCTTTAGGAAAAAAATCCATCAGAAAATTGCTGAGTCGAGGAAAGAAGGAACTGCATGACAGAGCATACATACATAGTTCGTGTCACTGCTGGCTTTCTCATCTGTATAGCACCAAATGCTACATTTGAGGCAACTGACTACATTTTGTTTCCTTTTCACTTGAGGGTATCACAAAACTTTGATTTTCAAGCTCTCTTTTAGAAAGCATAACAGCTAACTCTCCTTATCCCTCTATCCATGTTTGTGCCAAACACAGAAAGCCACCCAAGATGCCTAGGGCCTCCCTAGCCCCAAGGACTGTCATTTACTTCCAAACTTGGGAAACCTGGCCTGACTCGGTCCATCCTCAGCAAAACCTCCTATACCCTCAGCACCCTTGGAAGTCTCCTCCTCTTGCCCTGTCTGGAGCCTGACTCTCTGGCAAGGACACTGCTTCACCTGACCCCTCTCAAATGAACCTTCTTTGCTCTTACACTTCTTACTCACTTAATCCTGAAAGTTTGTGGTTCTTACCCTGGCCACTCATTACCACTTCCAGACATTTTCATTTTCTCTTCCCTAAAACCAGCTGTTTTTTATTTTATCCATTCACACTCCACCTAGTGACCTGTCCTCATTTCCTGACAAGTTCCATAATCACTTTTATAACTTCCAGGAATATTCTTGTCATATTGCTTGATGATTTTAACATCCTGCACATGGTCCAGCCATTCATTAACCAGCTCTCTCCCAGTGACCTTTGCATTCAATTTCACACATTCGATCATAATCTAGACTTTGTTATCACCAGTAAACAGAACCTCTATATCTCAGTCCCCGCCTCCTACTTTCTGGCCACTAATGCCTTGTTTTTCTATTTCATACCTTTTAATATTCCCAATCCAACAATTATTTAGGCACAGTTTCCCTACCACCTAGAAAACAATTTTATACCATTGCTTCTCCCCTCAACCTCTAACACCTCCTTCCCATCATTCTCATTTTCACTGTTGACAGTGACTCCAATGTCACAGAGGAAACATAAACAGAATCACATCTTCACCAGCTCCCACCACCACCACTGCTCACCTATCTTACCTGTGTTTATAAACCCTGACTACTCCCGACCTTAAGGAAGAGCTGGCCATGCTTGGTACTTCTATGTCAGCGTTCTGACCCCTGTGCATTGGATCCCATCTATGCTCACCTGTTCTAGAACACCGTTCCTTCAATTGTCCTTTCTTCCTTCTCTATCTTCAATTTGTTCCTTTCTACTGGGTCATTCTCATCAAAATATAAAGGTATTGGAATTGTTCTTATTTTTAAAAAAGTGTTTTCTCAATACACCAAAGTTGCAGATTTGATCCCTGGTCAGGGCACATACAGGAAACAACCAATGAATGCATAAATATGTGGAACAATGAATCAATCTTTCTCTCTTTCTTCCTTCCTCTCTTTCTCTCTCTCTCAATAAATACAAATTAAAAATAAAATTTTCTTACCTATTGTCTTGTTTATCTTCTATACTTTACAATAAATCTCTCCAGAGAGTTGTTACTCTTAAAGTCTTCTGAATCCAATTCTTTCTTGAATCAATTTAAACAGGTATTTGCACACAAGTCCACTGAAACTTCTCTTTCCAGTGTCCACAAACAACAACTATATTGTTAAATGCAATGGTACATTTTTAATCATCATTTCATGTCATCAGCAACATTGGTTTCCAGTTTATTGAGGTATAATTGATATATCACACTGTATAAGTTTATTGTGCATAATACGATTTGCTATGTGTATATGCTCTGAAATGATTACCACAATAAGATTAGTTAACATATCTATCACATCAGATATTTCTTTTGTGGCAAGAACTTTTAAGGCCTCTTAGCCACCCACAAGTATGCTATATGTTATTGTTAACTGTAGTTACCACTCTATACATTAGAGCCCCAGGAATGATTTACCTAACAACTGAATGTGTGTAACCTTTGACAACTTTCACCCATTTTCTTTACCACCTTCCCCCCACCTGTTGAAACCACCAATCTAATTTGTTTCTATTACTTCACTTTTTTTTTAAGATTCCACTTATAAGTAAGATCATGCAGTATTTCTCTTTCTCTAATTTATTTCACTTAACATACTTTATCCATGTTGTTTCAAATGTCAGGATCTCCTTCTTTGTATAACTAATAACATTGCACTGTATGTATGAGCCACATTTTCCATATTTACTCATCTGCCCATGGACACATGCTGTTTTCATGTCTTGGCAATTGTGAATAATGCTGTAATAAACATGGGGTACAGAAATCTCTTTGAGATAGTGATATTACTTCCTTTGGACATATTCCCAGAAGTGAAATTGCTGGATCACATGGTTTCTATTTTTAATTTTTAAATATAACCTCTATAGTATTTGCATAGAGGCTGCACCAGTTTGCATTACCACCAATCGCACAAAAGAGCTCCCATTTCTCCACATCCTCACCAACATTTTTTCTTATCTTTCTGATACCAGCCATCCTAATAGATATGAGGTGATATTTTAATGGGGTTTATTTGCATTTTCCTGATGTTGAGTGATGTTGAACATCTTGTCATGTATCTGTTGACCATTTATATCTTCTTTGGAAAAATGTTTCTCAGGTCCTTTGTCCATTTTTTAAAATCAGAATATTTGGGGGAAAGGTTGTTTGCTATTGAATTGTCTGAGTTTCTATATATTTTAGATATTAATCCCATTTAGATATATGGTTTACAAAAACTTTCTCCCATTCTGTAGGTGGCTTTTTAATTTTATTGATTGTTCCTTTCACTGGGCAGCTTCTTATTTTGATGTAGTCTCACATGTTTAATTTTTTGTTGTTGTTGCTTATGTTTGTGGTGTCATATCCAAAGAGTCATGGCCAAGACCAAGTCAAGGAGGCTTTTCCCTACATTTTCTTCTATAAATTTTACAGTTTCAGGTTTTATAGTTAAGCCTTTAATCCATTTTGAGTTAATTTTTGTGAGTGGTGTAAGATAGGGTTCCAGTTTTGTTTTTTTCACATTTTTTTATTGTTGCTCTAGTACAGTTGTCTCCATTTCCCCTACCACTCCCCTCCACCCCAGCCGTCCCCACCTCTCACCCTTTATCCTACCCCTGTTTGGTTTTTACCATGTGTCCTTTATAATGACTATCCAGTTTTCCCAATACCATTTATTGAAGAGACTATCCTTTTCCCACATTGAGTATTTTTGACTCCCTTGTTAAATATTGTCTAACCATATATGTGTGAGTTTATTTCTGGGCTCCTGAATATGTTATGTTAGTCTGTGTGACTGTTTTTATGCTAGTAGCATACTGTTTTGTAATCAGGAAGTGTGATCCCTCCAGCTTCCTTCTTCTTCATCAAAATTTCTTTGGCTATTCAGGATCTTGTTTGGTGGGTTCCATACAAATTTTAAAACTGTTTAGTCTACTTCTGTAAAATAAATAAATAAATAAATAAATAAATATCACTGGAATTTGACCTTCCAAAAACATTTGATGAAAGGATCTCCCATGCTCCTAGATATTTTTGACTACACTGGCCTCTCCTTTTGAAGTTATGGTGCTGATTCATCTTCATCTTCATCTCCATAAGCATCAGATAGTGTAGAACCCCAGGTTCTGGTCCTCACATTTCTCTTTTCTGCCTAAACTCACCAACTCAATGATTCACTCCATGCCTTTGATTGTCATCTGCATGCTAATGACCCCAGGACGTATATCTGCAGCCTACAGTTATTCCTTGACCTACAGATTTACATGTCCAACAGCTATCCCAGATCTATACTCTGAGACAGAATGGACATCATGAAGTTAATATGTCCCAAACCAAATTCTTGGTATCCATCTTACAAACTTCCTTATCTCAGCAATGAAAATAATAGTTTCTCAGTTGCTCAGCCCCCCAAAATTTTAAGTTATTTTTATTTGATATTCATCAGTGAACACTGTCAGCATGAACTTTAAAACCCATTCAGACTTCAGTCCTTCTAAGCACCACCACTGCCACTACCTCAGTCAGAACCATGATCATATCTCGTCCATACTAAATATTCTCCTATCCCATCTCCTTCACTCAGCCTTTGTCTACCTTAATGCTTCTTTTGTTTCATTTTGTTTTAAAAGATTTTATTTATTTATTTTTAGAGAGAGGGGAAGGGAAGGTGAAAGAGAGTGAGAGAAACATCAACGTGCAGTTGCTTCTCACACGTCCCACTGGGAACTTGTCTGCAAACCAAGCATGTGCCCTGACTGGGAATCAAACCAGCGACCCTTTGGTGAGGCTGGCACTCACTCCACTGAGCCACACCAGCCAGGACATAATGCTTCTTTTGTTTCCTTACAGTCTATTCACAACAGTAAAGCCAGTGCAATTATTTCATATCAGTCATGTGTCATCACTCCTCTGCACAAATGATCTTCTGGGGTAAACATGAAGATGTACCACCTGGATCCCCTTTCACTGAGGAAACTGCTGCCCAACAAGGAGGAAGTGGCCAGAAGGCAGCATCCAGTTGTCATGCCCTGGGATCTGCCTCAGTGTGGGGGAGCTTTGCCCGCAGAGCCCCTAATGTCTCAGGTACAAAAGTCACCACCTTACTAGTATCAAATGACTAAGCAAAACAGGTTCCACATCATTTAGGCCTGATGTGGAACTCTGATGGGATATATTTGTTTCAGACAACCCCACTAAATTGGTCAAGGTTTTGGGGGGCCTGAATCACAATTCAATTTCACCAATTAAATTTCAATATCCCACCCAACAGCTCTCTCTAGGCCAGGGGTGTCAAACTCATTTTCACCTCGGACCACATCAGCTTTACATTCAAAGGGCCGAATGTAATTTTAAGACTGTATAAATGTAATGCTCCTTAATTAGGGGCAAGGAGCTCATCACTGCAGCCAGGTACAAACAAGGTGCTGGGCAAGATAAAACAAGGTGGAGGGCCGGATTCGGCCTGTGGGCCTTGTGTTTGCCACCTATGCTCTAGACCCTCTCAGCTTAATTTTTCTCCATAGTATTAATCACTACCTGGCATAACACACAATTTACAAGTTTAATTTTTATTGTCCCCACCCCACTAGAATATATTCTCCATGAAGGAAGGAACTTTTTCTTCATCGCTATATCCCCAGCATCTAAAAAACAGTAAAGACCTAGTAGTTACTCAGTAAGTATTTATTAAATGGATAAAATAATTAGGTAATTTACTAATTTATATACCAGTCATTATTATTATATATATAAGGAATTATATAAATTATATAAAGTTGAGATTTACCAGTTACAGAAATATTTGGAGACAGCTTGAATGTGGATAAGGTTTATTATATGTGCTTGGCACTCAAGAAGGGCCTGTTTTCAGTGGTGGCCACAGCGATGGGCATTGTAGTGATAACTACCGAATGTCCCAAGGACCTGTGAGCACTGTTCTGCAGACCTTAGCAATTAAATCAAAAGTTGAAACTTATCAGTTACAAGACTGCATTTATACATTATCAACATGCAAATGTGTATGGAAATAACCCAGAAAATAAACTGAGAAATCACTGTGCTGCTAGCTAGCTGATCTCTTGTAGAGCTAGGCTCTTAAACTGTATTTAGGAACCAGTGAGCAGAAAAGGAATGACCTCTAGGACTTTCAGTCAAGATTCTTCTTTCTGGCACAAGACCAAGTGTCCACGTGGACCTATCCCATGAAGTCTCTTAAAGATTTCCCTGGTCTTTTAGAGGTCAGGTCTTTATTGATTCAGAAAGAGAATAAGGTAGAAAGGTCTTAAAAAATCAAGCTTGGAGAAGGAAAAGAGAATATAAAGGAGACAGAAAGAAACTCTGCTTAGATGCTGCCAGATATTTTAGCCTTTCTTATTTTTAATGTGGTCATCATTAAAGTCCTGTTAAGAAATGGTAGCTATTCCAACAAACAAGACCTTGCTCTGTAACAACTCCAGAGCTTAGTGCTTTAAAACGACAATCATTTATTTGCTCAACATTCCATAGGTAGGCAATCTGGACTGGGCTCTGAATGGGAAGTTTTTCCCTGCTGAGCCCATTCTTGTATTTGGGCCTCTAGCTGAAACAGCGGGATGTGTAGGAAAGTTGAGACTGTTAGTTCCTTTCTCTCATGCTCGGTCTCATGCCTATAGTTTTCCATGAAAACAAGAGTTGAAGCCCAGGCTTGGAGCTCTCACATCACTGTTGCCACATTCCCTTGTGCGAAGCAAGCAAGACACCATCACAGTTAAAAAGAGAAGAAAAATAGACTCCACCTTTTGAGTTGAAGGATCACAAAGAATTCATTCCTATTTTCAAATCTACCCCTGACTCATAAAATGAAACCAGACCCTTTAAATCACAATGAAAGAATATGGGTAAAGTTTTCAAGTATTTAGTCTGTAGGTCTTCAGCAGCTGAGGCATCTGACATTTGATATACTCTTATTGTTTGCATTTTTATTGATATATAATTTGTATACCACTATCGTGTACCATAAAATTCACCACTTTAAGGTATTAAATTCAGTAATTGTTAGTATATTCACAGAGCCGTGCTATCATCTCACTATCTAATTCCAGGTTTTTATCACCCCATGAAAAAACCCGTTATTCCACATTCTTCCCTTGCCACAGGCCTTGGCAACCACTCACCATTTTCTATCCTTATGGATTTTCTTTTTCTGGATATTTTATATAAATTAAATCATATAATATGTGACCTTTTGTGTCTAGCTAACCACAAATATTGTCAAAGTTAATTCACATTGTATCAGTATTTTATCCCCTTCTATAGCTGAATAATATTCTATTGGATGAATATACCTCATTTTGTTTTTCCATTCATCAACTAATGGGCATTTGGGTTGTTTCCACATTGGGGTTATTTAATAATAACACTGGAATGCAAATTTTACGTACATGTTTTCAATTCCCTTGAGTATACATCAGAAGTGGAGTCTTGATGTACTGTTATATCCAGTATTTCTCATTATAAGGATGTTTGATTGAGGCATAGAAATAAAAGTAAACTTTGATACATGTTTCTGGTAGGGCAAGCCAAATGGAAAGACTTGGGAGCCCTTATTCCAGCAAGTTCAAATTAATTACTGTGGTACAAAGGAGTTCAAACAATTCTCCAGATGTAGAAGGCAGACGATGGTATTCCCTATTCCAATGACTCTCAACTCTCTGCATACCCCACCAGCCACACATGCACATATATATTATAATCAACAAGGTAGTTCCCTTGCTGTCCTTTGATGTTATTTATAATATACCTGATCAACTGAGGTCACTGACATCACCTACTGTTTGGGAACACACCCTTTGTTTAACATTGACCTCTAGCACCAGGTCTTCCTATTTCTCTTATCCTTGTTGGATCAAGGTACTTTTTTAACATTACTACATAAGTTATGATCCACAAAGCAGCAGGCACAGTACAGCATCATGTGTGAGCTTCTTAGAACTGCAGAATGTCAGCCCCACTGTGGATCTAATAATAAAAATTGCATATGAACAAGATCCCCATGAATTTGCATGTGCATTAAAGTACAAATGGCAAGGCAATATAGCAATCTTAATTCATGAGCTCCTGTAGAACTTAGAGTTGGAGGCTCAGCCTTCTGATATGACCAATAATAAAGAGAACAGTGACTGGGTGTCAACTGTGCTTCTGGCCCTACACCAAGTGCTTCCCAAATATTCTCCATTCTATCCTTACAGCAGTCAACTACTTTTGTCCCATTTTATAGGGATCAAAATCAGGGCTCAGTGTGCTCAAGCTTCTTGTCAAAAGTCACAGCTTTTAAGAGAAAGAGTCAGGAGTCAAACTTCAGTTTATTACAATCAGGTGGTCAGTCTACTCACTATTACTCTATCTTGCCCATTGACTTCTATAAATAGAATTCCTTCAATCTAACTCATTTTTGAAAAAGAAAGAAACAATAAAAAACAAGATCTGTTCTATACAATTTGTACACATCCTTAACTAGTTATGTGTATTCTTACCATTTCAGGAGAAGTAAAGCTCCGTGGGGGCAGGAACTGTCACTGTCATTGCTGTGTCTCCAGTATGGACACCAGTGCCCAACACATGCTAAGCCTTCACTACATTTGTTGCACTCGCAAACTAATCTACAAATCCAAACCCAACCTATGGTTTATTAAAAAGACCAAAGGTCCATCTTTCCTGATTTCTATTCCCATTTCTTGGCCTTGGACTTTGCCTGTACTATGAGTGCTAGTGGCTGATTTGTCATGGCATCAGTGCATTTATCTTCCATGGAAACTGAAGTGATACGGTGTTTATACATCAGCAGTGACTCCTCACGATGCCGTCTTATCATAGAGCATTTTGACACAGTAGAGCCTTGAAGGAGCCATATTTGTGGCTAAAAATGTATCTAGTCAATTGCCATTTTATTATCGGTGTGGAAATGTCAGTGTAGGCCTGCCACACTGGTGCATTTTGCAAGAAATGAAAATGTGCAGCATGCTGGGGGAACAACACACACAGGGGAAAGTGCCAGAGCATTATCCAAGGGACAAGCAGTGCTGGGAACTCTTCAAACTAAACATTCTGCTTCATCCATCTTCCACATGATATTTTTAAAACAGTAGGACCACTTATTATTTTCACCTCCATTCCATTAGGCACCCAGATGATATGCCAAGTAAATATGCATTATGATATGATATGCCAAGATGATATGCATTACAAGTAAAACCCTGAGTAGGTGGGCCACGGCCAGAAGAAATTAAGAGAATAAACTTATTTATATACTTTTATCTCTTAGAATGGAAATTGTCTTTTCCATTCATATGTACAGAAACTATCAGAATTTGAGAGAGGCAGGAAAGGGTGTAATATTTCAAAAATATTTAGGAAAATGCAGTATTTTTTAATATAATAAAAGGATATAAATCTACACAGACATGCTGAAAATTACCTTGTGGTTACTGGGGCAATGTACACACTGATTTATTGGCAAGGCTACTTTGCATCTAATGCTAATACCAAACTTGATCTGCACACAGGTCCGATTGGCATTAGTAAGAATGTCCCATTTGGCCACGGATGCAGAATGGCTCGCTAAGTAATGACATGAAGGTGAACGAACAGCCCTGTGTGACACCTGATGAAAGGCACATCTGCACCGCTGAAGTGGAGCTGTTCTAAGTAATTCTTTCATGAAATTTTACAAACTTGCCTCCAAAACTTCAAAAGCAAGATATTCTGGTATTTCACCAAGAAAACTCATTTTCAAGCCCAGCTACAAAATTTGTGGGACCCAGTGTGAAATGAAAATGGGGGATTTTCTGTTTTAAAAAGCCTGGGGTGGGGGAGAAATGCCATTGAAAGCATTAAAATGTAAATCTTTTTTCCTTTCTTCAGAACCATCTCTTCAATTTGTAATGGAGTTGTTGTATTTGCTACTTAATTTCATTCTAAGTAAAGAATATTAAGATTTTAAATTATTAGCACTCATTTTAGCATTCATCTTTATATAATGAAATGTCGGTTTAAAAAATTCAATTAACGGAGCATTTAACATGCATTAGGAATCACCAAAATTAAGACTAATTTTGTGGCTCATCCCTTCAGAGGGACTGAAGTAGGCCAAAAGAGAGAAACTTGAGCCAGATTCAGGAAGGAATTATCCCCCAGGGTGAACTTGTACCTTGTACACTAGCAGAACAAGTGTGGGCCCTCACAGCTGCAAGAGGGTCAGCTCACACCCCAGGGCTATCCTGTGCTGGGAGGGACCTGACTGCTTGCAGCTGGGCTCTGCTTCCTGCCAGCCTCCAGACTGATTGACATGCCTTGCCTTTGCCTGGGCCAGGAGCTGAGCTAGGCAAATCCTCTTCCCAGGGCCTGCTGCTTCATCCCACTACAGCCAAGGCCATCACAAGTTCGAGCAACAAAGTCTGGATCAGGGTGGGTGAGAGGCTGCTGTAGTGCTGCCAGGCCAGTGGAATGGTTGCCACCATGTCTGCCCTCCCTGTATGTGAGGGCATGACCCCAGCCCTTGTGGCACCCACACCCAGGCCCTCTCTGGGGCACAGGGTGGCAGCGGTGTCGAGATGGGAACGAAGAAGGGGAGCACAGATGGGGTCCAAGTCCGGGAGGTGGAGAAGTGTTCAACCTAGATCTCCATCCCTGGGGCCTTAAGCACTGCACTGAAGCAGCTCTGCTCATTGACACATCCTTTCTGTTGAGGCAACCTCGGCAGGGACTGCTGTGTTCCCTCTAGTATCATTCTTCACTTCCTCTGTAGTAACAACGCCTCACCTGTTGGCTAGGCACAGGACACTTGTTACAAAACAGGCATTTGCCAGGCAGCCTCACAGCTAAGTGTGCAGTGTGACCTGAGCACAGCTAATGATGTGTGGATGGACTCAACATCTGTGCCCCTCCCATGCCACTGACTCCTGCTGTGCAAAACACAGAGCGGACATCTGGAGCTCCAGATGTCCTCTTGAACCCCAAGAACAAGGACCACACTGAAGAGACGACTGAGCGGGGAGGGCCCAAAAGCCAGCTTCCTCAGGATTTCATGGCTCAGAGCCACCTCGCCAGCTGTGGACTGCCCACTACCAATCGTAAGGGACAGAAATACACACGTCCAACATGTTTAAGCCTTTCTTTTCTGGGTCTCTTTCTCACAGCCAAATTATAGGGTGGGGTTTGTATAATACAATAATTAATAAATAATCATACAAGAATAAATTCTGTTTTGTGGTCTCACAACTGAAACCTACTCTTGCCCCAACCTGTATAATCTTAAGTATTGCCTAAAAAGTTGAATCCAGTTTTTATGCTGTTACACTCACCACTGACCCTTGTTGGGGGGAAAAATTATACAGTCCCAGGACCTCTTGCCTTTCCTTCCTCTGGCTCACCAATATTTGCTCTGAAGCTACTTGAGAAGGATATGCCTCATCTTTGCATTTTGTCACAGCTTGATTTTACCTTATCTCAAAATGTTTGTAATTGATCTTATGAACTTGAGATTCTATTCCTCCCCCTACAAAAAAAGCAGCAGTTGCTGGCCATTTAAAAGTAACTACACTCTGGCAGAGTATTCAGTGGGTTAGAGCATCGTCCTGCTGCACCAAGGTTGCAAGTTCCTTCCCCAGTCAGGGCACACACAAGAATCAACCAAGGAATGCATGAACAAGTGGAACAACAGGTCAATGTTTCTCTCCCTCTCTCACTCAAATCAGTAAAAAATAAAATAAATAACTACATTTCTTCACACTGCTCCAATCTCTATGATTACAAAGGAATCAAATATCTAGATGGGGAATACTTCATTCTTGTATCCTAGTAGAAATTGTTGAGGAAATTCCCCAATTGGTTCTAAATAAATATTAGGAAGCCTCACTTGAGTCATGCATTGCTATCTAAATCAGACAATTTTTGTTAATTCCCCTCATTCAGATTATTTCTTAAGTGAAATCTTTAGGAAACAAAGTAGAGTGATTCTGTACTTTGAATGTCAAAAGGAAACAGTACCACCAAATTGGCATGTATTCAAGTATCCGAGTGAATAAATTGCTAACTTCTTTATTTAAGTAAAACCAACAAAGTTTCAGGCAATGTTTATATAATATCCAACCTGTTAAGAATGCTTGTAGATGGTGTAAGTGCCCACAGACACAGGAACTGTTAGCAAGGGGAAGAGATCAAAGCGAGAAAGATGGCCACCAGCTAGAATTAGTTTATCCTGGATAGGGACTTCAGGAAATCTTAATGATAATCTGCAGCTTTTGTTTACTCATGCATCAACTCTACGTTCAGGGTAGATTTCTTAAATCTTATGCCCAAACTAATTTCTTTAGATTTATGATCCAGAAATCATACCTTTCTTTATTTACTTTTTCCATCTTTCTCTGTAGTGCTTGTGATTGATCTCTAGGCAGAGGAAGATGAAATTCTGCGTATTGATGTGGAGCGCAGGCAAGGACCCTGCTGTGAGACATTAGCCCAACTGACACAGTGTGATCCCACTTGGGAGCAGAAGGGATGAGAAGCGCCCTTTCCCAGCCCCTTTAAAAGGCGCAGAAAGGGTACATTGGCCTGCTTCATTCAACTTCCCCTAGTGAACACCTCCAGGGGCAGAACCAGGGAACTTCTTTCCTTGACTGCTATAAATAGAAAAAAGTTCTCATTTAAATATGAGCGCTATTATCTGCAACAATTTGCAAGAGTGTAACCCTCTCCAGGAATGTAAATGAGCCAGGACTTGGGGGCATTCAAGATGCGCACAGACCAGAGGAAGACCAGAGGAAGACGTTCCTGGTAGCAAACTGGAAGTTTTGTTGTCCTGTAGGAGCAGTCACAGACATTTTAGCTTTCTCCACCCAACTCCTGCTCAACAACTACATCAAAGAAAAAATACAAAAACCCCTCAGTTCAGCCACTCCTCTTCTGAGAAACTTTCCCTAAGGGTTCTACCTCCCTAACAAACATCAACTAACACACATTAACATAAACTTTGTTAGGATTGCAGAATGTGTGTTTTTTTATGAAAGCACTATCACCTTGTAAATCATCATTGATTTACTGTTCCCTCTCTCAGCAAAGGCAGTTCTCGTTTTACATGGACTCTCCAGCCCCCAAAATGGGCCTGCCAGGTGCCACGCACTCAGTAATGAAGTGCAGGTGGGCGGAATCACCACAAGCTCCATTGTCTCTCTCAGAGAGTGCTTTAACTACTGTAGCTAGGCCGTCTCAGCCTTTTCTCCTCCTGCTCAGTTCTTAACTGGGCCTTAGATGTGGGGACTGCCTCTTTCACCTCCTCTCCTTTTCTCACTCTGTTACAGGGTGCAGCCAAGAGGGGGACCCCAAATAGGCATTTGAAATGGGGTCCAGAACTTAAGGTGTCTAGGAGATTTTGGGATGTCTCCATCCCACCCCCCAGGGTGTGGATTGGGGGAAGGGACAAATAGAGCAGGGCCATTGAGAGCTGTTTAGCATAGCAACAGCCTTGCAGCTAAGCTCTGGCATGGTCGTTTGGCATATCTATAACCTTTGACTGGTTGCATAGATATGTTAAGTAGCTGTGATCAGCTCTAAGCCAGGGGAATGGAAGTAACTTCCCCACCCAGATGTAACTGGGGGGGGGGGGGCAGGTCCCCTGCGTTACAGCGCCCGCGTGGGAGCTCAGAGAGGATTGGCTCCGGGACATGGGGCCACACCTGCCCAGACTCATGATGGCAGCCCAGTAAAGCTGGAAGGATACGAGTTCCGGCATGTGAAGCCGAGTGTGGGAGGAGTCAGAAATGAGGCTGCAGAGGAAGATTGGCCTCGGGGATTTAAAACCCATATTTGGCGGCCATTGAGAGGGAGAACCATGCTGCTTTAGGAAGGAGAGCCATGTGCATCCCAGAGACAGGAGAACCATGCGACAGCCCTGGAGGAGAGAACCATGCTGCTTTAGGGAGGAGAAGCACGCGGACTTGACGGAGTGTAGACTCCTGCAGCCCTGAGAGCGGGAGAACCACGCAGCAGCCCTGAGGGAGAGAACCACGCGTCTTTAGCAGAGTGGAGACTCCTGCATCCCAGAGAGAGAGGGAACCACGCGGCCTGGCAGAGTGGGGACCCCCAGCAGCTTTAGAAGGGGGAACCACCACCTGGTTTTAGCAGAGATCCCGGTGACTCAGCGGAGGGTGCCAGGAACCCAGGGAGGTCTCCCAGTGGAGATGGAGTTCTAACTGGGAAGAACCAGAGGACTGCCTGAGCCATGGACTTCTATTTCCTTTCCTGAGATACGGTACTCTGGACTGGGCAAAGGGGGAAGGAAGGAAGGACTGTGTCTGTTTGTGGGTGTTTTAAGGGACTTTGGGATTTTGGTAAAGACATTAGGTCACTACTTTAAGTTTGTAAAGCATTAAATAAACATTTCCTTTCCTTTTCATGAATCTCTGGCATTGAGAGATGTCTTTCCTAGGGCGACGGACATAACGGACCCGGGGCCTTCTTTCAATAATAGTATATCATCCCAGGCCCCCCTTGTTGTGTTCTGTAACAACTCAACAATTATTTCTATTTCTGGGTGACCTCATCTACAGACTTGTCTTAAAGCAGCAGCTTCCAAATTGCAGTTTGCCAGGCAATCAATGGAGTGTGGAAAAACATATCAGAACGATCTGTGGCTATTTTTCAATTTCAGGTTTTTAAAATTCCTACTTATAATATATGTCGCACACAAAATTTCACAGGTATGTAAGTCATTATAAACAGATATAAGCTCAAAACTTTATTGTATTTATGTGTATTTTTATTGATGAGGTATAAAATATACAAAATAAAAAAATATCTGCATCCATTCCTGCTTATGTATTCCCTGACTTAGTAAATGGTACCAGTCCTCACTAGCCACCTGAGACAGAAAATAAACTTTCCCCCCAAATCACCCACTGAACCAGAGATTCTATGCTACAAATGGATCCAAATGCTTCTGTCCTATAAACAGGCCCCTCCTGCCCATTTTGACAGCTACAGTCTTAGTTCAGGCTCTTGCTTGGTGGTTGGACTGTGCTACACAGGTCTATCTCTGCCAGAGTACTTTTTAGAAAACCCAGCTGTGAGTCATTTAAAAATCTTTCAATTATTCCCCAAAGTTCCAAGGCAAAATTCAGTGTTGATCTTATGTCCTGCCACCCCTGCTGCCCCGTAACTTCCTCTCATGAACCCAGAGAGAACTACCTGTGGTTCTTGGAACCCAGGAGGCAGCCCATACCTCTGGGCATCCTCACTCGCTGACTTCCCTTACTGGATCGCCCTTTCCCCTAGTTTGCCTACCGAATCCCACTCATCCTTTGAAAAGCAGCTCAATATTTACCTCCAATGTTATATGTCAATTATATGTCAATGAAGATAGAAAAAAAAAGTTCATGCAGTGATTTCCCAGGCAGGTATATTTAACTTTCAACTAAATGCACATAACACTGGATACAAAATACTGTCAATGTCTTGATTATAGTGTTTCACATATATAAATTATGTAATTACGTAAATCTTTTATATTGTTAGATTTTACATGCTTTTATAAGTGTGTCTTACGTAATTTTATAATTATATATAATATCTTCAGACTAAAAACATTTATCACACTACTTACAATGTCTGACTTACATATCTGTGTACCTTCCCACCAAAGTGTGAGTACCCCAAGAGCAGAGGTCATTTCTTATTTGATAATGTAAAGTTCTGTACTGTTACTCAATGTATATTAATTGAATAAATGCATGACAAACCAAAGTGGGTTAGCACAGCCAAAAACAAAAATGAGGGACAAATACCTGTTTTGTTTAGTTTAAAAGTTGATATAATTTATTAGCTTGGAATACACAAATGTTGGTAAAAATCTTAAATTTTTATTATGACTTTTCTACTCAGAAAATATAACAGTGTTTATCACCCATTTTTATACTGTTCTTGCATAAATTAATTAGACTTCATGAGAAACACTGTGCACTGCGATACCTGCAACACATACTGAATATAACCACCCTTTACATGGTGGTTTTAGCTATATTTCCTAAATGTCACTGTCCTCCTTTAAAAGAAAATAAGCACATTCAAAATTATAAAATAAAATTATATTTATCTGTTGTGCACCAGAAGGAAAATTTTGAAGCTATAATGTATGTCATAAAATTCTGCAATAAAATGTGTAGTTTAAAAGCAATTTTTTGTTCAGCTATTTCAATGAGCTCATTTTTCAGCAAAATAAACTATTTCTGATTTTCATAAGATCTTGTGCTCTCTTCTGTCTATATGCTTTAGTGTATGGCCAGAGAATTATTCAGATTTCATGACTATATTCTAATAATTCCCATCAGGATAATATTGTGTCACTGAAGGGGTTCTTAAGCTATTGTAAGTTATCAAAATAGAAGAGAAAAATGTCTTCAAAAATGAGTCTTCACTAATAGAAATGAACACAGTAGGTAGTAGTACCAGGAAAATGGGAGGCAAAGCTATGCCAGCATTTCAGCCTTCAGGTTTATTGCTGAAGCATCAGGATGAGGCCCCTGCCTGGAACCACTAATGAGTCCTCCTCTCACCAGGAAACAAAGAAAGAAAGAAATGAAGGATTCCTGAGGACAGACTGAGTTCATAGTCCTTCAGACTATATTTCTGAATAAATCCCTAAGTTATCAATGAAGCTAACAATTCATGAAGATTTGAGAGACAACACTAAGCTTGAAAAAAATAATCTCTGTTCTTCACTCACCAGAAAATTTTGGATAATATAAACTTCAAATGACTTCCCTGAGGTCACTAAATCTAACTGCTAATCTTCCCAACAAATGAGGATCTCAGTCAGCCTGAATGGACTTGTATCTGTCTTATTTCTATGATCTCTGGAGAAAAATATGCAACAACTCTCCTTTCCTTTAGGTGCCTTACTGCCTGAAATAAGTCATTATATCCATTGAGATAATTAAAATAAATAATAGCTCAAATATGTTATATATTTTTAAATGAGTAAATTTTTTTTCCAGTAAGACTGATGGACACCCAGCTCATATTAACATCATTATACGTTTAATCATTTCATTTAGGATCTGCTGCTTTTGGAGCCAGTCCTACACAGTGGAGGCAGGTGGGAGGGAGGGTGGTAGATTAAAGATGGGCCACATCTGCGGTTAGCCATAGCCAATAAAAGCATCCATGCTCTAAAAGGCAAAGATATTCAGGCCACCTTATCTGATTCAGGCCATTATTGGTGGTGGATCCAGAACACTCTAGGTATTCTAGATTCATCTAAGAAATAATACTAAACTTGAAGGGCTAAGACAAGCCCAGAGCAATAAAATGTAATAGATTCTGACAGTGTCTTGTCATTCCATGTTCTAACTCTCTGAAGTTTAACTTCTGACTGTGGCATTCTATTCTCAATACAACATAGGAGAAAAAAGAAGTTTTAGAATTTTTGTCACATGAAATGTTTCCCATTCAGGGCTATTGCTGTATATTTCATAGCAAGAATGAGCTGGTTATATAATGGCTTGATTTGTCAGTCAACTGAAGAAGAAATTTTGTGTTCATAAACCCTACATACGTGGATGATACATGCAAAAAGCCAGAAGGCGGCAACAAACTCACAAAACAGTAACAAAATAACACTTATTACCAGCAGGTGGCGCAGCAAGCCATCATTGTTAGCCAATTGGAGATTTAAGACCTACTTGCACTGTCTTGTTTACTTCTAATTTCCCTTTTGAATTTTTCCTATCCTTTTAATTTGGTGCATTATGTCCTGTTTACTTATGTCTAATTTCCATTTTGAAATATTCTATCCTTTTAACTTGGTGCATTATGTCTAGTTGAGCCAATTGTTCTCAATCACAAAGAACAGAAAGGTAATTGTTAAATCTACAGGACTGATCGATTAACTTTGCTAACAATATCAACAGTCAATATTTTATAATAAACATGTTATTAACCCTGTGCATTATCAAACAAAATCACTTAACCTTGAAAAAATGTACATTTTAGAGTTCATAAAAAGAATCCAATTTAAATGTGAAAATGTGTGAAGTACAAACCTTTTGGTGCAAAGTTAGGCTAAATCCGCCTCTAATGGTCATAGGAGCCCAGGACCCAATAGGCTCAGTCATTAACTCCTCAGTATATGTCTTAGGAACACTTACGGGTATAACCGACTTGACATGCATAATTAACAAAAATTTAATTTCCATTTGTAGCCCACTGGAGGCCAGGCCTCTGGGCCTGTGTGGGGGCAAGAACAAACCTAGGCACCACTGGCTGGCCATGCACATGTACACACTGAGGGCTATGCACTCATAAGCCACTGACCTGACTCTCATCATCCGCCTCCACCGAAGCGCACATGCCTGAGGGGAGACTGCTCAGCCAACAGAGATCGCACTGGCATCCTGGGCCCAGGCAGCTGCTTCTGGGCTCCCACTAGTCCCTGTCTTCACAATGGCTCACACTACCATACTCACTTGCAGCTAGACCCTCCAGTTGTGCACCGGCACACCTTGAGCCCAAACCCTTTCCCCAGCCTCTACTGCCACGCATACCTGGTGAGAGCCAGGGGCCACAGTAGAACATGCCAATAGCCTGGGCCCCTACAGCTGCAAGTGAGTCCGTAGTAGGCCCAGCCCTTGCCCCCACCACATACATGTGTCTGCAAGCAGCCCCTGCCACTCGGTAGGTACCTGCAGCTGGCCCCTGAAGCTAAATGCATACACACTACTGGCCCTAGGCACCAGACTCAGAAGGTCAAGAAAGGGTATGAAGGCTAGAAAGCTTATTTAAAGAAATAATGGTAAAGAACTTCTCAAACCTAGGGAAAGACTTGGATATCCAACTATACAAAGCCAATAAATCACACCAAAATATTAATCCAAAATGATATTCTCTAAGATAAATTAAAATAAAACTGTCTAAAATCAAAGACAAAGGGAGAATTTTAAATGCAGCAAGACAAAAGCTTTTGTCTCATACATGGAATTTCTATAAGGCTATAAGCAGATTTCTCAGCAGAAACCTTGGTAGTATAGGAGAGAAAGGGATAATACATTCAAAATACCACCCCCCCAAAGGAAATTCCAACCAAGGATTTACCTAGCAATATTGTCCTTCAGAAATGAAGGCAAAATGAAGACTTCCCCAAACAAACAAAAGCTCAGGGAGTCTTTCATCACTAGACCTGGACTACAAGAAATACCGAAAGGAGTTATTCACACTGAAATGAAAGGACACTAATTAATAACATGAAAACGTGATATACATCACACTGGTAAAGGCAAGCATCTAGTCAGATGCAGAACACTCTAATAATGTAACATGGTAGTATGTTAAACATGTAAATCTACCCTAAATATTAAAGGACAGAAGTGTTAAAAATAGCATCCTGAGAACAGCACCTGCTAGGCAGCAGGATCATTAGGCAGCCAAGAGCATAGAGGAAGAAGCCAAGAGCACAAAGAAACAAGCATCTGAGTGTTCCTTATCCCAGCCTTTCCCCAAATCTATGGACAATTGCAACAGGAGCAGTGGGCCTTGGATAATAGCAAGGACTGGAGCAGAAACCCTGGGCAGTTTTCTGGGAGTAAAGGACGGTGGAAGATCAGGAGGAGAGAGGGCTGGTTTGAACCTCGATTCTAGCTCTAGAAATGTTTATCCACAGTAGATCCTCACCCTCAACCTCCCCTCCCATAACTCTCCTGAAGGAGCAGAAGCCAGGGCTCAGGCTTTTACCATCCCTCAAAGTGATGGTAAATTATTAGCAAGAGTGGCTGATTGGTTGGCCAGACACAAGTCAGAACTTTAACAAATGAAACAGAAGGAGCAGAACTAGGGAGCAGAGAAAAGAGCATAAAATAACTGCTTTTAGAGAGATGGGGAATCTATGGGCAAGCTAAAGAAGAAACATGAAATATGAAAAACACCAATTAGTGATGGTGGACTTGAAAAAACAGTCATTGAAATAGTGATCTCAATGGATGTGTTAAAATATAAAAATTTAATAGACCTAAAATTGATTTCATAAGCTGAAAGATTAGAGCAAAAAAAAATCTCTTCAAAAAAATAAGTAAAAGATAAAGTTTGGGGAAAATGGAGATAAAATTGATGAGGATTAAATTAAAATGTCACCACTAAGAAGTCCAGAGTGAAAAAGGGGTCCAGACTGAGAGTGGTGGGAACATGATACAGTATACAGATGATATATCACAGACTTGTACGCCTGAAACGTATACAATTTTACTAACCAATGCCACTCCAGTAAATTCAATTAAAAAAGAATTCCAGAGTGAGAAGAAAGAATAAGCAGGATTATTTAAAAAATAATAAAAATGAATTCCCCAGAATTAGACAAAAATAAGACCTCACATTGGAAGTAGTGTAGTGTTATACCTTATTTTTTGGACTATAAGATGTACCCCACCCCCAATTTGGAAGAAATAATGGTTGTTAATGCTGCTGCTGAGTTCTGTTTACATTTATATTGGTGAAATATTATGTTATTTATCTTATTAAATATTTTACCACATTTTTTGCTTCAAAAGTTTTTTTTCCTATTTCCTCTAAAACCTAGGTGCGTCTTATGGTCCAATAAAAATACAGGTAAATAATCCCTAGAAAAATAGAACTTGAAGCAAAGCCTACAAGCTAAAGGTTTTTTGGAAACTGCAAATTGAGGGTGGCAAGACTGGGTGAAAAAGGGAAGGGAAGCAAGGACAAAGGAAAAGCAAATACAAGGTGGTGTGTTTCCAAATTCAGCACAGCTTCACACAAAAAAATATCATGGCTGGGTGCTTCATCACATTTATTGTATTCCAGACAAGGAATACAAGTGTCTCAGAGAAAAGGATTTGTCTGCCAGCTCCTCCCATTTTCTGTCCTTCATGGGTTACAGTTGGCCTCGCAGGGTGTTAACTTCCCTAAACCTCTGGTCCGTGTTATGTGCTCACCTCCAGCTGGGCTGACGAGGGCAGCTGGATGCCACACAGACACTTCTGTACTTTCCCTGGGCTTGACAGCAGTGGGAAGACTCATAGCCCTCCTGAGTCCAGTCAGGCCAACCTGACCAATGAGGCCACAGCAGCTGGCATGGTCAAGGCTATACAGAAGCCCTGGCCTTAATCTGGGGAGGGCGAGATAGTTATATACCTAGTACAGTCTGAGATCTTCATTAAGCAAGACACCAAAGACAGGGGCAGGAGGGATCAAGCAAATCTGGAGATGTTCACAAATGATGAACTCTCTGCCACCCTAACACCACCAAATAAAATACTATAGTCATTGTTAAAGCTGTCAGAAACACACTCCTTGGTATCTACCCAAAGGAGATAGAAAGCCTGTGTTCACACCGAAACCGTCCCCTGGGTATATATAGCAGCTCCTTCCATGACAATTGCCACAACTTGAGAGCAACCAGGATGTTCTTCAGCAGGTGAGTGGGAAAACTGGTACATTTAATGGAACATTATTCAGTGCTGAAAATAAATAAACTATCAAGTCATGAAAAGACATGGAGGAAACTTCAATGCAGCTTACTAAGTGAAAGCAATCAATCTAAAAAGGCTACCTACTTTGTGATTCTGGCTACATAATATTCTAGAAAAGGCAAAATTATGGAGAGAGTAGAAAGATCAATAGTTGCCAGGGACTAAGGGAGAGAAAAGGATTTTAGGACAGTGAAACTACTCTGTGTGATACTGTAATAGTGGGTATGTGTTATGTATGTGTCCAAACCCACAGAATATGCACCACTACATGCCGGCAAATGTTGATGGGTTTGCATTAACGTATGTTAATGTGGATGATGGTGGCAGTGGGAGAGGTTATGCATGTGTTGGGGCAGAGGATATGGAAACTTTCTGAATCTTCCACTACATTTTACTATAAGCCTAAAATTGTTCTAATCTATAAAGTCTATTCAAACACACACACACACACACACACACACACCCAAAAATAAAGAAAAAAGTCTAAAAGCTTCCAGAGAGAAAGAAGATTGCTTATAAAGAAAAGTGACATCAAATTTATCAATAACAACACTGGTACATAAGGTTAATGGAACACTCCCTTCACAGCTTTGAAGGAGAACTTTAAACTTAGTAGTGTTAAAATGTCACTTAAAAGTGAAATAAAGATATTCTCTGACATATAAGGTCTTAGGTAATGTACAAAATAAAAGCCTCTTAGGGGGAAAAATACCCAAATATTTAGAGATTGTTCTCCAGAAAAAAAGAAAGGATTGTCTAGGAGGAAGAAAATAGATATGGAAAGTAAGAAGTAACTGAATTAATAAAGTATTTTATTGCCTAGATGAGTGATGACCAATAGGAAAATAAACACATACAAACTCAAGCACAAAACTGTCAGAAGAAGAGGGTACAAAATAAAGGGGGTGAGAGAAAACATTAGAAAGTGATAGATGTGTTGATGACTTTGATGGTGGTGATGGTTTCATGGGTATACACTTATCCCCAAACTCATTGACCTGTGTGGATTAAACATGTACAGCTTTTTACATGTCAGTCATACCTCAATAAAGTGGTTTTTAAAAATTAGGGGTAGGCCCTGGCTGGTGTGGCTCAGTGGACTGAGTGCTGGCCTGCAAACCAAAGGGTCACCAGTTTGATTCCCAGCCAGGGCACATGCCTGGGTTGCAGGCCAGGTCCCCAGTAGGGGGCACGTGAGAGGCAAATACACACTGATGTTTCTCTCCCTCTTTTTCTCCCTCCCTTCCCCTCTCTCTAAAAGTAAATACATAAAATTCTTTAAAAATAAATAAAAATCAAAGGTAGGAGGAAATGGCTAAGGGAAGTGAAAATTTGCTCAGGTTATTTTCTCATTCACTAAACATAGATATGGATATGTTTTAGTAATTGATAAGAAAAAAATAAGCAAATTTTTGGTCTGAATAATTCAGGGATAAACATTACATGTATAAAATATGAAAGTATAACTTCCCAAAGAGCAGATGAATTTGATTTGCCCAAGAGAATGAGGAAGGCAAGAGAAAGAAAAAAGAATTATGGAAAATAAAATTCCCTAAATAGGATGGCAAAATTAAGTTCTAGGAAAGCAGCAATTTCAATAAATATAAATCTGTAAAAGCAGCAGGATTCAGAAACTCTCAAATTATAAGGATATAAAGAGCAGAAATATGTTGTGTCTGGGAAATATATTTAACTCAAAAGAATACAGAGAAACTACCCCCCCAAAAAAAGAAATGTATTTATTCAATTATCTCTAGCAGCATATGCTCGAGGGACATTTATTTTAACCTATGGGTTAAAATTCATTAGTATGTTTGGGGTCCAGGCATCCAATCCATGGTCTTCTTATTTGGGATTTCTTTTCTAGTAAGGTTTTAGAATTTTTTAATTAACAAATTACATATGTTAAGAAATATTAATTGATATTACACAGGCCTGATGCCACAGAAGCCTAATACATATCACATGGAGGCCAAATGTTCAAATGGCAGTAGAGTAAACTCAGCTGGACAGAAAACAGCTTTACCCATTCTTTAGCAGGCATCTGTCTTTGTCTCCCCAAAGGCAAATTAAAAATGAATAATAATAATAATAACAATAATAATCTTTTTTGCTCCTCAAAGGCAAATTAAAAATGAGTAATCATCATCATCATCATCATCAGACCTAACATTTACTGACTGCATCCTCGTAATATGTACCAGGTGTTATCATTTCACATGCATTAACTCATTTTCCCTACCCAGTAATCCTGTGAGACAGATCGTGTTACTCTCCCAATTTTATAACTGAAGATATCAGAATGCTAAGGCATTAACATCACAAAGATAGTAAGTAAAGAAGCCGTGACTGGAATATAAACCAATACGCTCCAGAGCTTAGTTTAACCATCATGACATATCACTGCTGTCAATGAGCTGACAAATATTGCCTTTGTCCTCATCTGCTGTAAAAAGTCTATAGCCCTCCCCAAGTGGTAGCGGCTGCTTCTTCCACAATCTGTGTCCACTGTGCCTGGAAGTGGTGTAGGTGTTCTTCATGCCCCTCATTGTTGCTCCTAAACCATTGACCCTCTTTTCCTAACAATCCAGTTTTGAAGCTCAGAACATCAGTTTCTACCATAAGCTCCACTGGTTCCTTTTCATCAACTGCAAACTCCAGGTCCTCCTCCCTTCCTTCAGAACTGACCACCTGAATCAGTTGTTCTCTCCAATTCTCCCCCTGGTACAAGTCTCGGTGGTTTCAGTATCCTCTTAGATAGTCCTTCCCACTCCCTGTCCTCTCAGTTCAGTTACACCTGACTCCTCCATGACCGTGTTCCCGCCGTATTTTATCCCTTCTCAGCCAGCAGGTCATAGACAAGTAGATTAGCCGTAATTGAACCTCCTCCATAATTTCATATTCAAGCAGCCTCTCTGACAATGACCTCTTACCTTTCCAGCATACTAACTTGAATACCCAGATTCCAGTTACTCTTCCACCCCATTGGAACCTGATTTATTACATACCACCTATTCCTGCCCCATCTCCTTTCTGTTTTCGATTCTCTCCTTACCAATGTGAGATTACATGGGTCATAATCATAAATACTTTCTTTTATTCACCCAGAAATCTCATGTTCCTACATTGTTCTATTGTATGCCTTTGGCATGGCCACAAACCAAGTAAAAATCAACTCTCTTGTTTATTCTCTTATTTCATTTACTCTGAACCTACACTCTCACAGCTGGCAGTGTTTAGTGAAAAATATGCAACAGTGCTAATTGGCAAAAACTTCATTCCATGACCACTAACCTCATGTGGTCCTGGTCCATTCACTTTCCCTCACTCCTAGAATTAAATTATGACATCCAATACACTCTCCTCCCTGGCTTTCTATTTCATTAAAACAAAAGAAATAATCTGAAAAGAAATTCCACTGTCTTCTGCAGCCCCTTGGGGCCTGTACCCATACATTCTGTCTCCTCTCCTATCACCTCAGGATGACCTTCTCTGGCTGCTGTCAACAACCACTCAGTTTTGCGCTAGATGCCAGCCCCTCTCCCACACTCAAGGACATTATTTTAAAAATTTCTTCTTTGTTCAACTTCATCAATTTCTTCCTTTCTACTGGATCATTCCCATGAGCACACAAACCTACTTTAGTAGCTCCTTTCAAAAGATAGATGAGAAAGATTTCACCCTTACCTCTCCAAAGAGTCTGCTGCTGTCCAACAGTGCCCTTCACATTGTCACCTACCACATGGTGGCCAGTCCTCTCCTCTCAGCTGTATTTGACAGGTCCCCTCTCCCTCTTGAAACTTTTTTTTCAGTGGAAATCTGTTACACAGCTCTCTTTGTGGCTTACCTCACTGACTACACTGCCTCTGTTTCCTTCACCGACACACTCTACTCCCTCTGGCTTCTAAACCAGTACTTCTCAATTCCTGCTGCATGTAAGAATCACCTGGTAAGCTTTTAAAGTACAGCTGACTCTGGAACAGCAGGGGTTTGAACTGCACTAATCCACTACACGCATTTTTTTAATGAAATTGGTAGGCTCTTCTGGTATCCAGGGGTTTCTAGTTGAGGAATACAATAAACTGGGATCGAAAACCACAGTATTGTATTTTTGCATTCCCAGTCACAGATTTCCACACATAGGAGGAAATATGTTTTTGCTCCTGGGTTGATAGAACCCGAGGATGCAAAGAGCGTATTGTAGAGTCAAAAGTCATACTCAGACTTTCAGCTGCACAGGGTGGAGGGATTGGTGCTTCTAACCTCTGGTTATTCAAGGTTCAACTTTACATCAATACCCAAACCTCAACTAAACCAAGTAAATCAGAGTCTCCGGGAGCGAGGTCATGGGCACAGGCAATGCTCTTCAAGAACCCTGTGTAATCCTAATGTGCATCCAGGTGGTAAACAACCGAGTGCCTCAGGGCTCCGTCTCTGACCTGCAGGCTCACCTGCACTTCCCTAGGTGATCTCAGCCAGTCTCTTGGTGTTGAGTAACACCAATCCCTAGTGTCTTCTAAATTTATATCTGCAGTCCTAACCTTTCCTCTGAACTCTGGAGTTTTATCTATAACTCTTTGTTGTCATTTACTCTTGGGGGTATAATATAGTTTTCCAAGTTAACATGCCTTTCAGCATTCAATCCCATCTCAAACACTAGCAATTCCATCTTTCCAGCTACATGGACCCACACAGAGAGAAGTAAATGTTGTTATCTTAGAGGCATCATTAGTCCTCTCTAACTCTTGTATCTCACCTCCTCACTGTCAGCCAGTTCTGTTTCAAAATACATCCTGAATCTGATTACTTTTCTCACCACTTTCAATGTTACTCTTTGATCCAAACCCTTATGCTCTTTCTCTGCATTATTACCATAAGTCATAAACCGGTATTCTTGCTACTACCCTGGCACCAAAGATAGAACTGAGAGTGACACTTTACCTAAGCTTGAAATAATTCTTGGCATGTCATAGACACTCAAGAATCACTTGCTCAATAAATGAGGGTAGCTGGGAAGCTAAGAATTCCGGCCAAAGCCTATGTGGTGCCATTGTAAGTAATGGCACATCAAAGGACCAGACAACCCTTTCAGATAAAAAGGTGTACCTCAGAAATCTTTCCTTCTCTCTTATTAGGAGTATCCCTTTGATTCAGGTGGGGAAGTAAAATTGTAACAATATTATAAAATGATATTGTGATACCGTGGATTAAAATAAATCATTATGAGATTTGCCTTCTCTGAGTCATGCTTCGGCAGGAACATTTTTGCTTACATTTAAACACTCTTCATTTTCTAAATTCTTTGAGACCATAAGGGCCACTGCTCCTGAGAGGTAAGTCTGGTGCTGGAACCAAATCATTCATCAAATAAGTAAAGTCAAAAAATATAGTGCAAGGTAAAATGTAATAAATGTCAAAATGAAAATATATTTAATAGTAAAATGAGTCTCACCAAAACTCGATTTTGGGCCTGTAACTGAACAAAAAAATTTAAATTACAAGCAGAACTCCACCCCTCTTAATTCCTTGCAATTAGTGACATGAAGCTGGGGCTGCCCCTGAAGTATTTTGTGTCAGGCTGTGCCAAAACAGAAAGGCCTTTGCCAGCCAGTTCTGAGAGGCTCTTGGGAGCCAAAGTTTTACATGTGGTATAAGCCTGAAAAAAGGAAGAAACTAGTTGTAATTAGTGATGGTTAGACTTAGTTACTTCCTTGGCTAAACTAAGAACACACACAGTTAGAGGGGAAATGCTGAAATTTGATACCTCCTATTTACACAGTAACAACTGAAATGATCGTCCACAATACTTTTAAGGAGTTTTATCTAGGGCACACTGGTGCGCTGCAAGAATTTTTAACACATGCAGTACTTGACTATTTAGTCAGGGGCATTGACCTCTTTTCCCTTAGATTGTCACATAAAGAAATAAAAACAGCCAAAACAACAATAGCTGTCAGGAATTTTTTTTACTAGATGAGCGAAAAATATACCATATTTTGGTGTGCCCCAGAATTTTAGTAACTGGTTTATGTGTGCTGATCTTCATTTAAAAACTTAATATATCTGGTTAGCAAACTTAGTTCCACCTGCAATATTCCACATCACCAATATAAAGTAACACTTTCATAGGTTCCAGGGGCCAGGATATAGACATATTTTGGAGAGGCATTAGCTTTCCACAATGTGATCATAAAATTATTTTTTAAATTAACTTTTATAGTAATTGCATTGCAGTAAAAAATGTACTTTTTTTAAATTTTAAGATTGTTAAATGCTATTTATTCAGTTTCTGTTACTTTTATTATGAGAAATCCCTCTACCTTTTCATCTAGAAATTATGACATCTATATACTGGATTTTATTTTGATATATGACATGGAAGAGGAAGATAATGGAATTGAATTTACTTTTAAAGATCATAATTTTTTTCCAAAAGCAGTTTATTTTTAACACAATTTTATAGGAGAAAAATAAATATAACAGAAGCACTGAAAATTCAGCCTATTAAAGGTAGAAAAACACAGACTATTGTGAACGCTGCTGCAAGGAATCTAAAGTGATTCCAAACGAGGAAGGAATGTCCCAAACATTGATGTCATAAATTTTATGCTATTCTGTCTAGTTACAACTGCCCATCGTTTTCTTTCTGCCTGAAGAATATTCCTTCATGTGATGGTGATGATTTCCCTCAGCTATTCTCTGTCTAAAAATGTCTTAATTTGTCTTTATTTTTAAAATACACTTTTACTAGGTACAGACTTCTATTCTTTAGTGTTATTGCTTTGTAGTCTGCAGTTTCTCATGAGAAGTCTGTGATAATTCTTCTTATTTATTAATTTATTTTTTGATGTAAAAGCAAGTTGTCTTCCCCTCCTCCCCCTTCCATCCTGGTTGCTTTTTAGAATTTCATTTTTATTACGGCTCTCCATTAATTAATTAAGTAAGTAAGTAATTTATACTCTTTTAGTGTTACTCTATTACAGTTGTCCCAATTTTTCCATTACTCTCCACTGCCCCATCCCCTCACCAGTCAATCCCCACCCTATTGTCCATTTCCATGGGTCATTTATACATGTTCCTTGACTAGACCCTTCCCCTTCTTTTCCCCCTTCTCCCCCTCCCCCACCCCTCTGATCACTGTCAGTCTGTTCTTTGTTTCCACGCCTCTGGTTCTATTTTGCTCATTTGTTTGTTTTGTTCATTAGGTTCCTGTTATAGGTAGGATCATATGGTATTTGTCTTTCACTGGCTGGCTTATTTCATTAGCATAATACTCTCCAGTTCCATCCATGCTATCATGAAAGGTAGGCATTCCTTCTTTCTCTCTGCTGTGTAGTATTCCATTGTATAAATTACTACAACTTTTTGATCCACTCATTTACTGATGGGCACCTGGGCTGTTTCCAGCACTTGGCTGCTGGAAATAATGCTGCTATGAACATTGGGCTAAATAGATTCTTCTGAATTGATGTTTCAAGATTCTTAGGGTATAATCCCAACAGTGGAATCACTGGATCAAAAGGCGGTTCCAGTTTTAGTTTTTTGAGGAAATTCCATACAGTTTTCCACAGTGGCTGCACCAGTCTGCTTTCCCATGGACAGTGCAATCCCTTTTCTCTACAACCTCACCTTGTTGTTTGTTGATTTGTTAATAATGATGGCTATTCTGACTGGTGTGAAGTCGTAATTTGCATCTTTCTGATGGCTAGTGATGCTGAGCATCCTTTCATATGTCTCTTTCTGTCCTCCTTAGAGAAGTGTCTGTTCAGGTCCTTTGCCCATTTTTTAATTGGATTGTTTGTCTTCCTGATGTGGAGTCATGTGAGCTCTTTACATATTTTTGAGATCAAACCCTTGTCTAAGGTATCATTGGCAAATATGTTTTCCCATACAGTTGATTCTCTTTTCATTTTGCTGATGTTTTCCTTACCCGAGCAGAAGCTTTTTAGTTTGATGTAGTCTCATTTGTTTATTCTTTCCTTTATTTCCTTTGTCCTAGAAGACATATGGCAAAAATGTTGCTGCATGGGATGTCTGAAATTTTACTGCCTGTGTATTCATCTAGGACTTTTATGGTGTCCCAGCTTACATTTAAGTTATTTATATATCTTGACTTTATTCTGGTTTATAGTATAAGTTGGTGGTGTAGTTTCATTTTTTTTTTCATGTACCTGTCCAGATCTCCCAACACTATTTATTGAAGGGGCTAATTTTACTCCAATTTATGCTCTGCCCCCTTTGTCAAATATTAATTGACCAAAGAGACCTTGGTTTATTTCTGTGCTCTCTATTCTACTGATCTGTATGTCTCTTCTTATGCCAGTACCAGGCAGTATTGATTACAGTGGCCATGTAATATGGTTTAATATCAGGTGATCCCTCCAACTTTGTTCTTCTTTCTCAAGATTGCTGAGGCCATTTGGGGAGCATTTCTAGTTCCATACAAATTTTTGAAATATTTATCCTAAATCTGTAAAATATGTCATTGGTATTTTAATAGGGATTGCATTGAATCTATACATTGCTTTGGGTAGTATGGACATTTGAATGATATTAATTCTTCCAATCCATGAACATGGTATATATGTGTCTATTTATTTGTATCTTCTTTTTTTAAATTTTTTTATTTTAATCTTTGTTCAAGTACAGTTTTCTCCCTTTTATTTGTATCTTCTTTAATTTCTTTGTTCAGTGTTCTGTAGTTTCTGAATACAGGTCTTTTGCCTCCTTCATTAAGCTTATTACTAGGTACTTTATTTTTCTTAGTGCTATAGTAAATGGGATTTTTTCCTAGTTTCTGTTTCTGATATTTCATTGTTGGTGTACAAAAATGCCTTCAACTTCTGAGTATTGACTTTGTATACTGCTGTTTTACTCAGTTCACTTATTAGGCTGCGTGGTTTTATGGAGTAGCCTATGGGGTTTTCTGTGTACCCTATTATGTCATCTGCAAAAAAATAACAGTTTTACTTCTCCTTTCCAATTTGGATTCCTTTTATGTCTTTTTCTTCTCTGATCACTGTGGCTAGAACTTCCAATACTAAGTTGAATAAAAGCGATGAAAGTGGACACCCTTGTCTTGTTCCTGATCTTAGGCAGAAAGCTTTTAATTTTTACCCATTGAGTATGATGAGGTTTGTTGGTTTTTTATATATGGTCTTTATTATGCTGAGGTATGCTTTCTCTACTCCCACTCTGCTGAGTGTTTTCATCATGAATGGGTGATTTACTCTATCAAATGCTTTTTCAGCATTTATTGATATGACCATGAAATTTTTGTCTTTCATTTTGCTTATATGGTGTATTTTGTTTATTGATTTGTGAATATTATATCATCCTTGCATCCCTGGGATGAATCCCACTTGAGTGTGATGTATGATCTTTTTTAATGTATTACTGGATCCAGTTTGCCAATATTTTATTGAGTATTTTGGCATCTATGTTCATTAGTGGTATTGGCCTGTAGTTTTCTTTCTTTCTTGTGTCTTTTTCTGGTTTGGGGACAGGATGGCACTGCTTCATAAAAAGAATTTGGGAATCTTCACTCTTTTTGAGTTTCCTGAATAGTTTGAGGATAGGAGTTAGTGCTTCCTTAAATGTTTGGTAAAATTCACCTGTCAAGCTGTCTGGTCCAGGACTTTTGCATGCTGAGAGTTTTTTGATTACTGCTTCAGTTTCACTAGTTGTTAGTCTATACAGGCTTTCTGCTTCTTTTTGATTCAGTTTTAGAAGAGTATATGTTTCTGGAAATTTGTCCACTTCACCCAGGTTGTCAAATTTCTTGGCCTATAGTTGTTTGTAATAATTTCTGACAATCCTTTGTATTTCTGTGGTACCAGTTGCAATTTCTCCTCTTTCATTTCTGATTTTATTTATTTGGGTTTCTCTCTTTTGTTTTTTATGAGTGTGGTTAAAGGCTTCTCAATTTTGTTTATCTTTTCAATGGACAAGCTTCTGGATTTATAAATCTTTTGCATTGTTCTTTTAGTTTCTATACCATTCAATTCTTCTCTGATCTTGATTATTTCCTTCCTTCTTCTGGCTCTGGGCTTTGTTTTTTGTGTTATTGTAGTTCTTATAGATGTAGGGTTAGGTTGTTTATTTGAGACTTTTCTATCTTTTATTTATTTTTTTTAAATATATTTTATTGATTATGCTATTACAGTTGTCCCATTTCCCCCCTTCTCTCCCCTCCACCCTGTACCCCCCTCCCACCCACATTTCCCCCTTTAGTTCATGTCCATGTGTCATACTTATGAGTTCGTTAGTTTCTACATTTCCCGTACTATTCTTGCCCTCCCCCTATCTATTTTCAACCTACATTCTATGCTACTTATTCTCTATACCTTTTCCCCTTCTCTCCTCCTCCCACCCCTCTACCGCTAACCCTCCATGTGCCCTCCATTTCTGTGGTTCTGTTCCCGTTCTAATTGTTTACTTAGTTTCTTTTGGTTTTGCTTTAGGTGTGGCTGTTAATATTTGTGAGTTTGCTGTCCTTTTACTATACATGTCTTTTCTTTATCTTCTTTTCTTAGATAAGTCCCTTTAGCATTTCATAAAATAAGGGCTTGGTGATGATGAACTCCTTTAACTTGACCTTATCTGAGAAGCACTTTATCTGCCCTTCCATTCTAAATGAGAGCTTTGCTGGATAGAGCAATCTGGGATGTAGGTCCTTGTCTTTCATGACTTGGAATATTTCTTTCCAGCCCCTTCTTGCCTGTAAGGTCTCCTTGGAGAAATCAGCTGACAGTCTGATGGGAACTCCTTTGTAGGTGACTGTCCCCTTACCTCTTGCTGCTTCTAGGATTCTCTCCTTCGTTTTTACCTTGGCTAATGTAATTATGATGTGCCTTGGTGTGTTTCTTCTCGGGTCCAACTTCTTTGGGGCTCTCTGAGCTTCTTGGATTTCTTGGAAGACTGTTCCCTTTGCCAGACTGGGGAAGTTCTCCTTTATTATTTGTTCAAATACATGCTCAATCTGTTGCTTTTCCCCTTCCGATTCTGGTACCCCTATAATTCGGATATTGGAACGTTTAAAGGTGTCTTGGATGCTCTTAATCTTTTCCTCAATTTTTTGAATTCTTATTTCATCATGCTTTCCTGCTTGGTTGATTCTATCTTCCTTCTGGTCCACTGTATTGTTTTGAGACTCATATTCCTTCCTTTCACTATTGGCTCTCCTCCGCGTGTCTTCCTGCATCTGTTTTATGGTAATCTGCATTCTTTCATCTAAATTTCGTCCAAAATCAACCAGTTCCATGAGCTTTCTGATCACCAGTGTTTTGAACTGCGCATCTGATAGATTGGCTAATTCTTGGTCGCTCAAAAGGATGAGTCCGGAGGCACTGATCTGCTCTGTTGAAAACATATTTTTTTTCCCCCCCTGTCTCTCCTTTTTTTTTTTCCGGTTTGGTTGCTCTTGTTACGGTGGGGGGCGGAGCCTTAGGTGCTCACCGGAGCTGGGCACCCCAGTCGCTAGATTGTGACGTTATATGTGGGGGCAGGGCGGGGCGGGAGCGGGAGCAGGGCGGGAGAAAACAATGGCGTTAGTTCCGTTCCCCTGGACTCAGACCCTTGTCTGGGCTTCCGGGCCGCGAGCTCTGCCCTGGTCCACAATCGCTGCCCCTCTGGGTCTGCCAGCCACAGCTTGCGTACTCAGGGATCACCGCTGCCTTCTTGCGCGCCGGATGGCTTTTGCGCCGAGTTCGCGCCAAACCTTCCCCCGACCTCCGCACGCCGCCGACCCGAGCCAGCCCCGCGCCCGCCCGGCTCGTCTTCTCCTACCAGTACGGATGAACGCGTCTACTTCAACTTCTTGGCTGCCCGACTTCCATTCAGATAAATCCTCTGCCGGATCTGGGTGTTATTCTGATAGTAAATTATTGTTGTAAATTATTGGTTTTCTAATCTTGGTTGTACGAGGAGGTACGGTGCGTCCACCTATTCCTCCATCTTGCCGGAAGTCGAGACTTTTCTATCTTTTAAAAGTAGGCCTGTATTGCTATGAACTTCCCTCTCAGGACTGCCTTCACTGTGTCCCATAAATTTCAGACTGTTGAGTGTTCGTTTTCACTTGTTTCCAGAAACTTTTTGATTTCTTCTGTAATTTCATTTTAACCCATTCATTAAATAATGTTGTTCACACTCCATGTTTTTGAGTAATTTTTTTCCCTTGAGGTTGGCTTCTAGATTCACACCATTGTGATCCAAGAAAACACTTGATATAATTTCAATTTTCTTGGATTTGTTGAGGCTTGTTTTATATCCTATCATGTCATGTGGTCTGTGTTTGAAAATGTCGCATGTGCATTTGAAAAGTATGTATATTTTGCTCTTTGGGGTAAAAGTTTCTGTATATATCAATTAAGCCCATTTGCTCTACAGTGTTGTTCAATGCCACAATATCCTTGTTAATTCTTTGCTTGGAATATATATCCATTGTTCACAGTGGGGTGTTAAAAATTCCCTACGATGATGTGTTGCTGTCTATATCTTTCTTGAAGACCTCCAGGATTTTCCTTATATATTTCGGTGTTACTATGTCGTGTGCATATATATTTATAAGAGTTATATTTTCTTCATGGATTTTCCCTTTGAGTATTATGAAGTGTCCTTCTTTGTCTCCTCTTATGGCCTTTGTTTTGAAACCTATTTTGTGATATGTATATATTTCCCCCCTATATTTTTTTCAGGTCAGTTTGCTTGGAATATTTTTTTCCATCCTTTCACTTTCAGTCCATGTAGATCTTTTATTCTGAGGTGTGTCTCTTGTACCAGCATATGTGCCAGTCATATTTTCTTATTTATTCAGCTACCCTATGTCTTTTTTTTGGAACATTTAATCCATTTACATTTAGGGTTATTATTTCTAGGCACTTATTCATTCCCATTTTTCCCTTTGTACCTGTGTTCCTCTGTCCCTCTCATTCTCTCTGTTTCTTCATCTTCTTAAGGCAGTCCCTTTAGCATCTCTTGCAATGCTTGTTTGGTGGAGATGTATTCTTTTAGACATTTTTTTGGCCTGGAAATCCCTTATTTCACCTTCCATTTTAAATGAAGCCTTGCTTGGTAGTGTAGTCTTGGTTGCAGGCCTTTGCTTTTCATTACTTGGAATATTTCTTGCCATTTCCTTCTGGATTGTAGTGTTTCTGTTGAGAAATCAACTGATGCCCTTATCAGAGCTCCCTTGTATGTTACTAGCTGTTTCTCCCTGATAACTTTAAGATTCTCTCTTTGTCTTTATACTTTGCCATTTTAATAATGATATGCCTTGGAGTGGGCCTCTTTGGGTTCATCTTCTTTGGGACCCTATGTGCTTCCTGGACTTGTGTGACTTTTTTCACTCATCAAATTAGGAAAGTTTTGTTATTACTTTTTCAAGCAGGTGTTCTATCCCTTGCTTCTGTTCTTCTCCTTCTGATATCCCTATTATATGGATATGATTATGTTTCATGTTGTTCCCTGACCACCTCTTCATTCTTTTTTAGTCTCTTTCATTTCATTGCTCTTGCTGGGTGTTTTGTCTACCTTGTCCTCCAGCTCACTGATTTGATCCTCTGTTTCATCTAGCCTGCTTGTAATTCCTTCTACTGTGTTCCTCATTTTAGATATTGTGTTCTTCATTTTCTCCTGGCTCTTATTGATAATTTTTATTTCCTTTTTCATACTGGTATACTTCACAGTAAGTTCTTTGTTGCTTCCCTGTAGTTCTTTGTAATTGTCACTGAGCTCATTGAGCTTCCTTATAACCATTATTTTGAACTCAGTGTCTAATAGTTTGCTTGCCTCAATTTCACTTAGCAGTCTTTCTGGGGATTCCTCTTTTCCTTTTGATTTGGTGTTGTTTCTTTGTTTTCCATTTTAGGTGACTCTTCTTGTTTGTTTCTGTGTATTAGACTGATCTGTTTTAACTCTCTGTTTTTGTAGTGTAACCTTCTCTGGTAGGAAAACTGTGGGGTTCAGTGGTACAGTCTCCTTAATTTCCTGAGCTGGATGTTCTTGGGGTACCCTTTATGTCAATTAGTTAGGTTCTCTGGTTGTAACTAGTTTTTTGTTGTTGCTGGGTTGTTCTTCAGTGGGTCCTTCACTCCAGCTGGCTGACTGAGAGTCACACCACCCACCATGTCCTGTATGCTCTTATACAAGCGCTGTCAGAACAAAACCAAACAGCCCAAGAAACAAACCCACTTCCACAAAAATAACCCTGACCCATAACCACACTATCAACAGCAATTGAAACAATATTAATACAAGTATAAAGAGGGTGAAACGTCAAGAAGAAAAAGTAAACTATAAAATGATGATAGTGTAAGCAGCCTCTGGGACAACTTCAACATTCAAGAGGTCCATCATTCACATCAAAGGGGTGCCAGAAGCAGGTGAGAAAGAGCAAGAAATTGAAAATCTATTTGAAAAAGTAATGAAAGAAAAGTCCCCAAATTTGGTGAAGGAAATAGACATGCAAGTCCAGGAAGCACTGAGAATCCCAAACAAAATGGGTGCAAAGAAGCCCACTCCAAGACACATCATAATTAAAATGCCAAAGCTTAAAGATAAAGAAAGAATCTTAAAAGCATCAAGACAAAAGAAGTTAGTTACCTACAGGGGAGTCCCCATAAGACTTCCAGCTGATTTCTCAAAAGAAACTTTGCAGGCTAGAAGGGATTGACAAGAAATATTCAAAGTCATGAAAAGCAGGGACCTATAGCCAAGATTGCTCTACCCAGCAAAGCTATCATTTAGAATCAAAGGGCCAATAGAGAGCTTACCAGACAAGAAAAAAACAACTAAAGAAGTTCATCATCACCAAACTATTACTATATGAAATGTTTCAGGGACTTATTTAAGAAAATGAAGATCAATACTATAAATAATAAAATGGCAATAAATACATATCTTTGAACAATTGAATCTAAATAAACTCAGCAAACAAGAAGAATAGAGACAGAATCATGGGTTTGGAGAGCATTTTGATGTTTCCCAGATGGGATGGTGGTATGTGGGGGAAGGGTGAAGAGGTGAGATTAGGAAGTACAAACAGGTAGTTACAGACTAGCCATGGGGATGTAAAGTGCAGTATAGGACATGGACTAGCCAAAGAACACATATGCATGACCCATGGACATGAAAAATGGTGGGGGAATTGCCTGTGGAGTGGGGGGCAGTACTGGGTGGAGGGGAAGCAAAGAGGGAAAATTTAGGACAACCATAATAGCATAATCAATAAAATACAATTTAAAAAAAAGAAGATATAAGGTTTCAGAAAAAGAGGATATGGTAGGGTATTTCAGATGAGGAGAAGAGTAAAACAAAAATTAAATTACTAGTGAGAATCATATATTCAAAGAACTGTGAAGGGCTTATTGTTGTTAAGTGATAATAAAACTTGGCCCAAAATGGTAACAATGAGAATAAAGAAGAAACACAAGTGAGATTTCTGGTGAAAAAAAAAGAATAATAATGAGGTATTAAACATTTGAAATTTACTCCCCAAAATGGTAATTATGTGAGGTGATGGATATGTTAATCAACTTGTGGTATTGTGGTATTCATTGCACTATGTATTCATGTATTAAAACATCACATTGTATGTGTTAAATATATACTATTTTTGTTTGTCAATCATACTTTAATAAAGCTGGAAGAAATAAGCTTGGAGGTTAGTAATTCCACTTGTATGTAGTAATTACTAATGACAGTCTACCATGCAACAATGAAATACAAGCTTGGACTGAGGGAAAGTAAGTAAGCCCCAACAACTTTTCTTCAAATGTGTTAAGTGCTATCAAAACAATCTTTGAATAATAGGGAACATAAAGAGTTCTTTAACATTTAGGAATTAATAATTTTAAAAGTAGGATGGGACTTCATTATTTTTCCCTGGTGTTCTTAATTGTCTAAGTCTTCTAATGTTGGAAATAGCTTTAGATGTATCACAGATGCATCAGACAGACTTTGTTGATTTTCAACAATGACACTACATCAGTTTCACAGTAATTAAATACAAGCAGGCACTCCAGTGATGGTTTTGCAGATTGCAGTCAGACCACGAAATGGATTCATGAGCCACCAAAAACATCATTAGCTGAGTAGGATAAAGAGCTGATTGGCGACTATCAAAATGAAAGTAGGTCATCCAGTAGTCTGAAAAAAAAATTATTTGCAAAGCATCACAAAGCTCAGGATTGCAGAAAGACTAGTAGGGCCTAAAAGAACACCCTAGAAAGGATTCAGAGTCACTGCCCACCAGGAGTGAAAGTGACATGATGCCTGCAGAGACACACTGCAAGAAGAAAAGCAGTCATCACAGAGGAAAAACTGAAATTCACTGGGTGGAAATACCTTCTTGGTCATTTCAATCAAGTTCCCCTTGGGGACTATGTTCTCTTTCACAAAGGTGCCCAGCACAACCAAAGTAACCAAACTAAATAGTGGACACTTATGTTCTGAACACTGTCGTTAGTGAATTATAAAATGAAGTTCTGAAAGTGAGGAACCACTTCTATCACTGGGCTACCAGGCATGTGCTGTGATGTATTTAATATCTAAGGTATGGGACTTTATACTTTTTATGGAGGTTTCATTTACTTTAATAGTTCTTAGCACTACCTGTGGAGATTCTTTCTAAAATGCAAATTTGACTTTTTCATTCTGTTGCTTAAAACCCTTCAATGTCTCCCCATGGCTTTCAGATGGAAATAAAAATTTCATAATGTAACCTAAAAAGCCCTTTATGGCCTGGTCTCTCCAAAGCTTTTAATCTTTCCCATCTCGTAGTAGTCAATACTCCAAAATTACAAAAGTACTTGCAGATGCTCCTTAGTGACTTCAGCATGCTTCACCTGGCTAACTCATCTTCTAAGACATCCTTCAATACTCAGCTCACTACCACCACTCTCCCAAAGCCCCAGCCTGCATTAGGTGATCTTCATATATCTACCAAAGAATTTCTCATAGTCTACAATATTTACCTCTATGTCAATCTACCTTTTTGGTTACTGGAGGGCCATGATTGCTGCTCTTAGTTCTTGTCCTAGTCCTTTCAGGCTGCTATAACAAAAATACTATAGACTGTGTAGCTTAAACAACATTTATTTCTCACATTTCTGAAGTCTGGGAAGTCCAAGAACAAGTGCTGACAGATTAATTGTCAGGTGAATGCATTCCCTCTGGCTCATAGATGGTCATACCCTTGACATAGTTTCACACAGTGGAAGAGGCAAGAGATCTCTGGGGTCTCTTTTTATATGGACACTAGTCCCCTTCATGCAAGTGAACCCCTCATAACTTAGTCACCTACCAAAAGTCCTATGTTGATCAGATTGGGGGTTTGAATTAAACATATGAATTGTGAGGGACACAAACATTCAGTCTATAGCAGCTCCATACCTCTAGTGTTATATACATAAAGTGGTCCAAAAATGTTCCCAGAATAAGCGAACTAATTACTTGTCATAAAATTCTTGGAGGAAAAGGACAAATGGTTGACCTGCGTTCATGGATGATTTTCCCAAGGACATCTATCATACTGACTTTTACAAGTAATTAAAGATAGATTTTTCAACTGCAAAATCATGGGTGTGCATACAGTAAATGTTGGACTACTGTTGTCATTATTATCAGTGTATAAATAGAAAATGCTGCCACTCTTGCTTGTTATCTGAAAATAGGTAACCTTCATTGTTTCCATTTATTGTGTCTACAAATTTACAGAAGATGTAAGATGTTCTTTACAGAATCTTCTTTACAGAGGATGTAAGAAGATGTAATCTTTGCAAGTTTAAATACACAACTCTAACTTCAACATGCTCTGGAAAAGATTTTGTTTTCTTCCTTTGTTTCTAGGATAATTTCTCGCTTGTAGTTTTATACACATATTCAAGGGAAACGACATACACTTGCCCTATGGAAATAGAAGGTATAATCCTGTCCTAGATTAAATAAGCTAAAGCTGAGAAATTAAAGAAATTGCATCTTTCATACTTCCTTGCAGCTGCCTGCTTCTGCTCATTTTGAAGGTGGTACAAGTCTTGTTTCTTTAATGTGGGAAGGGATGCGCCAGTAGCACTAAAGGCTTTAAGTCACTTGGTGACTTCCGACTTTAATGTCTCTGGGCAGAGAATCAGAATAAAATAATGACAATTCCATGGAGGCAAAAATTGTCTATGTTGCACATCAAAAAAAAAAGAGAGAGAGAGAGAAAGAGAATGCCACAGGGGTACCATGTACCATTCTGAAAACTTCTATGTTCAGTGGTCAGGATATGTAATCAAACTTGGAAGTTAGTTGTTACATGCTTTTCTTGGCCCTTTATTTCAACAACAGTATAAAGGTATTAACAGATGAGAACACTGTGGCTGCTACTCACCATGTTATTCCACATGCTTTGAAAGAAAGCTCTGACTCACAGAGGTCACCTGTGTAACACAAGGACAGTCTTTACTCTTCCCCCACAGAATGAAGGACACTGTCACCAGATGGCATTAGGTCAGAGATCCATGAAGTGTATTTAATAGAAGAGGAGGAGGCAGACACTTGGTTTAACCTTCATTGTTTCAGCCATTTGCTGGCTGTTTTTCTCTGACCTACCTTTAACAAAGTAGATGCAAAGATCAAAAGCTAAATTAGGCTGTTACAGTTTCTACAATTTAGGCGTTTAAATTCATTTAAAAGTTTACATGTTTTCTATTATACAAAATGGCACCAAAATTCCTTAAGTTTTAAACTTTAAAATTTGTGACTATTAGTGTTTACCTATTAATCAGTTATTTAGGGGGACAAACTTATGAGGTCTGTCTTGAAAAAGTCCAGCCATTGTTAATATAACAAGAATGGTTTGCATAACATTGATGTAACCTGGCAGCCAAGAAGAGTGGGTGATGGGAATGTGCATACATGAACAATGATGACTTCACTGTACTAGTGAGTGGGGGTGGTAGATGCTACTGAGTGAGCATGTGTACTGTGTGGCCATCACATTCAAAATGACTGATCAAGTAGGGCAATGAATCTGCATGAAATCGATGAAATTCAGGAAAATACGGTGGGGATGCTGATTGCAATTGGGAGAACTATGTGAGGTCCCAAGGTGCCTTCTTTGAAGGGGACTGAGGCATCATTGTCCTATGTATAATGTTTCTTGCATCTTCTTCAATAAATATATCTATTTTTCATGTTATATGGCTGAAAAATATCTTCCATATAGACTGTTATGTTAAATGCAAAGCAATACAAATACAAAAATGATTTAAAAAATAAAATAATAATATATAAATAAATTCTGAATGAGGGTATACTTTCTACATTTAGAAGCAATGAAAAATTCCTTCTCAGTCCATATCTTCCCAAATGCATGGCACACGCTGGCTTTGCTGATGGTAGCACTGCCCCAGTGTCAGGCACCAATCTCTTCAAAACACTTCTGTCTACTTTTTCTTCTGCAGTAGATCCTGGGACATACTGTTCTCCGCATCTCTTAGACAACTAATTCACTCTATTTAAAATAAGGTATTGAGTTATAATTGGTATACAAAGAACAGCATTTTTGATGTGTACAATTAAATGAGTTTGGGCATATGTAAATACCCATGATACCCTCACCACAATCAAGGTAATAGACATATCCAACTTCCCGAGTTTCCTTGTGTTTCACTGAGTTTTTTTGCTTTTTTTGTCTGTTTTTGTTTTGTGGTAAGAACACTTAACATAAGATCTATGCTTTTAACAAATGTTGAAGGGCACATTACCATATTGTTAACTATAGGTACTATGTTTTACTGAAAATTCCTGGAACTTATTTGTCTAATATAAGTGAAACCTTATACCCACTAAACAATAGCTTTTCACTTTCCCCACCTCCCAGCCTCTGGCAATCACTGTTGCATTCTGTGCTTCCATGAGTTTGACCATACTTGTCCTTCTGTGACTATCTAACTTCACTTAGTCAAGGTGAGTTTTATGTATTAATAGTGTTGGCTTAATTTTGTATTTTGTAGGAGACCATTCTACATGGCATGAGCCCACCTCCCACTCAGAAATGCACAGGACCCACGCCCACAGACAGGTTCTCCCGTGGAGAATCAGTCCTGCAATGTGTGTAGGCTGCTTTGAGTCTTGCTCTTGCTAAAAAACTCCCTCACCCTGAATAGAGGACATTTACTGCAAAGTAACTTCCTAAAAACCATGCTAAACCTTCCAAGGATGAGTGTAATGGTTCAACCACTTTTGCCTTTTCATTTGCAAATATCCCTCTTCTGTGATGTGATTAGAAGCATTGGCTCCTTTGTTTTCTGTAAAAGGTAACCACCTTAAGCGAACCTGGGCATAGTCAATGAGAACCATCATGTAATAGATGGAGAAACACAATTAAAACCCCTCTTGGTGGAGGCCAAGGCTTTTGCTCCCCTTGAGAGAAAAGCCATGCTGTCCCTTTTCCTCCACTGGACTCGGTAGTCTGTGTGAATGTCTCATTTCATCCATAATGTCTTGGACACTGTGGGCCAGTGTCTGCATCAGTATTTCATAGAAATTCATTTTATTTTCTTCTCTGATAAAGTTGTATGACTGACCAAAAGAATGAGAGCACAGATATGTTTGCCAGTGTGAATGGACTATCAGCCTTTTCTACCCACTGCTTACTATTCTTTCCCAAGATCAGCCAAGCAATTTACAAAATGGATGTGAAAAGTCTCCAGGGGTGGATTATTTCTAAATTTCTCCTGGTGGATGGCTGCATAATCTATATAATCTGAAACTCAGAATAGCTTTCCTGTACCTAGAACCTACTAAGGAGGAGAAGGTAAACTCAAAATGTCTGCTCTTATGGGGCTAATATTGAATATAAAATGTAGATGTTGTATTTTATTGAGGAAGCTTAATTTTATAATAACTCTTGATTATTTATAAAATGGAAAACTCATACAAGAGTTAGTAACAATTTCACACCCCAATTTGATGCCTGGGCAGTTGTCATGGGAACATTCTGCACGATCATGAAAGCAGCACCGGGTCTCAGAGTGCATCACTACTGAGTCACCTGTCAAAAGCATTTGCAATATGGCTCACCTCCTTGCATAGCCACAGTAAAAATTACAACTAGACTACAAAACAAATGTCACCCAGAATCATCAGAGAATTGAGCTGTATGGAAGTCTGATAACCAAGGAAATAAAGAAGCTACACTCATCCAGATTGGCAGGACAGGTGGAGATGCAGAGACATGCAGAAAGGCACTGAGATGCATGGAAAGGCACAGTCACTGAATGGGAAGTCCCACACCCACATATGATGGATAAAAATTGAGAGGGATACCTCGGGAGCGAGGGATCCTAGCCAACACCAGAACACCCAGCCTAGTATTCCAGTGCCAGGAAGGTTAGTCCCTACCCCCAATATCTCCTGGCTATAAAAACCAGTGGGGGTTGAGTTGGCAGAAGAAACTGAGGGATTCTCAGGAGTCTCCTCTTAAAGGGCTTGCAACAGGCTTAGGACTTTCAGAGACTCAACATGAAGGCAAAAGCTGGAAGGGCAACAGTGGCATACAAAAAAGTGAAGTGTCTGTCATCAGATCAAGTGCCAGGAGAAAGCTATCTCATGGACAAAACTCCAGCAGCCAGACAGCACAGCATTGTATACTCTCTGAGCACCCTCCTCAGCCCCTGCCACCAACACAGAGCTATAGAACAGCAACATGGGTTGCTTGCCCTGGCGATTACCTAAAGCTCCACCTTATCCAATTTACTAGTGTGCTTGTCTACAGTAAGCCACGCTACTAAGACAGGGAGTCAAAGCACCTCTACTAAATAAACAGAAACAAACACCAGAAGGCCGACAAAATGAGGAGACAAAGAAATATGGCCCAAATAAAAGAACAGAACTCCAGAAAAGAACTAAACAAAATGAAGATACATATCCTACCACATGCAGAGTTCAAAACACTAGTTATTAGGATGTTCAAGGAACTCACTGGGTACTTTAACAGCATACAAAAGACCCAGGCAGAAATGAAGGCTACACTAAGTAAAATAAAGAAAAATTTACAGGGAACTAACAGTGGAGTGGATAAAGTTGAGAATTAGAGCAATGATTTGGAACATAAGGAAGCAAAAAACATTCAATCAGAACAGCAAGAAGAAAAAAGAATCCAAAAAAGTGAGGATAGACAAAGCAGCCTCTGGGACATCTTCAAACATACCAACATTCACATCATAGGGGTGCCAGAAGGAGAAGAGAAAGAGCAATAAATTGAAAACTTATTTGAAAAAATAATGAAAGAAAACTTCCCTAAATTGGTGAAGGAATAGACATACAATTCCGAGGAGCACAGTGTCCCAAACAAGATGGACCCAAAAAGGACCACTCTAAGACATATGATAATTAAAATGCCAAGGGTTAAGATAAAGAGAGAATCTTAAAAGCAGCAAGAGAAAAGCAGATAGTTACCTACAAAGGAGTTCCCATAACACTACCAGTTTCTAGAGAAACTTTGCAGGCAAGAATGGACTGGCAAGAAGTATTCAAAGTGATGAAAGGCAGGGACCTATAACCTGGATTACTCCATCTGGCAAAGCTATCGTTTAGAATGGAAGAGCAGATAAAGTACTTCCTAGACAAGGTAAAGCTGCAGGAGTTCATCATCACCAAGCCATTATTATATAAAATCTTAAAGGGACTTATTTGGAAAAAAAGAAGAAAGTCAAAAGTATGAACATTAAAATGACAATAAATTCACAACTATCAATAATTGCACCTAAAAAAAACAAACAAAACAAACAAGCAGAACAGAAACAGAATCATAGATATGGAGATCATTTGGAGGGTTGTCAGTTGGGAAGGGGAAGGAGGAGAATGGGGAAAAAGGTGCAGGGATTAAGAAGTACAAATTTGTAGGTACAAAATGCACAGGGGGATATTAATAACAGTATAGGAAATGAAGTAGCCAAAGAACTTATATGCGTGACCCATGGACATGAACTAAGGGGGAGGGGATTGGTAGAAGGAATAGTAGATACCGGGTGGAGGGGGACAAAGAGGGAAAAACTGGGATAACTGTAATAGCACAATTATTAAAATATATATATTTTTAAAAGCATTTGTGTTAGAGACTTGTCTAAATCTGTGTCCCCAAGGTGGGTCTTATGTGAAAGAGCTTTCTCTGATGTAATAAATATGTGCTTCCCCCTTAAAGTACAAAGCAATTAAAGAAATCACTGATGATATTGTTGACTCATTTACATATGTAACCAGATTCTATATATCCAAAAAGAATATAGCTCAACTTAAAAGGCAAATAAACTAAAAAAATATTTATAAATATATCATACATAGAGTTAGTATATTTAATTAAGAAGACTTATTATAAATCAATAAATCAATATAAATGATAAAATGTCAAAGGAGAAATAGACAAAGACCTGAACTTGAACACAAAGATTACAAAGTAAGATATATAGTTTTATAATACATATGTGGAAACATTTTTGGCATAATAATAATATGCAACTTCAAACAAGGTACCATTTTTTCATTTTTTCTTTCAAACTGATAATGAAGAAATTTTTAATCATAATACTTGGTGCCCAAGAACAGCGTTTCTGGGGTACTTGCTATAAATGCAAATTTATAGAACTCATCGCAGACCCACCAAAGTAGAATCCCAGTGAATGAACCCAAGATGCAAGTTAGGGAAATTCTGATTCAGTTGGCTTGCAGTTGGACCTGGGAATCATTTCCCATTCTCATCCTAGGTGATATGAGAGCACACTTAAAAAGATTACTTTGCAGTAGTTTTCAACCACGGCTGGATCTATTGAATTACCTGGGAAATTTTGAAAAGTACAGAAACTTGGATCCTACTGTCAGAAATTCTGACTTAATCCTTATGGATTAAAATTTGTGATAATTTTAATCTTATGGATTAAAATATCTGATAATCAAACTTTGACTTGATTATAAAAAATGTTAAGAGCTTATTAGATAATTTGAAAATGTAGCCAAAGTTGAAAATATGTATCTCAGAGAGTGTGAAAAAAAATGTGTATTTGTATGCTTCTCAAATGGTAGTGAAAGTTGGTGCAACTTTTTAGAAACAATTTGGCTATGTTGCTTTTAAAAAAAATAATAATATTTTCCTAAAAATTGCAATTTTCTAAATTTATCCCGTCTGTATAAAGTAAATATAGAAAACTTTTATGAGCAAAAATGTTTGATTGATTCAATAGCAACACTAGAGAGCAACGTGACTGGCCAGCTACAGGTCAATTGTTTAATAAACAACGGTATGTTCACATAATAAAGTGCTATATACTCATCAAAAGTGTGCACATAATACATGTTTAATGGTGTGAGAAAATACAGGGCTAAGAGGTGAAAGTAAGGTAAAAATTGTATTTACTGCATGGTCATGCATAAGTTAAAATAAGCATAGCAAAAGAAGGGAAGAAAATAGTCTAAACTACTAAGGGTGAACTCTGGGGGGGTAAATGACTTTTAGGGGCCATTTTCTAACTTTTCTGAATTTCAGAAATTTAAATATAGTATTTATGTCAGGCAGATTTAAATATTTAAGGTTTTTATTGTGGTAAAGTATTTTAACATAAAATTTACCATTTTAACAATTTTGAAGTATACAATTCAGTGGCAATAAGTACACTTTCATGCAACCACCACCACCATCCATCTCTAGAACTTTTTCATCTTTCCCATTATCTACTCTTCCCAGTTTCTGGAAACAACTATTCTACTTTTGTCTCTGAGTTTGACTATTTCAGGTATCTAATATAAATAGAATCATACACTGTTTGTCTTTTTGTATCTGGCTTATTTCACTTAGCACAATACCTTCAAAGTTCACTCACGTTGAGTATGTATCAGAATTTCATTGCTTTTTTAAAGCCGCATAATAGTCCACTGTATGCTGCCTATACCACAGTCTGTTTATCCCTTCATCCACTGATGGATGTCTGGGGTACTTCCACCTTTTATAATGCTGCATAAACTTTGGTACACAAATCCTTGTTCAAGTGCCTGCTTTCAATTTTTGAGGGTATATACCTAGAAATAGAAGTGTTGAATCATGTGGCAATTCTATGTTTAACTTTTTGAGGAACAGCCATAATGTTTTCCACAGAGGATGCACCATTTTGAGGCAATTCAGAAGGGTTTAATTTGTCCACACACTTAGAATTGTTTACCTATCAAGGTCAATCAGTCCATATGAAAATCTTTCTAAAATGTATCACTCACCTTCCAGCCTACTTCAAAGGAAGTATTAAACAAAATGTAACCTTCATTTCTTTTAATAATTTATAAAAATTGATTCCCCCTCAGGAGCTACTGAAAGATATTTTTACTTGAGATCTTGCTATGTGCTAGATACTATTCTAAGTTGTTTTCAGAGAATGAATCAATCCCTTCAAAATCCTGGGAAACATCATTCCCATTTCACAGATAATAAATGAGATACATAGAAATAAAGGAACTTTTCTAAGACCATGCAGCTAGGGAGTGAAGGTGGCAGGATTCAAAGTGCATGCCTTTACAGGTTTTGTTAGACTCCTAACTAACTAAGTTTGTTTCTGTATTAAATATCTCCAGACTAATGCTGTACATTTTTAGAAAATGTGTGTGCTGTTCAATGTTTTATTTTGTTTTCCTTCTGGTATGACTCCTTGCAGTGATAAAAGCACCTGCCTTTTGCTACTTTCTTCTCTCCAACTCGGATGTTGATACTGATACCCTGTCACCAAGAAAAAGAGATACACAAAAGAGTTAAAATTATGTGTAAAATAAAAGTACATAGGTTTGAGAGAGGATTTGAGGGGTCTATGCAAGGGTGAAAATATATGAATTTACATATTTGAAGTTCATTTTATCTATTTTGGTAGTTTAATAGTCTATTTTGCTTTTTCCTGGCTTTGTGTGTGTGTGTGTGTGTGTGTGTGTGTGTGACCCAGATGCTTAGTCTGCTTTCAAGAATGAATGTGAGTGCTTATTCTTACTCCTACTTATATTGTGTAATATAATATAATTTAGTTTTTAAAAAAGCTTGCCTCCAAATAATAGATATCCATTCCACGTCTGATACTATCTTTTTAAAAATTACCTATTTAATATTTTCATAATACATGCAAAGGAAGAACCAAGAAAAAAGGCTTTGATACTGAAAACCTCTGGTTCTACATTAAGATTATTTAAACTATAACCCAATGACTGCTGATTACAGATGCCCATTGATACCAACCTGTAATGTACTTGCAGAATTAATTGTGTATCAGGGATATATTTCCAGGAAAGACCATACAAGTGTTTCTTTCCCTGTGTAACATATGTTGTGAAGTGCTGAGTATTTAACTTTCTGAAAGTCAAACCTTCTTTCCAATGAAGTAGGAGAGATCACCAGTTAAATAGATTTAACAATGAGTCCCTCTATGTGTCAAAACCTTTCATTTAAAGTGGATTATCAGTACATCACCCCATTCCACACCACCATTTATTTTCCTGGAAATTGTTTTTCTATATCAATATTTCTTTAAGGATTCTCTCCCACATCTTTAATATTTTCCTAGAAACAGGTGAATAATAGTTATAAAGTTGAGAGGCAAATGCTCATTCAAAATACAAAATGGAAAGATAAATAAAAGTTTCTTTAGAGAAGCTCTAGCAATCCAGATGCCCTCAGATGTTGTAATGAGTGAGGAGCAATAAATGTAATTTTGTACTATTACGTTTAATTTACATCTAAATAGTCCAAGCAATTTTATTCAGCAAAATCAGAGTGAGGGAGAGTTTAGGGAGAAGATAAAGGAAACAATAACACATTCCCCAAAATCTGAACTAGCTGATGGAAATAACACACTCTCAATTTTGTGACTGGTTAGGAGTTACAGGTGAAAGAAAATAAAGTGACAGTGTTACCTTATTTCTTTTAAGACTGTATCCCGAATCCAAATGTTTGACAATATAGTATGTCCACTGGACTCCAAGGCACAATCATTTTAACATTGACTACTTACTAAAACAGTAATACTGCTAATATCAACAAATGCACAAAAATTCTGATAATAATTAAATTAATATTTTTAGAAATTTTTTATATCTCAAGTCTACCATGCTGGCCTTTACAAATGTACTATAATTCTATTTGTTTTTGTCACACAAAAAAGGGGCTATTCTTTCTCTAGTAATCAACACCCAACTTCTACTAAACAAAAAACCTTGTGTAAGTTAATATCCCTGCGAGTTGACCTCTACTGTCCACATTTTGCTTTTCTAAATTCCTATTACTTGCCTCTGCCATTCATAGTAATATTGCTTTACATCGTCTTAAATTCTTCTGTAATTTTTCATATGTACATTTTATTGTTCTTAAGTATCACCCATATTAACTAAGATGGATTGATTGTATAGTGAGATTTAAATAAGTTTTTTAATCAATTGATAATAAATTTGTCCAAAGAAAAAATTATTGGGAGTGGAGCACTCTTCAAGACTACTATAATCGGGATAGCCAGAGCAATAAATTAGGTGAATTTAATTAACCTAAATTCACCTTGTGGACAAGGTCCAGGAGCCTGGTTCTTAAAACACTAAATACCCTCCCAAATAAAAAAAAATACTATTTAGAATGATCTAAACTTATTGAAGCTGACATATAATCAACATCCAAAAATCAGAAACTCTTTTTTTAAATAACTATGTGTTTTTTAAAATATTTTTATTTATTTTTAGAGAGGGAAGGGAGAGAGAAAGAGAGAGAGAGAGAAACATCAATGTGTGATTGCTGGGGGCTGTGGTCTGCAACCCAGGCATGTGCCCTGACTGGGAATTGAACCTGCAACACTTTGGTTCGCAGCTCACGCTCAACCCACTGAGCTACGCCAGCCAGGGCTTAAAAAATTAGAAACTCTTAACTAAAGGACAGTTCATTCTATTTCATGATAGCCACGAAATAGTACAAAAACGTTTAAGGAAACCTCTGAACCTGGAATAAATGATGTTTGGGGAAACAAAAATTAGGTTTAACAAGCACAGAATGAAATTGAGAGTAGAGTTGAAAATGTAACAGCTACTATGTTATAGTAGAAATTTAGTAAATGTATTCTATCAAAAGTTTGGACTAGACTTCAAGGTTTCCAGCTGTCAAAGAATTGAAACAAACAAACAAAAAAGAATGGGAGGGAGAGAGGAAGGAAAGAAGGAAGGGAGAGAAGGAAGAAAGCGTGTAGAAAAAAGATTTTTAAAAAATTGTAGAGTTCAGGAAACAGTCTGACAAGTTTATAACATTTCATGGAAACTGTTGGCAAAACTATAATGGGCTAAAGCTTCAATCAGGCCCCTAATACATCTGGAGTTTTGTTTTAAATGACTAAGGTGAAAAATATCAGATTATGGAAAATGGGGAAGGCTTCCAGCAGTTGGCCAGTGTTCTAGGTGATGGATGTGATGGGCAATTCCCTTAAATAACTGATTTACTGCCAACAGAGAAAAATATTAGATAGAAGAACATCAAAAAACTCATCTGCAATTAGGATCACAAGAGTGGCTGGCCACTCCGAGTTCACCTTCCCCTCCCACACCAGCGAGGTGACCCTGCTCCTGGCGAACACCTCCACACAAAGGCCACTGAAGAACATCTTCCCCTACTCTCTTTTCCTTTGGCTTAAAACTCACTATAAAACCTGCTTTACTGTTTTCCAGTAGCTTCCATTCTCCCTCCCTTCTTTCTTTGTTCCCACCCTTTGTTCCCTCTTTTCCTCCTTCCCTCCCTCCCTACTTTTCTGTCTTCCTAAAATCATTGCTTTTTAAAAAATACACCCAGATCAACCCTACTCTACTAGAAATCCCTCTCAGGCCAGACGGAGTCAGGCACAGGCGGACAGCCAGTGCATTTGCAAGCACCATCTGGCACCTGCGATTCATTGATTCATCCTCACATTTTGTACTCGCAGAGGTGAGAGGGGCGGGAGACAAAGAGCACGCAGAGCTGGTGTGACCCAGTTCCTTCGGAAACTTTCAGATGGTCGTGACCTCGCCCAGCACTAAACGCTTTAATGATCCTTCAAGCCAGAAAAGTATAGTGACCTCTGCCTAGCCGTTGGTATTGGAAAAGAGGAAATGCAAGAAAAGCAAAACTGGGAGGTTCGCTCGTTTGCCTCCCCAGCGCCCAACCACAGAGGGCGCAGAGCCGCAGCGCTGCCGGAAGGGGCCGCTGTTCGCTCAGACCAGCAGCCTCGCCGCTGCCTGCACCTCCCACCTCCCTGCTGGCCAAGCGCCGTCAAGTTCTAACAGCCCCCAGTCGAGTGAGCGCCGGGGCCGGGAATGATCACCGCCTGGGTAGCAGCAGACGGCGCAGACGAGCCAGGCTGCGGTGGCGAGAGTCTGAAAAGCTCCTGGGAAACTCCCACAGTGCAGAGACTTAGGAAAGAAGAGAGCTAGCAGTCCCTGCGCTCGCACGTCTGCAAGTGAGTGCTCATCCCGGCACCTGTTCCTCTCGTGCCACCGCCTTCCCATCCCTCGGACCGGCGCCTCCCTGGTGCCCGCCCGCTCCGGCGATGAATCCCGCGCTGGGTAACCAGACGGATGTGGCCGGCCTATTCTTGGCCAACAGCAGCGAGGCGCTGGAGCGCGCGGTGCGCTGCTGCACCCAGGCATCCGTGGTGACCGACGACGGCTTCGCCGAGGGCGGCCCGGACGAGCGCAGCCTGTACATCATGCGCGTGGTGCAGATCGCTGTCATGTGCGTGCTCTCGCTCACCGTGGTCTTTGGCATCTTCTTCCTCGGCTGCAACCTCCTCATTAAGTCCGAGGGCATGATCAACTTCCTGGTGAAAGACCGGAGACCGTCTAAGGAGGTGGAAGCGGTGGTCGTGGGGCCCTACTGACCGGCCCTCAGGCCCCCGCGGCGGCCGCCTCACACCTCCCCACTTCGCCAGCTCGGCCGCGCCCCTCACCATCGAGACCGGGCGAAGCAAACCTGTCGGAGTCAATGATTTCTCTCGACTTTTGCCTTTCGGGACGAAGCGACCTGTTTCTCACACGCTCTTTGCAAGTCCCCATGTCTGGACTAGGAGGAGAGCGCCCTGACTCTGGACTCAGCCGCAAGTGGCAAGAAGAGGGCGGTTAGGGCGCAAACTTTGGAAGCTGCAGCTAGCTTGGGATGCGGGGAAACCGACGGAGCAAAGGCCCTTCTCCACCTGCAGGTGGGCCAAGCTCTCGGGGTAGGTGGAGAGGGTGGGCAGGGGAAGAGACCCAGAGGCATCGAATGCCTAGGTGGCCTGAAAAGTGATCCATGTATATGTCGCATAATAAAACTCATGGGGACACAAATCCGTGTCCGGATTCACGCCCATTCTCTCCCTCTCCTCCCAGCCCTGGCGGGAGAGGCGATAAATATCTTTGATTGATTACAACTTGCCGTTTTAAGGGATTTTTGTGTTTGCTTGAATATAAATACTTGATATGCCCTTTTCTGCCCTAGTGGCCTGTTTGCCTGCCTGGGAGTTAGAGTTTTGTCAACGTGGGGAAAGGGGTGGGGGAGGGGAAGCCTGAGAATGTGAACCGGGTGAGTTGTGTGTTTTTGGTTTTGTTTTGTTTTGTTTTGTTTTGTTTTGCATTCACAACTGGGCCTTTTGGGAGGGGGCCGGGACTGGTGCCCCAGCTGGCCCGGGCAAAGACCCTAATAGAACTTGTCTGTAGCTCGTGACTGCACGATTTACGCCACAGAAGTGCTCTTGATATTCGCGACACCGTTTTGACTTTCCCTCCTCCCCATTGTTTAACATTTCCTTAATAAATGCAACATTTAAATGTTTTGTTCCTGGCCTCCTGGTGGTCATTCTGCGCTCCCGGCAGAAGGGAATGGGCATCGGCGCGTGAGGAGTCGGGTTGCTGGCCCAGGGAATTCCGCTTTGGAGAGCTGTGATTCCATTCGTGGATCCTACGAAGGGACGGTGTGGGGACAAGACAGAGAGGCCTAGAGGCCGGTGAGACATGGCCAAGCCTTAGGCACAGGAGCCGCCTGGAGGCAGAATCCTTTGTTTTATTGTGCAGTTAATATTTTATATTTCATTTAGGCTCAGCTTTCCAGCCAGACGAGAAAACCCGAGGTCCCAGTGGAAACATTACACTCCCCTCCAGGTCTCCGGTGGGAACACAGGGTTATGCCGCTAATGAAAGGAAGAAAGAGCTTGGCCAGCCTTCTGGGAGGGCGTTTTTGCCCTCACCGACGTCAGCAAGACGGCGTTGGGATGCTGCTCAAATATATATACATATGATAAAATACAATTTTTAAAAGTATAATAAATAAAAATTATTTAAATGCGAGGAAATGTAGCTGCTAAAAAGTACATAGTGATGCTAATTCTCCCTGGGGCAAACCATGAAAGCGTGGGATGCATTATCTTTGCCATATTACTTTTTCTAGCAAAAGGGTGAGATTCAAAAGGGCCTGCTTGTTCTTGAATTGCCAGACCCAGCCCCGGCAGAAAGGTTCAGAGGAGTTAAACGAAACTCTGAATCTTAGAGAGGAAGATTACTACCTAAAACGAGAAGATTGGGCCAGAGTAGAGCTACAGATGGTCGTGGGTACAGTTAGGGCTCAGAAACTGAACAGTGTTGGAAAATAAAGAAAACTGAGAATGTGAAAATAACCCAAAGGATACAATAACTTCGAGCTTGAACTTGACAAGAGGTTTTGAGCAGTTTGTTTTTATGCCTTGGTTAAGATCCTAAATATTTTCAAGAATATAAAGGATCCTCTGCTATGCTATAGTAATTAAAGACTTCACAGTAGCAGATTCAAGACTGAAAAATTAAACAATAAAATGTTCCATTTATTTGGGAAGAAGCACAACTTGTGTAAACAAAGCCAGTGACTCAAAGAGTTGAGATCAAAGTGTTTGAGTACCCTTAACATCCTGCCCACTATTGTCTATTTCATTCCCAAAGGAATTAGGAGCTAGCATAATTTTTTGAATGCTAAATAGTATCAGGCATGAAAAGAATTTTGACATTTTGTCTATTCCTGTCTTCAGCAGGTGTTTGCTCGTTTTGAATCTGGGGCAGGGAGCAGGATCAACATGTAGTCCAAGATGAGTCTCATGGTGGGCGGTTTACTTTGCAGAGGTGCAGGACAGGAAATGTAGACCTCTTGTGTTGTAGACAGTTTTTGTGGCACCCAGTTAACCTGCTGCCTCCATGTTTCTCAGGGAGAAACACAGCAAGACCAGTTGACTCTGGGGCAAACCACACATTTAAATTAAACTCAGGGTTTTTTGGTGGCTGCATTATCTGCTGAGGGTCCCTTCCCCCCTCCCCCCCCACACACAGATTTATTAGTTCACCAGTGAATTCAGTGCTGTGTGGAAATCGTGGGATCAAAAACCAATCAGTGAGAGTTTGTAGGACTCTTGCTTTGGGCTCTGCTATGTGCAACATACATGCTTACAGCAAGTTTCAGACAGAAAGGGTTCACACCTACAGGTCAATGATTACCTGTTTGTAGAAAACAGGTTTCTGTTTAAAGTCGAAGTCGTGAAAGTTGGGAGAGGGTCTGCCCAAGCTCCCTATTCCCCTCCCTTATACCACTAGTCTCTCCTTCCTTCATCTGACCTCCATCCTTGTTCCTTTAAATACTTCTTCACACCTCTTTCCTCTTCCCTGTACCTCAAAAGCAAAATTCAGTTTATTTTTACCTCAACGCACCAGATTAATTCTCCTACCCCAAGAAATCGTGATTGTCACAAACCAGAACCTGCAACATTTAATCCTTAGAAAAGATATGTGAACAGAGCCCCACAATCCATGATCTATGCATTTTAGGAAAATGCACACAGTCTGAAAATATCATAGCCCTAGGGACTATTTCCTGCCAACAACTCTTCTCTACAGCCTCTAGATCCATTTGTTACTTAGAGAGATGCCAAGTGGTTCTGGTTTTTATAGATGAGGCGATGTGTACAAGAAGCTTTTTACACTCCCTGTTCCCTGTGGCCACACAGCAGCTACTTTCTTGGGCCCCACACCACTCCCTGTCTCGCTCTGCCTTTGAGTCTCTTTTCCCCTGATTCTAACAAATGCTTTAAATGGAATTTTAAATCCTGCTCAGAGTTTATGGAGCGTCAATCTTTCCCCATAGACGTGTTACAAGGAAAGTGAGTTTTAAAAGTCACTCTCTGGGTTTCACATAAGAAAACAGTGTCAGCTTTAAGAGGCTGGGGATTGAAAAGAATAGATGCAAACAGGCAGAGTTTTATCATTCCACACGTAAGTCCTCCATTTGGTCAGTAATTAGTGGGAAGCTTGGGCAGAGAGAGATGGCTTCCTGTAAAAGCTTGCTAGATCTGACATGGCCCATGGGGAGGTATCTGATACTTCCTGAAACCCTTCTGGAAAAATACCAGAAGCAGGGAGAGGTTTCCATGAGACATAGCAAGTGGATTAGCAGCAAGTCACTGATAACTCTGACCCTAACTGGGTGGCCTCTACATAAATAGCTTAGGTAATTGCTGGTAAGTGATATTTTTCTTAAAATTGGTGTTATGAATCTTCCGACTCTAAAAATGTTTCAAGAATTTGAGTGCCGGATACTTTGAAGACTGCTTGAGGGAAGTCAAATCACAAAGGCCGCAGTGCTGTGTTGTTTAAGATCACACTTGCTCCTGTGGATGGTTGCTGTGCCCACTATCTGATTTCCAAGCCTCCCATTAGATCCTGGGTCAGTCGGTTACTGTACCTGCCCCCTGCCCGCACTAATTCTGAGGGAGGAAAAGGCACACTGGACCATAAGGTAAGAACGTTTGGTTGTGGACCCTAAGTACCTACCTGAGTGGCCTCCTCCCTAAAATGAGGAAGATGGACTCTAAAACATCCCAATTCTAAGATTCTACCGAACTCTTTGTTTAACATTTCCTTGTCTATTAAGATGTTTTTTAGACCTCTACAATAGGTAAGTTAAATATGTATTTTATCATTCCAATCTTGGTCCTCCAGGTAAAAATTCCCACCCCTAAAAGTCAAGTGCTTCTCTCCTCAGGATACATTATTTATAATAATCAAAGCAAGATTTCAGACACCTAGCCAGGCCTAGGTAAACAGTAGTTTCTAAGCTGACAGATCACACATCATCTAAACAGTACCTTAAATATCCCAGATCTCTGTGTTTTCACTGGACAAAGTGAGGAAAGCGAAGCCCAGTGAACCGGGGAGCAAGTAATCAGCAAGTGATTCCCATAGGTGTACGCACATTCAGACTAATGTACACTGTTGTTTATAGAAACTTCTTGTGTATTTGAAGACTAAGTAACAGCCAATTTTTCTCCCCTAAAGCATTTTCCCCTTTGAGCTTCTGCAACAGCACACAGCAGCTGTTCTGCATGCAGTTTAGAGCCTTCCTTAGCCCTGGCTTATTATGCTTGTCAGTTTGGGGAGAGGGGGTTGCAATGCCAGAAAAGGATTTCAGGGTTCAGTTTGTTCTCTAAGACTCAAACCTGATTTGAAAGCCTGTTGGAGCAGTAAGTCTACAACAATCTCCCAAACAGGAATCAATAAATCTTTTATCTACCTGCCAAACCCCATTTAGATATGTGCACAGTAGCTAAAATGGAACATGTTAACTGCAGCTCCACCAGTAGTAATTGTTTCCTAATGTCTGAGTTTAAATGCTCAATGGTTAAATGCTTCCATGGGCAACCTCACTCTGTCCTTCTCTCCAGATATTTTTGTATTGATTTAAACACTTAATGTGTTTGAAAGTCCAGGATTCATTTTATAGCGTCTGCTTAGATTTTAAATCTTTGGAAAGTATAGGTTAAGGGATAAAATAAAGCATCTAATATTATCAGTAAGTCATAGGTCATTTATTTTATTTTTTAAGAGAAACTGAGGTATACTACATCTTTTTTTAAGATTTTATTTATTTATTTTTAGAGAGGGAAACGGGAGGGAGAGAGAGAGAGAGAGAGAGAGAGAGAGAGAGAAACATCAATGTCTGGTTGCTGGGGGTCGTGGCCTGCAACCCAGGCATGTGCCCTGACTGGGAATTGAACCTGCGATATGTTGGTTCGCAGCCTGCGCTCAATCCACTGAGCTATGCCAGCCAGGGCAAGTCATAGGTCATTTTACAGTGAAAATAAAAGTCTGGAGGCATTACTTAATTTGAGAAATTCAAACTATTTCAGAAGTACTTCTACAAGACTATTGTAAAGATAGCTAGATGCATTTAAAAATACTCCTTAGTGAGCTTACAAACAGTGGCTTACCTTTTACCCAAATAACAATACATGCTAAGTGACAATAAAGAAGGCATATTTTCATTTACTTGAATATTCACATATATGTTGAAAGGGTGATAGGTAAATAGTTTCCTTCTCTAGAAATATGTAACTGCTTGCTTGCTGAAATAGTTTTGAGTGGGTAAATGCAGGCACAGAGTGATCAATACATAAAAAGCGAAGCCATCTGTGATAATGCTGTAACAAAACTCTGCCCAGCCCCCATTTTAAAACTGCTTTCCATTAGATAATAATATTTCCTGAACTCAATTCAAACAGATAGTGCTTGCCAAGTACCCATGTGTACAAGGTACGTTAGAATGTATTACTGAAAAATTGAGGTGATTCCTATTAATTTGTACCATAAATACAGGCACAGATAAACACACATAATGAAGGCATATGATCTACTTACATGAATCAAATAAAAAATTGTTCCATAATTTTTATGGCATTCATAGTGATATAAGTGTACATACATAATTATGCTATAGCCTCCATGTTGGCATGGTTTTTTATAGGGTTAGCTTTTCTTTTGATTGTTTCTCTTATTTGCCTTCACCCTCACCATTCTTCTCCCATTAATTACTCCTTCCCTCACCCACATCTACAGATACGCTCCCCTGAAAGAGTCATTGATTTTTATCTGACTAAGACTCCAGATGTCTGATTGCTTTGGGAAATGAATTCCTCTGGGACCCAGAGTGTCTCTTTTGCCTTATTTATTTTCCTATAAATTGAGCAGGATCATGTAGTTCATATTCTAAATGGTATTGATTGAGGCGGGTGCACATGCACATGCTAACATCCTGTTTCCCATATTGTATATCGATTAAATATACTCCTTCATCTGCAGACTAAAAATAAGCATCACATATTCCCCAACTCTTTGTTTTGCACTATTTATATTTACAATAAAACAGTGTATAGAAACATTGCAAGTAAATAGTTCCAAAGTGTTCACTACATAAGATTTATATGGGGTGCCTGGAGTCTTACATCTATATCCTGAGATATATTTTTCAACCTTCATGTAGAAACTGAAAAGAAAAATAAGCTAAAACCCCAAGGAATGAAAAGTCAAAGATTATATATTGTACAGTCTTGAAAAACCTTTAAACACTAAGTTAAGAGAAATGAGTGGGGACCCTAAATATATTATCAATGAAAACAAAAAGAACCTAGCAAATTAAGTAAGTCTCTAGAAATGTACAGGCAGATCTAGAATTATCAAAAACAGTGACTAGGAAATTTTATATTTAGAGGACTTAATAAAAGGATCAAAGGTTACCAAGTAGAAAATCTAAGCAATGTGAGAGGATGTGGAAGACTGTTAATTCCTTATCCATTCCCTCTTCTCTGGAGTCTTGGCTAATTGCAGCATCCTGTTAGTTAGCTCAATTTTCTGACACTCAAAGGTCAAAAAGGCCTTGCAGGATCTTCTTATCTTTATCATCAATAAAAATTTATTATTTAGTATCCATTATAGACATGACTCTGCACTAGGTACTAACTTAGACCTGGGGAGTTGAGTGCAAAGTATCATGGAATTAAAAAGGGTCTTCTATGATTCCATCCATATCTTCTGCTTATTTTATTTTCACATGTCTTGGAGATACAGCTGTAAGAGACACACACTTGTGACTTTTCCCCTTACAGGTGAAATGCTCTGTATTATAATTAATATGGAGGCCTGAATTAGTCAAGCAACTTAATTTGGATTTTCAGGCAGCATATGTACATCGTGTATTCAAGTTCAAGATGAACGTGTTAGGGAAGGCCTGAAAAAAGTGCTCCAAGTGCATGTCTTGAAAGTACCTATATTTTTCTACAAATTCAGCCCAGAGACAGTATTTTATTTATTTCTCCCACTGTGAATTGTCAAGGACTGAATAATTAACAAAAGGATCAAGTGTGAAATTCACTCCCCTACATTCCATTGATGAGCTTTGTAAGGAAATGATACACCCTTGTCTTAAGTAACATAAAAATCTTCTTAATTCATGAAATGTTCAAGCTGGAATGGGCTGTATTAATTAAGACTCTTTTAGTTACATACAATCAACACAAACCCAATTCAAACCAATTTTTAAAAGAACACTGAATGTACTTACTTGTGTGACTTCAAGTGCAAGGATATCAACACTTCAGCTATACGATGAGAAAAAAAGAACTCCCGAAGCCCAAACTTACATCTTACCAGCTAAACATTCTAGCAGAAAGAACCTGACTTTTCCTGGGTGAACTCTGGCCCAGTTTGGATCATGTATTCATCCTAAACAAATTTCTGTGGCTGAGTTAGGTACAGGAAGAAGGATGCACTCAATCAACACACCTCTGTGGTAAGAAGGGAGAGAGCAAGCAGTAAAGTCAAACCACCAGGCCATGAGTCCTCACATGAGACATAGATTCTGTGTACTATCAGAAGAAGCAATAAGGCAGCTTGCTGGGTGGCCTACAACTGTCACTGAATTCAATGAAACCAAAGCCTAGAGAGGTCAAGTCTTTTCCTCAAGGTCCCCGCACAGCCAGCCAGTGATGGAGCCAATAATGGGACCTACATCTCCTGACTCTTAATTCAATATTCCCTTTAAAACTATATATTCTATCAACTGTCTTTCAGTAAAGGTTCACAAGGCTTTTATAATTTCTTTCAAGATCGCTTGTGTCTGAGCTGATGTAGATCCAAGTGCCCTGGACTAGAGCCTGGAATTCTGGGGCGGGCACTGATACCACCTGTACCTGATGGTGTGAATTTCTCTCAGTCATTGAACATTTTTGTTTGTAAACTCACCTGCCCTCCCTAGACCTGGCTAGGCATAAACATGTCTTTAAGGTGAGGTGAAACCTTTGTTTGCTTTGTAGAATGGAAGAATAATGATACATTTTATGTTAAAAATGTCTTTAATGTAATGAATTATTAGAGAACATTAAGAAGAATCATTCAATGCAGGACCTCTCTTCTAAGCCTCATGACTCCCTGAGATGGACAAAATATTCATCATTTCCCAAGCTGATCTGACAAACTCACTTTGGCAGAGCCTCTCTCGTGACTCCTCTGCCTTGAAAATGCTGCTACCCTTTAAGTACATGTGATATTTTATTATGTTTTTTTGAATCCTTCCTTATTTGGGGTCTAAACTGTTCCTCATCTAAACTCACTGTAAGTCAGAGAGTTGACTTAGCTCCCTTTTCCACATAGAAACTAAACTGTCATTGTTCATCTCTTTGGGTTTCCAGCTGCTCTGCCTGCTCCGCACTCTTGACTGAGGGAAATTGCCTTGCTAACCATGAATAGTTATTTGCAAGTATCTGCTCCCCCATATGAGACTTGGTACTCGTGGGCGTCTTCATTCTTACTCACAAGTAGGGAGGGGAACAGATGGTGTAGTTAAGAGAGGAAATCTGTCAACCATAAAGATTGGTGTTTAGGAGCTTGTTCCTCCTGCAGCTCATCACAACAGGTAAGCCCATCTCATCTTCAGGCTCCCAATTGTGGGAGCCTGAACCTGAGGATTGGAAGCACAGTGTTCCCAGTGAGGGCCTCTGCATTTGCAGCACACCTAATGGTTTCTCAGGCACATTTGTACGAATATAAGAGCACTTCCATTGCCTGGCAATGTGTCCTCTTTTTCTTGGCATGATGGTCTTCCTATGTTTTGACTGTTTTTCTTTCAGAAAATGGTAACCTTAAAAATAAGGAAAACAAACAACTGTCAATAGTAACATAAACGACTGTACTCTAGGCATATGGTTTACTCTGTGGCTAATCCTTGATTGATTGATTGCATTATGCCCATCCAACAGCTCGATTACCCAGATTTTGCTCAATGATAGTCTTCTAAACAATTCACTTTGATTTATAATTTCCTGAGTAGGTGTTTGGTGTCTAGTCTTTTTGTACCTTAATATTTGGCCAGTGTGACATAATTCATTACACAGTGGTTTATAAAATCTTGTTATAAAATAGTAAACCATGTACTAACCTGGATTATCTGATAAGAGAACTCTGTCCAAGTCTGTTTAGATTTTGTTTAAAAAGGTTAAATATCTTAAGTTTTTAATGTTTTCTTGATGAATTGTAAATGTTTTTCTAATGTTATTTAATTAAAATTTCTTAATATTTAGAAGATTTAATAAGTAGAAATTTTTAGGGATGCCAAAGCAATGAACTCTGGTAAATATAAAACATGTAGCCATTTAATGACAGTATATAAAGAACCAAATACTTATATTGAAAAAATTTTTATTACATTTTATTGATTACACTACTATAGTTGTCCCATTTTTTCCCCCTTTGTCCCCTAAAAACAGCACCCCCTACTCCCTTGGGCAATCTCTTCACCATTGTTCATGTCCATGGGTCACGTGTATAAGTTCTTTGGCTACTCCCTTTCCTATACTGTACTTTACATGCTCATGGCTATTCTGTAACCTCCTATTTGTACTTCTTAATACCTTCACCTCTTCACCCATTCCCCACTCACATCAGTCAACCATCAAAACACACTTCGTATCCATGATTCTGTCTCTGTTGTTGTTTGCTTAGTTTGTTTTTTAGATTCAATTGCTGATAGGTATGTATTTATTGCCATTTTATTGTTCATAGTTGTGATCTTCTTCTTTTTCTTAAATAAGTTCCTTTAACATTTCATATAATAATGGTTTGATGATGATGAACACCTTTAGTTTTTCCTTGCCTGCCTGGGAACCTGTTTACCTGCCCTTCATTTCTAAATAATATCTTTGCTGGATACAGCAAACTTGGATATAGGTCCCTGCTGTTCATGACTTTGAATATTTCTTGCCAATCCCTTTTAACCTGCAAAGATTCTTTAGAGAAATCAGCTGACAGTCTTATGGGGACTCCCCTGTAGGTAACTAACTTCTTTTCTCTTGCTGCTTTTAAGATACTCTTTAACTATTAGCATTTTAATTATGATGTGTCTTGGAGTGGACTTCTTTTCATCCATCTTGTTTGGGACTCTCTGTGCTTCCTGATTTGCATATCTACTTCCTTCATCAAGTTAAGGAAGTTTATTTCATTATTTTTTCAAATAGATTTCCTATTTCTTGTTCATCTCTTCTCCTTTTGGCACCCCTATCATGCAAATGTTGGACTTCTTGAAGTTGTTCCAAAGGCTGCTTATACTATCCTCATTTTTTTGATTCTTTTAAAATCTATTTTATTTTTTAAGATTTTATTTATTTATTTTTTGAGAGGGGAAGGGAAGGAGAAAGAGACTAAGAGAAACATCAGTGTGTGGTTGCCTTTTATGTAGCCCCAAATAGGGACCTGGCCTAAAATCCAGGCATGTGCCCTAGACTGGGAACTGAACCAGGAATCCTTTGATTTGCAATCCTTTGATTGCACACATGAGCCATACCAGCCAGGGCTGGATTCTTTTTTTCTTGTTGTTGTTCTGACAGTTATTTCCTGCTTCCTAATGTTCCATATCATTTACCACCAACCTCTGCTCTCCGTGGTAGATCAGCTGTGCAGGGGCAGGGTGGTAACTCTCCAATGTGGTCTGAAGCTGGCCATTGAGTGGGCTGGCCTTGGGATTTCCCAGGTGGTTAAGGCCAAGGGCAGCCCCCACCTGTGTTTTGCCTGGGCCACCCTGCCTAAGCAATCTGATATGGCTGCTACTTGTGCTAGGCTTAGAGATTCCCAGGCGAAGCCAAGTTTTGAATCAAGGCAGGCATCTGCTAGTGCTGGGCCTAGCTGTTGCTTGTTTGAGAGGATTTAGGAAGATGTGAAACACAAGCTATTCATATAGAAGAGCAGCTTGGGTGGGCTGGTAAGTTGGGTGGAACAGAGTCTCTGGGGATTTCCAGTGCAGGTCCAACAGTGTTAGCCAGGTTGATGGAGTCTCAGATATATGGCACCAGTTTGCCAGCTCTGTGAGGGAAGGGTTTAGAAAAGGGACAATGTCCTCTTCTTTTATAGATACCAGACACTTCAGTTTCTCCCTGTATACCACTGGTGCCTTTCAAGCTGCTACCTCGGTGCTGGAGATTAGAGGGAATGAGTCTGAGTAGATGAGTCCATGTGTGGGTTCTTTAAGAGGAACTGCTTGCAGCTTTCGCAGTTTCTTCCACCCACTCAATCCCTGCCAGCTTTGCAGCCAGAAGTTGTGGGGACTTATCTTCCTGGCACTGGTACCCTAGACTGGGGGCCTGGTGTGGGCCTGGGACTCCTCGCTCCCAGGATGTCCCTCCTGAATTTTTATCCATCACACATGGGTGTGGGGCCAGCCCATATCATGCCTGTTCCCCTCCTACAGTCTAGATGGATGTAGTTTCTTTAATTCTATAGTTGTCAGGCTTCCACTCAACTCAATTTCTGATGGTCATGAGTGATGACTGTTCTATATTTTAGCTGTATATTTGATGTGGTTATGCAAAGAGGAAAGCTGTGTCTGCCTATGCCCCCATCTCCACTGGCTGTCCTAATATTGAAAATTTGAAAATTAAAAAAAGTCAAAGTGTATTCTTCCCTTTTAAAGAGAATTTAATGAAGGATTGCTTTAGCTTTTTGACAAGCATGTATTTTAAAATTAAAGTAATTCCACATCTACCTTTTGTATGAGATTGCACACGTGAGATTAAATTTTACTGAATTTTTTGCATTTGTAAAATTTATTTTAACTCCTCAACATTATACTCTCATTCTACAAACCAAACAAAGACTTCACTGACTATTGAGATAAAGAAAAGCCATTCAGAGGATGAACCTTTGCTTTTTGATGTTGGATTTCATTGTAGGCTTAACATGTTATGTAGAGAAAGAAAGAAAATGATAGAAGTGTTCCATGATTCAATGATTTTAGAGCTAAAAGTATTTTCAATTTATGATCCTCTAGATTCAAAAAGAGTGCTTAGACACTAGATGACTGCTTTGAGAAGGTTATTTGACCACCAAGGGACCTGTCATCTTCAACTGTGGGTTACCTGTGATGTAGCAGTCACTTAAGAAAGGTTGAGTGAACTTATGTCATTCCATGTTTCAATGACATTATAAATTAGAAGTTTTGGCCATTCTCTAAGCTGGTATGACTTTCCTTATCCAACATTTTCAAATAAAAAATGAAGTTGTTATTTTAAGAGAAGCTTATTTCCACACTGATTCCAAAGCACTTAATCACAGTGAACTAATTATGGTCCTATATTCTGTATTCTCCTATTACTGTTGCCCTCTAGTTGGACTGTATTGTAGACATGGTTGATTTTTCAAAGTATGTTCATGGAATCTTGGTAGGCATCAAATAAATTCTGTTGATTATTGTCATCATCATCCATCATATGAGTGATTTATAATAACATCTAGAATTAATCATACTTGGTATTTTGTACATGTTAACTCAAAATCCTTACAACTTCAGAAGTTACTATTGTCCCCACTGCCATACATAAGAAAATGAAGGGACTGAGGGATCAGTAACTTTTCCAAGGTCACATAGCTAAAATGTTCTTGTGTTAAGATATGAACCCAGATCTGAGAATATCACAACTGAGAGAGCTTCTACTGTATCATCCTACTAATTCTTCTGGTGATGAATTGACACTAAGGAAAGTTTCAACTTACCCACACATGGTGCTTTGTCATTAACAATTTGGATCCACCCCTACAGCTTTGAGTAATGATTTCACATAGAAGAAATGCAAAGCAATTTATCATTTTGGTAGATTTAGAGCCTGCTAGTAGCAGATGGCCTTAGGAGGTGGGAATGTGAATTTTAGGAGGCAATTCAAAATGAGCTTTAACTTGTCCAAAAATACAGTATATATGAGTTATAGCCCCCTTACTTGGAAATATATAGAGAATTACATTTTATTGTCTTCAAAGTCTATAATTGTAAATACCTCTAGTATTAACTAATATCATGTTGCTTAAACAGTTTTTTATTCAAACTCTATACAATGTAGTTTTGACAAAAATATTTTACACTAAAATGTTACAGCTTATTTGCATGATATCAACAAATGAAATTTAAAGTTAAAAGACATTCTTATAAAGGGGACTTGCTTACAAAAATAATAATACTTTATTTTATTGAGTACTTAACATGTATAGTTCCCGTCTAACACACTTTCCATAAGTTGGGTCACAGGATCTTCACAACCATCTTATGAGGAATCTTTATTCTCATTTATGAGGAAACTGAGGAGTGAGGGAGAATCTGTTGATTAACTAAATCTGTGTACAAAAGGATTCTGAGAGATTTGAGTTATGGTCTGATTTTATCAAGATAAAGTTTAACCTGGAAAAAATATATAAGGTCCTGCATTTGGGCCTAAAACAACTCTGCAAACATAGAATGGGGAAATGTGGTGTACTGATGAATCATAAATATAAAGCATGTAGAGATTTTGCTCAAGAATCTATAGAAAAGTTAATAAACTATTGAGATTGCTCCCCCCTCCAAATAATGTGAATTTAGTTGGCGATTATGGAAGCAAAGAATGGTATTATGGAAAGACAGATGTCCCTTCTTTTATTGGTTATTCCAGTCTTAGAATGGTTTTGGTTCTGGTACCACATTTTTTTTAAAAAATTGTAAACAGCCCTGGCTGGTGTAGCTCAGTAGATTGAGCATGGGCTGTGAACCAAAGCATCGCAGGTTCAATTCCTAGCCAGGGCACATGCCTGGGTTGCAGGTCACAGCCCCCAGCAACCGCACATTGATGTTTCTCTCTCTCTTTCTCCCTCCTTCCCTCTCTAAAAATAAATAAATTTTCAAAAATCTTAAAAAATATTGCAAACAAACTCAACGTATTCAAAAGAAAGCAACTATACTGACAAAGTTTCTAAAAAAATTTTAGCTAAAAGTGGTAAAAAAATTGACAGTGCTTATTATTCAGGGGGAAAAAGCCTCATGTATAATAGGATATCTATGCTCCAGTATCTGAGGAACGGCCACAAATAGGAAGAAACGGGAAGAATTACAAATGTTTAGTATAAATCCAGTTAGTAAAACTGGCAACAGTGAGTAGAAGGAACTACACAGAGGAAGAGTTCAACTCTTATCCAGAAAGATTTTCTAATGGAGATGCACAAATATGACATAAACTGCCTCTGTAGAAAACGAATTCCCTATTTCTGATGCCATTCGGCAGATATCGCAGAGAAGATTCAAGAATGACTATATCCTTGAGTTGCCTGCCAGTCTCGTGCTTTCATTATTCCAGATGCTTTCCTTTTGGACAGAAAAGCAGGGCACCTGGCAGGTGCCTCCGCTGTCTCTTCTGAACAAGCCATGGCCTGCTCAGGGACTTTGGAGAAGGCCTGCTCTTTATAGGAGCTGGAGGGAAGTAGCAAGATCTGAGGTACAAGTATGAAGGCCAAACCCTCCTTTCTCACTAGCATGCCTGGCTCTTCCCACAACTTCCCCATTGTGCTAAAATAATCTTTAATTACATCTTGGCCATGAATATCATAAGTTTCTGATCTCACATCTAAGTGGAATACTCTTAAGTGGTTTGTCCACAAGTTATACTCAAAATGACTTCAAGATTATTTTACTGAGGCAGGTGCAAACACAGCCTCTCAGTTTTCTGCAAGTTCAAAGGCTAATTCTTACATTAAGCTCCCTACCTCAAAAGGGAAATTAAGCTGGCTTTGGGGCACATATTTATCCCAAACAAAAGAATCCCTGAGGTACAGATTCTCATGGATTTAACAGGGTTTTGTTTTCTTAGTGTATCAGTAAGAGGTGTTAATGGATAAATCATTCTTTCTAATGCAGCATAAGATGTGGTCTCTACCACACTAAATAATCATTTCACTGTTTCTAGGAAAGAAAACTTAATATTTTTATGTCTCAGGGCTTAAGAACACACACAGAATCTAAGCCTGTGACTACAGCGTTGTGTCCAGAGCCCGCACAGCACTGCAGAGAACACAGTCCCTGCTCTGAGGGATAGGAGGTTTTGCCAGCATTCTGTCCAAATCCCAAAATATCTTTCTACAATACTATAGTTGTTTCATATGTTAGGCATCCTAAACATTTTTAAAAATTCTTTTCCAACAAGAAGAATGTTTTAGGCTAAATTTCTTCCCAGCTGACAAAGGCATTCTTAGTAGACACAGACACATTAGAGACATGAAGACCTCCTTTCTTTTTTTTTTAAGATTTTATTTATTTATTTTTAGAGAGGGAAGGGAGGGAGAAATAGAGAGAGAGAGAGAGACATCAATGTGCAGTTGCTGGGGTCCGTGGCCTGCAACCTAGGCATGTGCCCTGACTGGGAATCGAACTTGCAACACTTTGGTTCACAGCCCATTCTCAATCCACTGAGCTATGCCAGCCAGGGCCTAAGACCTCCTTTCTTAATGCAGACTGATTCTGTTCGTCTCATGGAAAGAAAGGAGGTGATAAGTGTTACTAACCAGAAGGCCACTCATTCCTAAATCAAAATCAGTCCTATTGGAATCATACCACTGTACATCTTGTTTCTGATCCTTGACATAAGAGCTTTAGATATGGGTTTTTCAGTACATAAATAGTGTTGGCAAAGTTTATAATGCTCTTCACACATCACTTGCTTTTTATTATTATTTATTTCAGTAAAGAATGTTATATATTTAACGTTAGTTCAATTCTTTCTTAATAACACAAAGTCTTATGTCATTAACATAAGGAGACACAAAAGGAGAAAAATCATGAAACTGTAACACCTGAGTTTTCTACATTTCTAGGAGACACCAATCTTATTATCAAAAATGTCCTGACCTAATTTTACAGCATAATGTGACCTCACTGTCCTGTACTCCAAAGTCACTATAATTGACATCGTCACCTTAGGATCTTGCTTCAATACTCCTTGCTATAATATAATTTCATGCTCTGTGCTCAGAGTGGCCTTTATTTTGAAATTTTGCCAAGAGTACCATCATTTTGAATGCTAAAGTTTGATTAAATATAGCCTCAAAGAATGCCTTTCAAAGGATATTTCTCACCCAGTTTCCACTTATAAAACAAAGTAGCATATGCTTTGAATTGACAACAAACCATCTTCAAATTTAGACTTAAAAACAAAAGATAATTTGCTCTTAAACTCTTATCAGGGAGAGGAATGCTCCCCAGAAGGAATTTTGTGGTTTATCTCCTGGGCACCCAAGGCTGCATGTTTGGGTGGTAGAGGATCCCAAACACCTTAGTATGCACAACTGGTGCCCATGGTGTTCTCAGCCAAGCTGAGTCTGCAGCCCTGAGGCCCTCAACCAAAGGCTCATTTCTGCCCAGTTTCTGAACTGATTAGGCATAACAGTAGCTTCCAGGGGCTGGCTGGTGGGATCTGACTGATCCTACAATAGTATTTGGTATACTCAAGGTGTTGCCTAGACAATCTTTTCTCTAGAACCCCAGCTTCTCTCTGAAACCGACTTGTGTGTCTAGTCTACATAGCTGGCTTCTGTCCAAGTACCTTGGCTTCTGCCGCAGAGTTGACCAACCCTGATACCCTGCCCAAACCTGACTGTCCCTCAGAGAACTGGAACTTTGTTTAAACTCCCAACTGTTGATGGAACAATCTAGAATTGTGATGCCACCACCTGTACATATAGAGCATAATGCTGCTTTGAAACGGCTATGATTATGTCTCAATAATTATAGCATGTGGTCTGGTATATTCATGATAGTCAAAATCAAGCTCAAATTAGCCATATTCCTATGACCCAGAGGCTTGAATGGCTGCTGGCTCTCCTCATCTAGAGCCAAAATTACAGTTTAGTTTGCTTCTCAACTCTGGTCGCTTATTCTCTTCTTCTTTCCTATTCCTCTGCTCTGCCATGAACATGCAGTATACTTTCAGTATAAATTATGTAGATAAAAGCATACCAGCCAATGTGAATCAAAAGAAAAAGAGTGGATGTGAGACTGAGAGATACATCTATTTAAGTAAACTATGTATTTCTTTTCCCTCCTCTACCCACAATATATCCAGTGAGATCCTAGACAACTAACAAAATGTTCAGAGAAACCACATGTTCAGACACAGAGGCCAAGGTGATTTAAGATGCTATTTTGGTCTTGAATTTGAGAAGCACTGAATATGGCCCCTACTTTAATATACACTTGTATTTGAGTGGGTCATCTAATAAAAGCTCTTAATATTACTAAGACAACATTACATTGTTCTTCACTATGTAATGCTCCCAAGACGATGCAGGGCAAGGGTAAATTACTTTTTAAATTATTCATCGTTTTGTACCCACTGACTTACTCATCTTTCCCATTACCTCATTTAAATCAAGAGTTTATTTTATGTGGAATAAAATCCTAGAAGTAAATAGGGTGAGGTTATAAATTATGATTTTTGAGAAACTTCTTTCCTCAATATATGTAAGAGTAAGAAAAGGATCTTCTGTGTAAAACAGTTTATTAAATCCTATGTGAGGCAGGAGACTGAATCATAAGATTGTCACAAAACCTTTCTATGATCTTATGAAAAGATACAGCTACTGTTTTACGTGCCAGTGACTAGGAATTATGGTTTCATACAATAATATTCTGCCTTAGCCTGTTTATGAGCCAGGACCATCTGGGATGTTTTATCATTTTCATATTTGTAGATAAATATGCCAGTCTCCATTTTTTCCTTGCATGACAAGTCTTTTGAACAGTGACAAATTTTAAATCCCTTTGGAGCTTGGAAAAGTGGCTCAGCAAGTCTAATTTGGATTCCATTTCTTTTGATTCTAGGGACTTGAGAAGGTGAGTGTGAAATGACTTTAGTTCCTGACACCAGTTGCACAGATTTATTTCAGCAATTGATTAAAGAATCACATGGTTTTTCTAAGCATTGCCACACTGCATCAATCTTCAAGAGAGCTCAAACTGCTATTGATTCTGCCCTACTGTCTCAGGAAGAAAATTTTGAAAGGCTGTATCTAGCCATTAACAGGCACATGCAGAGTTAATGGTTGCTTCAATTGCTGAGCAAGCATGGCAGATGAAAAAAAGCTGGTCTAACAACAGCATTTCACAATATTCTTTTTTTAAACCTTCATCCATTTTCTTTTGTCAATTAACTTAAATTTAAATGTAGAAAACACAAATGATTACTACAGCCAGTAATTAAAGGGGTACTCACCTTGGCAACATGTAAACTTCTACAGGTAATTTGAGATTTATTTTTACTTCACCATTTTATCTGTATGAGGGAAATGTTAACTATATTTTCTTGGTTATTTTTAATTACAGAATAAGTTCTTGCTGCTATAAAAAGTTTATAGCATAGATGTTTATAAGGAAAAAGTGAAAATCTCTACCTTCTCCCTAAAAACTCTTGGGTCGGGAAGGGATACAATAGTAAGTGTTGAGGATTTACATAAAGTAGAGGAAGAGCAATTCAGGTGATGGCAGATACACATTTCACTCTATATTCTCAAGTATAAAAAATGGTATTTTTTTCTACAACAGCTTAACTTATACTAGGAGCTCCACACTACTGCATCTGTTCTTTCCCTCAATCACATCCGACCTCCTTCCCTACAGTTGAGTCCATGGATATGAGCTGAAAGAGGGCCAAGGTTTCAGGAAGAGCAATGGTGACATCTTGTTGTCCTTATCTTTCCACTGTGGCATCTGAGATAATTCATGTCTAATGTGGTCCTGAGTGGTGGGTTCATATAGGTGTCTCCTTGCAGACCTTCTGAAAGACAGATGACTCCTGTATGTAATCTGTATTGTCCTTGGACTGGAGAGAAGAACTGTGGTCTAGCCTTGGGAGTACAGGAGTCCTCCACCACTCCTGCACTGGCGTGGGCATCCTGATGTTGGGAGGTTGACTCAGACCCAACTGCCTAGCCATACTGCACAGCCATTTCCCCTCTGCAGAGGGTCCCGTCCTCACTCCTTTCAGATGTTCAAGTCCATCTGCAGGCCAGCATTGCCCTACCTTGGTCTTAATCTGGCTTTGCCTGAGAATGGGGGCAGATAGGATTCTGAGTCTCCTTCTCTCAAATCCAGTTCTATCAAAATCTTCCAAATCTTTTTCTATGTCCTGAGTTCTTTCAATTTTTTCCTGCATGCTAAACTTGTAAAGTTCAAAACTGACTACTTTTTTCCCTTTTCTCTGTGATGTCATGTCTTGGTGAGGCAAGAAGAAATAAAACCCAGCTGATTAGAGAAAAGGTTAAGGCATATAAGAAAATACAGTGATGAATAAGCAATTGATAAGTCAAAATATTAATATGAATTATGGATTAAATATTATTAAATATTCCAAAATATTTTGAAATATATATATAACACATCTCTGCCATATAAACAGTAGATTCTTTTGTTTCTATTTTTCACAAAATAAAATCATTTAAATGTATAGATAAAATTCTGCAAGTTACTCTATTTCCCTTAAGCAATATATTATGAACAACCCTCAAGTATAATTCTTAGAAATCAGTCTCAAATTTAAAAGCAGCTGATGAAAACTGATGTATTTATGGCTGGCATCAAATCAGTATACAGCAGTATTCTTATGCCATTTCTTATAGTCATGTCCACTCTGATTAATCTCTTCTATGTAGTTAGCTGCTAAGTGTTGTGCTGCTGTTGATTTTTCTTAGCATTTATTTATCCTCCTATGATCCCTGTATGTACCATATCACATTAAACACATGTTTAATAAGATAGATATGAATATATGTATATATACACACACACACAGACATATACATATGCACACATACACACACTCAAGTTGTTTCTAATTTTTTACAAACATTGCACTGAACACCTTTGTACATATTTTTGTATGTGTGCCCAAAGTATTAAATACTCCTATAGCATAGATAACTAAAAATTGGGCTGAAATATGTGCACATTTAAAAAATCTTCCAAAGTTTCTACCAATTACACACTTACTGAAAGGATGAATATACCCTTTTATCCATGGCCTTGCTAGCGCTGAATATTATAATTTTTAAAATGTTCACCAGTTTTTAGGTGACGAATATTAGCTCACTATTATTTTAATTTTTATTACTCATGTTTCTAGTATGATAGTGCTTGTGTTTTTTGGACACTGTTTCTCAAATTTACTTTTTTATTTCATTGTTGATCTTTTGTTGTTAATTTATAGATGCTCTTTGACTGCCAGTGATAGTGATTTTTTTGGTATTTTATATATGTGGGGAACATTTTCTCCCAGTCTGTCACTTACTTATGTGTTTTGCCCCATATAAACAATTTCTCTTTCTGACAGGTCATACCTGTTTGTCTTTTTCTTTTTAATGGTTACATTTGCTGTTAGAAAGTCATAGAATGAATTTGGAAAGTATCTGTATTTTTTTTTTCAATGCTTGAGAGCAGTATAAATAACATGATAATTACTTGTTCCTTCAAGACTGGGATAAAACTTGCCCACCATAAAATCATTAGCGTCAAGTGTCTTTGGAGATGGAGAATATCTATGTTTTGGTTATTTTCCCCTATATCCTCTATGGTTATTGGTCTACTTGAGTCTTCTAATTCTTTTGAGTCAAATTTATACTTTATGTTCTTGAAGAATACTGCCCATTTAGTTCATAGTCATAAATACATTGATAAAACATTGTTTATACTTTCCTTTCATTATCTGTTAATCCCATTTCTTTGATTATCTTATTTTTATTTCAGGTATCACTTGTATTTGCTTTCTTTATTGTTTCTCAGGCATGCCAGAAGTTTGTCAGTTTTATTGGTGTTTTCAAAGAAGCAGTTCTTGCCCTTATTAATAATGCATAAGTTTTGTAATTTCTGATTTATTATTCATTTCTGCTTTTGTTTTTATTATTATTCTTACGGTTTCTTTTTGGTTTAAGAAAATAGTTTCTCAAATTGAACAACTTAGAGTATTTTCAGGCTTTTTCTCTTTTTAATAAATGTATTTACTTAACTAAAATAAAATATACAAGGTGAAAGAGAAACCACCAGTTAGATGAAGATCTCTTTAATCTGCACAAGAAAAAATTGAGGATCCAAATTTTCTAAAGACTTATGAGAATAATAAAACTAATATGAATTAAAATGACAAAAGTACATGAAGAGGAAACAAGGAAAATAGGCACAAGAAAACTAGTTCAACATAGCATGGAAAACAGGGAAATGCAAACGGAGACAACAATTTAATAGTTGTGTGACTATCAAATTGGCAAAAACAATAACATTATATTATTGACAACATTGACTTAAGAATTTGAGGGATTGGGAACTATTCTTGGTAGTATACATTATTGCAACTATTTTAGAGGACAATTTCAAAGCATCTAATTAAGTTGAAGAAGGTGTATTCCATGCTCCTGCAAATCCACTTTTGAATAGAGAAATTCTTTCACAAGTAAACAAAGATATCAGTATAATGGTCTTCTCATTGTTGTCTCTGATCAAAAATAAACTAAAAAGTACCTATAGGACTAATAGTAGGGAAGTGGATTAAATGAACCAATGGAATATTGTACAGCAGTTAAAATGAGTGAATGTGATCTCTTTATGCATTTATCAGTATGACCTGATCCTGAAGATATAATAAGTGTAAAAGCATTTTGAATTTTGTTATTTACACACCATATAGGTAATTAAAAACAAAAGCATACTATATAGTTTCTAATTCTATAAGTGATTATGAAGAGTAAAAAGTAAGTACTTGGAACACATCATGTATGTGATAGAGGGTAGAAAATAACCTCTATCTGAAATCCTTTATTTATCATAAAAAGATCTAAAGTAATACCACAAGATATCAGCATTAGTCCAAATATCAGCATATTTTATCTTACATACTTATTTAATTAATTAAAGTATAGTTTACATACAAAATTATATTTGTTTCAAGTGTACAGTTTAGTGATTTGACATTTATATACCTTATGATGTGATCAAAGGTAACAATGCCACCATAAAAAGTTTTTATATCATTGACTATATTCCCCATGCTGTACACAGCTCCGTGGCTTATTTATTTTATAACTGAAAGTTTGTGCCTCCTATTCCCCTTCACCTTTTTCACCCACACTCCCAGACCCTCCCCTCTGGCAACCATCATTTTGTTCACTATACTTATAAGTCTGTGTCCATGTGGTTTTGGGCTCTTTTATTTTATTTTAGATTCCTTATATAAGTGAAATCAAATGGTATTTGTATTTCTCTGACTTATTTTACTTAGCATAGTACCCTTTAGGCCCATCCATGTCAAAAATGGAAAGAATTCATTGTTTTATTATTGCTGAGTAATTCCATTTCTTCTTGTATTTCTGTCGATTTGTACTACATTTATGTTGATTTCCTGTTAGTGCACAAGAGTTTATAGCTGCAGGAAGTACTTGATGAAATGGCTCTGAATCAATAGAAACTATTTCTTTTTAAATCAAATATTGGGGCAACACTGTTAATAACATTATATCAATTTTAGGTGTACAACTTTATATCATGACATCTGCATACTCCATGTGTAATCACTGCCTGAACTCTAGCCTTCCATCACCATATGTTTGCCCCCTTCACCCTCTTCTTCCTCCCTGCACCCCCTACCCATCTGGTAACCAAAATTCTGTTACCTATATCTATGAATTTGTTTGTTTTATTTGTTCATTTATTGTTTTTTATTTTATATTTCATATATAAGTGAAATTATATGGTTCTTGTCCTTTTCTGACTGACTTATTTCACTTAGCACACTACTCTTGAGATCTATCCATGTTGTCAAAAATGGCAATATTTCATTTTTTCCATGTACATGGTACATATATACCAAGGATGTCAAACTCATTTTCACTAGGGACCATATGAGCCGTGCAGTTGCCTTCAAAGGGCTGAATGTAATTTTAGGATTGTATAAATGTAACTACTCCTTAATGAGGGGCAAGGAGCTTTACATTCATCCCTTTGAAGACAACTGTGAGGCTGATGTGGCCCCTGGTGAAAATGAGTTTGACACCCCTGATACAGACTATATATATTGGACTACATAGTAAATATAGTATATATACTATAATGCCATATATGACATATGTACTATATCTATATTTATATATGTGGTATGTGTACTATATGTATATATAGTATACATATATGTATACTATATATGTATACATGTACATGTATATATATAATATATGTAACATTCTTTATTCAATCATCTATTGAAGAACACTTAAGTTGTTTCCATGTCTCAGTCACCATGAATAATGCTGCAGTCATCACAAGGATATATATATCTTTATAAAGTAAGTATTTTGAAATTTGGGGGTAGACACCCAGAAAAGGGATTACTGTGTCATATGGTAGCTCCATTCTTAAATTTGGGGTCTACCTCCATATTGTTTTCCACAGTGACTACATCAATTTACACTCCCACCAGCAGTGTGCAAGGGTTCCCATTTCTCCACTCGCTCTCCTTAAAAACACATTTTTCTTTAAGTTCAATTCCATACAACTTCCACATTTCCATCCTTAACTTGATTGGTAGCATTTGTCTATTATGTTCTTTTCTATTTTTCTCTTTTCAACACATCTTAGTGTTTTGCCATACTACTTTTCCAAACTTTTGAAACTGGTGCCATATAAAATTCCAAAAAGGAAGTGATGTTAGTCTGCCAAAGTTGCTTCTCTCACACTCTCCATCAATTGCTTAATGAAGTTCATGACACTTCACATAAATTAGTATTTACTTTTTTTAAATATATTTTATTGATTATGCTATTACAGTTGTCCCATTTCCCCCCTTCTCTCCCCTCCACCCTGTACCCCCTCCCACCCACGTTTCCCCCCTTTAGTTCATGTCCATGTGTCATACTTATGAGTTCTTTAGCTTCTACATTTCCCGTACTATTCTTACCCTCCCCCTATCTATTTTCAACCTACATTCTATGCTACTTATTCTCTATACCTTTTCCCCTTCTCTCCTCCTCCCACCCCCCTGCTGCTAACCCTCCATGTGCCCTTCATTTCTGTGGTTCTGTTCCTGGTCTAGTTGTTTGCTTAGTTTCTTTTGGTTTTGCTTTAGGTGTGGTTGTTAATATTTGTGAGTTTGCTGTCCTTTTACTATACATGTCTTTTCTTTATCTTCTTTTCTTAGATAAGTCCCTTTAGCATTTCATAAAATAAGGGCTTGGTGATGATGAACTCCTTTAACTTGACCTTATCTGAGAAGCACTTTATCTGCCCTTCCATTCTAAATGAGAGCTTTGCTGGGTAGAGCAATCTGGGATGTAGGTCCTTGTCTTTCATGACTTGGAATATTTCTTTCCTGCCCCTTCTTGCCTGTAAGGTCTCTTTGGAGAAATCAGCTGACAGTCTGATGGGAACTCCTTTGTAGGTGACTGTCCCCTTATCTCTTGCTGCTTCTAGGATTCTCTCCTTCGTTTTTACCTTGGCTAATGTAATTATGATGTGCCTTGGTGTGTTTCTTCTTGGGTCCAACTTCTTTGGGGCTCTCTGAGCTTCTTGGATTTCTTGGAAGACTGTTTCCTTGGCCAGATTGGGGAAGTTCTCCTTTATTATTTGTTCAAATATGTGCTCAATTTGTTGCTTTTCCCCTTCCGATTCTGGTACCCCTATAATTTGGATATTGGAATGTTTAAAGGTGTCTTGGATGCTCTTAAGCTTTTCCTTGATTTTTTGAATTCTTATTTCATTATGCTTTCCTGCTTGGTTGATTCTATCTTCCTTCTGGCCCACTGTATTTTTTTGAGACTCATATTCCTTCCTTTCACTATTGGCTCTCCTCCACGTATCTTCCTGCATCTCTTTTATGGTAACCTGCATCCTTCCATCTAAATTGCATCCAAAATCAACCAATTCCATGAGCTTTCTGATCACCAGTGTTTTGAACTGTGCATCTGATAGATTGGCTATTTCTTAGTTGCTCAAAAGGATGAGTCCTGGGAGACTGATCTGCTCTGTTGAAAACATATTTTTCCCTGTCTCTCCTTTTTTTTTTTTCTGGTCTGGTTGCTCTTGTTACGGTTCGGGGCGGAGCCTTAGGTGTTCACCGGGGCTGGGCACCCCAGTCACTAGATTGTGACATTATATGTGGGGGCGGGGGCGGGAGCAGGGACGGGAGGTAACAATGGCAGTAGTTCCGTTCTCCTGGGCTCAGACCCTTCTCTGGGTTCCCGGGCTGTGAGTTCTGCCCTGGTCCACAATCGCTGCCCCACTGGGTCTGCCAGCTGCAGCTTGTGTACTCAGGGATCACCACTGCGTTCTTGTGGCCCGGATGGCTGTCACGCCGATTTCGCACCAAACTTTCCCTGACCTCCGGGCGCTGCCAACCCGAGCCATCCCAGCGCCCGCCCGGCTCGTCTTCTCCTACCAGTCTAGATGAACGCATCTACTTCAACTTCTTGGCTGCCCGACTTCCATTCAGATAAATCCTCTGCCGGTTCTGGGCGTTATTCTATCTGTAAATTATTGTTGTTCTAATCTTGGTTGTGTGAGGAGGTACGGTACGTCCACCTATTCCTCCATCTTGCCAGAAGTCTCAATTAGTATTTACTTAATACCAAATTTAAACTAGTAGTATTTTATTTATAGCACAAGATGTGGCATAAGATGAAAGGAGGCAGCAGAGCATAGAGAAGGTAAATCAACAAAAGTATATGGTATAACCTTTGCTTTTAAGGGTCATATCTTCTAGAGAAACAGGAAGAATAAGTAAATGCCAGTAGTGTAAAATGTATAGTTTGTGTGATACTCAAAGAAGAAGATAGTGCTTACTGAAATAGTTGGAGGAAACTTCATGGATCTTTTTAGTGAGTGAAAGGAAGACCAATTTATTTTTTATGGGAAAATAGCATTAACAAAAAAAATTCATTCAACCATTTATTCATTCAACAAACACTGACCAAGAAACTACGTTTTCCAAGAATGTTGTATGTTGGGAATACAATAGTGTACAATAAAGGTTTGATAAAATTAAGCTTAGAAGTTTTGAGGGGTTTATATAATCTGAGTAGGTCTAAATTAAGTTCTTTACCCAAGGAGTAAAGTGCTGGATCACCTATAGGAGGAAAACTCCAGTTATAGAAGCTGATAAAGGCTTCCCCAAAATATAAATATTAAATTGAGGGCAAAAGAAAGAGTAACTTTTTCATGACACCTCAGAGGCAGTTGGCTGCTTCAGGATGAAGCTGAACATCTCTTTCCCAGCCACTGGCTGCCAGAAATTCATTGACATGGATGATGAATGCAAACTTTTAACATATGGCACAGACACCACTGCTGATGCTCTGGGTGAAGAATGTAAGGGTTATGTGTTTGAATCAGTGATGCAATGGACAAACAAGGTTTCCTGTGACACAGGTTGTCTTCTCTACTCATGGCCATGTCCACCTGCTGCTGAGTAAAGGGCATTTCAGTTACAGACCCAGGACTGGAGAGAGAAAGTACAAATCTGTGTGGAGTCATATTGTGGATGCCAATCTGAGTGGTTTCAACTCAGTCATTGTAAAAAATGTGGGGGGAGGGGGAGATATTCTTGGGCTCACGAATACTACTGTGCTATGTGGTCTGTGGCCTGAAAAAACTAGCAGAATCCACAAACTTTCCAATAACTTTAAAAAAGAAGATGTCCACCAATATGTTGTGAGAAAGCTCTTAAACAAAGATGGTAAGAAACTGAGAACCAAAGCACCCAAGATTCAGCATTTTGTTATTTCATGCATCCTGCAATACAAATGTTGGTGTATTGATTGGAACAAACAGCACACTAAAAAATTATGAAAAAAGGCTGCAGAATATGCTAAACTTTTGGCCCAGAGAATGGAGGTCAAAGAAAAATGTAGGCTGTCCTCTCTGAGAACTTCTACCTTTAAGTCTCAGTGCAGCTAAAAATGAGATTCTCTAAGAGTAACAAATAAATAAGATTAGAAGAGAGAGAAAGAGAGAGAGAGAGAGAGAGAGAAGAAAGAAAGAAAGAAAGAAAGAAAGAAAGAAAGAAAGAAAGAAAGAAAGAAAGAAAGAAAGAGAGAAAAAGAAAGAAAGAAAGAGAACAAGCTGTGCAAAAGTATGTGAGGGAGTTTATTATGCAGAAGGAACAGTGTGTGCAAAGGCCCAATGGCAGGGGAAACTTGGCTTGTTCCACCTCTCTTTGAAGATAAAAGAAGAAAAAAAAGAAGTCATATGAGAAGCCTCTGAAATGGAAAGAACTATTTCAGTTGAACAATATTTAGGAGGCAAAATACATGGGGTGATAAAATGGATTAGATATAGGATGCAGAAAGTCAAGGAATGACTCCAGGGTCTGCAGCCTCTTTAGCAGGATGGGGAAGGTCTGGAACATGGGGAGACTGTGAGATTTGTCCTGGACATGATCACAGTCATTGAGAATGGAATGTGCATGCAGGTGATGATAATGATACTAATGTGGCAGCAGCTGAAAGTGCCTAATGGAGATTGATGCAATAAAAACAAAAATTGAATGGGTGGGGAGGAGGCAGAAAAAGGTAACTGAAATTCAGTGAGTGATATTTGGAATCATACTCAACTAGATAGTGCATGACCACTTGGTGGTTTTAAAAACGCATAACCACCTCTAAGAGACTTGGTTTTCTCACTTTAACATTGTGAAATTGTATTCACTCATAGGGTCTTGTGAGGGTTAAATAAGAAAGTTGTAGAAATTGTCTCTACACAAAATGCAAGTGAGTTGTTTGTTCATCTTGACAATACACCCAAGTAAATGGAGTTCAGGAAGCATAAAATTTTTTAGGCTGTGGCCAACTGGTTTGTGCCAAGGAAACAGCCTACCACCTGGCTATCCCATGTGAAAATACCCAAGAAAGCAAGTACTAACACAAAGTAGGGCCATAAGAACTGAGCATATGGACTCTCTCTGGGTTCTGGTTTCTCATAGAAAATCAGGAGTTCTGACACCAGATCTGCTCTCAGCTACCCAGTTCACATACTCCCAACCACTTCATGTTTGCTGCCTTACACCTGGTTCTTTGTGTTCACTTATATTACCTACTGGACCCTGCATTCATCCCAGACATTTCTTCCACTGACCCCAGTAGTTGAGAACCTGGGCTCTGGAGTGGGATCACTTAGGCTCAAATTCTCGTTCTGATGCTTGTTTTCTGACCAGGTAAGTTACTTAATCTCTATAAACTTTAGTTTTTTTCTATTGTAAAATAGGATTATTAATACTTAATTTCAATGTTGTCATGCAGATTAAAAACAAAATATATTTATATAAAGCCTACGGGACTTTATATAGCAACAGATTAATGCTCATGGCTAGGTACTGGAGAAGTGGGCAGATATTTTTCTTACGTGTGTCTCGAATGTTTTAGTACATACAAATGCATATCTTCAGGGGTCCAGCTATTCTCAAAAAGTGTCTCCAAGGAAATACCACTCATTTCCTTTGGCTTCCCTTAACTAGATTTCTCAATACTCAAACACACATTATCAGCACCTCTAAACTTCAGCCCTTCCAACTCATGTTCTCCATTTTTCCTCTAGAGGATGACTTAAATGTAGGCTCTGTAGAAGCCTAGATAGGCCTCACTTTGGCCTACTTCGGCCACTCTTCAGAAGGGCCAGCTCTCTGATGCAATTTCAGTGTTCCTGAGAAGATGTTAGTGCTTACCAACCACCCTCCTTTAAAGGGGTTACCAAACACCTCAGTTAAAGGGGCTTACCTCTATAATTATGTTCCTTGAGTTTAAACTGTCCCTTGTTTGTTAATCCTTATAATAAATTATCATAAGTTCATTAGAATTTTAAAAAGTTATTTTTCAAAGAATTGCATGTGAGAAAAAATTCAACCTACAACAACAAAAAGAAACAGAATATCTTTCTTCCTTACTCATCTCTTCCTTCCTCTCCCCAGTATACCCACATTGTCAGTTTTAGTTTATATACCTCAAAAAGAAAAAACTCAGGTTTACTCAAATATACATGTATATGCATTTTTAATTACAAGTGAAGTCATATAACACATCTCTGTAAAATTTTATATGTAAACATACATATCAATATTTTAATCCTTGCAGTGTGTTCTGTTGTATGAGATAGTATGCATAGATGATTATGTGATAACTTCTCTATTGTTACACATTACAAATAATGTTATAGTATGTGTACACACACCAACACACATGTGTGCACACACACATGCATCTTGCCATACTTTTCATTCAAGACATGTTGAAGACCTAAATTAAATCAGTGACAGTGGAGATGGCAAGAAGGAAGGTATATAATACTGGATATGTGGGGGGAAAAAAGTCCAGGTCAACCCTTAGATTTCCTTTTTGGACAAATGGTTCTATGGGAAGGCATTCACTGAACTAAGGAAGAGTAGAAAGTGGTGTTTATAGGGGAAATGATGGCTTCAGTTTCTTACAGGTTAAGTTTCAGTTGTCCATGGAGCATCCAAGTTGAGCTTTCCAGTAAGTAATTAGATACAATTGCCTGAAATTCAAGAAACAAGTCTCTGCTGCCAAGTTTGTTCTGCAACAGGCTGTGAAAATGGACAGTACAGTATCAGTAATTAGTAGCCTGGCCTCGGAATTACTTAAAGTCAGATTCTGGATGAGTTAGAAAGGAAGAGTACGGTTCCATTATGGACTAAATACTAAACACTTATGAGATAGAAGGAGATGAATTCCACCTTGAAATGATGTACTGATGTATAATAGTCACATATTTCACTTACTAAGGCTAAATTTGTATCTTTTATTACTTATATATTTTTATTTTTAAATTATAGAAAGATCATAGTTTTAATTCTTTAATTTGATCAGAAACCACATGTTAATTTCAGAAAAATGAGCATGTTTCTATGGCATAAGCTTTGTTGTTTGCTCCCAGAGCACCTGCTGAAGGGGAACTCGCTGACATGGCAAAGAGAGCAGTAATGCTAAAACTGCAAACCCAAAGTTCTACAATTCTCATGAAAACACATCAGACAGAGATGGAATCAGGGCCTGTTATACAGGCTTTACAAGAGATACTGGCTTTTTAGGAGGCTGTCCCTTAGGATCTTTCTAACTCCATGTCTGATTCTGACTGATACGAAGGAGAATCCAAGTTTTTGTTCAGTCAGAAAGCCAGGGACTACTCCAAAACCATCCCTTGAAGCAAAGAAATCCTCTGCTTTCTCCAGAATCTCCCATCTAGCTGACTTCACTGGTCTATTATTAATCAAGACCAGCCTGCCCTGACTGATGTGGCTGGTTGGTTGCCTCTTGATGTTTCTCTCTCACATTGGTGTTTCTCTCCTTCTCTTTCTCTTCCACCCCTTTTCTGTCTCTCTAAAATAAATAAATAAAATCTTAAAAAAATAAAGAACAAGTCACTGGTGTCTTTCATTTACCCAGTCTCCTGGGGCAGGGACTCTATCTAATTGCAGTGGAAAGAGAAAGGAGCAGTCTTTCTGACACTACTTGGGGAAATTCTTTTCTATTTCCTGCATGCAAATTTGCAGTGTAGAACATGAAAATTTCTCCCAAGCTCAGAACAAAAACATACAGTGTACTTGAACTGTTGTGAAATGCTGATTGTGGTGGAGCCCCTCAGAACACATCATCTCGATCTGATATTTAAACTTCTCTTTCTACACTGCCTAAGAGTTTGGCAAATGCTCCTTACTAAAAAGGAACAGAGGCAGTTGAATGTAATTCAGTGCTTTCTGGCCCAGTATCATGTAGTTGGGAAACAGCAGTATTATCTGATGATGATAGTGATGATGAAAGCACTGATAAATTGGTATCCTCTTCTCAAGCTTGAGGAGAAAAGGTTCTATACATTTATAAAATCTAATAGATAATTAAGCTAAGTGGGTTTTTGTGATAAAGGATGGTGTCACATATGGGTTAGAAGAGGTTACCGAGGCCAAACTATTGCTAATTCTAGTATTAGGTGAAAAAAAGAATCCTGTTTATTTAGATGAAATTGTGGAAAGAAAATAAATAAGAACAGAATCTGTTAATGTGTGTTGATAATTTTATGTCAAAATATATTTCCTGAGGTTATAAATTCAATTATTTTTATAGTTTCAATTAAAGTACTGGTATGTTAATATTTAGTTGCAAAATACTTTTTGGGGTTGAATGAGGCTGAAAATATGTAGTGATTGAAAAGAAAGCATATCAAATCTCTCAGGAGTGTTTGATAAATAGTGAAGTATGATAATGAATTCTATACAACACACTCTATTTATGGTTGAAATCTATAGAAAATTCTTTCTGTGGGACACTGGACAGGTTTTCATTAAAATATTGTATCATGTTTCCTTGCAGGCCTGTTGAAATATTCTACAGAAAAGTTAAGGTCCTGAGGAAAGAAGTCAAAGTGAAGAACATATTTAGACAAGTTTCCAAGAGGACACCTATTAGCTTCTTCAAGTCAATGGAAACTGGCCACCATTGCTTAAGAGACCCTATTACTATGCTACTATATTATAAAGTCAGCTTCATTCTAAAAGAACATTCTTTGGAAGACTGAGCTGATATTCATTCATCAGAATATAACAGACACCTGCAATCAAATTCCATCCAGAAAATATTCTGGGCACAATTTAACGTATACACAAAAAAATAGCCTCTTAAACTTAAGGATATAGAACTCAGTTATCTGTGGGAATCAGAACTCATTGCCTAACTCTAAAGGACCATCAAATACTTTAGGAAAGCAATCACAGTGACAAAATCAGTTTCTGAGTTCATGATTTCTGTGAGTCTCATGTAGTAAATTTTATCATGGATCATTTTGGTTCTATCAGGTTTTATTCAAACTGACATATTTATAACAAAAACAAAAAGTTAGAACATGAAACAAAAATAAAAAATGAATGCCATAATTTATAATATGCTAGAAGAAGCTTTAACTTGCTGTTTTTCTCTTTTAAGGCATAGGAGAAAAAGAGAGAGAGATTACTAGGAAATTAGAAAGATATTTCACATAACTAACTTGTCAAGTCAGAGTAGATTGTAAGGAACTTCCAACAATTGCTTAAAAAATGAAGTGCCTAAAGGACTCTTTGTAACCTCTGAGAGAATAAGCCTTGTTACGTAAAATGCCCCTGTAGTATCCAACTCTATCCAAGAATGCTGGAGCTACTCTAGGTCTTTAACCCAGAAAGATTTCATGTAGAAAATTGTTTCAGAGATGATGCAATCGTTGAGGAACAAATGGAGGAGAGTAAGGCAACAGCAGGAAGCCATTACTATTTCAAGGGCAGGGGGGACAACGGCATGTAGTGTTATCCATCTGGTGGGAACCACAGTGACATACCTTGATCAGAAGTGAGATCTCAGAGTGAGGGGCTTCCTGAAGGGAATTGGAGTGACAGAGAAGCAGTCACTGATGGAGACACCATGGGAAGTAGAAGGGAAGGAGCAAAAAGAGCCAGACTTCTCTTCTCCTGCCAAGTTTTGTCCATGGCCTGCTTATGTAAGTCTACTTGGGCTTCCATGACAAAATACCATAGACCAAGTGGCTTAAAAAACAGCACTTTATTATTTCACATTTCTGGAAGCTAGAAGTCCAAGGTCAAGGTTTCTAGGGAGATTGCTTTTCCTGAATGACCACCCTCTTGCTATATCCCCACATGGCCTTTCCTTGGGGTATTGCAAGAAAGAGGGAGAAAGAGAAGGAGCTCTCTGGCATCTCCTGCTATAAGGATATTAATCATATCACATTAGGACCCTTTTTTTATAACCTAACTCAACCTAATTACTTCTGTAGAGGCCCCATCTCCATATACCCACATTGGAGTTTACAGCTTTAACATATGAATTTGGGGGGGGGGGCAAACGTTCAGTCTATAACACTGACTTTGGCTGAAATTACAGAGATGCCAATGAGCAAGGGACCCTGGGAAATGCCCTGAGATATAGAAAAGGAGGGGAGGTAAAATGAATATGAGGGTACTAACCTATACAATCTATCTCACTATTATTTTAATCAGATTTTTAATAGAACTTGGAGAAAAGCAAATAGTAGAACTGAGTGGTTTTAATATAACTTTCTTAAATATGTGTTCCTTAATTATTATAATGGCAGGTCAATGTATGATGGCAAATTTGATCATTGAGACCAAATTTTTAGCTATAGAAGATGGGTAATTTATCACCAAACATATCTCCCCCTAAACCTTAAGTTTTATGATTACTGAACCATTGTAGAAATTTTGTTTCTGGACAACAAACATTTGTCTGCCTGATGAAAAATATAAGCTGTTGCCAAAATAAAATAAAAATAGGATTCTATTCTCATATACCAGAAAACACACAAAAATAGGTTAACTCTAAGATCTCTTTATTAACTCCCTACCCTACCCACTCACATATGGATGTAGATGCTGTTGACAAATATAAAAAAGCAATATTCCTCCTTTAAATAGTACCAAAAAACAAAACAAAAAAGTTTATCAGCATTTGGACAAGGGGTAAGTCTTTCATTCTAATCAGTACTCTAAATCTGAGAAGCCACACACAGCCCTAATATGAATGCACAAACCTCATTTCCTGTTAATACACTGGCTTTGCAGACCTTCTCAGGAGAAGCTACAATTACCGTGTAGACCTACTGAGATACTTACGTTAAACTTAACAGATACTATTCAGGTAACAAGGAGAACATGCAAATGGTTAATCAAAATTAACAACAATTCATATGAAGAGTAAAATGGCCCTGTAAGAGGGATTTCCTAGAATGCAGTGCCTTCCCATTTAACTGATCTCAATGAACACTCCAATACCTGGCAATATCTATCAAGAATCATATAAAGTTCATATATTTCCATCCACTGACTTCATCTAGAAAGCTAAGGAAATAAACATTCTGGAATCACTTTACACATAAAGGTGTTCATCAAGTCATTATGTAAAAATGACTATGTACATATTATTAATTAGAAACAATCTACTATTTTAACATTAGGAGAATGTGAAAGGGGTTCCTCAACCCAATTCTAATGGGTATGGAGGCCTTTCCACACCAACAAGAAATTTTTGGACAGCAGCAGGGTCTCTGAGAACTCAGCTCTGGCACTATCTACCCAGAAATACAATCAGATTCTACAGGTAAAAGGCTCAGTCCCACAAGACTGCCTACCACTTTGGATGCCAAACCAAACCCAGGTTGTTGCCTCTGCTTCTGACTGACTGGGTACAAATCAGAGGTTCCCATGACCCCCTCCTCAAGTTTGATGAATTTGCTAGAACTGCTCACAGAACTCAGTGAAAAACCTGTTTACTCACTAGATTACAAATTTATCCTAAAGGGCCATAACTAGGAACAGTCAGAAAGAAGTGATGCACACAGAGGGTAGGGTGTGGGGGAAGTGCGCAGCACTTTCAGGCCTCGTTCAGGCGCACCCCTCCACTTGCATTTCCAGCTCACCCACCCAGAAGCTCCGTGAAAAAGAAATTACTACAGTTCTCCTTCTGGATTTTTCTTAAGGTGTCATTACGTACTCATGATTAACTAAGTCATTGGCCATTGGCAATTGATTCGCCCTCCATCCCATTGTCCCCTCCCAGATGGCCAGGAGATAAGACCGAAAGTCTCAACCTTCTAATCACATGGTAGGCTCCACTGGTGATCAGCTGTCATCCTTGGGTTGGGTCCAAAAGTCACCTTAGTACTATAAGAAAAAACACCTTTCTTGCTCTCACCACTTAGGAAATTCCAAAGGTTTTAGGAGCTCTGTGTCAGAAATGGGGATAAAGATGAAATATATATTTATAATCACAATATCACAGACTGCTTAAGGAAGCCATGATGTAGAGATATAAGAGACTGTTACATAACCAATAAAAGCTATGATTATAAAGAGAATTTATAATGTGGTGAAGCACAAGTATAGAATACTATTATAGCAATGTTAAATATTAGGGTAAAAAAAGGGGTAAAAATGTAGCAAATCTTAATAAGCCATAATACTACAAATGTTAATAGTGGTTCAGTTTTAAGATTATGGATATCTTTTTCCTTTCTAGTATACTCTTATTAAAAAAAATTCAACTGAATAAATGTGAAGATCTAATGGTTTTGTTAAGCAATTTCTAAATCAGGCAGCATCCCATCTAGCAACTAGAAGGGCACTCAGAGGGCTTCTACAAAATGGAAAGTTTTTATAGGAAGAAGGGTGGGGCAAGGGGGCTATTTACAAAAGAAAAGAAATGACTATTTTTAGACCAGGACATCTTCTTTGAGGGGCAGGGTGGTCAAGTGTGAACCAAAAAGGGGCTACATGGTAATAAACATACAGGATAATCTAATCATCAATTTCTAACTGGGCAGGTCATGGTGAGTAGTCACACCCCAGGTCTATAGCTTTCCTAGTAAACAGTTAATCTTTGCCTTAAGTGAGACCTGTCCATTGATTGTTCTTGCTCATCTACCATAACACACCTTTAAAATGCCAGAGTAATCTTTTCCAGACCCCTTGTGATACAGATAGATCTGGCCACACTGTTGGGCAGAGGAGGGGTCTAGGGAAGGAGGGGTGGCAAAAAATGTGGGAGGTGGTGGGGATGCAGCTGAGCTGCTAGCAGGGTGAGTGACAGATTTCCCTATCTCCCGCCCCGCCCTGCTGAGACACAGTGAGAAGGAGACTTACATGGAGTCTGTGTGAGGCTAGAGCCTGACTGATGGAGGGAAAACTCCTCCTACTCCCTTCCAGAACATAGCAGCAGGGGGAGATGCTGACCTGCCAGTCTAGCTTGGTAAAAGGATAGGATTGGCTGGGGAAGCTGGCTGCTCTTGGAGTGTACAGAATTTTGAGGCAGGAGATTTAAATGGAGTGAAGGGAGAAACACCTAGCGTTCTTCTCTTTGCTTGCCCTGTCAGGGTATCAGGGGATGGAGTACTCACTCACAGACCAGAGGGCACTAGAAGCCTCATGGCCAGGTGGCAGGCACCCCCTCCCACCCTGTCTTGGGCTGTGGCATTGGTGGCCATGGTGCAGACAGCACACATGCAAACCCCAGAAAGAAGCCAGAGGCTGGATTGTAACAAAAAAACGAGCTAAACCACCTGGATAATTGTGCTGCACCCACCTGTGTTTCCCAAAGGACAGAATTCTTAAATAGGAGAAGGAATTCTGGGCACAGCCTCAGGTTGGTGTGACAGAGGGTGGAGGGGCTATGTTATTCTGGGTGTTCTGGGGGAGGACCTCTGAGGCAGAAACCTGCTATTCTTCCAAAATTGTGTAGCTTTTGAATAAGCAATGTTTTTCTTTCTTTCTTTCTTTTTTTTTTTTTTTTTTTTTTTTTTACCAAATCTCTGCCCCTGGAGTTTGCCTATGAGCAGCAGACAGCAGAACCCCAGTTTCTGTTCAGTAAGACTTAGAGGAAGAGGTGTAATCACCTCATGGGACTATATGCACCAAAACTCCTCATAGTTATCTTGCCCTCATATCACATCTATTTACTATAAATGTTAAATTCTAACTATACCATAGCTGCCAATGTAAAGGAAGAATGTGTCTCTTCATTTTTCTTTTTATGAAATCAGATTTCCCCACTTTGTTTTGTTTGGCCTCTTGAATCTACCATCAATGGATTTCATGTAACCTTCCTTATGGTTTCTCTTTTGATTTTAAATGTATTAAATGAACTGCAAAACTACCATTCTCTGCAACATTTCTCTCCCTTGAGATCTTGCCTCCAGGCACCTCCTGAGTTTGGCTTAGATAAACTCTAATAAACTCTTATATAATTTTTCTAAAAGTTTGGATGTTCTTGCATCCACCAAATGGAATGACAAGGGGTTTTATATTGAAGATTGCCTCTTATTTTTGGAAGGGTATGAATTATAATGGAGGGGTCCCATGTAACAGATTATCTTACTGATGCTTGAACAAAAATTCCAGACTGGTTAATTAAGATGACATTTCTGGGAAAGGTTGAAGCTTCAATTAGATCAGATACTACTACATCTAGGTTCAGTGTCATGGACTTCTAGCCTATGAATTCAGGCCTATGGCTTTCCCTTCAACAATCATGTAGTATGTATTTTCTAAACTGACCATCTAATATTTAGTGGTATTATATGAAAATAATCATTGCTAACACCTGACAGCTTTCATCTTATTTGGTATCTCTTCAGTCTCCTTCACCTGGCATATCAGTTTTAGAGGACAAAGATCGGAGAGCTCAGCTACCCATTTGGCCCACTACTCACTGCTTCTTGGTGCTATCCTAGCCTCTTCAGCTGAAGTCACAATTATTTACTGAGAATCTGTTATCTGCTAAGCATCATGTTAATGAAATAGGAAATCCAAAGAGGTGTGCCACATCTCTGATTTAAGCTTACAATTTGATTGGGGACAGAAGTCACATACTTCAAACAAAAATTAGAGGAAAAAATAGCATTTAATCTGATACTTTGGGCCACAGACTCAATCTACTAGTGATAGCAGATGAGATGTTATTCTATGAAAAACAAATTTATAATTTTTCATTTATTAATTCTGTGGAATTTTTAAAATTGTTTTCAAAGGCATAAATATCAATATTTGATAAGGCCATTATTTCTGCTTTTTTCAAATTTATTTTTTAATTTAGCCACATAAAAACCCTTCTCTCTGGGGAGCAAGAAGTTGTAAAAGTACACAGAAAATTGATTTAATTTAAAAACAATTAGAGAAAAACTGTTTTATCAAACTCTGATTTGCTTCCTTGTTTTTGCTAACTTTTTTTTGCAAAGAATATGTTTCCCTTCACAATAAGGAACAAGTTTATTATTAAAATCTGAAGACATTACTTAGAAAATCGTAAAATATGCCCTGACTGGTGTGGCTCAGTGGATTGAGTGCCAGTCTGCAAACTCACTGGTTCAATTCCCAGTCAGGGCACCTGCCTGAGTTGTAGGCTAGGTCCCAGATTGGAGGCTTGCAAAAGACAGCTGAACAGTGATTCTCTCCCTTTCTTCCTCCCTCTCTTCCACTCTGTCTAAAAATAAATAAAATATTTAAAAAAAAAGAAATTTGTAAAATAGTAAATATTTATTTCAAAAATAATAATTTATAGAGAAAAAAACAAAAGGAAAATGTAGATTATTCTACACAAAAGTTATACAATGATAGGAGAAGAGTTGTCAACCTAATATGGTGTGGAAAATTAATTACCAAAGGTATTGTATATATTTGTCCACTAAATTATACTTGACATTAAATCAAGAGGAAACAGAAACACCTTAATTCATCACATTGCCACTTCATGTAAACTAAGGAAGAATGAAATAGGTGAGAACTTCATAAGACCATAGTTTTGTTGGTTTTTTTTTTAATGAGGGTAGCAAGTTTGAATCATGTTTTAAATTCTCTTCTTAACTTATTGAGGAGAATATTTCTTGTTATTTCTCTTCTCTTACAATAAACTGTGAGTCTTTTCACTCGTTCCTTAAAAATAATCCTCCAATTATTTCAACATTCTCTTATGGTTAATACCTCACCTTTCCACACCCTATGCTTGCATTACTGGATAACATACAGAGTCTCCCAGTGCTCACTGTGTGAGTGTTATATGTTTAGCCTCAAGAAAAAAAAATGAAAGACACTGATGAAAAATAGGCAGATTATTAAATGAAGTGGGACTTTATGAAACACTTTGATATACATTGTTTAGTGGTCATTTAATATTTTTCAGAAGGAAAATTAATTTGGTAAGGCTATTTTCTGTCTTATTTTTAAATCAGAACATGCTATGATTCATTCTTAGATAAAAATAAAACAATAAAATGAAACTGCACTGATTGCTGTGTCTTACCCACCCTCCCCAACAAAACAAATCCAAACAGAATGCTGTGAAGGTTTCTCTGAGAAAATGTTGGTCCAGAAATGAAAAACTGACAAGAAGATCGGGTAGACCACAGCAGTGGGGGAGGGGAGCTCTGCCAAACAGTGGTGGAAACTGGAAACCCAGTGTGCATTAATCTAAGCTATCTATCAACTGGTAGGGCTGTTGACCTTGAAGAAATAAATCTATCTCCTGGTCAAATACTTTCTGAATAGGTGCTTGCAGTTTAATCAATTTTCAGGCCCTCACTCAGGTCCAGATTAATTTGTGCAGCTCAAAAGTTAATTAAACCACTTCTAACAAAACAGATTCATTCCAGACCATTTGATGTTAGCTTACAACCATTTCTCAAAAGTGCTCCTGAAAAAAATCCACTGTTGGTAATAGAAACAGAGAATCCTGGGGAGCCTTTGGAACCATGTCCTGTGGCTTTTAGGTAGGAACGCTAACAAATTTCAATGACACACAAGTGTACTATTAACCTCTCTTAGCATGCATTCTGGTAGTCTCAAAAGTGAGGTTGTTGATTTTATATGGAAATTGAAAAATCACAAACAAGTTCTTCTGGGATTTTTTTCCTTTCATTTTCAGTTACCTTAATATTTGTCAAACCAGAAGACTAAAAAAGAGACAAAAGAAATAGTTAATTATTTAAAGATGTTATACAAGTAGAATAAGTAGTTTGAAGCCTGAGTGTCCCTGGAGGTTTAAGACATTCTGGCTTATGTTTAAAACTTTCTACCAGCTATTCCAGCTGCAGTGTTTGAGGGGAAATAAATGAAGTATGCAGTTGTCATTTGACATAATATGGCTATCTACTGGTTGTAAATTGAACTGTCTTCAGCGATTGTTGAGAAAGCAGTAGTGTCATGAGTGTAACTGGTTAGTTTTTCAGAGCCATTGTATGTGAAATATATTAGATGCTTAAAATAAATGGATGGCCCCTTTAAAATGTGTTTTTTTTTAAAGAACTGAAATAGCAAATCTCCCCTATAGCTTGGGTAGAAACAGAAAACTAAAGAATATATTCCATTCCTACACTACTTGTCTGTTCAGTAGAGCTCTTACCTAAAGCAAAGAGAGAAAGGCTCAAAGTTTCAAAAGAGAAGGGAGGATGACTCACAGGTACTGTGTCATTTTTAATGAGCTAAACTGTGGTCTTAGTAACCAGAGGACAAAACAACTGCCATCTTCTTTATTTTTTGTGCAGTTGTAATTTAAATCAAGCAGAGAGTACACACAGGCAAGCTTCTGTCCCTGCCCTCATCTGAATAGCCACCACTTATAAGCTCAGTGTGAAGACCAGCATTCATTAGCTGAAAGACTTTGACACGGCACATCTCTTGCTTACCTCTGACACATTAAACCTCAAAGCCAAAATAATAGTGAGTTTAGCAGAGGAAATCTGGAACAGTTTCTTGAGGCCTAAGACAAGAAAGAAAGGGTAATTTAGGTTATTACCTAAAACTAGGCAATCCTCTGGTTACCGGGTTTAAGTTAATAACATCAGTAAAAACTGCCTTAGAAAAGTAGAATGTTCCTCACTGTGTCAGGACTTTTAACTATCATTCCTCTTTATAATCCTAAATGATATAGTTCCTATATAAAAATATAATGTTAACTGGTGAGGATTTTTATTTTAAATAAGTGTATTTCACTTATAAAATTTTGAATGCTTGAGCGGATTAATTGGGGGTCTCATATATGATAATAGAACCACCAATTGTGGGGCTTCTGGTCAAGATGGCGGTGAACATGAACACAGTACAGGCATCCTCCTATAACCACGTTAAAATTACAGCCAAGCTACAGCACAGCCACCATTGACAACTGCCTGAAATCTAGCTGAATGGAAATCCTATAATGACAGATATACAGAAGTCACATCCAGACTAGTAAGAGGGGCAGAGACTTGGAACAGGCAGGTCCCACATCCATGTGGGACAGTTCAAAATCTGGATGGGTATCTCAGCTGCAGAAGGCTTCCCTGAGGATCCAGGAATCTCAGTCCTACACTGGGCTCCCAACAAAGAACTCTAGTGCCAGGAAGAGAAGTCCCCACAACTTCTGCCTGTAAAAACCAGAGGATACTATGGCTTGGTGAGATAGAACATGGCTGGAGCCCCAGCCATTCCTCTTAGAGGGCTTTCACGAACTTACTCAGACTCATTCGCTCCAAGCTCCAAGGTTGAGTAGCACCTTGATAGGCAGGAGAAACTGAATTCTTTTACTTCATTCAGGGTGAGGACTGGAGGGGTAGCTTTCTCCCAGGCAGAAGTGCAGAGACTGTTTTCCTCTGCTGAATAATAAAGCTGTCCTGTTCCTGAAAGCTTTGGTGGGTGCCAAGTCTGAGTCTCTATCAATCTGGCTAACACCATTCACCCCACCCTGGTGATTCACTGAGACCAAACCCTACCCAATTACGGGACAACTCAAGCCCTTTCTAGTAGCCTTTGCATACAAATGTCTGTCTGGGCTCATTATTCAGACTTTCCTAAAATCTTTCAAAGGTTCACAAACCCCAAACAAGCAGCATCTGACTTTGACATGCACCATACCTCTTGCTACACAGCCCCAAGCCCAGTGAAAGTGACAACCATCCACAGATCTCCTTGCAGCTCATCCTGCATGGCCACAGGCAGGGCACAGGCAACAGCTGACCTTGGTCTACATCTCCCAGAACACCCCAGAGCCAGTGCACCCAGTGGATAGGTTCAGACCACACCAGAATACCACCCAATCACCACCATGAACAATACACTCAAGAGGCAAACTCAGTGGACCCCAGAGCACTGACATAGTAAGTCCTGCCCTATGTGGGGGGGAGGCCTGAACAGTATATGCTCTGCTGTAGTCTTGGCCAGTCCTAGGCATGGGGATAAATTTCTCTCACTGATGTGTCAACAACAATCGAAGCTCAACTGTAACAGGATGGTGTACACTGCCTGCACAAGGAGACACACATGGAACACTCAGCTCAGGTGACTAGGGAGGCTGTGCCACTGGTATCCACGGGACACCTACTACATAAGGCCCACCCTACCAAGACTAAAAGATGTTAACAGCTCTACCTAATATGTAGAAACAAACACAGAGACTCTGGTAGCCAAAGCAAGGAGGCAAAGAAACATGTCCCAAATGAAAGAACAGGGCAAAACTCCAGAAAAATAACTAAACAAAATGGAGAAAAGTGATCTACCAGATACAGAGTTCAAAACACTGATAATAAGGATATTCGTGAACTTAGGGGAAGAATATATCAACTCAGTGATAACATCAACAAATAAATGGAAAATATAAAAATGGAGACAGAAAACATGAAAAAACACCAGTCAGAAATAAATACAAAAGCTGAAATAAAGAATATACTAGAAGGAATCAACAGCAGATTAGGGGATGAAACAGAAGATCAAATCAGTGATTTGGCAGATAAGGGAGGAGAAAAACACCCAATGAAAACAGCAAAAAGAAAAAACAATGCCCCAAAATGGAGGTAGTTTAAGGGGCCTCTGGGACAAATTCAAACATACCAACATTCACATCATAGAGATGCTGGAAGCAGAAAAGAGAGAGCAAGAAATCAAAAACTTATTTGAAAAAAAATATTAACAGAAAAGTTCCCTAACTTAGTGAAGAAAATAGACACCCAAGTCTAGGAAGTGTGGCAAGTCCCAAATAATATAAACCAAAAGAGACCTACACAAGACACAGCATAATTTAAATGCCAAAAGTTAAAGAAAAAGAAAGAATCTTAAATGCATCAAGAGAAAAACAGTTAACTACAAAGGAGCTCCCATACAACTGTTGGCTGATTTCTCAATAGAAACTTTGCAGGCCAGAAGAGACTGGTATAAGATATTCAAAGTGATGAAAAGAAAAGACCTACAACCAAGATTACTATACTTAGCAAAGCTATCATTTAGAATCAAAGAGCAGATAGAGAACTTCCAGAGAAGAAAAAGGTAAAGGAATTCATTACCACCAAGCCAGGACTATAATAAATGTTAAAGGATTTTTTAAGAAGAAAAAGAGGATCAAATATACAAATAATATAATGGCAATAAATATACATCTATCAACAATTACTTAAAGTGCAAATGGATTAAATATTCAAATCAAAAGATATAGGGTAGCTGAGTGGATAAGAAAAACATGCCTTTATAAAAGACTCACTTCAGATAAAAAAAAAAAAACAAGAACAGACTGAGTGTAAAAGAATATAAAAAGATATTTCATGAAAATGGAAACAAACAAGAAGCTGGGGAAGCAATACTTATACCAGACAAAATAGACTTTAAAACAAAGGCTCTAACAAGAGACAAAGAAAGACCCAGCAATTCTACCTCTGGGTATTTATCCAAAGGCTCCAAAACACTAATTCAGAAAGATATGTGTACCAATATGTTCATTGCAGTGTTCTTTACAGTGGCCAAGATACAGAAGCAGTCCAAGTACCCATCAATAGATGAGTGGGAAAAAAAATCTGTGGTACATATTTATAATGGAATATTACTCAGCCATAAGAAAGAATGAAATCTTACCATGTGTGAAAACATGGGTGGAATTAGGGAATATTTCGCTGAGTGAAATAAATCATACAGAGAAAGACAAATACCATATGATTTCATTTATATGCAGAATCTGAAGAATGAAATAAGCAAAATGGAAACAGACTAATAGATACACAGAACATTATGATGGCTGCTAGAGGGTAATAGGGCATGGGGTCTGGTTGAAACAGATGAAGAGATTAAGAAGCACAAATTGGTAATTACAAAACAGTCTTGGGGATGTAAAGTATAGCACAGTGTATATAGTCAATGATACTGTAATGAGTATGCATGGTTCCAGATGGATACTAGATTTATTGGGATGAACATATTGTAAATTATATAAATGTCTCATCATTGGGGTGTACGCCTGAAACTACTATAATATCATATGTCAACTATATGACAAATTAAAAAAGTATTAAGCAAAAACTATATAACTATCTTCTGGTGAGTTCTCTATACTTAGGGTCTATACAGTTTATTGACATATTCAAATATATGAAGCAAGGGTCATACGAGATCAATGAATACTTAAAGACTCAAGAGCTGTGACTCCTCTGAAATGATAAGCTAAATTTGGTATCTCTCTAACTATACCTACCTATCTGTCTATCTACCTTTCATCTTTTTCTTGAGAATCTCAAAAGAATACCCCAAAACCTTACGCATCACATATATAAGGGTCAACTGTAACAGTATTAAGTGCTATTCTTCTGAATGTCAAATCATGATGTTGCAATAGCATATAGTGTTATGAAGACTATCACTAAAGACTATTTCCTTAAAGTAATAGGTATAACTTTTTAGCAAACTTCCACTATAATATTTAAACACAATTTTCCCCAACAGAACACAGATTGAAATTGGCTATTCATTCTTATCCAGGATTTAAAATATGTGAAAATTTTCTCAAAACTTAATATTGCTGTCTCTCCACATAATTACATATTTAATGGGTCTCATTTAAAACTTGTCACTCTCAGTTGAGGCAAAAAATTTTCATACTGTGAAAACCTAATGATACACACAATTCCAGTTATCATAGTTTTTACTCAGTATAAATGCACACAAATTAATTCCTGTAAAAAGTTCTTATAAAAAACACATTCTTACCCTATTAATATCTCATTCTACTGGCAAGGACACAATTGACATTTGTTGTGATGACTTAAAAAATAATACTAACTGCATGTTACCTTTTTTGTATTTGAAATCTGTATAAAATGTTTTGATAAAAATAGTTGTGAGGGGAAAAAAGAGGTAACATATGTCAAAGCATTTGGATGAAGAAGGCAAATATATTTATACCCCTGTTATTATTTTAGCACTAATATGGAGTACCATAGCTTTAAACTTTAACATTAAAGTTTTCTAAATATTTTATGACATTAAAAGATTGCTGAGTTTCAAGAAGAAATAGACAGCACATTAAATGAGTCATTTCATGAAAAAGAAGACACACACACAAATTTCAGCATTCTCTAGTTAAGTATCAGTAACAGGCAAATAAAGAACTCTGACAGTATTTTTCTTTTTAGTTTTATAGTCTGATATTAATTTTGCTCTAGAAATTTTAACTAATGCAGTACTTATTTCTTACAAGGTATTTGAAAGAGGCATTAAACAATGTACCATATGTAAGGTAGTGACAAAAACTTGGAAGGAAAACAAAGCACAATATGAAGAGTACAGAGCAGGCAATACTGATGGGGCATGTGGAACCACGTGAATTTCCTGTTTTAAAGGCTGAAAAAGTCTAATACCTAAAATTTCATGTCACTTAATCAATATAGAGCATGCAATTTTTTAACAGTTCAAAATACTCCAAACTTTAATCCATCTTCTTCTCCTTCCCATCTTTTTCAGCAAATAGGTACTTATCTCTTTCTTACAAGGGTAACCTCTAATTCTGTGAATTGCCTTTCTCATTCACTTTTCATTGACCTTGTCTTCTTAGTTAACTCTTCATTAATTGTTCTACTCTTATTTCTCCTACCCTATTAAATGCACTTTTTCCCAGAAGTTTTACCTTAAAACCTTTTCACCATGAACTTCTTCAGTTCAAAATCTTACAGATTTGCTCATTACTTACACCCATTGTGAGCTCTTAACTTTGGCCTTTAATATTTATAATAGGGGTATTTGTTATGCTTGTGGCTGGGAATGCAGATTGATATAGCCATTGTGGAAAACAGTATGGAGTTTCCTCAAAAAATTAAAAAAGAAATTGTCATATTGCCAATTGCCTTATTGCTTGTGGTTATTTAGTCTACATTGGACTATTATTCTTTAGCTTTTCGTATGTATATATGTATATTTTTACTTTTTTGAATTTATTGAAGTGATATATGTTAATAAAGTTATATAGATTTCAGGTGTACTGTTCTATAATACATCATCTGTATATTGTATTGTATATTCACACCCCAAGTCCACTCTCCTTCCATCACCATTTATCTTCTCTAAATGCTCTTCTATCTCGTTCATCCCCCTTTCCCTCTAGTAATCACCATACTGTTTCCAGTGCCTATGAATTTTGTTTTGTTTATAGGAGTTCTTTTTGCTTAATCCCTTCATCTTTTTCACCCAGCCACACAAATCTCCTCTGTGACAGCTGCCAGTCTACTCACTATCTCTGAGTCTGTTTCTATTTTGTTTGTTAATTTACCTTGTTCATTATATTCCACTTATGAATGAAATCATGTGGAATTTCTCTTTCTCTGCTTTATTTCACTTAGCATAATGTTCTCTAGGTCCATTCATGCTGTTGCAAAGGGTAAGGTTTCCTTCTTTTTTTAAGGCTGAGTAGTATTCCATTGTGTAAGTATACCAAAGTTTTGTATCTACTCATCTACTAATGGACACTTGAGCTGCTTCCAAATCTTGGCTATTCTAAATAATGCTGCAATGAACATAGGGGTGCTCATATTCTTTCAAATTAGTGTTTTGGGTTTCTTTCAAATTAGTTTCTTTGGATATATTCCCAGAAGTAAAATCACTGGGCAATATGACAGTTTCTTTTTTTAATTTTTTGAGGAAACTCCATACTGTTTTCCACAGTGGCTATATCAACCTGCATTCCCAACCACAGTGCATGTGGCTTCCCTTTTCTCCACATGTTCACCAAAATTTGTTTGTTGATTTATGCCCGTTCTGACAGGTGTGAAGTGATATCTCATTGTTACTTTAATTTTCATTTCTCTGATGACTAGTGACATTGAACAGTTTTTCATTATCTATAGGCCATCTGTATGTCCTCTTTGGAGAAGTGTCTATTCAGGTCATTTGCCCATTTTTAATTGGATTGTTTGTATGTTTTTTGGGGGGGGGCATTGAATTTTAAAGTCCCTTATAAATTTACACCCTTATCAGATGTATCATTGGTGAATATGTTCTCCCAATCAGTAGGTTATCTTTTCATTTATTTCATGGTTTCCTTTGTTAGAGAAAGTTTTTTGGTTTGATGCCCCATTTTTATTTTTTCTTTTGTTTCCCTCACCTGAGAAGACATATCAGAAAAAATACTGCTATATGAAATGCCCAAGGTTTTACTGCATATGTTTTGTTTTAGGAATTTTATGATTTTGAGTCTAATATTTAAGCCTTTAACCCATTTTAAGTTTATTCTTGCATGTGATGTAAGAAGGTGATCTACTTTCATTTTTTTTCCTGTATCCAGTTCTCCCAATATCATTTATTGAATAGACTATCATTATTCCATTGTATATTTTTGCCTCCTTTGTCAAACATTAATTGACCATAAAGGCAAGGGTTTATTTCTGAGCTCTCTATTCTAGTCCATTGATCTAAATGTCTGTTTTTTATGCCAGTATTATGCTGTTTTTCTCCTTTAATCTTTGCTGGAGGATACTTTTATTGATTTTAGAGAGAGGGGAAAGAAGAGAGAGAGAGAAACATTGATGTGAGAGAAAAACATTGATCAGCTGCCCTACCCATGTGCCATAACCAGGGATCAAACCCATAGCCTAGGCATGCGCCCTGACCAGGAATCAAACCTGTGACCCTTCAGTGCATGGGAAAAAAACTATATTTTTCTGTTTTTTTTCCTCTTTGTTTTTCTTCAAGAAGGCTCTTTATCATTTCTTGGAACACTAGTTTGGTGGTAACATACTCCTTTAGCTTTTTCTTGTCTGTGCTCACATGACTCTTGTCCAGTCCACACTCCCTTTGCAGAAGCCCAGGGTAAGAAGCTGTGAATTGACTTTTGTGTGTTTGCTCTTTGAGAGGGCACCTGTGTCTCTAGGACTACTGGCTCTCCCTGATAGACAGAATCCTGCTGATTATCACAGCCAGATGTTATGTGAATGCCTCTTTCTGGTTCTGGTGCTATGGGTTAGAGAACCTGGCTTGGGATTGAGACCTTATGCCTCTCAGGGGGACCCCTCCATAGCTGAGATGTTCCTCTGGAATCCCAGTTCCCACATGTAGGTTCAGGACCAGCCCTTTTTCTGTCTCTGCCCTTCCAACCAGTCTCAGTGTAGCTTGCTTTGTTGGTTATTCAGGACAATTGCTCTAGTTTAGTTGTAATTCCAGTGTGGTCCTGGAAGGAGATGAGTTTACCTTCTACCTACTCCCTGGCCACCTTGGATTCCCTCATATGTATATTCTTCATCATCTCAGTTATACTATAAATTCCATGATAGCAAGGTGAGTCATTTACTTTTTAATGATATCTCAAGATCTAATTAACCATTCATAGAGTAGGCACTCAGAATGTATTTTGAAATAAATTAGCATTGTACATTTTTGGTGTTCTAGGAAAGTGAGTTTTAATTTTTATTAATCTTAATAGTTTGCTGCTTGAGAAACCTTAAAATTCCACAAAGTGAACAACACTATGACTGGTTATACAATGTATGTGGAAACATAAATTTCCAGTAAAATTTATTTTGACATTTCTTCAAAGTGTTTGCTATCTTAAAACTCAAAAATACCTTCATAATGCGGGATACAATATGTAAACATTTTTAATGAGCTGAGTCAGGAAACATAAGGACTAATTGCTCTGAATTGTCCAACTCTACAGTTTTGTTTCAATCTTATACGATGACACGGGCTTCCATCAGGTTGTGCTTGCCAAAAAAGCAGGTGAAACACCCAAGACAGAAACAAGAGGAACAATAGATTCAAGTTTGCAGGAAGAATTCTAGTAATAAACATAACTTAAAAAAAAATTTCTTATTGTTCAGTTACAGTTGTCCCAGCTTTTCCCCCCTTGCTTGCCCCAACCCCATGCCCCTCCACTCCCATAGTCAACACCCCCATTGTCTGTGCCCATGAGTCCTCTATTTATGTTCCTTCACTTGCCCCTTCCCCTTTCCCCTGTTATTCCTCTCCTGCCTTCCCTCTGGTCACTCTCAGTTTGTTCTTTATCTCTAAATCTCTGGTTCTATTTTGCTCATTTGTTTTTGTTGATTGGGTTCCACTTATAGGTATGATCATATGGTATTTTTTTTCACCACCTGGCTTATTTCACTTAGCATAATGCTCTCCAGATCCATCCATGTTGTCACAAAGGGTAGGAGCTCCTTCTTTCTTCCTGCTGCATAGTATTCCATTGTGTAAATGTACCACAGTTTTTTGATCTATTCATTTACTGATGGGGCAACTTTGAAGATTATTATACAGATCAACCTGCATGACATGTTGTTAAAAAAAACTGATTACTACTTCAGTTTCTTTACTAATAGTTCTCTTCTTAGGACTGTAAAAATGACCAAAACTTACAATGTTAGCTTTAATTTGCAGCACTGACTTTCCTACACATTAAGCCCTAGGATTTGGGAGAGCCATTAATGAAGAATCCCAGATTGTTAACATAAAATCTGAATCTATATTGATACTAATCATTGTTAGGAAAATAAAAATATATGAAAATTTGTTTTTTCTGCTCAATGGAAATTCTGTGCCCTATGGTCTTATACTTTAAATATCTCAGTTTTATGTGTTTTTAAGACATGGAGGTTATGGAACTGAACAACTATCAATCTAGAAAACAATAATCTATAAACTATAAATCTCTGGTGGTAATTTATGGCAACAAAAATAGACTAGATGGAGTGATAGGAGCTGTTTGTATTTATAGCACTTTCTATTTTAATAGGATAATGTAATGATCAAGTCATTATTCATTCTTACTATTTTTAGTAAGAATTATTCATTCTTACTATTAATATTAAATCATAAACTGAACTCATTTAGAATTAGACCTTACGTGACCTAAGAAATTGATGAAATCTAAGAAAATTTAGGGCATCAAAATGAGTGAAGTTTTTCTTTTTTTTTTTTTTGTAACACCATGACCTATTAGAATAATTACTGCTGAAGGAAGATGAGATAGTAAAGAAGAATGACTCAGAAGAAGAAAAAGCCAATCTCATATTACTAAACTGAAATAGAATTTAACAGGAGAAGAAATTATTATAATTACTCACCATGTTTTGTAACATCTTAAACAATATAAATTTTTAGGCCATGGCCTAGGTACTATTTGTCAGGCTTAACTAAATTGTCTTTATTGTCAAGTATGGCTATGTCACTTTTCATACATGTAGCTTTACTGGAAATGCACATGTAAATGGCAGGTGTGTCCTCTGTGTCATTGTTTCAGAGACTTAATATGTAATCTCAGATATGTATTCCTTCTTTGGCATGACAGGAAAGAAAATGGAAAAAATTTCATGAGTCAGAATTTTAATATTTATTTCTATAGGAATCACACCTTTATCAATTTTCTGTCCATTGTACTTACTTCTTCCTGGGTATACATATCAAATCCAAATGCATTTTCCACACTCACTGAAACCCAGTGGTTTGGTTTTCCTGTGTAGTTCTCAGTGACCTTATAGAACCTAAATGTTTAAGCACCTGTGGCAATTGCTACACTTTCAAATTATAATTTGCAATTGCTTGTTGCTTGTATACAATAACTGTTTTTAATTTTTTTAAAAAATTCATTCCCTGGAGCTTTTTGTGAACTTTCATGTGCATAATCATAGTATCTACAAATGATGAGAGTTTTGTTTATTTCTTTCTAATTCTGTTTATTTATTTTGCATACCTTATTGATTTAGCAGAGACTCCAGTATAAAGGTGAACAAAAGGAGGCTTGAAGTCATGTTCCTGACTTAAAGACAATGTTTTAATATTTTATTATGAAGTATTGTGTTTCACATAGGTAATATTTGTTAGCTGTCTTTTAAACATAGTAAATAGGGTTTATCTCTTCTGTTTTTATTCACTAAGAGTTTATGTCATGAATGCGTCATGAGTTTATTAAACAATTTTCCGGCATGTATTAGGGTAATCATATTTTTTAACTTTTTAAAACATTTTATTATGATAAAATACACTAATAGATATTTTAACATTGTTATACCTGCATTCTTAATTCTCTTTTGTCATAATTTATGTATACATACTTTTCTTTGATATATTTGCTTACATTTTAAGTAGGATTTACGAATCTGTGTTCATAACATATAATGTCCTTGTAATTTTATATAATGTTTTTAGCAAATGTCATATGTGCTATACTAAAACATAAAATTTTTGAAGAGCTTTCTTATTTTTATCTCTTCTTTTTTATTTATTCTTTTAAAAATTTAACCTTTATTGTATTTTTTGCATTACCATTTAGTGCCCTTATACCTCCCTCTTCCCCCAGCAATCAAATTGTCTATATCCTAATTGTTTGATAAAATTATCCTGAAATGCATATATTAAAGATTCATGTTGTTTTTGCTAATTTGGGTGATTTTTGTTTTTATCTTGTTATTGATTTTGTTGCTGATTCTCCAATGGTTAAATTGTTGGTTGTTAACTTAATTTCATTTTTTAAGGATTACTCAGATTTTCTATTTATTCTTAAATATGTTCTGTGAACTGTATTTTTCTAAGAAATTTATATTATAAAAAATTATTGCCAAGCTCTGGCCTGATGTCTCAGTTAGTTGGGGTATCATCCCATGCAACAAAAGGTTGCAGGTTTGATCCCAGATTAGGACACATATCTAGGTTGCAGGTTTGATCCCTGCAACCAGTGCATTTTTGCTTCATGTATTTGGGTCAGTGTTGCTGAGTACATACTGGTGAATTATTTCTTTTATTATTTTGTTATAACCTCTTTTCCTTTAAGCATGCTTTTGGGGTTCTGGCTAAGATGGAAGCATAGGAAGAAATGCTTCACTTCCTCACACAACCAAAAGAAGGATAACATCCAACTTAAAAAAAAAAAAAGAACAACCAGAACTGCCAGAAAATCATTTGCAGAGTAGTCCAACAACCAAAGAGTTAAAGAGACATTCACCCAGACTGGTGGAAAGGGCACAGATGGGCAGCCAGGGCAGAAAGGATGTGCAGCAAGATGGTGGATTCACAGACAGATAAGCTGAGAGGAACAATGGGTGATCAAGACAGGCCATGAAACCCAGGGTTCCAGCATGGGAAACTAAAGACTCAAAACCTCTGTCTGTAAAAAAATCTCTGGGAGTTGCAACAAGAGAAACTCCCAGCCTCACAAGAGAGTTCATTGGAGAGATCCACACAGTCCCAAAATGTACACATACCCACCCACCAGGAATCAGCACCTGAAAGACACAATTTGCTTGTGGGAAGTGGGGGAAGTGACTGAAAGCCCACTGAGAGGTGAACAAGTGGCACTGTTCCCTCTCAGACTCCTCCCCCACAGACAGCACCACAACACAGCAAAGACGGCTGCCTGGCCCTGGTGGATACCTAAGGCTCAGCCCCTCACCATACAACAGGTTTACGGAGACAAAGGAATATGGCCCAAATGAAGGAATGGATCTTAACTCCAGAAAAAGAACCAAGCAATGAGGAGATAGAAAACCAATGTATCTGATGTAGAGTTCAAAACACTGGTGATCAGATTGCTCACAGAATTGATTGAGCTCAGTCACAAAATGAAGGAGGAAATGGAGGCTACACAAATTGAAATAAAGGAAAATATACAGGGAACCAACATTGAAGGGAAGGAAACCTGGACTCAAATCAATAGTTTGGAACAAAAGGAAGAAACAAGCACCCAACTGGAACAGAAGAAACAAGAATCCAAAAAAAAAAAAAAAAAAAATGAGGAGAGGCTTAGGAACATCTGGGAGAATTTTAACTGTTCTAACATCTGAATCATGGGGGTGCCAGAAGGAGAAGGGGAAGAACAAGAAATGGAAAACTTATATGAACAAATAATGAAGGAAAACATCCCCAATTTGGCAAAGCAAATACACTTCCAGGAAGTCCAGGAAGCCCAGAGTCCCAAAGAAATTGGACCAAAGGAGGAACACACCAAGTCACATCATCAATAATTTACCCAAGATTAAAGATAAGGAAAGAAACTTAGAAGCAGCAAGAGGAAAATAGAGTGTTACCTACAAAGGAGTTGTAATGAGGCCATCAGCTGATTTCTCAAAAGAAATCTTGCAGGAAAGAAGGGACTGGAGACTGGAGAGTATTCAAAGTCATGAAGGGCAAGGACCTACATCCAAGATTACTCTATCCAGCAAAACTATCATTTAGAATGGAAGGGCAGATAAAGTGCTTCCCAGATAAGGTCAAGTTAAAGGAGTTTATCATCACCAAGCCCTTACTATATGAAATATTAAAGGGACTTATCTAAGAAATAAAAGAAGATAAACTATGAACAGCAAAATGACAACAAACTTATAGCTTTCAACAACTGAACCTAAAAAACAAAAACAAAAACTAAGCATACAACCAGAACAGGAACAGAATCACAGAAATGGAGATCACATGGAGGGTTATCAGTGTGGGGGGAGGGGGAGAATGAGGGGAAAGGGTACAGGGAATAAGCATGATAGGTAGGCACAAAATAGACAAGGAGGGAGGTTAAGAATAGTATAGGAAATGGAAAAACCAAAGAACTTATTTGTATAACTCATGGACATGAACTAAGGGGAGTGGAATGCTGGAGGGTGGGGGGCATTCAGGAAAAAGGGGGAGAAAGGAGAGAAAAAATTGGGATAATTGTAATAGTATGATCAATAAAATACACTTTAAAAAGAAAACATACTCAGACAAGAAAAAAAGAATGCTTTTGGCTTTAAAGTTTGTTTTGTTTGATATTATTATAATGGTGTCAGCTTTCTTTGTTTAGTATTTATTTAAATATAATTTTCCATTCCTTTACATTCACAATTTTGTGTCTATATGTTTTAAGTAGGTCTTTTATAAATAATACAAAGGCAGGTGAATTATTTCTTAATGTACTCTAAGAATTTTTGCCATTTAACTTGCAAATTTATTATTTATTTCTGCTATTCTTTTTTTAACTTTTATTTTGAGATCATTATAGATAGATGTGAGGTTATGAGACATTCCCTTCCCTCAGTTTTCCTCAATTGTGATATCTAACACAACCAGAGTACAATATCACTACTAGGAAATTGTCAGTGATACAAACCATTGATCTTATTCAGTTTTCACCAGTTTAACATGTACTGGTGTGTGTGTGTGTGTGTGTGTGTGTGTGCATTTAGGCCTGTGTAGTTGTATCACATGTTCAAATTTGTCTAACTATCACCATAGTTAAACATAGAATAGTTCCATCACAAGAATTCCTATGTCCAGAACCATCTCCTCTCCCCACTACCTTTCAGTTCCTGAGAAACATTAACCTGTTCTCCATCTCTATAATTTTGTCATTTCAAGAATGTAAGTGAAATTGTAGAGTATATATGATTTTGACATTGGCATTTTTTCACTCAGTGTAATTCTTATACTTAAGAACCATACAGTCATTGCATGTATCAATAGTTATTTCTTGTTAGTCCATGGCATGGAAACAATAGACCCTCTCACTCAAAAACAGGAAGGAGATGAAGCACATAGTGGCCACTGCTGCCTAGCGATCCTGTTTCCAGTTTTTTGCTTCCATTCTCTCTTGAATCCAATTCCAATTTGGCTTTTCCCATTGTGTCTCCACAAATTCTACTCCTGTTAATGTCATCAATGACCTCCATGTAGCTAAGTACCTGGGTTGTTTCTCATGCTGTATCTTACCTGACCTACAAGCAGCATTAAATGTCATCAATTACTCCTTCCTTTTTGAAACACTTCCTCATTTGGCTTCTAGGACAAGACATTCTCCTAATTCCCTACTAATTTCACAAACTTCTTTTTTCATAGTCTCTGTGTTTGTTTCCAATCACTGCTGTAACAATGGAAAACTTATTATCTTACAGTCTGGAGGTCAAATATCCAAAATGGGTTCTGCTGAGCTAATGTCAAGGTATCAAGCCTTTTGGAGCCTTTAGGGAAGAACTGATTTACTTGTGTTGTCCAGCTTCTAGAAGCTTTTTGCCTTCCTTGGCTTATGGCCCCTTTCAGCAATCACATCACTTGGACCTTGGCTACTGTCCTCACATCTCTCTCTGATTCTGACCTTCCTGCCTCCATCTTATAAGGACCATTGTGATTATGTTGGGCCCTTCCCATAACACAGGACAAGTATCCCCATCTTGAAATCCTTAATTTATATCTGCTAAATCTCTTTTGTCATGTAAAGTACCATATTCACAGGTTTGGTGGGATTAGGAGGTAGACATCTTTTCCAGGCCATTATTTGCTGACCACATTGTCTCTTGCAGATTGTTCCACATCTTACTTGGCATGCTCCAGAGCTCGATTCTCATCTTCTTTTCCTCTGCATCTACACTTATTCTTTAGGTTAATTGATACAGTGGTTCATGTAGCTCATACATCATGGTTTATAGATTCTAAGCGTATGCTGATGATGTTCAAATGTACACATCCAGTCTGAACTTCTATATTGAATTCTAATTGCAGATTTGACAATCTCCACTAATATATCCAATGAGCATCTCAAATGCAGAACACCTCAAATAAAATTTCTTATTTTTCTTGTATCTAAAAGCACATTCTCTGAGTCTTTCATCTCATTAACTTCAAAACTTCAATTTGCTTACTCATGATAAAACAAGTAGAGTTTCCTTTGATGTCTTTTACTACAAACTTATACCCAATATACTGGAAAATCTTGTTAGTTCTACCTTCAAAATATATCCTGAAGCAAATGACATTGCTTTACCCCCTCTAGCAGACTAGTCCAAGCCACTATGACCTGTTGTCTGGATGACTATAATAGCCCCTTAACCATCCTCCTGTTTACATCCTTTCTCCCTGTGGTTTAATCTTAAGTCAGCAACATGAATGAAAGCAGAAGTCAAGTAATTTCACTGCTGGTGACTTTCCTTTACTCTGAGAGAAAAAAGGCAAGAAAACTTAGGAGGCCTGAAAGGCCCTATAGCATCTGTTCACCCCTCCCCACAGCTTTTTGTTACCCCTGGGATCCATCTTCTAGCAGTTTCTCCTAAACTCCCTTTATGTTTGCCCCACCAACCCCCATTCCATTTTTTGACCACAAGAGCAGGCTCTTCCTATAGGGATTTTGTACTCCCTTCTTTTCCTGGCATGCTCTTCCCATGTATAACCCTGGCATGCCCCCTCTGCCCCCACCCCAGGTCTTTGTTTAAATTTAGTCCCTTCAGTGAGGCCCTCTCTGACCACACCATAGCAGTTGTGATCTCCACCTCTGCCATAGCTTGTCCTGCCCTCTGCCAGTTTATTTGTCTCCATAGCACCAATTCTAAAGTGAGAGACTCAGAATCCCTTCACTTGCAAAGGTCCCATCCAAGGTCCTGTATCTTATTTTGTATTTTCCCTCTTAAAGACAGCCCCTAAATTATTCAAGCCTCACGTGTTGTCAAACTTAGATCTGTCTAACTTGTTTATTGCCTGTCTCCCTTCATAAGGGTGTAAGCTCCATGAAGGCAGGGGATTTTGTCATTTTGGATTACTGCTGCAATTGATAGCACATAGAGAAGTATCTGGCACACAGTACACGATAAATATTTGTTGAATCAACTGATAAAATCAGTTTAAAATTCAGCGGTCCTCAAACTTTTTGGCACCAGGCACTGGTCTGCAGTACTGAGGTTGGGGACTCTCAGTTTAAATGACAAAGAAAAAGGCCAATGGATATAACTCTATAAAAGAAATAACTTCTATATTAAAAAGTACCAAAAACAGAATCAAATGGTAAGTAGTATAGCAAAATGCTTGCACTGACTTTGATAGATACAAAATTAAATGCCTTTAATATACAAAACCATACAAACAAAAAAATAAAAACCAAATCCAACCTCCCTCCCTCAAAACAACAACAACAAACCATGGGAAATATGTAAGCAGTTATTTGCCAGCTTTAATGAAATCTGCCTCTGCACCCTTGGAATAAAGATTCATGTAGTTTTGATAGAAGAACCCAATAGCTAATAATTAAGTTGTTTTCCTCAGTACTTTTTCTGTATTAACATTCTCACATTGGCTCTACTCCAGGGTGTCTGGAACCAATGAGACGTTATGGACTGCTCTCATACAACAGTAGCAGACACGTGACTTTGGACTTCACATTTTTCAAGAAGTACACAAGTACACTTTCTTATTCTTAATACAATAATAATTTTAGTAATATTTATTAATGTTGAATAAGAAAATGATTGCTTATGAATCATAAGCCACAAAACCAGGGAGAGGCTTTTGTTCTGTTGTCTTTTATCATAAGCAACATTCATATACTTTTTCCTAATATAGGCCCTAATTCCAGTAGGGTTGTTGATACACTTGTTTATTTATAGCATATGTTCTTTAAACCATTACCTAAAATGATTAAAAAATTTTAAGTAGGTTGTTGTATACTGCTGTTGCCAAACTTTTTTCTTTTTTTTTGTAAATAACATTCATTTAATTTTTCATGATTATAAAAATAATTTTTGTGATTATAAAATAATTATAATATAGAGATAAATACAAATAGGTCTCTCTTATTCTCACCACACAAACTGTTTCTATTTTTGTGTATATGGTTTACGGTAAAATTTCAACTATATTTTAACAAAACTAGGATCTTACTCTATATGTTATTTTGCTTCCTGATTTTGTAATTCAATTTCATATTGTGAGCATTTTCTCATATGCCATGTTTTCTATTAATATAATAAAACTGATCATGTACCACTATTTTTATATTGACCTAAATAGAAGTGATTGTGTTTAACACAATAGTTTGTAAGTAACCAGAATTAAAGTTTTCATCTGAATGAAATGAGAACTGAGGACCATTTTCACTACTTCACTTTGCCTGCAATATAAGGAGTCAGACTGAATAAAATGTGTCAGCCCATTGCTGTCCTTGGTAAGCCTGGTTCAGACGTGGATGACTGCTAATCAGAGGTTCTGAACAAGTCAACCTCCCAAATATAAAGATATTGTGGTCCAGCCAACTGGCATCCTTTTAATAATGGAACCACATACTTCTGGACCTGACCTTGGATAGTCCATCCCAAAGAGCAAGACTATTTGTGATTTTTCTGACATCTGAAAGATAAAAAAGCCGGCACCCTTTCCAATGTTTTCTGTATCTTACATTTAAAACATAATTTAGTCTGTAGCTAGTTTTATAGAAAATTGACATATTAAGAAACCAAGATGATAAATAATACTACATCAATGTTTTCCAAAAAAGTGTGAAATTTTTACTACCTGCAACAGCAAAGCAGTTATAACAAACTATGTCTTTTAAAACCACCTCCTTGTTTCCCAGGAAGAACATTGCTCTCCCCTTACCATGATTCTGCTCCCTGGTGACCCAAAACTTTAAAAATATATACTTTCATTTTTAAATGTCAACAGTAGGTCTCAGGAAAATGCTATAGTATAACCTTTCAATGTCTATAAATGTTGATCAAAGCTTGAAGGTGGGGGTATATTTTTAGGGTTACGAAGGACCCCCTGGGTGGAGTGGAGGGGGAAGCTAGTGAATAAATAGGTTGTTAAATTCAAATCTCTTGCTTCTGAATCTTAAAATTTCATTCCAATATCTTTACATGTCTAATTCCATCTGTTTATATATAAATCCAAACCCAGGACCAATTAGATTGACAGGATTTTTCTTTGTGAATTACTCATATGCATTTCATTTAGTGGTTCTTGTCATGACTCTACCTTTCATTTTTGTGGCAGCTGTAAAGATCAATTATAAAAATAAAAATCTCTGGCATTCCTAATTCATATGCCAACCATTTTATCAAACTTAATTAAAAAGAACACTGTATCATTTTTAAAATAAAGAAGGAAAGGGCTGTATTAATTTTCTCATAAAGTTTACTCCAAAAGAAAAATAACTGTAAAGATTTTTGCCTTTTCTCTTTCACTCACCCCTAAAAATTCATTATTTTGATTTTTTAACTTTTATTTTTTTATCCTGATCTGAAGACATTTTTTCATTGCTTTTAGAGAGAGAGGAAGGGGGAGAGGAAGAGAGAGGAAGGAGAGATAGAGAGAAGCATCAACTGGTTGCCTCTCATACGAACCCCAACAGGTGGTCAAACCCACAACCTGAGTATGTGTCCTGAATGGGAATGGAACCCACTAACTTTCAGTCTATGGGATGATTCTTCAACCAATGGAGCCACACTAGCCAGGGCTGAATTCATTATTTTTAGAATAATCACAGAATATATAGATTTTTTCCCAAATATATAATAGTGTTTGTTTTTAAACAATCTAAATCCACTGAAGGTAGTGTTTAGATGCTAAATTATGAGTTTAGAATCTCAAAGATATCTATAAATTGTGAATAAAACAAAACCATTCATTCACATAAAAATTGTTGGCAAAGATGTACTGAAATTGCTCAGAAATAACATTTTCCTACAAACATTTGTCTTATTGCACTTGTCTTTAAAGACTAATGATGCTCACTGAATTTTCAACTGAAGTCTAACCATTTGGAGTACTTGGGATCTTAAAGAATGAGGTTCTATTTCAAATGGATTCAATAAAGGTCAACCATGACAGTTATATAACTGAAACTTATATCACTCATGTCTAGAAAATGCAGTTTGTTTTCTAGAAGTCAACAGATGAAATTAGTCAATATTCAAACAGGAGAGTAAGTATGGGCATGTGTGTACGTATATGTATCTCCTATATCTAGATACGTATTCTGAATATACTGTGGATTCTGCTAAGGAAGGAAGACAGCAATTAAAGTTTAATGATTATATTCTATATGGCATTGTAGTAGACACTTACCTACTATGTCTGCCATACAACTCCCTGAGCCAGACACCTCTTCTGCTCTGCTGTCTGCCCAAGGAGCCTGGAGGAACCTGCCCTGTATGAATGGTATCAGTATAGTCCTCTACATGGTTTTGGCCAATGGAGAGTTTAGATAGAATATGGAAGGGAAGCACAGAGGTAAAGGTGTACATATTCCTGTTTGCTCACCATGAGGTCGCCTTGGGCTGGCCATATCTTGAAACAGAAGGTCACTGCTCCTTTCAAGACTGCCTGAGCCATCGAACTCTCTTCTGGGCTCTTTCAAACTCTCCTTCCTCTCTTCCTTAACAGTCTTCAGATGTGTATAATTCCTTATAGTTCTGCAACTTGCCCACATTTTTGTATTTAGTCACTTTTTATAGAAACCCTTCTTGAATTTATCCTAGTTTATGTGCCATGTGATTTCTGTTAAGATCCTGTTACAACCTTTTTGGAAGAATTACTCCTCTTCTGGGAAATATCCCAACCCCATCCCCATATTAGTACATGAACTAATAAGAAAGAGCTAGGATTTAATTTGAAATATCAATGAGACAAGTAATAATTTTAAAAAAGAAAAAGCCTATGGATAATCTTTTCTGCACCAATGCCACTATCAAGGATTTCAAATGTTCCTTGAAACCCCTCAAATAATGTCAGAAACCCTTTAGTGTCCCTTCTATTGCAGTACTACTTACGTAGCAGGGAAAGAAGGTATCCTAGAATGCCTGTTCAGAGCTGCTCCTAAGATTTTCCTCTCAACTTTCCCCCCCTCCCTAGGTCAGGAACCAGAGAACAAAGTGTTAGCTCTGCTAGTTTACATCACCCATCAATCTTATCTTCTTCACACCTGAAATGCTATGAAGAGCTTGGAATGTTGGTGAGTTTGGATATTTGTTTGCTGGTCTGTGTCTGACATTCAGTTAGTTCCCCAAGGGCAACCCATAGTTTTAAGATCTGAGTTTGCTGAAAGTTGAAGGTTGAAAGGTCTAACTGTGCAGGGTAATTAATATTAAATACCACTTGTCCTATAAGCATAATTGGTATGTCCTCATTAATTTATAATACCAATAAAATAATGTTTATATTAGTATTTCTAAAGTTTCCCCCATCCTCTGCTTCACTAGCAGAAATTCCAACCATCCCTTAAGTTTTCCACTTCAATTATTTCTAAGAATCCAGGCCTATTCATCATCTCTACTTAGAGACAGTACTCATTGAGAAAGTAGGAATTTAGGTATCCTCCTTGAGTTTGGGTTCCAAAACAGTAGCATCGATGATAATTGCACAGGAAATTGATCAGCATTAGCTCACTGCAGAGGACAGCCCTTCAGGTCCTTTCAAAGTAAGGGATGCCCTGGCTGGTGTGGCTAAGTGGATTGAGCGCTGGCCTGTGAACCAAAGGGCTGCTGGTTCAATTCCCAATCAGGGCACATGCCTGGATAGCCAGCCAGGTCCCCAAAGGGGGGTGCTCAAGAGGCAACCATGCATTGATGTTTCCCTCCCTCTCTTTCTCCCTCTCTTTCCTCCCTTTCCCTCTGTCTAAAATGAATAAGTAAAACCTCTTTTTAAAAAGTGAGGGAGAAGACTTCCTCTGTGCTACACTCAACCAAGGAGTGCCCTCAGCCAAGCTGCAAGGCCCCAAAGTGTTACAGGTCACTTATATATACAAAAGCACATGCGAACACACACATGCACATGTGTGCGCACATCATTTCCCCTAGGGTGCATTCATGCAGTTAGATTGACTAAAGTGGATCCTGGTCTCAACTTTACGAATCAGGAACCACCATTCCTTTTTAATCCTTAACTTTTGCCTCTCAGTCTTCACACAGGACTAGACTCCTTATTCCTATGTAGAAAATCCAGTGTCCTTCTTCCAGTCTGTATATATTCAGCAATCACATTCACCCAACACATGTATGTTTATATATACAGCTCATGGGGATTGAGGTGAGGTACCTAGTCCATTTTTTGTCCCCAGAGGAACTTACCAGTCCCATGCACAGACTGCTAGATACAAAATAGTATTTGAGAAGCACACAACAAACACTGCCCACTAATAGCATGCAAACACCAAAAGGCTAATGGAGATTTTGTAGGAAATGTGACAGCTACCTCATCCAGAGCCAACAGAGGCTGTGCCCTGTCAGCCTATCTCACAGCTACAATGAGCACCACATACATGTGAACGTGAATACTTTTATGAAACATTTTGTTTCACTTTTCCATGGGAAAATTAAATCTCATCTTTAAAACTATAGAAATGTTTTTACTTTGATATATAACCAGTTTGTTTCCTGATTTTATTTTCAAATATGCATACTTCCATGTATTTATTAACCAATAAGTTATTTTTCATAGTTACTAATATTAAAGACACAAAATTTGTTGATATTGATCCAAAAATACTGTTCATCATATAATTATAAAAATAATCACTCTTCTGTATATGCTAAATTTATTATGAGAAATAAATGGTATGGATTAATAATTTTACTTGATAGTAGCAGATAAGTGAGAAATACTACTCCTAAATTTTTCTTTTTCTAATAGCAAGAGCATATATTTTGGAGGGAAGAAAATCAAAAGTAGGTGAAAGGAACAGAAAATACAACTTGCTTAACAAATAAGGATATTGATTGTCATATAACAAAAAATTCAGAGGCAAAGAAAGCTTCGGGGTTAGTTGATTGATGACTCATTTTATTACTAAGATCTCTGGTTCATTTTCTTATTTTGCTCTCACAAATACACATTGGCTTCATCCTAAGGCTAACTACCTCTACTCTAATGAGAAATATGCCACCAACAACTGAGGCTACATGTCTCTTTTTTCAGGAAAAAGAGTGGAAAAAAATCCTGTCCTTTCAAATACCTTGAAATTTAAGACATTTCCATTAATCACTGTGAACCAGTTTAAGTGGCCAGCCCACCCCGGACTGTTACAAGCCACCATGGCTTTGTCACACACCAGAGAGCCTATATGAGTATTTATGGCACCTTCCCTATGACAGGAAAGATTTTCAGTGTTGGTAAAAACACAGATTTCTACCCCAACTCAGAAGAGTCTTTTGATTTTACTAAATCAAAATTTCAACTGAAGAGTCTGATTATATATTGAACTAGGCTCCCAGGTGAATCTTGTAATCAAGGCAATTTGGGAAAACCTGCAGATGGATCAGAATTCATAACGGGAGCTGGGATGAGGTCAGTTCTCTGAGTCACACAGGGGAAGGGAGGTACCTCAACAGACTGGAGTTCTGTTAGGATGAAGGCAGACAGAATCGATGCTGGATACCAACCAGCAGTAACAACTAGAGTGGCAGCTTTTTTCTTCTTAGCTCTTTGCTCTGAGTGCTTCTGTCTTGGGTGATGTTTTTCCCACTCCACTGCCACAGGCACCCTCTCCCTATCTACTTCAAAGCATGGATTTCTCCCACCTAATTCCACTAATAGGTCAAGGCTGGTAACTATCTATTTAAAACATTGGAGCCTAAGGGTCATCATTGAGTGCGAGGAATTTTTCTCATGGAAGGCCAGTTGTCCTGGTGACATAAAATGCTGGCATGAAGGTCTCTTACAGATTATTACAGGTTCTTCTCATGCACTGCATTAAGTCATGGAGCTTCGAAACCTGTCTGATATATATATATATATATATATATATATATAATATATATACATTATATATATAATGTATATATATATACATTATATATATAATGTATATAATGTATGTATATATATACATTATATATATACATTATATATATATAATGTCTCCTGAGGTAGAAAATACATCATGTGGAAAATGCATTGATTTGAAGATGCACGCAAAAGAAACAGGAAGAATAAAGATCCCACAACCAGAAATGAGAAACAGCCTTTTACTCTCTGACACTAACAAGGTTAAGAGCATTTTTCATTGGAGCAGATGCTCATTATAGTGCCATTAGTTGGATGTTCTATATATAACTAAATGTAATCTTATAGAAGAAACAATCATTAAGCCTATGGTTACTTTCTAAATGTGACTCAGAGGATAAAAGCAAAGGACGAAACCAAACCTCATTCATGCTCCTGTCAACTGTCATAGCTTCTCATTATTTCCTATCATGTTTCCTCATCATACTCACACTCAACATATGCCATCATTGAGCACTTACTTTCATTGTATTAATTCACTCTGAGGAGCCCTCTTGTGGGCCTCCTGAGTGGGCCTGGCTCAAGTCACCAAGAAAGAGGAATCTAATTCTCTTGATAAACTGAAACCCTCTTTCCATTTTTCATAAAAGGATGAGAAATCATCCGGCCTTTCTGTGAAAATCACCACTCCACCCAGAGGAATGGCTGCATGTTTCACATCTCTGGAAAGAAGCATACATTTTCTTATTTTCTGTGAAAAGGAGCATACATTTTATTCTTCTCTGCTGTATGGTTCTTATACAATTGACTGTGTGGCCATGTTACTCATCCCTGTTTGAAATGAATTCTCTGGCTGAGGCCCCACACCATTCACATTGGGATAGTTTCTCATGTATGCTGATTATTTTACAGACAGAAAACATGTTAGACAGAAAACACATTTTAACATATGTATATAGGTAAAAAATGAGTCAATGTGTAATCAAGGAAGCTTTCTCAAATTAGTACCATGTTTTTTGCACAATCCTTGCAGCCATAATGGATTCAGTCAGTTGAAGTAGGTATTTTCTATTCCCCCTCCCCAGCCTTTGCCTACTAATAGGTGAACTACCTGGTAGAATGTTTGTATTTAAAACTTTCCAGAATGAAAACTCCATTTGAAAATGGATTGTTTTCTGTTTTGCTCACTGTATTCCTCCTGTGTCCAAGGAGAGCACCCAGCCCAAAATAAGTACTCAGAACACATAGAACGAAGCCACTCAGCTCCTTCTTCTGTCCAGCTTCATTGTCGTTGCATTAGTGCGGTAATGGTCTATTTACAGGAGTTGGCAAATGATAAGCAGTGGTCCAAATCCAGCCTGCCACCTGATTTTGTAACTAAAGGTGTATTGAAACAGAACCGTACATTTGTTTATATAAATTGATGGCCTCTTTTTAATACTACAACAGTAGAAGTGAGCCATTGTAACAAAGACACCATCTGGACCACAAAATCTAAAATATTTACTACCTGTTTTTTTATAGAAAATGTTTGTCAATGCTGGTCCATTGCAATAATTTATAAATAATCTCCCTTTGCCCAATAATACCACCTTCACTCCTACACACATTCTCACCCCAGCCCTCTCTTCACTGGCCCCAAAGAAATCATTCTAAAATATAAACATAATCTTGCTAATTCCCTGACTTACTCCCTGAAATATTCATCAACTGATTCTGTTTTGGTATATGTAGCACTTTCTTATTCTTCAGTGACAAAAAACAACACCTTTCACAATGAAGCTTCAAGCCTGTTCTCCCATACACCCAATAAATACACATTTCCAACCATAATTGTAATTGTACATTCTTTTCTATACAGAACCCTTGAGCTGGTACTGCTAAGATAAGGAGAGGAATAACAAGGAAGGGGCTGCCACAGAGTTTCTGCAAATAAGCAAGAAATAGAAAGGGAAGGGTATCCAAATGAGATATCCCTGGGTACCCTGGAGGTCTAATGTATTTAAGTTTCATGTGTTGAAAAGAATCATAATTGCTAAATAGGGACTGCCATCTAACCTGTTAACCCAAATTTCCCCTATCTATTCTGTACAACTTTGACCCCATGTGATAGGCAGACTTCTAAGATGCCCCAGATACTCATTTCCTTGAATCCACACTTTGTACAATCCCTTGCCTTTGAATGTGGATGGGACTTATGAATATGATGGCATAGTCAGACTCTTGACTAAATTATATGAAAAATTATGATGAGACAGTCATTTTGTGATTACCTTCAATTGCATGGAACTCCTTCACAGCAAATGAGAGATTGAAAGTATGAGAGCAACTAAGAAATGGGCCAGTGGAAAGGGCCTGGGAGTGGCTTCTGAGAGATGACAAGACGACAAGACTCTAATCATAAAACTGCAGGGAAATTAATTCTGCCAACAAACTGAGGGAGCTTGAAAGTTTATTTTTCCCTAGTTAAGCCTTCAGATAAGGACACAGATGGCCAATACTTTCATTTCAGCCTGGTGAGAGCCTGAGCAGGGGACATAGCAAAAACATACCAGAATCCTGACCCACACAAACTGTAATACAAGAAATTAGTGTTGTTTTAACCCTCTAAATTTGTGGTGACTTGTTACACAGAGATAGAAGAATGCTCACACTATTCTAGAAGAAAGAGAATTATTTAAACAGTTTCTTAAGGGTGGAAAGACATTTAGAATGACGGCACTTATCTTTTGATCACTGCAATTGTGACGTTTATTGTACAATCCTCTGGTTATCAAGGGTCAGACTTTTTATGATGAGAATATCCCATGAGAGAAGTTCATGGTCAGGTTCTATAAGTGTAGAGTGGGGAAATGATTTTTTTGAGCCAGAAAACTGAGGATTAATTAGCATTTGTATAGCCTGGACTCGTTGGCTCTACACTCCTGAGTTCTAGTTTTCTTCAGTCAGCTAGAAAAGTAAGCAAGAGGTTTAGATATTTGTATGATCCCAATTTAAATTTTTATAATACCACGGTTAAAAATAGTATTAAGTGTAATTGTAACATCTAGGAGTAAAAGAAAATTCTGGCCCTGAAGTGTAAATTGTTATATCAGTCAGGAAAATATAGGTCATATTATAGTAACAAACAATCTCTAAATCATAGAGGCTTACAAAATTGAAAGTTTAATTCTTGCTGAAAACTTACTTATGTCCACCACAATGTGCTCTAAAGGCTCAACTTCTCTGTTTTCACATTTCCTGAAGCTGGAAAAAGTGAATGTGGCAGATCATGCACTGGGTCTTGAAACTGACACACATCATTTCTGTTCACATTTCATTGGCTAGAACACATCACATGGCCTGTATTAGTCATAGTTCTCCAGAGAACAGAACCAATGGATGGGTGTGTGTGTGGGTATGTGTTATTGAAGGATTGGTTCACATAAGTGTGGAGGTTGGTGAGTTCAACATCTGCAAGGCAGGCTAGACACCCAAGGAAGAGCTAATGTTGCAACTTGAGTCCAAAGGCTGTTTGCTGGCAGAATCCCTTCTTCTTTTGAGAAGTTACATCTTTTTCTCTTAAGACCTTCAATTGTTTGGATGAGGCCCAGCTACATTATAGAAGGTAATTTACCTTACCTGAAGTCTACTGATTCAAACGTTAGTCTCATCAAGAATACCTTGATGGTATTCTAGAACAGGAACATCTAAAAAAATAGTGTTTGACCAAATATCTGACTACTTTGGCCCAGCTAAGATGACACATAAACTTACACATCACACAGCCATACCTTACTTCTGAGGAAGTAAGGAAGCACAACAGTACCACGGTTTGGTAGGTAGACAGCCAGAAATAGTTGGTGAACATCACTAACACCGACTGCAACCAGCCAAAGAAACTAGAAAGACCTGTTTCACCATGTATCTATTTCTTTGAACAGAACACAAAATTTGAGACTGCTGAGTTGATTGTTGGGACTATAAAATAAATTAAGATAAAATGTCTAATCAGAAGCTTAGGGAGGATTTTGACATATAGTTACAGATCAGACCACAAGGACCAATGGGGCTCTGAACTTGGTGATGAAAAGTATGAGTTTTGTTTAAAAATCTCGAGAAGGTGATTGAATTGGGGAGAGAAGGCAAAGAAATTGGATTCAGAGGAGTATTGAATACTTATACTTAGATTCAGAGGATCTGCCTACCTTAATAGATCTGACCTAACTGGTAAACCACAGTCAGGAGACTCAGCGGCTTCCTCTAAGAAATTGTGAAGATCCTCAACAAAGGAGGTTAGTCAGCTTTGAGATGGAAACAAATGCTTTCATATTCTTGTTTTACAGGAGGAAAATGAAGTCCCAGGTCTTAACATATCAAAGTTGTTTTTTTTTAATTGTTAGATTTCTTTTTTCTTAGTGAAAAGTTTGAAGGTAATAACTTTAAATACTTCAAAAATCTCAATGCTTTTAAAAAGCTTAATTAAAGAAAAAATGTGTATAATGCTTATAAATTAGGTCATTTGTGAAATTTGCCAAAGTACTTTAATAATGTTTGTTATTTCATGATAAAATTTAAAATATATTATATTTATAATACATTATATTATATTACATTAATATATTTATAGTACATTATAAATATGCTATAACATATATTCTAAATATATATACATATATAGTTTTAATGTTATAAGATATTATTTTTTAAATATATAATATATTTCAAGGAGTAAAGGTAGGGTTATGGTCACAGTTTTCTCATTTAGTTGGAAGACATGGGACTTTGAAATTATGATTTTCCATCATGAAGTTCTTTTAAAATAAATAACTGTATTTTATACCAATATGAATGTACTGCAAGCAACATAACTGTCTTTTTCCTCATCAAAATCTGCATGTGAAAAAGCTCAGAAGTAAGTCTTAGTGGAAAAAAAATCTCTCAAATTTCTTACCAGCAATAGCCATACAGCATTGGGTGAGTTTATACTGTACTATAAATTTTCAAAATCTATTGTTTTCTTCTAGGAGATCATAAGGAGATCTTGGAGGAGAAAAAAATGACTTGATTTCAAGACCCTTTAGCAAAGCTTTTTTTTTCATGGTTCAAATTCAAAATGATATATTAGAGATACATTCAACCAGTCCTTAAAAAAGACCTACCTACAATATTGCCACTAGAAGTATTTTACAGTCTCTCTTATCTTGGGATATACCTTCAAAGTCAACCTCAGCTACCAGTCATAGACATAAGTGAACCATAAATACAAGATGCAGTTTTACCGAAGTGACGGTATGTCAGCCAAGCAGGCACACAGCTCTACTTTGGACATATCCACCTCTACAGCATAAGATGTGCTGCCACTATCTTGCTTCTAGATTCCAGGTGTCTACCTTTCAACTCCTACTTCTGCTGCTATCCTTGTCTACCTAACACTAAAGAGAGCACTAGGGAGGTCATTCTTAAATGTGCCCAAGCCGTCTAACAGCCCCCATTTCCCTCAAAGTAAAAGCCCATGTCCTTGAAACCTCCTATGAGAACTTACATAACCCTGTCCTCCATAACCTCTCTGGTCCTTCTGCCTGGAATGCTCTTCCCCAGCCATAGGAATGGCAAATTTCCTCACCAAGTTGTGTTCTTTCTCAAATGTCACTTTCACAATAAAGTGATCAATTTTGATCACCCTATTTAAAGTTGCCCCCAATCCTGACTCCCTTAAATTTCTTCACATTACACATTTTCTTTCTTCAATAATACTTATCATTTAATATGTTAGATAATTTAAAAAATTTCCTTTAGCATTTTCCCCAACTTTAACTTTCTACTGCAATGTAAGCCCAATGGGGGCAGTTTGTCCTCTAAATTATTACAACCACCTAGAATAGTACTTGATACATAGGAGGCACTCAAAAATATTTATTGGATGAGTGAATGATTGTAGTAATTGGTAAATGGGAAGAGATTCAGATAGTTATTGGGAGGGATATTCATAGTAATGTAATTTATTCTTCTTCTTATTATTATTATTAACAAATGATATCTAATATTAATGTTAATTGCTGCTTTCTAATCTGGACTCTCAGTCTAACCAGGGCCTATCTATACAATGTAAGAAGTCTTCTATAACTGATGTTGTTATAAAGTAGGGTAAATTGTGATATTTATATGGATCTTTATCATCTTCAATGTGTTTCTATAAGCACTGTTATTTTTGACATATAATAAACCTCTGAAGTAAGTAAAAAATTATTATTTCACTTTATGGATTCAGAATTTGAGTTTAAGAAAGAGTACCTAAGATTAAACAAGCCAGGTATTTTTCTCACGGCCCCAAGCCCTCTGCAATCTACCCCTTCCAAGGAGCTGCCATGGAAACTCCTATGTATATGTATCAGGTCAGAACCCTTCCACCGTCACCTCTGTATTTTACAAATGGCCAATAAGACTTCAGGGCCTTCTTCCATCTTTTAAGATTTCCTGATGTTAATTTTAGTTCATTCTGTTGGCATCACAGTATAAAAAGTGTGTAATAGAGGTGCAACATGATTGGTGAACAGTGTAATTGGCTGTATACCTTATGTTTCTTTGAAGCTGAATACCCAGTGGGGAGTCACTGGTGGGTGTGAGTGCTGGCATGGGGCTACCCACATGAGTGTTTCTCTCTCAGGAATTTTTTGGCTCAGAATGTGCATTCCCCATCTCCATCTCTCTGCTGATACCTGTGCTACTTGTATGTAAATTTCCACCTAGGCACAGCAAGATGACCTTGAACAAATCATCACTAATGAGAGTGTTCAAAATCAAAACATATACATTCCAATTATAATTCAAATATCAGCAGAGTGCTCTCACTCTCAAATTGCCTGTGCTGCAAATAAACACTGTACAAATTAGTAACAGAAAAGACACACTTTGCATAGTTTTATGGGAAGATTCTTGTGCAGGTATTAATAACTCCATGTATCTTTCAGGCAGTGAGGAAAACCACTGTCCCTCAGAGCATATGATGAACTCTATAGACATGAACAATGTTATCAAGGAACTAATTCTGCTGCAAGCCTAACATACTTTCTTATGGTAAAGATTTTTCACTGTGGTCCCCAAGGAAATGCCCAGGAGCATTCTGTGAGAGGCTACTTTTACTCTTTTCAAGTAAACCGCAGGAACCACTTCAATTGTTAGAAAGCAAAAAACCCAGGGTATAATGGGGGTGGAGAAAAGTGTCAGATACAAAGCAGAGAAACCTACATTGTCACAGTCTGTCCTCCTGGACCTCCAGGCTGGAGCTGTAGCAAGAAAGATACCTTGGACTGGGCGTTAGGAGGCCAGACTTCTACTCCTGGCTTTGCAACTAAACCACTGAATGGTTTTAGCAAGTCACTGGAACATGGAGTTTCTGTCTTTTCATTTGTATTATAGGGGGATTGGACTAAATTGCAAAGGTTGCTTCAAAATACAAGCTCTAATGAATCTATGCTCCGGCTGATGAATTCACGGTTAATCCTCTGATGACAGGCTCCAGGAAGTTCTAATAAAGCTTTTCCATGGATGGAAAATGTGCCATATGCCTGAAATCCTGACAGTGAACCAAATGCCTGATACTGAACTAAATGCTTTCCCTCCCGGCTCATGGGGACTCTGAAGCCAGTGTACTTCCACTTTACAGCTGAGGAAACCAAGGATCAGGAGCAACTGCCTAAGGGATGTCTGGCTTTGGGGTAAGTCTCTCTCTTTATTCCCACTATACCACATAGACTCTCCTAACTAGCCAGTTTTTGTGGCCACTGGAACTTTGAAGAACTAAATGTGAAAATACTGCTTCCATTTATTTAGATTAATGAATGAGCCTCCTAACTCCCAGTCCAAGGTATCTTTCTTGATACTACTCTAGCCTGGAGGTCCAGGAGGACAGACTGTGACAATGCAGGTTTCTGTTTTGTATCTGACACTTTTCTCCACACCTATTATACCGTGGGTTTTTTTTTTTTTTTTTTTTGCTTTCTAACAGTTGAGGTGGTTCCTGGGGTCTACTTGAAGAGAATAAACTTTGCTCACAGAGTGCTACTGGGCATTTCCTCAGGGACCACAGTGAAGTTGTGTTTTAGCCCCTAATTTTACATGTGGAAAACGACCCCTAGGGGAGTTTAAGTAACTAAGAAGTAACAAAGCAGAGACTGAGGTGCATATTTCCCTTCCTTCCTCCCTCCTTTCCTTTCTTTTTTATCTTCTTTCCTTCCTTCCCTCCCCTCCTCCATACTTCCTTCTTTCCATTTATTCCATAATTCCCAAAGTAACTATGATACGGCACTATATTAGAAGCAATTATTATGTGTGAGAAATATTCATTTCCTCCCAGGGGCTACCTGATGACTCCTTTTGAATAACATTATAGCAAGCTTTCTTATTTCTTTACTAATTTAGACACTACTATCAATACTCAGTGTTCAAACCAGAAGAAAACAAAGCTTCGTACGACAGGCATTTTTTTTTAAATTACACTATCTCACTTCCAAAAACTCATCTATTTGTACATAAGTTTAAAGGGAATAATTAAAATCTATAGATTTGAAGACATAACAATTAAAGTTTTAGCTATTATTTAAAAGTTGTGAGTGACTTTATTTATATTACATATAAAAACATTTTTGTGCATCTTAAATAGCTCTGAACATCTCAGAGGCAACAAATAAATTCAGTGGGTTGATAATAATGCATAAATTTACCAATAACATTTGATGTCTATTCTTCTAAAGAGAAAAAATTCCTTGATACATTAAGCAGTGAAAATGAAACTCCTTTATAACAAAGTTTGTCAAATAAAATCAAAACAAAACAGCTGACACAAATGCAGTAATTAGTAGCTCAGCTGCCAGAACACTGAGTGGGGCACGGGGGCATATTTTAGATGAACATATTCCATTGGTAGCAAATTTTAAAAGCATACATGTATAATCTACTCACCTGTGTGCATGTGTGTATGTGTTATGAGTATGTGTTTGTAACACGTGTTACAAACACATATTACACAAACTAGTATGTGTATGTGTTTGCGAACCTCTATTCTGTTTACTATTTAAGTTGACCATCACGGGATAAACATAATGTTTTATGTTATTTAAATACACTAGAGAATAAAATAACTAGGAGATCTTTATAGAGTCATACAACATTCTGTCTTCTCATTACCCAAGAAAATAAGTGGCTCCCTTTCAGGGATTACCTTTAATCTTCTCTTTCAAATAAACGTTTACTTTTTAGTCTCTAGAATTAAATGACAGAGCCAAATGCTATGAAGTAATGATTAATGCAATCATTTTTTTTCCTTTCTCAAATCAGAATTTCTGAGAGTAGATTCTCAACAATGAAGTGTTTTGGGAAAAGGAAGATAGGAGTTTGTGTTTTAAAATTTGCTCATCACTACAAACCTGAGCTGATCACTTGGCATTATTATTATTATTTTATCTAAAGCATTCCAGGCTTCACTGGGGGTGGAGGACGTAGCTTCAAGTATACAGGGGATAGGCAAAGACAGCAGTTGTTAGAAGCCCTGAATCTAAACATGTATCCCCAGAGACCTGGCCACTAATACCTGTGGAGATAAAGTACTGTGTGCCCAAGTACAAGTGCAATTATACTAAATACATGTGGACAGAGCATATTGACCTGGCATTGATGAATCTAGCAGTTTCCAAGCAGAGGGTAGAAGCTTGAGCAAATAGGATAAGGCATGCACCTTCCTGCTTCTGCTTTACTTTCACCATCTGGAATCTTTTCCCCTTCTCTCCTTTCTATTCCTGCAAGTCCAACAGATCCCACATTTACCACAAAGCCATCTTCGCCTACTACAGCTTCCACTCACATCTCATTTCTAAAGCTCACAAAGTCCAGAGGAGTGCATTAGCACTTTAAAAACATGTTTTTATCTTTTTTCTCTGTTGCTTTATCTTTTCCTTTTTTAAAAGCCAATTTTATCTGTCTAGGTATATGGTGACTTTCTCGCAACATGGCGCTTTTAAATTAATTATTAACTTACTTCTCTGAAAGATTTTCTTAGGAGGGAACAAAATAATGGAGTGATACCTAGATATGCATCAGACTTTATATTTTGCAGTGAGAATGATTACAGAGGCCCTTTGCAGTCCACCAAAGCCTTTCAACATTTTGTGCCACTGCTGGAGCAAAGTTTTTTCTTTGGACACTTCTGAGAATTCCCCCCAAAATTTAAAAGCAAAACAGGAAGGTAAAAAATAAAGTGAGCAGTATGATTGAAAGGGAAGGGGAAGGGAATTAGAGTCCAGCATCATAAAAACTAGGCATAATTTAATTTCATTCTAACAAAAATCCTACAGGGTATATATTTCTTATCCCTATTTCACAAAGTGAGTCTTCAGAGGGTTTTGATCAGAGGTAAGGCAGAACTGGGAAGCACAGAGAGAGAGGACTGACTCCTTACTTCGGAGCTCTAGGAGGTTAGACACTGAGTGAGGGGAATCAGAGAACAGAGAACTAGAGTGAACAAAGGAGTTAGTTGTGTTGGAAAAGAAGGTATGATGAAACCAGTTTACATGGCACTTGGAGATCTAATGACCCTTGTCCACTCCTGGTACAGAAAATGCAAGAATTGTCCTTGTTGGAGAAAAGGAAAAGAAGTCCCCTAGGGAATCTCATAGGTGAGAAATTCTGCCTTTTTCAGTAGGCTGAAGAAATGTCCATTTCAAAACCCTATCAATGCTTTTAGTTCCCTGAAAGTTGCTCATTGCTTTAACGCCCATCCGACTTAACCTCAAAGAGAAAGACTTACAAATGAACTACCCAATTAAAATTGTCCTTCAAGACACCTCGTTTAGGACTAATTTTCTTCTGCTTACTTATGAGAAGAGTTCACTGTTTTGCTGTCACATCTATTTAGCAGAAAATTTTCCCGCATGCTTAGGAGTTATTCAGGTCTAAAATCTAGCACATATGGAACACTGAGTACTGAATTTAGGACTTTAAAAAAAATCCTCCTTTAAGTTATAGGATGGTATTTTGACATCAGTTCCTTAGAAAGTATAAATTTCCCGAATCAAGAAATTTTATCATGGTATAAAAGTACCTATTTGCTTCCATATGATAGGATATGCCGTACCTCTGTATTTTTATTTTTTCCATATCGAGAGTGGATTTTTAATAGATTAACTTGCCATTAAAATATATATGCAATGAAATGGGCAACATGAATGGAGGGGATGCATTTTATGTTTTTAATTTGAAATCTATGGGGTCAATACTCCTCTCAAGTTCTTTAAAGCCTGTGGTCATACCTTCCTCATTTTTGGAGTGTATATCTCATTATACCTGGCACAGCACCATGCTTAAACTGTATGTTTGATAACTAGTTTCTGAATTGATTTGAAAATAGAGAATTTTATTTTTCCCCATTATATTTAAAAACCTGAACAAAAGAAAAAGCCTTCAAAGCAGAAGCTGTAAACCAGTATCCTGTTGCCTACCAAACTAGGTAGACAGATGTGTTTTGCCTGGGTGGAATATTATGTTTGAGATTTTGGGGGGAGAGTTTCTTTTAAGAATCAGGAGATGTTTACACAAAGGGTCCAGATATTTGTCTTACCTTTAAAAATTGATGAACCCGTAAGACTGGACCTTAATTTCAATATGACAGCAATCAACTAGAGGGATGCATCCTTTACACCCTCCACAATTTACCTCGGTCCATAGACCCTACTGTGCTGCACCCAGCTTGCTTCACTCATTTATGTTACCTGCCTGATTAAGAATCCTGCTGTGAAAATGACCGATTTCTTCATCACTTGAAAAACAGGTAGCTTTTAAAATGCTGTCTGCTTTCAGTATTTCCCAAAAATAACTTCTAAGGGTGCAGTTTGCAGAGAAATAGAATGTCTTCAGGTTTCATTTGGTCACAGTAATTACTCATCTACCTCTTCAGTGACACAATTGGTTCCACAGGAACAAAGATCTTGTGAACTTAGAATTACCATGTGAAATCAACATTATTTTCAGGAGTGTGAGAAAGAAGAAGAAAAGAACTCATCAAATTTGAAATATTTTTTTCACAAAAATGTGCCTGGTAATTTATGAGTGAAGGAACAGAAAACAATGGTGTTTGCCATTTAAATTCTTTCATAATCAACTTCTTTTCAGTTTTCCTGGTACGAATTTAAAACATCTACCTCATGTTCATATCTTACCTTATTTTTATATTCACCCATTTCTGCCCTTTTAATCCACCGCACTACTTCTAATGCTCTTGGCCCATCAAAGTACATTTAGTATCTCTTTCCCAATGAGTCTTAATATCCTTCTGTCATACGAAGAATTGTGGTCCATTTGATTTTTCTGCTACTCGCAAGGCTCTGGACATAGTGTTTTGGTAATGTCCCCTTCTCATTGATACTATGGCACCTTTTAATCCTAAATTGGAGGTTTTACTGAACAATCAACCAGGAAACAAATGTATTCTTAGGGTACATGTATTATTATGACAATTTATATGAATCGGAAACACACCACGTAAGTAACTTGAAAGAAACAATGTAGAAAGCCAATGATAAACCTGGAAATATGCCATATTTTTCTCTTTTCCACCCCAATGTAAACTTTTTTTTCTTACCAATGTACTGTTTAGGTTGTCTTCAGGAACCATTTTAACTCATGGCATAAAGCAATTCCCAATCTAATTCTAGCTTATGCTTTTATTTAATTAACTGTGGTTAATTTTTTTAAACACTCTGAATACCAATGAAATAGAAATTTTCATTTAGTAAATGAATTCAACTAAACAGTTACTGCATTAAATATGAATATTTCAAAATAAAAGTATTTGGCGTGACTCTGAAATAACCCTCCTAGAACTATGTGCACACATGTGTGTATGATCATTATATATTTTTGTGAGCTCACAGATAGGTCTTCTGAATTATGAATTCTATGCTACATGAATGCTGAGAAACTGGTTTCCTTAGTTTTAGTTACTAAGCACTTGTATGATATTGGAATTTTCTTCTGTTCCCTCACAATATGCACTGAACTCTTTTTTTCCAGAGATCTCATTATTTTTACAAGATAAAACTATTTAATTTAAATCCACTTCAAAGTAAGGCAACGTGTCTAGTTTATAAATCTACTACTGGAAGAACCTGAACATTTTAGCCAGTTTCTTTAAAAAAAAAAAAAGATTTTATTTATTTATTTTTAGAGAGGGAAGGGAGGGAGATAGACAGAGAGAGAGATACATCAATGTGTGGTTGCTGGGGGCTGTGGCCTGCAACCCAGGCATGTACCCTGGCTGGGAATCAAATCTGCGACACTTTAGTTCGCAGCCCATGCTCAATCCACTGAGCTACACCAGCCAGGGCTTGAGCCAGTTTCTTACATATACTAAAATATGGATAGCTACAGAAATTAATTTCAAAATTAATTCTTAGAAGATTCCTATAATTGCAATGTGTATATAATGACATTGGTTAGTGCTTTCCACAGGAGAATATTTTTCATAAGATTAAGTAGAAAATTCAGCTGGATTCATTTAGAGTTTGCAACACTTGCTCTTGATTAATAATCCATTAGTCTTCCAATTTTTAACTGACTGACTGTTGATCAATTATGTAGTCCACCACACACTTATGCATGATTTTGTCATATAGTGAAAAAATTAAAATTTAATTTGGACTTACATAAAAACTTAAGTACATTTATTATCTCTAACTTCAGGTTTGCCCCTAATTTATACATTTATTATAACTTTAGTTGTACACTCAGTAAAAAATAATAAAGTTGAAACAAATAACTGAAATAAGAAAATTTACTCTGTTGCTAAGTAAAAATGACCTGGTCCTGAAGTAGACAGATAGTATAAAGGAGGGCAGAACCAGGGAGGACACTGATTCTATCAAGAGACCATTCCTAGCTGACCAAGTTCCTTATTAGCCATGCTGAGAATCACTCCAGTCTATTTAGAAGTTCAGTCGTGGTAATTGGCATTGTTTGTTTCTAGATACTTTTGGATTACATTGAGTTTTTCTTTTTTTTTTTTTTGCCATTAGGTTTATTATTGGCATTATTTTCCTGTACACAACAATCCCACTGGGGTAAAGTAATTAGACAGTCCTTTGTGTAGCTCTGTTTTGTTTCTACCAAGGGAAACAAAGGGAAAAGTCTCACAGATAACAGTATAAATGCAGGGTGATTGGTTGTTCAATATATAATATTGGTTTCAAGAGGTGCTCATAAAATTTAGATGACTGTTCAACAAAATGTTAATTCTTAAAATTCACAACTTCCTAGACATGCTTAGGGTTGACCAGGCTCCTTTATGTCCTAGTTAATCTATTCTTTTTCTGTCATTCTCTGAACACTCCAGTGCTCCTTTCAGATCATGTGTCTCATCTCACCCCATTAGCTTCATAACTCATGGCAATCTGGTTCCTCCACTACCACTGCTCCGAAACTTGCTTTCTCAAATGTCCTAAGTTTTGTTTTACTTTTTTCAGTTTGACATGACTTCTTTGCAAAACTCTCCTCTGGGTTCTGTGGCCCTACTGTGCTCTGGCTTTTCTGCTAGTTCTCTGACCAGTTTCCACACTCTCTCACCAGAACCTTTTTCTTTCTTTGCATGCTAATTCTCCAAGATTCTCTCTCTGCAATCCTGCCCCAGGTGGTCCTGTTGCCACTCATTAATTCAAATTCTACATGTATATAGATTAATCTGAGCCTTATATCTAGCATCACTCAGATTCCACATCTATAATTCCATACAAACAACCTGAATTCCATGGGCAACATATCCATAATTCAATTCATTATCTCTACTCTCATCCTTTATTCTTTCTTGCTTCCTCTTTCTGATTAAATGATATCATCGTTTTTAAAAATTCTTTAATATTTAAAGATAAATATTAAGCTAAAAGCTCAGATAAAAATTCTGATAAATAAGATAAATAAATATAAATACTAAATGTTCAGTAGATGAGTAGATAAAAATACTAAATGTTCATTTAGTATTTCTGGTTCTGTCTTCTGAGCACACAAGAGGGTACCACTTCTACATTCCTATTCATTTACACAATGGAATTCTATGCAGCAGAAAGAAGGAGCTCCTACCCTTTGCCACAGCATAGATAGAGCTGGAGAGCATTATGCTAAGTGAAATAAGCCAGGCAGTTAGGGTGAAGTACCATATGATCTCACCTTTAACTGGAACATAATCAACAAAAGAAAAAAGCAAACAAAATATAACCAGAGACAATGAAATTAAGAACAATCTAACAATAGCCAGAGGGGTGTGGGGAGGGGACTATGGGGAAAGGATTTTCAGGAACTACTATAGGGGACACTTGGATAAAACCAAGGGTGAGGGTGGAAGCAAGGGAGGGAGGTGGGTTTGGCTGGGTGGAAGTGGTGGGGAAAAAATGCAGACAAATGTAACTGAAAAACAATAAAAAAAGAGGGTACCACTTCTACATTCCTTTAAAGTTAGGCATGGCCATATGACATAAAGAGGAACAACATCCTTTGTTGCTTTGAGCCATTGAAATTTGGGGGTTGTTTGTTATTAAGGTGTGACTGAGTTCCCTCTGACTGCTATATAATTTCTCAGACATGAAAATATGTCACTGAATTAGTCAGGAATAAGTTTAGGTGTATGTGACCTAAACAATTACTATTATTACTATTACTATTTAATTACTATGGCCTAAAAATGGAACTGCCTTATGACCCAGCAATTACAGTTCTGAGAATGTATCCAAGAAACCTAAACATTAATGTGAAAGAATATATGCAGCCTTATGTTCATTGCAGCATTATTTACAATAGTCAAAATTTGGAAACAGCCCAAGTGCCCATCAGTAGATGAGTAGATAAAAAAGTTGTGGTAAATTTACACAGTGGAATATTACTTGGTCATAAAAAGAAGGAAATCTTACCTTTTACTAATAGCTTAGTGGACCTGGGAGTATCGTGCTAAGTAAAATAAGCCAGTCAGATAAAGACAAATACCATATGATTTCACTTATGTGTGGAATCTAATGAACAAAATAAACTGACGAACAAAATAAAAACAGATCATATTGTATTTGTTTTTCACAGCCTGGCTTATTGTACTTAGCACAGTGCTCTTCAGTTCCATCCATGCTGTTGCAAATGGTAGGAGCTCCTTCTTTCTTTCTGCTGTGTAGTATTCCATCATGTAAATGTACCATAGTTTTTTGACCCATTCATAGACAAATACCATATGATCTCATCTATAAGTGGAACCTAATCAACAAAACAAACAAGCAAGCAAAATATAACCAGAGACATTGAAATTAAGAACAAACTGACAGTAACCAGAAGGGAGGTGGGAGGGGATAATGGGGGAAAATGGGGAAGGGAACATCTATAAAGGACACATGGACAAAACCAAAGTGGGGTAGGATCAAAGGTGGGAATTGGGGGTGGCTGGGGTGGAGGGAGTGGTAGGGGGAAAATGGAGACAACTGTACTTGAACAACAATAAAAAAAGTTTTAAAAAAAGAAATTCAATGTAAAGAGAAGACAAAATAGAAACAGACTTAGAGATGTCAGAAGGGTAGCGGGAGGAGGACTGAATGTAAAAAGGTGAAGATAGTAAACAAAACAAACAAAAACCAATCTCATATACAATAGTGTGGTCACTACCAGAGGGGGAATTAGGGACTGGGGGTCAGGAGAAGGTAATAAGGGAATAAATGGTGATGGAAAGAGACATGATTTGGGGTGGCAAACACACTATACAACATACAGATGATATATTATAGAATGTACACCTGAAATCTATATAATTTTATTAACCAATGTAATGCCAATACATTGAATTTTTTGAAAAAAACTTATAATATAAATGAAAAAACCACACTTTTATCTTTATTTCCGTGTCAGGTGAAAGGTATCCAGAAGAAAGCACTCTTGGTCTGCCCTCCAGTGACTCTGTTCCTGCTCCCCGGCTCCTCCCAAGCAGTAGTATCAGCTGCAGCACTAGCTTCCACTTCAAATGCAGTAGCTGGTGGGGCTGCCACACATTGCACCTCATCTCAACACCTGCAAGGAAGAAGTGGAAGAAGTAAATGTCTCTCAAGGAGAATTTCTAGATGTTGCACTTATGTCTTGTAGACTCGATTTTAATCCCATGGCCACACGCAGCATGGAAACTCTAAAACACATGAATGACAAGGTGCCCCACTAAATCTCTGGGCAATGGTATTAAATAAGAAAGGGAGAATAAACACTGAAGGTTACTAGCAGTCGCAGCCACAGGTATGTTTGACTCTAACATTTACCTCATTCTTCACATCTTCAAAATTTATTAATTTCACTTTCTAAACGTCTCTCAATCCTGACGCTTCCCTTTCACCCCAGTGATACTATGGAAATAGTTTTCACTGGGACTCATGCTACCACTTGAAAATTGCTTTATTCTACCCTCCTTTGAGAATTGGAACTTCCCAGTGTTCAATACTTCATGCAGCCACAAGAGTCACTAGTTTATATAATCACTCTTCTATATCATCCTTTACACCCTCACTGTACATTCTGCAATGATTCCCCATTATCCATAAAATGGAGTTCAAATTCCTTAGTGTGTGATTCAAGACCTTCCGTTGTAAATTTGGTCATCATGTACCTTTACACCATCATTCCCCACTATGGAATGCATGTTCACGTATATTCCTCCTCTATGGCACCACACTTTGTTCCTCCTAGGACCTGCCTACCCTCCACTTATCACTGCTGTTTTCATTTTTCAAAGCACCTGTCAAAATATCACTCCCATTAGGAAGACATTCTCCATCTCTTAGGCTCTTTGTGCTGTCCTTTCTTCCTTCTTTACCAGAATTTTATTTATATTTCTTTTCAGCACATAGACTGATATTCATGAATTTATATATGCTCTGTCTGTCTTTCTTAATTTTCTAGCTTTAAAAGTTTCATATACATAATGGGTATTCAGAAAAGGATGTCTGAATGTGTGAATGTATGAGATTCTGTGTCACAGAGATATTCTATCCATGCAATAAGTATTAAAATATGAGTGTGAATGATGTTGTATTTTTGTTGTTCCACAGTTGAGTAAGACAACATCGACTGTAGGTCAAGTTCCCAGCTTCATCTGGGACTTGTCATCGTTGCCTTAAATATCCTTCATGACCTATTTGAGAGTCCTAATCAGAGTAAATGAAAAAAAAATATGGTTCTATTAACTGTTTTCTTTGCAATACAAAGAAACCTGATTGCTGCCTAATTAGTTAGATTAGCACCTGATAAAATGTATTTCCCTACAGGAGCTTTTTAAGTACTGATTTTTAATTGCCCAGTCTCTACTTTAAATCAACTAGTGGGTTCTTCTTAAAAAAAAAAAACCTAGGCTCACTTTGATGTTCTCTTATCCTTTTCAAAATAAGCACAATGTACTAATGCCAAGAAAAGAAAGTACTATGTCATAGTCTTGCTTGGTTTTTATGAACCTGATGTACTATTTGTGTCCTCATGTGCAATATTCTAAAAATAAATTATTAGGCTATTATTAGAATCAAATTCATAGACTACTGAGTCTTTCTAATGAACTTTGTTCATTTTTATTTAAAATATAAAACATCTTGCTGCACAATTACATCTAAGGATAGAGGGCCCTTACAGTATCTCCTTTCTGTGGGCTACTTCTGGGAACTATCCCCCATACCAGGCTCTAAGGGTAGGTTCTATTTGGCCATAATTCACTTAATAAGGTCAAGACCTGCTATTAACACTTTTGGGTTTTTGAAGGAATATGGCCAACAAACTAATGTAAGAGTAGAAAATAGTAACAATGGGAAATTATAACCCACCCCACCATTTTTTTGACATTGTTTCTGTAAGTGCTGACTCTGACTAATGTGTAGCTTATAAAAAACAGCATGTTTCTCTAAGAATCCTGGGAACTAACCTCAAAAGATACAGACTCAGATTTCAGGCTTCCCAGCTCTGGGAGATTTGCTGACCTTCAAATGTAGAGCCTGGATGATGTACATCCAGGATGACTAAATCGGGATGAAGCACACTGGGCCATCACTTGCCTTATCAGAGTGGACTGTGCTCTTCTGCACATACAAAAAATTTCAACTCCCTTCCTTGACCTCTTTGTTCTGTTTCCCTCTCCCTCCTTATAAAAACCTCTGCCTGCACTGATGGAGGGAGATGGGCTTTAAGACAGGAGTCCCCATCCTCCCAGGGAGATAAGCTTTGAGACAAGGGTCTCCCACCTTCCCAGGAAATGGGCTTTAGGACATGAGTACCCCATCTTCCAGTGGCTGACATCTAAATAAACCACTTTTCTTTACATCAGCACCTGCCTCTTGAGTACTGGCTATGGTAGGCACAGGCAACCACACCTGTGTTCAGTTACACTAAGAAGGCATGGCCAAAAGAGTTCCAGAAATATGAAGTAGAAGCAGGATTAATCTGTCCACAACACTGTAGTCTGGCAATGCTCTGGACATTTCAACATGTGCACAAGCAAATTCTTGCAATTGTTTAAGTGAGTTTAAGCTTCCAAGCTAATAAATTACCCAAACAGAGGTCCAGAGTCACAGAGGCCTGTGTCACCTCTGCAACTGAGCTATCATCATATTTTTCAATCAAATAAAAGGGAAATCAGATGTTTTTAAACATAATCTATGTTATACTTGTTAAGAGGTAAATTCACCAATGGGAAAATCTATTTCTTAACTATTGGCCCCAAGAAACATTTAAGGATAAACTTTGTTGGACAATTGTATACACTCTAGAAGACAGGAAATAACTGAGAATAAAGTCCCCTGAGTTTCAGTGGCCTATGGACACTATCCTCTTAGACTATTTGGCTATTATTGATCCAGCTTTCTCAGTTCAAGGAATCTAAGCTAATTATGCCTGCAAAAGATTTATTTTCTCTTCCCAGCTTTTGTTTTCATATTTATATCACAACCATATGTTCCAAAAAGACTGAAATATGAGTTTATTCCCCAGCAATAATTTGTGAAAGCCTGAAGAACCAACATTTACTCAAAAAGTACAAGGTATTAAGTGTTATTTACCCTTCTGAGAACATTGCCTCCATATAACATATTGAGAACAATGTTTCAAAAAGTAGTATATAAAAAGGAAAGGTTGATCTACTGGAGCAAATCATCTAATTACTCCATTCACAGAATAAGAAACATTTTAATTTTCATGCTTTATCCCTGGATTTGAATCATTCTGACACTCTAAAGAATAATCCAAAGGTCACTAGGCACCAAAGAAAATAGGAAGATAGTAAAGAAGTGATTCAGACTTCTGGCCAAGATGGAAGTGTAGATAGTTACATTTTGCCTCCTCACAAAACCAAAAGAAGGACAACAACAAATTCAAAAACAAAAACAACCAGAACTGCCAGAAAATCGAACTGTATGGAAGCCCAACAATCAAGAAGTAAAAGAGGAAATATTCACCCAGACTTGTAGGAGGGCAGAGAGGGTGCACAGCAAGGCAGAGGCTAGTGGTCCCGCATTTGTGTTCAGATAAACCAGGAGGAACAACTGGGGAGCAAGACAGACCTTGCATCCCAGGGTTTCAGTGCCAAGGAAATAAAGCCTCAAAACCTCTGACTGAAAATACCTGCAGGAGTTGCAGCAATGGGAGAAACTCCCAGCCTCACAGGAGAATTCTTTGGAGAGATCCACAGGGTCCTAGAATGTACCTAAACCCATCCACCTGGGAATCATCACCAGAAGAGTCCAATTTGCTCATGGGTAATAGGGGAAGCGACTGCAAGCCAAGTGAGAGCTGAGCAAGCGGCACTGTTCCTTCTCTGACCCATACTGTACTTCACATACTGTACTTCAACCCAGCAAGTGGGTTGCCCTACTCTGGTGAATACCTAAGCTCTTCCTCTTACAACATAACAGGCACACTAAGACAAAGAAATATGGGCCAAATGAAAGAACAGATTAAAGCTCCAAAAAGAAAACTAAGTAATGAAGAGATAGCCAATCTATCAGATGCAGAATTGAAAACACTGGGAATCAGGATGTTCACAGAAATGGTTGAGTATGGTCGCAAAATAGACGAATAAGTGAAGGTTATGCAAAATGAAATAAAGAAAAATATACAGGGAACCCACAATGAAGGGAAGGAAACCAGGACTCAAATCAATGATTTGGACCAGAAAGAAGAAATAAACATTCAACCAGAACAGAATGAAAAAGAAGATTAAAAAAAAAAATGAGGAGGGGATGAGGAACCTCCTGGACAACTTTATAAACATTCCAACATCTGAATCATAGGAGTGCCAGAAGGAGAAAAGGAAGAGCAAGAAATGGAAAACTTATTAGAAAAGATAATGAAGGAGAACTTCCACAATCTGGCAAAGGAAATAGGCTCTCAGGAAATCCAGGAAGCTCAGAGAGTCCCAAAGGAAATTGGATACAAAGAAGCACATGCCAAGGAACATGGCAATTACATTACTCAAGATTAAAGATAGGGATAGAATCTTAAAAGCAGCAAGAGAAAAGGAGACAGCAACCTACAAAGGAGTCCCCATAAGACTATCAGCTGATTTCTCAAAAGAAACCTTACAGGCAAGATGGGGCTAGAAAGAAGTATTTGAAGTCATGAAAATCAAGGAGCTACATCCAAGATTACTCTATCTAGCAATGCTATCATTTAGAATTGAAGGGTAGATAAAGTGCTTCCCAGATAAGGTCAAATTCAAGGAGTTCATCACCAAGCCCTTACTATATGAAACGCAAAGGGACTTATCAAAGAAAAAGATGATAAAAACTATGAACAGTAAAATGACAATCACTCACAACTATAAAAAACTGAACCTAAAAAAACAAACCAAGAAACAAAACAAACAACTAGAACAAGAACAGAAACACAGAAATAGGGATCACATGGAGGGTTATCAGCAGGAAGGATGAGGAAGGAGAATGGGGGAAAAGTTACAGGGAATAAGAAGTATAAATGGTAGGTACAAAATACACAGGGGGAGGCTAAGAATAGTATAAGAAATGGAGAAGCCAAAGAACTTATATGTATGACCCATGGACATGAAATAAGGAGAAAGAGGGGAATGCTGGTTGGAGGTGGGTGCAGGGTGGAGGGGAATAAAGGGGAGAAAAAAGTGCAACTACTGTAATAACATAATCAATAAAATATACTTAAATTTTTAAAAATAAAGTAGCAATTCAAGCATTTAATAATTTTGTTAATAAATTATATCTCTTACTGAAGAAAAGACAGTCTGATTTAATATTAAATTTAAATATTTAGTGACTTTCTGAAAAATGTTTAAAAATAAATTTCTATGGTTAATATAGTATTATAGAGTTGAGAGTTGCTGAGACTAGAGCTTTTTTATTCTTAAATTATTATTTATTAATGATTGTATTATATTCTATATGAACAACTATAGAACTACTTTTGCCTGTATATAAATTTTATGGCTTTGAATTTTTAAAATAGGTTTTTTACTTATTTATTTTTTGAAAATTAAAAATTTTTATTGTTTATTCTGTTACACTTGCTCTCCCCTGCTCATCCTACCCCCAACTCTCAACCCCTCACCACTGTCCATGTCCATGGGTCATTCATATATGCTCTGTCTTATTCCTTTACCTTCTTTCAATCAGTCCTCATGTTCCCTCTCCCCTCCTATAGCTGTCAGTCTGTTCCATGTTTCTGTGCCTCTGATTCTATTTTGTTCATTAGTTTATTTTGTTCATCAGATTCCAGTTATAAGTGAGATGACATGGTATTTATCTTTCATTGGATTATGCTTATTTCAGTTAGCATAACAATCTCCAGTTCCATCCATCTGTTGCAGAAGTAAGAATTCCTTCTGTTTTTACTGCTACATAGTATTCCTTTGTGTAAATGTACCACAGGTTTTTTATCCACTAATCTATTGATGGGCACTTAGGCTGTTTCCAAATCTTGACTATTGTAAATAATGCTACTAGGAATATAGGGGTGCATATATTCTTTAGAATTCATGTTCCAGGATTCTTTGGATATATTACCAGAAGTGGGATTGATGGTTCAAAAGGCAATACCATTTTTAATTGTGTAAGGGAACTCCATACTGTTTTTCAGAGTGGTTGTACCAGTCTGCATTCTCATCAGCTGCACACAATGTATAAGCAACTCATATGACTCAACGCTGGAAAGGTACAAAATCCAATTGAAAAATGGGCACAAGACCTGAATAGACATTTCTGCAAGGAGGACATACAGATGGCCCATAGACATATGAAAAAAATGCTCAACATCTCAAGCCATCTGAGAGATGTAAATTAAAACCACAATGAGATATGACCTCACATCTGTCAAAATGATTAACATCAATAAATCAACAAACAACAATTGTTGGAGAGGATATGGAGAACAGGGAACCTTAGTGCTGAGACTAGATCTTAAGCATTCTCACAAAGTTAACTCTATGAGGTGATGGATATGTTAATTATCTTGATCTTTGTAATAATTCATATATATACACACACATATATACCTCCTCTCCTCTCTTTATATATAATCATCATATTGTATACTTTACAGGTATTTATATTTGTTAATTATTCCTTAATAAATTTGAGGGAACAAGAAGACATGCATCTTCTTTGTCTGGTTCTTGGTCTCTTTTTATCATTAATATATTTGCTCCATGTGTATGTAAATGCATGTTTTAATTTTTAATCACCTGTATTTGTTTTCTAGAACTACTATAACAAAATACCACATACTGGCTTGCATAAACAACTAAAATTTATTTTTCCCAGTTCTGGAGGCTGGAGGTTCATAATCAAGGTTAGCTTCCTCCAAGACCTCTCTCCTTGGCTTCCAGATGGCCACTCTCTTGCTGTCTCTTAACATGATTGTCCCTTTGTTAAGGGTACCCTTGGTGTCTTTTCCTCTTCTTATAAGGACACCAATCTTGCTGGATTAGTGTCCCATTCTAATAGCCTCATTGTAACTTAATTACGATTCTTTTTAAAGACCTTATCTCCAAATATACTTACATACTGAGGTACTGGGGGTTGGAGCTTCAACATATGAAATGACATAATTCAGCCCAAAACTGTCATTTTGCTTTCTTTGGGTATAAAAATGTATAAATTACAAATATGTCCACATTTACCATCCTATCTTAATTGTTATATATTAATATATGTTGTTGTCAGGAAGAAAGTATCTGATATGTACAGAACATTTCACCAATATTTGCTGAATTAATAAATGAGTGGATCTAATACACAGATATATTTAGCAAATTTATATGTGTATATTCTACAGATTTCTCAAATGCAACTTCACCAAAATTGAACTCACCCCTTTCTCTAAAAAATCTTTTTCTTTTCCACTTCACATACTGCCCCAGCCAGAATCCTTAACCGCTACCTTTTCTTTCCTTTGTCTGCCTGGTAGCCATCAACTCTTGTAGACTTTACATCATTAATATGTCTTGAACTCATTGATTCATCTTTATTCATGTCACGATATTTATTTCTCATATTATTGCAATACCTGTACCAGACATCTTAACCACATAAATTCTCTCTCCATGTTGGCAGTAATTTTAGTTGCTCTTCTACTAAAATCCTTCAATTGCTTCCATTGTTCTTAACATAAATTTTACCTCTTTCCTTGAAAGGCCCTAAATGAATTTGTACCTTCTTATCCTCTTCATGTTTCACAAATCTCCATCTCATATTCCATTATCCCATGATACTGAATGACATATAAGTCCTCAAGCAAACCACGTTTTGTGTTTTCTAACCATTATTGTATGTTCTTTCCTTAACTTAGAACATTCTTCCCATATTCCTCTCACTTACTCACAACTATCAAAATCCCACTTGAACCTGAGGATTCAGCAAAGGGATCATCTCTTGCTTGAAGTCTTTGCTGAACACACAGTCTGAATGCATTGTCTATGTTTCTCCTATCAAAGGCTGGTTGAAGAAAAGTTTGAAAATTTTATGCTATTAAAAACATAAAGATAATTCAGCAAAATAGTCATATTAAGAATCACTGGGCTTTATATGTACAAACAGAAATGTTCTACAAGTTATAAGGAAAGATGACATTTACAATAACAGCTTTGATAAAATACCTAGGGTAAAGGGAGTTGTAAAAGAGCTCTGCAAATAAACTCTAAAAAGCTAATGAGAAGTATGAATGAAGTGATACTTGAGCAAATGTAAAGAATATGGCGCTGACTATGAAATGAAGACTGCATGACCAAATGGACTCATAAAGATGTCACTTATCCCTAAATTAATCCATACATTTTATATTTGCTTAATAAAAATACCAGTAATATATTTTTAATTTTATAAATAAATTCTAAAAGTCAAACAGAAAATATACAAGCAAGGATAGCTATAAAAATTGTAGGAAAAAGTGAGAAATACTTCATTTCTAATGTGATAAAAATATTGAATGGATCATAGACTTGAATGTAAAGACTGAAGCCATGAAAGAAAACATGGGATAGTTTATTTAAACAAAATTTTTATGAAAATGGCCTTTTAAAGTATGACAAACTATAGGGACCACAAAAGAAAGTATCAACAAACTAAGATTTTTCTATATATCAAATCCACTATAGTCGATATCCCAGGTAGAAAAAGATAATGCACTCAAATGAAGTGAAGTGAGGGGTGCTGAATGAAGGGACTATTTAAAAAGCTAAGTGTAAGTTATAAGAAAAACACTAGATCAGTGCACTGCCTGAGAAGTGGTACTAGTAGGGCACCTTGTCCCACATAAGACCGAGGAGGTAAGAGAGGAACAGTCGCTGGACTGAGAGAGAGAAATGTGCATTTGAGGGCTGCCTGATAGAACCTGATCCTGTAGCAATACAGTCACCCTCCAAGGAAGGAGGGAGATTGTAGCTATCCTGCACTCACTCTCCTCCTAGACTTTAATCTCCTGCTAGTACTCCTGATTGGTGAAACTTAACTAGTACCTCAAAGTCAATCCATAGAGTTCATTCTCTTAAGACATAAAGGCTAAAAAATACAATAAGCAAAATTAAGTGTTTGATAAATAGTTTATTAGCTTGGACATAGCAAAGATCATTGTGAAGTAGAATACAAATCTGTAAAACACCAGATTGCTGCACAGAGAGAAAAAGGGATGAAAATTTAGAAAAGAGTAAGGAATATGTTGTATCTGCTATAAGTTCTAAAGGAAAAATAGGCAAGAAAGTACATGATAGGGGCAATATTTGAAGATATCTTGTCAAAGAATTTTCAAAAATTAATGAATGTTTCAACAAATGGTGCTGGGAAAATTGATAATGTCATGAAAAAGAATGAAGCTGAACCTTTACCTCATACCATATTAAAAAAAATTAACTCAAAGTAAATCAAAGACATGAATGTAAGACCTAAGACTACAAAAGTCAGAAGTAAGCGTAGGGACTAGTTTTATGACATTACATATGGCACAAAAAGAACAAGTAACAATAACAAATATATATATATATATATATATATATATATATATTGAACTATTTAATACATCAAAACTTAAAACTGTTATGCATTCAAAAACACTATCAACAGGATAAGAAGGCAACCCACAAAATGAGAGAAAATATGTGCAAAGCATGTATCTGAAAAGGGAGCAATATCCAGAATAAAAACCCTTATAACTCAACAAAAACAAGAAAACTAGTCAATTTAAATATGAGCAAAAGACTTTAAGAGACATTTCTCCAAAGATGTTCAAGTTAATAACAAGTACATGAAAAGATGTTCAACATCACTAATCATTAAGGAGATACAAATTAAAAACACAATGAGATACCACTTCACACCCAATAGGATGACTCTTATCAGAAACACATGACATAACAGGTATTAGTGAAGATGTGGGTTAATTCAACCCTTGTGCACCATTGGTCAGAATGTAAAATGATTCAGCTGCTATGAAAATAGTATGGCAGTTCCTCAAAAAATTAAAAACAGAATTACCATTTGATTCAGCAATTCCACATCCAAAATAATTCAAAGCAAAGTTTCAGACAGATATAAGTATACCCATATTCATAAAAACATTATTCACAACAAGCTCAACAAATACTGGCATTTAGGTCCTCCCACAAAATGCAGAGGTGCTACCCTGCCTTCCTGAAGGGAAGCCCACTAATAGACAAGCTTCACCAAACACACAGAAGTTTCAGTGAGCTTTTTAGAGCCTAACCCTTAGATTTTTAAAAAGTATCCAAAGCTCACCAGATATTTGAGAAAAGATAAATTTTAGAATCAGCTTGTAAATATCTGAGCAACACTAAAAAGACCTCTATCAGATCTATATTTACATAAATGGTTGGGGGAAGGGAGAAGAGGGTAAAGGGAGGGTAATAACAATGGAAGGACACTTGGCGTGGTGAACACACAATACCATATACAGATGATGTATTATAGAATTGCACACCTGAAACCTATATAATTTTATTAACCAATACCACCCCAATGAATTCAATGCAAAAATAGTGATGTAAACCTTGTACATCATTACATGGCTGAGACTTAATTCCCTTTAAAATCACTATAAACAATAAAAATAATTAGAACCAATATTTTCTACTTTCAAATGTATCAATCTGACAAACATGTTTACAAATATATAATGTCTTTTTAATACTATTAACCCTCTATTTCAATATCTGTAGATGTGGTATTATAAAAGTTTCTAGACAGCAAGCTTTACAAACATCTCAAGAAAAGCAAAAAAACTGCCAGAACAGCTTATGACTCCAAGTTGTTTCCAGTCATCTTATTTTGAAATCTCATATTTCACTACTTTGCACAGGCAATTAGAATTTCTTGTAAATGTTTCAGTATTACTAATTTGGGAAAATTAACAAATTTAATTATAATCCATTATCAACATAGATCATTAGCATTTTAATCAGTATAACTTGGTAGTACAATGTAATAACAAATAATCAAGTTGAAATAAACACCTTCAGTAATCAGGTTTAACCCAAATTACTTGATGAGGTACAGTACTTACATTTGAATAATATTTTCCATTAAATGTGTTCCCAATTATAAATCAAGGTGATATATTCATCAAATGGAAAGTATTCAATTAAACTATTGCCTATTGTTGCATGCATCAAATTCCAACACAGCAAGGACATACCTACACAGACAAGGAAGATTAAGTATCCATTATCTGCAATGATCAAATTAATTGGAAAATTTCCAGATCTCTATTTCTCTCTGTATTCTGTACACCCAGTTTCTCTGTTCTCCATCTACCCGATCTGGGGTGAGATAGAGAACCCCATAAACATACCTCTGGTCTATTTATACCTAGGAAGTTGATTCATATATTAATTTTAAACTAGATTATGATAAGAAAACTAGATTGAGCCTTAAGCATTATAAGATTTTACTTGCTTTTATCCAGTTAGTATATCTGGCATATTGATCAGCCATTTCTGCAGCTCTGAGTAATAAAATACAAATTAATTTGTCACTAATGAGCAATTCTTTATTGACTTCTCACTGACAGGAGACACTTGAGAAAATGAAGGGAAGTGATCACATATAGCCCCTCCATCCTAAAACCAGTACACTGACACAAATGCAAACTTTCTATCCCAGCCAAAGACTTTTTACCAGAAAGACTAAAACAAGAACAAGTGGGGAGAATATCTTTGACCTGTAATAATGTCATTTTAGTGAATTTCAACCCAATTGCTCTAGCAATATAATGTGTATCTGTTTAACTTTGTTATTATCCATGGTCCTCAAATCTACTTTTTCTGAATTTCTTTTGGGAGACTGATATGTAATTTATATATTTATATAATATATAGACATATAAAATATAGTTTCTGCTCTGCAAAGCTAACTGATGCAATTATCGAGTTAGTTAAATATAGTGACATATATGTATTGTGCTACTGCACCACTTTAGGCACATTGCAAATACTATTCCATTCAATTCTCACACCATTGGGGGAGTTGAATTTTGATGTCCTTATTCTATAAAATACTTGAGGAAGCAGGCCTAAGGACACTTCTGGCTGCTAAGAATTGGTGAAGTTAGAATTCAAAGCCAAATGTCTTAAATCCAGTTTACTCTTTTGTTCTGGTATGTTATTTTATAGGGACAAAGTTATAAGCTATAAAAAGAGTGGTAATGTGATTTTTAGTCTTTAAAAGATACATATTAATAGCTAACACTCACTGAGCACCTGTTATGAGTCAGGCAGTCTTCTAAAAACTTTGGGAGAAAACTTTTGAACTCATTTGACCCTCATGAAGAACATGTAGGCACTACAACTGCCTTCATGTTACACCTCGAGAAAATGGTCCTTTGAGAAGCCCAGTCAATTGCCCTGGGTCACTGGTGAGCAAGGAATGCCTCAGGTTTATGGGCTTTTAACTAAGGAACCCAAACTTTGAAGCACTAAATGCAACTGAGCTCAGGAATGACATCACAAAACCATCCTGCTTCTGATCCAGTGTTTTATATGAATATATTTATCTATTTTCTAATTATCACTTTATGTAAGACACTATACCATGTGCTCGGTTCACAGAGAAAAAGCCAAAATTTCTATGTTTAAAGAGTTTGTGATCTAATGAAGGAAAAACAGAATGTGATGATTGTATTGTTCTGTAATAGACATATACACAGATTGATTGTGGGTGGACATCTAATCCATGATGAAGAAATAGAAAAACAAGAGGTGCATATGGTACAAAATTAGCATATATTTATTCATTGGATCTTCTCTTTATGAAAATATAGTATATTTCTTATACTTATAATATTTGTATTATCTTCGTTCCAGACTCCTCTGATTTAATATTTTCAAGAGGAAAAGTTCTGCAATATTACTTTTGTCCAGAATAACAGACAAGTTTAGCTAAATTATTAGCCTGTTTCACACTCCCCATGAAAAAAATCAATAAAGTTCCCTTGTACTCTACTGAATGATGTGATATTTGGTGTGGATTGTGTTGTATGAGAAGGTGGTCAGTTAATTCTTCTCTAGAGGAAGCTCTTGATTTGATAGATTGGAAATTGAGAAATCCAATATAGTTGGATATTTCAGTTCAGAAAGTCTCCAGCTAAAGTTTTCTTTGTGCATCTACTGCAGCAATGGAAATATTGGCCTTTATTATGAGTGTAACCCTGATATCTTGGCATAAGAATGGGTCAGACTGGAAAGCTATTTCTATCAATGTGCATTAGGATATAATGATCCTAGGCATCTTGAAATGTCACATTTAATCCTTGACATTATAAAACTAACATAGAAAGCTAGACCTTTTGTTATAAAATACAAACTGAACTGCTTAAAACCCTTGGTGAGTAACTGGGGCTACTCAAGAGTGGTAAGTGTGACTGGATGAAAACATAGTAGGTCAGTTTGATACATATGTCTGAGGCAGGAAAAATGTGAATAAACCCAGTTCCTGCCAATCTAACCTGGAGTAATTATAACTACTGGCTCATACAGTTTCTTCTGAATCTGCTATGATCATGTGGCATGCTTAGAAGTTTTCTCACACATTTGCTATAGTTTCACACTACCTTTCTGCATCTTATTATTATCTTAATGCATCCTTCTTCCAAAAATAAAATCCAATATTATTTTGTGTTTCAACTTGAAGACACATTTGCCATTCACCTTAGATAGCACTTATTTAATTTTCCAGAGAATTTTTCCTAAAGGGGTAATAAAAGTCTATCATTCCTCAAATCTACTGAAAAAAGTAAAAAAATTATTTTTGTTCATTTTTAGTAGAAGGTCACAGAATTTGAACAATACTTTTTATCCTGAGACATGTGATTATGTTTTCTCCTTTATATTAGGAATTCTAAGTTGGACATGGTTTTCTATTTTTGCTTCAAAATATCTATAGGAACTTCAAAAATGGAAGAGGCCATTTCTTCTTAACTTGTGTGATATCATCATCACTGCTGTTGACTGTTCCACATCTATTAATACATTAAGGCTTGCGCCCTCTAGGTTAGATATGCTTTCTGTTGAAAACTGGGTCAACTATGGCTGAGGTAATACAGGTTAAAAACTGATGATGCTTAAATAAATAAATGATTATCCTGTGGCATATGTGGCTTTAAAGAATATTTAGCAGCATGTTCCTGAAAAGATATATTGTGTGGTAAACAGTTCTGGTCTAAGCAAAGAGAGCTTCTAAAGGAAACTATTTGAAACATTTATTTTATGTGTCCCTTAATTTTTCTCATTATTTTAACATTTTAAGTAAAATTTTAAAATATGTTACAAAAATGACTACAAAAAAGAGGGTAAAGTTTGGAATAAATTACATAAAATTCAACCACCCCCATATTGTGTGCTGACAATCAGAGGAGGAAGAGGAAGGGCCATGCCTAGGGAAGTGTCTGCACACCAGTCAGGCCGGGGTAGAGACAGCCAGTCCAAGGAGTGTGGCAAGAAAGTGTAGGTATGGTGAGATGAGGTCTCACCCTGAAGCAAGTAGTGCATTAAAATTTTTGAGAAGACCACCATGTTTCAATTAAACTTTGTGTCCAAATTCCCTATCATCTGGAAAACTACTTACGGTTTTTCAGTGCTTTATGTTTAATTGGACTCAGTGGTAATCACCAACCTCCAGTGCTGAAGGGTGATGACTTGTGTGGAATTCAACCCAAAGAAGTTGGCAAAGAGAGGAATATCCCACACCCATAGCATATCTCTTTGACAGGGTTTACGGGGTTTTCTTTGTGTGGAGTACTGGGGCAGTTAAACCTCATTTTGTTAGTGGATGGATTAAGGAAAATGTAGAAGTGATTCTACCTTGGCAGACTCAAAAGGCAGAGAGCTCTGAGTGCTTTTTCAGAAATGCAGCTTGAACCCTCGCCAGTGTGACTCAGTGGATTGAGCACTGGCCTTTGAACCAAAAGGTCTCCAGTTCAATTCCCATTCAGGGCACATGCCTGGGTTGTGGGCCGAGTCTCCAGTTGGGGGAATGTGAGAGGCACCTGATCAATGTATCTCTCACTCTTTGATGTTTCTCTACCTCTCTCTCTCCGTCCCCTTCTCTCTAAAAGTAAATAAATAAAATCTTTAAAAGAAAAAAAAAGAAATGCAGCTTGACTCTTCACATCATTTCTGGGAATCTGCCACCACCTTTCAGAGCAGTCATTTAGGATTCATCTTCCTCCGACTGTTCTTCTCCTTTTGTGTAGTCAGAATAAATGACAGACACCAATTCCAAGCCCTATCTTGAAAACTTTCTTTATGGAAGCCATAATAATGCAAATTTTTCTAGTCAATGGATTAACTTGGAATCTGTAGAAATATTTATTATCTTAACAACACCAGGCATTATAGGATAGAGAAATGATAAAGCTGAGACACTGAACCAACAAAACTCGCATGTCTATCACATAATCAAATGCATCTCTTGGGCTCCTTGACTAATCACAGGCATCTTTATTCATATTAAAAAAGAAAATGCATGGTTCATGGAGCTTAGTCTTTTTATGAAATTCCCCCTCTGTAGACAATCCTCTGAAGATGCTGTCAGGGAGCTGCTGACAAATAATGTGTGACCCACAAAGCTCCATATTTCTTCCTGACAGTCCACTAAGTAGGAATCTAAGGTCTAGGAGTTTGAAATATCCTTATCATAGTTATTTCACTATCTATGATGGTGGCCTGAATGTTTGTAGTTTTAAGATGATGTCTTGTCACCCTCTAGAAAGAAACCACATTGACCAGAGTGGTGCACAGTATCAGAAGGACTCCAGGCGGCCACAGATCCCTGTCTTCAGAGGGCTCAAATCCCCTGAGCTCTGTTCCACTGGCTCCCATCTCATGCGGAAGGCTGCCATATGTTCAGACCAGGCAATAATTAAATCCCAATGCTTCTAGCTTTGCTGATTTGTTTATAATTAAGAGTGTTTAAATGTCTATCATGTTCAAATAAGCAAGGCTTACATATACGAATTTTAATATGTTCCTTAAAAATCCAAAAACATACAAACAGACTATACCCTTTGCATTTCTAAGTTAAGCACCATGGGCAAAATGGGACTCTCTATGTTCTTGGATATATGTTTTATTTTTAAACCATCATTTTCAATATCATGCTTTAGTTACAAAACTTATTCCACAGAATTAATTCGCCAGATTGTTAAACACAAACATTTCGAGAAGAACAAGGCCTGCCATTTCTGAAGAGAAAAGGGAGGAGGAAGCCTTCTGAATATAAAATCATTTCAACGTAAAATTGCTCTCATGATGAAATAAACTTCACAAAGTAGGTCTTCGAATTAATCATTTTGAAGTCGCCTGGGTTGGTTTACATATTAATCCACTTCCCCAGCATCTCCCTTTGTGACCTGGCAGGCTCCAGCTATGCACAATGACAGAGAGACAGTATGCTGAAAGGTCTGTTCTTTTAAAATGTCACTCCTCACTGTGGACTATGTTTTATTAAGGGTAATGGGAAACACACAGGTCTGGCGGTGAATTTGCTTTGCTTTCCTCAGATGAAATTTGAACACAGACTTAATAAGGAAATTTGTCATGAAATTGTAACAGCAGAATGGGCTGGGCTGGGTGCCAGCCTCCACCCCAAACAGAGGACTTCAGCCTAACTTCCCTGGGAGGTTAACTGTCCCCTGGGAGGCCACTGTCTGGGGCCAAGAATCACATGGTCAAGACTAAGCATCGTTTCCAACAAAACTAATTAACAATCTATGGAGGAAAATTTCCAGGTCACTATAATAAGAAAACTTTTTTTCAAGGAATAATGATAATGCATTAATGTGACTCATTGCATATTTTTAAATATACAGGAAATAATATGCAGGTAAAATCATTTGATCAAAAGCATAATGACAAGCAAGAGTCAAAGCCTGCAATGGCACGACTGCCTAGAAGATGGGGATTAGTCTCTTTACCAACATCACCTGTATGAGGATTTCCCTTATCTTAGTAAAAGCCTTCTGTGGGTGGTTTCTGATCTCTAATGAATTTGTGTAACTCCTATTTCCTCTGCTGAATGGTGTGGTTTCCAGGATGGGAAGGAATTAAGCTTTGTAATCCTACAGGACTGTGTTGGAGCCCAGACTTTGTACTTAACACTAATAATGCCGGCTTCATGGGTGTGTGACTTTATGAAGTTTCGTGAACTTTAGTCTTTTTTATGAACTCTGTCTCTCTGAAGGCAAGGCTCAGAAGAGGGGCTCATGGTTAGGCTTTAATGTTTGACAGTTTCTGTCTTGAAATTCTTCATAAATTTATATCTAAACTTGTGATTTCTTAAGCAAAGCTTGATGGGACTCTGACACATGTGTGTAAGACTTGAAGCCCGGGCTCAGGTATGATCCCTACCTGCCACCAAGTCCTGCTTTCCTGGGACTAGTTCTCAGCCTGCTTGCTCTTCCCCTGGTACCTCAAGTCCCACCCAGCCTCCCCTTTCCAGGCTCTCCCTCCCAGCCCTGCTCCTGCTGGGGCCTAGCAGGGAAGGTCAGGTTAGATTTGCATGCCCAGTGCAACACATTGCAAAGTGAGGCTCTGGACACCTGTTAGAGTCTGCCTGTATAGTTGTAGTGTCCTGATATCCAAGTGAGGGCAACATTCAACAACAACAGAACAAACACAAAAACATTATGACAGCTTAAGACAGAGACATACATCCAAAAAAGGATGAGCTTTTTTTTTCTACTTTTTTAACAAGAGGGCCATATTTTCATTTTGTACGTGGCCCCACAAATTATATAGCATGCCCTGACTATCAATATGATCTTGTGAAAATTATATAAGTTTTATAAGCCTCAGTTTCCTCATGTAGAAAATTGCAATAATGAATGGCATCTTTAAAAGAGTTCTTTCATTTGTTCAGTATTTTTAATTTTATTTTTAATAGTTCAATTACAGTTTACATTCAATATCATTTTGTATTAGTTTCAGGTATGCAGCATAAAGGATTTTTTGTATAATCTCTTTTTCTTTTTTCTTTTTTTATTGTGGTTCAATTACAGTTATCCCCATTATCCCGCCATTACTCTACTCTGTCCTACCCACCCCTCCTCCCACATTCAATCCTACCCCCCTCGCTGTCTTTGTCCATGGGTCCTTTACATATGTTCCTTGGCTATTCTTCACCATCTTTCCCTGTTATTCCCCTCCTCCACCCTTCTGGTGACTGTCAGTTTGTACTTTATTCCCATGTTTCTGGTTCTGTTTTCCTCTCTTGTTTGTTTTGTTGATTAGGTTCCACTTATAAATGAGATCATATGGTATTTGTCTTTCACTGCCTGGCTTACTTCACTTAGCATAATGGTCTCCAGTTGCATCCATGCTGTCACAAAGGCTAGGTGTTCCTTTTTCTTTTGCTGCCTAGTATTCCACTGTGCAAGTGTGCCACGGTTTTTTGATCCACTCATTTACTGATGGACACTTAGGCTGTTTCCAGCACTTGGCTATTGTAAATTGTGCTGCTATGAACATTGGGGTGCATAGGATCTATCGAACTGGTGTTTCAGGATTCTTAGCGTATAATCCCAGCAATAGATTTGCCAGGTAAAAAGGCAGTTCCATTTTTAATTTTTTGAGGAAATTCCATATTGTTTCTCACAGTGGCTGTACCAGTCTGCATTCCCACCAAGCATGTACTAGGGTTCCCTTTTCTGCACAACCTCACCGACACTTGTTTTCTGTTGATTTGCTGATGATATCCATTCTGACCAGTGTGAAATGGTTTTAATTTGAATCTCTCTAATGGCTAGTGATGCTGAGCATCCTTTCATATGGCATAAGGACAGAACATAGATCAATGAAACAGAATAACGAGCCCAGAAATAAACCCATGTTTTTATGGTCAATTAATATTCAACAAAGGGAGAAGAAGCATAAAATGGAGTAAAAAATAGCCCCTTCAACAAATGGTGTTGGGAGATCTGGACAACTACATGCATAAAACTGAAACTCGACAACCAATTTGCACCATACACAAAAATAAACTTAAGGTGGATAAAAGACTTAAATATAAGTTGTGACACCATAAAAGTCCTAGAGGAGAGCATATGCAGGCAAATTTCAGATATTCCATGCAGCGATATCTTTACTGATATGTCCCCTAGAGCAAGGGACATAAAGGAAAGAATAAACAAATGGGACTCTTCATCAAATTAAAAAGCTTCTGCAGGGCTAAAGAAAACATCAACAAAATGAAAAGGGAACAAACCATATGGGAAAACAAGCTTGCCAATGATACCTTGAACAAGGGTTTGATCTCCAAAATATATAAAGGACTCACACAACTCCACACAGGAAGACAATAATCCAATTAAAAAATGGGCAAAGGACCTGAACAGACACTTCTCTAAGTAGGACATACAGAGGGCCCAGAGACATTTGAAAGGATGCTCAGCAGCATAGAGTTTTAATGAGGGTGAAAATTTTAAATATTCATGTATAGGGCTTAACATAAAACTATAAGGGGACTGGTCACATCAGTTATAAGTTTCAAAAGTTATAAAACAAACTAACAAAAACATGTTCTGACTTCATATATTTATATGGACAACAGAGTAAGTACAACACACACTTATAATTCAGGATACCTCAGAAAATGCAGGGTCTACACTAAGGATACTTTGGCCCATAATTTCTTAATGCTCAAACATACCAAATAAAATCACATATGTTTTCAAGGTTACTGAAGACCTTGGCATTTAAAGAAAAATCAAAGGAGTCTTTCCTTTAAAAAACAAGTAATTTATAAAATGTAGAAAATATTTGAAAAAAGACCTCTAAAGGAACAATTACAAAATGTCACTGTGCTGTGGTGGGAAATCACATGGAGAGGACACCTAAGACAAAGGCTGTGCATTTAGGCGTCTGGCCCAAAGGTGACAGTGAATAGCACTCCATTCCCCACACTTGGAAAACTCCATGAGAGTGCTCCAACCTGAGCATCACTAATCTCTAAAGCAATTTTCATAGAAGAAACAGATGGAAGAGATGGTTAAAAACAAACTAAAAGAATTTGCTAATTACTTGTGTAGAAAAGCAAAATGTCCACTTTCTTTTTTTTTCTCAGTATCACATAAACGTTTATTTTTTTTGTTGTTGGTGTTCCAGTACAGTTGTCTCTGTTTTCCCTCCACCACTCTCCCTCACCCTACCCACCCCACCTCCCACACTCAACCCTACCCACTTTGGCTTTGTCCATGGATCCTTTATATGTGTTCCTTGAAAACCCTTCCCCTTCTTTCCTGCCTGTTACTGCCCCCTCCCCTCTGGTTACTGTCAGTTTGTTCTTTAATATGGGGGAAAATTAAATGTCTAAATATATCACCTTGTAAATCTCAGAAATTATTTCTTACTCTTTTTGATCCTGAGAGTTATTTCTTGTCTAGGACAAAATTCCTTTGTCCATCTAGAGAACTCCTCAGAGGTACTCAGAATGACCAAACCCTCAAGAAAGGCTTTGTCCAGCAACAGAATCCTGGGAACATTTTGGCTCACGGAGCTCTGGCCCCACCCTGCCTCTTGACCAGCAGTGCTGGAAAGACACTCTCCAGGAAAACTGGGTGGCCAAACCCACACAACTCCTTTTCAGACACTGTCATTATTGCTAGAATACAATAATCAGAAGATGGCCCACCTTTCACATGAAACTCATAATAAAAGATTTTTATTTAATAAAAGTGTGATTAATGCCAGAAAAATAATAGGAGCATGCCATAAAACACATCTGAAATTAAGAATAAAACTAACATTCATAATTAGTTTCCCCAAAGTGAAATTAATATTCTTTTTAAAAAGATTTTATGTACTTATTTTTAGAGAGATGGGAAGGGAGGGAGAAAGAGAGAGAGAAACATCAATATGTGGTTGCCTTGCCCATGCCCCACACTGGGAACCTGGCCTGCAACCCAGGCATGTACTCTGACTGGGAATTGAACCACTGACCCTTTGGTTCACAGGCCTGTGCTCAATCCACTGAGCTATACCATCCAGGGCCTGAAATTAATATTCTGTTTCAATTAATATTTCCCAGTTTGGTGTTTATGTTGGTCCCGCACTGATTTTTTTACCACTGCTATATTTCTGTGTTCTTCCTACTAGTTTGTAAATATACCTCTCCTTGAGACTTTTCAAGTTCTTAAAAGATAAGTATCATTTCTAACTGATCATTTTACTTCCCACATCAGCTTCTTCTTTCATATTTCACACATGTATAGTGGAGATTAATACTTGTACACTTGGACTATTATTCCATAAACCAAAATATTTCATTGTTAACAATGTTAAAAAGAAAATAATCCCACATTAAGTTATTAATAACATTAATTATAACTAAAGCTCTTTACAGTTTAATATTATCCAAACTTTGGCATCCATTAGCCCACTTCTCTAAATTCAATTTGCCTTTTAGGAGGCAGCATAACATACAACACTGGACCTCAGTGTGGTTCCCAGGTGAGCAACATCTGCATCACCCAGGTGTAACAAGTCAGAAATGCAAATCCTCAGGGCCCAGTCCAGACCTACAGAAGTAGCTCTGGAGCAAGGTTCAGAAATGTGTCTCAACAAGCCCTCCCTGTGATTCTCTTGTATCCTAATGTGTTTGGATAAATAGTGTAGAGGAAAACACAAATTATGGTGAGAAGACTTGAATTCTAGTCCCAGTCCATACCTTGTTTTGTGAATTTGTACAAATTATTTAACCTCTTTAAAGATCCATTTTATTCTCTGAAAAATTAAAGATAATAATGCCTACTGCATTGGTTTGCTATAAACATGAGGTAAGAAAACATCTGCTAGGAGTCTGACACAATAAGCCATCAATAAATGGTAGTCATTGTCATAGGTGGTTCATTCTGAAAAGTCTGGCTTACAGCCTTCACAATGCCTAATCCACCTCACTCACCTCTCATAGCCCTTCCAGCAGCTGACATATAATTCAGATTATATGTCATAAATATATTCATAAACTGGTGTTCAGGAATAACAGTTACTACTGTTTTCTCATTTGAAAAGTGTTCCACATACAATGAACTCCTTGCAACTAAAGAAGCTGTTAATGGCTGTTAAGTACTAAGAAAATACTCCTTTTCACAGCATATCAATGATTAATCTCGATAGACTGTGTATATGGCACAAATTAGGCATTTAAAAATAAGCCATTCCCAGGAACATTCAGACAATGGTAAGTGATGAATAAAATTGAACATTCTAGATAAAAATTCCTTGGTTTTGTCAGCAAGATCAATAGGAAAAACTATTCTGAACGCTCACCTTCTAATTGGTTCCTCTGTTAGAAAACAAATCTCTTGTAACTATACTATATGACTGACAGGAAAAAGGTAAAAAAATAATTGTTTTGGAAAGGGCTGCTTCCTTGGCAGGCTTACCAGGCTACTATACTGTTACCTAGCTGAACTTCCCCCAAGGCACTAATTACCAGAAATGACCACCTGGCTGCTGGACGGGCCCACTCGTTCAGGGTCTCTGGTTGCATAGCTCTGTGATGAAAACACACACCATCTGTGACAACCACCAGCCGCTACCCGGAGCAAGGTAATGAGATCAAATCATTCCCCTTTCACTTTAACTGGTCTGGGTGAGACAATGCCTCAGCAAAGAGAATATGTCACTGAATTTAATTTAGACCTCTGTTTTCATCAAAAACATAAATGTTTAAATCTAAAGCCATTTGCAGGGGCAGAAGTAATGAAACACTGATTTCTTAGCTTCTAGATAATGCTAGGTTCTTACCAGTGCATACATCCCTAATAAAACAAGAAAAATTAAAATGGTGAATGTTGTCTACTGCCCATTTAAAAGATATATTCCAGTCAATGTTCCCAGTGATCTTATACACATAAGCTTAACTCTCTTGTATGTTAATAACATTTGTCTTTGTGTTTTTGAATAATATTGCAATTATGTTGAGTCTGAATCATAGGTTTGCATTGGCTAGGCACAAGATACTGTCTGCACTAAATGACTTCTTAAAGAGTTTCTAATGAGCATTGGTGTTCAATATATCCGGAGCTGTGAATACCACATGTATCAAGGTGCTAGCTATTAAAATATACTTCCTTCATTAAAAGGAATTAAATTATCTTTAAAGAAGCCATTTGACTTGATCAGATAAACACATTACAATGATGTGGGGAGGAGTCAGGGTCACTGCAGGTGGGAAAGTGACTGGAGTGGAGATCTGTTAAATTTACAGGTTTCTTCCTCTTCCTCCCTCCATCAGCTGCTTTATTTGCTTCTAGGTTGACAGCAATATGAACGTTTCATCTTCATGTTGACCCTGGCTTTTTCACTTAAAGTCTGAATTTACCTTTGGCATTTTTGACTTCACAACATCCCAGGTTACTCCATTCTTTGCACATCAACATTCCATATTGTAGACTGTAAGTATTTTAAACATGAGGTATTTGTACTATGTATTTTAACAGCTATGCAGAATAACTTTACCCATATGCCAAGGGAAATATGAAAGAAAGCCTAAATAAAGAGAACCAATACCGAAAGCAAGTAAAAAATTAATGTACTTTATTGTCTAATATGTCATAATTCCATGAAAGTTTCCTTAAAAATACAGAGCATTTGCCATCACAGTATTTGTTAAATATAAGTGATGAATGATTTTTCCCTTGTTAGACTACTTAGTGGACTGCCAGTGCATGCATTGTCCTGTAGTTATAGGAGGAATGGCCATACAGGATTATAAAGCATCTAATTTAAGCCCCATTATTATGTGGGCTAATTTATTTATGTATTATTAACTATCTACCAAACTGGATAATAAAATGAACATTTAGTCTGGCAAAGTGGTTCAATTGGTTAGAGTGTTGTCCCATGCACCAAAAGGTTGCAGGTTCGATCTCGGTCAGGGCATGTACCTAGGTTGTGGGTTCCATGCCTGGTTGGGGCATGTATGGGAGGCAACCAAGCCAATCAATGCTTCTCTTTCTCTGTCTCCCTTTATCTCTTTCTAAAATCAGTAAACATATCCTTGAGTGAGGATTTAAAAAATGGGCATATAATCAGAGAGATGCTGTCAGTACAACATAACTAACTAAACACTGTTATTGAACAATTAGAGAAGGTGGTATAATTTAATAGCTACTATTTTCATTATTAAAGTTATCTTTTTATTAAACAAGGGAAGCTTTATCTCAGTGTTCTGAACAAACCAGCTCACCATGGGCATTAGGTAAATCCTAAATAATTAATTTCTAATTTATATTCAACAAATTACTTGTTCTGTTTAAGAAGGAATGTATATATCTATTGTTAAAAACTTGGAAAACAAAATAAATCATAAAGAATAAGGAGAACCCATAATTCAACCCCCTAAAAATAATGTCTAACACATTGGATATTCAGCTCATTCTTGCATATAATTTCCATACTTTTTAAAAAATGAACATCACTGTGGAGAGCAGGACCGGTAAAATGGCATTGGTCCAATTAAGATAGCATAAAGTACATAAAACAAAGCGGAGTCACTTATGTCAACTAAAATGTCTGCAAGTCAGCCATGACACTTTGGTTCAAGAGGAAAATGACCTAAGTCAGAGTAATCACATCAGGCAAGGAGACATATCTGCCTATGTGGTCAGAGCAGACACATCTGACAAGGTGACGTACTTAAGATATCTGCACACATTGTCAGAGTAGCCATGTCTGCAGAGAGGGACCACCCATAGTTAGGCTCCTGGGGAGATTCCTTACTTGCCAGCAGGGGTGTCAAGCAGAACAGCCATGTACCACCCAGAAGCTCCTGTGTAAATTCCACATCTGGCACCAGGGTATCAAGACATTTATCAAAAAGACCCAGAATGGTGGAGTACACCACTTTCAAGGTATAACTGAGCAGGCTCCAGACCACTGCTGATACAACCAAGCTCCACACACCAGAGTGCGGCCCCTGCCACTCTCCCTTGGCATCAGCTGCCAGAGGCTCTTCCCTGCTGGACTGAGGACTTCATCTGCCCTGCTGCCCACCTGGCTCCTGAGATCCTTCCTTGCAAGACACTGACAACTCTCTTGCCCACCGTCCTCTCTCCTAGACCTTCAGACTGAGACTCTGGGACTTGGGTTCATTATCCCCCACTGATTGCTGCATGTGTGCATTATAATTCTCTTAGATTGTTAGAGTGTTAGTAGAATATTAATGCATGTTGATGTTCTACTTTGAGTGCATTCAATAAAAGCTGAGTGAATAGCCTAGTCATTGTGTGTGACTCTTGTCTATTCCTTGGTGTCAGGCTGCTTAGCAGGCATCTAGCTGAGCAGTCGCCCAGCTGACTTATAGGAAAGACTATCACAAACAGACACTTTGTGTCTGAAAACCGCACTTCCTCTGGGGAGCTTCTCTGTCTCCTTCACCCTGACTAGACTAGCTTCCTCTTGCAGGATATCTATATTTCCTCACTTATTTACTCCATATTACTCTAAGCATATATTTAAGACCTGTCCACCCTTCTCAACTAAAAATTCTAAATGAGAAAGATCATATCTAAGTCCTCTTTGTAGTTAGCACCATGTGTGCTGAATCTACAAACATCAAACCCAGAATTATGAACAGAACAAATGTATAAATGAGTTCAACTATAATTCTATACCCAATGTTTTCACCTAACATTATATCATAAGAATTTTCCATCCCATGTCATTAAATTCCTTCAGAAATTCCTTTTTAGGTATAATAATTCATTACATGGCTATACAGCAATTTTTAACCTTTTTTTAGATAATCATCTCCCTTTTTGCTATTGTACAAAGCACACACAAAAAAGTTAGTATAGCAGAGAAATTGAAATTATTAATCTTAGTATTAAAAGTGGGGGGGGGGGGGCCCTGGCCCAGTGGCTCAGTGTTTTGGAGCATCATCCCATACACCAAAAGGTTGCAGGTCCAATCTCTTTCTCTACCATTGATGTTTCTCTCTCTCCCTTCCTCTCTCTCTAAAATTAGTAAACATATCCTCAGATGAGGATTAAAAAACAGGGGAGGATGGGTGGGATTAAATATAGAGGGTGTGTTAGATAATATTTTTAATTAATGTTAAATGTCCTACCTGCAATAATGACATGTACTTAATTAGGCAGAAGAATGTTCTCATTCTTTGTGGTACACAAATATTTTGGGGTAAATATATATATAAAGAAAAAAACAAATGAAGCAAAAATTTAACAATTGGTAAATCTGATTGAATAAGTGAAGGGTTCATTGTATTCAGCTATCAACTTTTCTCTAGACTTGAAATTCAAAATGGGAAGAAAACTAGCAATGCTGAATTCTATATACCTAGGTTTTAGTCCCAGTTTCACCAATTATTAGCTGTGTAATCATTAGTTAATTAACTTCACTGAGCCTGTTTTATTACCAATAAGACAGAGGCAATAATAGTAAACATCTTACAGAATTGTTTTGAGAACAATTATATAGCTTAATAATTTAAGACATTTAAGAGTTTCAATTGTACAAGTGCTTTTGAATGGTCAGCTATTATTAATATTATTATACATAAATGTCTACATTTTGCATTATTTAAACAACTATAAGTTTTTCCTTGGGTTAAGATCCTAAAAGTACAATTACTGAATAAAGAACATGGGCATGTAGGGAGCTTCTGACTGATAGTAACAAACTGCTTTCTAAATGGGTTGGATCAGTTTATATTCAAGCAGCAGTCTTTCTAGTATTGGGAGTTTTTTTGAAAGTTAAGAATAGTAAATAATTAGCTTACATTAATTGATGGTTATCTCAATATGTCTTAATTGTAATCAATGTCAAATAAATACATTTAAAACTTACTGCTATCCCCAGTGGATTGAGTGCAGGCTTGTGAACCAAAGTATCGCTAGTTTGATTCCCAGTCAGAGCACATGCCTGGGTTGCAGGGCATATCCCCAGTATGGGGTGTTCTAGAGGCAACCACACATTGATGTTTTACTCCCTCTCTTTCTCTCTCCCTCCCCCATCTCTCTAAAATAAATGAATAAAATCTTAAAAAAAAGCTTACTGCTATCCCCAAAACTGAAAACCAATGCTGACATTCATTAAACTTGCTAAGAAAATAACACTAGAATGAGAATTATTGTCAATTCTTAAATAACCCAAATAAAACAGGTTCTGGGTATTATAGATTGCATATTTTTCCTTGCTTTTTCCTATATCTAATTATTCTGATTTGAAACAAATATCATTTATTATAGTCATTAGTAAAATATAAAGAAACATATTTTTCTCAAAGCAATTTTTTAAGGTTTAGTACAGGAGGCAGCTTGAAAAGAGTGACCACAGCAAGCAGTGGTGGAGGTGAAGTCGCTGCTTCTTAACGTTCCCACTGATTGTAATTAAATTGTAAATCTAGAGAAAGTCTATTCCTCAGGCTGTTAGCAAGTTATGGTGTCTCACGGAAACCTACCTTATCTTAATCACAAATCCTTATTCCTGTCCACATATTTTATATACTCACCGTGCACACAGCAGGCTTAGTCACTCAGACAGTGTTTCTCATGTGTAGGAGGCAATGAGAAATGAACATTGCATTTAAAGCAAAAAGAAGACTCTAGAAACATTTGTTATCAAAATATTTCAGATAATTACACTTTTACAATATGACAAGTAGTTTCATCTGAAATTCAAAGTGCCAGTTAGAGCATAAAGGATTCACATTTTCATGGCAAAAAAAATCTGAAAAACCATAGAAAATTTTGGCATGTTTATGAGAGTTCCATTTCAGTTCAGTTATCATTGGTTTACAAAAAATTGTCCATAATTTTGACCCTCAAGGGGAAGTGCTGGAGTAAAAGTAATCAGTAAGTTAAAGTCCTTAACTTTAATTAGCTTTCATCAGTTTCAGAGACAATTCAGGAAAACTGTTGAACTACCTAGTCTGGTTCAAGTAAGAGAATCCTGAATTAAACCCTCCCTGGGAGCCTAACTTCTATTCCCAATCCAATACAGCAGTTCTCTCTAGATGAACAATGGTCTCTGTATTTTTGACACAGTGACCTACACCAACCAATACAGCATGTCTAAATTGAGACTGCAGACATCCCCATCTCCCACTGCATCTTTCAGTTCAAGGCAATGAAAATTATCTCCATGAGTCATATAGGTTTCCTTGGGGTCATCAGCTCTATTTTTCTCATTCTTTCACTGATACTTTGAGTATATCAGAACTTTCTGCCATTTATTCCTGAGATATATTCTAAGGTTCTTTGTATCAATATGTATGTGTGTGTGCAGGTAGGCTATACCCTGAACTTCTAGCCAATAGCCTCCTTCTTCTAAAATTGTATCTGAGTCCACTAAAAGCAAAATCTTCAAACAGAGATAAGACTCAGAGAAAATGTGTATTAATTTTAGGGTTCAAAACCGGCCCTGTAAGCACAAGGCCATTTTAAGATCCTCACTGAATCTAAGGCTCTTATGTTTGGAGACACCACTCAAACTAAAACAATTTCATTAAAATAGATCTGCATGCCATAATAAATATAACTTTTGCTATAAAAAGTATTTGAGAGATTTTTTATAATTTTGCTTTTGAAATTATTTGGCCATGAGTAACTTTCTTAAGCTTGGCTATAATTTTTATGGCAAGCAATATGGATGATAGTTGGGAATATTTGTGAAGTGAGAAATATGTGATCTGCCAAAAAGTATGAAAAACAATACCATAAGCCATGAATTCAAAATTGGTAATCTTTCAGTATATAAAGTTAAGATCACACTCACATGCACACGGACATGCATCAATACATACAAAGTACATTAAACACCAATTCAGACTCTCAGTCTCAACTGTCACTTTTTCCAGTGATGGCTCATCAGAGGGGAAAGCCTCACTGAAGAATGCTGGGACTTAATTTGACAGTGTATTTTTACCTCATCTCCATACCAAGTGTCTCTCACACCCCACCTTGAGGCTTCCCCAAGAGACACTGCCCAACACTTCTTATATTCAACCCAGAAACTGGGGGAAATTAAGGATTTTGGGTAAAATTTTTGTCAATTGAAGGTAGGGGCTGTTAGATAAATTCTCTCTTCCTTTGTCCCTTTTGGGGGAACTCAGGCTACAATATTATCTAGGTGTAAAATTTCTGGAAGAAATACTATATTTTGCCAGGACAAATTGCACACTCACATTTTTGGCCCAAACATTCAGGAAAAAATCTTTCATTTTAATTTTTTAATTCACCTTTTATTTATTTATATTTAGATATTTGTGGTTTTTTATTATAAAAGAATTTTAGCATTTATTCTAGGGTATTATTTTGCATATGGATATTGTCATTGATTTCTAGAGTTGTACTTTTAATGAATAAGTATAAATAAAGAATTAAAAACATTTATATAGAGAACAGGACATTTTAACAGTGATTATATTATCCCTAAGAGAACGTTATCTAATACAAGAGGCTGTTTGATTGGGACTTCCAGCCAAGATGGAGGCGTATCTAAATACACTTTGCCTCTTTGCACAACCAGAAGAAAGACAACAACAAATTTAAAAACAAAAAACAACCAGAATTTCCAGAAAATTGAACTGTATGGAAGTCCGACAACCAAGGAGTTAAAGAAGAAACATTCGCCCAGACTGGTAGGAGGTGTGGAGATGGGCAGCAGGGCAGAGAGGACTCATGTCAAGGCAGCAGCTGGCAGACTTGGCAGTCCCGCATTTACATATGGATGAACCAGAAGAACAATTGGGGAGTGAGACAGATTGTGCAACCCAGAGTTCCAGTGAAGGGAAATAAAGTCTCAAAACCTCTGGCTATAAAACCTACGGGTGTTGTGGCAGTTAGAGAAACTCCTAACCTTATAGGAGAGTTCCTTGGAGAGATCCACAGGGCCCTAGAACATGCAAAAATCCACCCACCTGGGAATCAGCACCAGAATGGACCAGTGTGCTTGTACGTAGGGTGGAAGTGACTGTAAGACTGCCAAGAGCTGAGCAGGCAGCATTGTTCCCTCTCAGACCCCTCTCCCACATACAGCACCACAATGCAGCGACATGGGTTGCCCCACCCTGCTGAATACCTACAGCTCAGCCCCTTAAAATGTAACAGACACAACAACACAAAAAAATATGACCCAATAAATGAACAGATCAAAGCTCAAAAAAAAGAACTAAGCAATGAAGAGATAGCCAACCTATCAGATGCATAGTTCAAAACACTGGTAATTAGGATGCTCACAGAAATGGTTAAGTATGTGATGCAGACACCAGCCCACAGTGTCTGCATCATCATGAATGAAATGAGACATTCACACAAACTACTGAGTTTGGTGGAGGAAAAGGGACAACATGGTTCTTCTCTCAAGGGGAGCAAAAGCTGCTGCCTCTGCCATGACAGACCTTTATTGGGTTTCTCCGCCCATTACATGATGGTCCTCATTTACTATGCATAGGTTCACTTTAAGTGGTTACCTTTTACAGAAAACAAAGGAGCCAATGCTGCTAATCACATCACAGAAAAGGGATATTTGCAAATGAAAAGGCAAAAGTGGCTGAACCAGTTATACTCATCCTTGGAAGGTTTAGCATGGATTTTAGGGAGTTACTTTGCAGTAAATGTCCTCAATTCAGGGTGAGGGAGTTTTAACAAAAGGCAAGACTCATAGTGGCCTAGGTACATTGCAGGCCTGATTCCCCACAGAAGAACCTATTCATGGGTGTGGGTCCTGTGTATCTCTGAGTGAGAGCTGAGCCCACGCCACATAGAACAGTCTCCTACAAGTATGGTCTCAGAATAGACAAAGAAGAGAAGTCTATACAAAGTGAAATAAAGGAAAATGTACAGGGAACCAACAGTGAAGGGAAGGAAACTGGGACTCAAATCAATGATTTGAACCAGAAGGAAGAAATAAACATTCAACCAGAACAGAATGAAGAGACAAGAATTCAAAAAAATGAGGAGAGTTTTAGGAACCTCCAGGACAACTTTAAACATCCCATCATCCAAATCATAGGGATGCCAGAAGGAGAAGAGAAAGAGCAAGAAATTGAAAACATATAGAAAAAAATAATGAAGGAGAACTCCCCCAGTCTGGCAATGGAAATAGACTTCCAGGAAGTCCAGGAAGCTCAAAGAGTCCTACAGAAATTGGACCCAAGGAAGTACACACCAAGGCACATCACAATTGCATTGCCCAAGATTAAAGATAAAAAGAGAATCTTAAAAACAGCAAGAGAAAAGGAGATAGTAACCTACAAAGGAGTTCCCATAAGGCTATCAGCTGATTTCTCTAAAGAAATCTTGCAGGCAAGAAGGAGCTGCAAAGTATTCCAAGTCACGAAAGGCAAGGCCCTACATCCAAGATTACTCTATCCAACAAAGCTATCATTTAGAATAGAAGGGCAGATAAAGTGCTTCCCAGATAAGGTCAAGTTAAAGGAGTTCATCATCACCAAGTCCTTATTATATAAAATGTTAAAGGGATTACCTAATAATAATAATAATAACAAAACCATAAACAGTAAAAAGACAATAAACTTGCAACTATCCACAATTGAACCAAAACTAAAACAAAAAACTAAGCAAACAACTAAAACAGGAACAGAGTCACAGAAATGGAAATCACATAGAGGGTTATCAGTGTGGAGGGGGAGGAGGGACAATGGGGTAAAAGGTACAGGGAATAAGCAGCATAAATGGTAGGTACAAAATACACAGGGGGAGATTAAGAATAGTATAGTAAATGTAGAAGCCAAAGAGCTTATATATACAACCCATGAACATGAACTAAGGTAGGGGAATGGTGATGGGAGGTGGGATGCAGGGTGAAGGGGAATAAAGGGGAGAAAAAATTGGGACAACTGTATTAGCATAATCAATATTTTTTAAAGATTTTATTTATTTATTTTTTAGAGAGGGAAGGGAGGGAGGAAGAGGGAGAGAGAGAAACATCAATGTGCGGTTGCTAGGGGTCATGGCCTGCAACCCAGGCATGTACTCTGACTGGGAATTGAACCTGCGACACCTTGGTTTGCAACCCGCACTCAATCCACTGAGCTACCCCAGCCAGGGCATAATCAATATTTTTTTTAAAGAGGCTGTTTGATTAAGGAAAGTTTGATGAAGAATTTCTTACAGTGAATGAAGATAGAAACAGAAGAATTTGCTATTGGAGGCAAATTGCAGAATGGTAGTATTCTACACCTTCTATGCCCAAAACTAGGCCCACAGATATCCAACCTTAAAGGCAGCATTTGAATATCAAGTGAGCTGTATTCAGGCTTTGAAATGAGGTGAAAAACTTCTCAAGGACTGCCTGTTCAGTGGCCTGATTGAGATCCCAAACATAAGTAGATCTAGACTTCTTAATTCCAGAGAGAAGAGATGTAAATCATTTCAGAAGTGGAATACTATGGTAATAATGCCTTATTTATTATGATGTGTTTTATTATTTACAAAGCAATTTAATACATTATCTCAATTGGTATTTAAAATACTTCTCAGTCATTTTAATGTTATTGTCCTAATAATACTTTTATACCATTTTATAAACTAGGAAACTAAAGCAAAAAAACCCACTTTTATATAGATACAGAATTAGTAGAATCCATGTGTAATGCACACCCTTATTTTTCCTTAAAAAATTTGGGCAAAATATTGTGCATTATACATGGCAAAATACAGTACTTAAGAAACAAGGCTGGTTAACAAGTAAACAAAGGTGATATACTTTCATTTTTATATCCTTTTGCATCTTTTGGGAAAAGGTAATGTGTTTATAGTATAATTACATTAAAATGATTTTTTAAATATTTAAAAGATTGACAATCTTATGAAGGCAGGATAAATCAGAAGAATTCTGAAGAGCCCAGACTGTCCTAACTGTAGCAGCTCTGATGGACACCCCTAGCAACTTATTTTGGGGAGAAATTGGAGGTGAAACCATGGAGTTGTAAAAATTGAAGAATGTATAAAATTGATGCAGTTTGGACATTGCTGATTTGTGATGAAATCTGACAAATACTTCTTTTTACATTAAATACAAGTATCGCTTTAAACTGTATACCGTACCCCAAGATTAAAACTTCTTTAATAATCCTGAGATTTGGCAAGTGAAAAAGATAAAATTGGTACTGATGTCCAAGAACAAGTCGTTCTTACATCCTGTTCTCACTCAAAAATAAACTGCAAGCATTGACTCAGTAATATGAACTATATTAAGGCTGAGCGCCTCAGTACAAATGAAAAAGCAGATTTTATTTTTTTATTTATTTTCCTTTTTTTTAAATTGTTGTTCAAGTACAGTTGTCTCCATTTTCCTGCCACCACTTTCCCCTGCCCCACCCTCACTCCTTCCCCTCTTTGGCTTTGTTTATGAGACCTTTATACATGCTCCTTGACAACCCTTCCCTTTCAGGGAGAAAAGGGGAGAAAAAGTATTTAAAACAAAGCAGATCAACCCAAAATTTGGTGCAATTTGATAAGGTAGGAGGTTACAGAGCTTTTAGTTGAATGGATTAAAAGATATGTAACCCAGCCTTTTTATGGGAATCGGAATTATCCAGAAATAGAAAAAGGACTAAGAACTGAACCGAAGTTAATTATAGTCATTTTCCGCATCTTTCAGCTAAAGATATTAAACCAACTTTATTTGGTATAAGGTGGGAGGGAAGTGGTAATTACATAGTATTTATTTATTTTCCTCAGTCAGCCTCTCACTTCAGCAAATTTAAATTTAAAATTCCCAGTGTCCTTAAGTGTGTCAGAGATGCAGAGATAGGACCATTCCATGCAAATGATATTAAAGGGAAAGTTCTCATAACTTCAAAATTGGCCCATAAACCAGTGTTTCCTATAATTCCTATTAATAAGACAAAGAAGTAATATTTCTCAGCACACACTGCAAGAAACACTGCCAAAATCAACTGTAGCTTTGAAAGATAATGACCTTCTCTGTCATGTTCACGTCTATATCTCCAGAAGCAAGATCTTAGGCACTTAGATGTTTGTGTATTGACTATGTGACTGGTTCTAAATCAGCGGATGAATGAAAAAGCAAATAAATGGGTGGCTGAGTGAATTAGTACTAGGCGAGTAATTGAGTAACCAAATAAATGAAAAGATGAATGAATAAATAAATGCACAAATTAGTGAGTAATGAATTAACAGGTAAATTAAAAAACTAAAACACAATAAAATTACCATAATTACACAAACTTAAAGAAATGTACCACTTTTCATCCTTTATTCCAATGGCCTTCAATCTTTCCTCCACACTGGAATCACCTGTGAAGCTTTAAATAAAAACACATTAGCAATGAAGTCTGTTTCACTGGTCCAGAGCAAGACCCAAGTATGAGTATTTTTTAAAGACCCATTTGTAATTCTATTGTGTAGCCAAGGTTGAGAATAAGAGCTAGCCCCCTCTTTTAATCACAGAACTCTGTGTCTTTTATACTTTATCTTTTTCTCTAAAATCCCTGAGTATGAATCTCCATTCTCTTCCCACCCTGCCTCATTCCTGAGGCCTTGGTTGACAAATGGGGGCCATGAATGCTAACATATTTTTAAAAGCTAGTTAAGCTTTTGTGTTCTTCAGATGAATAGGGAAAGGATCTTCAGATAGGAGGGTCAAAAATAAAAGTTCAGTATAACAAATATAGAAGATTACAAATTTATATTAACGATAACTTTCACAGACATCTTCCTGTAGGTCAAATATGAAAACTACTCACATAGGATAAAAACAGTCTTGTTAATCACTACATTTGAATCCGCTATAATAAATGAAAAAGTGACATCATGACTTTATAAATTAATCATATGATTTAGTCTTACAATATGACTGAAGTATATATGCTGGGAAATAATGTTATTGTTCATAAATAACACTCAAAGAAGTTAAATGATAGTAAGTGGTACATATTTGGAACTATAAAGCTATGGGTTCAAATTCTAGCTCTGATCTTTGCCAGTTATGGTACCTGAAGAATGTTACATAACCCCTCTAAACCTTAGGTCCCTTATTTGTGAAATAGGTTAATAATAACTACTTCACTGGATAGTTGACATAATAAATTTGATGAAATGTCTAATTGATGAAATTGCCTGACAGAGACTAAGTGCTTGGTAAATAAAATTTAAAATAAAAGATAACACATAATAAATGACAGAGAATTTAAACTACCTTTTTCCATTTCACCACATACCCTTGTTACAAAATATTTTCTACATATTCTTAAGGCAGTACATTTGACTAATTTTGTGTCATAGATAATACTCTCTGTATCAGTGCTAATTCTTTTAGTTGCATAGAAAATCCAATTTGAACTAGCCTGGGGTAGAAAAAATGGAATAGTACAAGGGTACATCTGACAACAGGCACTGCTAGAAACAGATAAAATAACATCATCCATATCTGATTTTCTCCATTGCAAAGGGCTCTTTCCTCAGGGTTGCAAAATGGCTGCCAGAGTTTATGGGAAAATCCCAACCAACTCAGCTAAGAGAAGAAAAGAGTCATTATATAGGACCTTTTATTCTAGGAATTCTTTATTAGGATCTACCCTGATTGGACATTACCTGCCCATTCCTGAACAAATCAATATAGACAGAGCAGTGGGGCACCCTAATTGGCCTGGATCTGTTTCACATGCATCTGTAGCCCTTGTGGGCAGGGTCCACCTAGGTGACATCAGTGAAGAGTGAAGAGGATGTGAATTTTTAAATAAGTATGCTGATTCTTTTCATCAGAATGTATTTTTTATATATATAATAAGGGATAGATGCAAATACCTTCCATGTCTATATTCTACAAAGGAAGAAACCATGTACTGTCTAATAAATCTTTGCCTACTTTACTTTGCAAAGTTATTATCATGTTTTCTTTAAACTCTTATAATTTTGGCTTTTATTTTTATGATAACATGGAAGCCCATTACTGTATTACATACTTCAAAGCTGCTAAGATACTAGATCTTAAGTGTTCTCACCACAAAAAAAGAAATGATAATTATATGTTATGATACAGGTATTAGCTAGTGCTACAGTGGGAATCATATTGCAATATATAAGTGTATCACATCAATACATTATATACCTTAATCTTACACACTGTTATGTGACAGGTACATCTCAATTTAAAAATTGTAAAAAGAATGGTAGAACCATTACTTATAGCAGGTTTTTCTGGTTTCACTATGTCCCTGAGCATCACAAATTTGCCTACCAAGGACTGGGATGTAGACACCATAGGGAGGATGCTAGAAAAAAACATTATGAGGCATTTGGGGGGAAATTTCTGCCTCATGAGACATGGGAGCAAACTAGCAAAAACAGGACTTCCAAACCTGTGTTTCATCATCTGTTTTTATTTCTTTCATTCTCCAATCTTTTTTTCTTTTATAAATTATTAGATTACCTAAAATATTTTTGAAAATTATAGGCTCTCTTAGTTGTATGGAAAATATCAAGGCGAGTGGTTTTATCTATATTTAACTGAAAACTTTAAAAGAAGGAAAAATGGATCTCAGGGGTCAGTGCAGAAATAGCAGTGGATTGTATTCTGCAAGAGTCCTTGCCAGAACACATATCTCAGAGATTCTAGGCTTGGTTTTAATAAGGAATGTTTTATCAATTATCAAAAATAAGTTATCAATAAAATTGATAATTTGATCAATTATCAATGTTTTATCTATTTAATAGGAATTTTTAATCAATTCTTATCATAGAATATTGAAGATTAATTCAAAATGTCAGCATTTAATTTTAAAAATCGGATAATTCCATGGAAACAGCTTCAACATAAGGCAAAAATTATATAAAATATTCTCCCCAAACAATATAGTTTTTTTAATTGAAGATTTTTTTACACTTAAAGTCAATAGGTGGGATGTCACAGAGATTTAAATATATCTCATTTCTGTTTACCCACTGGGAACTTTAAAATACAAATGTAGTATGTTATGAAAGCTCTGCAGGTGTTGGAGAATAAAGATTGGCATCTCTTCGATAATCAAGCATTTTGGAAACATAAAGTATCCTGAATAAATTCTAACTTCCATCTCTGCAGTGTAAAACTATAGGATCTCAAAAAGAGCACAACACTAATGCTGAATTTCTAAGGTGTTGTCTGCCTTGCTAAATATAACTATTTTCCCTAACCAAGAGTTTTGAATTTTTCATTTTGTCTCTGAGGTAACCTTAGAAGCAAGAGAAAGAAAACTATATTTAGGGAGAAGAAACATAGAAGTTTATGTTTATTTATAACCTGTCCTGCCTCAAGAAGGATTTCTCTTTTTATTATTTATGAAGATATGTACAAATTTTTAGAGTGCATTCAATTAATTTTTACAAATGAAAACAGCCATGTAACGCACATGCCTATATAGAGTATTTATGTCACACCAGAATTTTTACTCTGAAAAATGACCAAGTCAGTCCCCACCATGCCACCTACCCCTCATGACCTCTGCAGCTCCATCAGGATAATGAGTTTGTTCCATTGTATTGCTGAGTAGTATCTCATGTTTCTTCGTTCTCCTGCTGGTGCCTATTTGGCTTGTTTCCAGTTTGGGGATTTTATGAATAAAACTGCTGTGACCATTCTTGTACAAGTGTTAGTGAACATATATTTTTATTTCCATTGGATAAATAATTAGAAGTGGGAGTGCTAGGTTCTGCAGAGGCAGGGAAGGAGTTGAAATTTGTAAGACATTTCCAAACAGGTTTTACCACTTTACATTCTGGCATGAGAGTTACAATTGTTCCATGTCTTCAAAAACACTTGGTATTGTCAGTCTTTTCAGTTTTATACCACTCTATATGCTATGTCATTTGCACATCCCGATAATTAATAATGGTGAACATTTTTATGTGTTTACTGGCCATATGTATATCATCCTTTATGAAGTGTCTCTTTAAATATTTGCCTGTTTGGGGGGTTGTTTTTCTTCTTATTACTGAATTTTATTAGTTTTTATATAATTTAGGTACAGGTTCTTAGTCAGATATAAAAAATGCAGATATTTTCTCCTAATATGTGTCTTGCTTACTTACTTTAGTTTCTGAAAGATTTAAATTTTTATAAAGTCCAATTTTTAATCCTTTGAGTTTATTTAGACAAATATTAGTTAATGTTTAATGTATGCTCACGAAGGATGTCTATCCTGCTGTGTGTGGGTTTAGTGCTCTATGATTGCCAATTAGGCCAAACTGATTGATAGAGATTTCAAGTCTTCTCTAGCCTTTCTTCATTTTTTTATTTGATTACTTATTAAAAGAAGTCTTTAAAATATACTTATGGATTTGTCTGTTTCTTTAGTTCTGAAAATTATTGATTAATGATTTGAACCATGTTATTTATTATCCCATTATATACCCACTATGGTCTTTTAATTTTTATCTTATAGAAATTTTATTGAAGTTAAAATATGCATCCCTAACTTTTTTGAGTTAGTGTAATGCTAATTTCCATATGATATAAGGACCACCTAATAACATACCAACATTTATGCTGTTCCCTTACTTATGCTATTGCTGTCATGAATTTTGCTTCTACATACTTTACAAATGCACCAAAATAACATTTTGTCATTATTTTTCTTTGAACCATCCCTTGTTTTTTAAAGATATTTGAAAATAAAAACTATTTTATTTTGGCTCATTTCTAGGCGAAAATTTCTGGCTGTTTCTTCAAGCAATCCTGAATTTCTACCTGGTACCATTTCCCTTCTGCTTAAAGAATGCCCTTTAATATTGCTTATAGTACTGATCTGCTGAAAACACATTCTCTCAGCTTTGTCAGCCTGGAAGTTTGGCCTATATTTCACAAGGATATTTTCACTGGGCATAGACTTGTGGACCAATAGTAATTTTTTATGCAGTTTTAAAGATGTCATTCCATTACCTTATGGTTTATAGAACCTTATAAAAAGTCAGTGAAATTCTTATCATTATTCTAGTTGCCTTTAAGACTTTTTTAACCTTTGGTTTTCAGCAATTGCACTATGATATGCTTAGATGTGGTTGTATTTATTCTGCTTGAGATTCTTTGAGTTCTGAGATACTCACATGTTTTTACACTAAATTTGCATACTATTCAGACATTTGTCTTCAAATAATTTATGCCCCAGCCTCACCCTCCTCTTCTTCTGGAACTCCCAAAACAAAGACTTCCAATCCATGAACACAACATGTTCCAAGTCTTAAAATTGTAACTGCTTTGCTCTATCCAATGTAGGTGCAACTGATAAGTTTTAAGAGTTTGGACAGGTATTCTATCATATCTCTGATACTGGCTTCAGGACATAAGAAATAGGGGTGTCAGGTTTTTAAAAAAATTGTTTTTATCTTCAACCAAGGATATTTTTTCATTGTTTTCAGAGAGAGAGGAAGGGAGGAATAGAGAAAGAGAAAGACAGAGAGAGAGAGAAAGAGAGACATCAATGTGGGAGACAAATAGTAATTGGTTGCCTTCCTCAGTTGCCTTCCTCTGCATGCCCCGGTGGGGGATCAGACCAACAACTCTGGTATATTCACTGACCAGAAGGAACTCACAACCTTTGGGTCTATGGGACAAGGCTCCAACCAAGTGAGCCACCTGGCCAGGGCAGGAGTGCCAGTTTTTTTCTGAAAGACTGAATAACTTTTAGTCTTTCTCCCATTTTTTTTTTGGTTGGGGCGGGGGTGGGGGGGCTTTGTTTTTTCCTAACATTTTCCTTTAGAATGGATTGCTGGACATTTAGAAAAACCCGCACTCAGCTGCTATGGACAAAGCTTCATACGTATTGAATATTTAAAGTTTTAATGATTAAACAATCTTTTCTTCCCTTTCTTTGCCACATTTCATTATTTCATATGCCTATCTCTGCCCACTTAGAAGTCTCCCAATTCCTGGCTTCCTTTTTAGACGATTTCTTCCATTTTACCCATAAGACAACATTGACAAAAGATAATTTGCTTATCAGTGTTTTTTCCCTTTGCCTCTATTGCTGTGTGACAATAGTTCTGTGATTTTACATTCATCTGGGAGCCAGACCTCGGGAAGCCTGACTATTCCAGAACATAGCTGAACATTCAGAGTGAAGAATACAGCCTCTGTTCTGTCAAAACAAAGCCTTCCCAAAACTGAAGCCCTTTACTCCTCAGGACACCAAATGATTTACATTATTAACCACATGATATGAAAAGCAAAGAAAAGCTTATTATAGAGGTTACCTGATCATAGAAATTCAACATAGAAAATTCAAATGGAAGTAAGAGTTGGTTCTACTGAGGCTGACTCACGTTGTTTGTGAGAGAAGTGATATTTAAAACATGGGAAGAGATAGAGAAACTACAAAAAAGAATTATACATGCTCAGCAATGTAGAACACTTAATGACAGTCAAACCAAAAGGTCAGATTAAATTCCGTGGAAACCATTTAGGAAAGCAGGGAAGTGTGTAATACATTTCAGAAAGGTTTCCATCAAAATATTTGTTCGTGTTTATTTGCTATTTAGTTTTTAAGCTTAAATGATACATTTAGGTTTTATCAAGAACTCCTCAGGACTGAACGGCTATTAGAGTAACAGGGCCTTGCTGTATCACAGAAAATGAAAATAGCCCCTGTGCTTTCTCAGTTTATCAGCAGCATCTCTGCCTGATTATTTTTGTCTTGTTTTCCAGATGAGATATTAAATAACTACCTCGTCTCTCGCCCACACAAACTTTAATATATCTAGTTCTTTTCCCTGTTTGTATCTAAAAATGTCTATTTGCAATAACATTTGCATGAAACATGTAGTACAAAAATAAAAGTAAGTTATTTTGTTCCTGCACACACCCGTTTAGATGCTAGGACTAATGATGAGAATAATTTGAACTGCATCCCTGAACTCTGTAAAATATTCAATCTATTTTAGTATATTTTCAGTTTTAAAGCTTTTCTTATAAAATAATGTTTTAAAATATTGAATATCAAACAGAAGAAAAAGTATCCATAATTTTAAATAATGCAATTTTGATTTCTGAATATATCTTTTCTGTTTTTCATCTGTGCACATTTGCCATGATTCTAATAATGTTGCATTTATAATTTATTTTGCTTTTTATCTAATATTATATTCTAGTAAACATTGCTTCCATCTTTTATAAGATTTTTATCTTGTGGTAAAATACACATAACATAAAATTCACTATATAACCATTTTAAAGTACACAATTTTTCAGATTTCTTAAATGTTCATTTATAAAACTTTATAATTAGTCATTCAGTAAATATAATATCATTTACCTTACTATTGTCCAATTGTTAGATTTTTAAGCCACTTCCTTTTTTTCAAAGGCTACATAATATGATATGAACAAATTTGTATACCTAATTGTAAGGTTCTCAAGTTTTTTTCTTAAAATGAAAAAACAAATGAATCACTAGTTTCATTTCACCATGTCAGCGGCAATGGATGAACTCAACAGTCTCAGAGCTGTCTCTCACAGACGACCATGGGAAATCATTTTCATGATGCGAATACCTGTTTCTAATTTATCAGATGTGTTAATTCATATTTGATATTTCAGATTATCTTAAAGCATACATAAATACTTAAAAACTAAACTTCTCCAATGTACAATGAATGCCATTGCCATACAGAATAAATCACTTTCTATGGAAATAAAACAGGATCTGTAATGCTTAACAGTTTTATTTTTCAAAAGTATCCTTATGATATTATTTTTAAATAATAGTATAACAAATGCAGGTAAGGTGATAGCTGGCAATGATTAAAATAACTGCTGTGAATTCCAATGGAAGTTTTCACACTTGTCTTCAGCATCAGGTTGATAAGCAGATGATCAGTCATATTAAAATGCAGTTTGAAAGATGAAAATATGTTATCAAAAGAATATGTAAATATAAATTTGCTAAATCATAAAGTATACAGGTGTTTAGCAAAAGCAACTGGAAATTTGATGTCAATTGTCGAGATTAAAATTAAATATCAAATTCTACATGTATACACGTGCATATACATATATACACATATATCTCTATATGTAAAATCATTCATAACGTATTACACATAAGTAGTTTACATCAAATACTTCTGACAGAAGAAAACTAAACTCAGGTTAATTAACCTTGTTTCAATACATAGCTGCTCACAATTAAAATGATAAAATTTCAACCAAGTTGCTTCAATGGCTGGCTTGTTTTATCTTCATACACCAAAGGAGGCAGGGAACAGTCAACTGTGTTTACTGGGGACAGTGGGCAAGATAGCAAAGGAGACTGCTGGAGGAAAATGCACCACCAGAATGTTCTAAAAGCTATGGGTCATAAAGATAGTTCTTATCACAGATTCTACTATAGTTTTTGGTTCAGGGGCTTAAAACACTTCACATTAGACCTTCCCAGTGTGTGTGCACCTTGGTCACCTGTTCTTTTCATTTTTTTTATTATGACCTCTATAACTATTGCAAGGTTGGCCTTCATAAATGGAAAGTTAAAAAAATCCTATGGGAGGTAGCAAAAGTTCAGTGAAGGCACTCTAGCAAATATCTTCCTGAAAGCTAAAAGACAAAGTCCCTAATTTCACAACTCATGATGAAACCTAAAATGTAAAAAATCAAAAAGGAAATCCATCATGGGGAAGGTATGAACTTCCTCAGAAATAAACCACAGGTTGATTTGGTGAACACGGTTTGCCCAGTAAAAACATTGTGGAGCTTCTAAAATATTTGAATGCCAAGACTTCAGACTAATTGGATTAGAATCTCTGGGAGGAGGGGCCCAGAGATTGGCACTTTCTAAACTTGCTCATACTCTAAGGTCTAGCCAGAGTTTACTGAAAGGTTGTAAACAATTCTGAGCCTGCTTAATTAAATTTTTACAGCATTTTACAATTTCCAGAACATTTTCTCACTCATTATCTCACTTGATCTTCATTAGCAACACAAAAATTAGAGTTTACAGAATAGAATACTTATTTTATAAATCAAAAATGTTGAAGTCCTAAGAAATTAATAAACTTCTCCCAAAGTACACAGTGTGTAGATTTAAGATCAGAAAGAGGGAGCAGAATACAAGGTGTAGAAATTTACAAGTGTTTGATAAGAAAGGCCCCAGAACCTATGAGAAATGTGTAGAAAAATGAGACCCAGGCCACCAAAGACAAAAATTGCCTATATTTTTGTTCCCATTGTAAATATTATAAACCCAGAACCTACATAGTCCATCACAGAACACTGGCGAGGACAGACACAATCCATAAACCAGCAGAGACCACAGTGCACGAAGCACCTGCAAGTTGAACTCCTTGAGAGACAGTACTTGGTTGACCTTTTGCTCTCCTACTTGGCAAGCTACTTCCCAGCAACATATTTTTGAATGATTGAATCAAAGTAAAATGTTAAATTACCTAAAAATAGAAAATTTTATTTTTCCAAAACTGTAAATGATGTTATATAGTCTTCACAAACACTAATTTAAAATTTGTTATTATTCTATCCATCTCTCCACTTTCAGCTCCTCCACTACAACTTTCTCCACAATTCTCCCAAAGTGCCTTTCACCTCCAGCCCTCTCTCTCTGCAAATCCTTTTATTATTACTTTAGAAGGGAGAGGAAGGAGGAAAATTAATTTCAAAATAAGAGGATTAGTATCAAGAGAGAAGAAATCTGTGACCACGTTCATGGTAATAATTTATGTTTGGCCACGCTTTTGCCCAGATGGGAAATGGGTGACTTCCCAGAAAACAAACATGAGGCTCTAGCATTTAATACTTCTGTCTCCAAGGCTTTGCCTCCATTATGAGGAAAGGAGATTGTACGGGAGTATTTAGCCACAAGATATTCTACGTATATCACAAGTCACAGTAATGTTGTTCACGACTTACCAGCAGCATGTTAGTAGGTCTAATTTCCATGAGCCTGGCTGAGGAGCATCCTACAATTAAGACTAGTGGACCTCCTTATTAAACCCACCCAACAGGATTTCAGTTCAAGTGTTAATTTTCAAGGAACAGAGGAATAGTTGGGTGACTCTGGCTTCTCACATTTGCTCTAGCATTTCAGATTTGAAGTTCATTCTATTCCTTGGGAATTAAGAAGTTTAACTCCTTTTCTGCCTTAGTTCAGTTGTGTTCACCTACAGATGGAATTTTCAGGCTGAGTAGAGTAGCAGTTCGATTCTTACTAATTTCTTCAAATTGCCCCCATATGAAATTGATTCAGATGCTTTAGAATATTTAGTTCTCATACTGTCTCTTGGTAGATCCCATGCCATACTAATTCTTTTAATATGGACACAAAGACAGAAAAATATTCCCTTATTCACAAATATTTACTAATAGTTGTGACATCTGATTATGAGTAATGATCCAGCCTACCATATAATCATTCTGAGCAGTGATTCAGTCTCCCCAGGGACCTCAGGCTTTGTAACTGAGTCCATATAATACTTTAGTGCTGGACCTGGCAGCTTCTTCAAAGAATAGTATCTATTCTCTGACTCCAAACTGGCTAATTGCTGAATCATATATTTCTTAATTTAGTGAATTCTCATATGTTTGATTATTTCACATTTTTGTAATTAATACCATGTGGTCTGTATGATATTCCTTAATTATTCTCACTACCATCAATTCAGGCATGATATCCTTTTCTACAAACACCCTCCTTCTACAATTATTCCAACAATTTGGCAATCAGGGAAAATAATCTAACTTCTACTATAGGGAGATGACCTGAGTTGGAAGTATGGCCATGTGCCTAAGTAAGATCTAGAATCCTAACTGACAATTTTCAAATGGCTGATTTTTATACATTGGTTCTCTACATACTCCTGGTTCAAATTAGTGGCACAGTTTGAGGGAACACAATTAGCAACCAGAAGTAATTTTACCAAAAACTCAAACTAATCACTTACATGAAGCAAGTAATGATGAAGCTCTAAATACATAATAGTCCTTGGGAGTCCTCTTTGCTCTCCTACCTAGTTCTTTTATATTCCAGATATTTCAGACACTATCATCATAATTATATCAGCTTTCCCTCCATATCCAGCCCCAATGCAAGTATTTTCTTCTTTTCTACTCTCTTGCAATTTCATCATTATATGATGTAAGTTGACCTAACATTTATTTTACCAATTAAATACACTCTCTCTCAAGGAGGAGAGAGGGAGCAAAATTTGGCTCTCAGGATCCTGGAGGGGAGAAAGCTGTGAACCTATCATTGCTCATCCTTTGTGTATAGTGAGAAGAGTACAACTGTAGTTTGGCTTAATGTTTCTTCTGTTCCTTAATAACCAACCAACTCTACTCTCTTGGTATACTATCTCAATAAATGTAATTTGAGGAAGCATTATATGTTGCATGGAATATAGCCCTCCCAACTTCTAACAGAACAGCTGCACAACTGAAGAACAGCAGCCATGATTGTATGCAACACCATGGATGATATTAGCTGGAGGAAGGACAATAAAAATTTTGTGAATTGTAGGGACAAATGAGAACAAAAGAAGTAGCCTAAAAATTTAGCAAGAACATTACCTTACAGATGCCTGAAATGCTAAAATGAGACTAGTCTTGAAGATGAGAAAATGAACAATTTGGGTATAAAATAGATTGAATTACATTTGATAATATGACAATGAACAATTGTATTGGATATCTTTCATTTGTCCCTCTGGGTCCACTCCCTACCCTTTCCAGCCAAATTCTGTTTTCTAAAGGGCTGATCTGTACTGGTTTTGTCCACAGGTTTTCTTCATTTTGGTTTCCCTTTGGTTTTTGCCAAAGAAAAGTGGGGGAAAATAGTTGGATGGGAAGAGAATAACACTGGCTAAGGTTTTTGTTTTCCCAACTCTCTTCTATAGTCAACATGCTTTAGCTGCTTCCATTCCAGAAGGCCACAGGCCTAGCAGCCATCCCTGCCCATGAAGTTCCTCCCCCTGGGTGCTTCCTTGCCCATTCTTGCTGGCCCTTTGGTACTGCATATCCCTTATTAAATTCCCTACTTACCCCACCCACCCTTCTATAAATGGTTCCTTTATCAAATTCCCCTCAATTACTAAGTTCAAGTTTGCTGTTTTCTGGCAGCATACTAATTTATGTTTCTTAAATTTTAAAAAAAGAGATTACTGTGCTCTGAAACAACCCTGAAAGTCATTTCCCAACAAATTTTCCTTGTTCTTATCCTACATCAACGTCCCATAATTTTTTTCCATCAATATTTTTAAAGTATGCTATATCCTTATAAAACCAGGCTAAAGAAAACATTTTTATCACCTAAAAAACAACAGAATGAAATTCATAGTATTTGGCTTCGTATTGCATTATTCTTATATAAAAGATGGGAATATATTTGTCCTTAAAGGTATCTTGTGTTTGTACTCCAAAATTAATTTCTTCTGAGAGTTGAGAATGAAATGGGCCACCTAGAAGACTGTTGTTTTGTTAAAAGAAAAAGTATCCTCATATGAAAATATGATTGTAATTCAATAAAGTATTGTCCTTACTTCCCTGTAACATAAACTTGAACTTCATACATATGAGATGTTTTATCTTCACACAGAAACAGAATTATCTAAAGGGTATTAGGGGAGCCTCTAATAATCCCAAATTATCTCTCTCGTAAGTATTAAAATGTTTGAAAGGTTTTCATTAGTTATTCCTTGGGTTTGGTTAAGCATTGCCCTCTCCTTCCTGTTTTCTCTCTTTCCTCTTCTTTGAAGACACATTTATGTATATAGCAGGACCCACCACAGTAAGTCCTTAACAGCCTAAAGTAAATTTTCTATAGATCTCTTCTTGTTAGCAAGAGTAGAGCTGCCTACAAGAACAGGGGCTTTGTAACCATGCAAGTCTGGGCCAGCAAACAGAGAAGGAAAAAGCAGCATGGAGACGTTTCATGTGGTTCACATATGACGTGCTTCACAACTGACATTTCTGTAGGGGAACAGCACAGGTTTCTCAGTAAAGCCCTTGAAAAGAAGACAGAGAATGAAGAAAAGAATAAAGAGGAAAAGAAAAGGAAATAGTTCTTTTGAAGCCTTCCATTAAATCCATGTAGTAATCCATGAGTCAGTTACCATAAGATAAATGATGAAATAATTTCTGGTTCCACTACTTCCTACCAGTGATATAAAACAAATTGTTCATTAACCCTTTGCTAAAAATTGAACTCATAAAGATGTAGGGGATCACCATTCTCATAAGTTTTTACTTGCACACGAATAACAGCAAGATCTAGAAAAGTCTTCAAGGACTGACTCTCGAATGATAGAATGTCAGCCCCAATGACAGACGGCTGGAGCTTCAGGAAGCCTCAGTGCCATCACAGAGAAGACCAGAAAGCCTGCAGATATGTATGTTGGCCTTAACGTGAGTATCAGTGATTATCTACATGGTTCCTCTGCAAATTTCCTCACCAGTTGTACCCTTTCAACTCTTCTATGTCCTGTAGTTTGAGGTCAGAGACCATCTGAGCTTTAAGAAAGTAAAAAAGTTATCAGATCAAGGAAGCATAGTAGAGATATGCCAATGACAAGAGCAGCAGCTATAGCAAAACCTCGGTGTCAGGGAGAAAGAAGGCAGCACCTCCTTTAATTTTCTGAGATAACTTGCTCACTTGTTTGAATATGTTCCAACTTTCTCCTAAATTACATGTGCAGAACCAGCCTGAAGCAGCTGTATGCAGGCCCCTCTTAGAGCTCAGGTGAGTTATAGTCTTGAATCAAAACTTTCTCTCTCTCTCTCTCTCTCTCTCTCTCTCTCTCTTGAATTTTTTGAATCACTCAGTTTGAAGGATTTTTTTTCTAACTCAAGCTACTTTTCTGCTGGCACATTGTGACAATGTCATTTGGAGAAACCTGCTCTTGCTGTCATCAAGAAGAGTATTGTACTCTGCCCTAAACCCTGCAGCCCATTTAGTGTTGTGAGCCTCAGCAGCTGCACTACAATGAGTTAACTCCTGTAGTAGCACCTGAAGGGCCCTGCAGTAATCACCTTTTCTAATTCAGTTCTCTGTACAGGGCAGAAAACTTGCTTGCCAAACCATCAATCCACTCATCCTTGTAGATTATGACAAAGTTAGTGCCTAAATGTTCACGTTTGCCACTTCAAAACAAATATAAGGGGCTTCATTTTCGAATTTTTACTGCAAGTTTCTAATTGCATGCTATCAATTCTTTAAAGAATTATTGTCTCCCCTCAGCCGTGTGTGCTAAATATACAGGTGAGATCCTCTCTAGTTCAAATACTCTGCAATTTCATGCATCTTCCAGTTTTCCCTTTATACATTTTCATGTAATTTTTCTGTTTTTCATATCTTAAATTATCTTCCCTGCCTCACAGCTGCAAGTTGAAAAATAAAGACCTCCTTTGGGTTGACATTTAAAGGTTTATTATTCTCCCTTTGATATATGAGCTTAATGCTCATTAACACTAAAATGAGCCAGCTGAGAGGGGGAAAAAAAGCTGCCTTCAAAGATCCTGGGATGAATAATATAACACAGTCTCTTTCTTTCCTCACCACTAAGATGATATTAGCCAATTCCATATTCCTTCAAAGTAAGCTTTCAAAAGTTTAATACTATCTGTTTTCACTGTTCAAGGGTATGCTAATGCTGTCCTGAAATCTGATTGTTTTGTTAGAAATTCTTTTTCCTCCATTGGCTGGGGGAGGGGGGGTGCGCGGAGGAGGGCAAAGGCTGAAAATTGTGACAACTGTAATAGAATAACAATTAAAAAGTGATTAAAAAAAGAAATTCTTTTGCCTTGAACTAGATTTAATACATCTTCTTCCATCTCATTTTCTATGTTTGCTCCTTCGGATTACATTTAAAGCAACTTCTGAACACCAAATTATTTGAAATTAAATATAAAGCAAGTAATCCTTTGGGAAAGATGATCACATGGCTCTCTCGGGCTTTGGGGAGTTCCAATAGTTGAGGGAAATTTTTAATAAAAAACTTAACATAGGCATTTAAATTAATGTTTTTGATTTATCTTTTTTCCTAGAATCCCTTTCTGCTCTATATGTTTCCCTGTTTCTTTCTGTGTAGATTTCTTTCTCTTTCTCATCAGAATATTTTAGGTAAAGCCAAATTTGTCCAGCCTCTGCTAGGAACTACTAGGAACACAGTTTGTTTCTCTGGCCCTTTAAATCGTACCCTTTCACTCTGCATCACCCAAAAACACATCCTGCCAAAAAAGTCTAATGGTGATATGATATAACTTTTCACAGGTGACCTATCATATATGAGTCATCTATTGGAAATAGTTTGGGAAATCTGCTGTGTTTTCTCCATGAGCTTCTAATTACTAAAACAACACTAAATCCTAGGATTTCCTGAGGTGGAAAATACTTGGATTTTCTGGATCAAATATTAAATTCCCCAAAGGTACAAGAAGTTGTCCATTTTATCGTAGGTTATTTCCTCAGAGATTTTTAAACTCAGTGGACAGGCTTCTATCTACTATGATGGTTTTGAAAACAGAAGTTCTCCAGGAATGGGAAATACAGGCCCTGCCTCCTATTGGTGCTAATTTCAATTTCTACCTGAGGCCCCCTTTCCAGAATTTTCCACCTGCTCAAATTCTCCATCCTCAAGTTTCAGTGATTAATGGTGATCAGGATTATCTCAGGGTTCCATTCTTTGTAGCAGACTGCATGCAGAGATAATAAGATAGCTAGAGTTTTCATATCTGATGGGCCTCCTGCTTCAGCAGTCTGGATAGTGGAGCAATATTTTCCATAAGGTTGTCTGATAAGTTGAGTCAGGCAGAGTAGGTCCCCTAACACAGGGCTTGCCCCTTCCTGCACCAGACACAGTAATGAGAACAGCTAACTCGGGCTTCATTCAGGGAAAAGCCAAAGTCAGATATATTAAACCTGAGCTGTATCTGCCTCAATTCGATAAGACATTTCTTAGCTTTTAATGCAGAGGTTATTTCAGCACTTCTCACACTTTCATGTGTCTGTGACTCTCAGAATCTTATGATGCAGGTTCTTATCCAGTAAGTCTGGGATTTGGCATGAGATCCTGCAGTTCTAACAGCCTCACAGGTGATGCTGGTCCAATGCTCATCCATAAATCACACTTTGAAAAAACAAGAGATTCCAGAAGCTTGGAAGTTCTCAGACTTTTTATATGCAAAAGAATCCCCTGCAGGACTTGCTTAAAATGCAAAATGCACAGTCCCCAATTCCATGCCCAGAAGATCTCAGGTGGAGCCCAAGTATCAGTTTTTTACAAAGTGCTCCTGATACTCAGCCTTCAGGGCATTAGCAGACCCCTCTTTAAGAAAGACAGGAGGAGGTTGTACTGGATTCAGCTTTGGAGGAGGCTTCAGACCAAGGTGCCAGCCACTCCTGCCTTCACAACTTACTAAGTCTGTGATCTGAAATAAGTAGTTTAACATCTTTTAGGCAGGATCCTCCCAAACTGTAAAATGGGTTTTGTATTGTCTGCCTTGTCAGTGTCCTCATATTTTAGGATGGCCTGATGAGATCGTGTATGTTGACGAGCTATACTAATGCAAGTTGTCTGGCAATCTTCTGTAATCATTTCCAGATCGTTTGATACGGAGATGTAACTGCCTTCTGCCTGATGTAGTGCCAGCCCCACTTTTCTATCCTTTGAAACATTAAAAGAGGATCACAGTAATATGTTCTGAGGGAGTCCTGGAATCTCACCAGGAATCCTCAGACACTGAGAAATGCAGCAGAGCATCATCTAGTTATTAGACTCGGAATGATGGGCTTCACCCGTGTCAGAGCCGGCTATCAGGAATCTATAAAGCCCCAGTCCCTAAGAGATCATTTTTCTCTTCATGTTCCAATAATATCCTTGACAATCTTTTATTCTTCAGGCCTAACACTTTGGTCTAGGGACCTGTATAATAGACTGATGACACTTTTATTCCCTCCCTGCCTACTCAATAAAGAAGATCAGTGACCTTCAGTGTTTACATCAGCCATGTTTCTTAGGCTAAAGTGATGATGCTGTTTTTGGTAGATTGAAAATAATGCAAGTGTCAAGTAACCCTCTAGTTCTTCTATTTCTTATATTTCATTGAACATGTATTCAATCTCATAGTTCCATCAGCCAACAGAAAACATCCTCTCATCTTTCCAAGGGCATCCCCTTCCACCCTCAGCACGCTCGCATTCAACATCTGTTGTTGCTTCAAGATGCAGGAAATTCCCCTTCAGGAGAGATCACAAACTGAAGACAAGTGAGTGCACAATACATTGAAATAATTGTCTAAGCCAATACAAAGTCCAAAATATTAATTTTGAAAATAAAAATAAGTGAAATTAGATATGTAAAAATGAACTCCAGAGTATCTGAATCCATACTCTTGTCAAAATATAGATACACACACATACACACACTAATGCACACACACTGCATGCACACACATGTGCACAAGAAGTTTTAAAATCCTTTGTAACTCAGACGGATTCCACATGCAAAGCTTACACTGAGCTCAGTTGAGAGGGTGAGTCTCTGAGACTGGGAGGAGGAAAGATGACTCTGGGGAGCCTGAGCATGGCGGGGGTCTCCAAGAAAGTTCTTCCCACCACAGACTCTCACTCGTCTGCCTGCACCCAACAACAAATATCTTCCCTGAAGACTTATTCCTGAAGTTGTAACATTGGAAAGTTTTTCTTTAGGGGTGTAAAAAAGAAAAGAAAAGCATATGTGTTAAGCTTTGTCAATTGTCTGTCCATGTCTGCCCATGTAAGTCTATGTGCTTCTTTCAGATGGATTTCTGTATTGGTTTCCTTCTGCTGCTATAACAAATTACCACAAGCTTAGTGGCTCAGTAGAACATAAGTTACTTATTTTATAGTCCTGGAAGTTAAAAGTCCAAACTGGGTTTCATGGGGTAAAAATCAAGGTGTTGGCAGGGCTGCATTCCTTCTGGAAGTTCTAAGGGGTAATCCATTTTCTTTTCTTATCTAGCCTGTAGAGTCACCCACATTTCTTGGCTGGTGACAGCTTCCTAAATCTTCCTAGATGATAGCATAGTTTCTTTCTCTGAGTTCTGTTTTCTGCTTCACAACATCTCTGACTTTTCTGCCTCCTTCTTCTACCTTTTAAGGATGCTTATAATGATATTGAGCCAATCCAGAAAATCCAGGATAATCTCCTTTATGTCAAGGTCTTTCATCACATCTGCAAAACTCATTTCGACATATAAGGTAATAGCATATTTGCACATTTCAGGGATTAGGATGTGAACATCCACTCTTCTGCCCACCATCATATCTAGAAAACTACAGTATAAGAAGCTGGTAATAGGGCACAGGAAGTAAATGAGTTAAGAGGCAGAACCTGGACAGAGATGGGTAGGACACCCAAACACAGATATTGAGCTCCTGGGACAGAGAAGGTATTCCCAAAGTAGAGAGAAGGCCCTAACAAAAAGGTGAACAGTGATGAAGTCAAATTTCTACTTCACAGTTTTAATTACGGTTGACTACAAAATAAAAAATATGTAGGCAATAAGCATAAATATGCTTATAGCTATATATAAATACATGTACATACATAAATATATATTTACATATATACATATCTGGTGAGAATTATACTGGTTGTTTCGGAGGTGGTATATGAATAATATTTCTTCTTTTTGTTTCCCATCATTTCTCTGGATTCCCCTCCTGGGAAATTGCTAATTGGTAACTGCCCTAGACCAGGTTACATCTCTTCTACCTGAAATTACTACAGTAGCCTCTAAAATTGTCTCTTATTTTCATATTTGCTCTTTTAATTGCTTCTCCAAACATCATCCAAAAAAATCATTCTAAACTGCCTACTGCCACCTTAGCCCTGCTGCTTCTTCAGCCTCAGCTTTTTGCTGACTTTTCTCACTGAGCTTTTGGATGGTCCTTGCAGCCAGGCCCCCTGCTGTGCCCCCAGAGTTCCCAGAATACCTCCACTTCTGTTGCATGCTCTCCTGGTGTTTCACTAGACTGCATCTCCATACGGGAAGGGGTTGCTATACCCAGCATTTGACATGATGCCTAGCATATAATAATTCTTAATAAATGTACTTAGTAAGCAAATGAACCACTTCTAAAATAAAAATATAGACAAGATAGCTTTTCCCTGTATTCTCAGACAAGAATACAGAGGATGCCTTCACCCTCGCCAACTCCCCTTTGCCTATTACTCTTTCCAGAAGGAAACCTTAGCAGTGAGAGCCCAGCAGTCATTGGTCCATGTCCTTTGGCTCACAGGGATATGCTCCAGAAAACAAATCACTAACGCAGCATAGAAATGACTAATTATATATGAACTATGATCACAGTGATGTGAAACGTGGATAGCCATATAAACAAGCCTCAGAAACATCTACAGAAAGTCTAAGATAGCTTTGTTACTGTAGTGGCATTATGGGTAATGAGCTTTCTATTTTCAAAATGCTTTTTAATTTGGTTTATATATCTTTCAGGGAAAATGCTTGCTATTATTTACAATGAATAGATAAACAGCATTACATACACATGTGAAGACATACCCATATATGGTTCAACTCAGTCATATGGTAGGTGTCTTTCCTACATATCTCTAGACAACTAATGTTTTTATACAAATTTGACAGATTTAATATTTTATTTGCTTGTCCACAAAAATGAATTTTTACCTGTTAGAAGATAATCAGCCTGGCAGCAAACCTGCAATAACTGTGCCATATGCATGGGTTTTGTTCCATGGACTAGACCATCTGCCAGAGACTCCAAAGCAGGAGGGGTAATGCTTTGGGTTTTCAAGATGCACAAGTCACCTTACATTTTGGGGTAACTCTCAAGCCAGTATGATGTCAGGAATGCTGGTTTGCAGAGGCAGAGCTCAGGCACTGACCAGAGTAAAGAAAAGGATATGTTCACTTACAAAATCTTTTGAACTATGTTCCTATTGTTCCACTATGTAACTATGTAACTATGTAACCATGCCACTGTGTAACCCTAGGTCATGAGTAAAACAATGGATAAATGATAGTCCCCAGCTCCAAGGAAGACAGATGGTATTTTGAGCTCTATCTCTCTTCACAGTACAGATGTTATCTTTTTTTCTTTTTTCAACCTAAAACTTAAGGTCCAGCTTATTATGTAAATATTATAAAATAAAAAATAACATCAGGGCTGTTTTCTGAAGTGATGCAGGCACTGTGTCACTCTGTAATTACAGTCCAAGTGGTGTAGCTTCTATCTTACTCTCAGTATTCCTATCACTACCACCTGGCTAGTGGTCATGACTGGGACCGACATCAACAGTCAGCATCAATGAGTCCTTGAACCCCTGTCAAATAAATCCCCAGACAGCAATTTTGATGATTATTTTTTAAAGAACAGGATGATTTTTGACTAAGACATTTAAAGAGTCTCCAATAAACAAGTGAAAGGGCAATGAAAAGGAAAAACAGTGTTTAGATTTACATGTTATAAATTTCATAGGTAACAATTTAGAAAATGTTTTATTCTCTTATGTTTATATAGCTGTATGATGATTAAATGCAATATCAGGTTATATTTTTACAAATGGATAGTGCTAATAAACCTAAAATTGCATTTCTTTTACATATAAAGTTGTAACACTGAAGTATATTATCAGTTTCACTAAAGAAACTATCAAACTTCTCCATGCAAGGTACAGATAAGGCTTTTAAGGGACAGAGGGACATAATATGTGAGCATTTTAAAAATCATGCCTTGGTCTTACCCTCAGTTATTCTATAGAGGGTACGGGAGAAAAGTCTGCCCCATGAAGTCACAGAAGTGCCATACACACAGTGAGGAGATTGGTGTGGTGCTCTGGGCCCTATTAACACAGCAGGTACTTAATAGTAACTGTTTGGTGATGACATATAAATAAAGTAAATAGTACTCAGAGGTAACTGCTTTTACCATGAAAGAATTTTGGTAATCGGTGCCAACAAAATTCTTTAATAACTTTTTAGAGAATAAATCACTTTTTAAAAAATATACTAGCCATGTAGAAGCATATTGGAAATGGTTCTCAAACATAAAATAATACTTTCTCTGTGAAATAGTCATGATGTAAGAACGTTTTGGTATTTGAAACATTCCTGCTTTGATGAAAATCACAGCTAGCCTACCCTGCACTAAAATTCTTAGCTAAAAATAATAATCATAATATTTTAAATTATCACTAACAATTTTTAGGCAAAACAATCAATTGCAAATTAAAAAGACAAGGTCTCTATTTATGTCTAACTACATTTTTTCATTTAACAATTATCCTAACAGGATATCCTAACAGGAGTTTTAAAAGACAATAACAAGACAATTTTGAAGTTAAGAAGAAAATAATAAAAATACAAGAACAGACATTTCTTTCAAAATAACTCAATTTCTTAAAATTGTTCCTATGAAAACTGAACCTCACAGAAGTTAAGAACCTGCCTATACACAGCTAGGAAATGAAGCAGCCACAGTTTTGATCCTTGTCTGACTTCATTTTCACGCTCCTAACCATCTTGCTGTATGGCCTCCAAATATAAGAAAACATGTTAAAATAATACACTTCTATAATTGCACTTGTTTACTAGAGAGGTCTCACATAGCACCTCATGGCGCCAAGTTTGGCCCCAGGTATGTTCTATTTGGCAGGCACTTTACCTCCTTCCAACTTCATTCATCTGCCAGGGCCTGAAGGTATTTGAGTTGCAACCTCTGAGATGCTGTAGTTGGTAGTGCAAATTATTTTCAAAGTACTTTCTCATATTGTGTTTGCTATTCAGAATAAATTAAAAGCTTAACAGGGACGGTGAGAGTGGATTGAAGAACAGAAAACTTAAATAACTCTCGAAGGAACACATTGTACGAGGGTGACGAGAGCACCAGGTCTGATACAGATTCTCATTTGATTACTTTAGAGCAAATTTCTAAAATCATAAAGCCTCAATTTTATCATCTATAAAATGGAGTTTGTATTACTGTTCCCACCGGGTACAGTGAGGCCTAATCTAGATACATGGATAAACCTCCAACGGAATGCCTATCATCTAACAGATTCTCAATAAAAAATATGTTTCTTCTGTCATTAATGATTGAGGAATAAGATAATGTATGAGGATATAAGGTCAGTGGAGAAGGTAATAAAGATTCCTTCTGCTCCTTCTCCCGGATATGATTCTACCCATCATTATGAATGCAGATTAGAAGCTTAATTAAAGTTGAAAGTAAGATCAATATATTATTGAGCTAAATGAAAAGGGAATCAATGTTTCACTAGATTTTTAATTATAAAAATGAATATACACTTATGATAAACAGAAATTCAAAGAGTAATAGGAATAAAAGTATGAGTCATCTGACTTAAAGCCCCAACACCACCCCAGAAACAGTCACTGCTGGCTATGTCTGTACTCACACACTTTTCATGCTCAATCAAAGGACTTTCATAACATGTAAACATGTAGATACTCGCACTTATTTGTAGTTATTTAACTAAAATAAACTATACGTTACATGAATGTAAATATAAATGTACATACAAAGGAATACTATACACACAATGGAGTGATATATACACAAAATACCTATATGCATGTATTTATATCAAATATAGCACATTCTTTAAAATGTCTCTGTACTACTCTGTAGTTCAGAATTTTTTTGTCATCTTTAAACCATGTTGAGCTATTATGAACAATACTGCAACAAACATAAATCCCTGCACATACATAAAGCTCTATCTCTAGAATACATTCTAGAAGTAGATCTCCAGCACATCACTCTCAATTGTGACAGGACTTACCAGCTGCGCTCCCAACAGCAGCTCAGCCCCCCAGCAGCTGTGTGTGAGGGCCTATGTGCCCACTGCCTGTCCCATACCTTTTACTATCTGACAATTGCAAAAGAGAAAAATATAAACTCAGCACATTACTGTAATCATTTGTGAGGTCAAGAATTATTTGGCCTTTGTAAATCTTTTTCTATGAACTAGAATTATCTCATTTTCATATATTTCTTTAATTTGTGAGATATTTTGTATATAAAGAAATTACCTTTTGAGAACATTGCTGACAAATTAAAATTAATCTTTAAAAGCATTTAAATATTTTCTTACATTGCCCTGTGTCTTTTGAATGTTTTTGAGTTAATTTTTTTTTTACTTAACAATTTAAAAACATTTTAAAGCAAAAGTTATTAGTCATTCTATTTATAAATTTTGTATCCTGGTTCATTTGTAGAAATTCATTTCCTATTCAAGATTATCTATAAATTCATATTTAAATTTCTTTTCATGCCTTTGTTTCACTGTTTACATACACATACTACCTCCAACTGTGATTCAATTTGGGTGTATATAATGATATAGAAAAGTAGTTTAATTTTTTCACCTTTGATATTCAGTCATAACAATACAAATTACTGAAGATTTTTCCCATTGATTGGAAATTGTTCATATTCTACAGTTTCAATACATTGTTCTATGTATTTTTAACTCTATAATGTTTCATTAATTTGCCTTTGTAGTTTTAGATCTTTGTAAAAATAATTTAGCTTTTAAATATATCAAAAAATATAATTGTTCATATTATTCTTCTTTCATGAAATTTTTCTAGGTAATCTCATATTCTAAATGAACTTACTTTTTTAAAAGATTTTTTAAATTTCTTTTACACACAGTAAAATATTTTTCAGCCACAAAAATAATAAAATCTTGCCATTTGTGACATGACTGGGCCTCAAGGACATTATGCTTAAAGAAATCAGACAGAGAAGGACAAATACCATATGATCTCCCTCATATGTGGAATCTAAAAAAAATTATTAGGAAATGAGCATGCTCATAGATATAGAGAATAGTTTGGTTGTTTCCAGGGGCAGAGAGAAGGGAAGTGAGAGAAATAGGTGGAAAAGTTCCAAAAAAAAATCACTTTTTAAAATTAAAAAATACAATAATGTATGCAATGTTTAAAAAAGAGAGAAAGCTAAGAACTTATCTTTAATTAGCAAGGAGCTGTTATGACATTTGTTTAGATAAATAGGATGACAAACAAGGTACAATTCATCAGCAATAAGGCATTGGAGTGACCTGGAGCAGATACAAAGGACAGGTATATGAGTTTAAAAGCAACAAAAACTTTTAATAAAAACTAAAAATAATGGCTCTTAAGTGTTGGCTCTGCCTTAGAGTTATGACTTATAATTTGGATAATTTTCAATTTAAATTCACAGTCTATGCCACTAAGATTATAAAGATAAGCATGATTCTCTACCATCTCATTTGTTACCAGTGTTGTTTTAAAACTGGTCAAGTCTGTTTTAGTGATTTGTCACGTATCTAGTGACGGATTGTACTATCCTTAAAAATTAAATAAAAAACTTCTTTTCATTTAAAAAATTGCATTAGAAGGCAAGCTATATGGTGAGAGGATATATTTCAATGCATACAGCTGCCAATAGATATGAATTTAGAATATACAAATTATTCCTTCAAGTCAATAGTAAAAAGATAAAGAACTTATTTAAAAACTGGGCAAAGACCTCATAAAGGAAGAATATTCAAATGGTAAGTAAACATATGAAAAGTAGTCATCAGAAACTACAAATTATAAACCAAAATTTTAAAAATGTCATATATATATATGTAGTCATTTTATATATGACTAGGTGGTCTTTTGAATAATTAGAAAAAGAGATTATTCAACACATGGGGTGGAAAATATCTGAAAAACATAATTATACTACTCTTTTTTCATCATACAGAAAAATAAACTCCAGACTGCAAAAAACTCATAGATGGAGAACAGAAGACAGCCAGTGTTGTGGGGGAAGGGCGGGGTGGAGGAATCCGGCAAAGAAAAGGGCTCAAGGACACGGACAGCGGCGTGGTGACTGTTGGGGGGAGGGGATATAAGGGGACTAAATGGTAATGGAACAAATATAATAAAGATTATATATGAAAAAACAGAATATGCAGAAGAATATACTTCATGTTTTTATCATGGGGAAAATTTTTCTATATTAAGCAAAAAATGATAAAAGAACAGAGTTTGATATATTTTTTAAAATATTTCATTTATTTACTTTTAGAGAGGGGAAGGCAGGGAGAAAGGTGGAGAAACATCAGTGTGTGGTTGCCTTTCACGTGCCCCCCACTGGGGACCTGGCCCACAACTCAGGTGTGTGCCCTGACTGGGAATCAAAGTGGTGGCCCTGTGGCATGCCAGCACTCAATCCACTGAGCCACACCAGCCAGGACAAAAGTTGGATAAATTTAACTAAGTAAAAGTATAAAGCTTTTCTATACAATACAAAACAAAATATAAAGACAAGTGACAGAGTGGGAAGAAATATATTATATAACAGACAAAGGAAGATTTTATTCATAATATACAAAACCTATTTATAATCAATAAAAAACACAATCTGATACAGAAACAGGCAAATACTAGGAATAATAAATTAACAGAAAATAAAATGCAAATGGCATTTAAAAATAGGAAAAGAAACCTGGCTGGCGTAGCTCAGTGGATTGAGTGTGGGATGCAAACCAAAGCATTGCAGCTTCGATTGACAGTCAGGGCACATGCCTGGGTTGCAGGCCACGGCCCCCAGCAACTGCACATTGATGTTTCTCTCTCTCTCTCCCTCCCTTCCCTCTCTAAAAATAAATAAATAAAATCTTTTAAAATAGGAAAAGTTCAACCTCATTAATAGTTCAGAAATGCAAATTCAAACATCAATGAAGTATAACTTGTTACCAATCATCCTGATAAAATTTAAAAGATAAACGATAGCCTATATTGGTGACGATGCAGGAAAACAGGTACTCTCATAGACTCTTGGTAGGAATATAATTGAAACATTGCCAATTTCAGTGTATCAATTTCAAGTGGCAGGATCAATGAATATTTTTTAATTTGTCTCTACCTTGACCTCAAATTTTATTTTCTGGAATCTACCCCACAGAAACATTGGCACAGGAACATAAAAGCTTATTATTTGTAATGGGAACAAATGAGAACAAACTTAAACACTTATTAATAAATCATAATATTGCCTTAACATGGAATACTTTCCCTCCATTAAAAAGAATGATACAGCTATATAATTGAGACATGAGAGGGAGACATAAAGTCATCTTCAAGACATATTGTTGAAATCAAAGAGCAAGTTGTAGAAGAATAGTTCACTATGATGTCTTTTTTAACAGTTTAAAAAATAAAAACAAATGTGAAATTAAATGTGTGTGTGTCTATTAAGAAGGTTGAAATAAATATGCACTAAACTATTACCAGCGGTTAGTTTTGAGGAGTGGAGCTAGGGGTATCTGAGGAAGTTAGAAAGAACTTGATTTTAAGTTCCTTATTATTTGACTTGTTGATATCTATTGGGTATTTCATATATTACATCTGTAATTTAAAAATACAAAGGACATGTTTACAGTTAGAAGTTTGTGATTCATCAAATATGAAACCCTAAAAAGAAGAGAATGCCAATATGCCAAGCCTGGTTGGCCACAGTATTTGTAACACCGACAGTCTTGGGACAGATGGGCTGTATAGGCACCATGTGCGAGGCAGTCTTCATCACGCACACCTTACACAGCTATGGCTCTGGGGGCAGCAAGAAGTGGAAAGGGGTAAGAGGTTGAGAATTTGGAAGTAGGGGACAGAAGGTCTTCAAGAGTATTCAACTCCAAGCAACAAATGAAAGAAAAAGGAGATCAGAGCCAAAAGAATCCACTCACAACTAAAAACAAAACAAAACAAAACCAAAAAAAAAAAACAAAAACCCCAGAAGCTTTTGACAGAAGGAAGAAGGGCTCCAAATACAAAATCGGCCAAGTATAGGAATTTGGGCCCCTGACTATAGAGACACCAGTATTTGGAGCAGTTACAACTGACATCAGGTACTGAGGTAACAGACTTTTGTCGCCAGGCCCCCTCTCTTCTGCAGTTCTCTATAGAACTCTTCCACTGTAAGCATCTCCTCCTTTCGCTACTCATGCCTTCTACAGAACATTGTGGTGCAAAACAGCAAGAACCAGAGAGCAAGTAGTAGCCATTTCTAGATGATCACTGTCTCTATCACAGCCCCTGTCCTCAGTGTCGTGTTCCTACAGACTGACAGAAAGACCCAACAGGCCAAGGCTCAAACTAAAACAGGCAAGCCGTGATTGGAAGCTGTAAATTATCTTCACTTTCATGAGAATTGCCAGATAGATGCCTGAAGAACATCTCCAAGGAGTCTTCCTAGATGCTCACTATGATAAACAATCAAAAATAAACTGAGCTACAGAAGGAAAAGACTTGGTCTAATCTTCATGCAATTTCTGACATTTATTTCGGGAAGTAATTAGAAATATAAAAAGAATGAAATTTAATTTTAAATGCATAAAATTAAGAATATGAAGTGTATATAAACACACATACACACTGTTATCTGACCAGCAGCAATGATGGTTGATTGCTCTCCGGTTGAGACAACTAAATGAAAAATCCACCCTCCTGTGACAGTCTCTGAAAAGCAGCAGTAGCTTCATATCATCCTCCATGTGGTGCCCTCGGGAGCAGGGACATTTTAACTCCTGGATTTGATCTTGAGCCATGTGTAAATATTTTTGTACTACCCATGAATCTTGAGACACTTTTTAATGATCACAATTAATTGTAATAACTGTGACCACCGTCAGTATCACCTTGCGGGCATGGCACTGAATCAGCAAATGACAAATCCAGCCATCACTGAGGGCTATTCTTTGAACTCCAGTTAAGGGGAAGTACCGGGTAAGTGGCATATTGGAGACAAGTTAATTAAAACCATAAAGGTATTTATAGACAAAGAAGTAGCATTTAATACCAAACTTTTTACCTAGTACTATGCAGATTAGTTATTCTTACTTCATATAATCTTATCTCTTTTCCTTTGTATTTTGCAGTTGTTCACTTTTAACTATCATGGCCATATGTTTCTACAATTTAAATTGCATTTAGAGCCAAAGCAAAGGAAACTGTGTCAGAAATAGACCCCACATGTAGCAGGTGAGAGTTTGGCCACTGAAGTTTAACTGCCTGCTTTTGATCTTAGCTCCACTGTTGCTAGTGCAGAAATTTAGACAAGTTACTAAACTCTAATTAATATCTAGGACTTGGGGTTGATGCTGGGTTGAGTGAGCTAACGTGTAGAGAGAACTGAGTAGAATGCCTGGCATCAGACTGTTAGCCCATGGGAACAGTTCTGCCTTGCTCAGTACTACCTTTCCTGTACCTAGTGTATCTGACAAAGAGTATGTGCTCAGAATGTTCATAACAAGTTGAAACATTTCCATAGAAACCTAGTATGAGAAGGTCTGCAGATACTACATGTGGACTACAGTTCATTTGCATCAGCTATCTAAACCAAATTTTAGATCTCAAAAACTGGGCTTTTCGAAACCATCATGTAAATAAATAAGATTTTTCCATCCCTGGAGACCCATATTCCAGTTTAGCTAGCTCAGGCTAAAGGACTCTGTCTTCCCCATTCTTAAGACCTCATAGGGGGAAGAACTTGGTGGCATAGCCCCTTTTCCTAACTTGGTCAAATATCACAAATCAACATTCCAGTTGAGAATTTTCCATTCATTTCATCCAAGTGCCCATCATCTTTTGTTCTCAAATAGATATCAGGTAATCATATCAAAGTTATGAATTTCAGTATGTCACATAATTGAATTTTAGCCTCATATACCTGGCTTGGGCAACTATGAGATAGTCAGAATTATTCTGCATCTCGGTGACCTTTCACAATTAGATAGAAAGAGGAATCACTGATCTGAGGACAGTGCGATGTGCCCTCCTCTGAAAAGCCAGGGCAGGCCTCCTTCAGAAGCATGAGGGCACATTGGAGAAAGGAGGCTCAGTGGATGTGAGCTCTGGATAAGGACAGATGAAAAGTCCTTTGTGTAGATGACACTATGGTGTTACAATGGGATGGCTATTAATGCAATTTTGGAGTTTTAAATTAGTTCTTTTAAGAATTACTGCTAATAAACCTGTTAGTACTGTTGTATTAACAGTACATTCATCCATTTCAGCTTTTTTCTTTACAACCAGAAGAATGCATAGTACCCTTCTTACAAGTCATAAAGCTGGAACCTCAAATGCCAGCTGGAGTCAGAACGATTACCCAAGATGCTGCATGCAGCCTTGCCTTCACTTACTGATGTTCACATGACCTAGATCCTGAACTTGACCCTGTAGCCGCAGCTTTGATCATCACTTCTGCCACCCCACCCAGTTCCAGTGGGCTTTCCCTTGTGCCCTGTTATGCCCTTCTCTATTAACTCAACCTTATGCTGCAGCTGGCTCCTCCCTTCCCCTGGGCCATGCTCTAGGGTGGAGACCCAAACCCATAGAATAAAACACCCTCTCAATCAAGCAGACCAAGTTTCCATCCAATACAAAAAGAAGAAAATTTAGCCCATAGCATCAAAGAGAATTTTTCAAATTTGAGCACTAAATGGGCCTTTTAAATGAAAATATTTATTTTCTTAAATTATGACAAATTATTTCAAAGTAGAGTGTGACTTTAAAAAGTACAGACATGAAATTAGGTATATGCTTCTTTTGTACCTCTTTGTAACTATTCTTAAACATCTATAAAGCTAAACTAAATAGAAACCACAAAAAATACAATTCAGATTAACAGAATTAATATACTGTGACAATGCTGTTTGGCTGAAATAAATTTTTGCTTTTTATGTCAATATAACACTGACTGTTTCAAGGCATGTGCTCATGAATCCAAGATGATTCAATTCTGCCATTCCCTCTTTCAGATTAAGTTACTATGAGACCTTGTGCATAGAGCATTGTATGACATTTGGCCTTCATTTTATACAAATATATCATTTACTTGTAAGTCTGCTTATGTTCCTCTTATATTGACTCATAACAATTAAAGTTGTTTTGGAATAGTAGGGTAGATTAAAGGCATCATCCTGATAATTTCATAGATGATCATTGAACTAAACGCAAAAAAACAAATAATAAGCTCCTGCTACAGGTTGAATGTTTGCATCTCCCCAAAATTCACACATTGAAACCTAACCTCCAAGGCGATGGTATTAGGAGTTGAAGTCTTTGGGGGCAGGTAATTAGTGCTCTTACAAACAAGGGCTCACAGAGAGCTCCCTTGCTCCTTGGGAGGATACAGAGGGAAGTTGGCTATCAGTGAGGAAACAGGCCCTCATGAAACAGTCTGCTAGTACCTTGATCTTAGTCTTCTTAGCCTCCAGAACTGCAAGAAATAGGTTTCTGTTGTTTATAAGACACTCAGTTTATGGCATTCTGCTATAACCCCCAAATGAATGAAGACAGCTCCCATCATCGATTTGCATGCCACTGAGAATAAGTCCAATGAATGGGTCCACAGGGTCCCCTATGAGGCCCTACAAACTGCCTCCAGAGATTGAGTTTTATGTAGAAGTCATACATACTCATAGATTTTAATACTTATAGGAATCAAAAATATTAACACGAGTGGAATTAGCTCAGAAGTAGTCCTAAGGGGTATGTAATCCATGACAAACTGGAGAAATTATAACATACCTTAAGGAAGAAATTTCATTCACCACCAGAATATGATGGCATTATAAGAACTATGCCAGATTCTGAATTTGCAAGGATTTTCAATTTTTCAAGGAAGAAGAAATAGAGATCATGATTTTTATATGAAAATCCCTAACTTTTAAATCTTGCAAAGTAATTCAAAAATTTTAAAAACTCTGGGACAAACAATTTTATTTATAGGTCTGATGTGCCCTGAGAACAATGGTTCCTAATATCTGATTAGTGCTGACTGGGAGCTATCCAGAACAGTTCTGCATGTCCAGAGATAAAGGTGACCCCATGGGGGTCATAAAGGAAAGGCTTAGAAGCAGCTACTTTGGAGATATGTAACAGATGTTAGCCAGCAAGAGAGACCACTATGTCCTATGACACTAAGCTGGAGAGAATTTGAGTTAGGAAGAGTCTCCAGGAGCTGCTGGTTCAGAGTAAACCTCCTGGGCAGAGAACAGCTGGCCAGTGCTGCCAAGAAAGACAATCTACAATTGCATGTAGCAGATAAGAAAGTTAAGGGAGGGAATCACATTTTAAATATTGAGGATCTGCCAACCAACCATCTCAGACCTATCTCTAGTATCTCAGAATGAGTCACCACTGAGAGCTGAAAGCTGTAAACTTGCCATTTTTCCAATTTACAGCTCACTGTAGAGATGAATGGATTTCCTTTCAAGGAAGCAAGTAGAATAAATAAGATTCTCTGGAATAATGGAGCAGGCTTAAATCATATAGACTTTCATTGTGGTGGATGTGGCCCAAGAGAACATGGGTATGTGTGAAATAAGCATATTCACTTTATTAGAATTTCTACCCAGGTAATGATAGAAATGAAACAGCCTCACCTGAGCAATGACATTCAATACTTTCTAAGCAACCTCCAAGGTTTTTGAAACAATCAGAGAATCTGTGGCTTTCTGGATTTAAGGTTTAGGTTTTATGCTTTTGCAACACATATTCTGTTCTATGAATGATGTATCACTTTCTATGTTTTTACCACAGATTATTTTACTAAAATCTATTAACTCTTGAACACATCAAAGTATGCATTTGTATTGCATTGAAATTGATTTTTTTAAAGTGCTGAAGTTGGAATAAAAGGTTAATATTATCCTGACATCTTCCCTGAACATTGAGAACTGTCAGTGAATGTCTTAGCATTTCTTTTCTTCAACAGTTGGAAACTGCTTGTCTCCACTCAGCACCACAGAAAATAATGGGGTGTATAGGAACAGAGGAAGAGATTCTCACCGAGAGTCAAGTACTCAAAGATCACAAGTACAGTTGCTAAAATCAATCTAATGTAACCCTAAATCAAACATTCCCTTGCTGTGGGACCTCTGCAAAAGGGAGATATAAAATGTCCTTTCTTCCTCATCTACAAAAGTATTTCTTATTTTGAGGACCAGGACAAAAATAGCCAGACAGCTCTGTGATTTTATCAATAAGAGAAAGACTCAGGTAAGGAAGAATAATAGAGGTGACAGCTGACAATTTTTGCTTTTGTCATTTATTTTTCACAGGATAATTTAAGAAAACCCTATCTGGGTAATGGAAGGACTATCTACCTGATTGTTAATGTATATGGTTAGGCTAGAATATTAACAATCCACGCTGACGTTTATTAAATGAAGTTTCTATAAATCCTCTTATTAAGGTATTATATTTTCCTTTCAAGCATAAGATGCAAATGCAGTGCTGAATCTTAAAAGAACCTGACTTTGATCATGACCCATTCCTTACAAACAGCACTATCACATAACTTTGCCACCTGCAAACTCTTCCTTGAAAAAGACAGATGGGGGAAACTGAGGAAGATGTGAACTCTCTATCTTCTCATAGAATAATTTGCCTCTGTTTTTTTTAACTGAGTTCAAATTTCAAAATTCTCATTTAAAAACTTCAGACAATTGGTTTGGGGTGGGAAAAGAAACCTAATGCGTCTGCTGGCACAGTCCCAGCTTCTGTGTCATCACCCTACATTCCTGCGAGGACCTCCATTACCTGGAGGTGACAAAGCTAAAATGCAGTTTAAACCAAAGTGATTGAAGAAGAAGGAAAATTGCCCAACATGCAAAATAATGGAGAAACTTTAATCAATATCTCCAGTCAACCACTGGTTAGGACAATCAAGAAAAGCACCATAGGTTTCCATGTCCATGTCTAAAAGAACTTTGGATTAGACTAAATGGAATCAGGCAAGAAGATTTAAAAAGCTGGGGCTTTCCTCAGAAAATTTAATAATATCTATCATTTATCTTGTGAATTTTATGGTAACATATATGTGGGAAAACCCTCCAAATACAATTCCTGAAGATTGAGAGCCTATGTTCTTCCTTTCTAAATCTAGCATTAAAAGGGGGAACTTAAGGGAAGAGTAAAGAGCCTATGGGAGTGCCAGTAAACCTGCTAGGGAGAAGGATACTAATTCTTAATGTTCAAAATTATCTCTATATGTGTACATATATATTTAAATCATGAGGTACAATTATTTTAAGAGAAGGTGATTGCTTTACTCCAGTCTTGAGTACCTCACTGCCCTCTATCAGCCATTGTAAGCAACATAAAAGAAATCAGTCATAACATCACGATGAATTATTTGGGGCTCCTCCATATCACAGCTAATAAGATTGTGGCTTCATGGCATTACTAAGTCAGCATCAGTCAGAGGCTGATTTAACAGAGCAAGGTACAACATTGTCGCAAGAGGAGCTGCTCAAGACTGGTGTACAATGCAGGAAAATATTCACCACTATATCCTATATTTCTGAGTATGTCCAGTTGATCTAATCCAAAAAGAATAGACACAAGGATTCTTATCTGTTTACAGGAAAATTTTTAAAAAATTAAGTAAGAGCAACTCTTCCCTAAATTCCATCGAAGTTCTTGACTCTCCCATTACTATCCCCAAAATATACTAATCTGTAGCACATAGAAATAAATCAGCAGGCCCCAAAATTTATTGCTGAAGCCAATCTTCCCCATCCCCACTTCCTACCTAGCATGCATTCAGAGGCTTCTAGAGAGGAACTACAAATGGATTCATTTGACCAACTGATTAATGCCCCTATCAAATTACTTAGAGTAGAGAGTCCAAAGATTTCTTTTTTTTTTTAAAGATTTTATTTATTTATTTTTAGGGAGGGAAGGGAGGGAGATAGATAGATAGAGAGAGAGAGGGCGGGGAGAGAAACATCAATGTGTGGTTGCTGGGGGTTATGGCCTGCAATCCAGGAATGTACCCTGGCTGGGAATCGAACCTTGGACACTTTGGTTCCCAGCCTGTGCTCAATCCACTGAGCTATGCCAGCTAGGGAAGATTTCTAATATTGTCAGACAACTGGAGCAGAGTGATTTTACTGGGCCTCTCAGCTCCAAAAGTGCTGAGTGAATATATTGTAGTGAAACTCCATTAAAGGGCAGAGTATAGCCAGTGTCCTCTGCTCTCTTACCTTGTAAGACTGACTGGCTTCACCCTCTGTAATGCTGTTAAAATGCTAGTGCATTGTGCCAGCAAACTGTTAAATGGAGGATTTAAAGATTTTCCAAAGAATGTAATTACCAAGTGCTTTCTGGGCAGATAGAACTTGGGAGGCACTATTTCCTGACCGACATTTTTTACCAAATGCATGCTTTTCAGACTACTATCAAGTCATCAGAAGAAAGAAAATTGTATATATCACTCTAGAAACACTATTTATACTTGTAATAGAAGGAACAACTGAAAAATAAGTAATAAAATTAAGTGTACCCTATATGGACCCATTCAACCAATGATCATTTTCAGGAACTATAATTGGTTTCACCTGAAAAAGTGGCAGATGCTTGCCCCAGATAAATGGTCTGTAATTTACTTTCACTTTATAAATGCTGCTGATTAAATACTATATAAAGAATTTACCCAGAAGGCTAGTACATATGAACTCAATAATAAGATCTTTTGGCATGATAAAAAAACAACCTGGCAGCCCTGGCTACTGTAGCTCAGTGGATTGAGTGTGTGCCTGCAAATTAGAGGGTTGCTGGTTCGATCCCAGTCTAGGGTACATGCTTAGGTTGCAGGCCAGCTCCCCATTTTTAGGGCATGTGAGAACCAACCACACATTGATGTTTCTGTCCCTCTCTTTCTCCTTCCCTTCTCCTCTCTCTAAAAATAAATAGAATCATGTTTAAAAAGTACCAAAAAAAAGAAAGAAAGAAAAACCCAGCCTAGCTAAGGTACAGTGGATAAGGAAGCTAGAAATGAGTGACCAGTCAAACGTCACAAGTCTCAATATTAGAACCAGTTTGCTTATTTACTTGAAAGATTACAGTCTTGAAGGAAAAAGGTGAGAAGTGATGACATTTCTGATATAAAACTGGAGAACTGTCCATTTCAAGCTCTCAGTCATGGAGAGTTAGACGAAGAAGGATGGAAGCTCTGCTTTATAGTGTATGCACCACCCATAATTGAAACTGGATCTGGTGCAAACAGCATGAGCAGAAATGTAGCCTTGTAGAGTAAATTTGCCCAGAGAAAATGGTGGGTAGAATGAAAAAAAAATCAAAATATCAGTTCTCACTCTATCTCAGACTCCAGCTTCCTGTTGAGTGAAAACAAAGCTGGTCAGAGTAGTTTTCTGCCTCAAACATCTGAATTTGGATACAAGGTAATCAACTAAATATCAGTGCTACATCTTTAGCCATTTCTTGTTCAGAAAGTCCTAGAATTGTTCAAAAAATTTGATTTTTCTACCTAAACACAAAGAACTTAGAGATGAAAAAAAAAAGTGCAAGTCCAGACTGGAATTGAAAGCTAATCTAGATTTGTGCAATCGTAATGCTGTTTTGTCCATATCCTGGTATTTTCTCTGATCATGGAGGTAGCCAAACTAATTAAATACAGGCATTTTCAATATTTAAAAACAAACAAAATAATCTATTTGACACAGAAGAGTAATAGAATTTCAAAATTTAGAAAGATCTAAGATATTTCTGTGTTTGATCGCCTCATTTTACAAATCATAGAACCACATCCCTACAGTGTCACTCACTCAGCGCCCAGCAGGATTTTAATAACCAGAGCACAGAATTCAGATTTTATTACTCTTATCCTAGACATCCATCTACCACACACATGCTTAATTTGTGTCCTTTTTTTTTCCTTTACTTCCTTCAACAACTCTGGGTATTGTATCTTAAAGCTCAGCATTCTATGTTACGTTACTGTTTTAAAGCAGGAGGATACAGATTTATTTGCTGTATTTAAGTGGGATTTGAGAACTTTGGACAAACATTCATAAAATACCTATGGAATTAAACCATGCTATCTCTCACCAACATACATATAATTCTTTGCCAATTTCTGGCATTATCCTAGACCAGTGATTTTCAACCAGTGTGCTGTAAGAATTTTTAAAATACACAATACCTGACTATTTAGTCAGGGCCACTGACCTCTTTTCTCTTAGACTGTCAAGTTAAAAAATGACCACAGTTAACACAATGCTAGCTATCCAGTGCAAATAAATCAAAATTATACCTATTTTTGTCATATTGGTAAAAAATACATTTTTGATGTGCTGCAGAATTTTAGTAATTTGTTTATGTGTGCCACGAGATGAAAAATGTTGGAAATCGCTGCACAGGCAATTGTAGGAACCATGTGGTCTGTTCATCCAAGCCCTTATAGTTCCTTTACCTCATCAACTCTAATGGTTTTCATCTCTGCTGCAAGCACCATAGGTAAATCCCTGAAAAATTCTCTCACAAGTCATCTCAACCTCCTTATCTCCTCTCCTTCCACTGCATTGGCCCTATGAATCAATCCTATGATTCATCTGCAGTGTACCCATATTCATCCACCCGGCTGCCCTAGAAAATACCATAGCATCGCTTGAGTCAGTGCCAAGACAGATTTGAGAATTATAATTTTAGTGGCCCACTCAAATCTCTTTTCTCCTGTTTGGTAAATTTCATTTTGATTTCTTGGTATCTTTTTTCAAAAACTACACCACATTATTCAGGTATCTTAACCCCACATTTCTGTATTCTTCCTCATCAAATGATGATCTCCTACTTCACAAAGAAAGCAGAGATGAATCAGGATAATAAGCTTGAATTGTCCCAGTGCCCTCCCCCTAGAAAAAAAGCTGACCTCTGTTTGTCCTTACTGCCCTCCAGTTTCAGAGGATGAAGTGGTCCTGTCCCTGCACAAAATCAGCTTCTATTCCAGGATTCTTTACTGCTCTGCCTTGCTCTCTGTTTGCTGACACCTCCTTAAACAATTAATTACCCCGTCCCTTTCTGTGTCCTCAGCATCTTCCTGTCAGCTATTATCCTTTTCTTCAATTTTTAAAACTGTCCACATTCTCTTGTACGTCTTAAAAAGCAAAGCTAACCTTTGACCCTGTGTATCACTTAAGCAACTTTTTTCTCTTTTTCCAGTAACAGAAGACTTCTTAAACTTGTCTTCACTTAATGCTTTCATTTCTTTAATGCCTATTCTCCTCACTAGACTCAGGTTCTACCTCCTCACAATTGAAGGCTGCCTGGCAAAGTTCATAAATCACTTCCTCGTTGCCCTCATCACTTCCATGAATCTGCCCTTCCTGAGGTTACCAAAGACATAATATCCAAATCCAGCTGACATTTTTCAATTCTAATCTTATTAGCCATTCCCCTACCTCGCCCTGAATTTTTATTATTGGCAGCCACCTTATCCTCAAAATTCCCTCTTCTCTTGACTTCCATAACCTCCATCCACTCCTGCCTTTCCTTCAATCTCTCTGACCATTTATTCAGTCTTCTTCACAGACCCTTCTAAATCTGCCCCTTCCTTAAACGTTACTTCTCCCCAGGGGCCTGTTCTCTCTCCACCCATTTCCTCATTGCACTCTCTCTCTCTCCAAAGGTATCTTTTCCATTCTTGTGACTTTACTGTGCCTTACATTCTTACAACTCCTGCTCCTGACTTAGAGTTGACACCTGTGTCTTTTTCTATTTCCCTAAGGTAAAAGCTTAGGTTATTGATTTTAGATTTTTCTTTTACCACATCTATTTAACACCATAAATTTCCCCCTGAATCTGCTTTCATGACATCCCATAAATACTGATAAGTTGTATAATCACTTACATTTAATGGAAAATATTTTGAAAGTTCTTTTGAAACATCTTCTTTAACCCATGTGTTCTTAGAAGTATTTTATTTAATTTTCAGAGATTTGCGGGGGGGGGGTGTTCAGCTTGCTTTATGTTATCGATTTCTAGTTTAATTCTATATGATCTGAGCCCTGACTGGTGTGGCTCAGTGGATTGAGTGCCAGCCTGCAAATCACAGGGTAGCTAGTTCGATTCCCAGTCAGGTCACATGCCTGGGTTATTGGCCAGGTCTCCATTGGGGGGTACATGAGAGGCAACCACACACTAATGTTTCTCTCCCTCTCTTTCTCCTTCCCTTCCCTTCTCTAAAACATAAATAAATACAATCTTTAAAATAAAAAATAAATTTAAAAAACAAAAAAATATATACTCTTTAAAACAAAAAAAAAGAATTCCTCTTCAAAAATATTATATATGGTCTGAGAACATATTTTGTATGATACTTATTCTTTTAAGTTATCACAGTATATGTGGTGTATTTTATGGCTCAAATGTGTTATATCTTGGTGAATGTACCATGTATGATGGAGAATTTGTGTTCTTTTATTGTTAGGTGGAATATTAATGCTAATTAGGTCAAGTTGATTGATACTGAAGTTCAAGTAATTTATATACTTATTATCTGTCAGCTTGATCTATCAATTAGTAACTGAGAGATATTTAAATTTCTAATTATAACAGTGGATTTGTCTTTTTCTCCTTTCAATGCTAGCAGTATTTGCCTCCTATATTTTGATGTTCTTTTGTTAAATGCATAGATATCAAGGATTGTTTTATCTTCTTGGAGAATTTACCCATTTCTCTTTATGTCACGACTCTCTTTATTCAGATACTCTTTCTTACTCTAAAATCTTATTTGTCTAACACTAATATAGCTACAACAACTTTCCTTTGATTTTTGTTGTCATGGTGTATTTTTATTCATCCCTTTACTTTTAACCTGAGTGTTCATATTTATTTTTTCTTTTTTTATTCTATTTTTCCATTACCATTTAGTCCCCTTATACCCCCCTCCCCCTAGTAATCACCAAACTGTTGTCCACGCCCATGAGTCCTTTTTCCACTTTATATATAAAGTGAAATTTTTGTAGACAACATAGAGTTGGGTCTTGTTTTTTTAACCATGTTGATAGTGTATTTTTAAAAATATTTTATTTACTTTTAGAGAGAAAGGAAGGGAAGAAGAAAGACAGGGAGGGAAACATCTATGTGTGAGAGAAGCATCAATCAGTTGCATCTTGCACGCCCCCAACTGGGGACCTGGCCCACAACCCAGGCATGTGCCCTGAGTGGGAATTGAACCTGCGATTTTTTGGACTGCAGGATAATGCCTAATGCACTAAGCCACACCAGTCAGGACTGACCATGTCTCTTGATTGGTATATTTGTACCATTCACATTTAAAGTGATTATTGATATAGTTGGATTAATATCTACCATGTTTGTTACTGTTTTACATTTTTTCTTTGTTTCTTTTCCCCTTTTTCTGCTTTCTTTGTTGCAAATTGCAGTTTATATGTTTCTCCTTTATCTTCTCTCTTAGCCTATCAAGTATACTTTTAAAAAATGCTTTAGTCATTGACCTAGAGTTTGCAATATACATAAACTAGTCTGTGCACACTTTCAAATAACATTATACTGCTTTACATGTAGTATAAGTACCTTATAACAAAATATTCCCAGTTCTTCACTTTGATCTCTTATGACATTTCTGACATTAATTTCACTTATCCATATATCGCAATCACTGACAAATTATTATTGTAGTTGCTTTAAACAGTTATCTTTTATCTTAAGTATGAGTAAAATAAAAGATTTTATTTTACCTTCAACCATTACTTCTCTGATGCTGTACACTTCTTTGTTAGAATCATATTTCTGACCTATCTTATATTTCTTATGCCTGGAGAATTTCCTTTAACCTTTCTTACAGAAAATGTCTATTGATAAATTCCCTCAGTTTTTTCTTTGTCTGAGAATGTCTTTATTTCCCCTTTACTTCTAAAAAATAATTTCACTGAATGTTAAAACCTAGGTTGGTAGTTGTTCTTTTTTGACACTTTAAATATTTCATTCCTTTTTCTTACTTGTATGGTTTTGACTAAAAATTGGCTTTCATTGTCATTCTTGTTCCTTTATAGGCAAGATATATTTTCACCTCTGGCCTCTTTCAAGATTTTCCTCTTGTCTTTGATTTTCTGCAGTTCGAAGGTGATATACTTAGGTATGTTTGACTTGGTTTGGTATTTATCCTGCTTGGTGCTCTCTGAGCTTCTTGGATCTGTGGTTTAATTTTGGGAATTTCTCAGCTATTATTTCCTCCAATATTTCTTCTCCTCTATTATCCCTCTCTTCTATTTCCAATTGTACATATGTGATCTACCAGTATTGTCCCTAAATTCTTAAATGTTCTGTTTTGTTTTGTTTTTATTCTATTTTCCTTTTGCAATTAAGTTTGGGAAAGTTCCATTGCTCTACCTTCAAGCTCATTGGTTGTTTCCCCAGCCATGTCTAGTCCCCTCATGTGTACATAGAAGGCATTCTTTATTTTTTGTTATAGTATTTTTTATTTCTACCATTCTTTTTAATTATTTACTTGCATTATTCATCTGTTCTTATATGTTGTCTACTTTTTTTTAAATTACAATCCTTAGCACATTTATTATAATGTAAATAACCAGTCTGATCATTTTAATACCTGAGTCTGGCTGTGAGGATTTGCTTTGCCTTCCATGCCATGTTTTTCTTCTTGCCTTTGGCATGACTTCTAATTTTCTGTTGAAAGCTACTCATATTATACTGGGATATAGGAACTGAAATAAATAGGCCTTTACTGTGAGAATTTAAATGAATCTGGTTAGGAGTTATATTGGGTTTAATGTTTGCCAGAAGCTTCAGATTTCTCTTGTGTCCTCTTTTGGGTCTGCTCTTGACTTTGGGCTTTCCTAAGTACTCCTCAGAGAAAGTCTGCATCTTGCAGCTCTTTCAGCTATAATCCATTGTTTATACCATAGCCTGTTAGGATGCTGGTAAAGTGTGGGGGAGGTGAGCATTCTATAACCTTCTAATTAAATCTAAGTGTTTCGGTGGCTCTGTATCTCTGGGCTATGATTTACATGCATTCCTCCAGTGCCAGCCCCTTATGCCCTTCTGTCACTGCAGCATTACCAATCTATTCTCTGAAGCCTTAAGCTGTGCTGATTATGTTCTTCCATTAGGTGAGGCAGAAATGCTGGAGGGGCCTGGAACTGAAGAAACTCCCTTCCTCCAGCTGGGATAACAGTCTGGCAGTCTTTTGCCTAGAGAACAGATTTTTGTTATGAGAGTACTCTGGAGGTATTTCACAATGATTATTCATTAGCAACCTTTACCAGAGCCGTGAGGGGATATTTCGCAGATCTTCACCCCTAAACACTCTTTGTGTCCTAAGAGTTTAAACTACCTCCCAAAGCAGTTGAAAGCATTATATAAGAAAATGTACTAAAATCACTGAGGTTATTCCTGGTATATAATACTTAGTAAGTACTTGGTGTTACTGTTATAGTAATAACAGATCTAGGTTCTACATTATGTTTGATGACTACAAAAATAATTAAATTGCTCTCAGAGGGCCAACTGCCAAGAAGGAAATACAGAGATAGATAATTAATACATATTATGATAATTTTATAATATGTAGTAGCTGAATCTAACTGGGGAGAGTAAGAAAAGGCATATTGGGAATATATTAAATGCTATTTTCTAATAAAGTTGTAAATGAGCCACCCAATATTTATTCAGTGTCTATTCCTTGGCTACTACTTGGTAAAGGCTTTATTAATACTTAACCTGGTCCTAACTTGATATTCTGATCTTCAAAAGCAGAAAGAGCAAGTAATATTATTTTCATTTTAGGAAAACTGAGCTTCAAGGAAGACAAGTGACTTTCCCAAGTTTCACAAGCTAGTTTTGAAATAAAGGCCAGAATTCAGGATATGTGAATTTTATAGCAGCCTCTATCAGTTTTACTAGACAAAATGTTTTTATTCCTATATAAATGAATTGAGACATTCTGTGTTTTTTTTCTCTCAGATTTAGCATTCATTCAGCTTAAAGCACTTTCAATCACAAGAGGGTGATTATTTCCTATATCAATAATAGTTTTCAAACAGAATTGTAATCTAGGGCTTTCTAAATCAGCTAAAAAGTTTCATTTGAAAAATGATTATGTTGCAATAACTAGTTGTTCTAGTATATTTTCCCCTTCTAAACTGAATCACAACTAAAGTAGAGACTAGGTTGTACACTGTGAAATGAGTGGGTAACTGGGTCTTACAGGATTTAAAATACCTACACAACCTAAAGTGAGTATAAAATTGGAAAATTAGTAGTCACTTCAATTAGCTCAGCACTTAAATCACCTACAGTGCAGAAAAGGCCACTCTAAATGATCAGAGACCGCTGCTCTGCTGGGAAATAATAGATCAAACCATCAGTTGGTTTCTCTGCATTAAGGATCATGATACCTGAAATATATTGAAGAAATGGCTTATAGAACTGCCCTGGAGTGAGTTAGAAAATGGTCTGGATTTCAAATGGAATCTGTCCATTGTTTCACCGATAAACCAGAGCACATTCAATAAACACGGAGATCAAATTGTCTTACCAAAAACACCTCTGCAAAACTGAATTTTATGTTTCCACTAGTGATTAGTATAACAATGCTAAATTTTCCTGAAGAAAATTAAGAGGTAATGACTGAATAAGGAAAAGAGAAATTCTTTATTGGCTTTGATGCTGTGGGATGCATAGCCTATTAATTATCTTACTAAGTAGACATCCTGAAAAGGCACTCTGAAACTAAGTTCGATTAAAATGGAAGTATTCAGTTGTGTGTACTTATAAACTGAAATTAGCACACACCTTCACTTCTGCCTGGATTATAGAGCTGGAAAGAGTGTCACTCCCATCCTCTCACAACAGCAACCATAATAAAAGCTGAAAAACTAAACTTTTTAACTTTTTTGTACCCACCAGAGAGTTGAGATCACAGGGCAACCAACTAGCCCAAACTGTAAGGAGAGTGAAACAAAAATAAAAACAGAACATGAGCACTTATTTTTTACCAGGGGCAAATATGTTGCCAGAGTACAATTAGAAGAAACCAATTGGAATTGTTAGCAAATTTGTAGAGGTCAGGTGTGAACTGGAAAAAGTGTGGAGCTCCTGGGAACTAAAGATACAGAATGAGTTCACAAATACTTATATACACTTCTCCATGAACCTCACCAAATGGTTACGGGAAAGAAAGAAAAGAAAGAAAGAAAGATCGAGGAGGAGAGAAAGAGAAAAAGAGAGAGGAGGGAGTAAGGGAAGGGAAAGGAGGGAGGGAAGGAGGGAGGAAGGAAGGGAAAGAAAGAAAGAGAGAGAGAAAGGAAGGGAAGGGAAAGGAAGGGAAGGGAAGGGAAGGGAAGGGAAGGGAAGGGAAGGGAAGGGAAGGGAAGGGAAGGGAAGGAAGGGAAGGGAAGGGAAGGGAAGGGAAGGGAAGGGAAGGGAAGGGAAGGGAAAGGGAAAGGGAAAGGGAAAGGGAAAGGGAAGGAAAGGAAAAGCAAAAGGAAGGAAGAAAGGTTGCTGATTCCCAAGAGGGCATCCATGAACATGCAGGTCTGAAAAAGGGGGTTGTCAACCACTGTGGGAAGAACAGAAAGCCCTACTCAGATCTTCTTCCCTATCTTCCCCATCACCACTAAGGACCAAAAATCTCCGGGTAGGGAGGGAGGACAAACACTGTTACCCCTAGAGCAGTGGAAAAACCAGTTCTATCTGGGGAAGAAAATAAGGGGAAAAAATGTGTGCATGGGAGGACAGAAATGCCTACTGGGCTCAGAAGGACAGCTGGAGAGGATTGGGAACAAGAAGATTAAGAAGATACATTCCAGAGACCCAGGGGCACAATACCTGCCTAAGACTAAGGCTTCATTTAGAACAACAGAGAATTTCTCCCTTATCTACTACCATCAGAAAAACAAGTATTTAATTATAGGCAACACTGTAATATTGCTGGAAGAGAGATAAGAGAACAACAAGAAAGTGGAAAAGAAGCTATGTGAGGCAAAGCTCATAGGGAGGACACAAAGCTGAGAGTTGAGTGCACATTGGGAAAATCCCTTTGGTAAATGAGCCCTAACCCTAAACACAAAATATCTCAAACAGAATTTGAAATTGAGGTTATCTTAATTCATCTATGGCAACAACAAACTCTATTCCAGCTCAACTCCTTAATAGATTGATTGATATCCCCACACTAGAGACATAACAGAAAGAAAGGCATACTCATTTCCATGCATAAATTTTTTTTACCTCAGCGTCTACTGTCATGCATAAAGCTTTAACAAGAATAGTAATGAAGTGTATGAAGAAGCAAAGAAAACCTACACACTGCCATATAAAGAGGCATTAAATAAAATTAGACTTATGTATGCCACAGATACTGAAAATATACCCGATTGTGTTAAATTTTAAAGCAACTATAATTAATATTTTAAAAGCTTTAATGGAAAAGGTGGAAAACATGCATGATAAAATAGATAATTCCACAGGAAGATAAATATTATAAGAAATAATCAAGCGGAAATGCAAGAAACAAACAAAAAAACAGGAAGAAAAATGAAGAATTCCTATGATGGGCTCATTTCTAGATTAAAATCAACTGAGAAATGAATCAGTGACTTTGAATATATGTCAATACAAGTAACTTGAAATGAAACACAAGGAGAAAAAAGTTAAAAATAAATATAAAATAGAACATCCAAAAGCATTGAGATACTATCAAAACTTTCTAATATTCACATTACTGGAATTGCAGAAAAATGAAAAAAGAAGGTGGAAGAATTATGTCTAAATAAATAAATAAACTGAAAATTTCCAATATCAATGACATACAACAAACCACAGATTCAAAAAGCTCAAAGAACACACAAAAAGGATAAAAACCACATAAACACACACACAGAGGAATATCATGTTCAAACTGGTGAAAACAAAAGTCAGAGGAAATCTTGAAAGTAGACAGAAAAAGACACTATTACATAACACATTATATACAGAGAAATAAAGAATTACAGCAGACTTCTCAGTGAAAACAGCAAACACCAAGTGAAAACAGAGTGACAATCTTAAAGAGCTGGGAGAAAAATGTTACAATCCCAAAATTTTATACCTAAAAGAAATATATCTTTCCAAAAATGGAGAAGAAATAAAAACTTTGTCAAAGAGACAAGTTAGAATATCATTTCAAGGAAAAATGCATTGCTGAAAAATGTTCTTCAGGCAGAAATACGATGCCACACAGAAATGTGGGTTTACACAAATAAATGAGAGATGTGGAAAAGAAATAAAGATAAAAATAAAGTTTTTTATTTTCTTGTTTTTACTATCTTTAAAGATAAACATCTAAACTAAAATAGTAGTAATGTATTGTGTGTTTATAGCATATATAAGAGGAAAATATCTGCCAACAAAAGTGCAAAGGATGAAAAGTAGAAATTGGAAATGTACTATTAAGATCTTTACACTACATGCAAAATTGTATAATGCCATTTGAAAGTGTTTTCTGATTATTTAAACACATGGTAAGGCCTAGGATAACAACTAAGCACTTTTAAAAAAAAGAGCTGAAAATAATAAGTCAAACAAAAATTGCTCAATTAGAACAAGAAAATACAGGGTAAATGAAAAAAAGAAAGAATGGTATAAACAGTAAACAGAAAGATGGTAGGTTTTAATCCAAGTATATCAATAATTACAGTAAATGTAAATGTTATAAACACAACAATTAAGAGAGAGACTTTCAGGTTGAATTAAAAAAGCAAGAGCTAACTATAAGCTGGTGAAAAGAACACCACTTTAAATATAGAACATAGTTAGATTAACAGTAAAATGAAAAAGAACCCATGAATTAAATAAATCAAAAATAGATTTTAAAATATTTTGAACTAAATGAAAATGAAAACAACATATAAAAATTTGAGCAATAGCACTAAACAGTACTTCAAGGGAAATTTATGGCACTAAATGTCTATGTTAGAAAACAGAGATATTCTAAGTAAAAAAATTTAAGTAAAATTCTCAAATTTTTTATTTTATAATTCATCTTAAAAGAAACTAAAGATGATGAGTATATTGATCCAACAAGAAGAGGGAAGGAAACAATAAAGATCAGAGTACAAAAAAATTTAAAAAAGAAATCCCAAAAGCAACAGATAAAATCAATAAAAACAAAAGATTATTCTGTGAAATTCATAAAATTGGTAAACCTCTAATTAGACTAATCAAGAGAAAAGCAGAAAATACAAGTTATCAGTATCAGGAATGAGAGAGGTGATATCAATAAAGATTTTATACCTATTAAAAGGATAAAAGGTAATTTTATGAATGGTATACCAATAAATTTGATGGCTTTAGGTGAAGCAAATAAATTCCTTAAAAGACAAAATCTGTCAAAGGTTATTCAAGAAAAAATTATCTGGATAGCTCTTTGTCTGTTTAAGGAATTGAATGTATAGTTAAGAGACCTTTAGCCAACAACAACCAAGTAACACTCCAGGCCTAAATGGCATCACTGGGGATTCTGCCAAATAGTAAGGAACAAATAGTACCACTCTACCCAAATCTTTTAGAAAATTAGACAACAAGAAATATTTTCTTATTTCACTTTATGAAACCAGCATAATTTTCATACCAAAACAAGTAAAGACATTACAAAAGAATTATAAACCAATATCCCTCACAACACAGATTTAAAAATTCTGAACAGAATTTTAGCAAACTGAATCCAACAATATACAAAAAAGGATAATGCAACATGCTCAAGTAGAGGTTATTTTAGATTTAAAAATATATTTGAAAATAAATCAATGTAATCAGTCTTGTTAATAAATTAAAGAGGAAAACTATATGACAATCCCAATAGACACTGGGGGGAAAAAGAAAAACCCAATATCTATTTCTATTATAAACTCCCAACAAACCAGAATATTGGTCTCATACATACAGTCTTTTAACCCCCACCAGGTCATCTGACAAAGGGCCTTTGGCCTGGGATACTTCATGAACAACAGATAAAGAACTGGGCTTATCATCTTGTGTAGGAATATCTTTCCATTTCATGCTCAGTGAGTTCTCTTTTGTTATGTTTAAAGTGTGTGCATTATTTGGCAGGGGGCCAACGCCACTGTTACATCTGTCCACCACAGCAAGGAAATGAAATTCTTTCACTGCTTCATGAGAGGGATTCAGGTAGGCCAATTTTCATGCATTGTGGAATAGATCCACTGCTCATGGGGACCAATACTATCCCTTCTCTATGTAAGTAAAATGTTATTCTATCCAGTAGTTAACTGCATTGTGCTTTGCTTGGCGACTCTGATACCAAGATGCAATACTTGAAAATTATTAAGAGAACAGATCATAAATGTTATCACCACACAAACATACAAAAGGTAATTTTATGAAGAATTAAAGGTGTTAACTTTCTTCCCATAATCATTTTACAATATATGCATTATATAACCATCACATGTATACCTTCAATTTACATATGCTATATGTTAATAATATCTTGATAAAGCTGGAGGGAAAAATATACCTGTCGAATCAAAATCTGGAGGGAAAAAAAACAAATATATCAATGAAACAAAATAGAGATTCCAGAGTATATCCATACATACACATACAATGGACTTTTGACAAAGGTACAAAGGCAATTGAATGAGGCAACATAGTTTTTTCCAGCAATGGGGTTAGAACAATTGGATATTCATATGCAAAAATAAAAAAGGAAAAAAAGAAAATTTGATCCTTACCTTACTCCACATATAAAAATTAACTCAAATCATGGACCTAAATGTAATATCTAAGTGTAATTTCGTCCAAGGTAAAATAAGTTGTTAGTACTTTATAGGGGAATGACATGGACTTTTCAGTTCGTCAAACTGGCCTCATTTCAAATCCTCTCACCTTCAAATTTACCTTTATGATGTTGAAAAGGTTATGAAACTTGATGGAGTGCCAGGGTCTGTGGCAGATCCTGGCCAGCAGAATCCATGTATGTTGTGGCTGCTTGTGAACAAATATACACGGACAACAGAAGTCCTGTGGAGGAAAAGGGACAGCATGGCTACTCTCTGAGGGGGATGGGGGTGGCAAGAGGGCCAGAGGCCCCCAGCCCCTGTCTGGACAGGCTTTTATTTCTTTTCTGTGTACATTACATGGAGGGTAGTCCTCATTTACTATGCACAGGTTCACTGCAGGGGATTACCTTTTATAGATAACAAAGGAAAGAATGTTGCTAAATTACTTCAAAGAGAAGAATGTTGCAGACCAAGGGGAAAAGTGGTTGAACCAGTTACACTGCATACTTGGGAGGTTTAGCACAGACTTTAGGAAGTTGCAGTAAGCACTTGCTACCTCAATTCAGAGTGAGTGAGTTTTAGCAAAAGCAAGTCTCATAGCAGTCTAGGTACAATGCAAGCCTGATTCCCCACAGGAAAACCTCTGTGGTTGTGGTCCTGTATGCCACTCGCTCCCCACTGGTTTTCCACATGATGGCTGAGATACATTTCCATGCCATGTGAAGCGGTTCCCTCCCTACAAGGGTCATCTATGAAATGGCAATAAAATATTAATGAGTAAATTGATTAAAGTTTAATAATGTGCTGTATTGGTGAGGCTGTGTGGAAATAGATACCTTCTACATGTGATTACAAATTAAAAAATCTCTGAAGGATGATAAGAAATTAATTACAATGACTACTTCTGTGGGAGTTTGAACAATGGGAATATGGTGGGAAGGAGCAGGAGAGAATCTTTTCACATACTGTTTGGTACTGAATCATGTGAATGAATTAATAGTCTAAAATACAAATTTAAAAAATTAAATAGCCCTGGCTGGCATAGCTCAGTGGATTGAGTATGGGGCTGCAAATCAGAAGGTCACTGGTTCAACTCCCAGTCTAGGGCACATGCCTGGGTTGCAGGCCAAGTCCCCAGTGTGGGGCACGTGAGAGGCAACCACACACTAATATTTCTATCCCTCTTTTTCTCCTTCCCTTACCCTCTCTCTAAAAATAAATTTTAAAAATCTAAAAAAAAATTACATAGATAAGCCATAGAGAGCCATCCCAGTACCGGACACTCAGAAGGCATGCTAAAGGTACTGGTGATAGTGGTGGGCATTGTCATAATAAAACTAGTTTAGAAAGGATTCAAGAGAATGGTGTTCACTCTAAAGTGCCAATACAGCTAGCTACAAAAAGACATCTGAACATGGTCTCCTTGGTGGATGCTATTTGAGTACTCACAGCCTTCAGGTAATTTTCAAAGATATTTACAAATCAAGACTTCCCCAATAGAATATCCTTATTAAGCGAACATTTTACTCTCATTTTTCAAGTATTTCATTTTTTAAATCTAATATGTAAATTATGTATTTTAATCAGATATTTTTAACAGGTCAACTTCTTTTTTAAGATTTTATTTATTTAAAGAGAAGGGGAGGGAGAAAGAGAGGGAGAAAAACATCAGTGTGTGGTTGCCTCTCAGGAGGCCCCCGCTGGGAACCTGGCCTGCAATCCAGGCATGTGTCCTGACTGGGAATCAAACTAGTGACCCTGGTTCACAATATAGCCCTCAGTCCACTAAGCTACACCAGCCAGAGCACAAATCAACTTCTAAATCTTATTCTTAAATAACCTGTTATTCAAAGTATTAAAATACTGACCTTGCTGTATAAAGTTTTGAACAAATGTTTCAAGTTCCATTTACTTAAAAAAGGAGTTCCTTATAGCAGCTATTATTGCAATAAAAGAAAACATTTCAGCATAGTGGTCTGTCACAAACCACACTGTACATGGTGATTTAATGTAGCATGCCATAATTCCTGTGACAGCATGCTTCCATGCATCAAAAGCATGCAGTCTGATTTTCATAAAAGTTGATTTTATAAAAAAGTGGGTAAATTTATGCAATAGGAGTTATGATGATGGAATGCATAGCTTCTTATCCCCTCCTGGCAAACTTTCCCTTTTCCATTTCAAATTGTCATTGAGTCACCATAAAAGTGCTCTCATACAGAAGAGCTATATAGGATGTGGCCCTTCATCAGCTATGGTTAACAGTCCTAACAAGGCAAAGGTCTTCCTGGTTTAGCTCTGCCAGTGTAAAATTCATCATTGGAGCCTAGCATTGCCTAGGAAATTAATGGGTGCCGTTGAAATTCTGTGGGGTGTTCCATTATCCAGGGCCCAGTCCAACATTTTATAGAATTCCTAACCACTGTTAGGACAAACCACTATTTTATTTTATTGTATTTTTATTTTTTTATTTTATTTATTCTGTTTTGCCAAGGAGAGCAGGGTTTATTAGTGGGGAGTAAGAGGGAAAGTGGAGCAAACCAAGGGAGGTTAAGAGGAAAGTGGAGCCAACCAAGGGAGGTTGGGACTCCACAAACCACTATTTTAAAACACTTCATCCATTCAACACTTGGTGAACAAGAGGAAAAAAATTAAATTAAATCAATAGTAAATAATTTTAGTGCATAGATTTATGATAGAGACCTCTCACTAGACAAGAACATGTTCATTTAGTCTTGTTTGACATCAAAGTTGCATCATAATGATGCTGAGGTTTCCTTCCTTCAAAAATAAACTGAGTTACGTTCAGGATAGGGTCTCCTCTATTTTTTATTTATTTGAAAGCACTACCACTCTTAACAAATACTAGTTGTTGTTAGCATCTCAATGCTTTCATTTTATCGGCAAATTAATGCAATTTGGTTAACTGTGTATGTATTTCATTTCATCTTCAGAGAAACCCTGGAAGATAAATAATTGTGTCCATTTTGCAGATAAGGGATCTGAGGCTTAGGGAACTAAAGAAACTGGACCAAAATCACACAGCTGTTAAGTAGGAGAAATAGCAATATAACCTACATCTCTGCGATTCTCCAAATAAGCTCTTTCTAATATATGCTTTTCTTTCCTCAAGACCAAAACATAGCATTTTGTCTTTTATCTTGTCCCTTAGAGGAGCACACGGTTCTTTAGATAAAAATATGGTGTAATAAGTACGTAACATTGATATACAATCCTTCGTGGCATTTCTGCACATCCTTGGACTATCTTTCTAATAATGCTTGTATAGCAAACAGCCTTGGAAGAGACAGTGTCTCCTTCTAGAGCAGAGAAAGAGTTGCTTCCAGTCCAGGATAACAAAGATCATGTCTCCATGTGAACTAAAGTTTGCTCAGATTTTGCTTATGGGTTCTTCAGAATATCGGTGTGTGTGTATGGACGGGGCATGGAGTAAAACAATCGGTGGAAATATAACCTATATAACAAACCAATGAGAAAAGCTCATGCTTCTTGCTGTGCTGAGTGATAAAGTCCCAATGGTCTTGTGTGGCTCGCTAACTTGTTAGCTTGTAAGCAGGGCAGAATCGCAGACCCTTCACAGTTCTCGACAACAGCAGATAGCTAGTATACTCCTACTGACTTTTTAAAGTACATTAGGCAGTATTCAAATCTTTTCCAATTTTATGAATCATTGATATATAAAAACTCTACTATGAATAATATTTTACTAAAGAATATTTTGCTTAGACATGTAATTCAGTTTCTTATACACAGTAATAGGTTTTGAAACAACTAACTGATCATACAAATGCTTTATATTTTCTATAATACTAAAGAGTAATTTTTATAAGAATACAGGAAGAAGGAAGGAAGGGAGGGAGGGAGGGAGGGAGGAAGGAAGGAAGGAAGGAAGGAAGGAAGGAAGGAAGGAAGGCTAGTAATTCCATTTTCTAATTTGAGCAACTAGACTAAAGTGGGGTTATCAGAGTAATAATTATAATAAATAAAAAGAATCCTTGATTCCTTCTGCCCAAAACCAATGAAATTGAATTTTGCATTTTATTTTAATTATGAAAAGACAATATATAATATTTCACTCTGAAAAAAATAGTTTTTTTCTAATATCATTTTAAATTTATTACATTCCTAGTAAAGATCCTCATATCAGCTGAGTCACAAGTAACCTGTCATTGTTTTATGCAATTTATACTGCAAATATCATCAAGAATGAATCATCGTCTATTTCTTTGCTCTCAGATTATCTTCATTAATTAGAGGTTTGTAATCTTTAAACTCTCTGGCTTAATTTATGAGCAAAATGGTGCAGTGTGCACAATGGAAAGAGCACACTGTTCTTTAGGAAACAATGTGCAGTAATTAAACATACAGACAAGGTTAAGACAGCCTTTGAAGGGGGTAAAATCAAGAAGCTGGCATTAAACGGTTTTAGCATAGTTCATCTTTTCCTTTCTAGATTAGGTTTTGAACTATTAGCATGTCTGTAAATCCTAATAGACTAGTAATTTGAAGAGAAGCAGAGAAGGATATGTACTTAGAAAAGAATGGGCCTATTAAATGTGGGCAAGTCTCTCAGATTTTGTGGGAACTTGACAGCTGGATGTGCTGTTAGGAAAATGCAGACAGACACAGCACCCAGATTCCTGAATGTCTGATATTGAAACGTGTCTCCATTCTCCCCATAAAGTCTACTTTTTCTCAGGGTCACTTTATGTAGATAGCATGGGGGGGAGGGGAGAGGGAAGGTGTTCTTGAGCATGCTACCTGCTACAAGTAACCTGTGCCTTTTGCTGTGGTTCAGACTGCCCCTTATAACAACTGTATTTTAAATCAATAGAAAGGAACTGGCCCTCTTCTTAATGCACTGAGTTTAACTCCTACTGTTTCCAGCCACCTCATACCCTGCCAATTGTCAGCTCAGCCAGTGCTCCCCAAGCTTTATTTAACAGCAGAATCGCCTGGGGGGCTTGTCAAAACAGATGCTAACCCCTGCACCTTGATTTAGGATATGGGGTGGGGGCACAGATTTGCATGTGGCTGTCGATGCTGTTCATTCTGTAAATATCTCTGTGGCACTCGGTTTCATCAGCAGTGCAGAGTAGGAATTGTGCTAGTCTTTGAGGCTTTTAGCTTCTACTCTTTTCTCCTAGTGAAGGTTGATGTTAAGGTAGGTGATAGGGCAAGAGGGAAGCTATAATATCATGATAGCCATAGAGAAAAATGTTGCACTTTGGAAGAAGTTTTAACAAGAATTGTCAATGTTAGCATTACAAGAGCTGCATTGAAGTTATTTTTACCTTTAAAACTCCATTAAAACCAAAATAATTATGTAGTAAGCTGCCACATAATTGGATATAGATATGCTATGTCTGGTCTTCCCTGAGATGTTCTATATAAAACCATTTTCTGCTTAGATGAGGTTCAAAATATGCTAGATAGCTCACTATAATAGTTATTATTATTATCAGTAGCTAATACTTATTGAGTGTCTACTAAGGATCAAGGGCCAGCATGAGCATTTTCTCAAACACTACATAAGATTATCGCACTAAATATCATCATGGCAGGAACAGAGGCCCCCAATGCTAATTTATTTATTTTGGCCACATCACATGATCTGGTTCTCTACACCTATAAAGTTACCTACTAAAATTACAGAACTCTACCATATGTAGCCATGCGTAGAAATAGCTTTTGAAAGATGATTTCATTCCCAACTAATTTTTTTTCAAGTTAGCATTATCCCAATACCAAAACCAGAAAAAGACTTTATCACAAAAAGGAAAGATACTACAAGTCATGTTCGTATCTCCTGAACATAGGCCCAAAATCCTTAACTATAAAACTTCTAGAAGAAATCATAGTAAACATTCTTACAACTCAAATGACACAAAAAGGAGATACCATTACAAACCTAATAAAATCACTAAAGTTAAAAAGACTAATGCAAGTGCTGGTGAGGAGGCAAAGCAACTGGAATGCTCATCCATTGCTGATAGAAATGCAAAACAGCACAAACACTTCAGAAAATAGTTTGATAATTATCTATGAAGTTAAACATACACTTATATCATCCACTGATCCCACTCCTAGATCCCAAAAGAAATGAAAATTAATGGCCACACAAAACTCATATTCAAATATTTATAGCAGCTTTATTGATAATTGCCAAAGATCAGAATCAGGTTAAATGGTCATCACCTAGACAAAAAGGCATGCTGCACAACCTCCTCAGACACGAAACATCCAGGGTGAGTCTTAAAAATACTATGCTAGGAAAAGAATTCAGAGAGAAATGGCAATAAAAATACTCTCAGTTTTCATTTATGTATTTGATCTACATGACTTCTTGGAGGAGGCAAAACTTTAGGCACAGAAATCAGATTAGTGCTTGCCAGGAACTGGGGATGTGGACAAGTGATTGACTGAAAAGAAGCATGGAAAAAGTTATCAGAGCAATAGAGAAGTTTCATATTTTGTTTTTGGTGTTATCATTACACAACTCTGTACAACTGCTAAAATTCATTGACATGTACATTAAAATGTGCAGGGGGAGTGTTGTATTGAGATGTGTTTTTAAATAGTCCAGATGCTAGAGGTTTTTCCATATCTTTTGGTTCTTTCAGAAGTCAATGTTCCAGTTTTTAAGAGTCTAGTCATAGCCCATCAGTGCATTAACTAGTCACAAAAATCTAGTGTGGCAAAGTATTTGTAATGGCCTAAAATTTGACAATAATTAGTGTATTTTCCAATAATTAAAGATGTAACAGGAGAAGGATTAATTTTATTTGACTTGGCTTTAAGTAATTTCAGACTATTGGGAGAAAGTTTTCTCTAACAGTGTTACATAATCATAACTGTACTATTTCCCCTCCCTCGTCCCTAGCCTTTCACCAGAGAAACCTGGAACAAAATGTTGATCTCTTCTGGAATTGCTCCTTTCCTAAGGCTTTAAGAATAGTCAACACACTGTCCCATCCTCTCATATTGCTAACAGGGCACCCGGTGCATTCCCCTCTCTCCTGGTTTGGCCTCGTCATTAGTCACTTCTCAGTCGGAAATTAATTATTCCATGTCACCAGTTTCACAGTTCTGCTCAGGGTCCATGATCGTAAAGCCACTGTTAGTTCTAAATTTCTTTTCCAGTTGTACAAATAGCCAAGGTTCTCTGATGCTAGCTCAAGTAAGTGGGAGGGAAGGCAGAATTGTAATTTAATTTCTTTTTTTTTTTTACCATTTGACCCCCATCATCATTTCTTTCACTGCCCCCCCAACTCCTGACAACCACCAATCAATCTATTCTCTGTATTAATGAACTTGGTTTGTTTATTTAATATTCCATATATAAAACAGATTATATGGTGTTTGTCTTTCTCTGCTGACCTATTTTATTTAGCATAATGCCTTTAACATCCATCCATGTTTTGTGAATTGGAAAATTTTATTTTTTATGGCTGAATAACATTCCACTGTGTATATGTGTGCATCTGTACCCCAAAATTTCTTTATCCATTAATACATTGATGGATTTATATTATACATATATACAATATATAATAGATATCTTACATATGTACTATATATAATGCACATATCACCAAATTTCTTTATCCATTTATCTACCACTGGTGCCTAAGGATGTTTCTACATCTTGGTTATTATAAATAATGCTGCAATGAGCATGGTGGTGCTTTTAAAAATAATTATGAAGAGTTTTTTTTTCTATAGCCTTTATATTTTAGGAAAAGTTGTAGGCAGTGCTTCATAGACAGTGTGTGTTTGCTTAGGTGTTTCAGTCCTGTGATACACACAAACAAGCCTCCACAGTTAGAGAAGAAGCACAAATTATATTGTGGGGAGAGGGTCGCTCTCTTGTCAGCTAAGTTATAGAAGTTGTACACACCTCTTTTTTAATAGTTGTTTCATATAGTTTGCTCCATAATATTTGGATGATACATCAAAAGATAATAAAAGCAACAGTCAAAATATATTAAACTTGAGCATTAATAAAGATAATAGTTCTAATGAACTTATGCACTTTAAAAATTTAAGTGAAAGTTAATGACTATACAAATAATTAGTCACTAGGAGAGAATACATGTAAACCAAATTATCATTTCATAATGGGGTAAATAAAAGGATTAAGCATCTAGTCTGCTTTTCCTGTGTAAAGAGTACCACTGGATAGTTCAAAGGTGGATGAAAGAAAGACAGCTGATCAAGATGACAGTGGAGGCAGACACGGCTCACCTCTTCCCACATCCACATAAAAATTACAACTGAAATACAGAACAATCATCACTCAGAACCATCAGAAATCAAGTTGAATGGAAGTCTGACAACTACAGAATTAAAGAAACCATATCCATTCACACTGGTAGAAGGAACAAAGAGGTAAAACAGGTTGGTCACTCACCCACGTGTGGTAGATAAAAATTCAGGAGGGATATCTCAGAAGCAAGGAGTCCAAGCCCCTTCCAGGCCCCTAGTCCAGGATTCTAGTGTCAGGAAGATAAGTCCTCACAACTTCTGGCTGCAAAAACCAGCAGGGGTTGAGTCAATGGAAGAAACTGCTGAAGCATCAAGCAGTTCCTCTTAAAGAACCCACACATGGACTCACCTACTCAGACTCACTCCCTCTGAGCTCCAGCACCAGGGTAGCAGCTTGAAAGGCACGACTGGCATAAAGGAGAAACTGATGTGTCTGGTATGAAGGTGAGCAGGGGCCATTGTCCCTTTTCTAAATCTTCCCCCAACAGAGCTTGCAAGCTGGTGCATATCTGAGACTCCATCAACAATGTTAACTCTGTTTGACCTGCTTTGGAGATCCCCAGAGACTCCGCCCCATCCAACTTACAGGCCCACCCAAACTGCTTTTCCATATGAATGGCTGGTCTTGGCGCATGCTTCACAACTTCCTAAATCCTACCAAGTAAGCAACAGCTGGCCTCAGTGAGCTCCAGACTGGGCACTAGTAGCAGCCAGCCTGCATTCGCAGCTTGGCTTTGCCTGGGAATCTCCAAGCTTAGCACAAGTAGCACCTGTCTCACATTGCTCAGGCAGGTGGCCCTGGGCAAAACGCAGATGGGGGCTGACCTTGGCCTTCCCTGTCTGGTAAACCCCAGGGCCAGCCCACCCAGTGAACAGCTACAGACTACATGGGAGCACCACCACCCTGCCCCTGCACAGATGATTCTCCATGGAGGATGGATGTTGGTGGTCAGTGATCACAGCCAATCCTTGCAGCTGACTGGCCTGCATACATCCCTACATTGACCTGCCAATAGCAGCCCAGGTTCAACTACAAAAAGAGGGTGTACTCAGCCAACACAAGAGGCACACCTCAAGTACCCAGCTTGGGTAATAGCAGAGGCTGTACCACTGGATCCTATAGTAGACACCTACTACATTAGACCACACTACCAAGACACAGAGTCAAAGCAGCTCCACATAATACATAGAAACAAACACAGGGAAGTTACCAAAATGAGGAGACAAAGAAACATGGCCCAAGTGAAAGAACAGACCAAAACTCCAGAAAAGGAACTAAGTGAAATGAGATAAGCAATCTATCAGATGCAGAGTTCAAAGCACTGGTTATAAGGATGCTCAAGGAACTTAGTGAGGACCTTAGCAGCATTAAAAGATCCTATCAGAAATGAAGGATACACTAATTGAAATAAAGGACAATTGACATGGAAACAACAGTAGGGTGAATAAAGCCAAGATTAAAATCAATGATATGGATCATTAGGAAGAAAAAAAAAAAACTGATCAGAATAAAAAGAAGAAAAAAGAATCCACAAAAATGAGGAGAGTATAAAGAGCCTTGGGCACAACTCCAACAGGTCCTACATTCACATCATAGTGGTGTCAGAGGGGGAAGAGAAAGAACAAGAAATTGGAAATCTATTTTAAAAAATAATGAAAGAAAACTTCCCCAGTTTGGTGAAGGAAATAGACATTCAAGTCTGGGAGCACAGAGAGTCCTAAACAAGATAGATGCAAAAAGGCCCATTCCAGGACACATCATAATTAAAATGCCAAAGGTTAAAGATAAAGAGAAAATTTTAAAAGCAGCAAGAGGAAAGCAGACATTTACCTACAAGGAAGTTTCCATAAGAATATCAGCTGATTTCTCAAAAGAAACTTCAGAGGCTAGGATGGATTGGCAAGAAATATTCAAAGTCATGAAAAGCAGGGACCTATAGCCAAGATTGCTCTACCCAGCAAAGATATCATTTGGAATCGAAGGGCAGGTAAAGAACTTCCCAAACAAGAATATTAGAAAGGAGTTCATCATCACCAAACCATTATTATACGAAATGTTAAAGGGACTTATTTAAGAAAAAGAAGAAGATCAAAACTATGAACAATAAAATGGCAAAAATACATATATTTCAACAACTGAATCTAAAAAACAAACTAAGCAAATAAGAACAGAGACAGAATCATGGATACAAAAATTATTTTTATGGTTGCCAGATAGGAGGGCAGTGTGGGTAATGGGTGAAGAGGTGTGGGTATTAAGAAGTACAAATAGGTAGTTACAGAATAGCATGGGGACATAGAGTATAGGATATGGAGTAGCCAAAGAATTTATAAGCATGACTCATGGATGTGAACAATGGTACAGGGACACCCTGAGGGAATGGGGGATGCTGGGTGGAGGGGGAGCAAATTGGGGAAAATCAAGACAGCTGTAATAGCATAATCAATAAAATATAATTTTTAAGAAAAGAAAGGAAGTTTCTCTTAACAGAAGTAACCTAGAAAATGAGGAAGATATGGTAGATGTATCAACATTTAGCAATAAGTTAGAGATATAAGGATGCATCATCAATGACTTTAACATCACAGAAAAGAGAGACAACTAGGCATTATGTGTGTTTAGATAGGAGAAAGGAAATACATATTAAAAATAAATTTGCACAACACACAATCTGAACATGATTCAGATAATTCAGTCACTACAGAAACTGAAGAATATATAAAACACACAGAAAGACAATCAGTATAGTCCAGGTTGTGGGACACAATTTTCAAGAGAAAAAATGTTCCATTTTTTCAACACATTACTTACAAGGTAAAAACAGGAGTAGGAATAATCTGTAGACTGAAAGTGATCAGTCATTTGCAATGTGTAGAACTTAATCTAGATCATAATTCAAACAACTATAAATGAAATGTGACATTTGTGAAATAATAATGTAAATAGTGGATAAAGTTAGGTATTCTTAATATATCTAGAAATTGCATTGAATTTGTGATTACAAAAAAGTTTTAATTTTCTGGATATGCATACTAAAATTGTAAGAAATGAATGAGAGAGTTGAGACCTAAAATAGAGATAAAATAGAATAGGTCATGAGTTTGTGATTGTTGAATCTGAGCAGTGGGTACAAGAAGGTTCATTAAATTATTCTGACAGTTTTTTTAGTGCTTACAACTTTCCATAATAAAAAACTTTTCAGGAGACACAAAAATGCACAAAAAATAAAATGTTTCTTGAGCTTATTTTAGCTGGTTCTAACAAACACATCACAGTTTCAAATCTTAATACAGGCAGCACTGAAGGTATGAAGAGGCTCACCCTTTATTATTTTTTCCTTTTAGATATAAATTTTCTTTGCCCTTTCTACCTTGCATCTAACAAGCTCTTCAGTTATAATTATCATTCAATATTTTAAAGCCAAAGTTCCTTTCAATGTGACCCTTCACGGTGATCTTTACCACCACCAATGTGCTCTCAGCCCTAGTACAGCACTGTTAGTGCCTAGAACTAAATGATCTTACACAATCAGCTGTAGAAGTGTCCACTTTGAAAAGTGAACACTAGTGTTTAAATATCACAACAAACCTTCAAATCTCTTTACAAATTATTCCAGACATTGTCTTCTTATTATGGCATCAAGCTCTGAACATTTGGCTGTACTAACTGAAAACGATACTAATGTTATGGATGGGAAGTATATTATTCTTTCCTTCTTTCTTTTCTTACTTAGTCAATGGCATTTCTATGAGGACAAACATTTTTTTTTCAACTATTTGATTCAACAAGTATTAAGGACCTACCGAGAGCTCTGAGGAGGGTAAGAAAGAAAGGCAATTATTGCTTTAAATTCGATTAGATAGTAGAAAAATAACAAGTATTCTTAAAACTAAGAGATATTAGTAAGTTATAAATAATTTAGTTTGAAGTATATATAAACTTAATACTAAAGGTTCTGGATGACCTTCAGAAAAAAACAGTCTTGCACAAGGTTTTAAAATTAAATGATTTCAATTGATGGAGATGAATCAGAACAACTTTCAGGACAAAGTGAAACAGTACTAGACTAAAAAACAGAGATCAATAAAATGTATGAAGCAGCTCCAGGTGTGTCAAAGTGCTGGGTCAGGCTTATTGGAATGAAATAGAATAAAAAAGACTTCACTGGATTATGTCAATTGGATTGTATCGGTTGGATTGACTGGGTTGCTGGAGTTCAATTGATTGGATTTAATTAAGCAAGAATAGAGCTTTTCCAGAAAATAACAAGAATAAGAGGATGGGGAGAGATGAGGCAGCCAGAACAAGGAGCTTGTGTTAGGCTGGTTAGATCGTCAGAAAGAGCTATTCAATCTTATGTGATGATTCACAAAGTTAAAACTTTGGTTCAAATTTAAGTTAAGCAAATATTGATTAAGTACATTCTAGCAAGCACTATTAACTCTATAATTCTGCTTAAGAAAAAATTATCTCAGTAGCTCTTTTATGACAGACTTAGGAATAGATTAAAGTGACCATGATCAGCAAAAATGTCACTGAGTTGCTCCAGGCACAAATAAGTAGAGCTTGAACAAAGCAGCCGAAAGCAGACTGCCAAGATTTCAGTAACATTACTTACTCCTCTGGTCGAGACCCAAGTCTAACCAAATTTACACCCAATTTTGTTTCAAACCAAGAAATATTATGGTGAAGTTCCAATGTAATAATATTAAAGTAGCCTTGCAGTTTTCTTTTTAAATATTTTAGACTGAAGTCATCTTTTACTGTAAGTATCAACTAGTAAAATAAAATAAACCACCTTTTTCTTTCTTTACTGGCCAATAAGCAGAGTTATTCAATAGAGATTTTTTTTAACAGTGTAATGAGTTCCCAAATGGGCCATAGCCCAGAATGTCTACATAGTTGACTCTCCTTCTTCTGACTCTACTAGGATTTCATACATTAATTTGCAAAGGGGACAGAAATCTCCAGAGAGAAAGAACTCCAAGTAGTTTGTACCTGTGGTCAAGATATAAAAAGGAAGGAAAAATCTAAGAGATCCTAACAGGGAATACTCTAGGATTTCCAACAGACAACTCATTTTGAAGGAAAAGGGACTTAGATGTGGTCAGATATATTAAAGTATGTCTGAAGACATTTCCAGGTTATAGTGCAGTGTGGTGTTTGTTAATGAAGTTGACTCCAATCAGCCATCCTAGGGTGTGTCTTAGGAAAAAAAAGTTGGTAACTAGAAGTAACAGGTGTTTGGATAAATTCTGCCATACGTTGATGCCAAGTCTCTCTCCTTAGAGTCAGTGAGGGAACAATTTCCTAGACCTTAAAATACTGGAAAATACAGTCACCACTCACTGTGGAGCTAAGACAGAGAATGCAGTAACCAAATGAGGCATCAGAACACAGTCTAGGATGAAGGGAAAAAGATAAAGCCAACAGCAGATTGATGGAGATTTAAGCATTTGCTAGATAATCTTAGAGGGTCTCTTAAAGTTACATAAAAGGAGAGAAACCTTTAACAGAAATATGAGAATCTACAGTTACACATGCTGGTATTACTGACTATCGAAGCAGCAAGATTCTGATTAGTTAATAAAGAGCTTCTGGTAAGGTGCATAAGTGATGAATAAATTGCCAGTGTGCCGCCAAATACTGATTCTTTCATCTCTCTGTTTAGACAGAGCCCTGGGGGGCCAAAGTCCCAAGTTTCACCCCAGCAGGAGACAAACACCTTTATCACTGGCAAGGTATGGGGGAGTGAGGGTGGGAAGAGATTAGGGGTATAAGGTAGGGCACAGGTCTGGTGAGAACAACTCCAGGCAAACAAGTAGGGAATCTCTCTTCAGGTATACGGGATAAGGCTCTTCATAGATGACGTGGCCGTTACTAGTGGCATCCAAGCCAGTGGTAGTGTGACTGCCCCCACAATGTGTGTGCATTCTATAAGTGAGAGCATCAGCAACACTTACAAATGCTTAATGTGAAAAATGCTATCGCATTCATAATCTGCTCAGGTTATCTCCCAAATTTCCCTATTTCACTTGCTAATAAAACAAAAAGCTCTTACTTTCCTTAAAAATAACTTCTAATTTGTGCATATTTGAAGAGTTGTGAAAAAATTTTATCACTTGTCTGTTGGAACAGCCTGGATGATGAGGGAGAATTTAATGCCTTTATTTAACACATTTATTGAGCATCTACCATGCACCAAATATTGCTCTGGGTGCTGGAGATACAGTAGTGAAGTAGGTCAACGATGAAAAAGTACAATTTGTATGTTTTAGATAGTAATAATTGCTAATTAGAAAATAAATCAGGAAAGTCTACATGGTTGCCATTTTAAACCAGGATCACCAGGGAAGGACTGCAACCAGGAGGCACCAGGAGTCCAGACCTGAGTCCAGATTTAATCAGGAATGGCAAGGCCTCTTCACTCATGATACTTCATTTTATTAAGTTATTTTTATATAAACAAGCTCAAGTTCTTTGTAAAATATAAAATACTTATTAGTACATACCATACCTATGTTGTGTTTAATATCTTTCCTAAAGCCTGATTATTTTTATAATAATATTATATAAAGAAACTGAAAAGACATACTGAAAAAGGTCATCTAAGGTCAACTTTCCAAGTGACACAGGGAACAGATATAACCTCTGGATTTTCAAATAGCTGTCACTCTCTTCGGACTGCTCTCTGTCGCCACAGCTCTCTGCACCTACTTGCTCATCCTTGCTGACCAGCATCAGCTTTGCAGGGCTCCCTTCCAACCTGCAGCTGAATTCAGGAAATCCAAGTGCCCCCTCTGTCCAAGAAACTATCAGGTCCATAAGCCTTTCACCTTGTTCCTTTTGCCCTGGGCATATCACCACATATAAAACATTCCTGCCTTCTCTCTACTGCCAACACTCTCTTCACACCCAGGCCTCCCTGCTCTTCCTCTCCTCTTGCTCAACTTCCTGCCCCTCTTTTCCATCCACACATTGCTTAGATGAGGACTGGAACAGTGACTGACACACTCCACTGTGTCTCCTGTCCTTACTGAGGGCTGTATGGACTTAGCTGAAGCCTGAATCCTCCTGAAGACAAGCCTCTCAACAAGTACTGGCTAATCATTACATGTTTCATGTACCACAGAGACAGTCCCACTCCTCACATGCCATCCAACTGTCTCCATTGCTGTTCCCAACCATCTCATGGTTTCTCTTCCATTTATGAAAAATCTGATACCAGAGTCATGGACTTCGTCTCCAACCCAAGTCCTGCCATTATGCTTATTGAAAACAATGCCCATATGAACAACTTTGCCAATTTTCTAGCCTCTTTCTCCCTTGACCACTTCATTTCTAATGACCTCACATTCCACTCCACTGGCTTCATTACTTTCATATTTCCATGAATATACTATTGAAATGTGTCATCAACAGAAAACAAGATTTCTAATTCAAATGTCTCAGTCATATACCCCAATCTCCTGTCCTTGCAGTGAGCTTGCTTTATTACTCTCACAACTGATCTTTAACTTCATAGGTAGCACCAGTCCAGAATTCCAGCCATTCCCTTTCAGTATTCTCAATTCTTTTCCCTGTATTTCTTTCATCTCTTCCATCTGGCCAAACTTCAATCCAGAATTAACCTGCTTATTGGCCTTCCCCAATCCCACATCTAAATCAAAGCACACGTATCAGACAGAGCAAGAAATATTCACATGACAGTGAACAGGCAACTTCGAAGAGTACAGAGTGATTCATAAGACAGTGAATTACGGGACAGGATCTAGGCATAAATAAGCTTCAAAGTCTTTCTTAATGAATTTATTGGCTAAACTAAAAACAAACAAATAAATACACTCATTGATTCTCTTCACATTTAATAAGAAATTCAGAAAATTGTCACTAATACTGGCTAAAGTTTTGCCTTACCCCATCTAAAACATAGCTAGCTGGTTAGGGAAACTAGCAAAAATGATTAAGCCTGATTAAGGTCAAAGGCAAAGGAATTTTTGTTTAGATAATTATAAAAACACCTTATGGGTAAAAATGGCTAAACATAAATAAGATAATTACCAAAACTTACATTTATATGATTATTAAGACATGGCCTATTCCCCTCTTTCCTGCCCTTGTCAGCAATGTGACTATAGACACTTAAAAATGACAAAACTACATGTTTAAAATGAATGTTCAAAGTCAATATGTCACTAAAACAGACAGCCTTTTCTCCCAATGAGGACAATTTATCTTGTTTTGTTATATTTACATAGGGTTTCAGAGATTCCAACTTCTATTTTCCTTTTATGTAAATATGGTCAACCATAATTAATTTAGATTTTCAAAGTATTTTTTCAGACATTTTATTTGAATCCATGACTGTGATGGTCACTGGTACTGATTGAGATGGCTTATGCAGAAGTACCCCACCGTCTATGAAGAAAGAACCAGGCCAAACATCCTCCCTACTTCTATGTCAACCACAGAGCTGGTTTAAGGAATGCCCCAACCTTGAAAGATCAAGGAAAATTCCAGAAGCCATGGGGTAGGCCCTGTCCTCAGTGCCAAGCCTCAGGGTTGGCAGGTATTGGGAAAAGCTGCCCACCACTTACTTGGTTGACCACTAAGTTCTCTGTTTTCCTTTCCCTTTCCTTTTCAAACGCCATAATTTCCTGTTTGCAAGAAGCTGTAATTACCTCAGTTCCAGATCCCAGGCAAAAGCACAGCTTCTTCCCAAAAGAAAGCCTGGAAACTAGTATTTTTCCGATTAGGTGGAAGGTGGCATAAACATTTTCCTGTGAGTAACATGGAAACCAGGTTCCTCAAGTCAGCTGCCAAGGGGAGGAGGTAGAGCTGGACTCCCTGCTGCTGCCCCGTCCTTGATATCACTTGGGAGTTCAGCCTTTCCCTGCATCCAGACTGGGATGACCTGGATCCTGGGGAGACTGAGCTGCTTCTGACTGAGTTCTGCATCTAATAAAATCCCAAATATCCAGCTTCTGTGACCTGCAGATGGGTGAATGGGTGCTGGAAGGGGCAAACTGAGCAGACAGCAGATGATTCAGGGTGATGGGAGAAGGATGGAAGATGCTGGGCTAGCTAGCTAATGTTTCTCCATGTCAGTGATTTATAGGGCATGTACCCAAGTGTCATGTTGAGAGTGATTTGCCTCCACAGTGTGATATACTCCTCAGAAGTTTTAAAGTCAGCCTGCAACTTTTCAAAGATTTTCTTCTTGGACTCGAGCTCTTCATCTCATTGGTCCTTCTCATAGTCCCTCACAAATACTCACTCACCAGGAGCAGAGCCCGCAGGAAGGTGCAGAGGCTCAGCCTTGTGGGTTATACCTTCTTTAGAAGCTCACAGAAGCATGCCTTGAGACTCAAAAACTCACCTTCTAGGGGTTCAGATTGCACTGCACCACCACCAGCCTACCCTGCATTTCCTACTTGGGCATAAACTGCACCAGACCACTCACCGCAGTAAAGGACTATTTATTTGAATCAAGATTATCATTAGATGACAGGTTAACAGTTATTTACCTTAATTATTTTCAAGTAAAGCTGCAATTCTAAAGTAAGGAAGCTGATACTTGTTTTTAACAAGAAATCAGAATAATGTTCAAATGTGACTTGTTCTTAACCTAGAGACACTATGAACCATTTCCAATGATATCATTGTTGTGCTGAAATATTATCTAAGGTCTCCTGTTAGAAAAGCCTTCAGAGCCAGTTCCTGAGCCTCTCAAAAATAAATAAATAAATAAATAAATAAATAAATAAATAAATAAAACAGATCAGCCACAGCACATTTTGTTGTTTCTGTTTTGTTTGTTAATTTATTTTGTTCTTTAGATTCTACATATAAATGAAATCATATGGTATTTGTTTTTCTCTGGATACTTATTTCACTTAGCATAATACCTTCTAGGTCCACCCAGGCTGTCACAATGGTAAAATTTCATTATCTTTTTTATAGCCAAATAATATTCCATTGTATCTATATGTCACATCTTCTTTATCCAATTGTCTTTTGATGGGCCCTTGGTTGCTTTCATATCTTGCTATTGTAAATAACACTGCAATAAAAGTAGGGATGCATATATCCTTTTAAATTAGTATTTTAGGTTTCTTCAGCTATATAACTATAAGTGGAATTGCTAGGTCATAAGGTAGATCTATTTTTAATATTTTGAGGAAACTCCATACTGTTTTCCATAGTAGCTGCACCAATTTGCAATCCTACCAACAGTGCATGAGGGTTCCCTTTTCTCCACATTCTTGCCAACACTTGTGAATATCTGAAAAAAGAGGTAAGAATATCCAACGAGATAAAGATATTCTATTCAATAAATGCTGTTGGGAAAATTGGACAAAAAATGAAACTAGACCACCTTCTTATGCCATATACAAGAATAAACTCAAAATTGATTAAAGGCTTAAATGTAAGACCCCAACCCATAAAATTCCTAAATGAAAACATAAGTGGTTAACTCTCTGACATTGCTCTTAGCAACTTTTTTCTCATTTGTCTCCTCAGGCAAGCAAAACAAAAGGAAAAGTAAACAAATGGCACTGCATCAGATTAAAAAGGTTTTACAAGGAAAAGGAAACCATCAACAGAACAAAAAGGCAACTTACTGAATGGAAGATATTCACCAATGATATATCAGATAAGGGGTTAATATACAAAATTTATAATAAAAAGTAATTTCAATTAATGTGGAACATCACAGTTTAAGGAAATAATACCCAGTTAAAAGTCAAAAGTCAGTGTGTATATAAAAATACAAAGTTCAATGTGTTTATAAAAAGGTCATGCCACTCATACTGAACCTGGCAGGAGAGATGCCGTGATCATAAAAAAGGTCATATCACTGAATAGCCAAACTTTTTATTTATGCAACAAACATTTATTGAGTACATATTTTGTGTTAGCACTATGGAAGGAGCTGGGTATACAATCGTAAACAGAGGTAACCCCTACCCTCCAGAGATTAAAGTGCAGTGGGAAACACGCAAAAGGTGAGTAAGCAAAGAATATCCAAGTGTAAATTGTGTGTGCTATAAAACAACAGAGTGAGAGGGTGGAGAACCTTCAATGGGACCTTCTTAAGGCAGAGTGGTTAGGGAAGGCTACTCGATGTTTACATATGAGCTGAGATCTAAAGGCTGAGATGGAGCCAGTCATTTGAAGACAGGGGAAGCTCAGTGCAGCCTGAGTAAAAATCAATAGAAGAAAAGGTTGATTTCAAAGACTGAAAGAGTGTGGCTGTGGCCAAAGTGCAGGGAACAGGAGAATAGAAGAAAGGCGCAGGGCCAGCAAAGCAGAGGTGCACTGGTACTACGAAGCATACTAATATTAAAAAAAAAAAACCTGTGTACTTTGATTAAAGGTATGTAAAACACTTTACAATGAGAGAGATCACAGAAACATTGAAACTACTGGCATAAGAAGATCAAATTTTGTAGTAAAGTAGTCCCTCATTCATGGTTTCACTTTCTGTGGTTTCAGATACCCCCTGGTCTGAAACATTACATGGAAACGTTTGGAAATAAACAATTTATAAATTTAAATTATGCACTATTCTGAGTAGCATGGTGAAATCTGGGGCCATCTCAATCTGTTCAACCCACTAGGATAGTGAATCACCCCTTTTGTACAAATATCTGCACAGTATACACTGCCCACTCATTAGTCACTCAATAGCCATCGAGGTTATCAAATTGTCACAGTATGGTGCTCAGGTAACCCTTATTTTACTTAATAACAGTTGCAAAGCACAAGCGTAGGGATGCCAGCAATTCGGATATGCCAAAGCATAAAGTACTTCTTGTAAGTGATTGAAGTCTTTCCTTTTAAAGTGACTGTTTCAGGTTTTTTGAGGTACCATCTACAGTAACTTACATCATGAATCCTAAATGTTCTAAGAATAAATACATGAGCCCAACTTCCTAAAAGCAGACATACGACATGCTTCCTGACTTTCGAATCTGACTCAAAAGCTGGCCTCTGGTGCACACCAAAGCAGAACCAAGAGGCACATAAGGCCACCCTGGAGAACTTTTTGAAGAAACTGAGAGGTAAAAGGAGAGGGAAATCAATATTGGCTCACACAATGAAAGCAACAGAAACAAAATTATTGATTGTGAGATGAAAACAAATGGAGAAAGCATATTATGCCTTCACATTGTGTTATAGTAAATTATTAAAGGTAAGTCTCTTAATAAGATGTATTTTTAAACTTTGAATGAACTACTGGAAAATAAAAAATAATAGACTGTATGATTTTAAAATGAAATCAAAATCTTATCATTTCTGTCTATTCTTGTTAGAATAACTCAGCACACTCTTTGGAAATCATTTACATTCTAGATGAGGATAATAACAGCTTTTTTGTTATTAGGTGCATTATAATGGCATCAGTGAATCAGTATAGTTACATATGTGTTTGCATTATTTGTGAGTAATAAATTGCCCCCATTCTCAATACACACTTGCAAAAGGCCAGGACTAGGGTCCACTTTCAAGTCTAAGTAGAAGTTGAGCATTGATCGTAGCAGGAACCTGCCAGTTACACCATGGATTTTTGTTTGTTGATCATTATTTAGTGGTTATACCACCCAACTAACCTGCATGAGCTCTGTGCTCTTCTCTACTGCTTCTCAGCATTCTTTTTTTTTATAAACCACTTTGATGTATGATTGACATCCGAAAAGCCGAACATATTTGATGCATACAACTTGACAAGTTTGGAGATAAGTACACATACATGAAACCATCACCACAATATATACCATTGGCATTTTCATCACCTTCAAACATGTCTTCCTGCATTATTTATTTTTTTGTCATAAGAACAAAACATAAAATCTACCCTTTTAACACATTTTTAAATACACAGTGCAGTATTATTAACTACAGGGGCCAGGCTGTATGGCAGATTTATTCATCTTGCACAACTGAAACTTTGTGTTCTCTAATATCTGTCAATTTTGCCCTTTCCCCAGTCCCTGAAAACCACCACTCTATTCTCTGCTTTTATGTCTTTGACAATGGATTCTTCATGGAAGTGTTACCATGTCCTTCCATATCTGGCTTATTTCACTTAGCACAATGTCCTCTACATTCATCCATGTTGCAAGTGGCAAGATTTTCTTCTGTTTTTAAGGTTGGATAATATTGTACTATAAGTACTTACCATGTTCCTATCATTCATTCATGTCAACAAACATATCGGTGGTTTCCATATTTTGGCTATTGTGGATAATGCTGCAATGAACATGGAGGTGCAGATATCCTTATGAGATTCTGATTTCAATTCCTTTGCTCATGTACACTAAAGTGGGATTGTTGTCTGATGTGGTAGTAATATTTTTAATTTTTTGAGAAAACTCCATACTTTTTTCTATAGTGGCTGCACCAATATGTATTCTCACCAATAGTGCATAAGGGTTCCCTATTCTCCACATCCTCACATTTATCTTTTTTTTTATAACACTCATTCCAAAAAGTTTTCAGATTAAATCATTGTAGTTTTGATTTGTATTTTCCTGATGATTAATGATGTTGAGCATTTTATTCTCTGTAGTGTTTATAAATTATAACGGGAATACCTGTATATTTATGAGTAAAGCCTGGAGCACCATGGGGTGATAGGATACTGAATGAAGAAAGCAGGGGAAGTAGTACATGTGGATTAAAAGTCTAGCGTATACCCTCATAAAAAAAAGAGTGGGTAGAGAGAAGGGTCACCTATGGAATCCCAATAGTAATAATGACTTGTTTGTTTTGAGTAATGTGAAGAGAATGGAGTCTTAGATCTAAAGCTTCAACTACGTCTGCCTTGGGTGAGCCATGAATTTTATCCCAGTGGAAAGAAAGTGTTGTTCAGTAAACAGCTGACATCACAGCAGCTTTTCACCAGGGTAAGAACAAGACAGCAAATGGTACCCTGCTTATGAGGAATACACTACCATGTGAAATCACATTTATGTAAATGTGATCACATAACTTACACTGTAAGTTAGAAAACAGACTCATTTCTCATGTTTTGAAATAAGTCAAATGGTTTTAGTTGACTAAAGCATTGGTTCAAGACCAAGGGCCATAGAAGTTGGCATGTTCTTTACATGCTGTATAAAGCAGCTTTGGGAAAAGCATGTGCCCAAAGCTTTTAATACTCAAAGAAGTATTTGCATAGAAGCCTCTACTAAGTAGCTGATGACGTAAATCAGTTTGAATGAATGGCCAGTATAAACCCAACCCATAATTACTACCAGTAAAGGAATATGTATGTGTTAGTTGGCAGGGGGAGGAGATTAGCAATGCAGATCAATTTACTTTTTAGACTTCCTTTCTCGGTAGGTTCTCTCTTTTACACACTGTCAGAATAGATAAGCAGCCACTCTTTCACCTCCACCCTATAGGATATAAGTACTTAATACAATTCAAAATGACAACAGACCTACCAAGCAGCACAATCCAAGGTGAGGTCTCCTATGCCACATCTGTAGGGCTTGCCATAGAAAGTGCTGCAGAGAGCAAGATTATTTGGGGGCACACAGATGAGAGAAGCAGATGTAGGACCAGATGGAGTTGTGTGATTCTGTCTTATCAACAGAATCAGGAACACAGAGGAATTTCAGGAGAAATCACTAATGGAAATAGCTCTATTCATTCTCTGGGTGGAACATAAGGAAGACCATAATAGAAAGTTGTAATTAACTCTTGTGTCTTGAACCACAAGAAAATTATGGTCCCACTAACAGTGGGAGAGTACACCACTTCCCAGTAAGCCTCTGGATTCAATGCTACTCTTTTTGTGTAGAAATGGGTGCTCTCAGGAGAAATAAACACCTATCCTAACTTTCCTGCAGGACACTTCCCCATGTGCTGATCTGTTTCTTTTATCACTCCAAACTTCAATTTGGCTACATTGATTCACATTTTTTTCCAGCTTAAGTGGAAGAAAACATTCTCATAGGAGTGTAAGGCAATTTAGTTAGGTCTGGGTTCTGTTTATTTCTAATTCACAAAAATCACAAAACCTTATTTCTATTGAGTGTTTTTATTCATTCATCCAACTAGTATTTCTTGAGATTTTGCTACATCTTTGGCAAGGATATGGATTCTGTGACTCCGAGTGATAAATAAGGGTTGGTATCTACCTTCAGGGAGCACACAGTCTTAATTTCCAGATCCAGTGGACAATGGTTCCTCTAAGATGCCACTTCTGCTCCATTGTACTGGTCACACCCTACATAAATATTTTCCACAGAGCATGCTAGCCATTAGCCATGGTCTATTCTGAGGTGTGCAAATAACTTCCTTCACACTGCCCCAATCTGCTTCCAGCTCTCCTGACCACCAGCTTCATCACTAGTTACATTTCCAGCCCTCTATCCCGTTAGTCTTTGAAGGAAACTGCTACCTACCTGGTTATGATCTTGTTTTTCTCAATGACAATTCTTGTCTTCTACTTTGGCAATACTACAGTCTTAGCTTGTCTCAGTATGCCCTTCATGGTTCAATTTATTCCCAAAACTCTCATACACATAACTTTAACTTCCATGATGCAGCCCAGAGATCAGGAAATTAATATCAAATCCAAAGTCCTCTTTATTTGTTTATCTCAGCCAAGCTATGCTTAGGGCGTGTGGGTCCCCCTGTTTATGTAGGTGATTTTATTTAAAATGCATCATAAAATTCATGGGTTCATGTGAGATATGATTATTTATCAATAAATATTTAGAAATAAGAATAAGGAAGAAGTACTTAAATATTTTTTATTGACCAATAAGCACACAAGAAGATTCTTCACATTGTTTTGTCAATATCGATTCCTATTCAGGTCCAGGAACAATCTCGTCATATTCTCTGTGGTCAAATGTCCCCTTCCTGTATAATTCCATATACACCATTGTGAGGAAAAGGTTATAATGCTGTTATTACTCACAATACTATGGTTCTAAGAACATGTTTGTATGGAAACAACATGGATCTTGTTGCCTCTGCAGTTCACTAATACTACTTGCTGAATACTGTTACATTACTCATGGGACGACATCATCCCTCATGCTTTCTCTATTAGGCAAAACGGTTTCTGGTGCTTGACACAACTGACACCATTTTATGAAGCAAGCTACTCTCAGTGACTCCAGTTCATTCTAGGAAGTGTGGACCTATGTCACCTGAAATTCAGAATGCTTTTAACACAGATCAGTTGTTTACTAGCTTGGAGTATATAGCTTTTAAAAAGCATGAGCCACTCGGCTACAAGCCACCTACGTTCCTAGAGGATATATATATCAAGCCTCATCCCCTTTCAAAAACAGAGATCCACCATCTTGCTGCCACCCAACACTCTGCTTCTGTCCATAGTTCTCTTAATAAACTCTTTGTTTAATTCTGGAGTTGTCAACCACTTTCTTCAGTCTCCCAGCCCTGCCCTCCTGTGGAGGTCAGTTCCAGTATGCCTAGGGCAATTTTCCCAACACCTTCCATGTACCCTGGCTTTCAGTTACTCTCTCAAATGTTGTTTCTATGTTTCCATGATAACCTTATATGTAAGTCTACCCAGAGTATGCAGAAAAAATGTGAATAATAATTGATTTTCTGGGAATTGTAAATTTATTGTTCTTAATTTTATAGCATAAATATAGAGCAACACATCTTCTAACCATTTCTTCCCTTAAATTCAATAAACTGCAATCATGTCATGTTTAGAAAGTGATGACTTTCCATTATGACCACACAGCACCACCAGCAGCAAGATTGACAAGTAGCCTTGCTTGGGGATAAAACAATAAGAGCAACCCAATTTGCCCAAAGTGTATCTGTCCAAATAAAGAGTAAGGAATGGACCACTGCTAGCTCATAACCATTAAGTGTTCTTGCCTGTGACAAGCATGAGAGTCACCTCAAATTATCATATAATCCTCACTTTAGTGGCCCATATTATGCATATGCATGAAAGAAATACCACACCAGTGAGCAGAAGCAATCTTATTGCTAGAAAGCTCTTCAGAAACCAGTTCCAAGCCAAAGGACCCTGGGATGACCCCATGGGAGCAAGTCACAAAATATTTCTGGGCATCTGCTCAACCCTATTCTTAAAGAGTAAAGGGTCCAAGAGTATTCCAAAAAGAAAAATCAAGAACCGGGACTTGGGGACTTCTGGCAAGATGGAGGCATAGGTGGATGCACCGTATCTTCATGCACAACCAAGATTAGAACAACAACAATTTAGAGGCAGAATAACACCCAGAACTGACAGAGAATTTATCTGAATGGAAGTTGGACAGCCAAGAAGTTGAAGTAGACCCATTCATCCAGACTGGTAGGAGGGGCAGAGAGGAACAGCCAAGTGTGGATCACGGCACGAGTTGCAGTGAGGAGAGCAGAGAGAGTTGGGTGCATGGGGCAACTGGGGTGCGTAAGGCATCTGGGGCACGCAAGATCGCAGCAGGTGGACCCTGAGTACGCAAGCGGCAGCTGGCGGACCCAGTGAGGCGGCGATTGTGGAGCGGGGCCAAGAGCGCTGCCCAAGATTCCAGAGAAGGGACCGGCGGTCCTGTGGAGAATGGAGCTGCCGCCATTGCCCCCCTCCGCCCCTGCCCCCACATACAACATCACAATCTAGTGACTGGGGTGCCCAGCCCTGGTGAACACCTAAGGCTCCGCCCCTCACCATAACAGGAGTGACCAGACCAAAAGGAAAAAAAAAAAAAAGGAAAGAGATATGTCTCAAACAGAAGAACAGATCAATGCCCCAGGACTCATCATTTTAAGCGACCAAGAGATAGCCAATCCATCAGATGCACAGTTCAAAACACTGGTGATCAGGAAGCTCACAGAATTGGTTGATTTGGGGTGCAAATTAGATGAAAAAATGCAGCTTACCATAAAAGAAATAAAGGAAAATGCACAGAGAACCAATAGTGATAAGAAGAAAACTGGGACTCAAAACAATAGAGTGGACCAGAAGGAAGAAAAAAACAACCAAACAGGAAAGAATGGAGATATAAGAATTCAAAAAATGAGGAGAAGCTTAGGAACCTCCAGGACTTCTTTAAACGTTCCAACATCCAAATTATAGGGGTACCAGAAGGGGAAGAGGTAGAGCAACGGATTGAACACATATTTGAACAAATAATAAAGGAGAACTTCCCCATTCTGGCAAAGGAAATAGACTTCCAGGAAGTCCAGGAAGCTCAGAGAGTCCCAAAGAAGTTGGACCCAAGAAGAAACACACCAAGGCATATCATAATTACATTAGCCAAGGTAAAAATGAAGGAGAGAATCCTAGAAGCAGCAAGAGATAAGGGGACAGTAACCTACAAAGGGGTTCCCATCAGACTGTCAGCTGATTTCTCAAAAGAGACCTTAAAGGCAAGAAGGGGTTGGAAAGAAGTATTCCAAGTCATGAAAGGCAAGGACCTCCATCCAAGATTGCTCTATCCAGCAAAGCTCTCATTTAGAATAGAAGGGCAGATAAAGTGCTTCTCAGATAAGGTCAAGTCAAAGGAGTTCATCATCACCAAGCCCATATTTTATGAAATGTTAAAGGGACTTATCTAAGAAAAGAAGATAAAGAAAAAACATGTATAGTAAAATGACAGCAAACTCACAACTATTAACAACCACACCTAAAGCAAAACCAAAAGAAACTAAGCAAACAACTAGAATAGGAACAGAACCACAGAAATGGAGATCACATGGAGGGTTAGCAACAGGGGAGTGGGAGGAAGAGAGAGGGGGAAAAGGTACAGAGAATAAGTAGCTTAGATTGTAGGTTGAAAATAGATAGGGGGAGGGTAAGAATAGTATGGGAAATGTAGAAGCTAAAGAACTTATAAGTATGACACATGGATATGACTAAGGGGGGGATGTGGGTAGGAGAGGGTGTACAGGATGAAGGGGAGTGAAGGGGGAAATGGGACAACTGTAATAGCATAATCAATAAAATATATTTAAAAAAAGAACCGGGACTTACATAAATTCCTGGGGTGCTTCATCTAGAATGCATTAGTAGTTCTGTTTAGTCCTGGGTTTTGAAAGGACACAGAAAATTTTGACAAAATCTCTCCAAAATCCAGAGTCCCTGGGCTATGCCTCAGGGACAGAGGCTGCCAAGACCAAAGGGCAATACTGCTCCATGGGATCGAAGCATACAAATACAATTCTTTTTTTTTAAGATTTTATTTATTTATTTTTAGAGAGGGAAGGGAGGAAGAAAGAGAGAGAGAGAAACATCAATGTGCGGTTGCTGGGGGCCATGGCCTGCAACCCAGGCATGTGCCCTGACTGGGAATTGAACCTGTGATGCTTTGGTTCGCAGCCTGCTCTCAATCCACTGAGCTACACCAGCCAGGACACAAATACAATTCTTAATAATTGACTTTATCATCCCAAACATTCTGAAGAAGATAAAAATCTACAATCACCACAGACTTGTTTCATTAATTTTGATCTGGCAAGAAAAGCAGGACCATGGATCTCAATAGGATCCTAAACAGTAATGAAAGCAAAACAGAAAGCAAGGTAATGGGAGCTTGATAATGAGCTATGCATCTGCAAAGTAATTAATAATAATAATAATAATAATAGGAAAAGAAGAGATCAGTAACTTAAATTATAACCATGGTAGAGAGAACAGATACTGCATTGAAAAGATACTCCTTCCATAACCTAGTATTTTCTCTTCATCATTCTCTCCCCTTTCCTTTCCACTTTCCAAGCAAACTCATTATTTTAAAATTGTTACTTTGAACATATATTTTCTACATTCATGATTGTATCATCCATATTTTATGGCGGTTTTTCTTTCTTCTTTCCAATTTTCTCTTATTGCAGTGACTGGGGCCTCAAAAACAATGTGATTACAAATGGTTACGGTGGACATGACCATTTTCTTCCCGAAATCAGGAAAAAATGTTAACTCTTTCACCATTAAGTATGATTAGCTGTAGAATTTTGTATAGATACTCTTTATTAGGTTGAGAAAGTTTTATTACTATTTTGCTGAATTTTTAAAAATCATGAATGGGCAATAGTTTTTAGCAAATGCCTTTTAATGCATCTATTGATTGTGTTAATTTGTTCAATTACATTGATCACTTATCAATAGTAAACTAACCTTGCAATTCTGGAATAAATCCCACTTGATCACAATATATATTCTTTCTTTTCTGAATTTTACTTGTTAATATTTCATCTAGGATTTTTATATCTACATTTATAAGGATATTGTCTTAGGTTTTCTTTTTCTTTTTTTGTCATGTCCATATAGTTTGGGATCCTGATATTCTGCCTTTAAAAGGAATAGGACAGTGACTTCTTCTTATCTATTTTCAAATGTATGTGTAAGATTGCTATTATTTCTTTCCTCTTAAGTATTTGAAAGAATTAATCTGTCAAGCCACATAGACTAAGAATTTTTCTTTGCATAATGGTGTTTAATTTGTATTCAATTTATTGAACAGATATAGTACATTCCCATTTATTCTGTGACAATCTTGGAAAGTTGTGTTTTTCTATTTCCCCTAAATTATCCAATTTATTTTTTATTTTTACTTTTAAAATTTATATCATCATAAAAATTTTTGTAATATCAATGTACCTCTGTAAGGTCTATAGTGATAATCCCTTTTTATTCTTGCTATTGAACAGTTGTGTTTTGTATTTTTTTACTTTCTTTGTCTACCTATAGAGAGGCTTATCAATTGTATTAACATTTTCAAAGAATTAAATTCCATCATTTAAAAATTTTTCTGTTTAATTGATTTATTTTCTTCATCATCTTCTCCTTTCTCCTTTGTTTCTATTTTATTTGTACTTATTTTTCTAGTTCCTTGAGAAACTAGAAAAATCGATAATTGTTAGGTAATTGATTCTTACCTTTCTTCTTTTCTATGTATACTTTTCAAGCTCTAAATTTCCCCCTAAGTCCTGCTTCAGCAGCATCACACAGGTTTCAACATGTCATATATTCGTTATGATTCAGTTCACATTCTTTTCTAACCTTAATCATTTCTCTCCCATAGATTACTTAGAAAAGTGATACTTTACTTTCTAAGCATTTGTAAATGTTCTAGTTATTGTTCTGTTATTAGTTTCTTGATTAATTCCACTGTAATCAGAAGCTATATTCAATATGATTGTAATGCTTTGAAATTTGTTAACAGTTGTGCTGGTCAGCATAAGGTCTATTTGGGCCTATGTTCCATGTGCACTTGAAAAGAATGTGGACCCTGTTGTGGCTGCATGCAGCATTTTGAACATGTCATTTAAATCAAATTGGTTATTTTGCTTAAGTCTTCCATATCTTTGCTGATCTTTTGTCTACTTATGCTGTCATTTCTTAGAGACATTTATTAACTGTGGTGTGAATGTCTATTTCTTCTTTAAGTTGTGTCAGTTTTTGTGTTTACATTTTAGACAATTTTACCAGCTTCACAAAATTAGGATTGCTATATTTTCTAGACAGTTTACCATTTTAGCTTTATAAAACTTTCCTCTTTGTTTCTATAAATGTTTTTCCAGTAAAATCTACCCACCAACTTTTATTTTCAGTTAGTGATCCTGTGATATATATTTTCCTATACTTTTAATTTATATGTTTCCTTATAATTAAAGGACATATCTTATAAACAGTATAGAGTTGGGTTATTTTTTAATAGGATACAAAATAAGAACTGTGTTGCAAATTTAATTAGACTTAATCCAGCTTTCACTTATTCCAGTGCCTCAGATTAATTACCCCCTGCATTTATAATTCAAGGTTTGTCAGGTCTGTTACTTCTTCCTGATAGTATTTGAAAAACATTTCACATCTTCTCCCTAGTCTTTCCAAGGTGTTCATCTGGGCATGGCTTATTGAATCCATTGTTGGCATAGAAAGAAGAGTCTCTTATTTGTACTAAGTGCTCTGAGCAGGTGTCTTTGCTATTAATCAATTCCTATTATCTTATCTGCCTCATAATAGTGATCCTGCTGGTACCTATTGTAAATATCTACACTAGAGAACAAACCCATGACATGTCCTCCTTTGGCTTGGTCAGGGCCCAGTGGTCCTCTCTACTGGCCCCAAAACTTCACTTTTCAGTGGCGTTGCAAACCCCCTTCGAGCTGGCCATGAATCCCAGTCTGTCAAAAGGTCCTCGGACACTGCAGTCACTACCTTTTCTGGTGAGCTTCCCATGCAAAGGCTTGGCTGACTCGTTGTCTCCCTACTTCACAGGAATCCTTGAGTTTGAGATTCCTACCTCTACTACATGAGACACAAAGGGGGCTCAGAGGAGGTGGCAGAAGCCCTGCCTGTGCTGGCACCACATCTAACACTGATGCATTCTCTCACAGGTAGATCCAGGGCTTTTTAAAATACAGCCTTAGTCTAGAATATCAAATATAAATTGCTGTAAGAGATACTCTGCTTTACATTTCCTATCTATTATGCCTCCATCTGTCCAGGACTTCATTGTAATGATCACATCAATACAGTGTGGTGCTTTTTCTAAATTTTCTGAATACTTAGTTATTAATGCTAATTAGATTAATAGACAATGCTTCCTTTTAACTATTTTATATACCACATGTCTTTTTAAACTCACCCTCACTAACAACCAAATGATATAATCATCTAACCAATTCATGCATTTAATTAATTGCCAAAACCACATTGCTATGACTTTTGAAAGCAAGGGAAACCACGTTCAGAAATATTCTCAGTATCCCACTTCTTAGATGTGTATATCCCTAACCTAATCTTTGGCAGAGGGAAAGAAAACACCATGATTGGCTCAGACCAGCCATGATGCAGCCTGGGGCTGGTGCAGGCACATGTCTTCCTTGAGGCTCATGTAGAGTGAGCCTTTCCCCGCAGTGGTCTGGCTGACCCAAACCAGGTTTCCGTTAGAAGGGAGAAAGAAAAAGTACTGGTTACTGAATGGGCAAACTAAGTGCACATGAAAAATGTTAAAGGAATTTTGAAAATTATTTTATCTCTTGATAAATTCTAACCTTCATAGTTATTTTTCTCTACTGAAAACCTTATTTTCTTAATCTAAAGCTATATTAGGCAAATGAGTGAATCAGATTAACTTGTCAGAAGATCGCGTACAGGGAAATGCAAAACAGGAAAACACATTAAAGTATTTCAAAAACAATTTCCCTACTGACTTAAAACCAGTCTGTCCCCAAAATGTCACGAGCTACAGTGTGAGTTTCAAGTGCGGTAACATTTGTTAGATAATGTTGACTTCACTTGTTTCAGTTGGCTAATGACCAACCTGTATTTGGAAGTCAGCAAGTCTATGTTTAGCCATCTAATGCAGCATTTGGCTACTAGCAGTGTTATTTGGCTTACAACAAGAGATTTTTTTTTAACATTTGGTTTCTAAGCAAGCAGTTTAGCTTAATTATAAATCTTGCTATGCATTGTAAAAGATCATCTGTTTCAGACTTTGGCTATAGCACATATATTTTCATAGCCATACATACATTTCTTTTTTATGACTACTGAAGGGTCAAAGAATGATAAAATCCCTCAAGTCATAGATTGAATCTTCCTCATTTCCTTGGTTAACAATAACATGTCTCAGATCCCAGTGATGTATGATTTTATTTTGATGCAAAATTTATATTTAAAAATAATTTACTTAAAAGAATCTTTTTTGATACATCATGTTATCAATCAAAGCAAGTGTTTTCATGTATAAAAATAAGATGTGAAAATTTAAAGAACACATCAGGTTTTGTTTACCATTTCTATTTTTACATTAAAAAGTTCTAATTTAGCCTTATAGAATAATGTAGTCTTCTAATAAAACATACTCTTAAGATTTAAGGATTTAACCACCATTTATTTAGATTTATTAGAGATTACTTAAACCTCTAAAATAATTTTGATGGGATTTTATAAATTAGATAAGAGTTGTAATTACCCCTACTAGCTAATTAAATTGGCTTTATCTAAATAAACATTAACATCAGTTAGTTAGACACAAAAATTTTATTCAAGTCTAATTTTGGATAAAGGCCTTTACATAAATTCTTTTCCACATACAAAAAGGTGAAACTACACCTGCTGATGAGGTCAAGGACCAGCTCCTTCCAATTTCTATTTCCACACATGTCAGCAAACAGCTGGATGCTAACAATAGTAGAGAATATGTTTTTTGACTCTTTAAAAATAAAATAGGCTATGTTTTGAGGAGACAAAGAAAATAATGCATTACAGATTTAAACCCTGTGTTTCTTTCTCAGGTTCACCCAAGCTGCCAGTAACACAGTTATCTTCTTAGTTCTCTTAGAAGCTGAGCCACAGCCAGGCCCTGGTCCAATGTTGTCAGACCTGGCAGTTCTCTCTGAGCCTCTCTTTTGCATATAGTAGCATCTCTGAGTGAACAGTGTCATTGATCCTAAAAAGATTGGTGAGCTACATCCTTCCTAATCTACCCCCATCAAAACAGGACTTAGCCTTCTATCTTGGACAGTTGTGTTCCTGATCCACTCTCCTACTTCCTATGGAGACTTTTACTCCAGGGCTGGACCATATTTCCATATCTTTTACCTTATTTCGGTCAGGTCTTTAATCTTCACACTTGAGACACCAAAAACCAATAAGAGCCTGACCATCCTATAACCTTCCATTGGCCCAAACCCTGGCCACTGTGATTAAAAAAAAAAAACACAAAAACTCTCAAATTTGAATCTCACTGAGATCCAACCTGATTCTAACATTCTACTTCAGCCTATATTTTAAATTGTTTGTCTTCTAATGGCCAGCTTTCCTGAGCTTCCACCAATTCATTACCCATTCTGTCCTGTCCCCAGGTCAAGCCTGTTGCCCCAGAAGAAAATTATACTATGCCACACATTCAGGCAGAACTGTTAATGACAAATGGATATGGTGCATATCAGAACACTCAGATTTAGTTGGTAGCCACCTAATGAAAGTTAGCTCAACTCATGAGTTGGTGCAAAAAAAGCAAGTGACTCTATCTAAAGCAAAAATCTTTTATTTCTATTAGCATAACTGGATTTTTTTAAACTTTGTTGTTAGAGAGCAAACAGCTGGTTGGGGGACTATAACAAGAAAGAAGGCTTAAAGAAAGCTGTGATTTCTGCAGTTCTTCTGTTAAATGTGTGATATAGCCAACCTGGAAGCACAGAAAAAGAACCGAAAATGAATGAAATGCTACTTTGCATATATGAAGACATACGAGGTCTCCCCTTCAAAAGTGTTTTTATTCTGAAGTACAGGTGGTAATAATGAATGAATTCTTTTTATTACACCAGCACCTTAAATGTACTAGTTAATTCTCACAATAATCATAGGAGATAGGAAACTTTTGTAAATGGGGAAACTGAGTCACAGAGAGTTTAAAAATCTTATCCAAGGTCACACAACCAATTAAATGGCCAAGTAAGAATTCAAACCCAGGTAATCTGATTCCAGGATGATCTAAAGTCAGTATAAGTCAAAGTTAACTATCATTTAGAAATAAATACACAAATTTCTATGTACCTTATATCACAATGAAATTTAGGAATAGTCTCCATTGTGAGGCAAGGCAAGAACAAAAATTTCTTGTCCTCCATTAAATGATCAATTTAAGGTAGCATTTGAGTAAAACATATCCTTTTGTCTTCCTCTACTATCTTATCTTTAAATATTTTAAGTACCATCAGCAGCGTACATTTGGTCTCCAATTATAGAAATGCTAGGAACATAAGAATTCCCTAAATCCTTAACTAGCCACTCAGTTTGGCTAAATCTTGAGGGGTCAGGGTATGGTGAATATTTTGGAAAAAGAAACATTATTTATTACCAATTTGGACTTGGTTTCCTACTATAGTGAACTTGGCTGTACCACTTATGATACCGGAAATTCCTTTTCTGAACAAGAGGCAGACCAAATAAATGTCCTCCTTGGTTCTTTGCTCCCAAAATCATCCTGACCTTGCTCTTTGAAATCATTCTTCTACATAAAGAGCCTCTTCCTGAGGGTACAATTCCTTGAGTAGTACAATTCATCTTTCCTTCCCCCTTGAATTCTGTCCTAACTCCTAGAAGACTTTCTAGGCCAGAGTCCCAAGAATACGCATCTCCAGACTGTCCTATTGCACTGGACTCTGTGTCTGGAAGACACACAAGAATAATGATATGTAAAGTAATCATAATAGGAGGATAATATGATATACAGAAGACATGTAAAGAGAGTCTGCCATTTAAAAGGCAAAATTTTAAAACTCTGCACAGCAAGTTTACCCAATCATGTCCAACAGAATCATTCCTCCTCAGGAGGAAAGACTAGCTTATTCTGTAGTCACATAAAATCTCAGTAGCTTATAGGGATAAATGTTTATTTTTTTGTCACCATCGTATGTTCAACATAGGTCAGACATAGTTAGGTAAAGAAAGAAAAGAGAAACATGGCTTACCTCAAGCTGGCTCTTAAAGTTTCGGCTTCCATCCAGACTCCATGGACCAAAGAAACTTTGATGGTGGCTCCTGAGTTCAAAGGGCAAGATGATGCAACCCTCCTGCTGGGATGGCACCACATATTACATAATGCCAGTGAAGTAGAGAAGTATAATTTGCCCCAAAGAAGGACAATGAATATTCTCTCTCTCTCTTTTTCTTAAAGATTTTATTTATTTATTTTTAGAGAGAGGGGGAGAGAGGGAGAAAGAGCAGGAGAGAAACATCAATGTATGGTTGCCTCTCACACATGCCCCACTAGGGACCTGGCCCACAATCCAAACATGTGCCCTAGATTGGGAATTGAACCATTAACCCTCTGGTTCACAGGCCAGTGGCTCAATCCACTAAGCTACACCAGCCAGGGCTGGATATTTTCTATAAAAATATAATATACCACAGGTTGTGTCTTTTGTCTACTGGTATATTATTTTATATGCTTTATAACATATTTAGCAGTTTAAAATAATACATATTTTACTTTTCTAGTTTCTGTGGCCCAGAAGTCTGGGCACACCTTATCCAGATTTTCTTTTTCATGGGCTCCTAAGGTCGATTAAAGATGTCAACCAGAATTTCAGTCTCTTCTGAGCCTTGGGGTCCTATCAAAACTCACATGGTTGTTGGTAGAATTCAGTTCCTTGCAGCTGTAGGTCTGAGGTCCACAGCTTCCCCAGGCCACCCTCAGTTCCTTGCCATATGAGCCTCCCCACGTAGCCAGTATACAATGTGGTAGCTTGCTTCTTCACAGCCAGCAAGGGAGTCTCTAGAACAAGTCTGCAAAGAAGACAGACTGTTAAATAATGGTAAAGGTGTAATCATGGGAGTGGCATACCATCATCACTGTCATCTTCTATTGTTTAGAAGTAAGTCACCAGTTTCACACACACTCACAGGGGTGTTATACAAAAGTGTGAATACCCGGAGAAGGAGATCATGGGGCCACCTTAAGTCTGCCCAACACAGGCGTGGGTGGGACATGAGCAGGAAATCATTAGGCCCCCTTTAGAATATACTGTTAACAGACACATCAAAAACATTATCAAGAATATTCTAATTATTACAAAAAATTATAGCTCCCTGTACATATAAAATTATTTAATTTAAACTGAGATTATGACACCAGTTTTATTTGAATCCCCACATCTTCTCCCTACCCTAAGGCTGTTATTCCTCATTTAGTAGAAAAATCATTTAAGAAAATATTTGGACATGAAAATGATAAACACCATCTTTGGTTCTTTACTTTTGTTTCTCTTGGTTTCCAGAAGAGGATTGTATTTCTTTTAATATGCACTGACCTGACATATATTCCCATCCTACGGTCTCTTTCATCTGTTCCTTGTGAACGATCAATTAACATTTCCACATTAGTCAAAGAGAATGTGTGTGGCAAGAATAGCTAATAAATACAACCTATGCAAAGCCACTGCTGTCAAAATTAGAGAGTATGCCAGGCTCCTGGTTTCCACAATTAGTGTATATTGTGTGTTTACAAGCCAAGCAGCTCAAATAAAAGGCATTGCCAGAGAACATGCTGAATAAAAATGTTTGCTTACCGAAAAGGAAATGTCTAAATGTTAATTATGACCAATTTGCTTTTCCCTTAAAACTAAAATAATGTTGCAAAAGACTTTGAAATATAAGTTGGCAACAATAAAGCTGGTCGCTTTTAACAGTTTATGGTATATGTATATTATGAGAAATGTTTTGACTTCTAGAGTAAAATTCATTTCAAAAGGAAATGCAAACATTTTACAGAGCACAGATTGTGTTTTATTGCAGTAATAATCAAGTGCCTGTTAGATGGGATGTGTATTGTTTCTCCCACACTATAAGAAGGAAAGTATCCTTGTCTGTCAACAGAGTTTCATAATGCAATAATACTATATTTACACACAACTGCTATTTGTCATTGGCAACACCAATGGCAATATAATTCCTGACTCCAAAGGTTACGTGCTGGTCTTTTTCTCAAAGACTCTGGAAGGTGCCATGATAATCCAAATGAAAACTGGACTTCCATATTTTTAGGACTATAAGACATACCGGACCTTAAGATGCACCTAGGTTTTAGAGGAGGAAAATAGGAAAAAAAAATTTGAAGCAAAAAATGTGGTAAAATATTTAAAAATATGTGACCCCGCTCCACTGCTGCTCCTCCCACCCTCAACAAACCAGGTAAGCTACATTTGGACTATAAGATGCACCCCCATTTTCCTCCCAAATTTGTGGGGGAAAAGTGCATCTTATGGTCTGAAAAATACAGAACAGAAGATACTCAACTTGACTTATAATTAAGAACATGCTAACACTGAGATATAACTTTTCTTCTAATATAGTGTCAAAGATCAAAGTGTTTCAAAATGCTCTGTTGGCCATGGTATGAAGAAGCAGGCACTCTCATAACTTGTTAATGAGACTACAAATTGGGCATCCTCCTTGGCAAGCAATCTGGTAATAGCCATTAAAAAAATAAGAATACATGTAAACATTGACCTAGGAATTCTGCCTACATATATACTCACACACCAGAGTAATGGTATTTCCTCTAGGATAGCTTCCAGAAAGTACTGTATACTTTAAAAAAGTCAAAAAGACAAAGCACAGATCTGCATCCTGAGGTGCTACCACTCATTTCATAAAAGGGGGTTACATATGTTTTTATATACATTTTTTTCCTCTGGAAGGAAAAACAAGAACCCTTGAGCAGCAGTAGTTATCTCTAGCAAAGGGAGATGAAAGTAGAAATACATATTACTTTTTATTGTGTGGCTATAGCACTATTTGAAAATTTTACTATTGATTTTTAATGAAAAATAGAATAAAGAAATAAGTAAAAAAATGAAACTGACTTCATCTGAATGAGTATGACACACTGAAATCCATATTTTAATTAGAATTATGGAGTTATATTTGGTTCCCAGCCTGCATACATTTTAAGTGTCCTTAAGAGCCAAATGAATGGCAGGATAATTGCCATTCAGAATGGTAATTCCTTTCTCTGGCATTCAAGTCATATTTATACATTGGAGACTTTTTCCAGGCTGACATGACCTCAGGAAACTCATCTAGTTAGGTTCAAGGTCATCCTCTGAAGATGAAAGTTGAAGTTCTGGTTGAGAGCATACTCTGAGATAGACCAAAACCCTAGATCATATCAGTGTAGTAAAGGGTAAGGAACAAGTCAAGAACCCTCCCGAAGTGTCAAAAGGCAAAACAACTTTAAGAAGTTTCTTTATGCCCAAAGTAGAAGGTGGTCCAAAATTGGATTTCCAGAGTGTGAAGACCAAGAATGGACCAAAACCAACCCAAATTGTCAAACCCACCTGTTTAGTCTATTCACTTGCTCTTAAATCAGATTTACACTACCCCCTGGTGGTTAAGGTTAGAAGAGATATTCCTTTTTGTCTATCTCACCATGGCCTTTTATTCAGAAAATGGGACTCCATCTCATATGAAGACAAACTTCCCAGGAATGAAAAACATAATGGATTTTGCTATTAGGGAGGGAACAAAACCTCTAATATGGCAATATGAGTGATGGCTAAGATGGAAATGGTGATAATTGGTAGAAAAAGTTTATGCTTTAGATGAAATATATTTAAATGTTTCCCTGTGTTGCAAATAAATGCCTTTTCTTCTGGCTTCATTCCCCTTTTAAACACCTCATTTAAAAAAACTTCCTACTTAATGCTGTATGCCCCAGCCTCTCTGAGCTGCAACTGATGCATTGGCTCTAATTTGTACTCATGTGGGTGGATAACATAGGTCACCTCAGTGGCTCTAAATCACCAAAGGCACATAAGCAACACTTCATCTTCCAAATTACCTAACACCTTTAGGAAAAATTTGAATCTCTTGGTCAGAACCAATCCGCTTATGTTTGTCTCACTAGATTTGATGGCTTCTGAATGTTGTGATAGTATAAGCTATGGTGTCCTAATATTGCTCCTGGAATACGTGGCATCTTTATGTAAATATCAAAATATCTATGGGCTTCTGAGTAGCATGCATTAGTGTACAGATGAATAAGTAGATATATTGGAGGATTCTTCCAAATGTTCAGCTATTTGTTTTACTTTAGTTTTATTGAACCTTCAACACTCCCTAAAAAACTGACTTCTTAAAATTGCCTTTTCTCATCTGAGGCAGAATGAAAAATATGATTTTATTTCATTGAAAAATCCCTAGTTAGGAGGTGGCAAAGGAGGGTACCTCCCACGTTTCCAGGGTTTAAGATAAGCTTCTCTGAATTTTACCCTCAATTATGATGGTGCTTCCTGGTCCTTATTTTAAAAACAAAAGATTAAAAAGTGATTTTTAAATAATAAAAGAGACAAATAGATAACACTCAAAAAGAGAAAAATTTTGAAAAGTAACTGCTAAAATTAAAACTGCACATGGTCAAATGATTAAAAAATAACCCTTGACCAATAAATGGCTTTCTGATTATTTAAATGATTAAAAAGTGCCTGGCATCTGTCTGCATTGTAGATATACAATAGCCTGATTGACAGAGTCTCTCTAGCAGGCAGCTCGTGGGCTGGGTGTCTTTGCATCATCACTCTTTATCTCATGCCAAAGGTTCATGTCTACTACAAGGGAGGTGCATTCATCTCTTCAGAAGTCATGATCAACCACAAACCAATAATCAAATACCAGCAATCAACCTCAGCATTCTTGGAATCCATCATCAGCTTGTGGAGACTACAAACCCACTTCCTCTTCCCCAAAAATTCTTTCCATTATCTGGAAAAGTCAAAAACTATGAACTGACCCTTATTAGTTGCTAAAACAAGTTCAAATGATTGATGGTCAAAAAGTATCAGGGGCACTGTCTGTAGCCAAGCTAGGGTGAAAGCTGACAGGTGTTACTGGGCCCTTTGACATCATTTCTTCAGAGCTTCTTCCCTTTCGCTCTGCTCCAGCCAAACTAACCTCCTTGATTATCTTCTCACATACAAGGCACACTTTCAGGCATTTTCTTTGCTCCTCCTCCAAATCTGGCTTAAATGTCAATTTAACATCACCATCTTCTCCCCCAGCACCCCTGATCCCCTAACCTTGATCTATTTTTTCACATAGTACTTACTACCTTCTTAAATCTTAAATAATTTAACTATTATGTTTCTGTATTCCTATCCCTCCCATTCCTCACATTATAATGGAATCTCCACAAGGGCAAAGATGTTTGTCTGTTTTATTTACTGGTATATCCTCAGTGTCAAGAAGAGTACCCAACAGATGGTAAACACTCAATAAACTCAATGTTGTAAAATGAATACATAAAAGAATAAATAAAGACATTAACATTGTTTGGCAGACCAGTTCTTTTACTGTGCAAGATAAGAGACACAACCCTGGGCCCAGAGCTGCTACTTAAGGAGTAGCCAAACAGCAGAAGCAAACAGGGTCAAAAAGTTAATACAGCAGAACTGGATGAAATCTTTGGTAGTAATTGCTAGAATAAGCTTAGGGCAGTAGTTGCTTATGTACTGCTGCTTGTAGGATTTTACTGCTTTGTAATCTAGACCAGGGATGTCAAACTCATTTTCACCGGGGGCCACATCATCCTCACGGTTGCCTTCAAAGGGCTGAAATAATTTAGGGCTGTATAAGTGTAACTACTCCTTAACTGTTAAGGAGTTGAAATTACATTCAGCCCCTTGAAGGCAACTGCAAGGCTTATGTGGCTCCTGCAAAAATGAGTTTGACACCCTGGTCTAGACTATCTCTAGTCTACTAGTCTAATCACCTTGTTCTGCACAAACATTGTCTCTGGTTTAGGGAGTTTTCAGTCATTTCTTGATCATCATCCCTCATTTTCCATTTTTCCAGGAAGTAATGCCTTCTCTGAAAGAATAGCGGACCCTGAGGGTGAATCTAAATAACCCAGGATGTAACTGGAAACTTGGCCTCACTCATTCATTCTCATCAAAACCATCAACCCCCAAGGACACTACTCTGATATTAGCAAAGGGATATACATACATCATTTATATTGAGTTGATTGGGTTGGGAGAGATTCTTAACAACTCTCTCCCATTCCCTCAGACTTATTCTGTGGCATATTTGGAATGCCCACCTTAGCAATGACTGTTTTTCTTCTGTAGATACATGTCTCCCTCTCCCACTTGCTCACAAGCTACAGAATACTTTTGTATCGTTACCATTTCCTTGTATCACTCATCAGTTCATGACCATATTCAACTGGTAACCAAAAAATATTGCTTGAATGCTAAGTCTTCCTGGTAACTGAACACAATAAGTTACTCTGTACATGAAGAAAAAAGCAGAAGGAAAGACTAATGCTTATTGAGCAACTACAGTGTGTTACACATTTTACAGATGCTGCCTTATTTTAACTTAGCAAGAAATTTTCACAAGTGATGGAGTATGTTTTACTCTATCAGTTAAATGATAAGCTCCTAGAAAAATGACTATGTTTATCTTGCTTATTACCATATCCCTAAATATAGCAAGATGGCTGGCTCATAGCAGGTGTGTAATAAATAGTTTTTAAAAGAGAGTAAATAAAATTATGTAATGGCGGTTCCTCTTGCCTACAAATGTGGCCCAAATCACAGTTCTATATCCTTCCTTGTTAAGTATATTTTACTCACAGGGCTAATTAGGCCTTGCAAAACAGTGGTTATGTTCCTCCATACCCCAAAACTACCTTTAAAAAATGCTTAACCCACATTATTTTTCTTGAATAGAGTTATGTGGTGGCCACAGCTGGAGCCTGGGTCCTCTGCACAGAAACTCTGGGGCGGGCCCCTGCAAGGTGGTCAGTGAGCTCCTGGAGGGAGGCTTAGTGAACAGTCTTTCCAGAGGTGGGGGTAAGAGTGCTGAAGGTGACATTAAAGGTGGCCCTGTCAAAGTTGCCCAAGGTGGAAGTTCAGCCCCTGGCCAAGATGTAGCAGTTGTCAACACTGGCTGTCATCAACAGCTTCTTGAGTACAGGGGCCTAGACAATGTCCATGCCCCTGGATGCAGAGGGAGTGCGCCAACACAGAGCCACAGTGGCCAGTCACCTTGCAAGGGATGGCGTGGGGCTTGTTGATCTTGTCCTCCCAGTAGCCTCACCACACAGGGACAACAGAGAGCTTGACCAGAGTGATGACCTGACAGATGGCAGAGGTTACTTCCTTAGAACACTTAACACCCAGACCAACTTGTCCATTATAGTCCCCAGTGGTGACAAATGCCTTGAACGGGGTCCTCTGGCCAGGGTGGGTCTGCTTTTGCAACAGTATAACCTTCAAACCTCTCCTTGAGGGATACATTCAGGAAGAAGTCAATGATCTCATATTCCTTGATAGGCATGGAGAAGAAATAAACCTCCTCCAGGCATTTGACCTTCATGTCCGTCACTCCTTGTGCTCCATCTTGCCCCCTCAAGTTCTGTAGCCTCCAAAATGCTTCTTAATGCAAATACAGTGATCATTAGAAACTGTTAATACCATATTTTGCCATGTATAATGCTCACTGTTTCACCCAAAGTTTTGAGGGAAAAATAAGGATGCACATTTATATGGGTAGTACCTGAAATACCTTGTATCTGTTCTTGTATTTTGTAATTATTTGTTACATAAAATTTCTTGTACCATAACATGTTCAAAAATGAATGCTAAAATTCTTTTATAAGCAAAAACCAAGTATATAAATATAAATAAATAAAATTGAATTAAAAATTAAGAAAAAGATTTTTTTCCTGAAAGTTTGGGCCAAAAATGTGTGTGCATTATACATGGCAAACTATGGTACTTTGTAAGGAAAATAATACAATAATTAATAAATAATAATATAAGAATAAACTGGGTTTTGCATACTCACAACTGGAAATGTACTTTTTTAATTGAATTTATTGGTGTGACCTTGATTAATAGAATTACATAGGTTTCAGGTGCACGACTCTATAAAACATCATCTGTGCATTCACCACCCCAAGTCAAGTCTCCTTCCATCACTATTTATCTTCCCTTTACTTTCTTCTTCCTCACCCACCCACCCTTTTGTATTCAGAATTATCATACTGTTGTTGGTGTCTATGAGTTTTTTTCTCTGCTTAATCCCTTTACCTTTCTCACCCAGCCCCCTAACCCCTTCCCCTCTGACAGCTGTCAGTCTGTTCTCTCTATCTGAGTCTGTTTCTATTTTGTTTATTTTGTTCATTAGAATCCACATATAAGTAAAATCATATGGTACTTATCTTTCTCTGACTGGCTTATTTCACCTGGTATAATACACTCCAGGTCCATCATGCTGTTGTATAAGGTAAGGTTTCCTTCTTTTTTATGACTCAGTAGTATTCCACTGTGTAAATATACCACAGCTTTTTTATCCACTCATTTACTGGTGAGCGCTTGGGCTGCTTCCAAATCTTAGCTGTTGTAAATAATGCTGCAGTGAACATAGGGGTGCTTACATTCTTTCAAATTAGTGTTTCAGGTTTCTTCAGAAATATTCCCAGAAGTGGAATCACTCAGTCATAAGTCAGTTCCATGTTTACATTTTTGAGGAAATTCTGTACTGTTTTCCACAGTGACTGCACCATTCTATATTCCCACAAACAGTGAATGAAAGTTCCCTTTTCTCCACATTCTCTTCAGCACATGTTGGTTGTTGATTTGTTGATGATGGCCATTCTCACAGGTATAAGGTGATATCTGATTGTGGCTTTGATTTGAATTTCTCTGATTGTGGCTTTGATTTGCATTTCTCTGATAATTTGCATTTCTCTGATAATTGGTGACATATGAACATTTTTTCATATGTCTTTTGGCCATCTATATGTTCTCTTCAGAGAAGGGTCTATTCAACACCCTTGCTCATTTTTTAATTGGATTGTTTGTATTTCTGATGTTGAGTTGTATAAGTTCTTTATAAATTTTGGATATTAACCCCTTATTATATACTATTGGTGAATACATTCTCCTATTCAGTGGATTGTCTTTGCATTTTGTTGATGGGTTTTTGTTTTGTTTGTTTGTTTTTGCTGTGCAAAAAAGTTCTCAGTTTGATGTAGTCCCATTTATTTTTCTTATTTTTCCCTTGCCCCAGAAGATATATCAGAAAAAAATACTGCTATGAGAAATATCTAAGATTTTATTGCCTATGTTTTGTTCTATGATTTTTATGGTTTCCAGTATTTTTTTATTGTTGTTCAAGTTCAGTTGTCTCCATTTTCACCCCAGTATGGCCCACTGCCCCACCTATCCCTGCCTCAAACCCTCGAACCTACTCCCTTTGGCTTTGTCCATGTGTCCTTCATACATGTTCCTTGATGGATCTTCCCCTATTTTCCTGCATTATCTCTCTTTCCCCTCCTCTTTGGTTACTGTCAGTTTGTTCTTTATTTCAGTGTTTCTGGATATATTTTGCTTGCTTATTTGTTGTGTTGATTAGGTTCCACTTAAAGGTGAGATCATATGGTATTTGTTTTTTATCACCTGCTTTATTTCACCTAGCATAATGCTCTCCAGTCTTGTAGTTAAGTCTTTAACAAATTTTTGAATTTATTCTTGAGTACGGTATAAGAAGGTGGTCCAGTTTCATTTTTTTTGCACATATCTAATTTTCCCAATACCATTTATTAAATAAAATGTGTTCACTCCATTCTATGTTCTTGCCTCCTTTGTAAAATATGAATTGACCATAAAGTTGTGGGTTTATTTCTGTGCTCTCTATTCTATTCCATTGATTTATTTGTCTGTTTTTATGACAATATGCTGTTTTTATGCTGTTTTGATTACTATGGCATTGTAGTATAGTTTGATACTAGGTAGCATGATTCCTCCAACTTTGTTCTTCTTTCTCAAGTTCACTCCACCTATTGGGGTCTTTTGTGGTTCCACATAAACTTTTGGAATGTTTGTCCTAGTTTTATGAAATATGCCATTGGTATCTTGATAGGAATTGCATTGAATCTATAGATTGCTTTGGATAGTACGGATATTTTAATGATATCAGTTCATTCTCTCCATGAACATGGTATACACTTCCACTTGTTTGTATCTTCTTTAATTTCTTTCTTCAGTGTGTTATAATTTTCCAAGTATAGGTTTTTTACAATCTTGGTTAAATTAATTTCTAGGTATTTTATTTTTTGATTTTTGATGCAATTGTAAGTGGATTTTTCTTAATTTTCCTTTCTGATAATTCATTATTAGTATATAAAATGCAGCTAATTTCTGGATATTTTGTATCCTGCTACATTCCTGAATTCATCTATCAATTGTACTAGTTTTTTAGTGGCATCTTCAGAGTTCTCTATTTACAATATAATGTCATCAGCAAATAATGACAGTTTTACTTCTTCCATTCCAATTTTGATATCTTTTGTTTCTTCTTATTATTGCAGTGGCTAGAACTTCCAGTAATGTGTTGAATACAAGTAATGAAAGCAGATATCCCTATGTCATTCCCAATCTTAAGGGAAAAGCTTATAGTTTTTGCATATTGAGTATGATGTTGGTTGTGTTTTTGTCATACATGGCCTTTATTACATTGAGGTGTGTTCCCTCTATTCCCATTTTGCTGAGAGTTTTTATCATAAATGAATGCTGGATTTTATCACATGCTTAACCACATGAAAAGATCATATAGTTTTTAGCCTTCATTTTATTTATGTAGTATATTGTTTTGCAGATATTGGACCAAACTTGCATCCCCAGAATAAATTTCACTTGATCACAGCAAATACTCTGTAATGTATTTCTGGATCTGGTTTGCTAACAATTTGTTGAGGATTTTAGCAACTATGTTCATCAACACATTGGCTATAATCTTTCTTTGTAGAGTTTTTATCTGATTTTGGAATTAGGATAGCACAGGCCTTGTACAAATGAACTTTCGAGTCTTCCTTTCTCTGGAATATTTTGGAATAGTTTGAGGACAGGTGTTAGTTCTTTGAATGTTTAGTAAAATTCACCTGTGAAACCATTTGGTCCAAGACTTCTGTGTGGAGGGAGTTTTTTGATCACTGCTTTGATTTCACTAGTTATAATCTATCTATTCAAATTCTCTGATTCTTCTTTATTGCATTTTGAAAGACTGTATGTTTCTATAATTTATCCATTTCTTCCAGGTGGTCCAATTTGTTCACATGCAGTTGTTTCTAATATTTTCTTTCAATATTTTGTATTTCTTTGGTGTCAGTTGTTACTACTCATTCTTTTCTAACTTTAATTATTTATGTCCTTTCTTTTTTTCTTGATGAGTCTGGTTACAGGTATGTCAATTATATTTATCTTTTCAAAGGACCAGATCTTGGCTTCATTGATCTTTTGTATTGTTTATCATTTTTTTAGACTATATATTTTTTATTTCTGCTCTTATCCTATTATTCCCTCCCTTCCAATCACTTTGGGCTTAAGTTGTTATTTCTTTTTCAAGTTCATTTAGCTGTAAAGTTAGATTTTTACTTGTGATCATTCTTGTTTTTTGAGATAGGCTTGTAATGCTATGCATTTCCCTATGTATTCTTTTTGGGTTTTTAATCCTCTCCCAAGGACATGCCAGCTAATTTTAGAAAGAGGAAAAGGGAAGGAGAGTGTGAGGGAGAGAAAGAAACATCAGTGTGGGAGAGAAACATCAGTTGGTTTCCTCTCTTTTGCACGCAGACAGGGACTGAACCTGCAACCCAGGTATGTGCTTTGACAAAGGATCAACTTATGACTTTTTGTTTTAGCGCACAATGCCCCAAGCAATTGAGCAACCTCTTTCAGAGCTTCCAAAGTATTCTTTTTTTACCTTCATTGTATTTTTCCCATTATCATTTAGTCCCTTTATAGCCCCTGTCTCCAGCAATCACCACAATGTTTTCCATGCCCATGAGTCCTTTTTCCTTTTTGCTCAATCCCTCCACCCCCAACCACTCCCCCACCCCCACTAGTTGTCATTTATTCTCCATCTATGGCTCTGTCTGTTTTGATTGTTAGTTCAGGTTGTTCATTAGATTCTACATATGAGTGAAATCATATGGTAGTTGTCTTTCTCTGTCTTATTTTACTTAACACACTATTCTCCATTTCCATCCATACTGTTGCAAAGAGTAAAATTTTCTTATTATTTATGGCTGAGTAGAATTCCAGTGTGTAAATGCCCCATAGTTATTTTATCCACTAGTGTATTGATGGACACTTGAGCTGCTTCCATATCTTGGCAATTGTAAATAATGCTGCACTGAACATAGGGGTGCTTATGTTCTTTCAAATTAGTGTTTTGGGTTCCTTTGTATATATTCCCAGAAGTGGGATTGCTGGGTCAAAAAGCAGATCCATTTTTAAGTTTTTGAGGTACTGTATTTTTCAGACTATAAGATGCACTCTTCCCCCCAAATTTGGGAGGAAAATGGGGGTGCGTCTTACAGTCTGAATGTAGCTTACCTGGCTAGTAAAGGTAGTTTACATTTATATTGGTGAAATATTATGTTATTTATGTTATTAAATATTTTACCACATTTTTGCTTCAATTTTTTTCCCTATTTTCCTTCTCTAAAACCTAGGTGCCTCTTATGGTCTGGAGTGTCTTATAGTCCTAAAAATATGGTATCTCCATACTGCTTTCCACAGTGACTACACCAGTCTGCATTCCCACCAACAGGTCAAAAGAGTTCTCCTTTCTCCACATCCTCACCAGCACTTGTTGTTTATTGATTCATTGATGATAGCTCTTGTGATGAATGTGAGATGGTATCTCATTGTGGTTTTAATTTGCATTTCTATGATGCTTAATGATGTTAATCATCTTTTCATATGTCTATAGGCCATATGTATGTCTTCCTTAGAGAAGAGTCTATTTGGTTCCTTGGCCCATTTTTTAATTGGATTGTTTGGGGGGTTTTTGGTGTTCAGTTTTGTAAGTTCTTTATAAATTTTAGATATTAACTTCTTATTAGATGTATTGGCGAATATGTTCTCCCATTCTGTGAGTTGCCTTTTTATTTTGTTGATTTCCTTTGCTGTGAAAAAACTTTTAGTGTGATGTAGTCCTATTTGTTTATTTCTTCTTTTGTTTCCCTCACCTGGGGAGATATATCCAGTAAAAAATTTCAAACAAGCAATGTCTGCAGTTTTGCTGCATTTGTTTTCCTCTAGGATTTGAATGGTTTTTGGGCTAACATTTAAGTCTTTGATCCATTTTGAATGTATTCTTGTGTGTGGTGTAAGAAGGTGGTGTAGTTTCATTTTTCTGCATGTATCTGTCCAATTTTCCCAACATCATTTATTGAATAAACTATCTTTAGCCCACTGTATATGCTTGCTCCTCTGTCAAATATTAGTTGACTATAAAGGTGTGGGCTTATTTCTGGGATCTTTATTCTGTTCCATTAATCTATGAGCCTGTTTTTATGCCAATACCAGGCTGTTTTGATAACTATGGCCTTGTAGTATAGTATGATGTTAAGTATCATGATACCTCCAAATTTATACTTCTTTCTCAGGATGGCTGTTGGTATGTGGGGTCTTTTGTGGTTCCATATACATTTTTGAAATATTTGTTCTAGTTCTGTGAAATACGTCATTGGAATCTTGATAGGAATTACATTGAATCTGTAGATTGCTTTGAGTAGTATGGATATTTTAATGGTGTTAATTCTTCCTATCCATGAACATGGCATGTGCTTCCACTTATTTGTGTCAATTTTTTTCTTCAGTGTCTTATAATTTTCTGAGTGCAGCTCTTTTATATCCTTGGTTAGGTTTATTCCTGGGTATTTTATTCTTTTTATAGCAATGTGAATGGGAATGTTTTCTTAATTTCCTTTTCTGTTAGTTCATTATTGGAATATAACAATGCAACTGATTTTTGGATATTAATTTTGTATCCTGCTACTTTGCTGAATTTATTTATCAGTTCTAGTAGTTTCTTGGTGGAATATTTGGAGTTCTCTAGTATCATGTCATCTACAAATAAAGACAGTTTTACTTCTTCTTTTCCAATTTGAATGCCTTTTATTCTTCCCTGATTGCTGTGACTAGGACTTCCAGTATTATGTTGAATAAGAGAGATAAAAGTGGATGTCCCTGTCTTGTTCCCAGTCTTAAGGAGAACACTTGTAGTTTTTGCCCATTGAGGATGATGCTGGCAGTAGGTTTGTCATATATGGTCTTTATTATCTTTAAGTATGTTCTCTCTATTCCCACTTTGCTGGGAGTTCTTATTATAAATTAGTGCTGGATTTTATCATATTTTTCTGCATCTATTGATATGATCATGTGGTTTTTATCCTTCAGTTTGCTCATGTGGTGAATCACATTTATTGATTTGCAAATGTTGTACCAACCTTGCACTCCCAGAATAAATTCCACTTAATTGTAGTATGATCTTTCTGATGCATGGCTATATTCAGTTTGCTAATTTTGTTGAGGATTTTAGCATCTATGTTCATCAGATATATTGGCCTATACTTGTCCTTCTTTGTAGCGTCTTTATCTAGGTTTGGAATTAGGATAATGTTGGCCTCATAAAATAAGTTTGGGAGCATTCCTCTTGAATGTTATGAAATAGTGTGAGAAGGAAAGTGTTCGTTCTTAAGAATGTTAAATAAAATTCAACTGTGAAGACATCTTGTCCAGGGCTTTTGTTTCTTGGGAGTTTTTTGATTACTGCTTCAATTTCACTGGGTGTAATGTGTCTATTTAGGTTCTCTGATCCTTCCTGATTTATTTTTGGAACACTGTATGTTTCTAGGAATTTATCCATTTCAGCCAGGTTGTCCAGTTTGTTGGCATATAATTGTTCACATTTTCTTACAATCCTATGCATTTCTTTGGTGTCAGTTGTTATTTCTTTTTCATTTATGATTTCACTTATGATTTTATTTATGTCCTTTCTCTTTTTTTCTTAATGAATGTGGTTAAACATTTGTCAATCTAGTTTATCTTTTCAAAAAATAAGCTCTTGGATTCATTGACCTTTTGTATCATTTTTCTAGATTCTATTGTATTTATTGCTCCTCTAATCTTTATTATTTTTTTCCTTTTACTCACTTTGGGCTTTGTTTGTTGTTCTCTTTCAAGTACCTTAAGTATAAAGTTAGATCACTTATTTGAGTTTTTTCTTCTTTCTTTCTTTCTTTCTTTTTTTTTTTTTTTTGTAGTAGTAGTAGGCCTGCAATGCTATGAAGTTCCCTGTTAGGATTGTTTTCCCAGTGTCCCACAGATTTTGGATTGTTATGTCCTCATTTTCATTTGTTTCAAAGTGTGTTTTGATTTCTTCCTTGTTCTCATTTTTATCACATTCATTGTTTGATAACATGTTATTTAGCTTCCATATCTTTGCATGTTTTTTAGTTTTCTTCTTGTTACTGATTTTTAGTTTCATACCAATGTGGTCAAAGAAGATGCTACATATGATTTCAATCTTAGTAAATTTATTGAGACTTGTTTTGTGTCCTAACACATGATCTGTCCTGCAAAACATTCAATGTGCACTTGAAAAGTCTCTATATTCTGCTGCTTTAGGGCGAAATGCTCTGAAGATATCAATTAAATCCATTTGACCTAGTGTGTTGTTTAAGGTCACTGACTCCTTGTTGATTTTCGGCCTGGAAGATCTATCCATTGAGTCAATGGGATCTTAAAATCCCTAACTATGACTGTATTTCTGTTATCTTTCCCCTGTGTCCATCAAGATTTCCTTCACATATTTAAGTGCTCCTATGTTTGGTGCATAAAGATTTACTAAGGTTATATCCTCTTGTTGGGTTTTTCCCCTTATCATTATGTAGTGTCCTTCTTTGTCTCTTACGATAGCCTTGGTTTTAAAGTATATTTTGTCAGATATAAGCACTGCTACTCAAACTTTTTTCTTTTCCATTTGCATGAAATATCTTTTTTCAACCCTTTACTTTTAGTCTGTGTGTATCTTTCAAACTGAGGTGGATCTCTCTACCTACCCTGTGTCTTTTGGTTGGAGCATTTAAGCCATTTACATTTAAGGTGATTATTGATAGATATGTGTGTAGCGCCATTTTATTGTTAGACTGTTTTCCTGTTTGTTTGTTTTTTCTTTCTCCTTTTCTTCTTTTTCTTAAAGGAAGCCCTTTAACATGTGTTGTAGTACTGTTTTGGTGTTAACAAACTCCTTTAGCTTTTTCTTGTCTGGGAAGCTCTTTATTTCTCCTTTTATTTTATAGGATAACATTGCTGGATAAAGTAGCCTTGGTTGTAGATCCTTGCTTTTCATCTCCTTGAATATTTCATGCATAGGATTGATCCCCAAGTTTCATACAACAGAGGATTTTCATAAATATCTTCTTTTTTAAAAAGATTATAATTTTTTAATTGTTGTTCAAGTACAGTTTTCTGTCTTTTACTTCCATCCCACCCCACTCCCTCAGTCCTCCCATTTCCACCTCCCCCTAGTTTTTGTCCATGTGTCCTTTATACTTGTTCTTGTATACCCTCCCCCTTTTCCCCTGAAATTCCCTCCCGTCTGCCCTCTGGTCACTGTCAGCCTGTTCTCTATTTCAGTGTCTTTGGTTATATTTTGCATAACTATCTTCTTAAACACCTTCTGTCAACTATAGGTCATGGAGGCAGCACATCATTTTATGGACGCATTTCAGTTCCCATCATCAAATTATGTGTAAATTAGACAACAATTTTTCAACTGTTTCTTGGCTTAAATCTTTTTGTAAGCTGTATGGACAGAGTTAAGACACCAGGAATTGACTAATTTTTTATAGGTAAGCATAGCTGTTTATAAATTATCTTTCTTTTCAGTGATTCACTAGTTTTAGTCATAATAAAATATTTATTCTGATCATAGGTTCAGTTGGAGACTGCTTAAATCTACAAAAATATTTTTAATTTTAATTTCATTACTTTGATTGTTTTCATTTTTAAAAGTCAGCTTTATTGAATGGTACAGCATTTTAAATTGTTTTAATTTATATTTTATTGATTATACTATTAAAGTTGTCCTGACTTTTCCCCACTTTGCTCCACCTCCACCCAGCACCCCCCACCGCCTCAGACAATTTCCCTACCATTGTTCTTGTCCATGGGTCATGCATATAAATTCTTTGGCTACTCCATTTTCTATCCTGTACTTTATACCCCCATGGCTATTCTGCAACTACTTATTGGTATTTCTTAATCCCCTCACCTCATCACTCATTCACCCACACCGCCTCCCATCTGACAACCATCAAAACTCTCTCAGTATGCATGATTCTAACTCTGTTCTCCTTGTGTGCCTAGTTTGTTCTTTTTGTATTCAATTATCAAAAGATATATATTTTTGCCATTTTATTGTTCATAGTTTTGAACTTCTTTTTCTTAAATAAGTCCCTAAAATATTCCATATAATAATGGTTTTGTGATGATGAATTGATGAATTCCTTTTGTTTTTTCTTGTCTGGGAAGCACTTTATCTGCCCTTCCATTCTAAATGATAGCTTTGCTGGGTAGAGCAATCTTGGCTGTACGTCTCTGCTTTTCATGACTTTGAATATTTCTTGCCAATCCCTCCTAGACTATGAAGTTTCTTTTGAAAAATCAGCTGACACTCTTAAGGGAACTCCCCTGTAGGTAACTAACTTCTTTTCTCTTGCTGCTTTTAAGATTCTCCTTTATCTTTAACCTTTGGCATTTTAATAATGATGTGTCTTGGAGTGGGTCTCTTTGCATCCATCTTCTTTGGGACTCTCTATGCTTGCTGGAATTGTATGTTTATACCCTCCATCAAATTAGGGAAGCTTTCTTCCGTGATTTTTTAAATAGATTTACAAATTCTTTGTCTCTTCTTCTTTTGACACCCCTATGATGTGAATGTTGGACCTCTTGAAGTTGTGCCAGAGGCTGCTTATACTATTCTCATTTTTGTGGATTTTTTTTCTTCTTGTTCTGATCAGTTGTTTTTTGCTTCCTAATGTTCCATATCATTGATTCAAATCTAGGCTTCATCCACTCTACTGTTGTTGCCATGTAAATTATTCTTTATTTCAATTAGTATATCCTTTGTTTCTAACAGGATATTTTTTTATGCTGCTAAGGTCCCCACTAAGTTTCTTGAGCATCTTTATAACCAGTGTTTTGAATTCTGCATCTGAAAGATTGCTTATATCCATTTTTGTTTAGCTCTTTTTCCAGAATTTTGATTTGTTCTTTCATGTGTGCCATGTTTCTTTGCCTCCTCATTTTAGCAGCTTCCCTGTATTTGTTTCTATGAGTTAGGTAGAACTTCTTTGACTCCATGTCTTGGTTGTGTGCCCTAATGTAGTAGGTGCCCTGTAGGGTCCAGTATCAAAGCATCCTCTGTCACCCAAGCTGGGTACTTGAATCGTGCACTCTCCATGTGGTCTAAGTACATCCTCCTCTTGTAATTGAACCTCGGTTACTGTTGACAGAGCAATGTTAAGATTTACCCATACCAGTCAGCTGCAAGGATTAGTTTACCACCAACCTCCACCTTCCATGGAGGATCAACTGTGCAGGGCCAGGATGGTGGATCTCTGATGTGGTCTGTAGCTGTCCATTGGGTGTGCTGGCCCTGGGGTTTCCTGCATGGAGCAGGCCAAGGTCAGTACCTACCTGTGTTTTTCCCAAGGCCACTCTGCCTTAGCTATGAAGCCATCTGAGATGGCTGCTACTTGTACTAGACTTGGAGATTACCAGGCAAAGCCAACCTGTGAGTGTAGGCTGGCTGCTGCTAGTGCCAGGCCTAGGGCTCACTGAGGCCACCTGTTGCTTGTTTGAGAGGATTTAGGAAGTTGTGAAACATGAGCCAAGACCAGCCATGCATATGGAAAAGCAACATGGTAGGCCTATAAGTTGGGTGGGGCAGAGTCTCTGGGGATGGCCAAGATGGTTTAGTGTTAGCCAGGCTGATGGATTCTCAGATATGGCAACAGCTTGCCAGATCTGTGGGAGGAGGGCTTAGAAAAGGGAAAATGGTCTCTGCTCACCTTGATGCTAGACACTTCAGTTTCTCACTCTGTGCCACTGGTACCTTGCAAGCTGCTACCCTAGTGCTAGAGCTCAGAGGGAGTAAGTCTGAGTAAGTGAGTCAGTATGTGGATCCTTTAAGAGGAAGTGTTTATTGATTCAGCAGTTTTTTCCACTGATTAAATCCCCACTGGTTTTTGTAGGCAGAGTTGTAGGGACTTATCTTCCTGACATTGGAATCCTGGTCTGGGGACCGTGGTATGGGGCTGGGACTCCTTACGTCTGAGATATCCCTCCTGAATTTTTGTCCACCACACATGGGTGAGTGATCGACTAGTTTCATGTCTGTGCCCCTTGTACCAGTGTGGATGGATGTGGTTTCTTTAATTCTGTAGTTGTCCCACTTCCCTTCAACTTGATTTCTGATGGTTCTGAGTGATGGTTGTTCTATATGTCAGTTTTAATTTTGATATGGTTGTGGGAAGGGATGAGTTATATCTGTCTATGCTGCCATCTTGAACAGAAGTTTCTATATTTAGAATTATTGAAACTGATACCATTCCATAGCCTTAGAGATTTTCATAATAAAATAATGAAGAAAAACCTTTAAGTACTTTTTGTAGCAAACATATCAGGCTCCTGTTCTCACAAAATACTAGTAAAAACTTTAAGACATTTTGACTTGCATAATAGGATTAATTCAACCAGGAAGGCAATGATGAAATGTGACGTTAACTTCTTGAGCTAAAAAAAGGTAATTTGTGCACCAATTTAAAAGAAAAAGAGTCATGGATTGCTATTAAAACAAATGGAACTGTCTAGGAAATTATTGCCAATATCAACAATCACAAATAGAAATGGGCATTTTCTTCTGATTTTTCTCCCTCAACTATTTCTTATCTATTTTATGAACTTTCTCTTCCAGATGAACTTTAGAATCAAGGTATATAAAAAGTCCTATTGTGATTTGTATCAAAATTATTACATTGAATTTATAGATTCACTGAGAAATAATTGATATATTTGCAATATTGAATGATCCTCACCAGATACATGTAACACCTCTCTGTTTTTAAGTATTTTCTGTATCCTTCAGTAGAGGTTGATATTCTTTGAAAAAATATGTATGTACCTTTAACATTCTTTGTTAATTACATTCCTAGGTATTTAAAGTTTTTTTGATGCTATAGGGAGTAATCTCTTTCTGTAAATATATAGAGATATAAGAAAGCAAGCACATTTGAACTCCACTATGCTTGGCCTGATTATCAACATAATTCCGTGGATTAAGTTACAATGTAGGAATTGTTTTTGTGGTTTTGTTTTTAATTGTTTTAGAAGATAATGGTTCCCCCCAAAACACTCAAACACTTCCTGATCAGAAACATATGTGCAATTTAATAATGTTTATTTTTAACTTGAAATAAGCTGTTGTTAGACAGAACATGTTGTAAGACAGGTAAATGGGAAATAACCTGAGATAACTTCACAGAACATCCAATTATACAGAGCCGGTTGTGATGCACTAGCTCTTTCAGAGCCAAGACAAAAGGATGGAAGGGAAGCTTTATTTCAGCAATAGCTGCCAAAAATTTTATGAAGCACATGCATAGATAGTGGCATTGAAATTTCAGTGTTATTCACCTCCCAAAATCTTGTGCTAAACACCGGTGGACTGGTGAATTTATCATTGCAAATGATAAATTGCAACCATAATCTCAAAAGGATTTCTAAAGAAACAAACAGATGATTTTTATTAAAATAAGGTATATGGATTGGAAACAAAATTGTATTTATCATGAAAACTCCAATTTGCTGAGCTTTCATAAAAACAGAATCATTTGCTAGACTTTTTTTTTCCATATGCTGTGTGTCTCCATTTCTTTCTCATTTAGCTCTACAAGTCACATTTTCCACCTATTTTCACTGAAAAGCCCAGTCATTTCCAACTCTTGTGAGATAAAGCAGGCACTTCACAGAGCTCCAAGAATAGTTTCTCCTATTTAAGAAACACCAGATGGAACAGCTAATGCTGTGCAGTGCCTCATCTGTACTGTCAATATGGCACAACTTTTACTTTCTATCAAAACCAAAAAAGTCTGTATCTCTACACAAAGAGAAAGGAGAAAGCATCTTTAATCCTCATCCTCTAACACAGCTGTATCATGCCTGAGCCCCTCACCCAAGGTCAGTTTCTAAAGCAGTGGTATAATCAGGATTGGTAGTTAATAAATAAATTGTTGAGCAGGGGTTTGGACAATGGTGTTAGGCAGGCATTAAGACTTCAATGCTAAGTTATCCATATAACTCTAAAAGGGAAAAGTGACATATGTCTATTCTATTTAGAAGAATCAGAAACATGAGATTTCTGATGGTAACAATCACGTAGGGGGGAAACCAAAAAATCAAACCCTTTAATTGTCTTTCTAAAAGCACCAGTTCCCCCTCCTCCTGAATGTATGGATCATATATCTTCATTCAACTTCTACTAGTGTTGAAAGAAGATGTAGTCAAAGTTTACCCTCATTGAAGACAAATGTGCTGGGAGAGAGAATGTGTTTAAAATATATAAATGACTACATTAGACAGAAACCTAGAATAGAAAGTATTCAAGTCAAAACTCCAGCTGTACATGCTCCTGATCTAGAAGTCATTAAACAACAGATGGAATTAATAGAAGAAGGTATTAAAGAATAAAAGTTTTTCTTAATTAAGATTTTCTTTTTTTTTTAAAGATTTATTTATTTATTTTCAGAGCGGGAGGGAGAAATAGAGAGAGAGAAACATCAATGTGCAATTGCTGGGCGTCCATGACCTGCAACCCAGGCATGTACACTGGCTGGGAATCAAACCTGCGACACTTTGGATCGCAGCTCACGCTCAATCCACTGAGCTACGCCAGCCAGGAAGATTTTCTAACAAAACCCTAATATCACTGGTTGAGCCTCATGTTCTATCTGGCCATCTTCAAGTCAGTTACCATGGCCACATCCCATTTACGGCCATGCCCCAGCGAGGAGTGGTTCCCCTGCATCTGCTATGCACATAATCAGCATGTCATAATCAAGAGGACAGCCATGAAATTACAAAGAAATTAAAGGTTATTCCTTATCAAGAAAATTTTAGAGAGTTCCTTGTTACAGGCTTTGGCACACCTGGCCCTTTGTCTGTTATGAAAGTTTAGTAATAATGCACCTTTGAAAAAGAGACACATTCCCCATCTGTGAAAGGGAGATAAGTTAAACCCACTCCACTCAGGATACAACAGTTGGTCAACCTCTCCTATGTGTTCATTAATGGGATCGATATGTCATAAATTTCATCTTTTACTAAGTCTATCTCCTGAAATCAAAGGTGGTGAGTCATCAAATAGGTCAAAGAGTATATAGTACTTCAGATTTTCCTTTAAAGTTATTTGAAAAGAAGGAGAACTAGTTTAATTCACAGTTTGGCCTTCTTCATAAGTACACGTATTGGAGTGATGTTGATAAGAGACCTTGGGCCATATGGAGACAAGAGATGTCAAACCATGGATTCTTTGTGAACTGGATGAGCCGGCCCCTAAAACATCATATTTGATTAGAACTCCAAAGGCATTATTTTCAGGCAAAAACTACCATTCTAAAATGTTGTGTCTTATTCTAGATGATACTGCTAGAGATATTGTGTTTAATTTGACTATGTTGTTATCCATTAACTTTTCATGTATACAAATAAAACATGGGAGTATACTGTATTAATAACTATAATTTATAGGAGGTAAGATGAAGTGCAAAGAGTAAAATGTATTAGCCAAGACAAGGTAGGGTATGCTGTTGGAACAAATACATACACCTTACAATGTGAGGGGATTGATCAAGGAATGGTTTGTATTTGCCCACATCACAGACCAATTTGTGCTGGAAATATTTCCTTGGTAATTTTAATAAATCATGACTTAGATTTCTTCCATCCTGAGACACTGACATCTTCAAAACACACAGACTTTGCAGTCTCAGTGAAGGGGAAGAGAACCAGGATAAGGAACATATTTTCTTAATTGCTGCAGCCTGGAAGTCACATAAGTGACCTCTGCTCCCAGTGCATTGGCCAGAACTTGGCCTCATAGAAGGCTGGGGACACAGCCCTCCTGACGTGCATAAGAAAAGAAAGCACAAATCACTGCCATGCCATAAGAGTCATGGGCTTTGGAGTCAAAGGGGACTGACTCCTATGGCACCTTGGGACAGTTGCCTCAGCTCTCCTCATCTTAGTTTCACATCTATAAAATGGGAACAGCAGACCCCTTGCAGGGCTGCTCTGATGATTTGCTTGATATGTGGAGCCACTGTTACTGCTATTTAAATAGTTCAAGGTTTTTATAACTGACCCCAAGGCCAAAGCAGATTTCAAGTTCAGCATAACACCATTCTGGCCTTTGAAATCATCCTGTGTGGATCTGCACGTGTGCATTTTCAAACTTATTTCACCCCATCGAATGCTTCACACACAAACACCCACCTTTAATTTACCACAGAACTATCTTCTCTGCTTTTTAATGAATGTCTCAGAGGCAAAATTCCTGAGGATTTTAAGTGCATTAGCCTCTGGGGTTCTGATATTTGCTTTTTTATTCCCTTGAAAACCTTAGAGATAATATGTTATTGATCAAATACCTCTTTATGAAGGTTTACTATGTTTTCAGAAACTAGTTTGAAAAAAAAATCCAGAATCCTGGGTGTCCTAATAAACAATGGAACCTAAGTGACAGCATTTTTATTCTTTTCTTTTCTGACATAGCCTTCCCTCATTAAAGAGCTCAATTTAATGCAAGTAAATGAATATTCCTTCCACATTAAGCACTGCTGGATCTAGATGAAAAAAAAAAAAACAGATCCATCTTCCAATCCTGTATTTTTAAAAATCTAAATAAGTGTCTTACCAGAAAAAAGCCAGGTGGGGTGGGGGGGGGGGGAGGACCTCTAGCACTGTTTTTTCTCATTATGCCTTCAGTATTTGATTCACACTACAAATATGTGTCAACACAATCATTCAGGAGCAAGAGAGACAGCAACTGCTGCCTAACAAGGAAACCGGTATCATTCCTAGAGTGTGTGCCCTCCTGCGGGGCTTGGATGAACTCAAGATGGATATTTTCTCTCTCGTGCTTTGTTACAAATCACCTCTGGTAGTGCCAGAGGTACTACAAAGAAGCATTCAACACCGCAAAGGGGTTATTTAAAATGAAATATGAGGCATTCTGACTGCTTCTGGATTATCTTTGCTGTGTTTCTTAGTGAAATTTTTAAAAGAAAGTAGCATCTTTTCTTCTATTAGAGTTTCCGAAAATGGGCTTGTGCATATATCAACCTTGATCAAGACAAAACTTAATCCACTAGATATGGTTCTTCTCATATATTTAGTTAGCATTATTTTACCATAACTTGAGACAATTCTTACTCGAGCATATTCAACTCCCACAGTGCATCCTGGGAGTTCTCTAAGGCTCCCAGCCACTGCTATTGCAATCCCATCCCTCTCTTCTTCCCAACCCCAAAGTAGGAATAAAAGTTCAAAATACTCTGTGAAGCATGTGATGAACACTTAATGTTCAGGAATGCCCTGCCACCGAAAATGACTCAAGGACCTGGTTTTCAATGGAGCAGGACGATAAAATTATACTCATTTTTTTCTATAAACCCATTGTCTTTAGCTTCCTCCATTCCTGAAATCATCTTGCACCTTAAATGTTGCCTTAGATAAGGTGACTCTGCAGGATCTCTGTAGACATCTCTAGGAACTGCTCCTAGTTATTTAATCAATGTTAAAACTTCTAAGAAAAGTAGTTTTGTTTTATTTTTTTATAACAAGGCTATTGTGATTCCTGAACTCTCTGTGAAGGGTATGTGAGGTGACAAATCTCTAGAAATTATTGAATCGTCTATTGTCAGCCTCCTTTACAGCCACTTTCTACTCATCTGAACAAGAAGAAAGAAATGAGATAAAATAGGAATCTTTTAACTTGCTTTGTGTTAGTTGCTAAAAAATCACTTTGAAAATGAGTGTAAGTCCTGAGCAGATTTTACAATGTTGGCCGTTGCTGGTTCCCTGAGGATGGAGGGTTTGGAGCCAATTCTGACCACATTCTGACTGGCCTGGTCAGTCACCAATAAAGAGGACTCTCAAGATCAGATCCTGAAGCTCCCCCAAAATAAGCACAGCAAGAAGGAGCTACCACCATCATCTCCAACTCTTTTTTATTGTCCAGAAGAGCAATGGCCTACTTAGCTGCATGTCTTGCACAACTCATTTCTCCTCTGAATCCTAGTTCCTAACCTATGTTTCAGAGTATCTTAAGCATAAATTACTTGTTTCATCAATTATATTCTGCCATCTTATTTCAGGGATAAGGTGAACATAATATGGAATAAGAGAAGGGAATATTAATTAATTGCATTGAAGATATAAGATGGAGACAATTACTGGACTAAAGTATATAAAAAAATTCTGTGAGTTACAATGAATGGCAGGTTCTATGCTTTAGCCAAGGACAGCTCAACACATGGAATATGATTTAAGAAAAATTTTGAAAACCAACATGTTAAAATGCACCTCCTCCATTAAGCTGTACCTGGTACCTTGGTTGAGGTCTTGAGCCCCTTAGAGGCCTCAGAATACCTGAGCAGGATAAGGTAGCAATGCCTTAGCTATATTGGCCTTATCAGAAGAGATCATACCCTTTCTGAGCTCATGACTAGGTTCTAAAAGGCTTGATAAGGGGCAAAGCAGGACCCCTGGTTTAGAGAAAAATATATAAAGCCTAAATGGGTTAAAGATAACATGCAGATATGGTGGGAGAGGAGACAGGGTCACAGTTACTGGAAAGCTGGATATAAAGGAGGGATTGGATCACAAACATATTTAACAAAATTCCACACACCAATCTAAGCTTCCTAAGTGCAAGATATTCCAATGACACAACTGGTTCAAAAATCTGAGTGAGGCCTAAACGGGTAGTTGGTTCAGTGGCCCTAGCTATGACGAGTTCCTGAAGCACAGGGAGTGAAATACATACTTCTGCCACCTCTTCACCTAAGGCTTCCTCTCTTAGAGAAGACTCAAGCTGGAGAATCATTCCCTAAAGCATTTTCATTCACTCCTTTCACTGAACATCCTCATTACCTTCTGTGATTCTATAAGGACTCCTGCACTAGGTTTCTAAAAATCATACTGAGAAATCCAAATTCTTTCAACATGCAGTTCTTTTGTCTCTAACTGAGATAGCATCACAAAACACACAGTTGAGTTCTGGATATACTGTATTAGTTCTAAGGCTTAATAACAGGGACCAAAGCTAGCATTTGTTGAGAACTTATTATATGCTAAATGATGCCCTAAATGTTTTACATCTACATACTCATTTAATTTTCATTAAAGGTCACTGGAGTGGCACCATTCATACCTGCATCTTCCTAATGAAACGAAGGCACAGGGTAGCTTCAGTAACTTACCCAAGGACACAGAAGGAGGAAGTGGCAGTGCAGTGATTTGTAAAAAGCCAGGTTGACTCCAAAGCTTAACCACCTTGCTGCTCTGCCTCCCATTGCTTATACCTGCTGCTAAGTTTCCTTCAAATGACTTGAGAGGAGACCACTTCTTAGGCCTACAAGCCCCAGTAAAAACTGGAGTTGATGTTGAATATTCTTGGCTACCATTTTCCAGCTGTATTCTTCAGAATTCTACTCTCAAGGACATCAATAAATATGTGGTGAAAAAGTGTTCACTACTGAAATCAGTTTGGGGATGCTGAGTACTATGTCCTCTTTTAGAGAGTCACAATTCACATGAGCATTTCAAAGATGATAAGTCTTGCAGTAAAGACACTTAAGTTTGTTTAATCCAGCACGTGTTTGGTGTACTTGACAACAGAACTCTTTGTTTTTAACCACACATCAGTTAACATTCTTGAAAACAACATCAGCTTGAGGAAAGCTGGTCTAGAGTCATGGCAACATATGCAAACTGTCTGAAACATGCTTTGGGGGATATGTGGACCTGATCCTTTAATGTAAACTGAGGAACTAGCCCCTTCCCAGGTGACTTCAGAGGAGACTGAAGAATAGAATGTATGGTCTTATAGCAGTGGTTCTCAACTGGGGATAACTGTGACCCCTAGGGACATTTGGCAATGTCTGAAGCTATCACTACCAGGGGTCTGTATTGGCATCTAGTAAGTAGTGACCAGAGATGCTTGTATGCATCAGACAATGCGTAGAACAGCTCCCCAAATAAAGAAACAGAGGGTTCAACATGTCAATAGTGCCACTATTGAGGAAGTCTGCCTTAAAGAAATAACACCATTTGTTCCTGACTTATACTTAGGGAGAGCACCTATCTACTGGAATATAAATCCCATGGGCAAACAGTTATATCACCACTACATAGTGCTATTCTTGTTACATGATAAACATGGTACATAGCTTACCCTCTAGGCTAAAATATTATTCCCTACTCTCCATAGTGTATTTTCTACCAGAATCTTAGCATTTTGGAAGCTTTTAGCTAAAGAACAGCTCCCCCCACCACCACCCCCAAGACAAGCCTTTCTGATTCAGGAAGATCAGCTGTACTGAATCTCAGAGGGCAACAGAAGAGATGCTACTTTCTAACATTGTGATCAGTAAGCAAGTTTCTGTGATGTGTCCCACAGTGATGAGAAATATCTGGGAACCTGTTCCTATCACTGAGTGCAGTGTCTGGCTAAAATACTCATTTAGAGTTTCTTTGTACTGGGAGACAATGTTTTCCCCTAACTTTTTGAGCTCTTAGGACAAGAGTTTCTCCAACACAGAATAAATAAGAGAAACTGATCCACTGGGTTTAGAAGGAACAATTAGATTAAGTCTGGGTGTTAAGGAAATTGGCAAACAAATAAGAAACTTGACAAATAAAGAAATAGAATGAAAATAAACTAAATTGTGTACTCATAGCATTCAAGAATAATGTTCCATTGTCCTGGGAAAATCACCCAGAGGCCTAGCAGAGGGAGAGTTTGATAGTTCGAGGTTGTGCTAGCCTACAGATCCTCTTTCAGTGTGAGGTACACAACGTTGTTCTTGGTGCCCAGATTCCCCCACACTCAGTGCACTGCACATATGTTCATAATAGATGAGCTTTCAGCCTCTGAGCGTTTAACTTCTTACACATTCCAGGTCTGGAGAGACTGCACTGAGAGCCATCTGCCACTAAGCATCTAGTTGGATTTAGACCTAATCTATCTCTCACAGATGTCTGATATTCACACACCCTAAAACCCCAGTGACAAAATTACATGTGAATCAAGGACCTGGGATTTCAAAATGATGTAATTAAGAAATATTTTTTAGAATTCAGCTTAATTTTTAAGGCTTAAACTTCAAGGATTATTATCATTACATAATCAGCAATCTTTGAAATAAAATCCAGTTGAATATAAGTTTTAACAGGGAATCACTCAACATGATTTACTAACTTGGTCAATGTAAAATGTATCTATACATACATATTTTTATAATGGACACAAGTTTTAAATGGATACACCTTTTTTTAGCATGATAGAATTCATAAGCCTTTGATTAAAAAAAGCAGGTAATACTGCATTGTTGTATTTTGTTCTGACAACCAAATACATTAATTACTACATTCTATATACTGTCTTTAAAATAGCTATTCATGAAACACAAAATCTGCAGTATATACATTCAGTACCATAATAGGTGACCATTTTGTATCAAAAATAGGTAGCATTCTAAGTTTTTTGAGGAATAAGACCATGTTTTCACTTATTTATAGTATACTAAACATATAGCTATTCATTAAATAATTTACAAGTAAACCTAAATTTTATCATCCTATGGCCTTACTAACAAAAATGGGAATAATAACTAATGCATATTATTAGCTTCCTGTTTGCCAGATATCATGCTAAGCACACATTACATACATTTTTCAGTAATCATGTGAGATAATTTCTGGCATATCTACATTTTACAAGTGGAGAAGCTGAGGCTAAACTGATAAATTTTCTAAAAGATACAAAGCTAGTAAATGGCAACTTGCTGTCACAATCTCAGATCTGTCCAACTTCATGTAAGTACCACATGCTAACCGATTATGCCACAGGAGCACCCAAATCTGTCTGACTTCAGAGTCCTCTGCCTTAATTACTGTTTTTCTTCAGCCATGAACACATCTGTCTTCTGGATCTTCTATTAGCAGTAGGCCTTGTGGGCAAGGATTATTATGTATTCAGCATACCCAAGAGCGAGCTAACATTTTAAATTATTTATGCTGACTGAGCCTACTGCTCCCTGGGACGCCAATTTTTCTATCTCTCTTCTGCCTTGGTACACCACATCAACTTTTCTCCCTTAATGGAAAACTGGGAACCTCACTGTTCAAGAGCTCAGACCAGGCTTCACTGAGTTCTCTATGAAGTCTGAGAAACTGCTAAACTAGTGACAATGTAGAAACCACTATTTAGATAGGCTGAAGAAATGAAAAAAGTAGCACAGACATAAAACAAATGTTCACGAAATATTCAAAAAACATCTTAAAGGTCCTCAAACTCAATCCTCATCCTACAGATAGGAGCTCATGAGGAGAAAAGACTTCCCTGGACATACAGAGCCAAGTCGGCACAGAGCCCCACACTCCTCCCCGTCAGCACCTGTCTCCATTGCACCACATTCCCTCTCCTTGAATTATCCCAAGGCAAACAAATACCAGTCTCCCATGCAGGGTGATCCAAGGATTTTTCCAATGACCTTTCTTTCCCTGGAGCTTTCTAAAATTAGAGAAAGGAATTATTTATAGCCCTCATTTCAAGGTGCTTTTCAAATATCTAATTATCCAATGACCCACACAAGAGCTAGAGGTGCTAAAGGATAGAGAACTTGGCTATATATTTTATAATCATTCATGTGATGACCAAAACCCAGTGCTTAGACAATGAGTGCCCAAGGTGAAGATGCTAGGAAGTGAAGGCAAACATCTGCGCGTGTCATTTAAAGATATGCCGAGGGCAGGGAAAAAGTTTAAGAAACACTTTTAACCCATTAGACGTAGGTAACAAAGTGTTTAATCTCTGAATGATCAGCCAACTTTGTAAGGGTTGTCTGGGCAGATTGTCTGTCCAATTCCATTTTTTTGTCATTTCTTTATTTTCTTTTATTTATTTTTAGCTTTTTATTGTTGTTCAAGTACAGTTGTCTCCGTTTTACTGCCACCACTTTCCCCTGCGCTGCGCCCCACCCCCACTTCCCACCCTCAATCCTACCCCCTTTTGGCTTTGTCCATGGGTCCTTTATACGTGTTCCCTGACGACCCTTCCCCTAACCCTTACCCCTCCCTTCTGGTTACTGTCAGTTTGTTTTTTATTTCAATGTCTCTGGTTATATTTTGCTTGCTTTTTTGTTCTGTTGATTAGGTTCCCTTTATAGGTGAGATCATATGGTATTTGTTTTTCACTGCTTGGCTTATTTCACTTAGCATAATGCTCTCCAGTTCCATGCACGCTGTTGCAAAGGGTAGGAGCTCCTTCTTTCTGCTGTGTAGTCTTCAGTTGGGATTATACCCTAAGAATCCTGAAACACCAATTCAAAAGAAGCTATGTAGCCCAAAGTTCATAGCAGCACAATTTATAATAGCCAAGTGCTGGAAGCAACCTAAGTGCCCATCAGTAAATGAGTGGGGGGAAAAAATCTATTTTTTAAAGGTGCCTTTTGGGCTTTCTAAATGGCACAGTATAGGAGAATACAATTCTTAGTTGTGCAAGAGACTTCAATTGGTGGCATTTTTAACATAGTCCAGGAGTCTTAAAAATGTTTCCATCTACCAAATTAGACTGTTTCTACCTGGCAGACAATGCCACTTGCTTTGGGAGTTGAATGGGGCTGAAACAACCATGGCTGCTTTTCAAGGCTTCAATACAATATATGAAGCATTTTCATGCCCAGGTTTAACTTGATTTCATTGCTCAGAGACTACAGCACTCTAGTTATTATAGCCCAAGAAGAAAGATTACCTGCTCTGGGAGGAATCAGACTAGATAAAATTATAATCATAGATCCTAAAATCTGGCTTCAGGTGTTAACAGGCATAAGCCAGAGAGTTCTTGCAAAATAATGGATAAAGGCAGCACTTTAAAAAAGCACAGAAATAATCAGAGTGCAAAATATTTCTCTTTTTTCTTTTCCCCATTTCAGCCATTTTGCAAAAGAGAATACCATCAGAGAAATATCCTATGCTTCAGATATCATCAAGGGATGGAGTGATGATAGCAAGAATCTTGGGCAGGGAGCCTGCATCAGAAATAATTAGAAAAAAAATGCCAGATTCCCAGATTCCTTCCTTGCTGATCTGGTTCTAGGAAAACCCACTTGGGTTCTTCTTTAGCTACTAAAGTTTACCTTTTTCATCGCTGGGGTTACCTCTCTATTCACACCCTTGAAACTCCTATTCACTGCCTTCTATCCTTGCTCATGTTCATCAACTTGCATCATGTTCTCCTTTGAAAATTACATCCCTTTCTGAACTACTGCTCTGCATGCTGCAAAACTGATTAGCTGCAATGAGTCACCATATGAACTTCATTCTTTCCAATTCTGTATAGACCTCTAGAACACATTGGCCCCATATATAGACCCCATTCTATACCTTTGATTTCTTTTCTGATGGCAAGACAAAGCTTTGGGACTTGACTTCGTCACACTGCCTTCCTTGATTTCTCATAGGACTGCTTGTCAATATTCTCATTCCCATAATAAGACTACATTAGGCCAAGACAGCTTATAATATCCCTAGTTACATTTCTTCATTTCATTTCCCGCTTCTTCTTTTCTCCTGTCCCCTGTCTTCCTTTCTCTCTAATTCTTTCACTTTCCTCTAGAAACCATCTTTTGGAGGTCTTGGGATATGTTCTTCCCAAGTTTTGGGATAGAAAACAACATGCATAACATTACAATATAGCAATCCAGTGACCACATGAAGTTTTTGTCATTCCAGAGTAAGCTCCCTGCGTATCAGGACATTGTTTGGTATGTTTACAAAAGGCTGTTTCTCTCTACCTACATCATGTACTTACCATCTTCAATTCCACCAATCCTACTGAGCACTCATGCAAATAAAACTTCCAGTGACTATCTCAAACATGTCCTTAGATGCCAGTGTTCCAACAGTATAACATTAAGGAGCCACTTCTCTTCTGAGAGTTTTGCTCTATATGTGAAGTCACCAAATGAAAAATCTTCACAATGACCTAATTTAAGGATCATTAAAATAGTATGTGTCTGTGGAGTCAATAAACTTTTTGTATGGCATATCTTGATTACATAGAGGAATAATTTAAGTACAAAGTTTAAAAATTCTATAATTTGTAAAAAAATACATATTTTTCCATAATAGCCAAAAAAGTGCTTCATGATATATTTCTCAACCCAACAACAATAATCTTTATTTTAATACCCTTCATGTGAAAGCTATTTTTTTCTTTACTTTGTTTCTTGATTCTTTTGGTTTATTAATTTGTTCAACAAATTATTATCAAGCACGTGTCACAAGCAAAGTATTGTGTCAAATGCCTGGATTCAAATTTTGACCCTGATATTAACTTCCTTATTGTTAGATTGTTCTAAGGATTAATGAAAATAATAGGTTTAGAAATTAAATATATGGAATATGACTTCTGGAATAATGGCACGTGGAGCTCCAAGACTCTCTCTGGTGAAATGATCATAACTTGTGAAAAAATATTTAACAAAAACAAACAAATAAACAAAACTCTGAAAATGGGTTTAAGGAATAGAGAAACAAACAAACAAAAAAAAAAAAACCTCAAGAAAATCTACCAAATCTCAGTAAAACCAAGAAGAGTGTGTGGCATTTGAATTACAAACCTCCTCCATCCCAGTTTGACATATGGGGGCTCCAGTGTGGGTGTGTACAGCCAAAGCACAGGGCTCCCTTTCCTCCCAGCACCCAACTGAGGGCTACAGTATTTCTTCAGGAGGGTTAGGCTGCCAGGGTTTCCCCATCCTCACCTATCCACCCTCCTTGATCTGTGCTGCAAGAGTTCTGTTCCAGCAAGAAGAGTTTTGAGATCTGGGGTTCTCTTCCTCTAACTTGTCCCCACTTATAGGATCTGAGCTCTATTCTAGGCACACATACCTTTAATAAAGAGACCTAGATCACTCTTGCTTAGGTCATCCATAGAACAGAGATTCATACCATGAGAGACAAGCTGAGAAGAACAGTAGACACTGCCCTAGCCCAATACCCTGCTTATAAAGCCAGAATGTCATTCCAAAAGATGTGGGCCACTGTCTTCACACTCAAATATGGAGCAGTGGTACAGAGCTTTTCCTCAGAAGGGAAGGCAGGCATAAAGCAGAGATCCCTGAAGATTTTTCCAGAGTACCCAATTTTATTTGGAAGAAAGTAAGGGAAAATAACTATATTATTTAAAAGGCCCAATATTCAACAAAAACTTACAATAAATGCAAAAAAAATGAAACTGTGGCCTACATATAGAAAAAAAGCAAGCAATAGCAACTGTCTTTGAAAGGTCCCACATGTCAGACATAGCAGCAAAGACTTCAAAGGACCTATTACAGCCCTGGCTGGGATGGCTCAGTGGATTGAGTGCTGACCTGTAAACCAAAGGATTACCAGTTCTATTCCCAGTCAGGGCACATGTCTGGGTTGTGGGCCAGGTCCCCAGTTGGGGACAGACAGAAGGCAACCACACATTGATGTTTCTCTCCATCTCTTTCTCCCTCCCTTTTGCCCTCTCTAAAAAAAATAAATAAATGAAATCTTTTAAAAGAAGTACCTATTATAAAAATGTTCAAAGATAAAAAAGAATCCTTGCTTGAAAAAGAAAGGAAAATGTTATGACAATATCTTATTCAATAAAAACATGTTATTTTTAAAAAAGCCAAATAGAAATATTAAAGTTGAAAAGTACAATAACTGATATAAAGCATTCATTCTAGGGGCTCGTCTTTCAATCTGAGATGGCGGAAAAAAGAATCCATGAACTTCAGTACAGATCAATGGATATTATGCAACTTAAAAACAGAGGTAAAAAGAATGAAGAAAAATAATTAACCTCAGAGAAATTTGGACACAATTAGGTGCACCACCAAATGTGCAACAGGAAAGGAAATAAAAGAGTAGAAGAGAGAAGAAGAGGGGAGAGTGAGAGGAGGGAAAGAAGCAAAAATTTATTAAAGAAATAATGATTATAACATTCCAAGTTTGATTAAAAATACTAATCAATACATCCAACATACCCCAAAAGATTAATAAACTCTAAGTTAGATAGATACAAAGGGATTCACACCCAAACTTGTCAAAATGTTGAAAATAAAATACAAATATAACATCTTTAAACCAGCAAGAACAACATGGCCATGCATTTAAAGAAGAATTAATAGCAAACTTGACAATCTCTTCCTCCCCAAAATATTTTCTAACTTATGCGGCCACCCTGATTTAAAAAAAAGTAGACAAAAATATCACAGCTATGGGCAGAATTGTTTCTCTCCCAAATTTTCCTAACTCCCAGTGTGACAAGTTGGAGACAAGGCCTTTAGGAAGTAATTAAGGTTAAATGAATTCATAGCAGCGGTATCCCAATCAAATATAATTTGTGGTTTTAGAAGAAGAGGAGCACTGCTCACTCTCTTCCTTTGCTCTCTCTCTCCCCTCCCTCTGCTTATCACTCTCTCTCTCCCTCTCTGTCTCTTCCCTCTGCTCACTGAGAAGAAAGGTCACATAAAGAAAAAGTGGCATCTGCAAGCCAGGAAGAGGGGTCTTACCAGAAACCAAATCAGTCAGCAGCTTGATCTTGGAGTTCCCAGCTTACAGAACACTGAGAAATAAATTTCTGTTGTTTAAGTCATGGAATCTATGATATTTTGTTATAGTAGTCCAAAAAGACTCATATAATCATAATAAAGTACAAACTACAGATCATTATGAAGATGGATGCAAATATAGTCAAGATATTACTATCAAACCAAATCTAATACATATAAATATAGTTATACACTATCTGGGGTGCCCAACCTTTTGGAATCTCTGGGCCACACTGGAAGAAGAGTTGTCTTGGGTCACATGTTAAATACACAAACACTAATAAAAACTGATGAGCAAAAAAACGGTTTTAAGTAAATTTATGATTTTGTGTTGGGCCACAGTCATATCCATCCTGGGCTGCATGTGGCCTGCAGGCCATGGGTTGGCCAACCCTGTGACTATACTAAGTGGGACTATCCCAGGAATGCAAGGTTAATTCAACATTTAAAAAATCAATTAATGTAACTCATCATATTAATATAAAAATGTATGAAGCCACACAATTGTAATAGATGTACAAGAAAACACTTGATGAAAGATCTAGTACCCTTTCATTATTAATTTTTTAAAAGACTTTATTTATTTATTTTTAGAGAGGGGAGGGAGGGAGATAGAGAAAGAGAGAGAGAAACATCAATGTGCGGTTGCTGGGGGTTATGGCCTGCAACCCAGGCATGTACCCTGGCTGGGAATCAAACCTGCAACACTTTGGTTCACAGCCGCACTCTATCCACTGAGCTACGCCAGCCAGGGCTCATTATTAATTTTAGAAAGCCACAAAACCAACTAACTAGGAATAGACAAAAACTTCAGCAATCTCATAAAAGGCATATACAAACAATCCATAGCTAACATTATATATAATGATGAAAGACTAAATGCTTTCCTTTTAAGATAAGGAGCAAAGTGAAGATGTCTGCTTTACCTACTTCTGTGCAACATTGTGCTGAAGGTTCCCATCAGGGCAATGGAGCAAGAAAAGAAAAGTTACCCAGATTAAAAAGGAAGAAATAAAACTTTCTATTTGTAAATACTTGATTATATATAGGACACCTTTTAAAATCAACTAAAAATTATTAGAACTAATAAATGAGTTTTGTTAGACTGCAGAGGACAAGATCAATAAAAATCTATTGTATTTCTATATACTAGTAATGAAAAATTTGGAGAACAATTCCATTTATAATATCAACAAAAAGAAGAAAATACCAAAGAATAAATTAGCAACATGTATTTAACAAAAGGGTTGCAAAACTTATACTCTGGAAACTATCAAACATTGTTGAAAAAATTAAAGAACACCTAAGTAAATTGAAAGACAATCCATATTCGTGGATTGGCGTACTCAATGTTGTTATGATGGCAAGATTCCCCAAACTGACCTAAAGATGCAATGCAACCAATATCACTATCAAAATCCTGGCTGGCTCTCTTACAGAAATTGGCAAGCTGATCTTTAATTTCATGTAGAAAGTCAAGAGACTCAGAAAATACAAAATAATGTTGAAAAAGAGAAACAAATGTGGAAGATTCACACTCTTCATTTCAAAACTTACAACAAGACTATAGTAATGAAGACAGTCTGGTACTGGTATAAGGATGGATACATAGATCAATGAAATAAAACTGAGAGTTCAAGAATAAATTCTTACATTAATGGTAAATTAATTTTTAACACAAGTGACAAGACAATTCAATGGGGAAGAAAGGCTTTCCAACTAGTGGTGCTGGAAGAACCAGACATCCACATGAAAAAGAATGAATTTGAATCCCTTCTTTACACCATACACAACAATTAACTAGAATAAATCATAAACATAAATGAAATGCTGAAACTATAAGATTCTTAATAGAGCAGTAAACTTTTATGACCTTGGCTTAAATAAAGCCTTCTTATGTATGATACCAAAAGCACAGAGGACAAATGAAAAAGTTGATAATTTGGCCTTATTCAAAATTTAAAATCTTTGTCCTTCAAAGGACATTATCAAGTAAGTGAAAAAAAAAACACAGAGTGGAAGAAAATATTTGCAAAAAATCTATCTGGTAAATGACTAGAATATATAAAAACTCTTGTAACTCTAATAAAAATAACCCAATTTTTAAAATGGACAAAGGATCTGAATAGAGAGTTTGCAAAGAAGGTATATAAGTAGCCCATAGCCATATGAATCATAATCAGTAATGATTTGCATTATCCTTCAGGGAAATGCAAATCAAAATCACCATGAAATGTCACTTCACACCCACAAGGATGGTTATGATCAGAAAGAAAGTGTTAGCAAGGGTATGTGGAAGATGGAACCTTTATATGTCACTGGTAGAAATGTACAATGGTACTGTTTCCTTGAAAACAGTATGACAGTGCCTCAAAAGGTTAAACACAAAACTACCATGTGACTCAGCAACTCCACTCCAAGATATATACCCAAGAGAAATGAAAATACATGTCCACACAAAAACTTGTACCCAGGTATTCGTGGCAACATTATTCATGAAAACAACATAAATGTATATTAATAGGTGAGTAAATAAATAAAATGTGGTATATCCACATTATGGAATGTTACTCGGCAATTTAAAAAACATGAAGTACTGACACCTGCTACAACATGGATGAACACTGAAAATATTATGCTAGGTTAAACAATCCAGTCACAAAAGCCCACATATTTCATGATTTTGTCTACATGAAATGTCTAGAATAAGAAAATCTATAGATACAGAAAGTGCATTAGTGGTTGCCTACAGTGGGAGGGGTGGTAAGATGGGGAATGACTACTAACAGGTATGGGAGTCGGCGGCGAGGACTGATGAAAATGTTCTAAGACTGTGACTGTGGTTGCATGACTCCATGAATATACTAAAAGCCAACAAGTTGTGTACTTTAAATGGGTGGACTGTATCTCAATCAAGCCACTTTTTAAATTAAGTACAAAAAGCATTATACCATATCTTCACTGGATGTTCGGTAAATGCTATATCCTTTTTCTTCCCTTTTAGCAGGTTTGATGAGAATGCAAAAATGACAAAGTGACTCTCACTTGAATATTCAACTTCCCTAGGTAGACCAAAAATTACTTGAGGGCAGGGTTCCTCATGATACTTAACATTTATTTCATACACAAGGCACTCATCATACTAATGTTTGTGAAACCTTGAGTTTTACCATTAAAAGTGCACTATACAATAAGGATTAACAGCATGGATTCTGGAACCCTATAAACTGGATTCATGTCCTAGAATCAAACACAAACCTCAAAGTTAGACTGTTGGATTTGATTCTCAGCTATAACATTTATCAGATGTGTAAACTTAGGTAAGTATTAGCCTCTCCCAGCTTCAGTTTCTTTATGTTTTATAAAATTACATCCATATGCTTACATTTGCTCACATTCTTTCTGTCAGTCTACCTGTTCTTTCCTGTATTCAAACTTTGGAATCCTTCCTAAGATCATCTCAGAACCTGTCTCCTTCATGAAGAAGTATCCATCTCAACCACCCCCGCCTTCCACTCCCAGGCCAGTTATCTTACAGGGTTCTTGTGGAGATTAAAAATTAAATAACATGTGTGAAGTCCTAGAGCCACACTTGGCTCATACAATGTGCTTAAAAATATTAGCTCTGATGCTATTGATTATTGTTTATTGCCTTCAATGGTAGTTTTTGGTTGGGTGAATGTTCACTTCAAAGCTGGCATTTTGAGCCTTTTGAGAAAGTTGATAGTAGGATTGCCATATCACCTGATGCCAGACCTGAGGGCCTCTCTGCTGCTCCTAAGGGCAGATGGGAAAATAAATAGCAATTGTAGGCAGGGGAAAAGAAATATTTAAAAATCTGTAATCATGATCTCATCACCTCTATTTACTAGAGCTCTCCAAAAGTAAGGATAGTAATTATAGCCACCTGTTAAACAACTGCTCTATGCCCTGTTGCTTGGCTAAGCAATTGCTGCTTCTGCCCACAAAGCAAAGTCCACACTGAAAGCAAGCAGACCTCTCGTAATCACACCAGAATCTCTTCCTGTTCTGTCTGTACAGCACTCAGATCCCTCTGTGTCGGATGCATGGAGCAGTTGGCTGTTCTCTCAGAAGACCGGTCCCTTCCAACTCTGTCATTTGCCTAATGTGCCTTTCTTTGCTTTTGTTTTCCTCTGAGCTTGAACACTCCTTCATACCTTCTCTATCTGTTCACATTATATTTGTCCCTAAAGGGTGTGCTAGAATGTCACCTCCTCTAAGATGCCTCCTCTAATCATTTTCCCACCCTCTCACACCATTATAAATAATCTCTTTTTTTCCTGCCTCATTAGCCCTTTGCACTTCCATTATAAATCTCATAAGGTTCTGCTTTGTAGCCCTGTACAAAACTTCTTAAAGGCAGAAATTCATTCTCTGAAACTTAGCATTCAAAAAGGTACAACTGACCACCATGTTTTGTATGTATTAGGTGCTCAAAAACTACTGAATTAAATTTAAAAGCTAATTATGAAAATAGTCTTGGTAGCATGTCTGTGAGAGGAAAATTCTGGTTTATAGTCTAGGGATTAACAGAATGTATTGTGTGAAATGGTTCTAGAAAAATCTTAAAACACCACCATTTCATTTCAGCAAATATCCAAAATAGTACCTTACCCTTCAGAAATCTCATGTTGACTGTCATAAAAATATATGAAATAACATGAAATGAAGATAGTGTGCCTTCTGTTGAATTTAAATTTGTGACTTAAGTTAAAGGCAAGAAATGCTTGGAATAAAGCATTTGTGAATTCCAAGTATAACAGTAAAAAGGGGACAGGCAGAAGATTTTCATATTCTCAAATACTTTCAAGAAAAGTGGTGAACTGGATATGCAAAGAGAAGACTGAAGATTTATGCATGTGCCTCCATGCGTCTGCACCACTAATCATGTTGAAGAGCCCCAGGCTACGGCAGCAAAAGCAGGCAACTATTAATAAAGTTTTGTAGCGGAGCCTCTTACCAGTAATCAAGAGACTGACAAAGCTATCTGAGTATGCTTTGGGTGGGGAGTTTAGGGGTAGAAGTTTTGATTTTTAAAGAATTACATAATTCAAAATACAATATAGTGTTTAGGATCTAGGGTAATCTGACAATTATGTGACTGCCCAAATCGACAGATAGCTGAAATAGTTTATTTGATTCATCTTCAGTATTTTCTTCTATCAAATCTCTTCCAATTTCCTTCTTTCAAAAGAACCAGATCAATATAAAGAAAAATATCTCTTTCATATTTGATATAACAAATCAGTAAAAGAAAAAGTAAAAAACGGAAATCCCAAAGACTCCCACACTGAAAAATTTGGCATCGGATATCATTTGACAACATTACTATCCTGCCTTTTATAGCATCCTTTCCCCCAAGATGCTCAAAAGCACTTAATGACCTCGTTAAAGTATTTGTCTTAGGTTACATCTCATCAATCTCAGATGTACAGAATAAAGCCAAGTTTTAAATCAGTGACAGAAATTAAAATGGAATTCTCATCTCCTTCCAGACACTACTAATGAGGATATACACACTACACACAGGCAATGTAAGGGTGGTAGTTAACAGCGTGGACTCCAGAATCAGAATTTGAAGGTGTGAATCCAGGTTTCTGCACTTTACAGCTGTGTGACCATCTGCAATTTAACCTTTCTCTGTGCCAGTTTTCTCATCTGTAAACAGGAGTAATCACAGTACCTACCTCAGATAATGATGATTAAATAGGTAAATATTTGAAAAAGTTTAAAATAATGTCTGCTACATACTAAGCATTGTGTAAGGGTCTATTAAGTAAATACACATGGTAATGAAATACCAAAGAAAATAAAGAACACAAGAAACATGTATCGAAATCAAAACACTTTGGCTGAAGAGTCAGTTGCCCAAAGAGTGAATGACTAGAGTGACCACTGCCTGGGTTTGCCTGTGATTGAGCAGTCGTGGAGAATTCTCAGTCTCCTTGCACTAGCTCAGGGTATACAGTTTCAAAACAGAGTCTTTATCAACTACTTCGTGTAGCTAAATCCACTGCCAATCTCTCATTTGTTACTGAACGAAAAACTTCTTAAGGAAGATCAGTACTCTAGCCACTCTTCCCCCTTTTCCATTTTGCTACAGATAGACATGCTGCTTTGTATCTAGTCCTCAAACACATTAGTGCATTCACATCATGGGCCTTTGTCCTAGCTATGTATGCCCTCTGGCAGCAATGTGCTCTTCCTTTTCTTGACATAACTGACTCCTTGTCCTTCATGGTTTGCCTTAAATCTGAAGGTTTATCCTTAACCACTCAGTCGAAAGCAGCAACCCAAGTGCCCTGTTGTGTCAACCCAATTTATTGTCAGCTGGTATTGTGGTTATAGTATTTGTCTACTGTCTTTATTGCTCTGCACTCCATGTGAGCTCCATTAGAACAAGGACTTGCCGGTCTTACAGTCAAGTGGTCCCCAGAACCTAGAAGAGTGCTGGCACTTAGTAGGCATTCAAATCTTTCCTGGATAAATAAATACTGAATAAATTTTTCTCCTGCAACTACCTTCCACCAGGGAATTATTCCTCTCTAAAGTCAACTTTTACTTAGAAAAGAGCAAGTAACCATGGAAGTACATCTGAAAACATGTCTTAACACATAGAACTTATTGACCATTCCTAAGGCACGTGAATAAATGCCCTCCTGAATAAATTAGTAGGCAAGTCACCAGAGTTTGTACTTTAATTAAGTTATTTTTATGGGAGAGTTATAAGAGAATTTTACATACCACAAAGTCATATGTAAAAGTTAGTTTTGTTATTATTATCTACGGTCCGAGAGGGTCTGCCTGTGCATGTTTTCAAAGTATCCTTGGCTTTCTTCACCCAAATGCATCCTCGGGAGTACCTGTAATCTCCAGACTGCTCAGGACCTTGGGTTATACTATTCAAACCTGTTAAAATCCAAATGTATAATGAAGTCCTGTTTAGTTCTAAAGGCAATTTCTAATGTGAAAAATCACAGACAAAATTAATCCTTAAAAGTCCCTTAAATCACCCACGAAGTATAGCATGCATATATGCCATTTCTCAACACACCAGTCAGTTTTATTTCTTTCCCCAATGTTATTGGAACAAAGAACTATTTTTTCAAGTGATCATCAGATGAAGTAATTAGTCATACCTTAGGAAATTTACATATATTTAAATTTAGAATTAAACTCAGCCCAATAAAACACTCACACAATGAAAGAAAAATGGAGACTGACCAAGGTAAATAAGTACACACACACACACACACACACACAGTCTTGTTCATTCCCAGTCATGTATTGATAGAGCAGAATAGATAATATGTACTGGACTGTATCACCAAAATTCATATGTTGAAGTTCTAACCCCCAGCATGACTGTAGGGTAGGGCCTTTAGGAGGAAATTAAGGTTAAATAATGGCATAAGGGTGGAGTCCTAATTCACTATGATAGGTGGCCTCATGAGAAGAGAGAAAGAAATCTTCTAAGACTGGCAGCTTCTAAGACAGTAGCTATCAGTAAGTTAGAAAGACAGTTCTCGCCAGAACCCAACCATGCTGGTGCCCTGATTTAAGACTTCCAGCTGCAAGAACTGTGAGAAGCAATGACTTGTTGTTTAGGCCTCCCTGTCTATGGTACTTTGTTCTAGCAGCTCTTGAACTGACTAGTACAATGGGGAACAAATTATAACATGTTTCTCTCTCTCTCTCTCTCCCCCCCCTCACTTCACCAATCCTCAAACCGTGCCCACATGCTTAATTTACTTAACTTAAAATGTGCATGTGATACAACTCTACTATAACACATTGAATCATGTTGGTCATTGCTACCTTGGATGGAAGAGTTAATGATATTTATTAGGCAGGTATCAAGCAAAGCCTGGGAGAACAGAATACATGAGAAATTTGAACAAACAAGAAGAAGTCAAGAAAATCTGGGCACAAAGCTTCTCCAGAAGAATACTGAAGTGTATGCACAAGGTAGGTTTGGGATTGGGCATCTAAGGGGTGGCAAAAAGGTTTGGGCACTAAATTCTAGAAGTTTAAGAATGAGATTAACAAAGACAATAAAACAAATATACATTGGTAGCACAGATAACTTTCTCCATTTTGCCCAAGGCTCTTCCTACTCATAAATATAATAACTGTGAGAATCGCTTGGCGAGTTATTAATCTACAGCAGACAAATAAACAGCCCCACTCACCAGCTCTTCTTATGCCCTTCTCTGTTCATCCTCTCAGAGGACACAAGGAGGAAATTCACTTCCAAAATGACAAAGGGAAAGATTACCTATTCTTATTCACACCTATATAAAATTTTAAGAACACTTACACACAAAGATAGGAGAATCATCTCCAAAGAGAAATGGCTTCTGTGATCTTTCAGGAGGGAAAAAGAAGCCACATCATTTATGCTTTAACAAAAAAGAAAATTTTAAGTTAGAGATACTGGATGCTGAGGATTTGAGATAACTTTTAACAGACTTTAATGGATTCTTTTTTTGAGACTCTGTCTTTTATGGTCCTTTCGAATTTCCAATTTCCTCCATCTTAACTGTCAAAATAGATGGGGTGCTCTGTCCATTACAGTAATTAGTCTAAATGAGGAAAGAGCTGTGAAAGGAGTGCAGAAGCCACAGCACATTAGTATTGATGCTGTTTATGTTCAAATATGAACACTGGCATTATCTGACACCTATTGTTTGCAGAACACCAGGCCTGGCTCCTAGGAGAAAGAAAAGAAACACAAAACTGTCCTTCTCTTGAGACTTACAAGGCTGTAAGTCTCAATGGACCAAAACACTTTGGGAAGTCATCCCCCCAAAAAGAAGTCATTTTGTCTAAAACGATGACCATCATGACCGTCATTAAGGACTGAAATTGTATCTCTGTTAGACAAATGTAAAGTTATGTTGCCCTGAATTTAAAGAGAATGATTTCAGGACACTGTGACTCTTATTTTCTTAGGAAAGTTTCAATTGTCTATTACCCAATGTAGCTCACGAAAAAAATAAAGCTCATTATAAACAATTCCTTTATAACTGACTGGTCATCTCCACAGGTCAAATCAGCACAAGGTAATCTTGGTGTGAATGTAAGAGATTCTAAAAATGAACCTTGAGCCTGGTACTGGTAGATCGTCCTTCTGACAGGAATTGGATTTACTTTAATCCTTTGACCATGCCAGAGCAAGACTTTCTTGAAAGGCTCTCTTTGTAAAGACTAAAAAAAAATTAATCCACTTTAATAATTTCATACTGACATAAAAATAATGTTTGTGTGAAATTTCAGTACCAACTAAAACTGTGCTTGACTTGCTACAAAAATATTTTCAGACTGACATGAGAACCAATAACATACTAATCAGGGCAGAGCTGTGAAGTCGATACATAACAAGCATGACTCATGGGACAGAATTATAAACAACTTCATTTTTATCTCCCACTCTGTCTTCAAATTTATTCTGGTGGATTAGTATTTCCACTGCCTCCAGATGAAGATGTGGGTAGTCCCTGCTACCTTTTCTGGATATTCAGATAAAAACAAAATCCTAGAGTCACTTTAAAATACAAAAAAAAATTAGTTTTATTTCATTAATAAATCAAAAGTTCAAATGTCAATTAAAGCCTAAGCTTCTCCTTTCCCACAGCTATAGCCTGTACAGAAGAACAGTTAAAGAGAAGAACAGAGTCTTCTCTCTTTTTCTACTTCAAGCCCCACTCTTCCCTCTGAAGTTAAATGGGAAAACCTGGAAGATAGGAGGTTCATATGAGACCTTACTTTGATTTACATACTCCAGTGGTCCAGGGACCCAAGAGTCTGCAACCCACTATGAGTTCTTGGCTTCACACAGGAAATAATTCTTACATAAGCCAGCATAGAGTTTAAAGTGAACGTGAGTTTATTAGTGAAGCAGTAAAAACAAGACTGTGCTATTTCACTGACAGAGAAGCCCCCCTTTACCAGAATATGCTTTTTTTTTTTGAGGCTCATTTAATCAGGGTTAGGGATTCCAGTGGTGGGGGGATTATTCAGGATCTTCCCAGGAAACAAGTGATTTCTCAGAGGAGCTCCAATGGGCCATTTTGTGTCCTTATGGGGGCTTTCCATTTCCAAAAATGACGTGTCGTTTAGCATACTAATGCATTACAATGAGTGTATAATGAGGTTAGGGGTTATCATTTGGTGAAATTAGTCACCATGGTGAATGGAGGTGCTCTCTGTGCATTTTAAGCCATAAATCCGGTGGGGGTTGTCTTCTTGACATTTCCTTTGGCTTTTATTCATTGAAGTTGTTTTGCCAACAACATACCCTGTCTCAACTTAATTCATATTCCTATGAGCTGGTGTTGGCCCTCTCCACGTTTTTCAAATATTTATAGGTAAGTTTGAAGGTGAGCTCTTTTGTGGATTCTCCTGACATTGCCCACACACAAACCCATCCACATACACAAAGCTGGATAGCTCCCAGCTTCAGTGCCATAACACAGGAGATGAATTCCCCATATCATCTGCTAATGCTCCCTCCTCACCTTGGACATGCCAAGAATCCCTTCAAGTTCCTTTGTTGTGACTGGATCATTTTTGTGGGAGTATTTTTGGACATATGACCACCAGAGATCAGGTCTCTCTCAGAGCGTGAGGTCCACATCTGCCTCATAGAAAATACTCAAGAATTAACCCATTGATTTATTTATTTTTCAAATGCTTTTTGAGCTCCCATTAGGTACCAAGCACTCTTTAAAACATCACGTACTGAAATATAAATGAGTAGTCAGGCTTAAACTGTACTTTTCCCAAGGAGTATTTGCATTTTTTAAAGACAGTGTTTTAAAACCACATAAATAAATCATAGAACCCTACTCACACAGATGGATTTATTCAATAGAATCCCAAAAGCTTATCCAGAAGACACAGCATGAGACTTCTACATGGAGGGCACTCCAGAGACATAAATGTGTTCTAACAGGTGAAGCCAGGAGGCTTTCAACTTTCAATGAGCAACAAGACCATTGCTTTATTCACTGCTTTTCAACCCTTTCCATCTCATAGCACATGCAAACTAGTTATTAAAATTCTGTGGCACACCAAAAAATATATTGTATTTTTTTGCTGATATGACCAAAAATAGGTATAATTTTAATTCATTCACACCAGACAGCTATTGTGTTGGTTGCTCTCATTTTCTTATTTGATAATCTAAGGGAAAAGAGGTCAGTGCCCCTGACTAGATAGTCAGGTATTGCATATTTTAAAATTTTGTGTGGCACACCAGCTAAAAATCATTTCTGTAACTTAATTTTAAAAAAAAATTACTGTTTTTAATTGTGTGGTTATTTGGAGTCATTTGAGAGTGGATGATAGATTACAGGGAATAGAAGGACTAAATCCTTTCAAGTTACTCCTCAATTCTTTTTTCACATCATTAATGTTTGTAGTTGTGTGTTAGTATAAATTTTTAACAATATCTGTGCTGGAAGAGACCTCAGAAACTTTGGTCAAAGTCTCTCTGTTCATACCTTTCCTGTCTGTGTGTGTAAGTGGGTGTGCATGGGTGTATATATGGGAACTTTTTTTATGAGCAAGCGTGCAGAAAATACACAAATACTAACTCCAATTTTTTTGTCAGTACTTTGGATCACAGAACCATTTATATTGCACCCTCAGCTCACTGGGGTGAAAGCTAAATTGTCAAATGAAAATCTATTCATATATGAGGGAAATGAAATCTGGCCTAGCTTGAGGAGTTTGATTCAAGGGGGAAAAAAATATAGGCTAATTAAGATTCTTCCACTCATAATTGTCTAGGGATCCCTGTGTGGGACATAACATTTTGAAAACCTGAAGGAGACTCACTAGAAGGAGTGTCAGAGAGCACAAAGACAGGTGGAGGTGTGCCTGGTGTATCTGAGAAAAAGTCAGGAGGCTTGTGTGTCTGGGGTTTATTAGAGAGAGACTAGAGGTAAGAGGAGTAATGAAGAAAAGTGAAAGTAGATTATGGAGGACAATGGTTCTCAACCGTGGATGCTCATAAGAATCACTTAGGGACCTTTCAGTAAATATCAGTGTCCCAACCACAAAACCAATGAAACCAACATATCAGGGAACAGATCCCCAATACAAGTATTTATTTAAAGCTCCCCTGGTTGTGTCTAATGGGAGCCAAGGTGGAAAATCTCTTATAGGACCTTGTAGATGACTTGACTCTGACATTGGGTGAAATGGAAAACCACTAAAATAGGGGCTTTGAGCAGAGGAGTGTCTGACCTCACTTAGGTCTTCAAAGAGTCCCTCTAGTTACTGTGTTGAAAATAGATCACAAGCAGACAGAAGCCAGAACTAATTTTAGAATGCCTTTGCAATAATCTAAATGATGATGTTTTGGTCCAAGGTGAGAGCAGTTGTGGTGTGAAAAGTGGTTAGACTCTGCATGTATTTGAAGAAAGGGCTGACAGGATTTATAGATGCACCTGATGTGAAGTGGGAGAGAACAATGAAAATCAAGGAACACTCACTTTTCTTGAAGCTTCTCCTTTCTGTGGTTTCTCCAATCCCATTCCCTCCACACCTCTTTCCTTCTCTCCACCTTTCTATCTCAAAATCTTGCTCTTATGAAAAGATCTTTAAAACTTTATAAAACCTACATAATTTTGTTAACCAGTGTCACTTCAACAAATTCAACAAAAAGGAAAAACAGCAAACTTGATCTACTTCAATATAAATGAATAATAAGGCTTCAAGTGTATCTTTCCCAAAAGATATTTGCAAAGAAACAGTGACATTTAAACATCATGAATAAAGACCTATTCTGATGTTAATCACACATACTGGTTTATTCTATGGAGCAAGTTCCAATGGTAGCAGACCCAGCATTTCTACTTTGGAAAGGTTCTGGAGAATAGCGATGTGAAAAAAGGGAATGGTCAGGCTGATTATCTTGACATTTAATTTATATAGCAAGCCTATTGGCTTTCTTTAGATCACAAGCTGATTTGAAGCAGTTTATACTTGGACTGATGGACTGTGGATGGGGGGCGGGTGGTGGCATGAGGTGAGCAGAGGGAGGGGCCAAAGCCCTGAGCCATCCCTTGGCATATCACTGTTTTCACACATATTTGATGTCTTTATTACTATTTTTAAGCAATAAGGTAGAATATTTGTGATAAAAGAGACCTCAGAAAGCATCTGTTTCACATTTCTAAGATTCCAGAAAAGGACATTGAGCCCTAGAGAGGCTGAGTTTCTCACTCAGGATCCATTGCCCTACCAAAAAGCAGGGTATTTTAATATTGCAACAAATCTCAAGCCCTTCAGACTTAACATACGATGGAAATCCACTCAAACTTCAAGCATCAGTGATCTCAACTAAAAGTGTAGACTTCCTTTAAAATTTTATCTTTATTTCCTTTCCTTTATTAAAAATAATGTGTATTATTATAACCAATGAAACAATGCAAGGTTGGTTGTATGCAGAGCAAGTTAGTAATTTCCTCAACTCCTCCACTCTCACTCTTCTGAGAAAACTTCATGCATGCTCATGCAAATACTTATACACATATTATATTTGTATATTATTTTTAAATGGGCCTATATATGTTTACATATAAACTCTATATGTATATGTGTGTGTACGTGTGGGTGTGTATATACGTGATCTGTCCAGAAAGTATCCAGCCACATACTATGTAAAATAGAAATATTCACTGAAGAAAATACAAGATACAAGAAACATTGTACATAGAACAATGACACCTCAGTCCCCTTCAAAGTAGGCACCTTGGGACCTCACACAGTTCTCCCAATCACCATCAGCTGCCCGGTTGTATTTTACTGAATCTCATTGACAGTCTGGAATCTCTTCCCTTTCAAAGGTGATTTTAGTTTTGGGAAAAGCCAGAAGTCACAGGGCACCAAATCTGGATTGTAGGGGGGCTAAATCACCTGGGTGATTTGATCTTTCACCAAAACACTGCAAGCAAGGTAATGCATGAGTGGGTGTGTTGTTGTGATAAAGCTGCCAATCACCAGTTGCCCATGGCTTTGGCCTTCTGAATCATCTGAATAGTTTCCACAGAGGAATGTACAAGCTGAATGCAAATCTGATGCAAATTCCTTGCTTTAGTTTCTCAGTCATTTTAAATGTGACAGCCACACAGTACACATGCTCACTCAATGGTGTCTACTGTCCCCACTGTGTAGTACAGTAAAGTCATCATTGTTCACACATGCGCACTCTAGTCCACTCTCCTTGGCTGCCAGGTTACATCAATGTCATGCAAACCATTCTCATTATATTAACAATGGCTGGGTGTTTGCTTCTAGAAACGCATAAACATATTTATCTTTATATCCTGGTCCTTTTACTTTTACAGAATATGTTATCTGAAGGCTTGAATAAAGTAAATGATTGTTAAAAAGTTTCTTCTAATCTCCTTTTCATAATTTTTTCACTAGACTCTATTCTTAAAGTAAGCCTTTGACTTTTTTCCTTTTATTAATTTATTCACTGTACAAATATATATATTTAATACTGTTAATAGACCTGGGTCCTGAGACACATTCTTGAGTCCTACATTTTTAGTTGCTGTTCAAACATCAATACAGTTCTTAATAAATGGTTTTTCTCCACACATTACTTCAATCCAATTCACCTCCCATTGCCTACTCTAGTGGCTAAAACACCATATAAGCATTTCAGGCCTGAATCTGTGAAAAGTAATAAATCATTTTTAGAAATAACCTTGTTTGCTTCAGGTTGGGACTTTCATTTTGCCAGAGAAAACACCTTCTGCAAGGGCCACTGGAAAATTATGAGCAGTACAACCCTTATTAGCCTCTTGTAGTCTTTTTTCCCTAAATCAAAACCTCAGGCAAGACCAGATTGCATTTCCCTCATATATAAGGAGACCTGCCATTTGAAAATTTAGCCTTCACCCTGGTGAGCTGAAAGCACAAGATAAATGTTTGTGCAGGCTAAACGACATCCAGAGGGAATCAAAGGCAGTATTGGTGGATTTCTCACAGTCACACTCAGATTTTTACCTAAGTCACATTTACCTCAGTCACATTTTTACCTAAGAAATCCCCATAGACACACATTCTCTCTCTCTGCATAAACTCTCACCTACACAGGAGAGACAGTGATAGAGATCGGTGCCTTTCACATACAAATAAAATGCCATTTTCTGATTATATCAAGGACATAGATTTTGCAGTGGTTTGAAGGAAGGGTCCCAACTTGAGCAGGAAATCAATACTCAATAAGAGACAATATGACAGAGAAGAGGCGCTGCAACATAAAGATCGTGATCTTTGGAGTCAGAGACACATGGATCCAAAGCCAAGCTTTCTGTATACCTTTAGGTTAATGTCTATATAAGCCCTCTCTAGGGTGTATTGAGAATCCAGGAGTCAAAAATACTAGAAAATAAAGTACATGGACAAAACCAAGGTGAGTTGGGATCGAGGGTGGGAGGTGGGGATGGCTGGGGTTAGGGGGAGTAGTGGGGAAGAATGGAGACAGCTGTACTTGAACAACAATAAAAAATGTGGAAAAAGGAACATTAAAAAATAGCAAATTTTAAAAACATCAGGAAGGAAACTTTTAAAAATACAAAAAAAGAAGAAAATAAAAGTACAAGTTAAATGACAAATACAAAATACTAGTAAGACTGGAGATTGGATATCACTAAGATTTCAGTCTCAAGTTTCTCTGCTGAGAGAAACACATAACAAAAATGGCATTGAGGTGTCTGAGTATTCGTGTGATAGGGCCAGGGAAAACTAAGGGAGGATGTTAATAAAGACATGAATTAGGGGAGAAACATTAGAGTCATGCTCTTCTTGTAATTTCAACTTTGTATGAGCATTTCACTCAACAGGAGTATATGGACACAGGAGGCTACACAACTACATTAAAGCAGTTAATTAAAATAAACCTGATGTTCAAATGTATAGGATTCTTCAGCTCAGTATGCTGAAGGAAAAAAATCAATTACTGAGGTTCAGGGCCTCTATTATAAAGTCTAATGGTTACTTTAGAATGGAAGATAAAATTGTTGGATTATTGATGTATAATGTACTAGGCTACTATTAAAGACAAAAAATTACTCAGTTCTCCATTATCTACACCAACAAAACCAGAACCCTGATAATTCAAAGACTATTGTGGAGCACTTATTTTCCTTAGAGATTAAATTTCAGATCCTTTTCATTTGGGGTTCATTTCCTGACTGCTCAAGCTTTCTGCACTTTCTCTCAGCTGCCTTAGCACTCCTCAAATCTACCCTGAAAGACTTGGGTCAGTCAGCCAGCCAGCCAGTCAGCAAAACGTGAGAAGATACATTCCATGCACTAGCTCAGGTCAATGGGGCACAACTCTAACTCAGCTGCAACAGAACTCCAGTAAAATATTCAGAGAGCCACACTCCTCTAAATGGAGATGAGATCAGCATGAGAATTCTAAATGGAAAAAAAAAGTGAATTTCCATTCCACCTTCTTTAGTATTTCTAAATAAGTCATTTTCAGACTTCAAAAGATTGAGATGGTAAATTCCAGGAAACATGGCTCTAGAGCATCTAATAAATAAATCCCAGTTTTATTTTTGCAAAGTAAATACAGTCCCAACAGAACAGTATCAGAAACCTAGAGGCAGCGCGGGCAGAATGAGAAGAAGCTCGGGCTTTAGTCAGAAACTGTGTGATGAAGCATGTATGCTGTGAGCTTTCAGTGCAACCTTAGGCAAGGTATCTTTTCTCTAAACCTGTTCACTGGTTATTTTGGAGATTTGAGGAGATAATGTAAGTGAAAATATTTTGTTCAAATTAAAACATTATTCACTTATATATTGTCAAATGTAAGGAAATTATTTTAATATCAATAAATTTTTATTACAATCACAAATAAATATTTATGTAATCAATACTGTGTATCTAGCCTAGTGCTGAATTACAGAAGAAATATAAATAAAATCCTTCAACATAAAAGAACTCTGAACATTTGAGTTACAAGTAACTGCTCACAATTTACTTGGCTATTTGTCCCCAGAGAAAATAAAATTACTGATAGTTTATCAGTTAAACTTCTGAAAAATAAGTTTTATTTTAGCCATAAAACATAAAGGTGTTTCTGGGTCTTGGTATGTGATGGAATAAATGCACTCAAATGAGCAAGGCATGAAATCTGAATGACATTTATTCAAATTCCTGGGTTAACCACTGGGATTTCCTATTTTTACTCTGCTGGTCTCTGTTTTTTCATTGCACTTGTTATTTTTAAAAAACCATACTGTACATAAACCCATTAATAAAAAGAGTAGCTTAGGTAAATTGCCCATGTAAATGTACTTAAACAAATAAACAGATATTCAAAGTTAAAGAACAGCATAAACAAAAAATCCCCATTAACTCTAATTAGAGAGCAATCACACACATGCTTAGACCTCTTAGTACCAGTTAGCAAGGGCCTTCTTAATGCTCACTGTGCATATTTATGTATTTCACATAATTACTTTAGTGCTTATAGATCTACATGTGTAAATATATGAATATAAATGCTCCTTAAATATGATTCATTTTTTTCCACAAACTGTCCCTCTTTAAAACAGGTCTGCATATTTAAATCATTATATTAATACAATCAAGTCAGAAACAAACAGTTAGTCTGTCTGGCTATATCATAGGAGTATCAGGATCTGTAGGATCTGCCATTAAAGCTATCAAGCTGGTCTTTTGTTTGCAGAATGAGACCCACTAATTGTGTCAAAGAATATCAGTTTTGTCTGTTAATGACGCAGGAGCCCTTACGAAAGCAGTTCAGTAATGATTATGACATTAAAACTTCAAACATGCACAACCACAGGATGAGTTTCTAAAGCACAATTTTTATCAGCATCTCAGGGTCATGTGGGGGAAAGACTGGCCTGAAAACCAGACTCCTGGATGCTAGTGCAGACTCTATTACTGTTTGCTGTAAGGTTGCCATAAAAAATATAAGACACCCTGTTAAATTTTAATTTCAATTCAACAATGAATTGTATTTTAATATAAGTATTTCCCAAATATTACCACTTATGTTAAAAAATGATTCACTGGATATCCGAAATTCATATTTAACTTGGTATCTTATGTTTATTTTATATTTGCTAAATCTGGCAACTCTACATGGGCAAGCTAATGATGGTTTCATCATTTGAGAAGTGCAGGGGTTGGACAGAATGACCTCCAAGTGAAACACCATAAAAAATATTGGGTTCTTAGGTAAGCAAGTGGCAAAGTTCACCACATTTGCACTCCTTAATTCTTAAGCAGAGATTCATAAAATTACTCACATTTAAAACAAAAACAAACTACCCTAGTAGTGGATATGAATATATCTCTAAATTTCCAAATATGGGGTGGGAGGAAGCTCAGGTATTTTAATAGCTTTTGTATTTGCTATCTACTGCTGTATAAAAAATTACTCCAAAACTTACTGTCTTAGACAACATTTATTATCTCACAGTTTTTGTGGGTTAGTACTCCATAAAAAGCTTAAGTAGGTCCTCTGGTTCAGGATTGCACGAGATGACAATGAAGGTTTTAACTGGGCTACAGCCATCTCAAGGATCAAACAGAGACGAAGACACTTCTAAAGGCACATGTGTGGTTGTTGACAGGATTCAGTACCTCCTGCATTGCCTCCTGCATTGCTGGACTGGTGGCCTCTGTCCCTTGCTGCCCATTGGGTGAAGGCTGCTCTCAGGTCCTTGCCATGTGGACCTTGCATAGGGTGGCTCATAGCAAAGCAGTTTGCTTCATTAGAGCAAGCGAGCAAAAATAATCAGAGAGAGTGCAAGGAAGACAATCATTTGTAACCTAACCTCAAAAGTTATATGCCATCACGTTTACCACATACTGTTTCTTAAAAGCCAATCAATAAGGCCAACCCACACTCGAGAGGAAGAGATCATACAAAATGTGAGTACCAGGAGGTGGGGTCATCAGGAACCATTTTAGATACCACCTGTTGTACTTTAAAAAAGTTTTTTTCTAGAATAATTACTGAAAAGCTATTCTTAGTTAAGAATAATTTATAATTAGTTAAAATGGGGAGCCCTTAAATATTGGAGGCCAATATTAAAGACATTGGGCTTTGGATCAAAATTACATTGAATCATTGTTGTAAATACTGACATATCACTTAAGATAGATGGATTTCTTCTTCCTAAAGATCTAATGGAAATGCTTTTTTCCAGGGTGAATCATACCAAAAGACAGTTGGTTTATCTGTTTTTCAAAAGGTAGCAGCAGTTCAGATGTGTCAAAGTAAAACTTTATTCACTCCAACTTACCATGTTTATTAGTCTCTTCATTTCCATTGACGATACAACAAGCTTAATCTTGCCCTTTGCTTGATCATTTCTGGTTTTAAAATACTATTTTTGGTTAATAATCAGTCAAGTTAGGATTTAAATTTAGGAAAATTTAACAAGTGGCTCTCAAATTTAAGAATGCAGAAAATTTATCTTAGGGTGTATATTTGTTTTCTGGGACTGCCACACACACAAAAAAAGTACCATAAAGCAAGTGGCTGAAAACAGAAATTTATTCTATCACAGTTTTGGAGGTAGGCATTTGAAATTAAGGTGTTGGAAAGGCCATGTTCTTTCTATAGGTCCTAGTGAAGGATCTTTCCTTGCCTCTCCTCAGCTCCCGGTGGTCGCCAGTAATGCTGGCATTCTTTGCCTTGTAGATGCATCACTCAATCCCCATCTCTGTGTTCAAAGGTGTCTTACTCCTGTTTTCCGTATCTGCCTTCACATGGCAATCCCCTCTCTACCTCCTCTAGATCCAAAGTTGCCTCATCCAATAAGATATCAGTCATTGGATTAAGGGCTTCCCTAATTTGGTAGGACCTCATCTTAACTTGATTGTACCTGTGAAGACCTTATTTCCAAAAAAAATCACATTCACAGGTACTGGGAGTGAGGACTTCAGCACGTCATTTTGAAGGACACAACAGGTTGCTCGATTCAGATGCAGTGTCTAGCCCCATAAGAACTTCCCATCTCCTGGGATTTTGGTTCTGTAGGTCTGGGCAAGGGGTTAGGGATCTGCCAGATGGACCAACTCTACAGGTATGTTCTATGGCAGTGGTGTACAAACCACAACGACACACTCTGCTCAAGCCAACCAACTATACTTTCCTACTTACTATTGTTAGACAAACAAAAGTTAAAAAGTCTCCAGCCTTTGTCCTCTTCATTCCCTTGAGAAAATTTAGAATAGTGGCAATATGGCAAAATGAAGAGAACAAAATGTTTGCCATCAAAGGTCACAAGCACAGATACGGCTCCACACTGGCCACATGACTGCAATCAATCCCGAACCTCTGTTTCTTCGTCTACATCATTGCACTTTTCTTAGAAATAAATGAAATCAGATTTGTAAAAGCATCTAGCCAGTTTAAAAAAATATCTCACTATTAAAATTGTAAAGGGCAATAAAAATTTAGTCATGCCATTTAATCCAATAATTTCTCTTCATTCATCATTCATTTGTTCAACAAAAATTTATGAAGTCCATACCATATGTCAGACATTGAGCTTGGCCCGAGGGTTACAACAGTGAACAACTATAGTTCAAACTTTGTATTCTGGAGGAACTATATATTAAGGAAATAATCTAAAATATTAAAATAAATCATAAACAAAACTATTAATGACAACATTAATAATAGGAACAATAAATATCTAACATGAAAATATTTTATCTACTACGTGAAACACTGCAGGCATGAAGTAAAGAGTATGTAGTAATTTGGAGAAATGTTTTTAATGTAAAATAAAAATCAGGGTACAAAATGGCTTGTATATCATAATTGCAAATACATAAAAATAGAAATGTAGAGAAAAGAGGGGACTAAAATTGACCAAAATGAAATAGTGGTTAAGATAACAACATTAGAAGCGACATTGTTTCTTTGCCTGAGTTTAGACTGGGTTTTGTTTATTTGATTTTTTTTTTTGTAGTTTCCCACAGAGAAATCACTTTTGAAATCAGAAAAAAGAAATCATAGTTTTAAATTAGTTGTATACTGTGTAGTTACAGTGCCTGCAAATAATCTATAAACATCAGGCAGATCCAGCTTTCTCCAGGTCTGAGAGGTCCTCTGTGGGGTGTGCAGCCCAAATGCATCACTTCCAGGACCAGGTGCACTGGGCTTGCTCCTACATGCCACCATGCAGTGCTTCTTTGGCCCAGTCCTTCTGTGGGGCTTAGTGTTTTGTGGTCTTTCTTTTTTTTTTTAAGATTTTATTTATTTATTTTTAGAGAGGGAAGGGAGGGAGATAGAGAGAGAGAGAGAAACATCAATGTGCAGTTGCTGGGGGCTGTGGCCTGCAACCCAGGCATGTACCCTGGCTGGGAATCGAACCTGGGACACTTTGGTTCACCAGCCTGCGCTCAGTCCACTGAACTATGCCAGCCAGGTGTGGTCTTTCTAATTGGAGCAGCATCTAAACAATAGGCACTCTGCTTACATCTGCAGGTTTCAACTGAAATGCTCAAAAAACGACTTCAAGGTTTCCTTTTCTTAATTGTAACTGACGTTTTGGAGCACATCACACAATAGCTAGAGTGTGAATTATTTTTCCAGGAATATTGCCTGGGCTTCATTCACACTAACAGGCCCTGTGCTGTGAGCTTGGTGAGACAGAGGGAGAATTCCACTCCCAGTTTTCTGACCACCAAGATCCTTCTCACTCCCATTCCTCCCCCAGCCCTAACCCCAAAATTGCATTTATTAAACAAAAAAACTAATTTCCCTTTTTATTAAAGACAAACACTAACTTCCAGTTAGAGCTTCAGACAACTATGAGATAGTAAAATTCCAACTAAGAGCAAGTATCTTGGACCCTTTGGTTATCTTAAACAATTACTTTTTTTCTTTCAGTTTTATTTTGTATTGGTTTCAGGTGCACAGCTTACTGGCTAGACAATTATATACTCTATATAGTGTTCCTATCAATATTTCCAGTATGGACCCCAGCTGGGACCATACATAGTTATCACAATATCATTGACTATATTCCCTATGCTTCTGTTATGTTTCCATGACTGTTTTGTAACTACCAATTTGTGCTTCTCAATCCCTTCGCCTATTTCACCCAGTCCCCCAACTCTGCTCCCTTCTGGCAAGCACTCTGTGCCTATGGTCAGTTTCAGTTTTGCCTGTTCATTTCTTTTGTTCTTTAAATTGCACATATAAGTAAAATCATATGGTATTTATCTTTCTCTGACTTATTTCATTGTCCATAATTCACTCTATGTCAATCCATGCTTCACAATGATTAGGATTTCCTTCTTTTTTATGACCAAGTAATATTCACTGTATATATATGTACCACAGCTTATTTATCTACTTACCTATAGATGGGCACATGGGTTCTTCCACAGCTTGGTTATTATAAAACTTCAATGAACATAGATGTGCCTATATTCTTTCAAATTAGTTTTCATTAAATAAATATCCACAAGTGGAATCACTGAGTCACATGGCAGATCCATTTTTAATATTTTGAGGAAATTCCATATTGTTTTTCATAGTGGCTGCACCACCCTGTGTTCCCACCAACAGTGTATGAGGGTTCTCTTTTCTTCACATCTTCCCCAACACTTGTCATTTGTGGAATTATTGATGACAGCCATTCTTACAGGTGTGAGGTGGTATCTCATTGGGGTTTTAATTTGCACCTCTCTGACAATTAGTGATGGGGAGCATCTTTTCATATGTTTATTGGTCTTCTGGGCAGAAGGCCAAAGGCCCAGAGCAAGGCTCTGAGGCAACTTTGTGATCAATGACTACAAAAAATTTTCCCCAATGTATTTTAACTCTTTCTTGTTAATAAGAAAGAGTTAACATGTTTAAAGTTTTTTATTTAATATTAGCAACCAAAGTAATAATCATAAACATCATTGTCTTAGCTGAGTTCTTTCAGAAGCTGACTCTGAGAATAGTATCCCTAAGAAAATAGCATATTTGTGATATGTAGAAATACATAGGGAGTAGAAGGACAATAATTTAAAAGAGGAAAAAGTGATAAGAGAAGGAGAGCCAGAAAATAAAGCCAATATTTATACATCTACCACAGTGGACAACAGAAGCTATACTCCCTCAGAAAATACAAAGGTCATTTTGGTCATTTTTGATGCATACTATATTTAATACTGTGGTATATTATGGTCATAGTAGACAAATAACTTTGTTTTCTACTATGAGATATATGCTACAAACTGCCTTTTGATAAATAAATCTCTATTCAATTTCCTTGTCATTGACATTTTCCCTAAAAGCAAAGGTTTCACAGAAATGAAATAATTTGGGGTTCTGGTTTTCAGATACACTGGGAAATGGTGAGGTGTAGTTGTTAAGAACCCCACGTTTAGAGCCTGGTTTCAGATTCTGTGCTCAGACACTAGCTGTGCACCTTCAGCAAGTTACTCAACCTCTCTGTGCTGCAATATCCTTATCTGTACATGAATAATTTTACCTACTTGATAGTGCTTTGCTGAAATGAGTTAAAATAAATAACCTAGAATAATACCTGGCTTTTTCTTATCCCCCTTATAAGTGTTGATATTGTTCCTAGGGTTTTTTTGTGATTTTTGTTGTTGCTGTTTTACTCAGCAGTCATTTATTGAGCCTATACTTTGTGCCAGGAGCTACAATTCAACAGTTTAGTAAAAAAAACTAATAATAACAGCTGATGGACAAATTAGACAGACAATTGTATCACAATGTAGTAAGGACCATAGAGAACAGAACAGGAGCAAACCACCACTTGGGTGATTCTGGGACATGTTTGCCCTTGGAGTTGGTGTAAGAGGGAAGGCAGGCGCTATGAGATGGGAAGAGATAATGGATGCTCTGGGATAGGAGAACAGCCTATGTAAACCAGAAGACTTGTGAGCTGGCATAGGGCATCAGAGCAATAGTAAGAAATCAAAGTGTGACTGGAATTTAGAGTGCTGTGTAAGAAGACGTGTTAGGTTTGGATTAGGCAGTAACAATCTTGGCTCACTGGATAAAGGATGACTTTTCTTCTATAAAGAAAGAAGACAGAAGTGGTTGGGTTTTTCTTTGCTTGTTTTTGTTTATCATTTTTGAGACACGAAAAATCTGTTTTATGTCAAGTGACATCTCATATTTGTTAGAAAAATAATTTGGTCATTAATGCGAAGTGGGGCTGGAATTAAGAAAGCAAAGAGTCTGCTGTGGCTAATTCAAGTCAGAGACAATGCAATTGGAGCAGTGGGGCTTTCTCACAGTCAAGGCAGTGGGGACAAGAGCAAATGGCAAGTTGAAAAAGACTTCAGAGTTTGGGACTAATTGGATAGGTCTGCACAGAGAAAAGTGGGGGTTTATGGAAGATACTGTGATGTCCAGCTCTTGAAACTTGGCTGACCACAATGTTAAGAAGCACATAGAAAACAGAGACAATCAAATTTTGGTGCAGGTGTGAGGAGACTATGAGGAGGTTAAATAGTGACAGGGTAAGTTTGAGGAACCTATAGGAAATTCAGACCAAGGTGTCAATTTGGGTATCTTGGATGATGAGCCTTGAACATACAAGTATTGTAAGTAGATGATCTCACCCAGAAGTTGTAATTTGGAAGAAAATTGGATGATGTGCCAGTGCCTCAATCACCCCAAAATAAGTGTATGAGATGATGTACCTACTAAGCTGAATAACATCTCTTCTGGTTCTTCCATAGGTAAATCTTATATAGAAATCACTGTACAACACTTTCTCTTTCATGTTTCAAAAAAGTCACGTGACCATTTGTTTTATAATGCTGCCCCAATATATCCATTCTAAAATTGACAAGGAAAATCAAGTCAATTCAAAATATATAAGCCATAATTATAATGAAGTTGTTCTGAGATTAATCTCTCAGTAATGACTTGATTTCCAATATTTATTTTACATAGCATTGGCTCTTTCTCCCTTGTTACTGCATATGTATTTATCTGAGGTTTGTAGCACTGACATAGGCTTTCCTATACAAAGGGGGCCTATGTCTCAGGCAAGGATATCACCTTAATTGTGTTCCTCTGCTAGAACTCTAAAATAATAAAGGTGGGTTTTCTTTAAAAAGAAAACCGCACATATCTCCAAGTGTTTTCACCTTCGATGTAGTGATCATTCAGGAGGCTGGACATCTTTTTCCAATAGTGCTGCCATCTCTCAAACCAACATCAGAATTCCTTAAGAATAATCAATAAACCACTGTTATTTTAGTGTAATAACAGCACATTCTCATCCTTGAAAGTTCAGTTTGATTTTTATTACCAGCCAGGTATTATTTGTAGCCAAGTTATTAAAGTAAACAAGGAAAGTCAACAGTGAAGCATAATCTTAAAATGATGAGTTTTCTTCTGTTTTCCTATTGCTATAGGCAAATCCTAAACACAAAGTCTAAACATGACTGTATCCTTGCAATAAATGACCACTAAAGCAAATACACATAAAATTATATGTTCTAGTATGTTCATTGAAAGGAAAAAAAATGGATCTCATTACTTTGTTATAAAATCTTATTATTTTACCACTCTTTCAGATTTTTTTAGTTAAAAACATCAAGACCACCCATCCAAAAATTAATTTTAGATAAATTTTAATAGATGCTAAAGCTTCATAAAAATATGTTTACCATTTGTTCTTTGCACAATTATCATTACGAATTTCAAGATAACCCCCCAATTTCAATTGGTTTCTTTCTAATTTAAATTTCCTTGTCCTTTATACACACTGAAACATTCTAGAATTTTTAGTTTATCCCTTAAGACTACAACCTTAATTTAACCATACATCAACATTTTAGATAACAGCTGAAATGTTAATGAACAGGTCTAAAAAATACTACTGGCCTATTTTTCATTAAAAATAAAATACCCTTTGGAAAAGAGTCACATAGATTGATTATAACTGAATGCCGTTTCCTTAAGGCCGAGCACTGACCTAAGTCTAATTGATTCACATAAAAGAAGTCTTATTAGACAAATCTGACAGAAACCTTTGGCTGAATATCATCTTATCTTTATACTTTTCAACAAATATTTCATAAATTCCTAATTATAGACAATTGCTTAAATATATTAATAATTATATACAAAGTAGGCAATTAGTTTGATTGGTTTTTAGTGCCTACCATGTACCAGGCATGATGCTGTGCAGTAAAAACACAGTGGAAAACAAGACAGACACCAGCATGAGCCTCCCCCCTACAGAGTTTATGGTTTGGGACAGATCATGAACAATTTCTGATTCCACATAGATTTTTAATCCTCTCTGTGCATTAAAAGGAAAACTGACAATGATCAAATATCAATGTCTTTCATTTTGAGGGAAGCTTTGAGTATGGATTCAAGTGAAAGAGTGAGAAAATCTTAAATAGTCTTGATTTAATAGAAGCACATGCTCTCTTGATGACAGTACATGCTAGTGTGTCTTACCCCCACAGTTCTTCTGAGTGCCATCATTTCATTGGCTTTGGGGATCATAAACAGATGTTCTCAATCTTGTATTTTACTGTTACCTTCAGTGACTCACTCCTCCTTTTCTGGGTTACTTGCCTATGAAAAGTTTTCAGATTCATATGAAATATGGAGTACAGGGCAATAAAGGGCAGGGATGTATGACAGAAGCATATTCCAAGATATGATGACAACCACTTCATTTTTCACAGAAGTTTAGTACAGCATTTGAACAGCTATTTGGAAATATCAAACCCTTAGCTATACAGCAATAGTTACTTACTTTTTGAGCACTCACTATGAAGAAAGTATTCTTCTTAGCACTTTCCAAATGTTACTTCACTTAGCTGCCACAAGCATCCCAGGAGGTAGGTATTACTGTCCTTATGTTACAGATGAAGGAACTAAAGCTCAAAGAAGTAAAGTAATTCACCCAAAGCCATACACCTTATATTTGTTTAAAAATAGATTTAAACTCAGGCCTGTACAATTCTAAAGACCAATTCTTAACCACTCTGCTATATACTGCTTTATAACAACAGTAAGAAGGAGGGAAAAAAAGGAGGAGGAGTGTTTCTAGGGATGATTATTGAAGTTTACTGGTAAAGTCAGTTTTTACCATTTTACTTAAACTCATTTCTAAACTAATTACAGCAGAAAGATAGTGGAGAAATAGTTGCCCAAGTTTGATCTACATCCCAGATAAAACTAAGAAGAAATAGAATTTTACATCCCCAGGTAGGTTGTGGGTTTCCATTAGCCTATCACTTTAATTGTTATCTCTTTCCTATATTGAGTTGTCAAAAGCTATCTTAATATCAAATCCTCACTGGTAACAGTTCTCAGGTGTGTTCATATTTTTCTACACAATGGAATTCAAAGCTATTGTTCTCTTTGACATAGACTTCAAGTTAATTGAGGATGAGCAGAATAATTATTTTAGTCAATACTTTTGCTCCAAACTCTTCAATCTTTTTATCAGATTTTTGACAAGAAATAGAATTGACTGACTTCTCTAGCCAAGGCATAAGTCCACAGCACAAGAGCTAGCACCTGGAAGAATAAAACCATGAGGCTAGCCGCTGTGCAGGATAGGAAAGAATCTCCACAGGGAAAGAAAAAGCTATGAAATCATAGCCCCAGGGAGGAGCTGACCAATAAAACACAAGGTCAAAGAGAATGTGGAACTATAATTCACTTTGAGCAAAGGTTGTCATTTTTTGGTGAGGCAGGACAAGCATCATCTCTACAAGTTCAGGCTGGGCAGTACAACCTTCAGGCCCTGTCCAAGATAGCATTAACCCAGGTGGTAGTTTGATCCTGGGGAAGGGAAACAGCAGTAGTTTAGCCCCAGGGAAAGCCTAGTAAGAAAGCCTCAAATTAATGTCAGAGATAAAGGGCTAAACTGTCTCACACAACAGAAATAAGATTAAAAGGAATTGAGATAAGCACGTGGCCCTGACTTTCCCAAAAAGATCTCTCCAGTAATCATAGAATCTTTATATTATTCCATTCTGGCCAATGGGTGGACCTCCACCCATTGTGGGAAACTACACAATCAGATCTAATCACTAACCAAACTATTTGCCTAAACAGACCCATGAATATGATCTATGTCAATCCCACCACTCTGAAACAGTTCAAAGCACAAGAGAGGCTCACACAAGTCCATAGCACAAATCCCAACTTGGAGAATATTGAGGTTCTGGAAAGATCACAAATATTTTCTTCTGGCAGTTAATGAGATGATGATGATAATGATGATAATATCTAGGAGTGATTATTTAATAATATGTATCAAGCACTATGCTAAGAATTATACCCACAATTTGATGATTCTCAAACAGGACTACTTCAGGTTTGCCCAGTGCTGTCTAAAACTGAGATACATACAAAAGGTAGTAAGTGCAAACTTTGGAAAGAAACTCCTATCCTGGGCCAAAACCATATCTAAATGTCTGTGTCTTTCCTTTCTGTTTAATATGATGACAGAAAACACACAGAATTAAATCAGAATTCTAACTTCTATTCCTGGATTGGCCACTAACAAATTTGGGCAAGTCATATTCATTGCCTATTTCTGTTTTTTCCAAATATAAAATGAATTGTCTAACTTAGTGATCTCCTAGATCCTTTCAAGTCCTTTGTTGTTGTTGTTGTTTCACTATCCTTTGAATTGAAGGCTGAACATGTACAACATATTGGGCTTCAACAAATGTACATATCTTTTAGAAGAAGGGTGATTACCCAGGGACAGTGCTAAATATTATCTGAACTATAGACAGTATGAGAATCTATACTCAAAACTCCATCAGTGTCCATGGAGTATTGTGGGTGGCTGAGTTTATGGGGCTCAGTTTTGCCTATAGGAACATTGACATTTCACATGTGCTTTCCTAAAAGTCATGGAAACCCTAGAGTACAAGATTAAGAAATGCTCCTACTTCAAGCATTTGAGCTGTAAAATTTTAACAACTCACTGCTTATAGGAAAAACATTTAAAAATTAGACATTTTTGCTAATATTTTGCAATACTATTGACTCTTGCAATAGAGAATCCAGCATGAAGAGAGAGAAACATTAAAGTAAACACTTCCAGAGTCCAGAGTTAGAAATTATCCTCCTACCTAGATGGACAGAAGATATGCAAATCTCTGTCCTCTACTCTCTTAAGAAATGGTGAGTATTAAATCAAAACTATATAAACCAAGAACCCCAAATTCTTGCCAGAACAGAAGGACACACTAAACTCCTCAATAAATAGTCTTTTAAGATACACAGATATGTAAAAATGTAATTTTAAAAATCTATTATTGGATCAAATCAAAGTGAGGACATACAGACCAACATGATTCTGTAATATTTCTCTTCCTTTCTACTCTGGTATTCCTTAAAATGGATTTGATTTCAATGAAGCCATATTTTAGAGAAGTATCTAATTCCATCTCCTCTTTCTAATTACAGATTATCTGATTGGAATCTATGAAAGAACAGGCTCTTAAAGTTTGACCAGTTGTTCTCTGCACGTACTTCCCCCCATGCTTTCCCCTATATACAGTAAATTAAAGCTAAGCTATGTCCCCAAACATCTAACAGAAACTTGGCACATTTAAAAACTTGGTGCTGAGAACTACTGTGCTCACAACTCTATTGAACAAATAAATGACTCTTTGTCTTTAAGAGGGGAAGTTAACACTTCCAGTGAGGGTTTCAAGTGTGTTTTTATAATTAAAAGCATAAATGTAAACCTAATTCACTCTTTAATTTTTTAAATCCTGGTGCTTATTTATTCTCTAACAAAGCATTAGCCTGGGAATAGAAAAAAAACATGGCCAGAATACACACACACACACACACACACACACACACACACAGAGAATATTTTAATTAGCTCCAGAACCGCTATATAGTTACATATATATTTATATATATATGTAACTATATACATAGATAACTAAATATCTATATAACTATATATGTATTTAACTATATAGGGGCTTTGGAGCTAATTAAAATATTCTTTTCCATTTGAATATGGAATTCTTAAATAAAAAGAAAGAGATGGATAGTGCAAAATGTGTCATTTATTACTCAAATAGCTTAGTTGATATGGCTTGTATCAATGGAGGAGAGTATTTCCTAATATTGAACCCAGAATTAGACAAACAAATCTACTTAGTCTTAGGCACTGCTGGGTAGGACAGGGGTCTCCCTTCACACTCAGCCAAGGAAGGGTAGAGCCTTCATTGGAGAGGAGTCTAGCACACACTTCCTGTAGGCAGTTGGTTCTCAAAAAGAAGAAAGGAAGGAGTAGATCCAAGCGTGCCGAGTTTCCTCCAGCCAAACTCATCAGTCAGACAGTGCTCAGCTCCCCTGGAAATGGGTGAGCAAAGAGGCAAAGGAGTCTAGGAATCTTACATTCTGCCTCTCTACATGAGAGAAAACAAAAGGATGGAGGGAAATGCAATTCTTTAGTAATTCTCTAAGACAGTCATTCACTTGGCTTGGGATAGGTAACAGGGAGCAAATTCATATCCCCATTGCCTAGTATAATCCCTTAAAGAGATAGCAGAAAAACCTATGTAAATTACCACTTCAGATCATAGGATTAGATTTTTCATAATGCAATAGCTAATTCCTAGGAATAGATAGCAGGGACATTTAGGTTTGCACAGAACTTTATAACTACCCAATTTTAGCAACAGACCTGACAGGAGGGAAAGAAGAAGGGACAGTAATTCTAGGTCAAAGGATAATATTAGTATGATCTATTATGATAAAGATCAAGTTCTTAGGAAAACCAACTAGAATTACTTCCTTTGTCCCATGATAACCATACTAATGAGAAAGTTCACCTAAACTATACCCAAATTGAGCTGAGAGTTATTCATGTTAACAATCTGGGAAGCAAACTACTTCCACATCTATTGATGTTGCTTCAAAATCACATTTTCCAACCCTATTAGTTCTCCAAATTGCTCCTCTCACACTAGGTAAATTTCTCTAATTTTAAACCATTTAGACTTAAATTGGTCAAACCCTCCTTCTCACCTGTAACTATAGAAACAAAACTGAGCTACAAGACTTTATCCAGAACAATATCATATGGAATCTCTAGTCAAGAGGGTTCTCAGCATTATGAAAGGTGCTGGGGGTTTTTTTAAGGGACACAGAAAGTTTTGTTTTTGACTGTTATTCCAGTATTTCATATTTGTTTTTGGTAGTCAAAGATGTCTAAAGGAATTACAAAGTTCTACTTGTTTAACATTCCTTAATATATTTAATAGGAAATACTAGATCATGGTCTTCCAAAAGATAGATTGCTTTAAATTCACAATGTAATATGCATGGTTTTAACAATGATATATACCATTTTGGAAACCTCTCTTGAATTGTGGCAACTGGAAAGTTTGTGCCATGTACAAAGTAGGTTCATATTAATCTCGAAACTTCTCTTTGTTATCAGTAACTAACTGTGGAGGGAGGTAGAATAGATGAGGTAAAGATGGACAAGGACTGGCACGTTACGAAGTTATTTTACAAACTTCTGTGGGGTCCTTTCAATCTCAAAGTCACTTGCATTCATGAGTGATTTCATCTTCTTCATCTTTCCTTATACTCCATGAAAGAACCTTGCTTAGGAAATAGAAAATAATGTGTGATTTCTTCTAAGACTCTTAATTGAGCCTACCCAAGAGTAAGTGTATGTGAGAGTCTTACCTCCTCCCCTGAAAAGCAGCCCAAAAGTAGGGGGAAAAAAAAGGGCAAGAATGCATGTGAAGACGGCAAGGCATTTTGTCTCACTCCTTGACTATAACCCCATATGAGGTACTAGACATCCAGACTGTAACAGCAGTGACCAGTCTGGACCCTCATCAGGAAGTTGTAAAAACAGTTTCCTAAGCATTAGTTCTCCCACTTGAAGTCACACATACTGCAAGAGGCAGAGCCAGAACTAGAAAAATCCAATGGTCCTTCTTTATCAAACATGAAGCAAGAGCTGAGGCTTAAATATTACAAGATTAATGGGGAAAGGTGAAGTTTTACTCTTTAAACCCTGCTAAGAGAAGAACTTTTCCAAAAACTGTCCTTTAGTTAGGATTTAGAACTTACGTGTTGATGGAGGTTGTTAGATACCTGAAAATGTCAATAGTATGATTCAGTTCTTCTAGCCTCAGTAAAACAGATCTATATTTAAATCTTTTAGAACAAAATTTTGTCTTTACAAAAAGGCTATCAATGATCAAATGTGGAAAATGGAGGGCCGAGAGACAAAAATAGGAGGTGGAAGTCTATATTCCAACTACTTGTTTGGGTACATTTTAAAGAAATTCCAAATCAGTTTATTGATAGAATTTACAGGATGACTCAGTTTCATTAGAAAGTAACATGTTCTTCATGAATGTGTATTCATCCAAATAAGGTAATTCTGTCTTCTTCCAGCCATCTGTTGAAAATGAATTTTTATGGGTTGCTTTCTCAACACAGAGAGAAAACAGATGTACATTTAACCTATTAGCTCAGCCTATTCTAAAGTTTGATAAGATATCTAGGATATCACATGCACAAATTAAAAATAAACCTGTTTACCTTGTGCTTTTGTAGTTTAATATTTCATACCGAACAAAGGCCTATAAATAAAGCTGTTTATCTTTCAAACCTAATACAGCCCAAGTCATTCTGCTTTCTGTACACTCACATCATCACTGAGTCTTTATTTTTAACACGTTAAAAGAATTAAAATTGATTTGAACTTTTGGAAAACGTCAGATTCTTGCCCTGCAATGACAGTGAACAGAAGGGTTCACAGAAGAGGAATCTAACTGGCGGAAGTGGAGACTCACTAACCTTTCTAAGTGATGCTTTACAGGATTAGTAGTGCAGGCACGGCACACTGTCATTCTAAAGGGTTCCAACCACTTTACTCTACTCAGTTACAGCGGGAGACATTAGGTTGTTTCCTATTAGTTGGGAAACATTGGAAAACCTTTTCTCAAGAGTAGATAGTAAAGTCTCTTTCCCAAAATGCTAATAGAACTATCTAAAATGATCTGTCCTGTTTTCCAAAGCAGTGTGTACATTCCTTCAGATCAGGGCTGATTCTACATTTACTGCTTTGCCTCTACTATGTCCAGCAAATGCTTGAAGCCCACAAAGTGGTTATCAGTAGTGATAAGGAATGTGACTGTCATTTTAAAGTTCCTTCCAAAACACTGGGCAGAAAGTGAAAGGACCCACTTTCAATCTTTGGTTTTACAGTTTTGTAAGCCATGTAGACACCTTCTTTCTGAGTTTCATAGTTTTCTCATCTTTAGAGTTGATTCTCCCAGTCTATGATGTATATGAATTATCAAAACCCCATGATATGTAGGGGAATAAGACAGAATAAGAGATCTCTTAAGAAGTAGTCCTACAACAAGTCGATCTAGAAATACTGAGTATCTCTTGGACATGAAAACCCCAAGGTTATAACCATGCTATTGTTTTACCCTCATCAGAGCCTCCTAAACTCCATTTGTTTCAGTTGAGGCTCCAGATATATTTTCAATATTTCTGTGTATTCATACACAATTGAGCCTGTAGACATCAGTTTATTCATGAAATGTCCTTATATGGGTTGTATGGTTAGAAAACATTCTAGCACAGAGCATCCAGAAGAAACAGAATAAAAGCATGTAACATCCCCACAATTAGTTAGCAAGGTATAGAAAGAACTCTCTTCTCTTCTTAAAAAAGTGCTACAAAGAGCACTGGTTTTAGAGTTGGAAGATTTTAGATTGTAGGACTGCTTTTTACCTGTGGGAGTTACTTAATCTCACTGTGGCTCAGGCTCCTCACCCACTATCTATTAAGATTATCTTCAGGTGATGGGATCATCCCTGCCCACTCAGAGTTGGACTAATGTCACTCACATGAGGTGGTGTGCATAAACATACATTGCAAAGATCTGTATAAAATTAAAAGTAATTATTAATAAAAAGGGAATGGAGCAGCAAGGAATGAGCAGCCAGAGGAGAAACAAAGGCAGGGCCCTTGCCATTACAACCTAACAAAGAACTCAATACAGGGGACTGGAAGCAAAGGAAGACATGTCGCACCCATTGACCCAGCAGCCCTGAGCCTTGTCTGATTAGATTACCAGGCATTCTGAACAACACAAGCAAAAGTATGATAGCTCAGGAGGGGTGGGGGAGCCCATGAAAGTCTGTGTACCTGTGTGTGTATCTCTGCTAGCTGGGAAAGGGAAACCTTGAGACTTTGTATTCATCCTAAGACCTGGAAGGGGGGAGGGGAGGGGAGCCACAGTGCCCAAAGAAAATGCCTGTAAAGCAAGTTTGGTTAATTGTCTGCCTTCTGTCACACATAACAAATGGAGTCTGGAGCAAGATAAGGATTTGGGCTAACAGACCCCCACACATATCTGTGTTTGTGTAGTCACATCTCCCTGGGGTAAACTGGCACCACCTTTATTCATCAATCAATGATGTAATCCCCGTACCCCCATCCCACAAGCAAATTATATAAGTCCTTAGAACAAAGCACTTGCTCTCTTGGCACTCTTGCCACACAGGGCTCCCTGGCCACCCAGCCTCTGGCCACTCTCTCTTTCTGACCACCTGACCTCTGGCCACTCTCCCCTAGCCACTCTTGCTTTTGTTCTCCCATTAGAACTCAGCACTAATAAACTTTTTCTGAACACTAATAGGCTTGCTGATCTGTAATTCTTTACCACGTCAGCAAGAGGAACCAAATATTTCCTGTAACAGAACCAATGTCGACACTTTTTTACTTCCCAAGTTTCTAAATATTGTTGTTTTGATTATTTTGCTTTGATAGATGGGTTTAGTTTAAATGATTACAAACTTAAAGATAGGAAAACAGATGAAAAGTTGAAAAATAACTGTCATAAAAAATGCAAATTACCCACCATGTTCACAGCACCTCCCTCCCTCCCCAGCTTAAAGACACATAGCTTATAATTGAGAGTTTATTGTTATAAAGTATCTATCCACATGGAAAAGTTCTTGTTCCTATAGATCTATTCAATTTCAGGTACTATTGCACAATAGTACCCCAGTGGGGAACACACATTTTAAGGAACACTACATTTGTTCCTGTGTCACATTTGGAAAATCACTAGTCTCATGCAGATGAGGACCCACACTTGAGTCCCCCCACTGGATTGTTCACTTGGTCATTGTCTTAACCCTCTGACTCTGGGAGCTTTTAGTGTCTGGATCTACACGGTGAGGACCTTTCAGATCAAAGCATCTCAAGCAACTCAACTGCACTTAATTTTGGATCTTATTTTAGTGCTGGATATAAATACGCAAGGCCACCCAGTTGCCCAAATTAAGATAAAGACACACAAAGAGCACTTCTAAATGTGACCTACTTAAAGCAAGCAGGGCCTTTATTTTTGAAAACCTATGTACCTACTTCAGCTTCTGAACTCATCTGGGGCAACTTACCCTTCAAAGTATTCAATCAGATTTTCACACCAATTAGGATAATTATCAGCACAGTTTAAGCAGATTTCTTAATTATAGCTACAAATATCTTTCTCAGGAAACAAGCTCCAGAGTTTTTAACAAAAAGAGTTTTTCATAAATAGTAGGTGCACACTAATTTCCATGCCTCACATCAGTGAAAAAATAATATTTCTTCTAGCATCCATTTTCAAGTCATAAAGAAACCTTTTATCCCAGCTGTTGAAACTGTAGGATCATACCTACATTTTTTGGTGTCTGATAGTTGGGCATATATCACCTCACATTGACAATAACTAGAAAACAACATCTCTGGCCATCTAATTTAATTAAAAAGTAAATATGAAGTTGTCTTGGATTTATTTCCACACTCAGCCTAGAGTGCCTCATTTTTCTTTCTTGTTAAAGACACGGACTTGCCTAAGAAGCAAGGAGGACTTCTGCTGGCCACGCTGTGACTTAACTTCTCTTTGCTTCTGATGTAAACACACCACTCACTCGTTTACTCATGTGTGACATGGATTCACATGCGGGAGGGTAGGCTTGAACAAATGTTTCAAGGAAGAGTTCAGATGGCCTAAGTTCAGTGAAAGGCCAGAACACCCCTGGGCACAGGCCAAGTGATCTATGTTCTAAGATATGCCAACTACAGAGGGAGGGAATGATGCATAATTCATCACCTTCTTGTGTTTTAGGCCAAAATACATTTTTCTATGACTCTCCCCTTTTATTTAGAAATCTAAATGTATGTCAAGGAAAATGTAACCACAATGCTCAACTGTCTCAAAGGTAATCTTCAGGGGAGTTATTTGAACAATAGCATTCAATTTAATTAGCACTTACCTCCATGGGATGGCTAGAAAGCATCAAACAGATATGCACAACACAGAAAAGGCATCACTTTGTAAACAAATGTCAACAGAGATTTGTCAGCTCTATGTATGCCGAGTCAATAACTGAAGTCAACATGTAAAGAAAACATTTAAATTTTTTCTCAAAAAAAATTATAGGATGGTAAGAGCTAGAAAGAACCTTAGGAATCAACAACACATCATTTCCATTTTATAGAGGAGGAACTACAGCCCAAAGAGGTAAAATTATCACAAAGAAATCTGTGATAGTAGAAGCCAAGCATTCTAACTTCTAATCTGAATTCCACTCTACCTCTTCTCACTGCTCCTAACGAATGGAAGCTTTTGTGTGAGGGTGGGGGGTGGGGGTGCCTTAACATAACCCTCCTTTTCTTCCACAGCCTGTTTCTATATGCTTGCTTCCATACACATGTTTTCTATATATAGTCAAATGTAGTAGATAATGAAAAGTCTGACTTTAGACTTTGGAGTCAAATGGGGCTGGGTGGGATTGCAAGTTTCTTTAGACATTTACTATTGGGTCATCACTAATGAAAATCACATAGGCATCATAGAAATAGGATACAGCTGGAATGTGAAACTCCAGTATGTAAAGAGTACAAACGAATAAAGGAAGACCAGAGGAGATGACAGTGAACCAGACAGAGCACACGTGCATTTTCAGCATGTGTTGTCATGAGGTATGTCAACCCAGGGCTGCCAAATTGCCGTATTTTAGAGCAAACCCAAAAGTCCAAAACATTTTGTGAAATCTACGTTTCAATTGGTAGCAACTCATTCAAAAGTTTAAAACATCGTGAGAGCCAAAAAAAACATATCTGCAAGCTGTGTTTAGAATGTGAGCTGCCAGTTTGCAATTCCTTGGCGGAGTATGTCTGGGCAAAGAAAACATAAGGAATGAGGCCAGACCAGAGACAATTATAGTTTAAAAGGAAAAACTGTGGCTTCCACTTAACACAGGACTATATAACTCAAAAATTCAAAGTTTAAAAGTCTAAAGTAGTAGAAAATAGTACTATTGTCATTTGATAAGTGAATGTGCTAACATAAAGCTGTCAAAGGAATTGTGCTAAACGTAATAGGGGCTGTAAGATGAGCATGGCATTGTCCTTGCCATGTGTAAGTTTCCTCTGTAGTGCAGAGGACAGGAAATTAACAGGGACAGCCTTCCCATATTCTTATGGGAAGGATATAAGGTCATTAAAGGGTAGGTATAAGGTTTCAAAAAAGGAAAACTTATATTTGGATTGAAAACTCAAACAGACTTTTGGACGAGTAAGCGAACTGGGAGGCAGCAGTGACCAAGTTGTTCAGTGAATCAGTAGATGACAGATCCCTACTGAACATCTTGCAGACACAGTCTGGGTGTGTGGGGTTACATAGTGGACAAGGCTCTCAGACCTCAAAAAGCTTACCTGTTAGTGTGGAGTGACAATATATAAAAAAGAAAACCAAGAAAATATTTCAAGCAATGGAAAGTACTAAAAAGTAAGTCATCAAGTGTCAGGGAAGACCATCCTCATTGTTTACAGAGGTGGAAGTATTCACTTTGCACATCCAAATGTAAACTCAGGGGTCCTGACACGCCCAACACACATCTGACAACAGTCTGTGTTTGTGTCCTTAAAATTCCCTGTCACCACTAAAGAAATGTACCACCTCCACCTGTCTGTTGCTGTCTTTCCATCGCACATACAGTAATGGCATAAAGAGAAACAGGGGCTTGTGTGGGAAAGAGGGAAAATATCTCTGGAGAGGTCACATTTAAGTAAGGAAGCCAGGCATGAGTCACTATGAAGAGTAATTCTGAAGAATGCTCTCTGCCAAAGGAACAGCGGGAACTAGGCCTGAGAAGGGATTGGGCTTGCCATCCTTCAAGAACAGTGAGAAGGCCACTGTGCCAGGAATAGTGAACGAGATGGAGCACAGAAAGGCTGAGGTCAGTGGGGTAGGCAGTGGCAAGTATTGTGGTGTTTTTAGGCTATGATAAGGAGTTTGATTTTCTTCCAGATGCAAAGTGAAGTCATTGGAAGATTTTATGCAGGAGAGGAACATGATCTGACCTAGGCCTTAGGCCAATTGACTTGGTCTTTGAAAAATGTACAGTGGGAGCAAGGAGTAAGCATGGAGATGGAGTGCCAGCTGGGAGGCTGTTTCAGTCTTTAGTAGCCTGGCCCATGCTTCAGTATACATAGCCTCCCTCTTGCCAGAACCCTGTGCTTCTTACCTGTTATGTAAAAGAGGTTGTGGCCAGCACCATATCTCATCCCCTGACTAAGTCATTTCAGTGATCCTTCTGATGGACAGTGCTGTGACAATATTTGTTGGGAACCACCCTGCCTGGTTTCAGCAGCTGCAACCCCCCATGGCTAAGGCTGAATAAAGGACCTTGAGACCTAAGCCACTAAGGAGACAAAGTTTATCTCCCTGGCAGAAGCACTGCCTCTGTCCACTTTACTTCACCCTGCCTGGCCCCCAGTGCATGACCAGTTAGCCAATGATGGATAAGATGCCTCAAGGGAGGGACAACCTAAGATAGGCAGGGTCACTAAGGGGCCCTCAGGGAAGGACTTTGGGGGCTATAGAAAAAGGGGGTGATGGACCCTCGCCCTTCGGCTTTGACATACCCTGAGTCCTCATTCTGTCTGCAAGAAGTCTTCTAATCTCTCAGCTGCCTTACTTCCCCAGCCTGACTTAAGCCTGAAACAATGCTGAAGGTGGGTGTGGCACTGTGCTAGAAAGGGTAGGTCCCCTAGGGTGATCAGGTCTAAGAAAGAATGCATAAAGTCCCCTGAAACCTACTTTGCTAATATCCTCAATTTAAATGATAAGGGTACAAGCATAAAGTGAGTTTGTTCCCCAAAGTTTTATGCCCTTTAACCATCTGACCCTGACTCAGAATAAGCCCTCAGAGTTCTTTAAATGCTATCTATTGTTTAATTGTTTCTGCCTGACAATGATTGATGAGCTTTACATATACACCAAGTATTCCAATGCAAATTAAGTGCAATAAAAACCCATTGAGGAACAGGTCCCTGGCTCTTCTCCTTTGAGAGATTGGCTACCTTTCCTCCCCAAGCAGATCATGTCTTGATAGACCTATTCTCATCTGTGGCCATGTGGGTGGAGACCCCTCCCCCCAAATATTAGCAAAACCATATTTTCATATTGACTAGCAACGGATAGCCTACCTGTGAAGGGTTTTTGGTATACCATGTGACACCCTAACCCCTGCTATGAACTTTGAGTTTCTTCTTTGTTAATAATATTGCCTAAAATGCATAGCAATTCACAATGTACTACAGCCAGATTTTCACTGTTTTTTTTTTTTTGTAATGCTGATTATATTTTCCTCCAAGGAACTATCAATATTTAACTTTTAAACTGAAAATTGGAAAACCATAATATAGCAAATTTCCCTTCCCCAATTGATAATGATTATTCAACAGATTAATTTCACTTCAAATATAGCCACTTCAACAATTACAAATATATTTCTGAGATTTAAAAGTGTATTAAGATACACAATAAAAATAAAGCTAATAAGTCTGAAAAATCAAAAAACAATAAAAGATTTTTCTAGAGTTATATTCTCTCTCTATCTGCCTATCTAGACAGAGAACCAGAGAACCAGAGGGCCAGAGAAAACTTGTCTAAGACAGAATTTATACCCAAATAGATCAATAACTATGGACATTGATGTGGTGCTCAAAAATTCCCTTCTACTAAACCAAACACCTTCATGGTTTAATTTTATCAAATTTCCAAGAATTGATGATATCTTTCATATATAAAATATTCCTGAAGAAAAATTAAACAACTTATATTATAAATCAATCTTGATAATATAGCTAGAAGTGAAAGAAAAATATGAAATAAATACATATGCATAATTTCTTAAATAAAATGTTAGAAAATTAGAAGCTGAAGTAATTTTTTCAATAAAAATTCATCATCACCATTTGGAATTTATCTAAGAATGACAAAATAATTTTATAATTGTATATTTATCAACATAACTTACTGCATTAAGAGATTAAAGGGGGAAAAAAAGCATATAGGTTATTTCAACAAATGCTAAGAGAAAAATGAAGCATTTGAAAAATTTAACTCCTATACATGAAACCTTAAAACTCCTAGAAAACTAGGAATAGAATGGTATTTCCCAAACTTACTAAAGATCAATTTCTAAAGCCATATAACAAACATCATATATATAATGGTATTTTAGTTATATTCTCATTAAATTCAGGACTATATTAAGGCTGGCCTAACTATGGAACATTGTGCTGAAGGACACAGCTACACCAGAAACAAGACAAGAAAAAGGAAAAACAAGTGTTGCAAAGAATAGGTTTTGTTGCAAGTAACAGAAAACCCAAAGAATCAAGATAGTAGCTTTGTTTTGTTTTGTTTCTAATTATTCGTCTTTTGTAAACCTCAGTTGCTTGATCCTGAAACATCAGGGATTCAGAATCTGTTCCTTACTGTTCTGCCATCCTCAGTGTGGAGTTTTCACGGCATGACGGAGGACAAATGCCCCAGCGCCATGGCTATCGCTTCCGCGCTCCACACAGGGAAGAGGTGGTAAGATGCTTTATTTTCCCTTTAAATACACTTCCCTGAAGCTGCATACATTTCTTTTTGGTTATACCCCATGTCATGATTAAGACTTAATCTAATGGCCACACTAAAATGTAAGAGCCTGAGAAATGTAGGCTTTATCCTGTCAAAGCCATACACCCAGGTAAAATGCAGGATGTCTTCCAAGGAAATAAAAAAGGATATTAGATGACAAATACTGGTCTCTATGACAGAAGGGTTTCAAATATTGTCAGTATTTAGATTATTTTCCAAAGAACCTTCCAAAAGAAAAAAAATTATGAAACTCAGTGAGAGAGTTCAGTAAGATTTCTAGATACAAGATCGATACTCAAAAATCAATAGTGTCAGGAAAATAAATAGAACGTGCCAGTGTTAGTTGAAAATATTCTATTTTTCTTTACAAAGAATTGAGGAAGTTCTGAGGAAATGAGACCTACTATCTGCATATAGCCAAGGAAAAAGCCACATCTGGCTCCCATCCACAATGCTACTTCTGAGCTCCTGGGTCTGAAGGGACTACCCACAATTAGTGCAGTCACCAAGAAGCCCACTCCCTTAGGGACAGAAGCCTTCCCACTAACTAGAAGAGAAGTGGACATAGTGTTGGCTATCAACAGGAAAGAAGAACAAACCAACAATTAGATCTTTGACTACAATATTGCTTGTGAGAATAAGTACAATAGAGAGATGACCAGTAGTCAAGTTCCAGTTTGTGCTAAGGGTAGCCACCTAGCTTATCACCTTGGAGAAGCTTTCTATATCCCAATTATGTTCTCATTATTAAATCTATCAGTGATGGCTTGTTGGTGATTCCATCTTTTGTCACCATAGTTTCCAATTAACCCGAGAGACTGAGATACAGAATGTAGGTTTATTTGCTTTATTTATTACTTATCTATCCCTTTTTATCTTATACCCCACTCCTCCTTTTCTATCTTCCCATGTACAACCATTTATGTGAAATATATATACACATACATCTTTTATATGAATATATTTATACAATATACATTACTATTTTATGTACATGTGTTTTAATGTATATAAATTATATCATTAAGAAAATCAATAGGGTTTGTTTCTGCTAGAGATATTTAGATAAAAAGATCCTACTTAGAAAGCAACATTTATTTAGTCTATTAAAAATGCTAACAAAAAATGTATGAGACCAATTTGGATAAAATGATGAAATTCTTTGAAAGTTAGAGATCTGGGTGACCGGAAAAATTCAGCATGGTAAAAACACCTTCTTTCAAAAATGACCTAAAACTTCATGCAACTACCAATAAAATTGCAATGACATTTTCATAGAATGCACTGACTATAAGCTTCATATGTAAAGTAAAAATATAGCTAAAACAATTTTAAAAAGAAAGGGTACTTGCCTACTAAATGCGAAGCTCTACTAATTAAGATGGTGGAGTGTTGATGCCACAATTGTCAAATAAATCAATGGCTAGAAGAGAGAGCCCAGAAACTGACCCATAAATCTGGAACATGGTACATTACATGGGGTACGTGAACTGGTGAGGAATATATGGAGTTTGTAATAAATTATGTGGGCAAAAGTAAATCCCCTCCTCTCCATCTATGAGTTTGTCCCTGTTTTTCTCACTAGTTCAGTTTGTTCATTAGATTCCTCATATGAATGAAATCATGGTATTTTTCTTTCCCTGACTGTTTATTTCACTTAGCATAATGTTCTCCAGGTCCATCCATACTGTTGCAAAGGGCAAAATCTTCATTTTTACAGCCAAGTAAAAAAGTATTCCATTGCATTCCAAAAGTATTCCATACCCTAATATGCCATTGGAGGGAGGTTAGGGGGTGGAGGGATTGAGTGCAAAGGAAAAAGGACTCATGGACATGAACAACAGTGTGGTGATTGCTGGGGGGAGGGAGGTACAAGGGGACTAAATGGTAATGGAAAAAATACAATAAAGGTTAATTTTTTTAAAAAAAGTAACCCTCCTCAGGAAAAGATTTACTATTTCACAACATAAACAAATCAATCTCATATACATTAAATATCTAATATACATTAAATGTGAGAAGTTTCTAAAATTTTGGAAAATATATTTATGACAGAATTAATCAGAACACTTTAAGAACATTTAACTTTAAATTGTAAATAAACACCTTTAATTTTAATTATAAAGTTAAAATATTTTCCAAAGAATGAAAGATTTTTGCAATGTATTATCCATCAAAGAAGTAATATCCTGACTATATAAGGAACTTCAGCTAATCAATGGGAAAAACAATAAAATGGGCAAAATATAAGAACAAGCAACTCCCAAACCAGTAACTCAAAATACAAATGTAAAAATATGCTAATTCTCTTTGTGTCAGAGAAATACAAATTAAAATGACAGTGATCTTCTTCTATCATACTAGCAAAGCCTTTTAATCTAACAAAGTATTGGTAAGAATTTAGGGGAAATGCTACTCTCAGATCTGACCACAGGGAATAAAACTTGTTAAAGCCATCTTGGAATGCAGTCAGCAGTATCTAGGGAGAATGTAAATTTACCCCATAACCATATCCTAGTGGCAACAATCTTGGAAGGGTAACCTCAAGAAGTTCTCAGAGAAATGCACACACATGAAAAAAACTTTATTAAGACAATACTTGTAATTGGGGGAGAAAAGACTGTGAACAAATTTCATGTCTAAAAGCAATACATCATATCCAAGATAAAATGTTATACAGCTATTAAAACACACTAATCTAGTATGTACTTATGTAAATTATTTAAAAAAATATGCATAAATATGAACCTATTTATGTATACAGGATTTATGTCTATATATGCATTACATATATGTATACATGTTATGGGTATACATTTATATGGAAAAGTATAAATGGGAAGGGTACTCAGTAAGTTTCCAACAACAGTTACCTCTGAGATTGGAAAGGGGGAATGAGGGGTTGAAGATAGGACAGAGGTAAACTTTATCTCTATTCACTCTACCCCCTGAGATAGATTTATATCTATATATCTATATCTTCTCATGTATTTATACATATATATGTAAAATACAGTACATTATATAAAAGAGGGTAAAGGGAATAATATGTTAAAAGGGCAAAATCTAGTTCCCTTCCCTGCAATAAAGCCACGACAGATGATAAATCTACTTCTGCCCAGCCCATAAAAAGAGGAATCTCAGATCCAATACATGCAAACACACTGTGTTGTCCAGTGGCATGGACACTGATGCTTTTTTTATGAGACAATGGCCTTGAAGAAACTAGGAAAATGCGTGTGAGCATGCAGTTAAATAACGCTACTCTGCCCACTAAAGTAAGTCACCAATGTAAGATTCACATAAACAACAAATGAAGTGATTGATTGTATTCCTGGAGTGATTTTACAATGAATCCATACTTGCATATCATCATGAATACAAAGAACATTTTCCTAAAGTAGTGTTCCTTGGAACACTGGTCTTAAAAAGATTCACCAATTAAGTTTAGAAAGTACTAATTCTAAAACTGCCTCTTGGATACTTAAAATGAATATTTTAGCATTTTAAGGTTCTGAGAAGTGTCACAGATAAAAAAAATGTTTATTTTGTTTAAGTCATGAATCTTCACATTTATTTAAACAATTTCTGTTTTAGAAGTAATAGGTAGCTCTTTGACTGACATGAAAAAATTATACTGTGGACCTCAGTGTAAATAAGATTGATGTATTTTTGGATGCATATAATTTAGAATACATACAATAAGCAACACAGGCTAAGCCATGCCTGCTGCTCACGGTGACCAGGACATGTCAGCCTATCAGCATGGTCCCCTTAGCTGTTTCCCTGGTGGCTTTGAGTTTTCCATTTTCTTCACCATCAGGTCCAGCAAACTGCAGCAATACTTCCTGTCAGGGGTATCCAACTTTTCTGGCATCTCTGGGTCACACTGGAAGAAGAGTTGTCTTCAGCCACACATTAAATACACAAACACTAATAAAAACAAAAAAAGTTCATAACATTTTCAGTAAATTTATGATTTTGTATTGGGCTGAACTCACAGTCATCCCAAGCTGCATGCGGCCCACGGGCTGTACATTGGACACCCCTGCATCTGCTGATGCCCAAGCCAGTAGTTATGCCACCTGGAAATGCTGCTGCTACTGTTGCCACCAAACTAATCAACTCCCTCTGCTGTTGACAACCAGGACTGCCATGGCAAGACTGCTAAGAGTATCATGTGCTCAAATGGCCCAGCTGCCAGTCAGTGCCAAAGCTATGGTGCTGCCTCGCCCATCACTAGCACCCAACAATGCACTCAGCTTTCACAAAACCTCAGTCATGTTTTCTTTCATCCCTGCTACTTCCCAGGCCTTGGAGTGCCTGGAAGAGGGCCGGAACACAGTCGGAGGGATAGATACAAGGCTGGCCTCAGAATCGGTATGTGCATGTCATATTTCTCTTCCTTGGAAGGTCTCACCAATTTTTCAAGCAAAGCCAGAACCTAAGACAAAATGCTCATCCATCTTGTTTATTAGTCACTTTTGCAAGGAACACTGTGAAATGACCCTATAATCGTAAGTAGAAATGTTCTAACAACTTTCCATGTCCTTTTTGTCCTAAAAACTTTTTTTCCCCTACTTTCTTTGGAAGCGAGCAAAGATCACTGAAGAAATAGAAAAACTAGGTGTTTTCTGGGTGTGAAAGTGTAAATGTTTTAACACAGGTTCTACTTTAAGTGGGTAAACTGGTTATTTGAGATGCCAATCAATCCCGCTCAATCCTGATCCTCAACTCCACCTCCTCCAAACCCGTACTTCCCCCGGCTCTAAGCCCTCCACCATCTGGCGTCTTACCACACCCCAGCCTTATTGCTCTCTGCTACAGAGCAATCGTGCATTTACACATTCAGCAATATTTATTGATCACCTGCTCCATGATAATTAGGCACTGGACTGGTCCAGGAGTGAATAAGACACAGGTCCTCTTCTCAGAGAGTTTTTACAGAGATTTCTCTTCTGCCATGTGAGTTTCCTTGGGGTTTTATGAGCACATGGTCTTCAGTTTCCCCCTCTGTGCTTTTGTTCATTTTCTTCCCTCAGCAGGTGATGCCCTTTGTCATTCTGATTCAACACAGGTACAGCTAGGGTTGCTGAATAGAATGCAGGACACTCAGTTAAATTTGAATTTCAAAGAAGTGACAAAGAAGTTTAGTATAAGTGTGTCCCAATTACTGCATTTTGTTCATAACACTGCATGAGGCATACTAATACTGAAAGAACAAGTATACATGAGGATGGGATGAGATGCCAAGAAGATAAAGATGGTATCCCCATTCTCTAAGAATTTGTTGTATTAGGAAATCACACAAATTAATGGAAAGATATTTGGAAAAATAAAATAACATAATAGGGTTCTTTAAAATATGAATTCTATTATTTTTAACAAGTCATATCACTTCAGTGTGTTTCAGTTTTATCATCTGGAAATCAGGGATGCAAGAAATCCTGGAGCCAGCATCTGTTTTTCCTACTCCATGTTCAGTAGCAAAGGATGTCAGTAGCTTGAATTAGGTCATGGCTAAAGCATTTACACCAAGGACATAGGCACAAGCTAAAAATCAGTTTTATTTTTTTCCAAAAAACCTATTGCTCAACATGTATTATATATCACAGGTGGGTAATCAAAATGCTTCTTTATATGGCCTTAGAGGTTACTGATAAAAATATATTATGTGTACATTTACATTAAATACTTCATGTAAACATACATGAATCATAAATTTAATTACAAATATGTATCAACATATTAACGTACACAGATATTAGATATTATTACAAGTCAACAGAGATGTGTGCCATTCCTTCAGGATTTTTAGTGAAAGAAATAACAACAAAACATTTATGTACTTAAATATTTAAGATCAAATAGAATGGGGGTGAGCAAAGAAGACACTTATTTCCAGTGGAGCATGAAATAATGAGAATGACAATCCTACAAGAGCCATAAACCTCCCCAGGGCACATTTAAGGAGAGCAATCCCTTCTTTCCTCCAAAAAATTTTCCCCAAGTATGACTGTTTAAAAGTTGCCAAATGAACACAACAGGCTTTTCTACAAAGCACTAAGTAAGTAAAAGTTCATTTCCGTGGACAGCTGAATGCTGTAATTACATCTCCTATTGTTTATGGTCTGACAGGAAGGAAATGCTTTCCTAATGGTCACCCACTGCAGCTCTGTGGACAGGAGCCACAGCAATTCATGGCATATGCTTATTAACTGGGAAATCCACATGCCAGGTTCTGCCATCTTTAGTAGAGTCTGGAGAGATTTGTTTGTTGTTCTTCCTGTTATTGTTTTGTTTTGTTTTTTGCTTTTTGTTTTAGGGATTAAACTCATCCACTCTTTCCAGTTCATTGAACTTTTGATTTGAAGAATTACTGGGCTATACAGACATATTTTGAGAACCCATCTGATCCTTTCAAATAATTTCTTCTGAATTTTCCATTTATTATTTACATTATTAATTGTGTTTATTCTAATTGAGGGTCATAGGAGCATTATAACATGATAACTTTTTCTCACTCTCTGAATTATACAAAGTAGCTGTCAGGTTAAAATAAAACAGTTTTTCAACTTATAGTCATAATTACTGACATATCTTCTATACTACTTTCTATACTACTTTCAACTCTCCTCAGAAATATTTATGAAACTCAACTCTATCCCTAATCATCCTGACAATTTTGATGCCAGACTTGCTTCACGCTGTGTGGGAAAATATCAAGAGAATAAAATACTCAATATATATATACTTATGTACCTACTTCATAATATGCATTATGTAAAATGACAAAAGGAAACTAAGAAATAACAGTTTTGTATCTGCTGTATAAAAACTGGTAACATATAATTTATAAAAGAAGCAGAGAACACCAAATATCAAATATTAGAATTATGCCTAATTTACTCATATCTTTGGATGTTACAGTATTTCGCATGAGGTGAAATATTCAGCCATTAAAATCTTTCTCCCTTATGCATAATTATGTCCACTATAACATTTTAATGAAATCTTTCTAAAATTCATTCTTTATTTCCCTACCCTTTATAAATAGACTATGCAATAACAGATCAATCTTTTGCTTAATGATTCAGGTTTATCATGATACTAATATTGTGTGTTTCTATAGCACTGAGACTTTAGAGCCAATCTGAGTTATGTGTGGCTCAAGTTCCTGCATGGCCTAAAGTATAAGACTTCTGGAGTTTTTGCAACTGTTTTGATCATCTTTCAGTCTATTCCTTTATTGTCAAAGTGTCACAGAAAAAAACACTAAAGTGATTAGAGTGCAAGAAAATTAGAGGTCACTACCCCTAATGAACATATATATAAAAATCCTCAACAAAATATTACCAAATCAAATTCAACAGCATATTAGAAGGATCATACACTATGATTAATTATTCCATGAATGTGAGGATGGTTCAACATTTACAGACCAGTCAGTGCTATATAGTATATTAACAAAATAAAGTATAAAAATCACATTATTATCTCATTTAATATAGAAAAAGCTATAAAATTGCTTTCAACATTCAACATTCCTTTATGCTAAAAACTCTCAACATAGCAGGGATAGAGGAAACATACCTCACCATACTGAAGGCCATATATGACAACACATAGCTAACATCATACTCAATGGTGAAAAGCTGAAAGCTTTCCCTCTAAAATCAGGAATAGAAAAGGATGCCCACTGTCACCACTTTCACTCAACACAGTACTGAAAGTTTTAGCCTCAGAAATATAGCAATAAAAACAAGTAAAGATAGAAATAAATAAGTAAATTTGTCATTATTTGCAGATGACATGATATTATATATATAAAATCCTAAAGACTCTGACAAAACACTGTTAGAACTAATAGATTCAGTGAAGTTGCAGGATATAAAATCAATATCCAAAAGTCAGTTGTTTTTCTACACACTAATAAATATAAGAAACAGAAATCAAGAAAACAATCCATACACCATTGAATCAAAAAGAATAAATTCCTAGGAATAAATTTAACCAAGGATGTGACAGACCTGTATGTTGAAACCTATAAGACTAAAAGAAATTGAAGAAGACACAAGTGGAAGGATATTTTATGCTCATGGATTGGAAAATTAATATTGTTAAAGTATCCATACTAACCAAAAGCAATCTACAGATTCTATGCAATCACTACCAAAAGTAACCAAAGCAATCTACAGATTCAATGCAATCACTACCAAAACTCCAATGGAATTTATCACATAAATATAAGAAAAGATCCTAACACATTCATGGAACCATAAAAGACCCTAAATAGCCAAGGCAATCTTTAGAAAGAAGAACAAAGCTGGAGGCATTATACGTCCTGATTTCAAACTATGTTACAAAGCTACAGTAGTTAAAACAGTATGGTATTGGACTAAAAGCAGATATGTAGATCAACAGAACAAAATCGAAAGCCAGAAATAAACCCACACACATATGGTAATTTAATTTATGACTAAGTAGTCAAAAATATTAGGTCTTCCCAGAAAGTATACAGCTGTGTAATATGAAAAAGAGACACTTATTGAAGAAGATGCAAGACACAAGAAATATGGGAAACAGGACAATGGCATCTTATCCCCATTCAAAGCTATATCCTTCTTGAGGAAATCTGGTTCATTGGTAGTGATTTGAATGAAGTCATTGGCAGTTGCAGCATGATGTTCCTGCTGTACTGGTAGCAGAAGCCATGGAATGAATTTTGCCATGACATGTTTTATGCCAAGATCCTACATTAAAATCTTGGACACAGTAGTTTTTGGAATCCCCACATCAGCTTCTACTTCTCACACTGTCAGTTGTCAATCTTTGTTGATTGCAGCCTGTATATGTTCAACATTCTCAGGTGTTCTGTGTGTTGCAGGCCTTCCAGAACATGGATCACTTTCAACAGATTCTTAACCATCTTTGAAGCATTTGTGCCACACTTTTATTTGCACTGCACTCACTGCATCATCCCCAAAAGCTTTCTGCATCATCTGAATAGTTTCCACAGAGGAATGTTCAAGCTTAGTGCAAAATTTGATGCAGATTTGCTCACTCAGTCATTTTGAATTTGATGACCACACAGTACACAGGCTAACTCAATGGCAACTACCATCCCCACTGATTAGTGCAGTGAAGTCATTATCATTCATACATGTGCATTCCAGTTCACTCTCCTTGGCTGCCAGGTTATACTGATGTCACGTAAACCATTCTCGTTATTTTAACAATGACTGAACTGTTTCCAGACAGACTTCATATATACATATATGTATATGTATTAGAATCTATACACAAAAGAGATCATACAGTATTTGTTTTTGTCTTTCATATTTCACTTAGCATTATGTCCTCAAGTTCCATCCATGTTGTCTCAAATGGCAAGAATTCTTTTTTTTTATTGCTCTGAATAATCTTTTGTGTCTGTGTGTGTGTGTGATGATTTTTTTATCCATTCATTCATTAATGGAGACTTAAGTTGTTTCCATATCCTGGGTGTTGTAAATAATTCTGCAGTGAACATGGAGAGTACACAGATCTATTCAAATTTGTTGTTTTTTTTCTTCAGATAAATACCCAGAAGTGGAATTGGTGCATCATGTGGTAGTTCTATTTTTAATCTTTTTGAGGAACTTCCATACTGGCTGTATCAATTTACACTTTCACCAACAGTATACAAGGGTTCCCTTTTCTCTACAGCCTTGCCAACACTTGTTATTTCTAGTTGTTTTGACAACAGCAATTCTAACAGGTGTGAGGTAATATGTGATAGTGGTTTGATTTGCATTTCCCTAATGATTAATGATGTAGATCATCTGTTCATGTAGTGTTGGTTATCTGTATGTTTTCTTTGGAAAAATGCCTATCCAGATCTTTTGCCCTTTCCCCCCACACACATTGACTTTATTGTGGAGGTTCTCACTTGAGATCTCACCTATTAAACAAAAATCTGTATAGAAAAAAAAGAGCAATTTGTAAACCTTTGCACAATAGCTATATCCTGGGCCCCAACAGAAAGGGGAGTTAGAGGGGTGGGCTAGAGGGGTAGAGTCAAGGCTTATTCCATGCCCATATCCACCCTGAATATGAGGGTGGGGGTGATCATGGAAGGGACCATGGAGCCCCATGCTAGGGGCAAGATGGCAGCAAGGAACCCTGTGGGTAACCGTGGCTTTAGTAAGGAACTGACAACAACACTTGGTACCACAGTTGCAGGGCAGCTTGTTGCTAGCACCCTCGGTGGGGAACTTGCAGTCATAAGCGAGCACCTCACCACACAGAATTGCACAGGGAAAAGATGACAATGTGCTTCTGGCCCTCCATGTGGATGACTTGAAAGGAGCTGTTGGTCTCACCTGAGTTGTGTGGATGAAGCAGGTGGGATTGCCATGCACTGTAGCATCCTCCACATCCAAGTCATTCATCTCCTGCCCATTTTCAAGTGGATTATCTCTTAGTTAGCTATTGACTTGTATGAGTTCTTTATATATTGGTTATTATTAGATATATGATTTGCAAATAATATTTTCCATTCAGTAAATTGCCTTTTCTTTCTGTTGAAAGTTTTCTTTATTATGCAAAAGATTTTTAGTTTGAGGTCATTCCATTTATTTATTTTTGCTTTTGCTCATTTTGCTTTTGTCGTCAGATTCAAAAAATCATCATCATGACCTATGTTAAGGAGCTTACAACCTATGTTTTCTTCTAAGGGTTTTATGATTTCAGGTCTTGTGTTCAAGTTTTTAAACCACTTTGAGTTCCTTTTTGCATATGATGTAAAAGATGGGTCCAGTCATTCTATTTCATGTCACTATCCGATTTTGCTATCATGATTTACTGAAGAAACAGTCCTTTTTGTATTATATACTTGTATACATGCACATATATACATAAATATAATTAAACTCCTAGATACAGAAAACAGATTGGTAAATTGACAGAAGTGGGGTATGAGGAATAGGAGAAATGGGTGAACTATTTGGTTTTTGTTTAAATAAATTGAATAAAATAATTGAAGGAGATAAAAAGTAAAAAAAAATACTGAAGTGAAAAACAATCAGAAGGTCAGAAATTCATATCCAACTTGGTCACTTACCAGAAATGAAATTTTAAATTCATTACTCTCAAACTACCAGCAGTATACCACAGGGAAAGGATAACCTCTTCAATAAATGATGCTGGGGAAAATTGTACAGCCAAATGAAAAGAATGCATTTTTTTCACATTTAAAATGAAAGAGTTGAAAAAGATGTTTTCCAAATCTTATTCCAATTGTAAGAGCCTATATCACAGATAGTAAGTTTAACACTGACCCAAAAACATGAATACTGCACCAGAAAAAAATTATAGACCAGTCTCACTCTGGTTATCAGTGAAAAAATATTAAAAATATGTTAGCCAAGATTACAACAAAACATAAAAATAACACATCATGCCTAAATAGGCTTGTTCTAAGATTCTAGAGTCTACTAATATATTCATATATTATTAGAGCTAAGGAGAAAAATCAAATGATCAACTCCATAGATTCAGAAAAACCTTGCAGCCAATTTCAAGACTCATTCATTATACTAATACTCAAAAAAATGAGTTGATGGATATTTCCTTAACATGATAAAGCAATATCATATTTAAAGGAGAAACATTAGAGGCTTTTCCACTGAAAATAGAAACAAGTAAAAAATCTTCTTTTTATACATAATGGTTTAATACTTTCTTAGAGGTATAAATAATAATAACAAGGAGAAGAATGTGACTAGAAGAATAGAGTTGAAAACAAAGAAATAATACCTCTTTATTTTCATGTTATAATTATAAATCTGGCAAATCCCCAAAACTGATGGAAAATTACCACAAACATAAGAGTATTTAGATAATAGGCAGTGATAATAATCAAACATATAAAAATCAATAGCATTCATTTATATACTTGCAACTTAGAAAATATTAACAGGGAAAAAGTGTTTTATTTACAAAAGCAGGAGAGAAGAGAAAGAGACCAGACCTATGCATAAAATTTAGCAAGAAATGTCTAAAAATCTATAAAGTAAACTATAAAACATTTCTGAAAAATACAAAACTAGACTTGAACAAATGAAAATACATAAAACATTCTTGTACAGGAAGACCCAACATGATAAAAGTGAAAGTTTTCCTTAACTTAGTTTCTAAATAGAATACAATTCCAATAGAAATACCATTTTTCTTGGAGCTAGATAGTTGTTTTTATCAGGGGAAATAAAAGCAAGCGAGATTAGTCAGAATAACCCTGAAAAAGAACAATGAAGGAGGCCTCACAAAACCAGATATTAAAATAGACCACAAAGCCTCAATATTTAAATTGGTGTGTTATTGATGTTGGACTGGAAATAGAACAAAATCTAGATTTAATTGCATATGGAAATTTAGAGTATAAGGAAAAGTGCCCCCCAAAATCAGTAAAAGTAATGATAGACTTTTAAATAAAGTCTGTCGTGATAATTAGAGCTGTAAGTATAAAACGTGATGCGTTCTTCAACTATACAACATTCTAAATCTCATCAGAGACTTCAGATGTAAAGGATTATAAGAGCACTCAGGAAAGCATGGGTGAATAGCTTTATTGTCTGAGGTGATAAAGAGAACATTTTCGAACTATGACACAATGTCCAGTCATGGGATTAAAAGATTGATAAATTTCATTAAAATATTTTTATCGCACAAAACATTCAACAAACTAAGCCAGTTAAAAAGACAAATTATAGACTGAAAAAACACATTTTCAAATTATATCATAAAAGTTTAGTCTCCTGATTATAGAGAAAGCCTCTAAACAATAAAGAAGACAAAAATCAACCCTAAAGGAAAAAGAAATAATAGGTTAGTTAGAAAAAGACAGTTTACCCAAAGAGGAATTCCCATGACTCTTACTCATTTGAAAGATAATCTTTCATAATGAGAATAGAATTTAAAACTCAATGAGATGCAATTTCAGAAAAATGTCAAAAGTTGACAACATATACCATTAGCAAGGCTATGGGGAAAAAGGTACTATCACACATTGCTGACAGGAATAAAAAATATATCATCAATCCCTCTGGGGAGAAATTTTGACACTATTAATCAAAAGTCAAATTGTCTTTAGCCTTTGATCCAGCACTCCCTTTCTAGGAATCTACCCCAGAGATGCCCAGGCAAACATACAAAAGGAGTTTTGACAAGACTCTCTAAGGCAATACTGTTTATAATAGCAAAAAAAGTGGAAATGTCCATTACTAACAGATTGACCAAATACATGATGGAATATTCATACAGTGGAATACTATGCAGTTGTGAAAAGGAATGAGGAATCTCTAGATCTTCTAATGCAGTGTTCCCAGTTTCTACTGTACAGTAAAAAAAGCAAAGTAGAGAAAAGTATATAAATTATTATATTTATCTAAGTAAAGAGCCAATATAAATATACACACACATACAACATACTTACAAATGGAAGAATAAAAAAATGGAAGGAAAACCACAAAAGTGTTTGGTGATGACTGCTTAAAAGGGAGGGAGAAAACAGGTGAGTAGCATGTGAATAGAAGCTAGATCTTCCTGAATATATCTTGTTTCTGTATAGTTGACTTTGGAACCATGTGAAATTCAGGGGTGTCCAACTTGTGGCCCATGGGCTACATGTAGCTCAGGATAGCTATGAATGCAGCCCAACACAAAATCATATATTTACTTAAAACATTATGAGATTTTTTGTGATTCCATGTTGCAATGTATTTAATGTGTTGGTTAGAGATGCCACAAGGTTGGACACCCCTGAATTATAAATATTGTATGTAACTATAAAGTTAAATCAATTTTATAATAAAAATACATTCTTAAAATTTAAAACAAATAAATTTAACTATTGAGTTGATGATATAACTACACAAAACAATTATTTAACTGTACATTTCAATAAATATTTACTTTAAAGACCTATAAAAAAAAACCTTAAACCTTTTCCAGTAGTCATAGTATACATGGCAATATTGAAATTATTCTGACTGTTGTCGGTAAGTTGGAAAAAAATAAGTATGCTGGTGTTTTACAGAGTAAGGTTTTAGATATAAGAAGAAAGATACAGATTAACTTCAATGAAGTAACATAAAAACTCTGTAGTCCTGTGTTTGAATTTGAAGTACATACTCAATTTTTTTTATCTTTCAAAAAAAACAAATTTCCCAATCTGAATAAGCCTGCACACAAGGAGCAATGATCAACCCTGTGGTAATGAATACCTCACCACCCAGATTCTGGTCTTGACATTGTTTTTCAACAAAAGAAACCAGGGCTCTTTAGAGAGGAAGGCTAATTGCAAGTCTCGAAAGAAAATGTTCAATTAGTTTGGAAAATCTTGTCATATTAAAAGCAAGAAAATTATCAAAATTACTAAAAGGACTCAGGAATGAACTTGAAGAAGCTCCCATTGGCCAAAGAAAGAAAAATTTGAAGATCAAGAATAATATAGTACCAAATTGAAACACAAATATATTTAAATTTACAAGTTGATAAAGATTCTCAAAAAAAATTATTGTTGGTCATCTTTGAAGGATGTCAGGGAAGTGATTCATTATTTTGAAAAATAGTAAGTCAAAGAATGCAATAAGTATTTACCTAAAAGTAGAAAAATAAACTTCAGAGTAGCGTTATAGTTAATGTAGTGCTACTTCTCTTTACAGAAGTATACCAGCAAAAAAATAAGGGATTGATAAATTAGAATATCACCATTTTACAATTCCTAATGAGTTAGTAGATTTAGACAATGATTACCAGTGACTGCTAACATCACAAAATAGACAAATAAAAATTCTTAATGGAAATACTTAATACCCCTTAAACATTCTTGATAAAATATTTGAACCTGAATCTGATCAAGCCTCTGAATGCAACCATCAGTTCACAGGAACACAGGGAACAAAGAAACCTGGTGAATGAAACTAGGGATGAAATCAACAAAGGCCACACCATGAGAATTCGCCCAAGTCATATAACCCAGCTTTTAAAAAAAGTAAACGCAAGAAGAAACAAAAAGAGGTGGAGAAGTGAACTATGAATTAAAGAATTTAACCAACATGTCAGCCAATTACACTGTACTGACCTTCAGATCGTGACTCAAACTAGACTTAAAATAGAGTACAACTTGAAAAATTTTATCAGTAACTGGATATTTGATAATACTAGAGAATTATTAAATTTTTGGAAAATAATACAATTGTCATTTTGTCTATAAAATAAGTCCTCATCTTTCACAAAAATATACTGAATTATTCCTAGATAAAGTGATATGATGTCTAGAATTCTCTTCACGTTAATCTTTTGTGGGTGGGGTATAGATGAAATAAAATTGACCATGATTTAATAGTAGTTGAACCTTAATGGAACATTACTAGGGATCATTTTATCATTTTTTCTACATTTGCATATGTTTGACAGTTTGCGTATTAAATGCAAGCTAAAGAAAAACAAAAATCTACAGTTTTCACTGATGTTATTTTTAAGAGTTATTCTTTTCTTCTGCTACATCATTAATTCCCAACTGGTTTGTAGAGCATATTAAAAATAAATAATATTTTTATCTCTTTTCTTTTTATCTTCAGAATGATAAAATTAATAATATTTTGAATATATATTTTTCTTCAGAAGGATGTGCAAAATGAAATCTCAATAGGAGCAGCTGCTACCCCTTTCCTTAAGAACCTTGAAATTTATTGAGAAAAATAAATAAGGATATAAACCACCTAGGAAACTGATCCATGCCCTTATTAAATAACAGTCCACATTTTTGCATAGCATATTGTATTTTAAAATCTGTGACCTACTTGTAGTCTATTTCATTAGGACTACTGTGAAGATTAAATGAAACAATATACAAAAGTCATTCAGCATTGTGCCTAGTATATAAATACTCAGTAAATGGCTATAAAACTATCTTTAACCCACAAATTTCATTACTAAAGCATGCTACCATATTAAGATGAAAATTTAGGAAATGGAAGGATGTGCAATAGATGATAGCGTACAAAGCAAACTATTGCTTTGTATGCTAAAAGGCAAGGAGCCCCTAAGAAGTCAATTTTGAACTGGGATTTTATGCAAAGGATGGATACAGATTACAAAAAGATGCCACTAACTGGGGATATTACAAGAGTCAAGGTGAAGCCACCAGCCCTAGCAAATCATATGCAATGTAGTTACCACCTGAAGTAAAGGAGAGTGATGACAAGTGAAATGGAAGAGGCAGGCTAGGGAGGAAGAGGATGACATCCCTTGCAGTCCACAACCAGGATCTGAAGATTATTATTGCAGGTAGAAGCACTTGTTTTTCACTCCTGAGTTTTTCTTCAATGTGAATGAAGGAAGCATTCAGCACTTGACCCTCAGGTTTCTCATTACCCATTTTCTCATTGTTGGAGGGAGACTGACCTATGTGGTCAGTAAATTTAATAATTAAGAGAGAACGCTCAGTGTGTTCTCAGGCAGAATGCTCTGCCCTCCCCTGCCCTCCCTGTCCTACAGGGGTGCACGATCCCACGCCTTTCACATGGAGAGTCCTGCCCTGGCTCCACAGCGCTTAGAGGCAGACAGGATCCAGCTGGCCCTCATACAAAGCGATGCACCTAAAGTTAGCCATTAACAGTGAGGAAAGTGATGCTTGGCCTTCATCTACAACCATTTTGCCCTATTTAACATTTTGTTAGGACTTGGGTTAAGAATAGGATGCTAATTATAGGACCAATGCAAAGACTTTTATTAATAATATAAGTCATAGGAACACACTAAAGGTCCTTCAATAGAGAAGATAAAAAAGCTTCAAGTAAATTATCCCAGCTGTTTTTGTGGAAGAAGCAGAGATAAGAGTTAGTTAAATTAATCTAGTTATAGGAAACTAGGATTGGACCTCTAAGTCCCTATCTTCTGAAGCAGAAGCTGCCAAACTTTTCCTGTTAAAGAGCCAGATAAAATAACTTAGATTTTTCTGGGCCTCATAATGGTCTCCATTGCATTTTTTTAATACTTTATAATATAAGCCCTGGCTGGCGTAGGTCAGTGGATTGAGCACGGGCTGCGAACCAAAGTGTCGCAGGTTCGATTCCCAGCCAGGGTACATGCCTGGGTTGCAGGCTATGACCCCCAGCAACCACACATTAATGTTTCTCTCTCTCTTTCTCCCTCCCTCTCCTCTCTAAAAAATAAATAATAAACAAATAAAATCTTTAAAAAATGCTTTATAATATAAAAAGTACTCTTAGTTTGTGAGCAGCACAAGAAAAGGTCAAACTTCCTGTAAGAAGTTTGAATAGCAAAGAATCCAACCAAAGATGTCCAGAGGTAGAAATTTTATTTTTAAACTAAGCTTTCCTATAGGATTTGAACCCCACAAAACTGATTTTAACTGTAATTATTCATGTTTTATGAGTGTTAAAATTCCTATGAGCAAAATATAAGAGAATAATTTCAGAGTTTTTATTCTTCTCTCAGTCTAATAATGCATATTTGAAGTAACTGAATTTCACATTCCCTTAAAATTCACCCTTAAACTGAGACCAAGATAAGAGATACTTCAGACTGAAGAAAACTGTTCAGAAGGCTGGGAAGAATGAATGAAGGATATTGCTAAAACAAAGCTTTTGTAACCATCAAAAATATATAGAGATACATGTGTGTAGTTTCTCCCTCTAAGGGCAGCAAAGCCTTTGAAGAGAAGAGCCCCTTAGAACTTCCACTGTCCCTGTACGTAGTGTAAGGCACAAGGAACACCACCTTTTTTAAAATTATGTCTAGAGTAGTTTTAGGTTTATAGAAAAGTTGCGGAGAAAAAACAAAGAATTCCTATATACCTCCTCTTCTCCCACCAAAATACAGCTCCCTCTGTTATTAACATCTTACATTCATGTGGGACATTTGTTACAATTGGCAATATTGTGTTATTACATGAAGTGCATAACTTACATCAGGGCTCACCCTTTGTGCTGTAAAGTTCTATGGGGTCTGAGAAATACGTAACATCATATATCCATTACTGTATCATGTAGAACAGTTTCCACTGCCATGCTGAGGCCCCGTGTTCCACCTGTTCATCCCGCCACCCTCTCCCCATGGATCCCTGGCAATCACCACCATGTGACTGTCACCACAGTTTTACCTTTTCCAGAATGCTGTATAGATGGAATCATATGGTATGTAGCCTTTCAGATTGATCTCTTTCACTTAACAATATGCATTCGGGGTTCCTCTATGTCTTTTCATGGCTTAATAGCTCATTTCTTTTTATCATCAGCTCTTTTTGAAGCACAGAACAAGTAATTCTCAAAGAAGTTAAGGTCTCACCAAAGGGCCTTTGTTGAGGTATGTTAAATAATTTTGGATGAACAGGTGAGTTTATCAGAAGAGCATTATAGTTACCTGCCAAAATTTGTTTTCACAGGTTCTTCATACAAGAAGTTGCCACACAATTTTGCTGAATAAAATTTCCAAATATAACAGCACCCAAAAAGTAATGAAAAGTGTCAGAAATATGGTTAATGCACACTGTCTCTCACTCCGGACTGTGATCAAAGCAGGCACTCGCCACCAGAACAGAGAGACATAAAGGAGGTGAAGATACCTACCCGCTCTCACAGATGTGTTCATTTGCAGATAGATACAAATAGGCTCAGGAAATGGGAATATGACCCATTTTCAATTATGTCTCTGCTATTGTAAGCTCCATCTTCTTATAAAGGAGCTTCACTTTGTGCGGCTTACATCTCAGCAGACATGACTGGAACAAGCAAAGGGCACAAGCCCCTGCTCTGTGATTTCAACACATCACTTTTCCTGTGAGCTTTAGAACTTCATTCTGTAGCTCGGAGAAAGCAGCGCTGCCCTTCCTCACTCAGCTACTGGAAGGATAAAAGGAGATAGAGATGAATACAGGAGATAAAGGAGATGTGAGGGAAAACACTGCCAAATCTCTAAAAGGTTTACTCTGTTGTTGTTGTAATAATAATGTTAATGATGTTATTTGATTGACTCCCCACCCCATCCACTTTAGCATCCCTGGCACTTATCCCAGACGAGAAGGGCCTCATAAAGGACCCTGCTTAAGTAGAGAAACAAGAGACCCTATAAACCAAAAGTAAATAAGCATCAGAGGAAAGGCCTGTAAGTTATAATTCAGAAAAGGAAGTGTTAAAACCTTTCTAAAAAGGAAGAGGGCTATAGCTGCAATGTGTAAACCAAGTTAAGCACTAGGCTTCTCAGATAGCAGACCAGTCAGAGGCAGAACACACTTCCTGGGGGCTGAAGGGCAAGGAGGTAGCACACAGAAATGCCTTTTACAGGACATGCTTTCGAGCAGCAAGAAGAGGGCAGGCACCCAGCTGACGGTGAAGTGTGGTCATACCTGATTTCTTCCCATTATTCTAGCTACAGAATTGCACCCCTATATCTAGCTGAACAGAGAGACAACTGTTGAAAGCACAACTCTGCCTAAGGGAAATTATCCAATCTCTCCCTCAGATTATCCAAAGCGGTCACAATAATTAAACCAAACTAATTCCTTTCCTTCAACTTATTTGGCAAGGTAGGAGTGGGGAGCATTACTGACAAATGACAACAGAGAAAAAGCAAACTGTTCAGAAGCCACCCCCCAGCCTCCCCACACCCCCAAATCACTGTTAGACCAGAAGGAAGATTTATATTTGGAGTGTAGATCTATGACACTTAGGAATGACAAAGAAATCAAAGCCTTAACAAGTCAAGGAGAGAGCCCAGCAAGCGCCAAGCATACTGGGGTGAAAAGTTATTTAGTGTATGTCTATCCCCAAAAGATGTAACTTTACTCTCAAATGCATATATGAATAACCAAACCAAATAGTGGAGGTAAACACTGACAGTCTAAAAATGTCGTCTAAAACAAAGGTAAGAGTTCTAGTCCAAGTGGTACAAGATTACACTTGAACAAACCATCTGCATGTCAAACACAGAGAAATGATAAGAGTATTAAAATAAAAGGCAAAAAGACATAGTAAGACTCAAAACCCAGATAAACATCTTCTTCTGGTAGAAACAGAACAAAAGCACAAAGCAGAAAAAAGAACTAAGGCCTTGGACCTGCTGAATTCTGGCAGGCAGCCGGCCGATAGAAGTTCAGGCCATTATCATTTAAAAGGAGTAAAAAGTGCTGCCTGTGAAGAAGGGGCCTGCAGCCTGGCTCATTGTTTGAAGACAAGAGTTAGAGGTGCCATATAAACAGAATTATCAGAGAGACAACTAAATGAAAATTGTTACCACCTGCGGCTATAGTTTTGCACACGCTGTGAGACCTGGAAAGTGAGTGGTGGTAGACAGGCTATAAAGATCAGAAAATGAATTAAACCACCTGCTGACTCTATGACTAACTCTGAAATATCCTATCACACGGGACAGGAGCCCTAACCTGACAATAAAGGCCATCAGGAAACAAGTGAGAAGGGATAGAGCAAAACTTCCCATGCAAAGTAAAACCATGCACAATATCAAAACAAAGGAATATGAACTCACTACACGATTTTATGAAATAGTCTGACAAAGGCTTTAAATTTATCCTCAGGATGCTCAAAAAACCAAACAAGAAATGACTTCCATTCAGAAAGAATTTATGATAAAATAGGGGAAAGCAAAGAAAGTGCAGAAGGAAATGAAAACACAAAGATATGTTTGAAAATAAAAATATGGTCAATGAAATAAAACTATTATTAATAGACATGATAAAGTTAAGAAAACCTAATAAGATATAAAATAGACATTAGAGAATTAGAAGACAGAGAGGAGTAACATAAAAATGTAGCAGGTAAATATAATTGACTTCACAGAAAATTAAATTAGAGACGTGGAAGTGGAGTTGAGAACCTCCCTTAGAACTCGCAAGAAAAGATAAAGTGGGTAAGGGAAACATAAAAGACACCCAGACCACAGAAGTGCTGCGTAACAGCTACGTAAAGGGCCACTCACTAATCACACGAACAGAAGAACTTCCAGAAAAAAACCTTCTCTTTTTTTAAAGTATTTTATTGATTATGCTGTTGCAGTTGTCCCAATTTCTTCCCCTTTATCCTCCTTTGCCCAGTAACCCCCTTCCCTCCAGTAATCCCCCCCTTAGTTCATGTCCATGGGTCATGCATGTAAGTTCTTTGGCTTCTCCCCTTCCTATACTGTTCTTAACATCTTCCTATCTATTTTGTACCTGCCAATTATGCTCCTTGATCCCTGTATCTTTTCCCTCTTCCTCCTCCTTTCCTGTCCCAGCTGATAACTCTCCAAATTATCCCCATACCTATGATTCTGCTCCTGTTCTCATTGTTCACTTAGATTTTGTTTTTTTAGGTTCAGTTGCTGATAGTTATGAGTTTGCTGTCATTTTAATGTTCATAGTTTTGATATTCTTTTCCTTAAATAAGTCCCTATAACATTTCATGTAATAATGGCTGGGGAAAAAAGTCAAGTATGCGAATTACGAGGACTCACCACTTTCCAAGCAAAATTCTTCTGGGCTCTCACTGGGCTAAAAATCAAGTTCACAGCCTTTTTTGTTTTCTGGAGGCTCTGGTGGAGAATCTGTTTCCTTACCTTTTTCAGCTTCTAGATGCCACCTACATTCCTTGGTTTGTGTCCCCTCAGCCTTCCTCTGTCCTCACAGCTAGCCATGGTAGACAAAGTCCTCCCATCTCACCACATCTGTCTACTTCAGCTTCCATTTATAAGAACATTTGTGATGATGTTGGGTCCAATGGGATGATCCAGAGCAATCTTCCTATTATAAGGTCAGCTAATTAGCAACCTTACTTCTACCTGCAACCTAAATTGCCCTTTTCCATGTAAAGTAACATATTCACAGGTTCCGGGGATTAGGAAGTAGATATCTTGGGGGGGGGACTGGTGGGGGGAATTATTCTGCCTACCACAACCTCCTAATAGAGTTTGCTTAATTGTGTTTCAGAATCTGTACTTGTGCACACCTGATTTAATTTACCTCCTACTCTCCTAAACATCTCAGCTATTTTCCACTTAGCTCTTCAACATTCGGCCTAAAATTCTCCACTATAAAGAATTCTCCACTATGAAGCCTTTATCCATAATTATATCTCCCCCTTAATGATCTAAATCAAATATTCACACAATTTTAACAATAATTCTTTAATTGATTATGTTGCTTTTATAATTCTGTTTCGTGTGTTTTATTTCCAAATAAATTTTAATCTCTATGAAAAAATATGTTCACTAATCACAAAATAATGTGAGTAAACTATTATAAAATGGTATCAGGGTTTTAAAATAAAAAGAAAGCAAAAGTAATTATAAGTATCATCATTGAAGAAAATGCTGAAACATATGACTGAGTTATTTACAAAATTACTTTATAGTATGGAATCAAGGTGTTTGTCTTTTTACAATGTTCTGTGTTGCGGCAGATGCAGCCTCTGTCCCTTCTGCCCGCATCTGAGTTCACCTGCACCTGCTGTAAATAATACTCTAATTGCTGACAGATTCCAACCTTAAGGCCTCAAGAATTCTCTGCCCAAGGATTTTCTCTGGCTTACTTGGAGGCTGTTTAACCTACACACAAAACCTCCTAGAAAGGCCAGGAATTAGTGAAGAGGCAACCCACAACCAATGAGAGATGAGAGCTGGGGAATAAATACCCCAGCTTCCCTGTCTCAGAGCACATGTGAGGCATAATCTACACAGTTCCCCAGAGGGCCCCCACTGGCATTGACCCACCGCTGCCCTCAGGAGTAACCTATCAATTCATGCTCACTTTATTGGCTCTCCCTTTCCCCTTTGCGTTACCTTGGTATCCTGGGATCCCTTTCTATGTAACCACCTGCTGGAGGAAAACAGTTCAGCTGTGGCACCTGGCAATTTTGCAGTCATCAATCCATACAGGCAAAAGCTTAAACCACAGTTTATCAGAGTCTTGGTAGAACACTTTGTATTCCATCTAGAACTCAAGAGGATGGGGGGCCTTTAAGGAGATGATATGAGGTCATCTCCCACTCGCCTCCCTGTTAGCTATCACAGGATGATTTCTCCCCACCTGTTGCATTCTGATGAGGTGTGGGAGCCTCTGCCCTGGCCCCATCAGAATAGAACTGCAGAATGTAAAACCAATAACAGCAGTCTGGACTTGGTCTACAAGTTGTGTTGTAGTCTTCTGTCCTTTTGCTTCAGTGTGTGGGACAAGGATCAAGGCGACAAGGCCCCTTTGGTTTGTTCTTCATTTTGCTGTCCGTGTAAATATCCAACTGTGTAATACAAAAGTGGCTTATTGTATCTCTGCCATGTGAGTTGTCAGGCCTTAGTTCTGACCTCTTTGCCTACACACTCACACCCAAGTCCTTGTCTCAGGACATGCACGCAGAGGAACTGAAACTAAGATAAGCAAATATCACTTCTACTCTTGGTCACAATATGATCTTAAATTAAACATATGGATGTTAACACAACATACTGTATATGAATTTGAACTTTTAAACAGAGAGTCTATGTCAATGTGTGAAAGCAAAGACAAAAAGAAAACCCCCCAAAATGTGAATAATAATTATATCCAAGAAAAGGGATTCTTATTATTTTTATTTTTCCTCTCTACTTCTCAGAATTTCTAAACTTTCCACCTTAAGCATTATTATTTTACAATTTAAAAAACATATTTAAAAATTGAAACCTGGCTAGTGTAGATCAGCGGATTGAGCATGGGCTTGTAAACCAAGTGGTTGCTGCTTTGATTCCTAATCAGGGCACATGCCTGGATTGCGGGCCAGGTCCCCGGCAGGGAGCATGCTAGAGGCAACCACACATTAATATTTTTCTCCCTCTCTTTCTCCTTTCCTTTTCCTCACTCTAAAAAATAAATAAATAAAATCTTAAAAAAGTTGAATTGGGAAGAATATTTTAAATACACATAGCAATAGTTTTTGTGCTTTACATTTACATTTTCTATATTACCATGTAAAATGGAAACATTCTAAAATAAAAGTAGACAAGAAACATGAACAAGCTACTCAAAAAAGAAATATAGCTGGCTAATGAACATGTGCAGGTCATTCAACCTCAATCAAAGCATTACTAGTCAAATACTCACAAATTAATTAAAATAATGAAGTGCCATTGTTGGCTATTAAATAGGCAAATTAGATGGTACTATCTGATGTTAGCATGCATGCAGTGAAATAGGCACTCATATACTATTGTTAAAAGTGTAAACCAGTCCAAATTCCTGGAGGCAGTTTATAAAGCCTTACAAACGTTCATTCTCTCAGTGTAGTGATTTAACTTGAAAGAATTTTCTTCTGGAAAAATCAGAGATATTTATAAAAAGTTCCTCAGAAAAGTGTTGTTTCTGAGTGGTGGAATTATTGTGCATGATTTTATTTTTATTATTATACTTTTTGTAGTTCATTGATTTGCAACTGGTATGCCTCAAGAATTTTTAAAACATGCAATACCTGACTATTTAGTCCTCTTTTTCTTTAGATTATCAAATTAAAAAATGACAACAACCAATACAACAATAGCCATTCAGTGTGAATGAATCAAAACTGTACCTATTTTTTTGTCAGATCAGCAAAAAATATACTTTTTGGTGTGCCACAAAATTTTAGCAATTAGTTTATAAGTTCCAGGAGATGAAAAGGTTGAAAACTACTGCTGTAGTTTTCAAATATTTTCACTGAATACATATGTAAAGTCATTATAAATAGAAAAATATGAAGTAAATTTTTTTCTATTTTAAAAGATAAAACGTGAGCCAACAATTAAACTTCACAAAAGAAACACCATCCTTCCATTTTTCCTACTTTCCATTAATGTGCAGGAGGACTAATTTGCCACAGCAGGACATATGCAGAGAGAAATAGAACTCCCTATTTGTTTCTCTGCCTTGACATGAAATCAACTTAGTTTTTCTCTAAAATCAGAAGATGGAACAACTAGGCAGCAGAAGTGAACTGAAGGCCATTTTCCGTCTTTAGGGGTCTTAATGCTCAGTTGTGTTTCAGATGTCACCTACAGGCTTTTCTACATCAACAACCCCTTATCATTAAAACCCAATGGATACAGCCAATTACTACAAGAAATAGATTAGCTCATGCTTCATTCTTTACACAATGGATGTTACCCTTGAAGCTATAATGAGCAGAAAAATAATGATGTTTCCTTCTCAGAACATGAGAGTTTTGACTTTAATTTAAGAGCTAGAACACTTTAAGGTCAATTCTCTTATTTGATAGATTGGCACTTTTTGCTTCTACTAACACAGGATTTAGATATTTTGAATAAATATTAAGATATTCCACACCTGCAACATGAAAGGACTTCTTGCATTTTTCAATAAGAAAAAAAAATAATTAACAATGTCTTAGCCAAATCAGTAATTTCTCATACTTTATAGTGCCATATTTCATCAACTCAAAGATGCCACAATTTTTTAAAATGCACCATTATTTCAGGTACCATAGAAAACCATTGCAAAGCAAATAGTGAGAAAGTACATATTTCAGTCATAAGATGCATACCAGCTGCACATGTGCTCAAATGGGGAGGGAGAAACTGTGTCAGAGAATCAACCTATGCAGTGTTTAGATTTCAGCCACAGACTGGGGCAGTTCTCATCCGTACAGTTAACTTCTTGCATTCTGATATCTGAAAGAAAGTGAAAAGTTTATAAACATATTCAAAGCATAGCCACTCAAAGGCTTAACTACTCACTGTGATATGCAAACTCCATAACATGATGTATCATCTATAATCAATAAGGTTCAGGAGCCAACCTCAAACCAGGTTATATAAGCAGGTTACTTGACTATCAAGGCTCTTGTGAGCTGGTTATTAGAGCCAACTATTAAAAATTAAATAATATTGAAATGAAACAGATGCTATTAAAAAACTAAAGGTACTAAATACAAAAAGTATCATTCTTCTTTACTTCACTTTACTATAGTCTATTTCAAGATTATTAATGTCTAATGCATCTGTACAGCAGAAATACAATCAGGTGGTGAGTCATTGAACATCTCTTTCCAATTCTGCACTCAGTGATACCACTGGCAGCCTGAGATCAGCCACAGAGGAAGTATTTACACCATGGAAATTGACAAATATTACAAATCAGGCACCCCCCCTCTACCAAAGTTTATTATTAAACATTTACCAGCACCCCCTGCTTACAATAACAAAAAGAACTATAGAAAGTCTGGCCCTAAGTTGGATACAATAGCTACATATTACACATCAATTTAAATGTATACAGAAGAAAGCAGTGGATCATGGAAAAAATGAGAGGCAGGGAGGCTAAAAAGAAAAATAAAAAATCTAAACACAATCTTAAAACAAATTGAAAGCTTTTATATGTATATTCTATATAATTTATAATGTCTGAACTACTCAATGCGGGAAAAGGCCCCTTCAGGTTTCAGTGTTAACATTTCAGCAATCAAATGCCCGAACGACCTTGCTGCCTTGACTGCCTTCTACAAGGCAGGGTGCTGCTTGCACAGCTTTTACCGTATGGAGCTTCCGATTGGAGCAGGATTACAATTTATCCATAGTTTTCCATTAAATGAGAAACAATATTACTATCATTTTTCAATGACAACAACCTGGCATGAATTTGACTATATAATGTTGCCCTCATAATGACCTTATCTACAAACCAGTGAATTCCAACTGGGTCAAATGAAATTTCTATGCTGAATACTGATGGTTAAAGCAACAATCTTTTAAAATTTTCTATCATTTCATGAAGAATGATATTAAGCAATTACTGCATAAAATAGTAAAAATAAAAAAAATACACGATCTCATAAAATGTCAAGGATGGCAAGCACACTGTTCTTTGCCTTCGATCTGAGGACTTGGGTAACCTGAGGAGGTTTATTTATGAGAATTCATGTAAATCTCATTAGGCTCTTCTTAATACCCCATGGCAATTTAGAGAGAATATATTTTATTTTATTTTGCATTTACATAATACAATTTGATGGTTTCATATTGTATAATCTCATTTTACTCAGTTTATTTTTTAAGGAAAACGAATTGCTTGCAGCTATACAAGAGACTCTATGTGAACTATACCCAATAACTTGCAGAAAACTGGTTGCCATGGCTATACAGAAAAAGTGAGACACTATAGCTAATGTGAATGTTGAAAAGTCTGATTTCCAACCTGGATTATGATACAACATTTTTGATCACATGAATTAATGAATCCAATGCAGTGTCCAACTCTTATCCAAAGAACTATGGGCAAACACATCTTTTTATAATATTTTTTAAATAAGCAATATGCGAACATTTATAATGAAGCTGTTAAAAAATTAGGGGTGTCACCTGCATTTGACTCTGTCTTTCTTTCCTAACCCCTCCACAATGTAACTCAAGTTTTGATGACAGATCATTTCTGACCCTAGAGTCATTAAGCACTGGGTTTGTCAGTGTGAACAAAGAGAAACAAATGCATGACCAAGCAGGGACCTTCAGAAACTGTCAGCAAGGCCATCACTGCTGGAGCAAATGTTGCAAGAGAAAATGGTGGGAGATAAGCCTAGGAAGCTACATTGGAACATCATGGAGAGTCATATATATCTTATGACAAGCAGTTTGGCATTCTCCTGTAATGAAATGAAGAGTCACCAAATGTTTTTTAAACAGGGAATATTTTTAAAAATGTTTTAGAAGCATCAGTTTAGTCACTGAGTAAAACTGTTTTAGAGAGTCAAGCTACCTGAATAACGGGTAGCAACTTCTTAAGACAAAACTGCAATAATCACAGTGAGAGACAAAAAAAAATTTTGCACTGTGAGGTATACTTCAAGAATCACAACTTGAAATGGTTTTCCACTTTAAAATTCCAGCCATGCTTGTGATAATATAGGAACCTTGTAGCTTTATTAAAGTTGAAAGAGTTGCAGGTGTCTATCTCATTGCCTACCCGCCAGAAACTTCCTGGCCCACGCACACGTCTGTGAGAGAGGCTGGTGCTCCCTCCCCCATCTCAAGTATTTATTTCCAGTTATGCAGCCCAGTCAAGCCAGTTTGCCATTTTAAGTCTCTGAAATTCTGAAGAATAACATTTTCCCCATTTTATTCATATATAGGATGCCTTGTAGATATTGGGCTTCAGATCACTCCAAAAAAGTGAATCATAGTCTTTTTGCTGGTCAAGGGTCCTGCCTTAAATTTGTGAAAAACAAAAACAAAGCAACATCTGTGAAGTGCAATCAAATGAATTACACCTGCATCTGCATTCTTTCTGGGTATAATTAGCAAAAACCTATTTTGAACCTTTTCTTTAGTTTCTGGCAAATTCTGTTGTCTTAAAATAGTATCCATTTGAAAAAATTATATACCTCACTTACATATATATGATGTACATCTGTAGCATCCTGAGAAAAATGCTTCTCTTCACCCGGTGGGGGCCAGAGACACGCAGGGAGGATCCCATTATAGAGAAATGTTTCAGATTTTTGTTTTGAAGCATTTTCTTAAGAACTATATCTGAAATAATGAGGAAACATCAACTCCAGAGACAGGAAATAGTGTTTTTACAAGAAAAGTTCAGATTTCCCTCTAATTCATCATTGGGACTAGATATTGGAGTTAGAAAAAGAATTTCTATAAAACAATAAACATCTTATTGAAGTAGGTGACCTACAATGCAATGATTTTCCATCTTGTGTATTCCTCCCACATCAAAGGAGTAACAGATACTATCCTCAGCAGTAACAACAACTCATTATAGGAATTGTCCTGATTTGAAGAGGGGATCTTGCTTTGGCTGCGGTGGCTCACATCATGATCTGGGGGTGGGAGGGAAGTGAATGGATGTGCACATTTTGAAAAAGTTGTCAAGTGAAACTGATATAACTTTACAACATCACCCTCTTCCCACCCACCTCCACCAGTACATAAATACTTTCCCCTTCCCTGGCCCTGCATTAATGTCTGCTTTAATTTCCATCCACCAGGAAGTGATTTGAAACCTGGGCCTCTTAGCAGGGGTAAGCTCAGTTTTGGCTGGAGTGGTCAGATTTGTATTTATATTCTCATTGTACAGCTCTGAGATGAACTGAATTCTTTATTTCCTGGTTAAAGACAAAATGGTAGACCAAATCTGAATTCAACTACAGACAGTTCTTCTGGTCTACACAGTGATTTTTTTTAAATGTGTGTTTGGTTTTCTTTAAATGGAGGATGGACTTTTTTTGTTTTTCATAATCACCTCTACTTTCTTCACCTGGCCCCTAGAGGGATTTAATTTGTGACTTCTTGTGTATGACAGGATACTTTGTTTATAAAGATGTGATATATTTTACTTAAAGAGCAAAGGTTTCCCAGCCAAAAATAAGTGACAACTAATAAAAAACAGAATGGAAGTTTTCTCAGAACAACTGTAATTGTTCTCTTTCATTGTGTTTCCATCAAAGATCTTGCTTCTTCCAGATCAATAGTGAGACTCAAGAGCTGTAGAGTGAATGGGGTCACCTGGATAATTGATGTAAAGAAAACAAAAGACCTTTATCCTGGTCCTCCTGGGATGCCTGAGGCTGGGACTTGAATGAAACCTTGTCATTAGTCTGTGTCTCTGTCACTTTCTTACCATTACAGGTTAGGCCACATTGTTCCCAACAGTGTATCGGCATGACAGCGTTCCTTGACTAGCAAATTTCTATAGACTAAATGTTTGTGTCTCCCTTAGACATGTACATTAAATCCCGACACCCAATATGGTGGCATTCAGAGACAGGGCCTTTGGGTGGTGATTAGGGCATGTCAGTGGAGCCCTCATAAATTAGAGCAGTATCCTTTTATACAAGAAATTTCAGAGGGTTCCTTTCCTCCTTCTGCCATGTGAGGATACAGAAAAAGAGGTGGCCTTCTATGAACTAGGAAGCAGGTTATCACCAGACATGAAATCTTCTCATACCTTGATCTTGGACTTCCCAGGCTCCAGAACTATGAGACATAAATTATTGTTGTTTACATGCCACACAGTTTGGGGTATTTCTGTTATCATAGACTGAATGGATTAAGACACATTGGCCTCATTGTCCTAGGTCAATATTTCTCAGTCCTTAAGAAACTTATTTTTGAACCTATCATGATTATTTTTAAGTAATAGGCCAATGAGATTAAGTGATTCAATGTTATAGAACGCCAAAAATCTAATTTTGTTGGCAGAATTTGAGTCAGTTTCTGCCAAAAGATTACTATCATTGAGAGTGAGAGAAAACAATGTCATAACTATAAAGAAAGCAAGTATGTTAGGGGAAGAATGATTAGCATGATGTAGAACTCTAAGGTCTACAGCACAGGTGAATCTGTCCCAGGTCCTTACTTGAATATTAGCAAAATGCTCTCTCTAATATTACCTTCAATGTATGTAAGAAAAAATACATATCCCTTTAATTGAAAAGAATTTTGAAAAGTTACCCACACTTTCCTGAAGAAATGCCTCTTACTCCATGACAGCTTTGAGTTGGCAAAGTTGATGTTCAATATCCTCTTCACAACCATGTATTCCCCTGGGGTTCAATACGTCACCACTAGGTGGGTAGCATTATGTCAATTATGCCCCATGGATCAGAAAGCACATGAGCAGTTTGTGAAAAACAAGATATTAGTATTTTTTCACTTAATTTCAATGTACAGTACTTTTCATTAAGTATAAGCACTGAATATTCTAACGGATGCAAATACCCCTCCCATACACCCATGTGTGCCTAAAATATAACTGTAGTTTTTATAACTTCACCTAATTCATTTGGCCCTAATCTCAATTAATTTGGAGGTCTCCACCACCTTTGTGTGTGTCCCTTCGGTGGGGAGGGGCTGAGAGGACCACGAGATAGCTTTTGCTGGCACCAGTAGAGAGTATTTTTCAAAATGTAGGTTTCAATCTATGACATCAGTTTGGTAGAGAGCATTACAGGCTTTTAAATGAAAGAATAAAATACTAAAGAAAACATATGCCAAGATTACAAATATTGTTTTATCAACATTTCATGTGTTCTGGGCCACAATGCAAATTGTCTTTCTTATTGTAAATCATGTGCCAAAACTGTTGAAAAACACTGCATAAGACATTGACCTGTACTGGGCCCCCAGACATGAGGTCTAAACATTGCCTACCCCTCCCTTAAAATATCCAAAAAGGTCTTTGAAGTGCCAGGTTTTCCCAGTTACTTACAGGCCTCATACTGGGATGCACAGAGAGTTGTGCCCACTTTCCCGTGCCACTTGGGACCAGCAGGGAGCTCTCTGAAGCTATCTGAAGTCTCCTCTGCTAAACATGCCACACAGATGATTTTACCCCGCCTCCCCCAAGTTCTTAGAAATTCAAGAGTTTTTCCCTTCATTACTTGCTGACTCTCTTGGTTCCACCCCTGAAATAAGGCTTCAGTTGTCACTGTTCTTGAACACCTCAACCTACCTGGAAGTTTTAATTTCCATCCACTCATTTTCCAACGCCAGGGAGCAGGGCACAGGCCCACTTACCAGGGAGACATACTTAGGACTCACTTTCTTCCTTCCCTCAGACTCTCCTGTCCTCCCAGTTCTTGAGAGTATTGTGTACTCTCTGGGAGAAAAAAACTGTCTTTGGCAATACTTTTTATACCTGTTGTTCATGGCATAACTTCGTTCCCCAAGTACTTTGACATTCTGACTTTTTAAGTCAATACAAATGCTCAGACACCTGGGTTCTTAGAACTCAAAAGCATTTTATTCTTGAAATTATTATTTCTTTCCCTGCATTTCTAAGCCTATTTTTTAAACTAAAATCCAAGAATTGACTGATTTTTCTGTTCTTATGCTGTAACAACCTTCCTGCAAAGAGTGGATACCTAAGTCTTACATTTTAGTTTTAACAAGAAAGAGGCTGCAAGATAAAAAGGAATTTCCAAACATGAATAACATTTCAATTACTATTTCAGAGCTATTTCTAATTATTAAATTTAAAATGATAACAAGTTAGTGTGAAATTCAAAGATGTGTGTGTGAGAGAGATACTTTCACACTGTTATCAAATACTATTTAATCAAGTTCTATTTTTATTCGAAGCTTGAAGGGAAGATTCTTTTAAACTTTCCTTGAAAAATTACATAATAATTTTTAAAAACCTCTTCAAACATAAATGCCCCTTGACTTCAGATTAAGCATTAAAGCTTTGTGCAGTGAATTAAATTCTCATTTTATGTTAAACAAATTATGCAAATTTGATATCATGCCAAATAGCACAATACTAAATTCTCAGTTCAGGTATAAAATTTGAAAATGAAATGCTTAAACCTCTCTACTTTGTAAAAGCTCATTAAGATTTTTAGATTTCAGAGCTGGCAAGTCAACTTTATTATGAACTATGTGTATGCTATTGCCAAATAGATGAGCCTTTCTTGTAAAAGGTAAATGCCCACTCTCAGACTTTCTTCCCTGGCACATAAATCATGTTTTGTGTACTTGCATCAGAATTGTGCAAGAAGTTTTGTGCCATTATTTTCATTCATTATTATCATGCTTCAATTTTTTCTGTATATGTAACATATGCTGTGTATTATTGATCACATGATGGGGCTAATGTTAGTGCAGCAATATAACAAAATCAATACTTATGGGAGGAAGATGTGATAAAAGACCATGAAGGAAGCCAATCAATTGCTGTAACACCCTGTCCTAGTTAAACAAGTTGTAGACTTATCGAAGCTTACAGAAAATTTCATCTTTAATTACCTGGGCTTTGAATTACAGGTGGCCAGAAAAGCATCACTTGCATAAAATGCAAATGTCTAGTACTTGAGCTTACTTGTAACAGTGGCAATGAGAACATCAGAGTTGGGAATTATTCTGATGACTGATATTTTCTTCAAATTACTATCAAAATGATTCAAATCACCCCATCTTTGTCTCCATGCTTTTCAAAATTCTTTTCTACCATCATGATTTATCCAGAGTTTGGATTTAATGTGTCTGCACATTGTTTTGAGGTGCCTGTTACTACTTGGGTGTGTTTGTGTATGCCATTTAGAAAGTTGATGCACACCAGCTTTGTAAAGTTTCTTTTCCCACTCAAAAATCCATTGAGCACCTATCAGTCACCAGCTCATTTTCTTGCTATATACTTGTTTGAGTCTTTCCACAACTTTGTAAGTTGGACATTTATGTCAATTGAAATCCAATAAGGAAGAGAGAAACCTTTCTAAGTACTCAAAACACAGATAATTTTATACAGGGTTAAGGAGGGGAGGTATATTGGAGAGGTGACCAGCAGTTAGAAACTGCAAAGACTGTGGCCACCTGAGAATCAGAGGTAACAGGGAGAGGAATGGATTACTGAAATGTAGGGTGTGACCTGTCCTAGCAGAAGCTGGGCTAAGGGTAGGGCTGCCCAAGTGTTGTGAAGTCAGGAAAGGAACAAGCAGTGCCTGAAAAGCCACCAAAGTAGAGAAAGGGGGAAATACTCAGAACTACTGAGAAATGCTCATCTTTCTTCTTGCAGCATCCCAAGCACCTGCCACTACTTCCTGTCGGCCTATGCCAGGACAGAAGCCCAGGGAAAGCATCCCACAGGGGTTAGCTATGCTAGCAAATGCAGAGAGAGCCACGCTGCTAGTAGAGAGATCTTCGGGTGGGGAAACCACTTCACTTCTAGTCAATAGCTGAGCTGTATGCATGTGAAATAAAATTTTCATTCAGTCCCTTCACATAATCTCCAGGGACAGTTTTCTGGATGAGCTCGGGGATGCAGATCTCACCTACACCAAGATATAATGTTTTTCCAGGTACATAGTTATTTATCCCACAAGACTCAGACCTAAAATGTTCTAAAATGTACTTTGAGATATCCAGTCTAACAATATAATATATTCAGTATAATTTCATCTTTTTGAATAAAAACTTACCACCTAGTATTAGATGGAAGCAGGGATAATGAACATAATAAATCTTAATCACATTAACCTTTTTAGTCAGTCATACATAGGTAACTTGGCCTCCAGATTTCTGTGATGATTTTTATATGGTTTATAAATATAATTTATAAAGTGCATAAGATAATACAAACTCATCTCCTGCTTTTATATGATCAATATTCTAATTGTACATATTTTTATGACTTTTCCTTTGTGTCATTAACATGAACAAATGTGTTAGAATTCAAGGAGCATGTGAATGACTTCCCTTAGCTAATTGACTATCTCAGCAAATGTACACATCAATTTCACTAATCTTCAGCAAACTATAAATTAAGCAGTGAGGCTATGACAAGCTTATTGATTACTTGCCAACAATTTTCTCTAATATGCTGCTTCTATTCCATAAATTAAAACGTTTCCATCGTGTCCTCTAAAACACATTTAATTATTTACAAACTTCCCCACAGTATCACCTTCTTTCTAAATGTTGCTTTGTCTCCTTAAGAGAAAACTGGTTCTTCCCAGAGGACTCCACTGTCCTTGTAGGTCTTTCAAGGGAAAGCTGTTTATTCTCCAGGAGCCCGTCCATTCTGGGCTCTAAATCAATGCACTTCATGCCCCTCACTGGTGCTCATATACAACTTCTGTACTCTCCTTTGTGAACTTCTCCTTTGAGGCTCACTCATACCATAAGCCACAGGTGGCAAACACAAGGCCTGTGGGCTGAATCCAGCCCTCCACCTTGTTTTATCTGGCCCAGCACCTTGTTTCTACTCAGCAGCAGCACTGAGCTCTCACTTAACTGTTAAGGAGTAGCTACATTTACACCGTCCTAAAATTACATTTGGCCCTTTGAAGGCAACCACTAGGCTGATGTGGCCCCTGGTGAAAATGAGTTTGACACCCCTGCCATAAGCTGTGTTATCCTACACTCTTCTTTACTAAGCTCCTGTTTGGTTTCCCTCATTCATTGAAGATTTTGGCAAGTAGCTCATTGCCGTTCCTTAACTTCTTCCACTCTCCTAGCTATCTTCAACATCGTGCAGAGAACCCAGATAACCTCATTATCTGAAATCTCAGCACCCTGGTGCTTCATCTCTAATGACCTTCTTCATTTCAACCACCTACGCTCAGGGTCACTCTGGAATTCATCATCACCTGGAACTGTTCTATCCCTGAAATCATCAACTTAGACTTTTGATTCTCTAACTAAAATATCTTACTCTGCTAGCTTGCTCCTTTATTTAGCCCCTGATACATGTTTTCCCAATTCATTGGCATATCTAGTTCTCAGCATTTCTCTGTCAGGATTTTCACTCCAGTTTATATACAGGGCCCAACATTTCAATGACTTCCTCGTCTCCCTTACCTCACTATCCCACTGGAACTCCAGCCCAGGAAAACACCAACCCTGAGTGAACCCCAATGTTTGCCTTCCCTGCAGATGCACTTGGACAATTGAGTTTTGTTGCATGAAATCACCAAAGTTGGTGGATTTGTGTCACTATAAATTTAAGATCACCAACATCATCAGGAAACTCAGCATTATCCCCAAATACCATTATGTATTCTAATCAAGTCTCTGCCCTCTTTAATGTTACCTCTGTTTTAAACACCCAGTGGCTTTAGATGTGTTGCTTTGCCGCCTCCCCACCAGTTCTCAACAGATGGCTTCTTCAACTTCATGGAAATAAGAAAAGCCAAATAGTGTGAAGTTTCTTCGTTGCCCAGTCTGTGCCTCCCTACTTATCTTTTCTCTTTCCCTTATTCCCTCCTCCTCCTTTTGTCACTATATGTTTTAGACCAGTGGTTCTCAAAGGTTAGTTCCCAAACACAAAGCATCAGGGAACTTGATAGAAATGCAAATTTTCTGACTTCCCTTTAGCTGTCCTAGTGAGTCAGAAACTCTATAGGTAGGACTCAGTGATCAGTGTTTTAAGGAGCCCTTCAGGTGATTTCTATGCATGGTCAAGTTTTCAAACAACTGTCTTATGCTAATCCTTCTATGGAGCCCTTCTGGGCTCTCCATTCCACCCAACCCCACATTCTCAGTTCCTGAAGATATATCACTAGTCCTTGCCCCTCCCCTCCCACCACCTCACCTTATACCTAACTATTTTGATGTCCTCCTAACTCATCTCTCAACCTCAGTCCTGTTGCCCTGTACCCAACTCTCCACAGTGTAGCCAGTGTAATTCTTTGGGGGCATATGTTTCTTAGAGTCATTCTGTTTCTTAAAATTCATCAAAGTCTTCTCTTCACATTAACAGTTACCCAGTCTTCAAAACTGTCTCATGGGTCTTTCAGGTTCTGGTGTCTGTCTCCCTAGCTTCATCCTGTGCAATCCATCTCCTTGAATTTTAATACTCTAAGCATCCTGAATTTTTTCTGTTCCTTTCATGCTATGTCCTCCCTAGTCTTTGGTCCTTCATGGTTGATTCCTCATCTTGGAACACTCTTCTTGCCTACAGTTTCCTCTGGCCAACGTTACCTGTCCTTCATATCTCAAATCAGAATATACTTCAGTGAGGTGTCCTGATTTGACTGAAGTTCATTCCGATATGTCTTCTTAACTCCATGTTAACCTGCTATCATAATTTTCACCTTTTTCTAGCGCCTATTGTCATGACAGACTAAGAGGTATTTAAGGGCAGAAACTATGTTCACCTCATCCAGACTATGTCCTCTGAACCTGGCATAACACCTACATCTGACATGAGATAGGTGCTGAGCAAGTACCTGCTGAATGGGTACATAAATGAATGAATTTCAAAGTTTGTGTTGTGTTTTTGGTCTTCGTTTTCACTTCTTTTTAAAATATCCTTCCTGTTTCCCTGGCTGGACACCTCAGTTGGCTAGAGTGTTGCCCCAATACACCAAGATTATGGGTTCCATCTCTAGTCAAGGCACATACAAGAAGCAACCCATGAACGTGTAAATAAGTGGAATAACAAATCAACATTTTCCTCTCTTCCCCTCTCCTTTCTCTCTAAAATCAATTTAAAACATCATTCCTGTTAAATGTCTTTTCCCCCCCATAACTCCTTCTACTATTCTTTTAAATTAAAGTTCCTAGCCCTGTGGTTTCCCATTCTGTGTGCTAAGATGCCCCAAAATGCTTGAACAAACTCACAGGGGCACCAGGAGATATTTCCAATTGTCAAGGGAAGTGAGACAACATCTGTCAGATACTCTGCAAACTACCAGCTTGAGGGAGTTAGGAGTTCAACATTAGATAACTACATTTCTTCCAAAAATGTCATATCTTTGTGAAGCTGGGTTTGCAACAGTGACTGTGACAAAAAGGAAGCATCAAGTAGAAATCAATATAGTACAGAAATTAGGATAGAGGTGCCCAGTTTGATTCCTAGTTTGAGAATATGTGCAGTGCCAAATGGGTAGTAAATTGCTAGAACATAAATACTCATTAGGTTGTTTAGATCTCATTACTTAATAAGTAAAACTGTTAAGTATTTCATTGGGCCTAGAGGCACTATGAAAAAATTACTGAGACAATAAAGGAACAGAAAAAGCAGGAACCTCTATTCCTGCCAATCATTAATTTTCCTGTATGTGAACTCTCCACCTTCCTGTTTTATTATTGTTTATGGTCTGACTCCACTCAGTTATTGCTTACTATGATTTCTTTTAGTTTATTCTTTTTGGTAATTGTGATATATTTATTTACTCTGATTGGTTCTGATCCTTTTTGCCTGATTTCTATCACAATTTCTCTCTTCTCCTCTGTAATGATTTTAAAATCCTACTATTATTATTATTATTATTATTATTTCTTTGTTGCACTTAAATATCGCATTGTAAAGAAAAGAAAATTGACTTTGTGAATCTCTGTGTGCAGACACATCAATATCTGATGTGTAAGTGTGTGTGAAGCCAGTCATGTGTCTCGACATTTTCCTAAAAGGGAGATGTTACAGTGATGTGACCTCACACAGTTGTGGAGGCTGGTACAGCAGTCTCTGCAAAGATGTCACCATCACATCTGATGCTTAAGTTTAAAGTTCAAATACAGGCAGTCAGGAGCAGAAACTGGGTGTCTGTATGGTGGGGAGAGAAAGATAGAGCTGCAACTCACAGCACACAGTGGACTTAAACCTGTCAGTTCTCTTGCTTCTGACCTTAGTGGTATGGTGTCCTGCTGAAGCTGGGTTCCTTCATCATGGAGTAAAACACACGAGAAACACCTGAAGGAAGATTGTGGTGGAGCAGTTGCAGGCCCACTCAGCACCCTGCAGCAACGGGGTGAGGCAGCAGATCAACAGCCCGTGTGAGTTACAAAATAGCTGTTGCTTCACTCCTGCCCTCCAAATCTCATACAAGTACCTCTCTGTGACCCACTCTTCCTGGAAACATACCAAAAAGGGAATTCTGGGAAAGATAGTTTAGCCTAGCCAAGAGGCTACATTACACAGCCACCACAAGCACAACACTCAGTTCCTTTACTTACATTATAGTCATAGGCAAAATATGTGTTCATTAAAATTCAATATATAATCAATGTTAAATGAGTGGTTTCAGATGGAGTAGGGAGAAGTGCAGGCAGTGGTTAATAGGATTGGCACAATGGACAGATTTCAAGCAGTAGTGTTCCAGTGAGGAAGAATGGCAGTGTCCCAGAAACAGGGATAACCAGATGTCCCAAGACAATGGCAGATCAGCCCAAGCAGAGCATGGGGCCTGTGACGCAAGAAGTGGGGAATGAGTCTGAAAAAAAGGCTGGAACCAGACCGCAGACTCTAATGCCAAACCTGTTTTGGGTTTTATTCTATAAGCAGACAAGAAGTCCTCATGATTTATTCAATTCACAGCTATTTATCCTGGTTCTTTTTGCCTGCTCTCCACTGTTATTTCTCTTCATTCTTCTTTGTGAAATGATTTCTTATCCTTGCTCTTTCCATTAACATCATCTCTTGATTGTAATAAGACACCATGTCATATAGAAAAAGCAAATGGTTTTGGTCCTGTTGCAAGGCAAATGGGGTATGAGTGTTAACAAAAAGGCCTTTAAAATGATCACCCTGCTGACATCTGCAAAAGGAACTAAAAGGATCACAGGACACCAAAGACATAACTTCTCTCCCAGCAGCACCCCTTAGAAACTAAAACTAGAGGACAGACTACAATTTGGAGGCTTTGGTTATGAGTCAAGTTACTTCCCATACTTTGTAGGACTCGAGCCTATCTCCTGATAAGCCATGTTACTCTTTCTATACAGAAGATGGGTATACACTTTCCATCCCCTTCTTAAGGCCCATTGACAGGAAGGGCTTACCCCAGTAAGATTCATACTAGGGTTAGCAGAAAGGTCAATGGCATCCAAGTGAGTTTTCCTCAACCCAGTGTCCTCTCCTGAGGAGCTTCTGGGACTAGAACAGCCAGGTATCCCTCAGCAGCCTCCTCCCTGGGCAGAAGAATCTCCAGGAAATGGGTCCACCAATTGCTCCTATAGCTGCAATCAGCAACTAATAGTCTTTTAATGGACAAAACCCCACTCTCTACCCCAACACCTTATGCTCCATTGCCTCCAGAAAGAGAACTGCAGCAGGAACCCTGCTCATTTTGTTTTAGTAGGGAGAGCCCTGGGCTGACATCCAGAACTGGACCTTATCCCTGTTCGGCAGCTCGCTAGCTGTGAAATCTTGGGTACAACCCAAGATATAGCCTCTGTGAGCTTTGTCAAATGAGTAGGTTAAAGTAGATACTCTCTAGGGTTTCTTCAAAATATATGTTTTTTTTAAAATTTCAAGACATGCTAATTAAAATGAGATCCAAATTTTACTTATCAAATTGGCAAAAAGTGAAAAGAATATAACTATTCACTCTTGGAAAGTCCTCTTAACACTGCAGATAAGAAATAAAGTTAGTGAGAAAAAAGTGAACATTGCTATTAGATAGAAAAGTTGTTAAAATGCACATAGTCCCAGGAATACTTCCCTTACTCCCAGAATAATTAATTTCAAGGACATGTCCAACATGTAGGCAATGATACATCACAACATTGCTTATAATAATAAAAATGTAGAAATAATATAACTACCCACTAATAAGCCATTGATTAAAGAAATTATAGTATGTTTATACAATGGCATAGCATAAAGCAACTTAAAATGACACTGTAGAGAAACACCTAATAAAATTGAAAAGTTCTCCACATTAATATATAAAGGAAGTGATATATGTAATATTTCACTGTCACCTAGTATTATCACAGTTTATTTGTATATATACTCATATTTCCCCAAATCTGACTTGCCTGTGACTGGTAAATAAAGCTTCACTCTCTTTAACAGCCACTTGACAACATGTATAAGCCCCAATTGTGCAGAAATCCATGCTTCTATCAGGTTGCCCATTCAGGAATGTCTAGGACTCTCAAAGGAACCCTAACTTCCTCCACAAATCCACTGTTAGTCCAAAGTGCTAAAGGTGGATCTATGCCCCAATGAAACTGACTTTCAGGCTCCTCCCCTTTTCCAAAAACAATTAGTTCAAAGTACAAAATCTATGGAAATCTGAACAGTGTAATCTTTTCAAAACCTGAACCTGATCATCCCCATCTCTCTTCTTGCAACTATGGCTTGCCATTACTCTACAAGTAAAGATAAACTTCCTCAAGAGGACTACAAACCCCTATAGTCTTGCCTAGTATATTGTCCCTACATGCTTCTCTAGCCTCAACATGTACCAGACTCCCTCCGCATTCTAGATACACAAGTCCTTCCTCAGTCCTTCATATTCTTCATACTCCCACCCTGCCACAGGGCCTTTGCACTTACTATTTAACTCTCTTCCTCCTATGAATGAATGATCTTCCCTAGCTCTTTTATCCAGTTAACTCTTACTCAGTTTGTCATGTTCTCAAAGAAGGGTCCTCAAGGCTGTCAGACTATATTATCCATATTATACAGTTACACAGCATTGTGTAATTTTGTTATGGCCCTTGATCACCATTGCAAATTTACCTTTTAATCATATGACTTGGTAAATAAAGATGAGCTGTGTTTATTCTCCTTTTTCTTCTTCAACATTTCATTTATACCTAACACAGTGACTGTTGCATGTTTTTTTTAAATAACTAACCACAGTCTATTTCAGGATTCCTCTTGGTGAAGGTGGGGATTCAGAATGGCCCCCAAAACTAAGAATCCCCACATCTTGAGCTCAAGACCCTAACCCTCCCTTCATCCCTGAGAAAAAAAAAGAGGTATCTTCCTACCCCCAGATCTGTCCTGCTTGGTAGAGATGTACAGTTATTTGGAGAAAACTTTTACCTCTATTCACAAGGTGCAGCCTGCACACCAAGGTCCAGAGAAGCCATAACAATATTTTATATTATTTCTCAAAGCTTAGATTGTTCAAACCTAAATATTATTCTAGATGAATACCACCAGTCTAGAGTCAACCCATTGCACAATCTTCCTTCCACAATTGGTAAAGCCTCAAGATCTCCTGTTAAAAGATCTTCTAAGAACCAACAATACTTTTAGCCGTGGGGCAGTCTAAACCCTGCTGTAGGAAAAAACAAAATATCTAATTCTATACGACCCCAATTATCTGAATTCATATTATTAACAGATTATTTAACATCTCAGATTCAATCACCAGCACTTGAGCCACTTTTCTAACCTTGTATAAAAATGCATCAAATATCTACATGTATAAGATAGACTCAGTTCATAAAAAGAGAGTTTCCCATAAATATAAAGCACCATTTCCACCACAGATGAGAGAAATTGCTTACAACTGTCCCAAATGGCACTTCTTTAACTTCCACAGTTTGAGAGTCATTCTCCTGAGGGTCTGTCTGCCTGCAGGAAGACATGCACAGGCACACACAGAGAACTCTCCCAGGGCTGGTTCCCCTCTGAACGAGTGGCTCCTGGGCTCTAGCTTCAACACGGCCCGAGATGGTAAACAGAAGGGAATGATGGTAGGATAGGCTTGGGGGTACTTCTCCTTAACTGGTATCCTACATGTCTTGAAGGTCATTATAATGTGACCCATTTTCAACTTAGCTACACAGTTGAATGAGTTTCCCAGACTCTAGAACAGAAAAAAGGGATGAAGCAATGGTTTCTTTGGAATATTTTAACATATTGACTGAATAATGGAGTGTTTTGGCTTCCTGGGGATATCTTCAGTCTATAGTGAAAAAAGAATTAGTGGAAATTTCTGAGTTAGTAGTAGAAATTATACATTCACATATATTTCTAAAATTTTTTAAGCAAAAGAGAAAAGTTCCTTAACGAAAGGAGAGGAATCAGGTAGCCCAAGGGGCTAGACTATGGCTGAGAAATTAGTGAGCACTCTTTTTTTTAATGTGGATAATCAGGTGATGGTTAGCAACATGTTGGAAGATTGGGGTTGCTTTTATTTTTAAAGAAGGACCTTGAGAAAAAATTGAACTTTATATCTGTGCAAGAAGGTTGTATTTTTAAAATAACAGCATCATATTTAAAATGATGTTATATTATTAAGAGGTGGGCAAAAGTAAGTTTACAGTTTTTCATATGGAAAGTAATACAACAATTAATAAATAATAATATAAGAATAAACTGTGTTGCATGTACTCATGACTATAAACTTGCTTTTGCCCAATGCTATATGTATAAGGATTTATTGCAAAACTAGACATAGGTATAACAGATCACCTAAACAGTCCAGTTTTGAAGGGTGGGCCTCCTTTCCCAAGTCCAAAACCTGTTCTCTTTCCACTATACAACACTTTGTTCAAGTGTTTAACCAATTTCTAGGGAAATATCCATTCAAAAGACATGCCACAGACACTGGCCCTCACAGGGCAAACCCCCCAGCAATAAAGTGGATATCCCCCCCCACACACACACCTACTGCAGTCATGATGCCTGTTGGTTCTAGAGGGAGGTGAGGATTTTTAGAAAAATCTTAAACCTCTATCCTCAGAATGTAACTACTTTTCTGTGTACAGAAGTATTGCTACTTTTAATAGAAGTCATCTTAATTTCCCTCAAGAACATGTAGAGTATATCCTTCCACACAGTGAGAGTAACAAAATCCAAACAGGTAATTGCCTAATGAAAATATAATCAAGGGAGACACTGCATAGGAAATGAAATTTTTGCTAGCAAACACTAATGGAGATGCACTAAGAAAGCAAGGCTAAAGAAAATGAATTCGTATGTGAACTTCAAAACCTAAAGAGCTGAATGCCTCTCACTAAAAATGCCCATTGACACTAGAGAATACACTGCCAGTTTAGCATTAACCAGTGGAATTTATCCCTGTAGAGCCACAGAACACAATTTGTCTTTTATAAACTATATATACACATACCCTCCTCCATTAAAAAGGAGGTGATTGCTTTAAAAAACTCCATCTTCTCTCAAAACTATTACAGAAATAAAATTCTATTGTAACTATAGTTGTAAGACCATCTTAGAAATTTCACACAGTAACAGTCCGTTAGTACTTAAACATGTTGGTGTCAAATTTATATATAACTTCTTCTATTCCCATGCCCACCAAATGTTTTCCTTTGCCATGTGGCACACACAGTCAGAAATATTCCCAGGCTTCCCCTCATGGTTGTCAGGAAGTAAAAGTTACTAGTTAGTAGTTTATAATAGTGTTTCATCTCCATCTACTTAGAAATAATTTTGAGCACTATCATATTTAAGACACTATACTAAGAGCATTGGGGAAAAGGATATAAACAAAAACCAGCCAAGCTCATTCTTTCAATAATTCAAAACCTCTAACAGGGAAGATGTAGAACTGTAGTTCTAAGATACCAGAGAACAAAGGAGGCCTGTGGGAAAGACGAACTATTGTAAGTAGGTCAGAGAAAGTGTCCTAAGGAAGTGCACTTTGAGTCAGATTTGGAAGGTTAGGTAGACTTTACACAGAGAGAAAGGAAAGGGCATTCCAGCTAACAGGACAGCTTGAAGAATGGCAGACAGGAAAGGAGGTGCAGGACATACTATAGAAAAGTGATTTCTTCCTTCCACTGATAGGAGATGAAGGTGTACAAGGAAGAAAAAGGAGGTAATGGGAAGTAAACCTGGAGAGCTATCAGGACCAGACCGTGAAGGTGTTTTAAATATCATATGAAACCATGTATATTTTAGCTGGTGGAATAGGGTGCCACAAACAAGTTTTTGAACAAAGTAATGTAAGATTTTTACCTTAGGAACACTTGGGTACATTGGGGGAAAGGAGTAATATTATAGTAAATGGCTCAATAGTCATAAACTAGGATAGAGCAGTAGTGGTGGAAATTGAAAAGGGACCACTATCAAAAAGCTGAGATGAGAAAAAGAAATTCAAATCACCAATGAACATAAGAGAAGATGACAAACTTCACTCATCATTAGAAGATTCAAACTAGAAAGACAAGGAGACATCATTTCTCATCTCATCAAATATGCACAAAATGAAAAATTTTGATAATATGCAACTACTAACAAGAACATAAAAAATCAGGAACTCCCCATGGTGTCAGAGGAGAGTTTGAACTGGTAAAACTTTTTAGGTAATGACTATCTAAACTTAACATGCACATTTCCTTTGATGTACCAGTTATCCAAGTGTTCAAATTCACACACACACACACACACACACACACACAAATTTATAATACATCACTGGAAAACTTGGAAACACACAACAAAAAACTGATTAGTAAATTATGGTATATACCTTCAGATAAATTTTGCATAACCCTCTAAAAGAATGAGACAAATTTATATGCAGGGAAATTAAAATTTTTCATAATACATTATCAGTTACTAATATATTAAGAGGAGATAGAGAGGCAAAAGGATGTGACTATGTTCCTAAAACTTGTGTGTGTGTGTGCACGTGTGTGCATGCAAAAAGAGGCTGATAGGTAAGGCTAAGTGTTAGAAAGCAAACCATCAAAATTTGGAAGTGGAATTGGGAAAATTGGGATTTTCCAGAAAAAGAAAATCTGGAAAGGAAAAACTTGTACTTTTTATTTCGTACAATTTTGGGCTCTTTGAATTTTTTACAAAGAAAAAAGACTTAATTTTATAACTTAAAAACTTTTTAAAGAAGCAAAAGTATGGTTTTATAAAGGGGCCACTCAGCGTTAGGAATCTTTCAGAAGGCCTTCAAACATGACTAACTCACACTGGTAAGTGAAAATTATGAGAGTAGTTAGTCAAAGAGAAGAAATTTTAAAATTATACAGTAATTTAACAAATAGACCTATGGTGGTTGATTGGTATTTGTTTGTTTGTTTGTGATTTGGCAGTAATTCTATCCCCTGAAGACTCTTGGTACCTAGAAATGCCAAACTGAGACAAATCCACAGCCCTTCCTCATCAGCATTCAGTAACACCAAGAGATAGTTCGTGTAGAAGAATGAAAAGAAGAGAATTGCTTCTATTCTACTCTCAGTCTTTACTAGTCTAGCGTTTTAAATTCCATATGTAAGTAATATCAAACAATATTTGTCTTTTTCTGTCTGACTTATTTCACTTATCATAATGCTCTCGTGGTCCATTCATGTTGCTGCAAATGGCAGGATTTCCTTCTTTCTTGTGGCTGAATAATATTCCATCATTGCATGCGTGTGTGTGTAAATAAAACTGATGCACATATACACCTCATACCAGGGACTGGGGTAGGGGAATGGGAAAGATGTTGTCTAAGGATACAAACTTCCAGATAGTACATAATAAGTCCTGGAGATCTAAAGCACAGCATGGTGACTATAGATCATACCATGTTATAAACTTCAAAGTTGTTTAGGGACTAGATCTAAATGTTCCTACCACAAAAAGAAAAAATATATTCATGTCATGGGATAGAGGTATTAACTAATGCTATAGTGGTAATCATATTGCAATAGATAAATGTAGCAAATCAATACAGTGTAGACCTTAAACTTATACAATGTTATATGTCAATTATATAAGGTCTGTCCAGCAAAAGTCCAGCCAATATAAAGAGAACTGTTTGCACAACATTGATGTAACCTGGCAGCCAAGGACAGTGGACTGGAATGTGCATACATGAACAATGATGACTTCACTATACTAGTCAGTGGGGGCAGTAGACACAATTGAGTGAGCATGTGTATTGTGTGGCTGTCACATTCACAATGAGCAGTAGAACAATGAATCTGCATCAAATTTTGCATTAATCTTGAACATTCCTCCACAGAAACTATTTAGATGATTCAGAGGTCTTTCCAGGATGATGCAATAAGTGCAGTGCCTGTGGGAAGTGGGGATGGCTGGGGTGGGGGAGGTTTGGTAGGGGGAAAATGGAGACAACTGTGCTTAAACAACAATAAAAAATAGCAAAGACTGAAAATATATATATTAAAAAATATAAATAAAATAAAAGCTTAAATTAAAATAAAACAAATAAAAGTGTGGCACAAATATGTCAAAGATGGTCAAGAATCTGTTGAAAGTGATCCACATTCAGGAAGGCCTACAACAAGCAGAACACCTGAGAATGTTGAACGTATATGGGCTGCAATCAACAAAGACTGATGGCTGACAGTGCGAGAACTAGGAGCTGATGCGGGGATTCCAAAAACTACAGTGCCTGAGATTTGATGCAGGATCTTGACACAAAACACATCATGGCAAAATTAGTTCCACGGCTTCTGCTACCACAACAGAAGGAACATCATGCTGCAGCTGCTAATGACTTAATTCAACCTGTTACCAATGAACCCAATTTGGGATCCTGCAACTTCTGGTTTTTCTCAAAACTAAAGTCACCTTTGAAAGGGAAGAGATGCTGGGAGACCTTCAGACCAGACCATCAGTGAGATTCAAGAAAATACAACAGGGCAGGTGATGGCAATTCTAACAGTGGATTTTTGCAATGTTTAGAACAGGGAAAGAGATGCTGGGAGAACTGTGTGAGTTCCCATGCTTTGAAGGGAACTGAGGTGTCATTGTCTTATGTACAATGTTTCTTGTATCTTGTATCTTCTTCAATAAATGTCTCTATTTTTCATATTACATGGCTGGGTACCTTTTGGACAGATTTTGGTATCTCAATAAATATAAATATAATAATAACAAATAATAAAATAAATTTCCCCAAAAAAACAAAATTGTCCTCCATACATCACATCAGAATCTCAATCATGCCTTTATTTGAAGTTGCTTTCTAGTTTTAAATCAAGAATTGATTGTCATCTGAAGTATACTTCTACCCACATTCTGAGTTCACTTGTGGTAGCACCATTTTTCACAATGTGCCATGAAAGATAAACAGGATATTTATCTTCCATGCATCTGTAATGAAGAAAATACAACTAGAGCATGTGGATGAGAAGAAGAAAATCAATGATGAAAGCCATATCAGAAATGGCTACTGGTAAATGTCAGATTTCCTATGTCCTGACATAACAACTTAGGTTTTCAGACAGAAGATAATTACTTTTTACAAGGCTACCTGAAAAATATTTAAGCTACATCATAAACCTTCACAAATTCAGACTAATTGTGCAGAAGATTGGTCCAAACCAGTTAAAAATCATAAAAGTAAATGTATAATATATTCATATATGAAAGAAATTAAAAATACAAAGTGCTAAGCTTGTTAGATTATAAATTTAGTTTGCTTTCAAGAAAGCACAATTGGAAAAGAAATCATAGACAGCAGAAATTCTATGGTGAGAAGATTGCCTAAAGTTATTTTAAATTAAGTTAGACCTCTGTAAGACTATCTTCTTGAAAACGGTTTAGTCCCTTGTAGCCTAATTAGCACTGTCCCTTAACATTATGATTTTTGTTTTTATCAAAATCATTAAGAAATACAGATGTATAACCAACCTTAAAACTCAATGTAAAAATACTATTGAGGCCATTGTTCATTACATTACTCAAAATCAACAGTTTTTTTTCTATTTGTATTTTAGTCTTAGTATCACCAAGTGTTGCCCAATTTATTGCACACAGAAGGCACTTAATAAGTGTTTATATTTATAATAACAGTAAGTTTGTATTTATAATTACACTTGTGAATTATAAACTAATTTCCACAAAATACAAATGCCTGAAATAGCTGAAAACCATATTCTTTTGTGCAAAATAAGTATACATGTTGTAATCTTGTATTTTGTGTAATTAGGTATAATATAAAATTAAATGTCAACAAAATCTCAAATGGATCACAGAAATTTCTCTATTTGTATGCCGCTTGTTCATGTTGTACTGCATATACACCAACAAATTAATAGACAGGTTCTCTCCTTTGAGTTATTAAAGTTCTAAGTTAAACAAGAACTGGTATATTCTTTTCATGTTAAGTCAGCATAAAATATAAATTAACTTGCAAATAAAAAAGGAAAACAATAAATTTAAACTATAATAGATTCTGTAGTAACATAAAAATTTTACATAATTTAATTCTAAAACATACATTTACCCAAGTCAAATATATACTTCGAAGTATGGAATTATTCCAAATTATTCAAAATTATTCAAAAGCCATCCACCAATGGTTTTTGGAACATCTAATTAAGACAATTCATTCATTCCTCACTTTTCATTCCTCCAGAATAACTGAATGTCAAATAATTCACCTTCATTCTGGAATTGGATGTCCCTGCAGGGTAGCTCCAGACCTCAGGTAGTTATCCCTTCAAGCAGGCAGTTGACACTAATTACTAGTGCAATCAGATATTTTCTGTATTTCATAGTTAATAAAAAGTAACATTGACTAAACCATCATTGAGTACCAACGCATATGACAGATGGTTTGCATGCATTATGTCGCCGAATCTTTCCAACAGTTTTCTGTGCTCAATACTCATTACTTTCACTGTAAGTAAAATTGAAGAGCACACTGATTTAGAGTGTACCCAAGGGCACAAAATTAGAAATTGGCAAAACAGTACCCAAAACATAAATTTTGGCTCCAAAATCCATGGTCTTAGTGCTACACTGAATCAATATTATAAGAAGTAATTTTCCCAATTTTTCTGAAAAACTGCAAAAACACAGTAGGTAAAGAATAAATAAAGTTTGTCTCAATATTTTGAAGTAACAGCTGAGTAAAATAAGAACTAGTTAAAATATATTTCATCATTTTTATCTTGAAGTTGAGTTCATGTTTGAGGATTTATATAAAAAATAATTTGGATAAGCTGGAAAATGTTAATTATGGGAAAGAAATGTTTTTAAAGGTTTAATAAAAATTGAGTCTTCACAGTTCATTCTTATAGCAATTTCTGTTGCCTAGTTACCAAGAGGCAGAGAAAACCAGCTACATAAGAATTATCACAACTATACTAAAAATAGTGAACAGTTATTTCCCAGTTCTGTTCTTAAATACTTAATTACAAAATAGAGCAGAAAAGTTATACACTTAATAATAGCCATTTAATATATAAACTGATGCTTTCTTCTTTCTTCGTTGAGTCTTCTTACCTCCTAGGTGTATAACTGATGAATACATCTTTGGTTTCAGCACGACAAACACCGTGTAGCGTCTGCTCAGTGAGTCACCCAGAGTGTGCGGTTGCTGACAGCAGAGGCTTGTTTTTGATAAGCACTATGGAGATAGGAAATGAATAATGTACAGTCAAGATAAGGACCATACAAAATGAGCATCTCTTGTTTTTGCTGTCTGAAGGTCTTCACACCTTTTTTTTTCCTATTAATAAAATCCCTTTTACCTGAGGGAACCCATTCCTCGTAGTCTAAGTAAGGTTGAATTAACACACCCCAGGCCATGGAATTTGGCACAGGTCCCCTAATAGAACAGTTTTGCATCTCCCTGGCCACAGCAACTGGACACATCATCCAAGAAGTCCAATCATACTTTTCAGTGAAGTTTATGTACAGTAGGAAAGAGCTTTGGGGTATCCTTTCTGGATTGTGGTCTGTAAAGTATAAGCTTGTATTACCCATTGCTGTATTTCCCACCTTTTGGGAAGACCCTATCTGAGAATAAAATCAATGAACGGAAGAAGCAGAGCTGAGTGATAGAACAGTGTCATTTGGAACCACCTTTGGGAGCCAATGTACCTTCTTTTTGCCTAAGCTGATTTGATCTGAGTTTCGACTGCAAGCAAAAATTTTGACAGATACAATTCTCTCCACAATGGAGTTACTTCCATATTTTTGGACTATAAGATGCATTCACCCAAACTTGGGAGAAGATGCATCTTATAGTCTGAGGTGCATCTTATAGTCTGCATCTTATAGTCTATAAGGTGCATCTTACAGTCTGAATGTAGCTTACCTGGTTTGCTGGTGCGGGGCGGGTGGCGGTGGAGCGGGGGTCACAGGAGGCAAGAGCAGGGTTGCCTCCCAAACTGGAGGGGTAGGGGGAGTGCATCTTATAGTCTGAAAAAATGGTAATTCTCTGTTGAATATTGCTATATTTAAAAACCTGGGATTTGAAGATAAGTTCTTTTAGATAACTACCAGCTATATTAAGTCATATTTGCTTTCATTTGCCTTTGAAGTATCTCAAGTGCTGAGTAGTGGTAGCAAACTGGAATTCTGTGAGTATAGATAACATGGCTGTTTCTGTGCATTACAGTCACCATTAGTTGGGGAGAATGATTTTAAAAAATCTCTTCCAAAAAACACCTCACTTCAATAATATGAGGCCTTAAATTCTAACATTGGAGATCTATTTCCTTATGTTAAGCCTTGCCACTTCCTTGTAGTCCTCTTTTAAGAAACATTCAACATTGAGGCACTTATATCTTAGTGTGAATTATTCAGACAATTTTTCTTCATGACAGGAAAAGATAGGCACCAAAAGGTTTCAAAAAGAAGGCAAAAAGAAATGAGAAAAACCACAAACAAGAAAATGTATTTTATATGTACATATATACATATACATATACATATATGTATGTTCACTTAGTTTTTTCCATACAATGGCTCTAGTAGTGCTTAGTTGTCTTTCACTTCAGTTAAAATAATTTTGTTACACTATATTGTGACAGTTATCCTATCAGCATGCATTTACAAATTTATCAAAATTGGTGAATTTTTGTGCAGCCATTTTAATATTGAAGATGGAAAAAATACACATTTTGTGGCATATTATGCTTTATTATTTCAAGAAAGGTAAAAATGCAACTAAAATGCAAAAAAAAAGATTTGTGCAGTGTATAGAAAAGGTGCTGTGAGACTGATCAAATATGTCAAAGTTGTTCGCAAAGTTTCTTGGTGCTATCGACATTTTGGCTGAGTAATTCTTTGCTGTGGGGCTGTATTATGTATTGGAAGATGTTTAGCAGCACCCCTGGTCTCTACCCACTAGAAGGCAATAGTGGGAGACAGCTGACATACTCGATATATCCAAATCAATAAAGTTAATGGTGACGATGAAAAATGTATCTTTTATTATATGAAAAGAACCATACAGACTTTTTAGCCAAATATATATGTATATCTGTGTGTATACATATGTGTGCATATATATATATGCATGTGTTAGATATTAGGTATTATGTGTTATATGTATAATCTTTGGTCATAAAAAGAAGGAAATCCTGCCATTTGCAATAGCATGGATGAACCTTGAGGGTATTATACTAAAGGAAATAAGTCAGAAAAACAAGTATTGTATGATCTCACATGTAGAATCTAAAAAAAAAAAAAACTCATAGAAGAAGAGATCAGATTTGTGGTTACCAGGGATGGAGTGTAGGTGGGGTGAGGGAATTAGATGAAAGCAGTTGAAAGGTGCAAACTTCAAGATAAATAAGCACTGATGATATAATGTATAACATAATGGCTACAGTTACCGTTGTTATATGGTATATTTGAAAGTTGTTAAGAGAGTAAATATTAAAAGTTCACAAGCAAAAAAACTTTTTTTGTATCTATATGAGATGATGAATGTTAACTTCCTATGGTAATCATTTCACAATGTACATAAGTGAAGTCATTATGTTGTACTCCTTAAACTTCCACATTGCTATATGTCACTTATATCTCAGTAAAACTGAAAGAAAAAGCTTTAATGTTAATATTAAGAATATAAAGCCAAAGGGGGTAGGATCAAGGGTGGGAGGTGGTAACAGGAGGCAGTGGTAAAGGAAAAATGAAGATAATGGCACTTGAACAACAATAAGTAAAAGGAAAAAAAGAATATACTTCCTAAATCCTTTCAAGCATTTTGAATGATAAACATTGCTCAGATTATATATAATTCCTGCATCAGATTATGTTTTCATTCAACTCAGTCTTTTAACCTCTAAAAATACAAAGTATCTAACTAATTTTATTGAGATTTATTTCTATCTACAACATAGTCTTTCCAGATATTTTTAGAAAGGTTTTTTCAAAATCACTACCTACATGTTGTCTTTATGTCTGTAATATGTCATTGGCAAACTAATTATGACAATACAATTTGATGAAATCTCTTTCATTTGAAACAGAAAAAAATGGGTTTTTAGATTTCCAGTGGGATTTTATATTTATTCATTTTCTGGGTATTTGTAATTCCACCATGCTGTATCAGGTTCTCATACTTTAATATAATCAGAATCACACCTCAGATGCATTTTAATATGTTAAGTTCTGAGACTTTAGCCCCAGAGCATCTGATTCTTTAGGCCTGAGTGAAACCAAAGAATATGCACTTTCCACCACATCCCAGGTGATATAAGACAGGTGGTCCTCAATCATCACTTTGAGGAACACCAGGAGCCTAGACAAAGTGTACTTTCCCTTTGGAAAAATTATTTGTTTTTATCATGTGGAAAATCTAAGGAAATTCATATTCATTTTCATATATAAACCATACTCAATTTACTTCTGTAAAAAAACCTCCCTTAATTTGAATTTTGTTCACTTTGAGCATTATGCCTTATTGATACATATATTTAACACAATTTGAATTATGAACCTTACAATATTTTTATGATAAAGATCCATAAGATTCATATATTTGTTTCATTAGAGGCTTTGGCAGCTGTTTAAATTATCACTTGATAGTACAATACCAGTACTTTTACATTTTCCTTTGTCTATTAAAATATTTTACTTTGCAGCCCAAAGAATTACCAAATTTTCCCTATGTTAAGGATCTGTATGTCAAAAAGGAAGGCTTCCTGAAACTTTCTTGGGAATTTGTACCAAAGATATTTGCTAACTACATCTTATCTAATCCTTTCTATTAATCTTGTAAGAAGTCATATTTCTTTACACATAGTCACAGAGAAACACAAACTTGAAAACTGATGTAGAATTCAAGCCAGATAAGGCCTAAAAAACAAACATGTCTTTCAGAGAATTGCCTTCCAGCAGCATTGAAAATGCATAGTTCAGATACCAAAGAGCAGATAAATGTGATGTTTTCCAAGTTGGAACATAAGGTCTTGGTCTATTTTCAGAGGAAGAAAAGATTGGAAAATATCCCAGAAATGTCATTGCAGGAGCAGGTTGAACAACCCACTAGTATAAAGAGAATTATTTTAAAAAGAAATCACATCACACATTTATTACATTTAGGGAAGACAGTAGAATAGAAAGTGTTAGATTTCCTTAGGGAAAATATGCAATTGAAACTAAGTTAGTTCTGAACTGTAATGGAATATTACAGTTTAACAGAAACTGTTCTTAATCATGGAACCAGAAGGGACCACAGACATTTAAGTGGTTGAGTTGTACCACTTAGACACCCAAGATTCATAAACAATATACCTCAGTTTAAGTGTCCACAGAGGAAGAAATGTTATAAATCCCTCACCTGTTAAATAACTAATGTATAAGTTTAATCTATTGCATTCCTTCTTTTATTAAATCCAAAACTATTAAGACCCCACTATATGTTGGTTCACAAACTTGCCCCAGAGGGCAAGGAGAGACTGAAGAAAGAGGCATACCACTCCAGACTGGTAGGTTTTAATAAGCAAGGAAACTTAAGACTCTTGTCTTAGGTGGCTACAAGACCAGTAGATCTCAGCCCCTGCCCTCTGGAATCATAAAAGTTTATAGAAGACTTAACTGGATTCATTTAAGCATACTATCCAGGAACTCTGAACAACTCATTGTTCTCTCAAGGCTGTGCCCTTGAAAATGGCTTCTGCTGTGGGAATGAATGGTGGGGAGAGCGTACATTCTGAGCACAGGGAGTGTGTGAGGAGCTCCCAATTGCTTGGGTCTAGTTCACGGGTCAACCAGCGGCCACATCTTTATTACCTCACCCAACACAGTATACAAGATACATCACTGCCAAAAGCTTCAGACAAAACTGGGAAGTTTAGTCAATCTGTAAGGCATCTCAGATATATATAAAATCAAATGTCAGCCTTATTCCAAAATGAGGTAGATTTTAGGTAAATGAGGTAAAATGTGAATTTTAACAGTTTGCCTACACCATCCCTTCATTTCAATATCCACTCATCTCTTCCTGCAAATCAGTATAAAAATTGATAGGAACTTAAAATATTCAGCTCAAAAATTCTTAATTGCTTGTTTCATCTGCAGCCTCTGAACATTTAATTTGGTGATATTCGGTAGGCCATTGACAGTCACAAACCTGTAAAACCTGTGAGAGCAATGGCATGTGTTTGCATTCCATCAGAATGACATGCGTGTTGTTGGAGGAGAGGAAACATTCCAGTTACTGGGGGCTCTCCCCACCACACTATTCAGGTGAGAGAGACTAATAAACAGGAGGTGCATTAAAAAATGAACAATCACTGTCTATACTTGCCAGAAGATCTGAATTTTTACAGAGGGAAGGCTTTGATGGAAAGAAAAAAGTATTGGCCACTTTACCAGTTGTTGAGTGGCTGTCTTGTAGCAGAAATATTTGTCCCCTCCATATTGACATATTCTGATATTACCACTTCCTGCATGACTGATGGGTATTTGGAGCTCCTCCCCTGCTTATTAGTAGCATCCAGACTCTTGTGCTTGCCTCCAACTCTTCTTTCTCTGATATGATTCTGCAACAAAGGGACGAGGTTCTCCAAACACATGTTTACCTGACCTTCTGCTTTCATTCTATCACATACTTTAAAGTTATTTGCCTTTATCATGTTTCCTGATGCCAAAGTAACCCACTGTATATACTGAGAATCATGTCTGAAGTGTCCAAAGTAAAAAGTAGTTATTTGATCATCAAATGATAGTAATATGTTATTAAGAAAATTTACTTAACCCTTCACACAAAAACAGGTTTTTGGGTTTTTACTTGATCTTATGCATTCCTACAAATCCAATTAGCTACCTCTGGCTCTTACTCTAGTCACCATTGCAGCAAGTTCATCATAGAGTCTGACAAGCTTCACATAGCACCTCCAACCCACTATATGCCTCTTTCCTCTAGTCCCAAGCCTCTTTATGGACACTTATAGTTTACACATAGGCAGTCTTGAAGGTAATTCACCAAAGGGAAAGTGTGGCCAATGTGAAACAAAATCTAATGACTCAATGCTTCTCTATTTTCCTCCCATCCACAAACTGAAGGTCCTGGGATATGTTGAATACAGTTTCTCAGCGAAGCACCCAGTCTCCCACTGCAGTAATCAACTTATATTCTTACATTGATTATCTTTCCTTGTCTCCTGACCCCTGGTATTATTTCACAGTAAAGTACTTACCCATTGATTTCTGTCTTCATGCTCTATCCCTAGAAGTAATCTTCCCAACATATTATCATAGGTCAGTTGGGAGAAGAGAATAATACTAATAGCAAATATATATGGAACGATACTCCTCAACCAGAACTATAAACATAAAGAGTGTACATACATATAATACAAGTTTCAGATACCATTCAATGTGATTGCATTGCTTGTTAGAATCATATGTTGTTCCTCATAGAAATATATCTCATTTAGAAAACAAATTCCTTATAAAATAACAATTTATGTCAAAATACCCAATTAACTCATCCTTTTAAAACCCCATTCAATGCTTAATTTAAGTAGTATGCATTTTTAAAAGTATTTCCCTCACTCCAATTTCTGGTAGCCCTGTCCATACCTTCTTTATTTAACCAGTATCAGCCATAATATTCTATGTTTAAAACAACCTTAGATGTTTGATAAGTTAGAAACATGGTTGCCATTTCTTTTTAAAGCACAGATAAACAGAATACCCACCCTTATACCTAATTAATCCTGCATAAGCAAAGCTGTGCCTTTTCCACTTTAGTATCTAGGATATTCAGAGAAAAATAATACCCTTTCTACAACATAGAGGACTGAACAAATATAAACTCTCATCTTTCTATGAAAACAGAGAAAGGATTGATAAAGTATAACTCCCATTTATATACATATATAAAGGTGAACTCAAGTACAGGAAAATTCCCAGGTATCAGGAAAAAAAGTGAGAAAACTAATAACTATAGTGGTGAATGCAGGAACCAAAGGATCAGGTGTTTAAGGATATAATTCCTGGATACAAGTCCTAAGGACTCAGGGCTTGGCCTGCAAATACCAAACAATGCCAGGAGGTGCACCCTGGATAAGGCAAAGAGCTGGAACTGACTTTCTTGCAAAGCAGAAAGCTTTGAATTGACATCACTCCATGAATATGAGAATAGAACATTGTCACCAACCAACTCAGGAAGCAGCAAGCAAGCAACCCATGAAAAGTGAAACACCACACTTATACCTGCACATGAGTAAGGTATCCAAGTATATACCACTCACACGTTGTTGAAACCTAAGGCCTAGAATTTAACAGAAATATTTGTGCAGTCCTAGGACTTGGGCAGAAACAAACCCAAAATCATTTTGCGGAGCCACTGTCTCTATTCAGGGTGTAAGGGATTCCCACGGAATAAACACAACTCACTGAAAGTGAGCTCATAATCAAGAGCATACAAAGGAATAATGCATTGTGATAAATAGTAATGAGACAGAATGAGCAGAAGAATATAAGAAACCCAAGAAAACTTGAGATGCTGCATCAGTCCAAAGATAATTTTTAAGTATTTAAAAGAAGAATTAAAAATGCAATGAGAATATAGGACACTAGAATAAAATCATAGATTTTAAAATGTAATATTTGGCACTAAAATTTTAATAGGCTAAACTTGATTAAACACAGGAAGAAGCTGAACATCGGTTAAGCTAAAGGAAGAAATGGTAAACTAGAGGATAAGTCTAAGGAAATTACACAAAATGTACCACTAATTTAAAAAGGAGGTGGAAAACACAAAAGACTAGTTAAGAGGGAGTTCAGAATGAAAAATTTTATCATGCATTCAATATATGGTCCAGTGACATAGAATAAAGAAAACTGGAGAGAAGCATGAATCAATGAGTAAAAATATTTCTCAGAAAGAAGCAAAGAGTTCACAGAGGCAAATAACAATAAACCATTACCTACATACATCAAATTAATATTAAAAACTATCTGAGATGAACAGAAAAGTATTGGAAGCAACCACAAGAAAAAAATCCTCTAAGGAATAACAAGTAGACAAACAACAGACTCAAAGTGTTGAAGGAAAAGGGTCAAACAAAATTAGAAATATAACTAAAATAACATTCAAGAGTAAAGCAAAAATAAATACATTTTCATAAAAATATAGAATGAGATAGGTTACCATCCAGAGATTCTCATTTTAAAGACACTGTTAAATAATATATTTCTGGAAGAAGAAAATTAACTACAGAAGAAAGAAGAAGGTATAGAAAGCAATAACTAGCAAAAATTATTGGAAAATATTTTGGCAATCTAAATAAGCATTGAAATTAAAGACAAAAACAAAATAATAATATCTCCATGCTTGACTATAAGAGAATTCTTCTCTTAATCTTGCCTTTAAGAGAGACTGCAGCCTAGGCTGTTTCTTTAAACATTACTATTATACCCAGGTGGGTGGACCTGCTTCAAAGAATCAAGTAAAACTGGAAGTGGGTAATGATGGCACCCTTTCCATCTTCTACTCTAAGTAATCTCAATTTCAGTAAAGTACAGGAGAAGCATCTGATACAAGAGATTGGCACAAATGTTAAAATTTCAGTTTAGCTTATAAATGCCATCAAGAGTGACATTTCCCTTGTTTGGGAACTAAAGATGAAATAATGCTAAGAATAAAGAAGGTAAGGCTATTTGAATCAGCTCACATAGTTTCCATACAAGTGAGGGAAATGACAGTGTCTCTGCAAAATAATTTCAGGGTTTTTTCTACCAAGATTAAAAGAAGAATTTTGTTATAATCAATATTGCACCAGAAACTTAAGCAGAATGACAAGAAAAAAAGATGAAAAAGGGTATAAGGAAAAAAGCAAGAAATAAAATTATTCTTTTAAATTACTCATCTAGAAAATCTACAAACTATTAAAAGGATTTAGTAAACTTGTTAAAAATAAGACCAATATATAAAAATCAGTGTTACCATATCAGCAACATACTACTAGAAAATGTGATTTTACAAAAGTTCTTATTTTTATTACCTACGGGCCTAGTAAAAACAATAAAAGATGTTCAAGACCCATGAAGGCAATTTTAAAACTTTGTGAAAGAAATAAAACAGACCTAAATAAATGTACAAATGTACTATATCTGATATCAACACAGGTTTTTATGGACCTTGGCAAGTGGACACTAAAAGTTCAATGTAAAAACAAAGAGCCAACAATAGCCAAAATATATTTAAAGATCAAAATGGGCACCTAGTCCTTTAAGATATCAAGACATTATGTTCTAATAATTAACAATGTGTGATATTCATGTAGAGAAAGACAAATAGACAAATAGAATGGAGAACTCAGACACAAGCCCCTCTATACTTGGGGGCATTTGGCATACCACAGGCAACACTGCATATCTGTAGGCAAATGATAGGATATTCAGTAAATGATACTGAGGAAACATGCTCTCCCTGTGAATAAAAAGAAAATGAGATCCCTACTTATATCCCATTTTTAAAACAATTCCAAATAGATTAAAGACCTAAATGTAAAAAGTAAATTTTAAACTTCTTAGAATAAACATAGGCCTTTTAAATACAGGTCTCTCTAAACAATGCAGTGTCAGGGATAATACTGAGGAAGATGCATAATCAGAAACTACTAAAAAATGAACATATCTGGCTAATTTAATTAAATACTTCTGCAAAATGAAAGATTTGTCTTTTAAATGATACAAGACAGTCTGGGAGAAGATATTTCACATTTATGGAAAATTTACATATGTTATATAATTTTACATAATAATTTACTATGTTATAATCACATATAGTTTACATTGTATAATAATTACATTATCCTAATTACATTATACATTACATTAAAATGTATCATGTTATATGTTACATGTTTAATATGATACGAAATATAAAAAAATTACATATAATTTATAGAATATATAATTTAAGTATGTTATATGATTTTACATACCATTTACATATATTACATAATTATATATAATTTATATTATATAACAAGTATATCTCACTAATTACATTATATTGCATTAATTACTATTATATATGCTACATATTTAATATTATATTAAATATATAATTATCTTACATATACTTTATAGTATATATTATGTTACATGTTTCATATTTAATATTATATTAAATATATTAAACATGTAATCATATTACATACAATTTATAGTATATATAAAAATTCATCTTCAGAATCCAGAAGGAATTTTTAAGTATTGATTAAAAATGAAAAAGACAATAAATATTAAAATTACATAGGATATGAATAATTAACAGACTAAGATATCCAAATGGTTAAGAAATATGTGAAATTCTCCCTGTTCCAACTAGTAATTAGGGAAATAAGTATTAAGATAATTGACCTTTTATATCAATCCAATTTGCAAAACTGAAATTGAGCTTAAGTTTTTTTACAAACACTAGAACATAGGAATTCTTATTATAATACCTGTGGGAGTACAAATCGGTACAATCCCTTTGAAGTGAAATTTAACAATATCTAGGAGACTTTGAAATGTGCTTAGCTTACTATCTGTAACTCCCATCTTAAGAATGTACAAGAAACTAAAGAATTCTAGGGGGATTCTTAATGAAACTTTATTGCATATGCCCAAGAAATATATACAAAAATATTTATAATAGCAAAAGGCTGAAAGCAATCTAAAATCATATAAATTATGAGACATTACATAATGTTATATGACAGTAAAAATAAATGAATTATAGCTACCTGTATCATCTAGATACATCTCAAAATATTGATGTTGAGTGAAAGAAGCAAGTTAGAGAATATTAAATATATTACAACACTGTTCAGGTATAAAGTTAAAACTTTGCATTAAATGATATATATGCAGACTTGTGATAATGTTGTCAATAAGCTAGCTAGAAAGCTAGTTTCCCATTTTATTACTGATTTATTTTTGGTAAATGTAATTTCTATTTTATGAGTAAAGAAGGTTTTGGGTTTTGTACTGATTTGTTGCTGATTTTTACTTTATTTCTGTTTCATGGAGAGTAAAAGGAAAACACTTCAGAAAATTTCATATCAAATTCTTACTACCCAGGAAGTTTAAACAAATCATTAAAAAGCACATTTTTTTAAAAGATGATGAAAGTTTAGTGAACTACATATTTGGTATTGATTATTGCCTACCTTCATACTAAATAATCTTTAAAATCTTCCAAATATTTATAATATCCGAATTGAAGTAAGATTCTTGACTCACCTAATGATTTCTATATTTTGCATAACTCTAAGGAAAATTAATTATTTACCATATTACAATGTAATAGTATAACTTAGATAGAAGCAGGTATCCTTTAGCCATTTTTATTATTCATTTGACTCATAAACATGCATTATTGGACAGAGAAAAATTTCCTCTACTTCCAAAACCATGAGTATATTCAAAGTTGAGAGCTAATTGATGAGAAAAATGGTAGTCCATAAAAATAGCTTCTTCAATAAGTGGTATTGGGAGAGTTGGACTGGTAAATGCAAAAAAGAAACTAGACCACCAACTTATACCATACACCACAATAAATACAAAATGGATAAATGACTTAAGTATAAGTCATGATACCATAAAAGTCTTACAGGAAAACATAGGCAGGAAAATTTCATATATCCCATATAGTGATATTTTTGACAATATTATCTTAGGGCAAAGGAAAGAAAGGAAAATATAAACAAACAGACTACATCAAATTAAAAAGCTTCTGCATAGATAAAGAAACCACCATCAAAATGAAAAAGGAACCGACTGTGTGGGAGAACATATTTGCCAATGATACATTGGACAAGGGTTTGGTCTCCAAAATACATAAAGAACTCATACAACTCCACTCCAGGAAGACAAACAATCTGATTTAAAAATGGGCAAAGGACCAGAATAGACACTTCTCCAAGGAAGACATACAGAGGGCCCACAGGCATACAAAAAGATGCTCAGCATCACTAGCCATCAGAGAGAAGCAAATTAAAACTACAATGAAGTATCACCTCACACCAGTCAGAATGGCCTTCATTAACAAATCAACAAACAACAAGTGCTGGTGAAGTTGTGGAGAAAAGGGAACCCTAGTACACTGTTGATGGGAAAGCAGACTAGTGCAGCCACTGTGGAAAACAGTATGGAATTTCCTCAGAAAACTAAAGATGGGGCTGCCTTTTGATCCAGTGATTTCTCTGATGGGAATATATCCTAAGAATACTGAATCACCAATTCAAAAGAACTTACATGCAGTTCTGCTCACAGTAGCACTACTTACAAAAGCCAAGTGCTGGAAACAGCCTACATGCCCATCAGTAGATGAGTGGATCAGAAAACTGGTACATTAACAGAATGGAATACTATGCAGCAGAAAGAAAGAACTCCTACCCTTTATGACAGTATGGTTGGAACTGGAGAGCATTATGCTAAATGAAATAAGCCAGTTGGTGAAAGATAAATACCATATGATTTCACCTATAAGAAATCCAATAAACAAAATAAATTAATGAAAAAAATAGAGCCACAGGCATGGAAACATGGAACAGGCTGACAGTGACCAGAGTACATGGGAGGAGGGAGATAATGGTGGAAAGAAGGGGAAGGGACTAGACAAAGAACATGTATGAATAACCTGTGGACATGGATAACAATGTGAGAATTGACTGTGGGAGGGGTGGAATAGGCAGAGGAAGGCAAAGGGGAAAAAATTGGGACAACTGTAATAGAGTAACAACTTTAAAAAATCTCCTTAAAACATGGCAGTCTGAATTCTTTTCCAAAGAGTGTGAAATATAAGCTTTACTAATTGTAGTTTCCTTAGAAGTATAAAGATCTATATTAAATCTTGTCACATCTTAATCTGCATTTAATTATCATAGATCAGTCTTCAAATGCCTACTAATGAGAAAGAAATCACACAGCATATGGTAACCAAGGAGCACAGAAAAAGTTGCAAGTTATCTTTCCCTATGCCTGTGAGGTAAATCTAATCAACGTTCTCATGCAGTCTCCCAAAACAGATAAACTCACAATACAATAAAACCATCTCTTCAGTGTGGATCACTGTACAAGAACCTCCACTAATGATTAACAGCTTATAGGTGGCATGAAAGATTTGCTATCTTTCGGTATCACATTCCAACATCAAAGCTCTCCATTGGGATGTTTATATCTCTGTGTTAGTCTCCAGGAACTACTGCCTCCCATAACACACAGAGTGATGGTTCAGCTCCTCCCCATAAACCATGAAACTCTGTGGCGTGCTGTGTGACCAAACACATCAATCATTGTGCCTATCAACCCTTCCAAGGAAACTGCTTTCACAAAGTTCCTGCTAGAGAAATTAGCCACAGCTTTTCCTTCTGTGGGGAAACCATGCTACGTATCACACAACCCACCTCCTCAACCTCCCTTGAGCCACAGTGACTGGAATGTAGGCAGTCTAGCCCAAGGTGAGACCATCTTTGACCTTTCCAGTAGTCCATAAATTGGCTTGTTGTGAAAAGCTTACTGAGCTCATTAAAAACCTTGCTCTGGTAAATGAGAAACACAATGAGAATCAGAGTCAGCAGTAGAATCTAAAAGTATAAAATGCTCCAACAGTGGCTATGAAGTGAAGGAGAGGACATAAGAGGCCAGGTTACATTATGAAGAAGGAAACAGAAGTGGTGGAGGATGTTAAGGAGAACAGAAGATGATTTGACTATGGATGGTGGGTACACATACAATATACAGATCATGTATCATAGAAAGTATACTTGAAACCTATCTGATCTTATTAAGCTGTGCCACCCCAATAAATTTAGTTAAAAAAAAGAACCATAGTAAAGACAGTAGGTTTCAGTTGAAAGAGCAGTAGTAACACAGAAAAGCTGTGTGTACTGGTTGGGGAGCATTGGAGCAAAGCTCTTTCTCACTCTCAGAGAAAGCCTGACCTTAACCAAAATTATGTATCTTACATTTTGAGCTTCCATTCTTGTTACAGATATCCTTAAACACCCTCTTACCTGAACTAAATTGAGTGATTTAGAAAGGGAAATAATTGTCATTTTTACTACATTGTTAAATGTGACAGCACTGCAAAGCTGACCAAACTCCATCATAGCCTCACAATTAACTTCTCTTTAATCTCTGATTTTGCTTACAGGACCTACAATGTACCTTTATGATAAATTCGATATTTACCACTACTTTCTAGCTAAATTGCCTATTCAAATCAAGTGGAAAATACAAAGGTGAGCAAGAAATTTGAGAAGTTAGTGTAATATTTATGATATTATCATCCCTACATCATCATTCATATACCACCTGGCTCTTTATCCTGGCTGACTATCGTAAGGAGAAGCAGACAATGGAGAGGAAGAGCACAGCAGCCCTTCATTTCATTAAGTACCAGACAATTGAGCCACGCCAGTTACAAAACGAGAAAGAGAGAAGCACTCGAGCCCGATTTTTTAAACTCTCTAAATATTTTTCTTTTCTCACATCTGAATCAGTCCTGCATTTAACATAACAATGCCAAATAGAAAAGGAAAGAACTCAAATTTTAAAAAAATGTAGCTGCACTAACAGGAAAAATAAGGAGAAGCCAAATGAACAACAAAAGAAAAAAATCCCCACATGGCAACTGAATTCCCCACGGAAATTATTTATAGTTGGCTCCAGAAAAATGTCATCAGAGTTTTCACAAAGAACTTCTGTTTTTTATGCTTCAGATAATAGAGAGTCCATGACCTAAGTGAAAAGAATAAAAAATAGACTCTCTTTTTCTGAGGTACACATAATGTTCACTTTTATTTGTTATCACTAAGTCTGTGGTACCTGGCATGTCTTAAACCTTTAAATCTTCTTCTTATGAGTTTAGTCTTTATAATTATCCACAAAATTATTAATTGGCTCCAGGTTACAGATGAAATTCTATACAGAATTCTGTTTTCTTCCTTCTACAAATTAAAACTGAAACAATTCTTTGTTATTCTACTAACTCTCAACATTATCCTAAACAATGGCTAACACTGATAAGGCATTTGTCACCATAAAACTATAGTAAATCAAACTAAAACAGTAACATGGTTTTCTAAAAATGTTTGGTTTCTTGTCACTCAAAACTTCCATACATTTTACATTATTGATGTTTAGATTTTTCTTTATTAAGTAAATTCAGCATCATCAAAACTATACTTAAAAGTGTCACTTTTTGCAATAATAACAGCATAAAATTATTTTTACCAGCCCAGTTGTGAATAATTTTATCCTAAAAAGAATTAATGTTTATGATTAAGTGTTCATATTAGTCACATATAATTTGTATTGGCCCAGCTGTTCAATCATATCAAAAATTAGAGTCTTCTTTACCTTCTTCTGCCCTCCTTAACTAATCCCCCAAAATTAGAGTCTTTAAACAAGAATGCTTGAAAACAAAACTGGGTAGCAAATTAGATCAACAATCTTTATTCATCCTAAGTGGCCAAGTTCATGAAAACATCACCTTTTTTGTCTGGTTGCAGAACCCATCATGATTTACACCCACAAGTCCTGAAGAGTCACTCCAGAAATGTTCTCAATAGTGTCAAAAATTACTTGATAAATTGGGGCTGTAAATTATCAAATGCTTTTTCCGCATCTATTGATATGATCATGTGATTTTTTTCTTTCATTTTGTTTATGTGGTGTATTATGTTTATTGATTTGTGAATATTGTACCAAATGGATCAAAAAACTATGGTACATTTACACAATGGAATTCTACACAGCAGAGAGAAAGAAGGAGCTCATACCCTTTGCGACAGCATGGATGGAACTGGAGAGCATTATGCTAAATGAAATAAGCCAGGTGATGAGGGACAAATACCATATGATCTCATCTTTAACTGGAACATAATCAATAAAAGAAAAAAGCAAACACAATATAACCAGAGTCATTGAAATTAAGAACAATCTAACAATAGCCAGAGGGGTGGGGGGAGGGGATTGTGGGGAGAAGGGTTTTCAGGAACTACTATAAAGGACATGTGGACAAAACCAAGAGGGAGGGTAGAAGCAAGGGAGGGAGGTGAGTTTGGATGGGGTGGGGGTAAGTGGGGGAAGAAAATGCAGACAATTGTAATTGAACAACAATAAAATAATTTTTAAAAAAGAAAACAAACAAACAAAAGCATGTGGAGGGATTCTTTAACAATCTTTAGATCGGAAGCATTCATTAGGAAGAACTTTTTTTGATACTCTATACAATAAGCATCTTACTCTCAAAATATCTCCCAAATCAAAACAATGCTCACCATAGAAGACTTTCAAGGTCATTTTTCATTATAGCCATGATCATTTCCTCTAAATACCTCAGTGGATCCTGAGGACATGTAACAAGCAGAGCACACAACAGAACTTGAGGAAAGGAAATGGAATCAGTGTTTCTGGATCTGCACATTCTCACTGACAACAGGTAGACCTCTCACACTATCACAAAGTCAAATAATATGATGGATTCATTTATACATACTTTATAGATATCTCTTTTTATATTTATTCAGTGTAACATAGTGCTAAATTCTAACCCAATGCAGTTTGTCTTTACTCTTTTTTAAAAAAATCTGTCACGAATGACACAATAAAGAGTCCCTGCACAGTGTTTTGCATTAAATGAGGAGTACTTTACAGTCAAATTGAAGATGTCATTGTGATTATTCAGATCAGTAGTTTCTACCCTTTTTAATTATGAGGAATTCCTTTTTAAAGTCAAAAATACTTTGGACTCAACCATAAAAGTAATTAAGAAAATCCACCATCAAAATCTACTGTGGGGGCTGGTCAACATGGCACAGTAAGTAAATGCAGTACTCCAAACCTCCCACAACCACATCAAAATTACAACTAAACTACAGAACAACCATCATTCAGAACTGCCTGAAATCTAGCTGAAGAAGCCACATGGAGACTGGTAGGAAGGGCAGAGAACATAACAAGCTGGTACTAAACCAAGGTGTGGCAGTTAAATATCAAAGGGGTATCTTGACTGCAGAGGTTCCCCCTGAGAAGCAAGGAGTCCCAGCCCCACACCAGGGCCCTCAGCCCAGGGTTCCAGTGCTGGGAAGAGAAGTCCTCATAATTTCTGGCTGTGAAAACCAGTCAGGATTATGGTCCAGTGAGTCATGGCTTCTGGAGTCCCAGGATTTCCTCTTAAAGGGCTCATGTATAAAGCACAGCATAGGGAATATAGTTAATAATACTGTAATAACTAGATATGGTGTCAGATGGGTACTAGATTTATTATGGTAATCACTTCATAAATTACATAAATGTCTAATCACAGGGTTGTACATCTGAAACCAATATAATATTGTATGTCAACTGTAATTTAAAATTTTAAAAAATTTAATAAAAAATTACTTGATGACATCAATAAAATTTATAATTATCACATATACCACCATGTATTAAGAATAAGTTAAAACTTCCTAAACATAATAAAACAAATACACATTACACTTACTAAAGAAAATTTCAGATGTATGCCCTTCAAACTGACAAAAAGGCAGAAATATCCAGTTACAGGTATTATTCAATATAGTACAGAATGTCTAAACTAATACATAAATACTACAAAATAAATAAACCAGCTACTTTATTAAAATAAATACCAGATAAGAATTTGAAACAAGAACTAAATTTGTCTTAGCAGGTAACTAAAAGAAAATGAACAAACTATTAAACTGTTAAAATTAATAAGATTCTGAAGCCCTAAGAAGAGAATCCAGCGAGGCCTGCCCAGACTTTCAACCCACAGAAATGCTGAGACAATAAATTGATGATATAAGTCACTGAATTTGTAGGAATTTGTTATGCAGCAATAATAAATTAATATAACAACCAAGTTATCTGTAAATAATGTTTTATGTTTTCTTTTCAAAAAATAAAAATTAAATTAATAAGAAAGTAAAGTACTTTTAATTTCAATTCAAGAAACATTACAGGGTATCTAGGGATTAATTTAACAATGAATTCATGAAATATTTATGGACAGAATTTGAAAACTATGTTAAAAGACACTATAAAAAGACCTAAAGAGATGGAGTAAGATAGCATGCTATGGATAAGATGAGAAACCATCTTAAAGATGCCAATTTTCCCCAATTTAATGTATATATTAATAACATTTATATTAAAATCCCCGAAAGAAAAATTTTGAAATATGACATCATGATTCTTAAACTTGCATAAAATAACAAATATCTGTAAATAGCTACAAATTTTTTTAAAAAATCTGGAGAACTTACCTTTCTAGATCTTAAGACAGCTTTGGCCGTAGTATGATGCTGGTGCAGCAACACCCAAAATTAATGCAAAGTTGGCATGTGAAAGTAGTGGGATCATGAATCAGTGGAAAATGGACTAGTAATTTAGTAGATAGTATTGAGAAATTTGGCTTATTACATGGAGAAAAATAAATTTGGATACCTCCCTGTATCATATATGTAAATGAGCTCCAGATTAATAAAAGACCAAAAATATAAAATTAAATATAAAGAGCTAAGTAGAGGAACAGAGAAGGATGTTTTAAGTCCTCTTCTGCACAAATCACAAATGAAAAATAATAGATAAAAAATTCTGCATAAAAATTAAAGATTATTTTCAACAAAGCAGAATGGCTCCAGACTAAAAGAAATATTTGAAATACCTAAGTCAGACAAATGATTAATTGATATAATACACAGTGAAGTACTATACATCTTTTAAAACAAACAAGAAACACAATAGGAAAAAAATGGTCTAAATGTAAATAGAAAATTAACTAATGGAGAAACCCAAATGACTGATAAGAATATGAAGAGATATTCAATCTCTCCAAGGATCAGAGAGAGAGCAAATAAAAGCTAGTTTGAAATGCTGTTATACAATCATCACAATGGCAAAAATTAGAATGTGAAAAGATCAAGTGCTAACAAGGTTATAAGAAAACGTTAATATCCACTGCTAGTAGGAATACAAGCTGGGGTGGATATCCTGAGAATTATGAAATTGTATACTATGACCAATTCTAAACACAAGCCTCAGAGAAACTCAGAATATTCATCACTGCTTTGCCTTTGATAGCAAGTATTTGAAGGTATCCTGAACATTCATGTCCAAGAGAAAGGATAATTCAGTGTGATGTATATAGGCAAATGATGGTATGGAACAGTCATAAATAAAGAATCAGATGTACTTGCAACAACATAGACAGATACAAAAAAAATACAGTTGTACACAGAAAAATATAATGCAAAATAACATTTATAACCATGTGATTTATGTAAATAAAAACACAAATCAATGGCACTATATATATTTTAAGATAGGCATGTATCTAAATAAGTATATGGATAGTGTATCAAGAGGTTATATATAAACTACAGTAGAAAGGATGAATGTGTGCTAGAGAGAAAGAAGAGTGAGTGTGGTGAATGAGGAGAAAATAACAAACAAATTAAGGATCTAATGAAAGAACTGTCTTAGCAGAGAATATGATTAACTCAATGTTTGGCACCTGAGAGACTCACATAACAGACAGTGGTGCCACAGGAACTAGAAAAGCAGAGGTTTTCACTAAAGGAGTGGGCAACAGTATCAAATGCTGTAAAGAGTTCATATAAGAAAAGGAGTCACCAAAAAAAGGAAAAATGATTTTTAAAAATGTGTATCCTCACCTGAAGGCATTTTTTTATTGCTTTGAGAGAGACAGGAACAGAGAGAGAGAGAGAGAGAGAGAGAGAGAGAGAGAGAGAAACATCAACCAATTGCTTTCTCATATGGGCCCAACCAGGGATCAAATCCACAACCTGGGTATGTGCCTTGACCAGGAATCAAAGCCACCACCTTTCAATCTATAAGACGACACCCCAACCAGCTGAGCCACACAAGCTATGGCAGAAAATCTATGGGGGGTTTTGTTTTGTTTTGTTGTTTTACTATAAGTGGAGAAAATAATTTCTCTGATCCATCTTTGACTTCTTCATATTCCTTAATCTGTGAAACTAGGTTCAGTTTTTTTTCAATAGAAAATTTACCTTTTTCTAATTGTATCCCAATTTCTGCTTTTATTTTACCAGCAGCTTCATATCATCTCTTATGTTCCATTTACAACCTCCTATGACCAAATAATCCTTTTTTGGTCTCATTGTCATCATTTGAGTGATATAATTGGCTCATCGTTTTTATTAATTTTTTATTATTAGCTTATTTTTATCATAGGCATGCCCTATGAACTGCCCTTAGTAAAAAGATACCAAGTAAAAAGATACTACGGGAATAGAGTACCATATTCTCTGATTTATTTAACTTATTTGATCATTCAGTGAATACATGGTTCTATGTCAGAGTGCTCCAGATGTGGAAATGCGTTTATATAGTCCAAATTAACTCCCTCCCAGCAAAGATGCTATAAACGTAGACTTTGCTCAAGAAGAGAAAGCAGTATTAATGAGAATCTAGCCATTTTGTACCATAACTTGAACTTCTTTTTTTGTAATTAATTAATTTATTTTTTAGAGAGGGGAAGGGAGGGAGAAATAGAGGGAGAGAAACATCATTATGTGGTTGCCTCTCACAGGCCCCCCCTCTGGGGACCTAGCCCACAACCCAGGCATATGCCCTAGTCTAGGAATCAAACCAATGACTCTTTAATTCGCAGGCCAGCACTCAACTACTGAGCCACACCAGCCAGGGCCATAACTTGAACTTCCTGTCCCTCTTGTCATTAATTTTTTTTCACTCTTTCTCACACATATAGAACATACTCTCCCTGCAAGGGTGGCTGCCCAAAATCCCGTCTAGTCCCTGCTTGCAGCTCAAGTCCAGGGACATTGAATGAAGTGTCATTCTCCATCAGGTCTAGATGGGGCCCAGCATCCTCTTAAACTAGAAAAACAAGTTTCCTTATATCCCATGTAGTGATTGAGCAGGAACAGGAACAGTAGACACAGGTCTATGGCAATCCTCAATTCCTGTTAGGCAGACATTGAATGAGCCCTCCCATCTATAGCTAGGTCTTGATTCTGCTCAGAATCTTCTGATTCTGAAGATCTCCACAGTTATTACTTTCTAAAATAAATAATTCTATCTTCAGGAAGCTTCCTCCTTCTTTATTATTCAGTTTGGCCACATCTAAAGTGATTATTAGGGAGAAGATCCTACTTGACATCTATACCAAGTCTTCAAAGCTGCCTCTTATTTGTGGAAAGTTGAGGGGGAAAGAATTATTTTAAGTCTAAAATAGTCTAAGTGCATGGCTTCTTTGACCACACAGATTCCTCAGAAACAGAGTAGGTACTTAGCATTTTTACTTCCAATAGTTCCACATGCCATACTCAAAGTCTCTTTCAGACATAGATCTCAAATCTGCCTTTAGTTTTTTGCCTGTTTTTCCTGATGCCTCTCATCCTCAATTTAATTCTGGCTATGGTGAGGCTATCATCTGGGACAATAGGTGAGAAGTTTTATACTTCATGAAATATTTTCCTGACTCCTTTTATTCAACTAAGAATTTTTAGCACCTTTTTCACTCAAAGGTGTTACTTTTTTAATATCAACTCTTACAATTTTGGTATAGAAACTATGATTTTTTTTTCAACCCTGCTAGGACCTAGATATCTGATTTCCATTTCCTTTCACTTATGCTTGAAACTGCCAATTGCTTCCAGATTCCATCTCTTTCTTTTAAAAAAATATTTTATTGTTGTTCAATTACAGTTGTCTGCATTTACTCCCCACCACTGCCCCCATCCCAACCAAACCGTCCTCCCTCCCTTGCTTCCACCTCTTGGTTTTGTCCATGTGTCCTTATTTTTGTTCCTGAAAACCCTTCCCCTCTTTGCCCCATTGACCTCCGCTCTGGTTACTGTCAGATTGTTCTTAATTTCATTGTCTCTGGTTATATTATGCTTGTTTTTTTTTCTTTTATTGATTAGGTTCCAGTTAAGTGAGGTCATATGGTATTTGTTCCTCGCCACCTGGCTTACTTCACTTAGCATAATGCTTTCCAGTTCCATCATGCTGTCACAAAGGGTAGGAGCTTCTTATTTCTCTCTGCTGCATAATATTCCATTGTGTAAATATACCATAGTTTTTTGATCCATTCATTTACTGATGGGCACTTAGGTTGCTTCCAGCACTTGGCTATTGTAAATTGTGCTGTTATGAACACTGGAGTGCATAGGTTCTTTTGGATTGTGTTTCAGGGTTCTTAGGATATAATCCCAGCAGTAGAATTGCCAGGTCAAAAGGCAGTTCCATTTTTAGCTTTCTGAGAAAATTCCATACTATTTTCCACAGTGGTTGCACCAGTCTGCATTCCCACCAACAGTGCACTAGAGTTCCCTTTTTTCCACATCCTCTCCAACACTTGTTTGTTGATTTGTTTATGATGGCTATTCTGACCAGTATGAAGTGGTATCTCATTGTGGTTTTAATTTGCATCTCTCTGATGGCTAGTGATGCTGAGCATCTTTCCATTTTTTTTCTTATAGTGCCTCACCAAAAATGGATATTAGTCACCAATATAAACTGTTAACAATCAATTTTCCAACCTCTTCCACTATAGCTGGCATCTTAGTTGACAAGAGGTCTACTTTCCAAGGTATAACCTGTGACAATCTAGTAAAATATTTTGCCAGCACAGAAAATGGACCTCTAGCTGTCCAGTCCACTGTATCTTTCTTTGACATTCATAGCCCAACAACTAAGCCAAAGCTACATATTTTATATTTTTGCTACAGCAAAGTACACCAGTGCTAGTACAAATTCTGTAATTGTTAGGATAGACTAAGTTATAAACATTGAAATCTCGGCAGCTTAACACACCAAAGGTTTATGCAACTGGGCAGTTCTCCTGGACCATTCTTTAGCCAGTGACTCAGGAACACAGATTCCTTCCACCTTGTGGCATTGCCAGATCAGAGTATCATTTTCAGTTGTCCAGATTAGGGAGAGAAAGTGAACCAAGAATCTCAGAAGAGATTTTAGGGTGCAGACCTACAGATGTCACTGTGGAAACATTTCACTGTCCAGAGCCTAACTGCAAGGACAGTTGGGCAACGTATGCCCTGGAGGGGAAACCAGGAAGCATTAGCATCTAGCCTCTTTCTAGCTCAACAGACTTTTCTTACCTTGCCAGATGTAACAATAAAATAAAGTCACATTTATTTTTCCCCCTCAGGAAACAAAAGTTCTCAGCTTTCTCTTTCCTCACTTGCATTATCCACCATGTCGCCTCCATGAGGTAATCAGTTTATAGTTGAAACATATCCTTTCAGATTTTATACAGATATGAGGTATTTCTCTTATTTACCTCTCAATGAATCCCCTTTCTACTTCTAAAAACAATGAATATGATTACCAAGGTCTTCAGATACTGATTAAGCCATGTTTACTAGTGGGCCTGGCTGACTTATTGTAAAGGCCTATATGCATCCACAAATATTCTGTTCTCCCTTCCATATCTTTTCTATCATTCAGCTAAGTACAACCAGGACTAGATCGCTAAGCAGGTCAAGCTTCTAAATAACTTTCTTCTAGTTTTCTTCTCTTAGGTTCTCCCCTACTCTTCTCCTCTCTTCTTTAATGCCTTCCCCATTCTCACTCTTAGATTTATTCTTCTATGCTGTAAGCCAAAGGGTAGCTCTGGATTTATATATTTTTTAAAAATTAATAAGTAAATTTAAGAAAATCAATAATGTTGTGCCATATATTTTAGGGCTGCCTGTTTTAGCAAAGCCTCTATCTAGGTTAACTTCTGACTTTTCTTTTCTTTGTAATTTATTTTTAATTAAATTTATTTAAGCTAAAACATTTACTCATCCTTCCTATGCCCTCCCATCTTTAGCAACCACCTATCTGTTCTCTGTATCTGCGAGACTGGATATATATGTATATGTAATTCCACGTGTAAGAGATCATACGGTATTTGACTTTCTCTGCCTGATTTAATTCACTTAGCATAATGCTCTCAAGTCCCAACCATGTTGTCACAAATGGCAAGATTTCCTTACTTTTTATGGCTGAATAATGTATACCACAGTTTCTTTATCCATTCATCCATCCATGGACACAATTTCCATATCTTGGCTATTGTAAATAATGCTGCATTATTGGGGTGCATATATCTTTTCAAATTAGGGTTTTTGTTTTCTTTGGATAAATACCCAAAAGTGAAATTTCTGGATCACATGGTAGTTTTATTTAATTTTTTAAGAACCTTCATACTGTTTTCTATAGTGGCTGCACAATTTATTCAATACATTCCCACCAACAGTGCACACATTCCTTTTTCAACATCCTGGCCAACACTTGTTATTTCCAGTCTTTATGATAGTGGCCATTTTAACAGGTAGAGGTAATATTTCAGTGTAGTTTGGGTTTGTATTTCCCTGGTGATTAATGGTGTAGGACATCTTTTCATGTACTTATTAGCTACCCATATTTCCTTTTTTAAAAAAAATGTATAATCATATCTGCCCATTTTTAATCAGATTGTTTTCGCTATTGACTTGTCTGAGTGCTTTGTATATTCTTATATTAGCCCCTTGTCAGATATATGATTTGCAAATATTTTCTCCTACTCAGTAGGTTGCCTTCTCATTCTGTTGACAGTTTTCTTTGCTGTGCAGAAGCCTTCTGCACAGTGTGATCTAGTATGATCATACTATGATCTAGTTCCAGTATGATCTAGTTCCACTTGTTTATTTTTGCTTTTGTCATCAAATTCAAAAAATCATCACCACAACCTACATCAAGAAGCTTATAGTCTATGCTTCCTTCTAGGAGTTTTAGATTTTACGCTCAAAACTTTAATCCATTTTGAGTTAATTTTTGTGTGTTATGTAAGATACTTGTCCGATTTTTCCCCACATTGTTTATTAAAGAGTCTGACCTTTCCACATTCATATTCTTGGCTCCTTTGTCCTAAATTAACTGACCACATATGTGTGGGTTTATTTCTGTGCTCTCTGTTCTCTTCCACTGATCTGTGTGTCTGTTTTTATGCCAGTATCACACTGTTTTGTTACTGTGGCTTTGCAATGCAGTTGGCATTCAGGGAGCAGGATGGCTCCAGCTTTGTTTTGCTTTCTCAAGATTGCTTTGGCTATTCAGGGTCTTTGATGGTTACACGCAACTTTAGAACTATTTCTCCTACTTCTGTGAATAAAGCTATTGGACTTTTGATAGGAATTGTGTTGAACCTGTAGATTGCTTTGGGTAGTATGGACATTTTGACAATATAAATTTTTTTCCAATCCATGGGCAATGAATATCTCTTTATTTGTGTCTTCTTCAATTTATTTTGTTAATGTCTTATAGGTTTCAATACACAGGTCTTTCACATTCTTGGTTAAATTCACCCCTAAGTATTTTATTGTTTTTGATGCAATTGTAAATGGGATTTTTTTTTTTAATTTCTCTTTCTGATAGTTTTTCGGTAGTGTATAGAAATGCAACAGACTTTGTATATTGACTCTGTGTTTTGCAACTGTACTGAATTTATTAGTTCAAACATTTTATGATGGAGTTTTTAGGGTTTTCTATATGTAATACCATGTCATCTGCACATAGTGACAGTTTTACTTCTTTTTCAATTTAGATTCCTTTTACTAATTTTTCTTGCCTAATTGCTCTGGTGAGGACTTCCAATAAAAGTCACATGGGTGGGCATCCTTGTTTCCCTCCTGATCATAGAGGAAAAGTTTCCAGCTTTAGACTAAGAATTTGGATTTAGAATTTGAAAGGCAATACAAATATCACTTGGGCTTCTGGCCCATGCAAAAGTCCATCCAGGTGTATGACAATTCTGTACTAATGACTACTTGGTCAGTTTGTAATTGTTCCTTTAATATTCAGTAGCCTCCGAACTTCATGGGAGGAAATGGCTATACTATGCACTGAAGAATTCAAATGTTTACACTATCCCCTTGATGTGTGCCATGTGACAGCCCTGGGAAGATAGTTGATTGACAGAAGAGAGCACAATTAGTGTGATTCTGAGTTCCTGGACACAATACCCCCAGATAACATTACACTCCAGTTCAGTCCCACAATAGAGACTTTTGTTGTTTAACAAACATGAGAAGGTGATAATCACATTATTCTGAAATGTGTTGTCATCATTTAATATATCAAGCATATCTTCCCAGGCAAATACATACATTCATATATGTATGAAAATATATACATAGTCAAAGATAGTACAACCTTCATTTTAATGGCTATACAATGTTGTATTTTATCTTGGTACTGTAATGTGTGTAGTCAGTCCCCATGACAGGTGTGTGTGTGTGTGTGTGTGTGTGTGTGTGTATTCATTGGGGCTGCTGCTTCTGGGGTCAGTTCCTAAAAGTAAAATTGCTAAATATAGTTTATGTGGATTTCTAATTTTTAGAAATACTGCCAAATTATACTTCCACACACCTGTAAGTTTACAGTAAAATAAAAGTGACTTTTCCCACCTGATCACCAAAATTGGGTGCTATCAATTTTTAAATTTTGCCTATCAGATTTGTGAAAAATTATACTTAATTATTATTTTAAATTGCATATGTTATCAGTGGGGTTGAAGACCTTCCTCACAAGTATTCTTCTGATTTTTCTAATATTTTTATAGATTTTTAACATTTCAATGTTTAATCAATCTAAAATAGACTTTGGGAATACATGGTATGTAGATAGATCTAACATTATTTTCTTTCAAATAAATACTTATATTTAGTTTTAATGACCCAGTTATGATAGTGTCACCCAGCATGACTGATGGAAATTTGACCCCTTTACTATGTCCCATTATTTGATTTGGAAGTGCCCCAAATCCTACAAACCAATTCATTTGCTCACAGTGACCACTGTTTTTCCTCTCCTGCTCTTCTGTTTATATACCTAGACTGACACCCCCCATGGCCACTTTGTAAAATCTTACTGCTTCCTACTGCACCATAGGAGTGCCTTCTTTCCAGATTGTTCCAAATTTGGGAAATGCTGGGATTTGTACCAAGATGAGACCAATGCCTTCCTCCCCAGCTTCTGGGATTTCAATGCTGACACAAGTCTGCTTGTTTCCCAGTTTTTCAAAGTCTTTTTTGAATCATTCTTATCAGCAGAGAATCTCAGAGTATACTCATAGAAACAGTTCTATAAATTCTTTCCTTTATTTCTCTATGCATAAGAGTTCAAATTAGACTTTTTCCAAAAAGGGGCAGATATCATATCATTGCCATCTGTGGTTCTCAATGACATGTTTTAGTATATGAAATAAAATTCATAGATAATGTAACCTATCTAATTATACAATTTCAAATTACATATTATAAATCCAAATTATAATATATGTAAAGCTTTAACTATATTTAAAAAGAAAACAACAAATGGAAATCAGTTTAAAATAAAGTATTGTATATTTGACTGTGAAAATGCTTGAGCAAAACTAGACTCAAAACTCTGGTGAAGTAATCTAACACCTGTGTGTATGCAATCACAATAAATGAGACCTCTTAAAAAGGTTTGATACTGGTATTTTGCATTTAGCATTCCCTTCAATATATGATTTCCCAAGATAATGAATAATTCCTGGTAAGGTGATGAACCAAACAAAGTGTCGTCTTCCCTTGATTTTTTCAGTAATTTCATTCTGGGAAAATTTAGTATATATAACACCATGCAAAAAAAATGTGCTAATATGTTAACAATTTTTGCATCTACACTTACATAGTTATCAACAGGTTTTTTTAAATATTCATGAATGTCTGGTTGGATAATCAATTTTCATAGGAGTCACATGACAAGTCTTCATGGTGTGGGAATGCCTCATGCATTGCAGATAGTCTAGTGCCGTTGAGAGCCACAAGCACTACTCCCCCTCCATCACTGTGAGAGTGTGGAAAGTCTCACAAGTTTCCAAATGCCCTCACAAATTGCTAAGTGCTCCCTCAGGAGCCTCAGGAGTGGTACCACATACTTTAAGAATCACCAATCAGCACTACCACTTCACGCATGCTCTGGGCTCTCTTCACTAAACTCGACCCAAACCTTCCTCTTCAACTATTTAAAAAATAAAAACTCCCATTCATAGCAATGACAATAAATGGATACTTTTTTTGAAGAAGGAGGAATGACAATATTTGTGCTAATAGCACTGAGTCTGACTTAACTAAATAAATGTGCTTTGTCATAGTAACAGAAAAGCAAAACAGACTACTCTTCAGCAATCAAGAGAGGAAATGGAGTCTTCAAAGAAAAAACCTTTTCAGTGCACATACCAGGTACAGCTACAAAGACTTATTGAAAAATGATGTCACTGTCTCCTACCAACATGCACTGTAATTGCTTTTCTTTCTCCCCTGTTTTTTAGTTTTGCTAAGCAGAATAATGGTTTTATAATGTAGCTTCCTTTATTAAGTTGTTGGCATTTCGCTTTTTAAAATTTATGTTTCTGCTCTAGCTGAAGTTCATACAGACACTCCTCTTTTGTTGCACAAACCATCTTTGTCAACTCTTTCGAGGAGTAACATTCTGTAATAAATGTAATCCACTGTACTATTTCAGTCATTCATCCAATTGTACTTTATGTTCATATCTTATGTCAATAGATTGCTGGTTTAATGGTGTATAATAAATGACTTCTTAATTGATTATTGTTCTCATTAATCACTGTATTTCCACAAAGATCTGTGAAATAAATACACAGACATAATGTGCTGCCCCAGAGCACAAAGAATGGATGCTAAACACAGAAATATAATTTTGAAAACTCAAAAAAATAAGCCCTTAGAGCATCACATATTAGAATCATATTGATAGCTGGAATTTTTTTAACCCAGACTGCCCCACAAAGTATAATTTGGTTTTAAGAAATGTCTATAATAAAAAGAGTCCCCCAAGGTGTAATTTCCTGGGCAGATGGGTATTTGCTCCCACATAGCAATAGTGTTTCAGGACATCCTAGGTGTTTTAACAGACGGCCACTGATCTTTCAAACTGCAACGGTGCACTACACTGCTATTTCTGCAAGAGATGCTAATAGTTATTTGGTGTAATGCAGGTGTAAGGTCTCCCTGTTACAAAGGAATAGCTTTTGGAAATAGTCAGCTCTAAGCTCTACTATCATTGCTAAATATACCAATGACAAAGAGATATTCACCTTCTAAGATGCATTTTATTTGAAATGTCCTTGTAGGGGAGTAAAAAGCAGTTGGTCTTTTTATTCCAAGCAGTTGATAAGAACACTGGAAATATCAAAAAAAATGTTCTTATCTCTTCTGAATGGTAAATCAATGATTTTATCTTATCTTTTCCTGTCATTGTAACACTCACAATGCTACTATGGGCACCCATTTTAAAAGAATCCTTATTAATCTGCTATATCACTGGAGAAATCAGAGGTTAGAAAGTTATTATTTGACTAAAGTCAAAAGGCTATCCAGAGCAATAATAGGATTTAAGTCCTGATGTTTGGACCCCTAATTACTTGCTCTTTGATTTGCGCCCTAGCAGATTCTTTACTGTGAGTACAAAGTGCCCTGTAATGTAATCCCCCTCTCTCAAAACTATGCCTTCCTGTTTGTTCTCAAAGCCTGAAACCCATGAAGGGCATGTGGACTAAGCTAGTGGCTTGGAACACAAGACAATCACTACAATTTCTTTTTTACCCCTGTCTTCAGGTCCTTCAGAAAATGCTTAATAAAATATTTCATATTTGGGGGAATTGAGGACTATTTTGTTCATATTTCACATAAAATGATTAATGGCATGCCACAGAAGTCCACATGTCATATAGTATATGACAGGTGAACAACAAACTCATACTATATTGGTGGCCAAGTCCTAATTTGTCCCTTGTAAGTGCTTTGTGGTCCCATGATTGGGAACTTCAGTTCCAAAAAAACTGTCAGTGGGATTTTTCTATTGATAAATCAAGTTTTCTTTATATAGAGCTCCCGAATGCTAAGGAATGAAGTCACTTAGGACTAAGATGTTAGATCTGTCAAATAAAAGCCTCACTGAAGCGGCCCTACCAATAAAGCCCTGGCAGAACAGATCCAGGTGTGTGTCTTTTCTCTGTTCCTCATTCCCCACACCTCTCTGGACCTCCATCTCTAGCTATAGTAGTAGGAAACAGGCAAAGATAAAATGAATATCCCTCACAATGTTATGAATGCAAAATGAAATCTGGTTAAAATAAACTCCTTAAAAAGGAATTGAGGAAACTTTGACTAAATGACTTTTTAAAAAATATTTTTATTTATGCATATTTAGAGAGAGGAGAAGGAAAGGAAAAAGAGAGGGAAAGAAACATCAGTGTGTGGTTGCCTCTCACATGCCCCCTATTGGGGGCCTGGCCTGCAACCCAGGCATGTACCCTAAACTGGGAATCAAATGAGCAACCCTTTGGTTCCCAGGCTCACACCAGCCAGGGCTCACTAATTGACTTTTAATTAATTGATCTGGAAGCCCCCTACTCTCAAATTATAGTGATGCACCTCACCTTGGATGTATGCACTAATGCAGGCTTGGCCAACCAGTATCTTATTCCCTAAGCACATTTAAGATATATGACCCACACCAGAGTCCACTCTGGGAAAATTGTTAGAGCTGTGGGTAAAGATGCTACTTCTTCCTTTTGTGTGTTAAGCTGTAAGGACTGTGTAAGCCTAGAGTTGTCAGGGGCCACCTTTCTACTTTGTAGAGACTCTCTGAGAATGAAGTCAACAAGGGGAAATCAAAGGCGAGGTATGGACAGAAATAAAACCCTAATCATATAGTTGCAAATACAGAGCAAGCTATTCCTGATGACTGACACCTCTAGAATTTTCAGCAGTATGAGACAATACACTATCTTTTTGAGACTAAGCTCTTTTGAGTTAAGTTTCAGCTACTTACAACCATGGGTAGACTAAAAGATTATGGCAGGGCACTGGGAATATTTTAAAGTACTGCACAAATGTAAGGAACTTTGTTGCCAGATAAATGCAAGTACTTTCCCCCAAATATTGTATGTGGTCTTGATCAAGTCCAGTAACTCTATCATTCTTTAACAACTTTCAACTCTGTTCTCACTACCCTTATGTTGGATAAGCCAGTATGACCATTATACAAAATTGAAATAAAGTTTAAATGAAAACAATAGAAAGTTATCCAAGTTTAACTGCAAAGGTCATGGAAGAAATGTAAAGTATTATAAAATCAGTGTACCTGTGATATGGAAAACATACTATTCTGACTTCCAAATGGAAATGCATCAAGTTCATTACAAAATTATTCAGTTATTGTGACTAATAAGTACTGTTATGTATGTCTATGAATAGAGCTTGATTTCAGGGACTTTGTGTTAATCAGCACAAAAATTCAAGGATGACTAGTCTTTAATAACAAAAAAATACTTTTACCTCGAAGAATAGGTAGAATTATCTAATAGCTCTTTTTCTGAAAATGATTCTCCCCAAAACTACTTTTTTTACCTTTAACTCAACAATCAGGAATCATGCTATCATGCCAAATAATACTAAAAGATTATTTTCATGAGAAAGCTTAATATTATGAATTTTAGTCCTTTGAATAGTCTTTTTATACTCTAACTCCACTTTAAAAACTATGATCCATAAGAAAATTATTTTCAGGTTATGTTCATTTCATTTAGGATGAATGACAATATTTATTTCATTTCCTTATTATATATTCAGGTATCTATTAAACAGACATATAAAGATTCTCTTTTTGGTCAGATCAGTTTCTTTGGCCCTATTATTAAAAGATTTATTCACAAGAAGGTGAGCAATTACTAAATATTACAAATATTGAATCTGATTTTTCCCCCTCCCCTAGCATTAGCAGAGATTCCAGCCTGGCAAAGCTACAAAAAGAGAGATGCTGCTGGCCACAGAACTCCATGAGGAGAAAGAGTGCAGTTTAGAAGGAAATCTTGGCAGAGTTTTCCCTCCCTGCTGAACCAAGACACACACAAAGAATGATGTATGGAGTTATTTGGCCAAAACTCTTCTAATCTGGGATGAGGGTTCAGAATACTGGCTCTTTCCTAAACATACTGGAATCCCAAATCTCAAAAGTCAGCTAGGGAAACAGCTTCCCAAAACCTGTCACTTAATCCCTAATTACTTCAAGAAGAAAACTCAGACTAAAAATTGACTGGAGAGAAAAGAGATACCTTTGTATATTCATTCAAATTCTACCCATCTTTCCTAGCCCAGCTCCAATCCCATCTCCTCTAATGAAATTCCTCTAATTTCCTCAGCTGTGTGTCAGCTATTCTTTTCTGAAATAGGACAGTCCTTAGCCTGTCACCCCTCTCCCATGCTCCCTCTCTTACTCAGCTCTGGGTTATTGGTGATAAATTATGAACTCCTGTCAAAAAAGTTCCCTGCTTAATGCAAGTTTCTAACTTGGTCAAGTGCCTTGCACAATGTAAGGAATTAAATAAATATTTGTTAAGTGGATGGTATAAAGGCATGAATGGAGAAAATGTTTAAGGACAGAATAAGTAGAAAAAAATTCTTAAGGAGCCAGAAAGTAAATATTTTAGACTTTATAGGGCAAGAGACAAATTTGACAATATTATATGGGTACTTATATGACCACTTAGTGTAACCATTGTAAAAAGCAAAATCAATTCTTAACTTTCCATCTATATAAAAGCATACAACTGGAGAGATTTGGCCCACGGGTCAGAGTTTGCCAACCTCTGATTTATACCACTTAAAGAAATCAAGTACATTCAGTAAGAAGGCTTGTTTTTTAAAAATTATTTTATTGTTGTTCAATTACAGTTGTCTGCATTTTCTCCCCACCCCTTCCAAACCCACCTCTCTCCCTTGCTTCCACCCTCTCCCTTGCTTTTGTCCATGTGCCCTTTATAGTAGTTCTTGAAAACCCTTCTCCCTTCTGTCCCTCCCCCCTCCCCTCTGGCTATTGTTAGATTGTCCTTATTTTCAATGACTCTGGTTATATTGTGTTTGCTTTTAAGAAGGCTTGTTTTTAATAGATCATTTTTCATTACGTTGAAATGGTGTGGCATACAGGTCTGTCCAGAAAATATCCAAACATGTAATATGAAAAATAGAGGCATTTATTGAAGAAGATACAAGATACAAGAAACATTTTACATAGGACAATGACACCTCAGTCCTCTTTAAAGTAGGTACCTTGGGACCTCACACAGTTCTAATCTCCATCAGCTGCCCTGTCATATTTTCCTGAATCTCATCAACAGTATGAAATCTCTTTCCTTTCAAAGGTGATTGTAGTTTTGGGAAAAGTCAAATATTGCAAGGTACCAAAGTTGGGCTGTAGGTGGGCTGCGTCACCTGGGTAATTTTATGTTTTGCCAAAAAACTCTGCACGAGACATGATCTGTGAATAGGCACACTGTGGTGATGCAGATGCCAATCATCAGTTGCCCATAGCTGTGGCCCTCTGAATTATCCAAATAGTCTCTGTGGAGCAATATTCAAGCTGAACACAAAATTTGGTGCAGATTCATTGCTGTACTCGCTCAGTCATTTTGAATGCAATACCCACACAATACACATGCTGAGTCAACAGCATTTACTGCCCTTATTGACTAGTACAGTGAGTTGTCGTTGCCTCCTTTGCTGTCAGGCACATCAGTGTCATGCAAACCATTCTTGTTATATTAACAATGGCTGGGATTTTTCCAGACAGACCCCTGGACACATAATTGGGACACATAATAAGTAATTGGTTTTGGCCATGTGCCCTTTAAGTTTGTTCCTGTAAACCCTTCCCCTTTTCCCCTGAAATTCTCTCCCTTCTCCCCTCAGGTCACTGTCAGCCTGTTCTCTATTTCAGTGTCTTAGATTATATTTTGCTTGTTGGTTTTGTTGTTTAGGTTTCTGTTAAAGGTAAGATCATATGGTATTTGTCTTTCACCGCCTGGTTTATTTCACTCAGCATAATGCTTTCCAGTTCCATCCATGCCATCACAAAGGGTAGGAGCTCCTTCTTTCTTTCTGCTGCACAGAATTCCATTGTGTAAATGTACCACAGTTTTTTGATCCATTCATTTACTGATGGGCACCTAGGTTGCACTTTTGAATACCAGAGTGAAACTAGCTTAAAGTAAAAGCTATTCCAGATATGTACTGTTGAAACTTAAAAGTAAGCATCAGAATAATCAGACTGATCTTCAAGTTACTTAAGTGCCTGCTAAAACAAAAGTCACAACTTTTTAAAAAAAGGAAATCAAATCTACCACAGGTGTCCAACTCATGGCCTGCATTCAGCCCAGGGTGGATATGAATGCAGCCCAACACAAAATCATAAATTTATGTGAAACATTATAAGATTTTTTGTTTGTTTTTGTTAGTGTCTGTGTATTTAATGTGTGGTCCAAGACAACCTTTCTTCTTCCATTGTGGCCCAGAGAAGTCAAAAGTTTGGACAACCCTGATTCCAGATCCTCAACAAAATGCTTATATTGTCAAGCATCTACTGAAAAATTACTAGATATGTAAAGCAGCTGAAAAATGTGACCTATAACCAAAAAGAAAATACAATGGATAGTAAGCAACTTACCATATAGAACAAAGCAAAATATGAGGAAGGATCTGACATGCCTGAGATTGGCACCCACCCCCAGATAACTCTGGGGATTCAGGAGCAAAGGTCAGTTGTATTTCTCTCTTCAAGTTGTAGTGGGGAAAGCAGCAAGTCTTGAAGCTCTTACTGGCATGGCACCTGACACAGACACAGAAAGGTGGAAGGGCTGTCTGGCCCCCAGCCTGAGATAGGCTCATTGAGCTTTCCACACAGCTCCCACAGCCAAGAGGGCAGTGAGAGATTTTCTGGGGCTGAAGGCTGGAGAAGGAATTTGAATGCACACATGAAAGCAGATACTTAAGAAGCTTTTAGCCCTGGCTGGCGTAGCTCAGTGGATTGAGCTCAGGCTGTGAACCAAACTGTCGCAGGTTTGATTCCCAGTCAGGGTACATGTCTGGGTTGCAGGCCATGACCCCCAGCAACCACACATTGATGTTTCTCTCTCTCTCTCTCTCTCTTCCTCCATTCCCTCTCTGAAAATAAATAAATAAATAAAATCTTAAAAAAGAAGAAGAAGCTTTAGCACCAAAGAATAAATAAGAAAAAGTGTACTTAACAGGATACCCAAGTGACCAGATGATACTGTGAACCAACATCACCTCCCCCATCTACATCATGTATTTTGGCATCTAAAATCCTCTGAAACAGGTATCTGAGGAAGGTAAGAACTGATTTGAGAGAGACAATAAATTAATCAAATATAGACTTGAAGTTGTAATCAAGAGATATTCCCTGGGGGGGAAATAAGTTATTTCTTACCCATCAAGGTTTTCACCTAATAGTATTGAGCATTGGTGTTTTGTGGTGGTTGTTTATATTTACAATAGAGATAATGGTATCTTCTACTGAAAGTAGACTCTTAGACTCTTCTTGATCTCAACTTCCATTTGGACACCACCAATTCTCACTGATGCATTTCAGCTTTCAAGTCTCATTCCAGCCCCTATATCTGGCTTTCCCTCCATACAGTGCCTGTGCTTGACACCTTCCCCCCCTATCAAAATATGCTTCTCCTCTGTCCCTGGGGCCCTGCTCTCTGCTTCTAAATATTTTAATTCTACCAAATGAATCTATTGAAAGGTCTGTGTGAATGTCGATACATCAATGTTCTATCTCTCAAAGAGAAGCTATTTTCATTAGCACATGTGTACTTGGAAAAATATTTAAAGAGAAGAGTAGAAATTTCATTTCTGTTGACAATCACTGAATTACATGAGCCAGTTTACCATATCAAATCACAGGAAACAAACAAACTTTGGAACAGGTTCAGATACTTGATAGCGTAAAGTAATTATTTTCTAAAGAACATTAATGACAGCTAAGTTTTGCAAAATTTAGGAATATATAAATATAATTTGTCATATAATACAGGATAAAGAGGAAAAGGAGTGCTATTAGTAACTTCTCTGGGACAAAAGTCATTCATCGTGACTATTCCAGGAAAACCTGGATGTATGATCACCTACGTATAAAATAATTAATCCACTACTACAATAAAAAAAGAAAACACGATTTCTTTCAAAATAAATTGAATATGCCTTTATTGAATAATATCCCTAGCAAATGGAAGATAATACAAGAGTGAAAGAAGGGAGTTGCCCTGACTGGTGTGGTTCAGTGGATTAAGCATCATCCCACAAACTGAAACGTTGCAGGTTTGATTCCCACTCAGGGCATGTGCGTGAGTTGCAGGCCAGGTCGCTGGTTGGGGGCATGCAAGAGGCAACCAATAGATGTTTTCCTCACACATCGATGGTTCTCTCCCTCTCTTTCTTCCTGCCTTCTCCTTTCTCTAAAAAGTAAATAATAAAAAAGAAGGGAGTTAAGAAGTGATGAAAAAGGAAAGAGACAAAGCAAGAGCAAGGGGAAGTAAGAAAGGGAGAGTAGAATCTGAAGGGTCAGCTGTGCAAAGATATGGAAGGTAAAAGAGGGAGACTGCCAGATGGAGAAGAAATTTTTAAAAGGTCATTTTCTGCTTTGTAGCCCTCATCATCACTTTTTCCCTTTTCAGTTCTCTAAAAATGATCTCCTGGTACAAAATAATTTTTCTATAGTTGTATGCAGTGCTGATAGGTACCTTGAGTCTAGTATCTTACAGATCAAAACAGCTTCAGTTCCTTGGAATTTAGTCACAACCCAATTTTTTACTTTGCTTGTATTTTGTTAAATGTCACAGATTTTTCACATATCACTCTCATACCTACAATTTTATTATTTTGAAACAAATCCCACATATCATGTAATTTCTTCTGTAATTGCTTCCATTTGAATCTCTAAAGTATAAGGTCTCTAATAATATAACAAGAATAACAGTATCCCTTATAAAAAATGGCAATATTTTAAAATAGCTTAATATTAGCAAATATCCAAATATCCCCCATAAAACATTTTGGGTTTTTCCTGTTATTGTTGGTGTTTATCTATTTATTTTAAGTATATTTTATTGATGACACTATTATAGTTGTCCCATTTTTTTCTCCCCTTTGTTCCCCTCTCCCCTGCACTCTCCCTCCCACCAGCATTCCCCCACCTTAGTTCATGTCCATGGGTCATATGCATAACTTCTTTGGCTTCTCCATTTCCTATACTATTCTTAACTTCCCCCTGTCTATTTGGTACCTACCATTTATGCTTCTTATTCTCTGTGACTTTTTCTCCCATTCTCTCCCTCCCCCTCCCCACTGGTAACCCTCCATGTGATCTCCATTTCTGCAATTCTATTCCTGTTCTACTTTTTTGCTTAGTTTTTGTTTCTGTTTTTTTATGTTCAGTCATTGAAAGTTGTGAGTTTATTGTCCTTTTATTGTTCATAGTTTTTTATCTTCTTTTTCTTCAATAAGTCCCTTTAACATTTCATATAATAAGGGCTTGGTGATGATAAACTCCTTTAACCTGGCCTTATTTGGGAAGCACTTTATCTGCCTTTCCATTCTAAATGACAGCTTTGCTGGATAGAGTAATCTTGGATATAGGTCCTTGCTTGTCCTGTCTTCAAATACTACTTTCCAGCCCCTTCTTGCCTGTAAGATTTCTTTGAGAAATAAGCTGATAGTTTTATGGGAACTCCTTTGTAGGTAACTGTCTCCTTTTCTCTTGCTGCTTTTAAGATTTTTCCCTTATCTTTAATTTTGGGTAATTAAATTGTGATGTGTCTTGGTATGTTTCTTCTTGGATCCAGCCTCTTGGGACTCTCTGAGCATCCTGGACTTGTATGTCTAGTTCCTATTTTTCTATATTTTCTACATTTTAGGTAAAAGATATTTTGCTAAGCATTGTTCTAATCAATACTTTTTAAGTTAATGTCTCCTATCAGGTTTATTCCATGCAGATATAAATATCTATAATTCACTCTTTTTTATAGCTTTACATTACTCCACTATGTGGATTATTCTGTGGATAGATGTGAAACATGTTTTCTCTTGTCATTTTTAGATTTATGTATTAAATAAGTCAGATAAATTTTGAATTAGAATTAAAAGAATATGCAATAACAGTGATACAAATGAGTGATTAAAACAATAGAAATTACTTGGAAATTAAGAAGAGTATTGTAACAATTTTTTTTCAGTTTCTATGGAAAGCTATAAATCATTAAAAGATAAGATAAACTCTAAATTGAATTTATAAGGGATTTATGGGGCAACTGATAAATAAATTAGTGAAGAAGAGTGGATCATGTGAATAGATTAGAAAAATTAATTTCTTTCTGATTTCACATGAAATACTAAGGCTGACCAAGATAACATGAAACAATACACAAGCATTACAAGGACATTGATGAAAAACAAAACCAGCCTAATGGGTGCCATTAATTTAAGAAGGATTTAAAATTAGTCACTTCCCAAAACTTTAAATGCCCTAAAAATTATAACTCAATGAAAGAAACTTAATAACCATTCCCAACTTCACAATTTATTAATATGACACTAACTTCTCAACAATGAATTGAGAACTGAAAGAAAATTTGTTAACTCTGACAAAAGAAACCAATCTTGATCAATCCTGGGAGTCCTGTTCACAGACATTCACATGACTAATGCTTTTCAAAACTGAGCTAAAGATGAGAGCTAACAATAATTCAGAGTGGTTCTTGATATTCTTGTAAAAATAATAAAAGTAAACAAAAGTATACTCTTTTAGAATAAATGGAATAAACAAAAAGGAATAAGACAAGTTTCTGCTGCTGATTTAGGAGGATGGGATTATGAAAACAAACAATATTTGTTGAAAACAAATGTACTGAAACAAGGGCAATTCACATCCACTCAGAAAGTCACTGGCAGTTTTCAAAATTTTTAATGTAACTGCTGGTTTTGGAAAGAGAATAATGATTTCAATAAATAGTGATAAAAGATAGGACATTCCAAATAGAACAACTACAAAAAAGGGACCTCCCAAAATTATAGGCTGTGTTAAAGAACAGCAAGAAATTCTGTATGCCTAGAATACAGGCTGTGCATTGCAAATACATGTTAGAGTAACAATTGGTTGGGAGCAAGTAAGACATAAAAATTTGAACTTTATTTGGCGTTTTTGTGAGCAGAAAAGTACATGATGTTACAGTGCTTAAGGAATATGACTCAGGTTGCAGCATAGAGGATGGTTTGTGAGAAAGACTCATGTCAGAAAGCAGGCTAGGATTAATAAAGTTATCTTACAGATTTGGGTGGAAGCAGAAAAAAGTGTAAATTTATGATGCACTATTGGGTAGAAACCAATAGAACTTGAACATGGATTATATATTAGAAACACATTTCTAATGTGATTTAGAAATTTCTAATGAGAGTAAATAGTTAAGTGTCAAATCTAAACACCTGTTGCCAGAGGCAATAAAAAGTTCAGGCACTCCCTGTCGGTTTTTCTCTTTTAAAGTAACATAACAGCAAACTGCATGGTTCTTCCCCCAAACTGTCTTTTCTAAATTTTACTATTCATGCTGTACCTTTTCTCAAGAAAACACAAAATTTGAAGGGAAATGAAGACCTTCTTAAAACTAATTAAATCAGAAAGCTACTGAGTAGAACATAATCTTATTTTTTCTTAGAAAGTTTGAGCTCCATTTCATCCTAAACCTCTTGAGCTAAACCTTCACTGTCTTTTCTCAATCCTTATGCTCTTGTTTTGAAATGCATTTATTAAATTATAAGAAGTCTCATCTGATAACAATGGTACACACCTTATGCAACACATAAAAATTTCCATGGCTCCTGATCATAAAACTCTACACTAGATTTTCTCTAAGTAGGACTTTAAATACTGTTTTAAAACAGCCAAGAAAACTCCTCAGACAAAGACACAGAAACAGTGGCAATATTCAAAAGGTAATACAATGATTTAGATGGAGTTCAAATTCAATCAATTAATCAGTACAACATTCTTCTGATCTCATAAAAAATACAAGTTTGAAAAACAATTCCTACCTTTTGGGAACTCTGGGATGAGAAGAAATACAGTCTTACTATTTTAGGAAAGCATTTACTTAAATACCACAGTGAGTGATTCAAATTTAATCAAATGCAGTTAAATATTTTAAAAAGGAATTATGCTCATTAACTGGAATAAAAGGGGAAGGCTTCATGCCAAAGAAAAAATTTCTTTGGCCTTTGAAAGACTGGTCAACATAGGACCATCAAAAAGGAAGGAGAGGGGAACTGAGGTTTGGAAGAAAGCAATCTCACAGCATTTGAGTGAGCCTAGTATGCACATGAAACAGAAGAGATGCTGATTTTGGACAAAGAGAGGATAAATGTTTTAAATGGGGGGGGAGGGGAAGGATTGGGACAACTGTAATAGCAAAAACAATAAAACAATTAAAAAGAGGAAGGAGGAGGAGAGATTAACTAGAATGGAAGAACCTTATAGTGGAAGGCTTGTCAGACACAATTCTGTGGGCAAGAAAAGTTATTGAAATTAATGACTTGGAGAGTAAGATAAATAAAGTAGGATATTTAGGAAAATGAAGTAACAGGTGTGTTTATGCCCACTTAAATACTAGAGGCATGAAGACCAATTACAAAGATACTCTAATAGGAGGTAGGGTCAGCAAAATGATTAAGATAAATGTGGAATGCAAATGAGAAGGCAAAATCAGCTCCCCAAAAGATTCCGTAACTCTATGAGTTGTTAGAATAGTTATGACTATTGAGAAGTAGGGAATAAAAAACTTTTTTAAGGCTAAATTTATCAATACAGTCAAATGGTAAATTAAAATAGATTATTTTCTTTATCTTTAAAGTACTGTTTGCATCTGTTTGCCTTGACCGTAACTTCTTGGTTAATCATACCTAATAAGAGACACTAAGGGCCAAGAAAGAAATGAAAAGTTTCAAGGGAAAAGAAGGAAAAAAAGTTTCCAGGTTTTTTTGGAGTGAAAGAGTAGTTGCCTTAAAGTTAATAAAATTTTGAAAAATAAAGAAAAATATTAAAATTAACAAAAATAATCCACAATCTCTCATATAGGGATCAGCTTCATTAAATACATTGTACATTTAATTTCATATTCACTCTATATACATTTTTTTAAATTGAGATGACTATACATGTATGTTTGTGTGTGTGACCTGCATGCCATTATTTATCCATTGCAGCATTTTCATAGTATATTAAATATTCTTTGAAAGCACTATTTAAAAAAAAGTTAATAAGTTAGAGTTATAGGAAAAGAAAACATGATAAATTAAAAGTTTCTCTAAAAAATGAAAGAAAATTCATACTTACTGAGCATCTCCTTTAGTTACTTCATCTCATTTAATTTTTCTTTCAACCCAAGAAACTAGTTTTCAAATTTTATAATTTTCTAAGGACTATGACATATTAAAATTTTATCCAGATGTATGGTTATTAAATATGAGGAAAAAAAGTGTTGAAATCCAAACCCAGAGCATGCTATGGAATTTCTGCTTTGGAATACCAGCTCCTCATGCCTAAATGCTCCATGTAATGCTCATGAAAGAATTCCATTTCCTTTCCTGCTTACAGTCTTCTGCTGTGTGAACTCTAGTGAACAAGAGCCTTTCCCAATGTTAATAGGAATTTGAGAAGAGAGGCAAATCCTATGTTCAGGTTTTTAAAGTGCTAATCAAACCCTGAACATGTTAGTATTCAGAGACTATCCAAAGCAGAGATATTGTATGCAACATGTCCAAATTGTTTTATCCATAGAAACTTTCTCTCCTGGTACATCTAATGGGAAAAATGTTCCTTATTAGGTTTGACAATACGATCTTATACTTCTGAAAAAGCCTTAAAGGGTGGAAAGTGGAAAGGCTTCTAGTATATATGTATTAGTTTAAAAGGAGAACAAATAAAAACAAATAAGGAGAACCATAAGTAATGAATATACATCCCACTGAATTTTATTATATAAGAAACCAAAACAACATACTTATAAATGAGTCATGATGAGACAGTCTCTTTCAAATGTTACACAGCTGCAAATTTGGGGACAGGAAATCCATTGAACTTTTAATAAGCAAACGTTCCGCATGACACCATGACGAAGACGAGGCCAAACACAGACTGATTCATCATACCTGTTCCCGTTTTGGATGACTTCATCTCCAGCAAGAGGGAAAGAAAGTGGTCAGCATTTGGAAATACCCAGTAAAACATGAATTGAGTCAAAAGAGGACAAAACACATAAAATTATAAAGGTGCTTTCCTCAATTAGATAACCTTCAAACCTTTATGATAAATTTGGAATTATCTGTTTTCCTAAAAGAAAGGTATTTACTTACTTTTGTTACACTTCCATATGTATAAAAGTTAAAAATAGTTCAAACAATCTAAAATAAAAATTAAAAATAAAAAGTAATACATCTTTTAAGAATAAATCCATGTACGGTTATTGTATAATTTTTTCACAGACGAAGAAAAGAAAACATTAAAACCTTCTCTGAGGAATGGGAAAAGGAGTAAAAGTGGTACTAAAAGTTTGTTATTTTACTTTTTACCCTCTGTACACTGACAAAATATTTTATAGCAGGCATATATTGCACTTTTATTTTATTGTTTTAAAATTAATTTTAAAATAAAAAACAAGGAAAGTAATTAGATTATCTTATTCAAAAAAATATATGACCTTCATCTCTTTCATAAAGATAGTCTTGAATATTCACTTCCTTTTCTAACAGAAATATGATCATTCTGTTCTGAAACTTGAGTATTTCACTAAAATATTCTGACTTTTTCTATGCCCATGTACATGACTATGCCCTGCTTGTTTTAATAGCTGCAAAATTATGTCAGGATATCACTGTAAAATAACCTATTTGACAATTGACAATTACATTTCAAAACTTATCAGTTGTTTTCAGTTTCCTGCCACAACAAATATGTCAGTGAACATCATTGCACATGCTATTTGGAACATCTGTGTGCGTATTTGTAAGAAAAATTCCTAGAAGTAGTGTTGCTGAGTCAAAGGGCACATAATGGATTATAAAATGAGCTGAACTCAACAAAGTATAAGCAAAACGACTTCCATCTGTCTCACCTCTAGTCTTTCCTCCCTGCTCTTCAATCAGATTGTATACTTTCAGATATTAAAAAGTCCAAGCTAGTCTTAAAAATAAAACTTCATGCTCAGATACAATTTTAATCTCCCCTTCTCCCAGCCCAGACCTGACCATTTCAAGATTCACCAGTGGGGAAGGGAAACAAGGACCATTGTTTTAATATTTCTCCCCTCCATCCTGAAGCTTCTCTTGGCCTGAGATTAAGGAAGAGGAAGAGAATCTACTTTAGTCCCATTTCCTGATAACTCTTGCCTTTTGAGTGATAGACTAAAAATTACAGAAGGGTTGATACTTTTTAGGTTCTAGATGACCTAGAACCTATCTTTGGAATAACAGGAAAATTACCATTTGTTGTTATTAGTTTTAAGGCACTAACCCAGACAAGAAAATGCCTAACTATTCTATTATTTACATTTTTATTTTTGACAATACTAGTAAATAACTCTTCAAAATACCTAAACAATTTAACACCCACTAAGAATGTATTTAATATAACTTATTTCTCCTCACCCAAGCTTTGACTCTTTGGCATTCTGATAGGTGAAAAATGTAGAATCTAACTTTCACTGATTTGCATTTCTATATCAGTGATCAAACACTTTTATTTATTGGCTATCTGTATTTATTTTTCTGTCACCTGTCAGGACATATACTTTTTTATTTTCTATAAATTTTTTTTGCTGGTTTTTATATATTTTTATATCTCATATACAGTAAGGAAATTCATTCTATACATTTTAAATATATATCTGAAATTGAGAGAGATCAGTAGAAACATATTTTTCTAGTGTGTAGTGTGAATTTTTACTGTATTGTGTTGTTGGCTTTGTGCAAAGAATGAAGTCTTTAGTGTTCATAATTTTAATATACTAAGGATTTCTTTAGGCTTAATATAATGGTCAGTTTTTACAAAAGGTATCTTATGGTATAGAGTCAGCATATAACTATTAGAATATCCATATTAATCATCTAATTCTAGATGTATAGAATTAATCATTTTTCATCTACTTGATTGGACATATGCTATAAAGTGTGGCTTAAAAATCTTTTACCAATAATGAATTGCCAACCATTATTGCTATATAGTATGCCATTTGTTATACAAAGTTTGTGGTGGCTATATATTTATTGTGAATTTTATACCCTTCATCATTAAGCTGAAAATTATAGTTGCCTCTCTAACATCAACCAATCCCTCCCCAGTTATACAGACACTATATAATTTAGGGTAAATTAAGTCACCACCCATCCCCATGGATGATACCTGATTAATATAAATCAATGGTTCTCATATTTTCAGGCCCCAGATCTCCTTTAAACTCTTAAAAACAAACTATCAAGGACTCCAAAAACCTTTTGTTTATGTGGGTTATATCTCTCAATGTTTACCATATTAGAAAATATTTATTAAATCATTTAAAATACCAGGATAATAAGCTTATTATATATTACTACAACTCCCATCTTTTCATGAAAAATAACTACATTTAACAAACTTAAACAAATGTAATAAGAAGAGAGGCACTGTTTTTTATTTTTGCAAATATCTCTAACATACGGCTTAATAGAAGACAGTTAGAATTTAATATCTGCTTTTGTATCCAATTTGTTATCTGTTATTTGATTGAATTTTGTGAAGAAAATTCAGGCATACACAGATGTAGCTGGAAAAGTGAAAAACATTTCAATGGCTTTTTCAGATAATTGTAGATATTCTTTTTTGATACTATACTACATCAACAACTGGTAATTACCTTGAATGTTAATTGCTTAAATGTAAGTACTCTTCAAACATGTTTTTGCATTAAAACTCATTACTCTATTTTGTACTTTGAGTGGATCTTTTACTAAGCATGATTTTGTAACATAATACAATGGTCATTTGGAAAATACTGGGTCTCTAAGTTTTGTGAATCTTCTAAACATTGACACATTTTATTATACAATATAAAAAATCACATTTGGTAATATCATCGATATGACTACTAAAAATCTTTTAATGTTGGGAAGTTGTCACACTAACTTAGGATGGCAGACTTAAGTATTTTAAAATTCAAATTTTTGCCCGAAGTCTGAATTTTATCTTGGACAAAAAAAAAAAAATACTATCAGTGATTGCTTTGAAGTGACACATTCAATTCATTGGGTTTCAAAAAAAAATTCTATCAAATACCTAAGTCTAAAGAAAAATAGTAGGTGGTTCTATGTAAAACAAAACAAAACCAAAAAATGCTAGTTCAGTTGCAACTCAATCCCAAAGTGCTTTCCCAGACACAGCCAGAGACGCCTACTGCACTTCAAGGTACTCATAAAATGCTTCATGCTTATTTCTCATTTCATCACACAAAACATTTTTAAAAACTTCTATTCAAGGATCAATATTTAACAAAATTAATAGATTCTATTACTTTATTAATGACATTCATAAGTGAAATGGGCATTTTTTTCAGCTACAAGGGATGGCAGTGAGTGGCTAGCAGTGAAGAATGCAATGAAGACCAGTGCAGTTTGGTGCCCTCACCTTGAATCATACTGAGGCAACAGCAGTTTTACCCATCAGCTTCATATTGTGATAAATGTCATTATAGTGAAAAGGGCAGATCACCTGTTAATACTGGATTGGTCAAAAAGTCTGTTATGTTTTTTCCGTGCAATGGCTCTAGTAGTGGTCAGTTGTCTTTAAATTCATTCAAAACAATTTTTGTTAGATTGTATTGTGACAGCTATCATATCAGCATGGATTTAAAAAAAACTTATCAAAATTGGTGAATTTTGTGCATTTTAATATTGAAGATGGAAGAAAATATACAACATTTTTGGTGTATTATGCTTTATTATTTCAAGAAAGGTAAAAATGCAACTGAAATGCAGAATAAAGATTTGTACAATGTATGGAGAATGTACTGTGACTGATTGAATGTATCAAAAGTGGTTTGCAAAGTTTCTTGATACTATTGACATTTTGGTGAAATAATTTTTTTGCTGTGGGTCTGTCTTATGTGTTGGAAGATGTTTAGCAGCACCCCTGGCCTCTGCCCACTAGAAGCCAATAGCTGGAGGAGATAGCCAACATACTTGAAATATCCGAATCAATAAAGTTACTGGTGACAATGAAAAATATCCCTTTTATTTTATGGGAAAAAAATAACAGACTTTTTGACCAACTTGATATTATTATCAAAATAGTTTTAACTTTGCAGACCTCTTGAAAGAGTCTTTGGGGACCTCCAGTGATCCATGATTTGCTCTTTGAGAACTCAAATATAAATCAACCAGGAAGTAATCCTATCTGCCTTTCCACAGTGATTGGTTTGGGGATTTGGTGGGGTGGGGTAAGCAGAGTGATGACTGTGAATAAGAATCACATTTCCACAGTTTCTTATGACCAAGAGGAGAGCAAGCCTGAGAACAAGCCACACAAAGTGAAGTGCACACCAAGGACCATCACAGAAAACAAGGCCCTAGACCTCATGGCACTCACTATGTCACTATTTTTTTTTTTTGGTTGTGTGTTAAACACAAGACAACATCCCAAAATGAAGCAACTTATGCTAAGTCCCACATCACCAGACCAAGATTTAACTTTACAGTTTAGGCTCTCCCTGAAATGGAATCTTAAACCAGTCAGTCAGGAATCTCCTGATCAGCACTAGTAAGGTAGGTAAATGCCAGATGGACACATGCCATCCTGAAAGACAGTGACCTTGGAATAACCAGTCCACTTTTTACCCAGTATAGCTTCCTTTTGTAAGTCTTTCCATTTGTACAGCTCCTTGGAGCTCCTTTCTCTGCTAAACAGTATGCTGCCTGACTCATAAAAAATTGAAATAAATCCAATAAGATTTTGAAAATCTACTAATTTGAATTTTGTTTAACTCATGAGCCAAATTGTCCCTTCATTTTCAAACCAGTTTGACTTTGTGTCTGTTCTAAGCACCAAAGATGCACCAGTGAACAAAACAGACAAAAATTCTTGTTCTCATGGAGACTAATCTGAGAACCTATTTCTCATTACAGGTAATTTATCTCATTTACCTTTATTTTTTAAACATCCTTTGTTCTTATTCCTGACATTTTATTTATACGTCCTGATTTTAGTATTTGCTTTTTTTTCAAAGTTGTCTCTGACCTCTTTTATTTTTTTTTTAGTTTAAATGGTATGCTTAAACTTTATTTCTTGAAGTATCCACTTTAGCATATATTTTTTCACTCCCTGCTAAAAAAGCACTCGCATTTCCTCCTACCTCACACTTTTTTCTCCCTATCTTCTATTCTTTTGCTTTTTAGATTGTTATATTTACACTGTTTATATTTATAAAACTTAGATGTTGCCCAATAACCACAATTCTTATCATTGTTGTTCCCTATTCTAATATAAGCCCGTTAATATTCACTGAAAGTCTTCTAATACTAGTTTCCCTACTCTGAAATCCTTATCATGACTCATTTATTTAATGCCTGATTTATATCAAGTAATTGCTTTTCAAGGGCTAATTTGTGCTATATTCTTTTTGCATATGTGAGAATATCCCTCTTTGACCTTTATCTTAAATAAAAGTTTTAAAAAATTACTGAGTCACACTTTTTACCCTTAGACATCTGATGTTGTTTCATGATACTCTATCACTGAGAGTCACAGTGTCTGATATAGTCTAAATGTGCTACCTTTTTTCCTTTGCCCTAAGAAGTGTTTTCAGATCCTTGAAATCCAGTAACTCCTCTAGGCTATAGTTTAATGTTGGTCCATGCCATCATCTTCTCTAGAACATACTGTGCCATTTCACCTACAGATTTCTTTAAGACATTTCTATTCTGTCTTTTAGTGCAATTTATATGATTCATTTATTTTGTTCTCTTTGGGAGCACCAACTGTAAGTTATTGGGTAATAATAGAAATTTTTCCTGTTACCTGGGAAGTAGGACTAAGACACCAAGCTATAAATAAAAGATGCTGTACACCCCACTTTCTAAGGTCTATTAACCACCGGCGGTTGGTACAAGACATCTCCCTATGGTGCTCTCAGAGAGGACTGTTTAGCAGGACAACTGTACTACCAGCAACACGTCTATTTAAGTGCAAGACTAGGGAGAGAGGACATTGCTTTTAAGATAATCTAGTGTTCAGAAAGAAAAGCTATTTTCACCCCCTTCCTTCTTGTGGGTTAAGTAAGAGAGATACTCTGCCTCCCCAAAGTCTTTAAATCACTTTGTGTCGGATGAAGCCGCACTTACAAAAAATGCAGGATGGTGCACATGTCTAACAAAATATTAATTGCAATGCAACTTCTACAGTGCTTATACAGGTATAGCCCAACAAATACTCGACACATACATAAAACAGCCTGATTTTACTCCTTTAATTTTTTCCAGTTTTTTTTTAATTATACTCTAAGCTATTTGTTGTTATTTTCTACCCAGTATCTAAACTTCCTTCATAACTTAGGGGAGACCACACTGTGTGAGACTTGGTATGAACTTGCTTCCCATCTACCCACTAAGGCATGTAAGAAGAGGCAGATAGTTCAGCTCCACACAACTGCAGCCAGGGCACAAGCATGTGCTCCAGGCTCAGCCAGTTGGCTCTTTGCCCATGAATTTGATTCTGGGTTGAGTGATGCAAGGAAAAGGAAATGGCTAGAATCATTTGTAGTGGCATCCGCTATCAGCATGGTATCCAATGCTGATGTCAAGCAAGGCTGACTTTTTCATTATTAAAAAAAACTAGAATCAATTTTTGCTACTTGCAATCAAGATCCTGATGCTCCACACACAATTAGGATCTTCAAAATTTTATTTGTTTGTAACATATAGTCATTAGATTAACTAAACAGCACTTTAAAGATTAAGATCAAAACACAATTAGCAATAAAGCTGTAAAACATCTCAGGTACCTTGCTTGTTTTTCTCATACACTTTTTTTCTTGTCATGCCAAAAAGAGAATAAACATATCTGTGTTCTGATAACTAATGGATGTATGGTAGAAAGCCAATATAGCACAAATTCTTCCAAACAATTTAAATGATGTATAAATAGGTTATGTGTTCCCAAATTAGATTTTCCTAGATTTATTACTATTAACTTTTGGCTTAGCATGTGAATGAGTTGGTTCCAGAATTTGGATAGAAAAGCTAGTTGAAAGGGTTATATTGATATGCCCTTCATATTGCTAAGGCTTATCCTGTCAAATCCCTTTTACATATCACTTTTCCCCAATCATATCTCAGTAAAATCTGCTATCTTATGTCTTTTCTTCAAGGGAAAAAATCTTTACTAGCTCCTTACATTCTCACTCTCAAAAGTTATGCCCCATAATTGTGAGGATATTAAATGCCAGACTCTTTTTTGAAAATATATTCTACCTCAATAAGGCAGAATATACTGCTCTGAATCTACAGAGCAATCGATTCTCTGACTTTGGTGAGATTTAGACACTTTTGCTTCAATAGCAGTTTATTAAGCTGTATCCTTCCTAAAGTATTTTCTGGTGCTATTTTTTTTTAATGATTCCCTTTCTCATTTTACAAAACCTTCTTGGATCCTGTTACCCTGACAACAGGTAACATATTGCGTACTTCATGAAGACCAAGAACTAAAGACAGAAAAAAGGAAGCTAGCCCTTCTCATCATTTAAGAGCTCATAGATGGAAGATTTGTGGCATAATGATAAATAATATTTACCAAGAATCTCAAGAAGAGTTAAAATAATTGTTTCATTAGCATTTTTCAGAAATGTACAATAATTTTATTTAGGAATACATATAGAGTGTTTATATGTGTCAGGCAATGTTATAAATCTGTAAAATTAAAATCTAAATTTTCCTAGCCTTCTAAGTGATGGGCTCTTATCCTCATTTTACATATGAGAAAACTAAAGTATAGAAAGTTTAACTTGCTCAAGGTCACAAAGCTAATACATGTTGGAAGCTGGTTTCACTTCCTGGTAATTTGGCTCCTCTGTCCATTATTGAGTTACTTGGTGTATGCATATGATTAAAGATTATTTGACACTCAACTTGAAATTTGAATCATATTTAATGATTTGTGTCAAAAAGTCAAAAAATGCACATAATTAGTACATCACCAGGTGTACATGATCATACCTGAGGCAATGCAACCACTCCCAGTTGCATTATCCATTCCCAGTTGGCTGGTCTTCTTACTCCACTACATGCTAAAGAAAGCCAATAGAAGGAAAATTATTAACATTACTTGAAAGAACTATGTTCTTAAGAGCCTTCAGACGCCTTGTCTTATCTAGTACTTATGACACAATAGGCATTTTTATCTGTGCTTAATGATTAGAAACTGAGACCCAGAAAGGTTAAAAAGCCTAAAACTATCAAGAGGCAAGACTCAAATGTAGCCTGGCTCTTTCTGCCATACGCGGCCACCGTTTTTACCAAATTTGGTACCACTGAAAACTCAAAATCCCAAACTGAATTGAGAATTCTCACTGGACTATGAAATTAGCACCCTCTAAGTGAAAACCCTTTCCTCTGTTCTTTGGTTCAGATGCTATATTAATTATATTTTCAGTCTGTTGCCATTGTTTATGGGGGGTGTTTCCCTGGACCCTCTTAAAGTTCCTCGCTGGGTCTGAAAAGTAAACTGACCAAGACAAACTAATAAGAGAGAAGCATACAAATTTATTTAATTGTTCTATGTGGCAAGGGAAGCTTCACAAGGAAACAAAGACCAGGAGAAACAGTTAAATCTGAGTATTTTATGCTAGATTTAAAGAATAGGCAGTCATGGGGGAATGTGATAGATTAAAGAACATAAGGTCAGGGTAGTAAACTGGGGAAACAGCAAGGCCTGTTTGTTAGGATTCTTCTTGGTGTCCCTGGTCATTGAGATAAGGATGCTTCTGTCCTCCAGGAGGCTTCAGGACTGTTTCAGGGGAAAAGGACTGAGGGGGAGGGAGGTCAGAGTGACCTTCCTGCTTCTGCTGTTTTTTTTCAGACTCCTTTAGTTTAAAACATTCCAGGTGCTGTGTTTTAACGTAGCATGTCCTTAAGCCCGTCACCACCTCACTGGGGACCACTAGGCAGTAGACTCACACTCTGGAATCTATTTGATTCCAAAGGTTGTGTTGTTTTTTGTTTGTTTCCAAATTATCTCTCTTGTTAATATTATTAATATTACTTCCTCACAACAGATTCCCCAGAGTTGAATTTTAGATTTAAGGAAATAAACTTTATTATGGTCCCTAAATATATATTTTAAGCTTAATTATTCAAAACAGCTATACCAAATTACATTGCCACCACAAATTTATACATGTAATATATAATCTCAAGGATTTTATTGTATTTTTATAGAATTAGACCTTTGAAAATCTTAAAAATATTTTACTGATATAGCAGGAAAAAAGGCATCTTATCATCATTCATTTTTTCCTCAATACCCATTCTCAGTGATCTTAAACTAAAAAGGAGATACTACAATTTTAGCAAAATACATAAAATAGTGTTTTCTTAATAAAATAGTAGTTTCTAGCAAAAGCATGCTTCCAAATTTCTATTAAAATATCTATAATACAAAGAAAAAGGTAAAAACTCACGATTCACCTCAAGTTTTCTAGAAGCACAGTTAGTTGCTAAGTCTGCATCCCCAGTCCTCAGCCACTGCCTCACTGTCACATCTGCATGATGGGAAAGACAGTAGAACCTACTTCAAGGCTTGTGGGAAGTAAGTGTTTACATAAAGAGCCCTTAGAAGAGTGCTTAGTAAAGACCAAGTTCAAAGAACACCTTAGCTAGTGTTATTGCCGTTGTTGTTCATCCAGGTTTCTCAAATCATACATGTACCACTGCAAACACACAGGGTCAGGGTGACACTCACAGCTACTGTAGCAACCACTCACAAGTGCAGTTAAGTGGCATGGATCACTTGAAAGAAAAAAGTATGTCTTCCTTTTTCAATTGTAACTGAATCCTTCTGATTAAAACAAGATTAAGGTTTCAATTTTGGTGTCAATAATGCTTAAATCTTTCCAACAACTGAAAACCTTCTTTATTACCTAAGAGAGAAGGTTTTAGATTGGCAGGAAATAGCATTCAACTAGAATTTAATAACTAATTTTTAAGCACATTTGCTTTCACAAATATCTTCTATTTCTATTGTTTTACTATTGTTTTTATTTAAATAATATAAAGTTTTTTATAAAATAACTTTAGAAAGTGATGGATCTATTTAATCAAAATATGATGTAAACAATGTGTGTGATAAGCAGAAGTGCAAAAATCAAGCAGTGTACATAAAAGATTTCTTTTGGAAAAGGTGGTCATCCTTACACTCCAAAAAGCCAGGCCATCAGTATTGCAGGCTTTGCGGGACAAACAGCCTCTGCCAAATGACTTGACTCTGCTATAGACAGTATGTGAGTGAATGAAGGCAGATGTGTCCAACAGAACTTTTATCTATAAATATGAGTAACAGGTGGGTTAAAATGATGGGCCATAGTTTGCCACCCCAGCTCAAAACTATAAGAGATATTAGAATCCTGAGATAAATGTTTTATTATAGTCAAAGTATTATTTCCAAAATTTCACTACTAAAAAAGTGAAGTAATTCATTTGAGGTTGGGAGATTTAATTTTTAAATAGTGATTCCCTGTTAATTTCTTAAAAGGCTGTGGCAAGGATTTCAGATTTAAAACTCAGCTTCAGAACTTTATGAGAAAAGAGGATGGACAAACAGCACTTAAACATCCTTCCATAATTCATATAAGAATTACATGTATAATAAACATTTGAGGTGATGGATGTGATAATTAACTAAGTAGGGGAATCCTTCCATCAAATCATTTCATACATCACGATCTACACTATAAATATCTTACAGTTTTACTTTGTAATTACACCTCAGTAAAGCTGGGGGAAACCCCACAATGTAATTACTAGATTCCTAAAAGTGTATACTAAAATCATCTAGCTAAATCATTTCTTTTGTAATATAAATGTGGATATATATGTGTCTTTAAAAAAAAAAGATTTATCTATTTATTTCCTTTTAGACATGGGGAAGGGAGGAAGAAAGAGAGAGAGGGAGAAACCTCACTGTGTGGTTACCTCTCACAGCCCCTACTGGTGTGGTCTTGCCTACAACCCAGGCATATACCTAACTGGGAGTTGAACTGGCAACCTTCTGGTTTGCAGGCCCAGTGCTCAATCTACTGAGCCACACCAGCCAGGGCCATATGTGTCTTTTTTTTTTTTTAAGAAAACAATGACAGCTTTGCCTTTAATGATAAAAGATAATGTAAATATGGTCTCATAGACTCTTAATTTTATGGCAAGATCACCTTTACTATAAATGATGTAGTTAAGTTTATTTACAGGATTTTAAAATGAAATACTTTAAACAGGAAGATAAAACATGACATATACGTATAACACTCACCAGCCACCAGGCACTACTATAGCAGTTTACATGTTTTAACCTATGCATTCCTCCTGAAAAATCCTTTGAGGTTGGTAGTATTATATTCCCACTAACATGTAGGGAAAGTGAGGCATATAAAAGACCTCATAAGAAGTAAAGTTGGGATTTGAATATAACCAGCCACTCAGAGCCCATGTCCTTAGGCGGCGGTGGCTGCTGCTGCTGCTGCTGCTCTGCCACTCAACTTAAGTCACAACGGCTGGTTGTGTTCTCCTGAAAACTTCAGCTCAGCTTTAAATCTGCAAAATATGGCGGGAGTTTTCTTGCTGGTGCAACTGAGAGAAGCTCACAAACACAAACAAGGGGGAATCCTCCCTGAGCAGGAATGACAATAACTGACAGCAATCTCAGGTGACAGTTTATGAAAACTTTCTGGGCCTGAAGTAGCCAGTTTCGCGGTAAGTTCTGAAGCCCATAGTCACAGACAGCGAGGGCCAAGGAGAATCTGGCATGCTGTTCCCAGTGATTATTCAAAGCAGAGGCACCGTGGAGGCTTTGTTTTAAGTGTTTGTTAGGCCAGACATCATATTACAGTTAAATTAAATGTTGACTTTAAAATTTGCAAATACCACTTCCAGCCAAGATGGAGGCGTAGGTATTCACACTGTGCCTCCTCGTGCAACCAAAACTAAGGACAACAAGAATTTACAAACAAAAAACAACCAGAACAGAGAGAAATGAACTGAATGGAAGTCTGACTACCATACATCCGGATTGGTAAGGGGAAGCGGAGTCAGAGGCCTATGGAGAGGGGTCAAGAGGTCCCAGCAGGAAAAATCAGTGGCTAGCAGACGTGGCAGTGCAGGGCGCAGATGGCAGTTGGCGGACCCCAGAAGCGCAAGGGCAGCTGACAGACCAGTGGCAGACTCTGGGCATGGGAGGCAAGGAGCAGACCCAGTGAGGCGCGCAAGGCAGCTGGCTGTCCACAGTCACACAGTCGCACGCAGATAAACTAGGCAAAAATGGGCAGTGACACAGACCACACAACCCAGGGACCCAGCGCCGGGAAACAAAGCCTGAAGGCACCAACTGAAAACACCTGTGGGAGTTGAGGCCGGGAGATTCTCTCAGCCTCACAGGAGGCTCCTTGGGGAAACCCACAGAGTCTGAGAAAGTACACAAGCCCACCTGCCCCGGAGCCAGCACCAGAAAGGCCCAATCTGCTTGTGGGAAGTGGCAGAGGGGACTGAAGTCCTAGAGAGAGCAGAGCAGGTGCCATTGTTCCCTCTTGGACCCCGCCCCCACATACAACATCACAACCCAGTGACTGAGGTGCCCTGTCCTGGTAAACACCTAAGGCTCCACCCCTCATACATAACGGGCGTGACCAGACCAAAGGAAAAAAATTAAATTAAATTAAAATGATGGCTCAAACAGAGTTAAAATCCCCAGAGCCAGTTTTTTTAAGTGATCGAGAGATAGCCAACCTATCAGATGCACAGTTCAAAGCACTGATGATCAGGATGCTCACAGAATTCGTTGAATTTGGTAACAAATTAGATGAACAAATGCAGGCTACGATAAGAGAAATGAAGGAAAATGCACAGGGAACCAACAGTAATGGGAAGAAAACTGGGTTTCAAATCAATGGAAGGGACCAGAAGGAAGAAAGGAACAACCAAACAGAAAAGAATGAAGAAACAAGAATTCAAAAAAATGAGGAGAGGCTTAGGGACCTCCAGGGCATCTTTAAACATTCCAACATCTGAATTATAGAGGTACTAGAAGGGGAAGAGGAAAAATAACAAGTGGAAAAGTTATTTGAACAAATAATAAAGGAGAACTTCCCCACTCTGGCAAGGGAAATAGACTTCCAGGAAGTCCAGGAAGCTCAGAGAGTCCCAAAGAGGCTGGACCCAAGGAGGAACACACCAAGGCATATCACAATTACATTACTCAAGGTAAAAATGAAGGAGAGAATTCTAGAAGCAGCAAGAGATAAGGGGACAGTTACCTACAAAGGAGTTCCCATCAGAATGTCAGCTGATTTCTCAAAAGAGACGTTGCAGGCAAGAAGGGGCTGGAAAGAAGTATTCCAAGTCATGAAAGGCAAGGACCTACATTCAAGATCACTCTATCCAGCAAAGCTTTCATTTAGAATGGAAGGGCAGATAAAGTGCTCCTCAGATAAGGCCAAGTTAAAGGAGTTCATCATCACCAAGTCCTTATTACATGAAATGTTAAAGGGACTTATCTAAGAAAAGGAAGATAAAAAATATGAACAGTAAAAAAAACATCAAACTCACAGTTAGTAACAACCATACCTAAAACAAAAGCAAACTAAGCAAACAACTAGAACAGGAACAGAACCACAGAAATGGAGATCACATGGAGGGTTAGCAACAGGGGAGTGGAAGGAGGAGCGAGGGGGATAAGGTACAGAGAATAAGTAGCATAGACAATAGGTAGAAAATAGACAGGGGGAGAGCAAGAATAGTATGGGAAATGTAGAAGCTAAAGAACTTATGACACATGGACATGAACTAAAAGGGGGGAATGTGGGTGGGAGGGGGTGGGCAGAGTAGAGGGGAGTGAAGGGGGAAAATGGAATAAAATGTAATAGCATAATCACTAAAATAGATTTTTAAAAATTTGCAAATACCATATGATCTCACCCTTAATAGTAAACTAATCAACAAAACAAACAAACAAACAAAATATAACCAAAGACACTGAAATGGAGAACAGGCTGGCAGTGACCAGAGGGATGAGGGAATTTCAGGGGAAAGGGGAAGGGTTTACAGGAACAAGTATAAAGGACACATGGACAAAAACTAGGGGAGGAGGGTGGAAACGGGAGGGAGGTGGGGAGGGCTGGGAGGGTGGGCTGGGATGGGGGTAAAAGGCAGAAAACTGTACTTGATCAATTAAAATATTTTTTAAGTAAAAATAAATAAATAAATAAATTTTAAGATAATATTTCCCTCCCAAGTTCAGATGCTCATATTTACGTTGGCTAAAAATTGATCTTAATGTTATGGATCAACATGAGTAGTAGTTTACCTTCATAAAACTTCCTTTTTATATAGTTATGTTTTTATAGAATTAATTTAAGAACGTTGTGAAAATTATTTCTGATGTCTCTTATACATCCCATTTGGGTATAAACATGAAGGACAACAATACCTAGTAGTGATTATGGCAATAAAAAATGAAAGAATTATAGCCTAAAACTAAGGATTTATAGCCTCAACCAGCATGATAAAGGATATGCCTTACAGTATACCTCCCCACTCCAAATATGGCAAATATTACATGGGATGATGACAGTGGAATGCAAAAGCAGCTTCCAAAGATGTTATTACAAATTATCCTGAAAATATAAAAGGTATTTTCATTTGGAAATTAAAACTTCAGTGTTTTTCAAAATTTGGATAACATTAAACAACAAAATTGGATTTAACAGTTTTCTTACTGAATTGTTTCAGTTTAACTTCAGCAATCATGTGAATAGTAAAGGAAACAGAAAATTTGGGGTTATTAATCCATCACCCGTTGATTACTATCCAATTGTGCCTACAGCAGCTGTCAGAGTGGCATCTGGACATATTCTCTGGCACCACAAGTAACATCATAGTCTTGGGCCTCTACACCCTTCACTCTCTGCTCTCTGACTCCCCTTTTTAATCATTACTCTTCATCCCGTCTCCAGTACTATCTGTCTACCCCCTTCTCTGTACTCTCAGAACCTCTATATTCCCACAGGAATGAATCTGCTCGTCAAACCTGGGACATTCACAAGAGAACAGAAAGAAGAGAAACTGGGCATTTCCACCCCATCATTAAATCTTTCTCCTTTTCACCTAACACAAAGTTGATTCTCTTACTTGAGTGGCTCTGCATTATCCTCTTAACAAATAGAACTTTTAAAAAAATGAGTCATAAGGATAAAAGTAGCCTTTAAAATTGGCATTTTCTATAAATTCCTTTTCCTAAAAATGATTTAAGGAGGCTTTCAGGAACATATTAAATTAATGTTATTGAATTAAAATAAATGGTGGCATTTTAGAACAAAGGATAAATACAGGGGTGGGCTAAAGTAGTTTTATATCTGTTTGTATGGGAAACAATACAGTAATTAATAATAATACAAAAATAAACTGTGTTTTGTATTCTTACAACTGTAAACCTACTTTTGCCCACCCTTGAATAAGTGAAAAAAAAAGATAAAACTAGACTGTGTCACCATGTAAACATCTCTCATTAGGTCCCCTTTTTTATAGATGGGCCACAAATTCAGAATCATAGGGGTCAATTCAAAGGAAAAAGAAACCACAATTTGTTACATTCTTCATGGTAGGCATAACACAAACTACATCATCATTTTAAAAGTCCAAGTATAATGTCCTCAAAATTGTTACAGAAAGCACAATGGAAAGTTTCACAATACACATCACATACTATCCCCCAAATCAAAATTCATAACAGATTATTCTACAAAGAAGTTCAGAAGATGTTAAACAAGATTCTGTGGTTACTTGAGTGGAGAAACATCCCCCAAAATGTAGAAATTACATAGGAGGTACTGATTTAAAACATTCTAATTATCTTCATAGGCTTTTCTTATAAGAAGAAATTAGCTTTATCTAGAGGGCCTGTGAGTTAGCCATACCTCCTATAAAAAAATAAATACTGATGCCACATCCATGATCCTCGACTGATCCCCCATTGTCCCTGCAGGTCTCCACTGCATTGAAAACATTTTTGGGACAATGATGTTTCCACTATTCATTGGGGGCTGAGACCCCACATTCATATGTGCTGTCCTGTCCAGTGAAGCATGCTGGCCATCCATGAGCCACCTGCCACCACATACACACACAGAGCAAAAAGTGTAAATACAGAAATGTACTTGCTTTCTAAATTATTTACTCCTAATATATAAATATTTTTTCTTAACAGATGAGAGAACAGAGTGTCACCAACATTTAATTTGTATTATTCATTACACCTTTAAATCAGCCTTTATAAATATCAGACACTACACTATAGCACTAAAAATGAATCACTGCTAAGAACAAGAACTAAAGCAACGAAACACAGCATCACAATTTGCTTTGCTAAAGAGTAAATCCCAACTAAGAAGAGAATCCAAGGGATGGAGCCAGAAGGAGGTAACTCAGTTGAGGAGGCAGCCTCACTATAACCTCCTGGAATTCTGCTGTTGGTAATGAGAGTGACAAAAATTCCCTTTCAGTGTGACACATTTTAACTAAGACCTTGCCCCCAAGGAAACTATACATTGATACTACTTGAAGATAAATAATTCTCTCTCTCTGACACACACATACTCATACACACATAAAAGAGTCCTTTAGGGATGATGATGAAGAGTGTGTGAGTATTCTCAATATCAAGATTGCTCCATCAAGCCCCAACTGGTATGGCTTAGTGGGTTGGGTGTCATCCCATAAAGCAAAATGTTGCTGTTTTGATTCCCAGTCAGGACACATGCCTGGGTTGCAAGTTCAGTACCAGGTTGAGGCCTACAGGAGAAGCAACCAATCAATGTTTCTCTCTCATGTCGATGTTTCTGTCCCTTTCTTTCTCCCTCCCTTCCCCTCTCTCTAAAATTAAATAAATAAAACCTTTAAAAAGACTGTTCTGTCAAAATATAAAACAAAGCCAGTTTTTAGACAAGTGATTTTAACAAGTACTAAAGAAGTTGGTTCAAAAATAGTGAATTTCATAATATATGTAAACCAAATCTTTATGCTGTTAACCTTAAACTCATACAGGGCTGTGTATAAGGTCTATCTCAATAACACTGAGGGAAAATTAGTGAAAGAAAAGTACAAAAAAGCAAGCAAAAAAATCAGAATGTGATGACATGATAAAAAGCTGAATCTGTAAAGTATGCTAGTTCAAGCACCAAAATAAGCATGTTAAACACACTTCATCAACTTTGTATCAAATTCACTTTACCTTTCGATCTATAGCATACTGAGACAGACCAGAATGCCTGAAAGAACCCAAATATTTTTACAGTTTTGCATATAACTCCAATCGCTAGTATTTTCTTTCTGGAAACTGTTTCTTAAAAAGCCAGGTTTTTCTCAGCTGTTTTCAATGTCATGCTAGCTTGATTGATCTTAGGTGATTCTTTTTGTTTTTAACCTTTCTTTAGAGTTTTGTTAATTAGTGCTGAGTGTCAGCAGACCGTACAGATAAGCTGACAAATGACTGAAAACATGTAACAGAGAATTGCTCAAAACTCCCTTGCCACCAGTCAGGAATAATTGGTACCTTTCTCTAAGCTTTCCTAGGAGAATGACAAATCAAGAGAAAATGCCTTCATTCCAAAGGATTTTTATCAGCTCTGAAATGGAACCATTTCACCATTTTAACTTCCAAAGAGCTGAAAAATACAGTATATTATAATTTTAAAAATCACAGGACTAGTATATAAAATGGGAATTAAGCCTTATTTACCAATATCTACATCTAATTCAAGAGGTAGTTGTGGCTAGTTGAGAACTTTTATGTACTGGAAGTTATGTAAACCATCTCAGTTAGGAAATTGAAAACTACTTACTATCATTTATCATGCCTCTATTGAGTGGTGAAGTTTTTGTTTTAAAAAATACAAAGTCTTCTTTATAGTAATGAGCATATCAGTTTCCTACTGTGCCAAAGAGAATATATCTGATTCTTATTTTAAATTTCACCCAATTATTTCTGGAGGCTTTTTGAAAAAAATCATGCCTTGCAGAATTGCTTTCTAAAATGACATTGTTTACATCAAAAAGTGAAAGAATTCTTTTCTTCTTTTGTTTTCAACAAATAAGGAGTAGGGGGAATTCAAGCAAAACAGCTCACACATGCAATTTTTTTATTACAATGTCTGATCTTACCTACTTTTAATGAAATTTCATAAATGTTAGATTTTCTTAACTCACTGTTATGTGTACAGAGGTAATTTGTGGACATTTGTTAGAGTCCATCCCACCTGCACATAAACAACACACAAGGATGCCACACTAGAGCTTTGGTTGTGGGAGGTGAGGGTGCAGGTACGTGTATAAACCCTGTTTAAAGAAATTGAGTTAATAAGCACCCAAGTTTCTAAAACAGATGATTTGTGGAATTATTATTAAAGACTCAAGGAAAGATTTCCCCAGAATTTTCTTCAGTAGCAAATTCCCTAAAGGTTTTGCTATTATTGATTTAACCAGAATTTTTTGATTCCCTATGTGTCAATTGTTTTAATGAGTAAGAAGGAAGAAAAGATGAGAAAATCCAAATATCTTCCCTCCAGAAATTCAAGTTTAATAGCTGACACAAATCCATAAGCAAATAATAATGTTATATTTTATATATTTAGATTCTTATTTTGTCCCCAAATTTAGATCACTAAGTTATAATAACTGACAGATAAGTACATTAGAAGTAAAAATGAAGCACAGAAGAGGAAATAAACAAACACAATTCAATTTATAGTCAATATGTAAGAGCTTTGATGATAAATAATGAGTGAGGTTCCTATGCAGAACCCATAGATGGAGTCTTGGCACAGTGCCAGATCACAACTTTGAATGTATTTATATAATCAAATTTAATAAGTGCTTTAATGTCTAGCAATAATAAGCAGATACATAGGTTACACCATTTTGCCATTTTTATACTCAATTTAAAGGGTTGTTGATTTCATAGACAGCCATTGCAAATGTCTATTTGAAGCAATACATGAAAACATTATTTTGAGGGAGAGCCCAGAAAAAAGTGATAACATTTATTCTTATCTTTTTTTGTTTCCTCATCTAATTGTTTAGGATTTAAATCCTTTGGGAATTATTAAACATCTAAATGAATGTTTTTAAAAAGCATTAGCCCTTTAAAGTTTTGTAATCATTATAGCTCAAAAGCATCAGCTCTGATTCAGTCTATATGTAAGACTGAGAAAGAATTATGCCTTGTGTTCCATTTATACTTTCTACAAACTAGTCTCAGGCTACCTTAACAGAGGCTTGCACATAAGAAGGTCATAAAGTAGACAGGTGCTTTTTGTCTGCCTGGAATCAGAATCTCTTTGTGTAAGCACCACTGCTGTCCTTGGTCCTGATAGCTCTAGAAGGACCATGTAACTCAGACCTGGCCACAGTTAATTAGATAAGGAAGGCCACGTGATCTGGGTCAGGGCAATCCAGGTCATTGGCAAGACTTTGGCTGGAGATACAATAAAAGAGGTGCTAGCAGTAAAATAATGTATGTACAGAGATGCTGAATTTCCTGTCAGTATATATGTGTGTGTGTGTGTGTGTGTGATATATTTGAGATGAATCCTGGCAGCTGCAACTAAGAATCTTGATTAATGCAGTGTTCAACAAATGTGAGTACCCATCCCCTCTCTTCCTTTTTTCCTCATTATGTATGACCTAGAAGACTTCCACAATGGGTACATTAAACTAACTCCTATTAGACTAAATAAACTATGTTGTACAAGAAAGGCAGAAAAACTTTTAAAAGAATAAATATTGCATGTGAAAATTTTAAAAATTACTAATTTTACACCTGATTTGTCATTTATAGACAGAAAAATTATCACACATCTGTTTTCTCTCTGAATAAAATATAAAATTAGTATCATGAGTTAAAAGAAAAATTCACTATGGTACAAGAAAACAAACATACACTTTCAAGCTTCATAAGCCCAACTCTGGAACCTCACAGAGAATTTCTGAGGGGACAGACTTATTGGGTTATGTCAGTATTAATGAAAGCTCTACTGTTGGCTGAAAGGTCTTATTCCAAGGTTTTATTACTTGAAAAGTAAATATGCCAGATCTCACCCTATTGCTCAGGAAGGCAGAAAAAAAAATGAGTGATGCTTTTTGGCTAAATTTAATAGTGCATTAGCGAGACCATATACAAAATAAAAGAACCAGGAGGAGAAAACAGAAAATGGTCTGTCACATAATATTCTAGTAAAAAAATACTAAATTTTGTTTTCCTACTGATTTTTCTTCGGTTGAAAAGTGGTAGGTGAGAAATCAAGGAACAGACTAAGTTGTTGGGAAACTGTGCCTTCCTGTTGTTCCCACTTTACAGGAAGAAAAGGCAAAGGGAACTTGCCTCTTTTCCAGCCCAAATAGGATCTGCAGAGTACTGTTTAAGAGGCAAATTACTTTTTTTTCAAACCCCTCCACTTTCTGTGATGTTCCCCTTCAGACAGAATTGGGTGTTTTTCCAAGAACATGCAATACATACTGTTTATATATTCCTAAATCATTTCTCCTCATTTGGTTATACCCCCTCCTGGTACAGTCACCACTTCTGGCATGCCTACCTACATGAAGGACAAGAATGCTTTTGCAGACCTACTATTTGGCATAGGCAATGTAAGCTCCAAATGACAGTGGCAGTGTTCCCATAAGAAGCAAAATGTGCTTTCAAACACTGTTATACAACTACACAACCTGAGCAGACAATGAGTAATGCCACAAGTAAATAAAGTAAACAGTATGAGCAATGCCACCTCCTCTTTCAACTAATGCTTGTCCTCTTTTTAAGGCACTTCCTCAATATGTTTTCTTTTTTTTTTAATTGCAACATTAACCCCCAGCATCAGAAAATACCATGCACAGCCAATCTGCTGCTCAAGTAAAGGCTCTGTTTAATATTTCAGTGTTTCCAAAAATGCGCCACTACTCTGGCTCTGCCTGTAATCTTGTTTTTGATTTCTGTCTGCCTTGGGCTTCTTCCCCCTGCCACATATTTATATGAGCCTATCTGCACCACATGCAGTGCCAGATGCTAGAAATGCCATGATACCAAAGCATGTGACACAGGGATGATCTGTTGATTCCCTTATAATTAAATGAGGCAACTGTGGGTCTATCATCTTCCACTTGGCCCCATCACAAATGCAGCCAACAGATGCCACCACATGTGATTAATGTAAGTACAAAGGAAAGATGTAAGTATACCCCTTAAAAAATTTTGTCAGAAGTTGCAGCCCCATAAGGTTGGCTACCTTGTGAAGAAAAGCAGGTGTTAAAATAAAAGAACCCAAGGTAAACAGCAGTGTGTGGACTCCATCCAAAACCATGTCATACATGTGCTTCATGCTTTAACACATCTGTCATTTTCTATTGGGAGATGCCCAGGCACTGGGTTGGCAACAAGCCAGGATTAAACCCACTGGCAACTATTCACCCCATGTCCATCAGCATGTGCTCTGAAAACCCCTCAGCCTCTCCTCAGGCTCACCAGCAGAAGCCAATGTTTCCTTTGATAACTGCTATCACCCAGCAAATTGCATTCAGAGCAGACACCCTACCTGAGAAGACTCGCTTTCATCTCTGCACTCCCTAACTTCTAACAAGCTTCTCTCTAGTCACCATAAAAAGCCCAACTATCACACACTGAAAGGAGGCTTTTTAAGACAACAAACCCAAGTAGTGCAAGTAAGGTTGCCAGCATAAATTACAGACATGAAGACACTATGAATAAATTACTGCTGATACTAGGTACAAAGTGCAACAGTTTGGCTAAAGGAATAAATACAAGAAATCATGAATTTTACAACTTGACCCCAAATTCAGTCTGTGGTTAGACCTTTGGCCTAGATTCTATCAATTTATCTTTAATATTAGCATCTAACCTTCTCCAAAATTACCTTTTCTCCTAGAATTGATGTAAACACCAAATAATCATCATTCAATGCTATCTTATTCTTCAAACATTTAGTACTAATGGCTCAGCATTAGATACTTTAAAAAATGATCAGAAAGAACTGTGTAGCTACTAACAATTTTTGCAGATATATATATTCCCTATAAAAGAAGGCTTCAAAATGCATGTGAATTCACATTTTCAGGCAATTTCTGTAGGTTAATATCTCAAGTAATATAATGGTATCATAATTAGCCAGGCTCACTTCCTCTCATAAATGTGTATCAGAATTCTCTGAAAATTTATATCGTCCACTGTGGGTTCCCATAGGGTTCTCAGAATTTCTATCCCTACTAAATAATCCAAATGTAATAAAATTTTAAAAAGAAGCAGTCATTAACTATCTTGTACCTTGGTGACATATAGCATTTTTCTTTCTCTTCAGTCCCATTCTTTGCCTCCTACTCAGCCTTCTGCACTCAGCCTTATATTGATGACCGTCTGGCAAATGGACCTTACAGCCTGTGTCTCCTTGACTTCAATGGCCTCTTTCCCAAACCAGCCACAAACATTTCCAAATAGCCTCATCAAAAAGTTCTATTCCTACTAAACTGCAAGATCCATGAGAACAGAAGCTACAGCTTGCTTATTTTTGCAGCTCCCACAGCATCTGGCAAAATTACTAGCACATAATAAACCACTGAGTCTCAAACACCTTTTTGTTTGAATGCAATGTATCTGAGGTCCTTTGCTCAACATTCTCTCCTCCTTGACCACAAGGCTGTCATCTGCAATCATATTTGCACTTCATTATAAAAACATTTAAAAACTAAGTCTTCTACACTTTTTTCAATCCATCATGATCTCTCTATTGGCAATATAATCCCTACTCAGCCCTGGGCTGCTGCTGAGTCACTTCCCTGCCAGCCCATCACCACCATCTACTGGAGAGTTTATCTTAAAATTAGTTTCCCACATATATGTGTACTTCCCATCTATTTTTAGGCTGACTAGGATATCTAGAGGAAGATTCAAAGATGGCCTGGGGCAGTCTCATTCTAGGAAACTCCAAGTATACTTATTTATTATCTGTCATGAAGCTGACTCCTCAGGATTTCCTAGGACCTTTCTCCCCTTAAGGCCACAAGAATTCACACTTCAAGCATGTCATATTTGATAAATCTACTTCATGAGGTCAATGTCACATGTGGGCTCTGTATAATGGATGCTATACATCAATGAAGTACATTCTGTGCATTTCAAATAGAAGATTTGGGTTTCTCAATGCTTATTAATATGATAGCTCAATGAAATATATTTTTTCCATGAGGAAGACATAGTCATGTGGTCAACCCACACTTTGGTATGTGACTTTATACCCAACAAATAATTCATTTGAGAAGTTGAGCAAACATGTTATCTTTTTAAAAAAAATACTGTCATATGCTGTCATCTGTCAAAGGATGTGACAAACTTTGGACACCATTCAAACTTTGGAACAAAAACCAAAGCTACAAAATTTGACTTATTGCTCACCTCAGTAAGGGAGAGCTATGCTGGTTAGTTACAGTCTTACTGAAGTTAGCAAACTGCCAATATTTCATAGGTTTTTAAGAAAAGAGGGTTGCAGAGGAGGGGACTATGTTAATTACAGAGGCAGTAGTGAGTTTAGACTTAAAAGGTGACTTCTGCTTTTTAGAAATTTTAAATATTTTTTAATTTTCTCTTTATTCAGTAATTTTTGTCATATTTTTCATTACCATTTAGTCCCCTTATACCCACCTTTCTCCTGCAATCACCATACTGTTGTCCATGTCCATGAATCCGTTTTCCTTTCTGCTCAATCCTTCTACCCCTACCCACCCCATGCCTTAGCTGCCATCTTGCTCTCTATGAGTCTGTCTCTATTTTGCTTGTTAGTTTGCTCACTAGATTCCACATACAAGTGAAATCCTATGGTATTTGTCTTTCTCTGACTGGATTATTTTATTTAGCATAATGATCTCCAGGTCCATCCATACTGTCACAAAAGGTAAAACCTTCTTCTTTTTTATGCCCAAGTAGTACTCCACTATGTAAATGTTTCATAGTTGTTTTATCCACGCATCTACTGACGGGCCCTTGGGCTGCTTCCATATTTTCTCAACTTAAATAACTGCAATGAACATAGGGATGCTTATGTTCTTCCAAAATAGTGGTTTGGGTTCCTTCGGATATATTCCCAGAAGTGAGATCACTGGTTCAGAAGACAGATCCATTTTTAATTTTTTGAGCTATCTCCATACTGCTTTCCATAGTGACTGTACCAATCTGCATTCCCACCAACAGTGAAAAAGGGTTTCCCCTTCTCCACATCTTTGCCAGCACTTGTTTGTTGATTTATTGATGATAGCCATTCTGACAGGTGTGAGATGGCATCCCATTGTGGTATTAATTTGTATTTCTCTGATGATTAAGGATGTTGAGCATCTTTTCATATGTTTATTGGCCATCTGTATATCCTCTTTGGAGAATTATCTATTCAGGTCCTTTGCTCATTTTTTTAATTGTGTTTTGTTTTTTTTGGTGTTGAGTTTTGTTAAGTTCTTTATAAATTTTGGATATTAACCTCGTATCAAATATATTGGTGAATATGTTCTTGCATTTTGTGGGTTGACTTTTTATTTTCTTGATGTTTTTCTTTGCTGTGCAAAAACTCTTTAATTTGATGTAGTCCTATTTGTTTATTTTTTCTTTTGTTTCCCTTGCTTGGGGAGATGTATCTGATACAATACTGCTTCAAGCTATGCCCAAGATTTTGCTGCCTATGTTTTCTTCTAGGATTTTTATAGCTTTGTGTCTAACTTTTAAGTCTTTGATCTATTTTGAATTTATTCTTGTGTGGTAAAGGAAGTTGGTCTAGATTTTTTCTGCACATATCTAACTTTCCCAACACCATTTATTGAATAAACTCTCTTTAGTCCATTGTATGTGCTTATTTCCTCTGTAGAATATTAATTAATTATAAAGGTGTGCATTTTATTTCTAGGTTCTCTATTCTGTTCCATTGATCTATGTCTCTGTTTTTATGCCAGTCCCATGCTGTTTTAATGACTATGGCCTTATAGTATAGATTGATATTAGGTAGCATGATTCTTTCAACTTTGTTCTTCTTTCCTAGGATTACTATTGCTATGCAGGGCCTTTTGAGGTTCCCTATAAATTTTTGGAATATTTGTTCCAGTTCTGTGAAATATGTCATTGGGATCTTGATAGGAATTGTGTTGAATCTACAGATTGCTTTGGGTAGTGTTTTAATAATGTTAATTCTTCTTATCCACAAACATGGTATGTGCTTCCACTTATTTGTACCTTCTTCAATTTCTTTCTTCGGTGTCTTATAATTTTCCTAGTACAGGTTTTTTACATCCTTGGTTAGATTAATGCTTAGGTGTTTTATTCTTTTTGAAGCAATTGTAAGTGGGATTGTTTTTTAATTTCCTTTCTGTTGGTTTTTTAATTTCCTTACATTATTGGCATGTAAAAATGCAGCTGATTTCTGAATACTAATTTTGTATCCTGCTACTTTAATGAATTCATTTATTAGTTCTAATAGTTTCTTGGAGGACTCTTTGGGGTTCTCTATGTACAGTATCATGTCATCTACAAATAAAGACAGTTTTACTTCTTCCTTTCCAATTTGGATGTCTTTTATTTTTTCTTCCTGTCTGATTGCTATGGCTAGGGCTTCCAGTACTATGTTGAATAAGAGAGGTGAAAGCCAATATCCCTGTCTGTTTTCTGACCTTTAGGGAAATACTTGTAATTTTGCCAATTGAGAATGATGCTAGTAGTGCATTTGTCATATATGGCCTTTCTTATGTTTAGGTATGTTCCCTCTATTCCCACTTTGCTAAGAGTTTTTATCATAAATGGGTGCTGGATTTTATCAAGTACTTTTTCTGCATTGATCATATCAATACTTTTTCTGTATTGATCATATCAATATATTGATATGATCATGTGATTTTTATTCTTCATTTTGTTTATGTGGTGAATCATACTTATTGATTTGCAAATGTTATACCAACCTTGCATTCTCAGAATAAGTCCACTTAATTATGTTGTATGATCATTTTGATGTATTACTGTATTCAGTTTACTAATTTTTTTTAAGATTTTAGCATCTATGCTTTTCAGTGATATTGGCCTATAATTTTCTTGTTTTGTAATATCTTTATACAACTAAGATAATGCTGGCCTTATAAAATGAGTTTGGGAGCCTTCCCTCCTCTTGAATTTTATGAAATCATCTGAGAAGGAGAAGTGTTAGTTCTTCTCAAAATATTTGGTAAAATTCACCTGTGAAGCCATCTAGTCCAGGGCTTTTGTTTATCGGGAGTTTTTTGAATACTGCCTCAATTTCACCAGCTGTAATGTGTCTATTCAGATTCTCTGATTCTTCTGGATTTAGTTTTGGAAGAATGTACATTTCCAGAAATGGATCCATTTCACCCAAGTTATCCAGTTTATTGGCATATAGTTGTTCATAATATTTTCTTACAATACTTTGTATTTCTTTGGTGACAGTTGTTATTTCTCTTCTTTAATTTCTTATTTTATTTACTTGGGTCCTTTCTCCTTTTTTCTTGACGAGTCTGGTTAAATGCTTATCAATCTTGTCTACCTTTTCAAAGCATCAGCTTTTGGGTTCATTGATTTTTTGCATCCTTTTTAAGACTCTATTTTGTTTGTTTCTGCTCTGATCTTTATTATCTCCTTCCTTCTACTCACTTTGGGCTTTGATGTTCTTTTTCAATTCCTTAAGTGTGAAGCTAGGTCATTTACTTGAACTATCCCTTTTTTTGTTGCTGTCTTTTGTAGTGTTTTTGTTTGTTTGTTTGTTTTTGTAATAGGCCTGTAATACCATGAATTTCCCTATTAGGATTGTTTTCGCAGTGTAACACAGATTTTGGATTGTTGTGTCCTCATTTTCATTTGTTTCAAGGTATCTTTTGATTTGTTCCTTGATCCCATTGTTGACACATTTATTGTTTAATAATATGTTATTTAGCCTCTAGATCTTCATATATTTTTTGGTGTTCTTGAGATTGATCGTTTCATAGGACTGTGGTCAGAGAAGATGTTTGATATGATTTCAATCTTCTTAAATTTATTGAGACTTGTTTTGTGTCCTGACATGTGGTCTATTCTAGAAAATGTTCCATGTGCACTTGAAAAGTATGTATATTCTGCTGTTTGGGGGTGAAATGCTCTGAAGATATCAATTAAATCCATTTGATATAGTGTGCCATTTAAGACTGCTGTTTCCTTGATTTTCTGTCTGGAAGATCTATCCACTGAAGTCAATGGGGAGTAAAAATCCCCAATTATCACTGTACTGCTGTCTATCTCTCCTTTTATGTCCATCCAGATTTGCTTTACATATTTAGGTGCTCCTATTTGGGTTGGTAAATGTTTACCAGGGATATACCCTCTTCTTGGATTTTTCCCTTCATCATTATATAATGTCCTTCTTTGTCTCCTACTATAACCTTGGTTTTAAAGTCTAGTTAGCCAGACATAAGTTCTGCTACCCCAGCTTTTTTCTTTCCAATTTGCATAAAACATCTTTTTCCATCCCTTTGCTTTTAGTCTGTGTATCTTTCGATCTGAGATTTGTCTCTTAGAGGCAGCATATATATGGGTCTTATTTTCTTATCTATTCAGCTACCTTCTGTCTTTTGGTCAGAGTATTTAAGCCATTTACATTTAAGGTGATTATTGATAGATATGAATGTAGTGCTATTTTATTGTTACACTGTTTTCTTCTGTTTTTTTCTTTCTTTCTCTTTTTCTTCTTCTTCCTTTTAAAGCAAGCCATTTAACATTTGTTACAGTATTGGTTTGGTGTTAACAAACACCTTTAGCTTTTTCTTGTCTGGGAAGCTCCTTAGTTCTCCTTTGATTTTAAATGATAGCCTTGCTGAGTAAAGCAGCTTTGGTTGTAGGTCCTTGCTTTTCACCACCTTGAATATTTCACACCACTCCCTTCTGTGCTGAAATATTTCTGTTCAGTAATCAGATTACTCCAGTCTAATCTGTGCTCCCTTATAAGTAACTACCTGCTTTTCTCTTGTGTGTTTTAGGAGCCCCTCCATATCTTTAAGCCTTGTTATTTTAATTATGATGTGTCTCAGTGAGGGTCTCTGTGAGTCCAACTTGTTTAGGACTCTCTAAGCTTCCTGGATTTGTGTCTTTTTTCCTTCACCAGATTAGAAGTGTTTTCTGTCATTATTTCTTTAAATAGATTCTTGATCCCTTGTTCACTCTCTTCCCCCTCTGGTACTCCAATGATGTGGATGTTATTATGTTCCATGTTGTCCAAAATGTTTCTTAAGCTCTCCTCATTTTTTTAAATTCTTTTTTCTTTGCACTGCTCTGCCTTGGTTTTTTTCTCTACCTTGTCTTCCAAATTAGTAATTCAATCCTTGGCTTCATCCGGCCTACTGTTTATTCTTTCCAGTGTATATTTATTTCAGACATTGCATTCATTATATCTGACTGGTTCTTTTTTATGGCTTCTATTTCTTTTTTCATGGTTTCTATTTCTTTTTTCATGCTCTTGAGTTTCCTTATAGTCATTACTCAAAACTTTCTGATAAATTGCTTGACTCCCTTTCATCTAGTTCTTCTGGAAAAATATGTTTTTCTTTCATTCTGGGATCTGTTTCTTCATCTTCCCATTTTGGCTGCTTTTTTGTATTTGTTTTTATGTATTAGGTAGATCTGCAAGACTCTGGTGCACACCTAAGTCAAACCCTGCCTGTGACTGGCCCTGGGCAAACTGTTTGGAGCTATCAGCAATCCACAGCATGTGGCTCTCTCTGCTGGTCCTGTGTGTGTGCAGAAAGAACCAGGCTTTGCCCCAAAGCTGGCTTTTACCAGCACCAGTCCCAGGGGTGGGTCAGCTGAAAACTCAGAGCTCCCAGATATCCACCTCTGCCTCCAGGCTTTCTGTAAGGTTAAAGTGTGAAAGTCTTCCAGCTGTACTCCTCAGCAACTGGGCTTAAGCACCACAGGGTAGAGCAGAGTAATTCCTGTGGGCAGGGCTATTGCTTCCCTTCCAGCTGATATTGCTTGGAGGGGAGTGCTCTGCCTGAGAGAGATGGCTCCTTCAAGGTGGTGAATAACTCAGTACATGGATCTGGTGGCTGTTCCTTCAGTTCTCTCCCCAGAGCCACCAACCAGACTCTCTTCAAGCATCTCTAGTCCACTCTGCCCTCCCTCTGTTGGAGCCCAGGGTAAGTGACTGAAAATGGAATTTTGTGTGTGGGCCCTTTGAGAGGCTCTCTGAGTCTCTAGCCATCTCTCCCTGGAAGATAGAAACCCCAGTGCTTTTCATGGCCATGTGTTGTTTGGGTTCCTTTCCTGGATCTGGTGCTATAAGTTGGGGAGCCCAGATTGGGGTTTAAATCCCACACTTCTCAGGAAGAATGCCCCCCAGCCACTGAAATATCCCTCTAGGATTTCAGCTGCCCCATGGGAACCCAGCCAGTCTTCTAGTACCTCCTCTGCATTTCCAACCAGTCTCGTTGTGGTGATGTGGTTATAAGACTATCTGTAGTTATAAGACTTCTCTCCAGCTAGTGTTCAGTTTGTTATTCTGGATAATTTCTCTACAATTTAGTTGTATTTCCAGTTTGGTCCTTGGAGGAAGTTAGAATATCTTTCACTTATTCCCCCACCATCTTAGGTCACGTGACTTATGTTGAATAAAGAAACACAGTTATGTTTGGTTACAGATACAGAAGTTTCTTGATGTTGGTCTTAAATGCAAGGTCATTGGGGTCAGTCTACTGCTGACAGGCTGACTTTCAAAGCATGAGGTCACTGATTGGCTGGCTTTCAGAGGTAAGTTCAAAAAAAAAACTGTCATTAATCAATTACATAAGATTAAAACCAGTTCAGGTGTTTACTGGTTATCGTATCAGTTTTTTCCTGGGAGCATAAGGAATAAAATATTCTCATACTTAAAATATTAGCAGCTATAGGAAATGTTGTTGTTGGCAGTATTTTGTAGTTTCATCTAGCATAATATACCATTCCCACAACTAAAACAGAAGACCTAAGTTAGCATAGAGACTTCATCTGATTTGTCAAAGTCTATCAATTGTTTGTGATAGTCTAGAGTGGCATATCGAGAAAATTGTGAAATTCTATCCAGGTCTAGCAAGTTAGAGCATTATCATTCATGAACAATGTTTGCTACAGAGACAACTGAATGGCAACATCACCCCATATCTCTTCTGATTCTGCCCAATATCCAAAAGTGGCTCAGAGTTTACATTTGACAAGGTTGGACTCCATGAATGCTTATAGCAGAGATTCATTTTAACAAGAATAAATAAACTAGCTGAAACCTAAGCCATTTGAATTTAAAAATAACAATGACCTGGGTGGAATAATGGGTATGAGTGCAAAAGCAATGAAGACAATATCAAAATTCAGTGGCATCTTGGTAAGTTAAAACAGTTAAGGAACAAACAATTCCAGAAGGAACAAAAATTTACTTAGAAAACATGTCATTTTTAATAATAACTTTTTCTCTGGAATGACCCTAAATTGAATTATGAAATTTTATAAAAATGAATATTTCCTAACTTCAATTATTTATAGTTATTTATTTACTACATAAATGTGATGTTTTACTTTAAAATTTTTAGTTATAAGGCATCTTTTTCTTCAAAAACAAAGGGGTCTTATTTCAATAAATAATACACCTCCATGAAAATACTATTGTGGCATACAAGAGTATTCTCTTTCCCTCAGGAGTAGACATGTGCATCTCTTCACTATTCAAAATCAATTGTCAAGATCTGAAGTCATAATAATTTCTAAATTTAGGGGAGGAAATCTGAACTGGACACTTGGTTAGAGTATATGCCACTTTTTAGTAAAGGGGTCTGGCAGGCAGCCATATCTTAGCTTATTTTTGCCATCTTCAGTTAATCCCCAAAATGAAAACTATTATTATTCATAATAAAAATAAAGAGAAAATGTGGGTTGTGCATGCAAGCACTAACTGAAGGAATTTATAAATTTAGAAAACTATAAAAAAGTATTCTTCATGATTGTCAAGGATATGTTCAATTTGATTGTCCCCACAAACATCCAGGGTTGAATCATGTTATAAACTTGTACCTTTCTAGTGTTTTCTGTATGACAAAATGTCTTGATATCTCTACGCATCAGGATATAAACCAGAGCTGAGCTCTTGAAAGTCTTTCTAGCACCATGATGATTACTTGTGCTTTGAATAGTTATTTCAGGGAACATTATTAAGCATTTCCTGTATAGAGTCTTCTACTAGACACAATGAGGGAAGATTAAAGGACTATATAAAGACTATTTAAAAATTACAGATGAACACTAACAAAAAATAGGATTTAATATCAGTATATAGTACAAATTGGAAATGTAAAAGTTTATAAAGGCAACATCATTCACTAATGGCATGACTGAGTAAATTTCTTAACATCTCTGAAATTTATTCTCCATCTTTCTAAAATGGAAACCTCTCTTACTGTATTTTTTACTATTAAATGTGATAATTCAGGTAGAGCATTTATGCAGTATTTAATGCATGCAAGCACTAATAAGCATGAGTAAGGGTATAGTAAGGCCGGGTATGGAAGCAAGGAACAATTCCTCAAGAAGGTGAAATCTGAGCCAGCTCCCAAAGTCAAACTCACAGAGGAAAACAGAATCCATTTTAGCTAAAGACACGAATAGAGAAAAGAACATGGAAATTTTCAAGAAAAACATTTAATTTATTCATCTTAGAAATTATACACTTTGTCTAATTCTGCATAAGACCATATTAACTTTCTTTTTAATAATAATATAGACACTGAATTGAAAGAGATCTTGAAATGATAGCTTATCAGTTACTTTGGCTACTCATTATTTACTTGAGATGACAAAAAGGAAAACCATGGCAATTTTTAAAATATAAAACCTTTTATTTGGTGGCTAAGCCTATCTTTAACTTAAGGCTAAGATAACACATTCTTGAAGCAACTGCCAACTGGACATACTCTGCAAAGACACCAGTCCTTTTAGAAACCTCTCTTCTTTCCCTACAGTTGCCACTCATCATTAGTGTTCCTGACAGGCTGCTTTTCCGGGGCACTTGCTGAGGTGGAAGGTGTGCTCTTGAGTGTCTGACTTATGGACAGAGAGCAATCTTCAACGTAAAACTTCAATCAAGCAAAAGCCTAAAGCAAAATCTCCTGCAGCAAACAGCTTGTATTTGTCCATTTTAGTAAATGGAAAAACTAGGTGTTTATTAGAGTGTATACATTGTAAGAAGAGACAAGATCATTTGTGAGGAAAAAATGTTTCAATTAATAAATTTTTAAATCATCTTTAATAAAGTAGATTAATAAGACCTCATGTACCTAGTAATTTTAAAAAACCCTTGTTTTCAAAAGAATTAATATATTAAAGATAAATGCAGATATTCTACTTACAACAAAAATGGAATAACTGTCATATAACACTTCCAGCAAAAAGGAACAAGAAAAGCTGTATAAAATACTTTTTAAAATATGTAAGGATTGAAGAGCTTTGGAGGCATCCAGGAATTGAGAGGCCAAGTTCTCAGAAAGAAGAGAAATTTTTTGAGCTGAGCCCAACATTCTGTATATAGCTTTTCCCCTTGGGGTGTTTACTGAATCTTAAACAAGAAGGAAGAGACTAAAAGCAGTAGCTAAAAGGCTTTGCAGAACACAAATTCCAACAGGCAAACACCTATGAAGCTTTTTTCATAGAGCTAAGAAAAAAATGCACTTTGGGCCTACTAAGGCCTCCAGAGGGGTCTGAGGAACTGGGATCACTGACAAAGAAGAGCAGAGAAAAGTAGGTATAAATTCACATAAGTGTTCCCCTCATAGCATTTGACAGTTCTTAAATTGCACAAGGAAAAGTAGCTAAGAAACTGAGAAAAAAACTAGAGCAAACCTCAGTGGAGCTTTCCACAGCCTCGCAGTGTTAGAGTATGCAGTTAGCTATATAGATAGTAATGAAACATCCTGCCTGGTGGACTAGGCAGGAAAGATAGCTTTGTAGCCATGGGAAGGGAGGATTGACCAGCATGTTACCCCCGACTAAAGGGTGAAGGGAGAAAATGGTGCAGAGGGAATTTCTTTTACTAAGTACATGTGCCATAGAAACTAAATGACATAGTGGAACTATGAGGCATGTGCAGTAGGAGCCAAAATGACAGCCATAACAAAGAGACGGAAGCCCTGGCTAGATAGTTCAATTGGTCAGAGCATCATCCAAATACGCCAAAGTTGAGAGTTCAATCCCCAGTCAGGGTACATACCAGGGTTTCAGGTTCAGTCCCCAGTCATGCATGTGTAAGAAGCAATGGATCAATATTGATTCATTCTCTCTCTCTCCTCTCCCTCTCTCTCCCCCTTTATCTATCTCTAAAATCAATAAGAACATATTCTCAGGTGAGGATTAAAAATAAAAGAATAAACCAATAAATACATAAATAAGTGAAACAATAAATTGATGCCTCTCTCTCCTTCCTTCCTCGCTCTCTCTCAAATCAATCAATCAATAAATAAATAAATTTTAAAAAAGAAAGGAAGAAGAACTGGCCTGTGAAAATTTGGAAGAAAAGAGATTGGATAGGGGGAGGGCACAAGCAAAGCCCTAGAAAATCCAGGAAAGAGACTGGATGGTTCAAAAGAAAGCCTGTCCTTTCCTGAACACAAGGAAATATCTCAAGGATCTCAGGAAAGCCACTACCCTCTAGCATGCCCACCCTCTGCCTCTCTGAGAGAGTACTATCGCTTTGTGCTTAAATAAATCTTGCCACCATCACTTAAAATTCCTCCTATGTACGTGCCCCTGAAATTTGCTTCCCATGACACCACTGAAGGACATATATCCCCCAGTAACAATAGTGCCAATGAAACAAAAATTGAATTTCAGGATCTGCCAAGTAGGACAGCTCAGGAAAATATCTCAGCTCTACTTTCAACTTTTGAGTTCCATCATCTGAGATGGGCAAACCTAAAACTGAGACTTAAAAGTCAAAAATAGAGGCTAGAGTCTCTTCAATTCCTGATTAGATTAAGAAGTCTACCCCTTTTTCTAGCTGACTGACAAAGGATTAAATGAATCATCTCTGGAGGAAAAAAACATTATCTAGAACCACTCCAATTGTTCATATATAATATCATCACTAAGTTTAAAAGTATTAAGCATATATATATATATACAGGACCATAAGACCAGGTGAAAAGTTGACAATAGTAACAGAACCACCAGATACCCAGTTACAGCACACCAACTTTAAACTAGGTATAAATGATGTTTTAAAAAATAGATGAGATGGAGAATTTCACTTGAGAACTAAAATCTATAAAAATAATTATGAATTGTAGAACTGAAAGGTAAAGTAAAATATGATCATGGTTTCAACAACAAATTGGATATGGAGAATTCATGAACAAACAGATAAATTATTATAAAATATCCAGTCTTGAGAACAGGAAAAAAGTGGTACAAAAAGAGTATAAGAGACAGGAATATGAAGAAAAAGTCTAACATTCATATAATTGAAGTTCTGGGATGGGAGGGTGCAACATTTGAAGAAATATGGTTGATACAGTTTTAAGACTTATGAAAAACATCAGTCTACAAATTCACAAAGGTCTAAGAATTACAAATAGATTAAACAACAAAAAAAACTACACACATTTAAGCACATTATAAACAAAATTCCTAAGAAAATCACAATAAAAGAAAAAATCTTTAAAATCAGCTGGAGGAGCAAAATGTATTAGTTTCAAATGCGCTACCAAATTAACAGCTAAATTTGACAGAAACGATGAAAACCAGACACAATAGAATAACTGCTGAAAGTTTCTTTTTTAATCCAATCTAGAATTTTATATATCCAGAGAAAATAACCATTAAAGATAAAAATATAGTACCTAGTTTTGAGCAATGAATTATGTGGTAAAGAGAATCATATTTTCTATTTACTCTGAAACAACCTCAAAGAATTATATATATATGTGTGTATACATACACACACACACATATATACACACACACACACACATATATATAATCTTCTGGAGGGTAGGGCCCTGGTAATACAGGCTTCCCCCCACTAGAAAACTGTTCAAGGAATGCCAGTGTACCAGCTGGCATTGCTATGAGAGGCTGCCTTCAGCTTCAGTGAATTTTTTGAAGACTCTTTCAGTGTGTTTGCCCATTTCATGACGAGCGGTTTACTAGCACACCTGTCCACACCAAGCTGAATGTTCATCAGTTTTTTACCCAAAACAGCATGACTCCCATGCCCCATCCTCCCTATTCACCCAATCTCACCCCAATTGACCTATTTTTGTTTGTTTCCCTGATGAAAAAAGTCTTCAAAGGGAAACTTTTTGCAAATGAGGAAGAGATGAAACAAAAAAATGTCAGAAGTACTAAAAGACATTAAAATTGACCAATTCAAAAACTCTTGAGCAGTGGAAAAAATGTCTTAATAGGTTATTGTATCAAGTGGAGAGTATTTTGAAGGTGACTGATGTTTAAATATGTAAGAATAAATACACAGTTTTATAAATAAATTCTAGGTTTTGGGGGTTCGTATATATCTGGTATATAATAGTATAATAGTACACTATTGTTGCCACTTTCTTGTTAGTATAACCTTATTTGAAAAACAAAAGTTTGAGAAAAAAAGATACAAAAATGAAGCATCTCCCCACATCATATCTCTCATGTTCAAAAACTGCATAAAATAAAATAAAAAGAGAGCTTAAATAGAAACATCCCAGATAAACAAAAACTGAGAAATTTTGTCCTTACAAATTCCATAATAAAGAAATACTAAAGAGAGTTCTTTAGGCAGAAGAAAAATAATCCCAAATGAACCCTTGGAAATGTAAGCAGTGTGGAAGAGCAAAGGAAAACATAAATGAAAGTGAATACTCACCGTATAAAAACATGATAACATCTTTGGGGGTTAAAGTATATGTATAGACAAAATACACAACATCAATAACACAAAAGGTAAAACTTGGTAAAGAGAATTAACAAAAATTAAAGTGTTTCAAAATACTAGTCTCACTTGAGAAGTGACAAAGTCCTAATTTATTTTACTTGGATTTCATAAGTCATGATGTATGTTATAATCTCTAGGATAGCCAACTAAAAGAAGAATAAAAGAATGTACATCAAATAAGTTAGAATGACAACAACAAATTAAATTGAAATAAAGTAGAAGGAAAATCATAAAGAGTACAAATAAATAAAGAAGAAAATGTGTACGTGTAGAAAATCAACAAAGTCAACATTTAATTCTTCAAAAACTTAATCAAGTTATAAACTCCCACCAAGAGAGAGCAAGAAAAAATGGGGAAGGTACAAATGACAAATATCAGGGATATAAAAAGGGACATCACTACAGACAATATGGACATTGAGAACAATGGGGGGAAAATGGGGGCAACTGTAATTGAAAAATAAAAAGAAAATTTAAAGAAAATTAGAAGATATTATAAACAATTTTGCCAATAAATCCAAAAATGAATATACAATAAATTCTTAAATAATAAAACTAATAAAAACTAACACAAGAAGGAATTGAAAATTAAAATGTTACTATACTAGAAAAGAAATAGAATCTGTAATCAAAAACCAAACTACCACAAAACAACTCCAGATCCAGATGTATTCACTAGTGAATTTCTCCACAAACAAAACAGATATGATATCAATACTACATGAATTCTGTCAGAAGTGGAAAAGAGGAAGCACTTCTCATCTCATTTTATAAAGCCAGAATAATAGCTATACTAAAACCTTCAAAAAATTCAAGAAATTTCTTGCAATTCAGGAAATTTATAAGCCAATTTCTCTCATGAATTAGACGTTAAAATCATAAAGAAAATGTTAGTAAATTAAACCTAGTAGTACCTAAAGAAAGTAAAAACATAACCAATTTGAATTAATTTGAGGAATACAGGGTTGATTTAATAATCCAAATTTAATTAGTTTATTTACTACCATAACAAAGTAAAGGAGAAAAATCATATAATCATAAAAATATATAAGAAAAGTATTTATAAATTCAACACCCTTTTGATTTTTAAAAAATCTTGCCACACTAGAATAAATGGAAATTCTATTGATCCAATAAAGAATATCTACAAGCAACTATTGGAAACATTTTGTTGAAATTTGAAAGTTTTCTCATTCCCCACTCTGGAGATCCGACCTCCCACGGGTACTTTCCATCCCACTTCTGCTCTTGCAAATTGTACCTACCCTTAGCTATCTATTTGTGTGTGTGTACTCTGTCTATCACATATACCTACCTTCCATCTCTACATTTTACGCATAATATATATGTTAGAAAAATTGACGAAGAAAAATTGCTATTCTCCTGGATGGCATAGTTATGTATGGAAAAGCCAAAAAATGTTCAGACATCTTTTAGAATTAATGAGAAAATTAGGAAGGAATCTGTGTAAGATTAATATGCAAGAATAAATGTACCTCTATATGCTAACAAGAAGCTATTATAAAATAAATTTTAAGACCCCATTTCCTAAAGCATTTAATACCTAAGTATAAATCCATTAACAGATATTCAAGACTTAACCATGCAAATACGAAGATATTTTTAAAGATCTGTATCATAAAGATAAAAAACATGTTCTCACATTTGAAGTCTTAATATTGTTAAAATGTCAGTTTTTCCAATACTGAAACAAATATTAAAATGCAACCTCAATCAAAATCCCAGAAGGTTTTAAGGAGACAAGAAACAAGCTGATTCTAAAACTTTGTATGAAAATTCAAAGGACCAAGTAAAGTCCTTTCTTCAAGAGTAGCAAAGGCCCTGGCCAGAGAGTTCAGTTTGTTGAAGCATCATCCTGACACACGAAGGTCGAGGGTTCAATCCCCAGTCAGGGCACATACAAGAAGCAACCAATGAATGCATAAATAAGTGGAACAACAAATCAATGTCTCTCTCTCTCTCTCTTTCTCTCTCTCTCTTCCCTCTCCCTCTCCATCTGTCATAGTAAAAAATATAGAGCTGGAGAACTTAGTACACCATCATCAAGACTCAAGATGTAAAACTTCAGAGACTTCTAAAGATGGCGGCTTTACTCCAGGCAGTGTGATTCCCGGCTTCTGTGAAGAGGAGGGAAACTCACGGATTAGTGGAGGAACAGAGCAAGTGGCCTACATTACTGAAACATTTTTGAAAACAGGACATCAAAAATTACAGCGATCATTGAAAAACCAGACAGTAAGGAGACTGCTTCAGGACAAAAGGGACCCAGGGATCAGCTCGGGGACCAGGAGGGTTGCAGTCCCCAGGCCCGGTGCTCCCGGGTCTGCCTCAGGGCACCTGGGAGAGTAGAGTCGCTGTTCCCTCCCCGGACTATGGGGGTGAGCAACACCAGGGAAGACCTTGTGGCTTGAAGGCATAGAGAGGGCAGTTGGACTGGGAGACAATCGCCCAGGGGCTATGAGCACCCACCCATAGCCCTGGGAGGGGTGAGTGCCTCCAGCTGGCTTGACCAGGGGCAGTCTGGAAGTGCCTGCACCCCCAGCCCCATGGGAGTGTGGATCGGTGGAAAACCCAAACCTCGCAGCCCCATCCAGGAAAGGGCGTGGGTGTTCTCAGGTTTCTGGAGCCAGCAGTGCTGAACTGTGGAAGCACACACCCCCTCAGTAATCCTGACTCTCACGCTGTGAACCCAGAAGGGACACGGCGCTTAGTGCATTCCTAGAGCCCAAAACTCAAAAATTTGGTGGATGGGCGCACCCGCCCTTTTACGATCCCTAGAGATAGCACCGTGAATCCAAAAAAGTCAAAGGTGCTTCCTGAGATCATAGAGCTCTCTGCAGTGGAATTTGGGGGAAGGGCACGCGTCTCCTTGTAATCCTGGGAGCTTGCATCCTGAAACTGAAAAGACGCAGGAGCCCTGTGGGGCCCCAGAGCCTGGGAGACTGTGGCAGTGAGCTCCAGAGAGCATGCTCGGGAAGGCCCAGGGTCCTGTAGAGGAAGGTCAGATTGGCCCTGGGGAGAGCACCCTGCTGGCCCTGGGGATAGTACCTGAGAGACTTACTGAGATTTGGCTGGGAAGAGTGATAAGCATTTCAAACTCCCCTCAGCCTGCTGAAGCCAACAAGATCAGAAAAACTGGTCTGGCCAGTTAGAAACCAACAAGAGGTTTTTTTTTTTGTTTTGTTTTGTTTTGTTTTGTTTTGTGGCTGTTGTTGTTTGATTGATTTTATCTTGTGTTTTAAGTGACTTTTTATTTTTCAATTCTTATTATTTTATATCTCTCAATCCCTTATGTTTCTCTTCCATTCATCCTAGTATTATTTTTTCCACTACAAATTTATCTCTCCTGCACTCCATCTTCTGCTTCCCCGCCCCCCTTTTTTCTTTGATCTTGCAAGTTACTGCAAATTTGTATAATCTTTTTCTCACTTTTCCAACATTTTTTATTTTAATAGTATTTTGGTATTCTTTTTCTTTCTGTATAATCTTCTTTGCTTGGCTGGTTATACTGTCATTTGATAGGATCCCCCCGGTATCTCAGTCACAGTGTGTTGATAATTTACTATCCTTCATCTGTGTTCCATTAATATACCTCTCAAAGTTTTATACTCCTTATTCTTAGTATCTAGATCTCATCAGTTCTGCCACAAGACTGTCACTTTACTATTACTGTAAATAAGACCTAGTTCATACAATTGTAAATACTACTCAACACCCCTACCTGATCTCAGTCCACTTTGCAATTTCCTGAACTATACTATTGTGGGCGTTGTCTCTATTCGTTTACACACTACTCCTATTTACTAATCTTTATTCCAACCCTACCTTAGAATCTGACCTCCCACAGCCTCACAGCTTTCTAAATTGAATTAACAATCCTTTCATCCCCAATAAGAGTCTCATCTTCTTTCCATCCTTTCTAAAATGTGGATAGTGGGGTGGAGGATCACGGTTAACACTATAAGGAGCCAAAGGATAACCCACCTCTTCTCTACTGGCTGCTAATGTAAATATCATAGTATACTGTCTTGCTGTTTTAAACCATTTTGCCTTACTCCTCCAACTGATCACAAAAAAGAGTAGGAGGAAGTTGTGAACACCAGGATACACGAAGGAGACTGCACCACTGAATCTCACAGGTATTCTACCACAGAAGTTCACACCATAATCACAGGGAACCAGAACAGATCAATTTAAGAAACAGAGGCTAACGAGAAGAAACCCACAAACAATGAGAAAACAAAGAAACAATCCCCAATTGAATGGAAAGGAGGAAGCCACAGAAAAAAAATGCTAAATGAAATAGAGGCAACTCAACTATCAGATATTGAGTTCAAAACAATGATTATCAGGAGTTAATTGATAATGTGATTATCAATGAATAATCACAATAAGCTATCAGAAACTAGAGGGAAGCTACAACGATCTCACTGCAAACTATATAAACATGAAAAAGGAAATAGAAACTCTCAACAAGGGCCAAGAGGAAATGAAGAATGCCATTTATGAACTGAGGAACACAGTAGAAGGAATGAAAATCAGGATTGATGAAGCAGAAGATCAGATTAGTGAGCTAGAGGACAAAGTAGAAAACAACACCCAGAAAGAGCAAGAAAAGGAAAAGAGGCTCAGAAAGAATGAAGAGGGATTAAGAGAAATGCAAGACAATATGAAACATAATAATATCTGTATAATAGGGATACCAGAAGGAGAAGAAGAAGAGCAAGGGATTGAAAACCTATTTGAAAAAGTAGTAAGCCCTGGCTGGCATAGCTCAGTGGATTGAGAGCGGGTCTGGGAACCAAAGTGTCCAGGTTCAATTCCCAGCCAGGGTACATTCCTGGGTTGCAGGCCATAACCCCCAGCAACGCACATTAATGTCTCTGTCTCTGTCTCTCTCTCTCCCCCTTTCCTCCCTAAAATAAATAAATAAAAATCTTAAAAAAAAAAAAGTAGTGAAGGAAAACTTCCCTAATTTGATGAGAAAAAGTCACACAAATCCAGGAAACACAGAGATCCCAATCAAGAGGAACCCAAAGAGGCCCACCTCAACACATCATAATTAAAATGGCAAAATTTCAAGACAAAGAGAGAATCTTAAAGGCAGCAAGGGAGAAACAGGAAGTAACATACAAGGGAGCCCCAATAAGACTAACAGCTGACTTCTCAATGGAAACACTTCAAGCCAGAAGAGAATGGCAAGAAATACTCCAAGTAATGAGAACCAGAGGTCTGCAACCAAGGCTACTTTATCCAGCAAGGCTCTCAATCAAGATAGAAGCCAAATAAGAAGCTTCCCAGACAAAGAAGTGTAAAGAATACACCTCCACCAAACCAGCTCTCAAGAGATTCTAAAGGATTGCTTTAAGAAGAGAAGGAAAAGAGAGAGAGAGAGAGAGAGGAACCACGGACAGTAAAAGACAATGATAAGTACCTATCAATAATAACCTTAAACATAAATGGATTAATGCTCCAATCAAAAGACATAGAATAGCTGAATGAATAAGAAAAATGACCCACACATATGCTGCCTACAAGAAACCCCCCTCAGGATAAAAAGACCTGCACAGGCTGGAAAGTGAAGGCCTGGAAACAATCTTCAAGCAAATGGACAGGAAGAAAAGCCGGGGTAGCAATACTCATATCAGACAAAATAGACTTCCAAAAGGTCCATAAAGAGAGACCCAGAAGGTCACTTCATACTACTCAAGGGAAGAATCCACCAAGCAGACATAAATATTGTAAATATATTGCACCCAACAGGGAGCACCCAACTACATAAAGAAAACCTTAGAGGAGTTCACGAAAGATATGGACAGCAACACAATTATAGTGGGAGATTTAACACCCCACTATCAAAAAATGGCCAGATCTTCCAAACAAAATATCAAAAAAGATATTGTGGCATTGGAACAATACCCTAGATGAAATGAACTTTACTGATACATACAGAGCCCACCATCCTAAAAAAGCTAACTATACATTCTTTTCAAATGTACATGGACATTTTCAAAGATTGACCACATGAAAGGACACAAACAAGCCTCAACAATTTCAAAAAATTGAAAATCATACCAAAGCATTTTCTCGGATCACAAGGACTGAAGCTAGAAACCAATCCCAAGGAAAAAAACAACCCAAAAACCTCAAAATCATGGATTGAAATAGCATGCTATTAAACAATGAATGGGTCAAGAATGATAATTAGAGAAGAAATTAAAAGGTTTCTGGAAACAATGAAATGAACTCACAACAATCCAAAACTTATGGGACACAGCCAAGGACAGTCCTGAGAGGGAAGTTCATAGTGATACAGGCCACCTAAAAAAGGTAGAAACATTCCAAACAAACAACGTGACCCTACATATATGGAGGGAACTCGAGGAACAACAACAAAGACAGCCCAGAGCAAGCAGAAAGAAGGAAATAACTAAGATCATAGCAGAATTAAATGACAGAGAGACTAACGCACAATTCTAAGGATCAATGAATCCAAGAGCTGGTTCTTTTGAAAAGATAAACAAACTGACAAGCCTTTAACCAGACTCATCAAGAAAAAAAGAGAGAAAACCCAAATAAACACAATCAGAAATGAAAGAGGAGAGATTACAACAGATACCACAGAAATACAAAGGATTGGAGAAGAAATTACTACGAAGAACTGTATGCCAAGAAATTTGAAACCTAGGTGAAATGGACAACTTTCTAGAAAATGTAATCTTCCAAAACTCAATGTGAAAAGAAGCAGAAAGCCTGAACAAACCAATAACAGCAAAAGAAATTGAAGCGGTAATCAAAAAACTCCTAACACACAAAAGCCCTGGGCCAGATGGTTTCACAGGAGAATTCTACAAAGCATTAAGGAAGAGCTAACCCCTATCCTTCACAGACTATTCCAAAAAATCCAAAAAGATGGAAGACTCCCAAACTCTTTTATGAGGCCAACATCATCCTAATTCCAAAACCAGATAAAGACACAACAAAGAAAGAAAACTTCAAGCCAATATCGCTGATGAACATTGATGCTAAAATTCTCAACAAAATACCTGCAAACCGCATCCAACAATACATTAAAAAGATCATACACCATGACCAAGTGGGATTCATTCTAGGGATGCAAGGATGGTACAATATTGGCAAATCAGTAAATGTAATACATCATATAAAAAAAGCAAAGACAAAAACCACATGATCATATCAATTGACGCAGAAAAAAGCATTTGATAAGGTACAGCACCCATTTATGATAAAAACACTCGGCAAAGTGGGAATAGAGGGAGCATTCCTCAACATAATAACGCCATATAGAGAGACCTACAGCCAACATCATTCTCAATGGGCAAAAATTAAAATCTTTTCCACTAAGATCAGGAACAAGGCAAGGCTGTCCACTTTCACCACTTCTATTCAATATAGTACTGGAAGTTTTAGCCACAGCGATCAGACAAGAAAAAGAAATAAAAGGCATCCAAATTGGAAAGGAGGAAACAAAACTGTCACTGTTTGCAGATGACATGATAGTGTACATAGAAAAGCCTATAGACTCCACAAAAAAAAACTGCTTGACCTAACAAATGAATTTGGCAAAACAGCGGGATACAAAGTCAATATCCAGAAATCAATGGCATTTCTGTACACCAACAATGAAACAGCAGAAGCAAAGATCAAAGAAAAAATCCCATTTGAAAGAGCAAAAAGAAAAATAAAATATCTAGGAATAAACCTAACCAAAGAGGTAAAAAACCTGTATTTAGAAAATTACATAACACTCAGGAAAGAAATCAAGGAAGACAAAAACAAATGGAAACATATACCATGTTCATGGATTGGAAGAATTAATATCATCAAAATGTCCATACTACCCAAAGCAATTTACACATTCAATGCAATACCTATTCAAGTACCAATGGCTTATTTCACAGACATAGAACAAACACTTCAAAAATTTATATGGAACCATAAACGACCCCAAATAGCTGCTGCAATTTTGAGAAAGAAGAGTAAAGTAAGAGGGATCACAATACCTGACACTAAACTATACTACAAGGCCACTGTATTCAAAACAGCCTGGTACCGGCATAAAAACAGGCACATGGACCAATGGAACAGAACAGAGAGCCCAGAAATAAACCCAAGTCTCTAGGGTCAATTAATATTTGACAAAGGAGGAAGCAACATAAAATGAAGTAAAAATAGCTTCTTCAACAAATGGTGTTGGGAGAACTGGACAGCCACATGCAAAAAAATGAAACTCAAGCACCAACTTACACCTTATACAAAAATAAATTCAAGGTGGATAAAAGACTTAAATATAAAATGTGACACCATTAAAGTCCTAGGGGAGAACGTAGGTAAGAAAATCTCAGATATTTCACAAAGAAACTTTTTTACTGACATGTCCCCTAGAGCAAGGGGCATAAAGGAAAGTGTAAACAAATGGGACCTCATCAAAATTAAAAGCTTTTGCACAGCTAAAGAAAATAGTATCAAAATTAAAAGAGAACCAACTGTATGGGAAAATATATTTGCCAATGGTACCTCAGACAAGGGTTTAATCTCCAAAATATATAAAGAACTTACACGACTACACTCTAAGACAAGGAATCCACTTAAAAAAACGGGCAAAGGACTTGAACAGACACTTCTCCAAGGAGGACATACAGAAAATCCAAAGACACATGAAACGATGTTCAATATCGCTAGCTATCAGAGAGATGCAAATTAAAACCACAATGAGATACCACTTTATGCCAGTCAGAATGGCCATCACAAACAAAGCAACAAACAACAAGTGTTGGAGAGGTTGTGGAGAAAGGGGGTCCCTAGTGCACTGTTGGTGGGACTGCAGACTGGTACAACCACTATGGAAAGCAGTATGGAACTTCCTCAGAAAACTAAAAATGGATCTGCCTTTTGACCCAGCAATTCCACTGCTGGGACTCTATCCTAAGAACACTAAAACACCAATCCAAAAGAACCTATGCATCCCAATGTTCATAGCAGCACAATTTACAATAGCTAGGTGCTGGAAGCAACCTAGATGCCCATCAGTAAATGAATGGATCAAAAAGCTATGGTACATTTACACAATAGAATTCTATGCAGCAGAAAGAAAGGAGCTCCTACCCTTTGCAACAGCTTGGATGGAACTGGAAAGCATTATGCTAAGTGAAACAAGCCAGGCAGTGAAAGACAAATACCATATGATCTCACCTTTAACAGGAACCTAAACAACAAAACAAAGAAACAGGCAAAATATAAACAAAGGCACCGAAATAGAGGACTGGCTGACAGTGACCACAGGGGAGAGAAGAGGGAATTTCAGGGGACAATGGGAAGGGTTTACAAGAACAAATTTAAAGGATACATGGACAAAAACTAGGGAGAGGATGGTAATGGGAGAGGAGGGTTGGGTGGGAGGCTGGATTGGGAGTAAAAGGGAAAAAACTGTACTTGAATAATGATTAAAATAAAATTTAAAAAAGAAAAGAAAAACAAACAAACAAACAAAAAGATGTAAAACTTCAGTGATTAAGACACTGTATTTTGAACATAAATATACCAGCAGAACAGAAGGGGGTCTTGAAAGAGATCCATTCTTTATGATTAAGGATACATTGTGGAATAGGAAGAAGAAATGTTTTTCAATAAATGGTGCTCTGTTAAATATATACCTGCAGAAAAAAATGAAACAAATTTTAACTTCATATATATCTATTGACAAATATCAATTCTAGAAGAAATGTAGATCTAAATGTAGAACATCAAGCTATAAAACTTCTAAAAGATGAATAAAGAAAATATTCTTATGAACTTGTGGTAAGCAAAGATCTTTAAAATAGAACAAAAAAGTACTAAATATAAGGTAAAAACAATAGATTATATTATATTAAAATAGTAAAATTCTGCATATCCAAACATACTGCTGTGACAATAGAAACTCATACAACAAAGAGGGAAGAGAAATTTACATTATATGTCTGTCAAGCAATTCATATACTGAATTCAAAAGAACTCCTATAAATCAGTAAGAAAAAACTACTGACAAGGATAGTAGACACTTCACAAGAGGAAGTTCTGCAAATAGCCAATTAACATAACAATTTTTAACTTCATTAGTTTTCAGGGCCATGTAAAGTAAAAGCATAATAAGATTTCATTATAGAAATGGCTAATAAATGACTAACAATACCAAGTGTTGGCAAGAATGGGAAGCAACTGAAACTCATACATTAATGGTGATGAAGAAAATTGGTACCACCATTTCAGAAAACCATTCAGTGATATCTACAACTAAACATAAGCATTCTCTATGACTTAGCAATTCCATATATATATAATATATATATTATATATATAAACAAAAAACATGTAAGAATGCCTTATATGAACACACATGAATGTTTATAGCAGCACTATTGTTACGGCTAAAATTGGAAACTACCCAAATGTTCATAATAAATAAACAAAGCAAACAAGTTAATTATGTTATATCATACAATAGAATATTAAGCAGCAATGAAAACAAAATTACTGCCACAACAATAACTTAGAAGAGTTTTACAAACATAATGCTGAGTGAAAGAAGCCAGACAAAAAGGAGTTCATATTCTACGATTCCTTTTATATAAAATTCAAAACAGGTAGAACATACAGATGGTTACACAAGTCAAAATATTACATTTTGGGAAAGAGGGCAGTAACTGAGAGATAGCACAAAAGAAAATCTCTGAGGTGTTGGTAATTTTCTATTTTGTGATCTGAGTGGTAGTTATACAGTTGTATTCATCTCAAGAAAATTATCAAATTTAGGATTTATGCACTTTTTCATAGGTATGTTACACTTCAATAAACTTTAGAAAATAAAAGGTGAATGTGAATACATGAACTTTGACATTAAAGAAAAATTGACTCCTATTAGCAAGAGATATTAAGAATAGGACTAAAATGTAATTTAGCTTTCACAAAAAAAAACACTACTGTTTTAAGCTGCATAGCAAAGCCATTTCATTATTGTCAAGGGGACTAGAATACCTCTCTAAGATTGCATTTTGATTAGGGTATCACAATACCAAAAAATGGAGTGCAGAGAAAGATATTTTTAAGTTCAGAAGAAATACATTTTGATATAGGAAATAAAAGTATCAAAATAATTATTCTGTTGGGAGAAAATCATGCCAAAAGAAGAAAAAAAATCACTGCAGATAAGAAAAGCATGGCTTTATAACCATGATCCATCCTCTGTCCTCTGCTTTCTCTCCAATCCTACCCCCCCCACCACCACTGTATCAACAACATCACCATTGCTGTTGTGCTGCCCCGGTTTTCCCAAAATAGTCACTCTTTTAGAACTGCAACAACAAAAGTGTTAAATAAGTGCAAGGTTTCTTGGACACCACTACTCAGAATACTTTTTCAACAAAGGCTGTGTTTATCAACCAAGATTTTAGAATACTGGGTAGTGAACAAACACATATAGAAAATGTTTATATTACTTTCTATTAAAATTACCTTATCTCCACATCTTGGAAGCAAATATGTCTATGCTCTTACATACCTGCCTTTCATTGGTCAGAAAGTCAGCATAGATATACTTATGCTCAAGTCTTTCCTGTTCTACCCTGGAAGCAAAAGTATTTCAAGTTGGTAGAATGAGTTCCCTTGGAAATCCCCATTGCTCTTTCACTCCAAACACTTAACAATAAAAGCTTAAAAGTTTTAAGTGTCTTTAAAATACACAGGTGTAATTTTAAAATATCAATATCTCTGTGGTTCAGATATAGAGAAGAAATCCATAATAATGAAAATGGGTGGCAGCTCTAAGCAGACTTTGCTCCAGGGTAAAAACAAAAACAAGTGTTGGTGTCTGGAAGTCAACTGCTACAAGGCAGTAGAGACAAAAGCTCTCCACTCATCTAAAAGCCTGCGTTCAGGCCCAGTGCTGAAAATATGAGCTGAGGTAAGGTTACTCCTATCTGTGAGGCCTGGATCACAGGAAAGAACAAAGGCTTCCAGGACTGAATGTACAGTATCCCCAAGCCAATATTAACACATCGTTTTAAACTGGGAACTCAGAATTCAAAGGGAAGCAAGTGCAAGAGCTGTGTCAGAAAAGAGGAAAAATATCTCTCATTTAAGATAAGCTTGAAATTCAAAATACAAAACCTGATAAAGAAAGCTAATCCATTAAATGAAATTCTACAAACTTACAAAAAAGAGTACTGATTCCTCCCCAAAGTGGAGACAGTAAGGCACATAGAGTTTTTTAAATAAGCATTTTAATATCCTCAAACTGATAAAAGATGGAAAATCCTTCAACTATAAAACTAGAAGATTATGGAACAAAAATAGGTAGATATGAAACAAAAACAGACTGATAAGGTTTTTTAAGTCAATTATAAATGCTAGAAATGAAGACAACATCTAGGAAAGAATTTAGAAGACAAGATAAACTTTTAGCTGGATACACTTAAAGAATCAGTTATTGAGCCACTGCTAAGGAACTAAGGAATTCACCCTTGAATCTTGATGCTCACCAAGGTTTCTTCCTTGGACTTCTAGACTTCCCATTTTACACACACTATAGGAAAAACCTCAGTCTTTCCTCCTGTATTTCTCCTCAACATGACTACAACATTCACACCAGATGTGTGGGGTTTTCTCCCAGTACCACACAACTCTGACACACCAGCTGAGTGTCCTACAGATAACTCAGTTCTGAGGTATCCACCTGGAGACACAGTGTCAGATCCCCCAGGTTAGTGACTCAGTCCCATGAGACTTCCCCCCAGTTCAGATGTCAATTTCAAGTAGTAAGTTCCCAGGCTACCCATAACTTCTTACTATGCTACAAGTCTCAGATTCCCATGACTGTCCCCACCCCCTTGGATTCCATTATTTGGTAGAACAACTCACGCAACGTAGTGAAACACTTAACTTATATTTACCAGTTTATTAAAGAACACACAAAGGATACAGATGAACCTCCAGATGAAGAAATACGCAGGGCAATTTCTGGGAGGGTCCCCGGGCAGGAGCTTCAGTCACCATAGGGTTGGGATGTGACATCCTCCCTGTATGCAGATGTGTGCATCAACCTAGGAGCTCTCTGAACCCCATACTGTTGGAATATTTATGGAGACTTCATCACATAGACATGATCAGTTATTAATGCCATTTTTTAGTCTCTCCCCCTTTCCTAGAGGATGAGAGGTAGGGCTGAAAATTCTAGGTTTCTGATTACAGCTCTGTCTTTCAAATGACCACCCCCATCCAGGAGCCATCAGAAGCCCACCCAGAGTCAGCTCATTAGGGAAAAAAAATGTGCTCCTAGTGCTCTGATCACTTAGGAATTTACAAGGGTTTTAGGAGCTTTGTGCCAGGAACTGGGAGCAGAGACCAATATACGTTCTTTTTCTATTATTTCACACATGTTCTCTTTTGCAATCACATCTTCTTCAAAAGCTTTTACAGTTCTGACGATGAATTCCAAATTTTCTTCTCCAGAAAAGACTTAATATATAATTATACATATAAATATATATAATACCTATATATTTATACCTACATATTTAATATATATTTATACCTATTATATATAGATAGGTATATAGATATATATAACATTAGCTATATACAGATATATTCAGATTTTTATAATGTATCTACCTAATATATAGCTAGGTAAAATATGGAGATATATCAGAGAATATAAGCAATTGCCTGGTGGACACATTCTTCTGGATGGGCTGTAGACACCTCAGATTCAACATATACCAAACTCAGCCCATTAACTTCTCTTTCACCCTATATTCTGCCCTTTTGCTCTATGTTCTCTGCCTGAGCAGTTGATGCTACTGTTTATCCATTTATCCAAGTCAGGAACCAGATAGCCATTCTTGACCACACTCTCTCCACTGCCCCCTAAAAACATTGATGAATCCTGCCCCTTTGGCTCCATCCTAATACAAACCCACATCACCTTTTATTAAGCCCCTTTAATTTCAGTAACTCTTTAGTGATCTCTTGCCTTCAGTTTTTGACTTTTCCAAACTCTGTCCTCCAGACAACTGCTAGACAAGTTATCTCTAGAGAATTAGAAATACAACATTGACTGTTTTACTTCTCTTTATAAAACTCTTCAGTGTCTCCCCATTAACTCAAAATAAAGCAACATTAAGCACATGGTCAAATGAGGAAAGGTATCCTAAGAGTAAGAAAAGGTATGACTTCACTATTTGTTCTTTAAGGGCAAATACCATTTTCCTTATCTTTGTAGCTACACAGTCTCTGGCATATGATAAATGATTACTGGATAATTTTGTGAATGAATAAATGACTAAATACTGAAATGAAGTTGAAGTTCAGGCAGCTTTGCTGTTTATGGTCCTGTCTATAAAAGCTCTACTCCCTGCCTCTCCAGCATTTAAGAGAGACAATTTGAAGTCAAAATGACTGCGTACAGAAAGATCAAATACGACACAAAAAGAGAGGCTATGTTGGGCAGAAGGTAAGATTAGGAACTCAGGCTGCAGAGCTAGACAGACCCATGTTTAAATTCCAGCTTCACCATTGAATAACTCTGTGACTTTGAACAAGTGGCTTAGTCTCTAGGTTTTGATTTGCTTATCTGTTAAAATGAAGACAATGATAATGCCTGCCTTCTTGTAATGAAATGGTACACATAAGTCATTTACTGGGCTCAAGTTCCCAGAGGCTGTTGAATGAAGTAGCTTCTATTATTTTCATTATCCAATATTTACTAAGTAAAACACTGGAATCCACTGGCTGGTTCCTGGCAAGGAATCTCTGCCACACAAATGCCTTTGGACAAACTGAAGCCCTCACAATTGTTCTGAGAATGACCACATTTCAAATGTTTCATTAATTGCTTTTAATTGCTGTTGATTATAATGAACAGTATATTACAGAACTTTACAGTTTATCAGCCTGTTTTATCTCCACCCACTTCTAGCCCATAGTAAATGCTTGCCATCACACTTCACTGAAAATAGCTTTTCTTTAAGAACAACATTGATTGCCCTGGCTGATGTGGCTCAGTAGATAGAGCACTGGCCTGTGAACAGAAGTCACCAGTTCGATTCCCAGTTGGGGCACATGCCTGGGTTGTAGGCCAGGTCCCCATTTGGGGATATGTCTCTCATCCATAGATGTTTCTCTCCCTCTTTCTCCCTCCCTTCCCATCTCTCTAAAAATAAATAAATGGAACCTTAAAACAAACAAAAAAAACAAGCAAGCAAAATATAACCAGAGACATTAAAAACAAATGGATAGTCACCAGAGGGGAGGTGGGAGGGGATAAGGGGAGAGAAAGGGTGAAAGGTTTTCAGGAACAACTATAAAGGACACATGGACAAAAGCAAGGGGGGGTGGAATCATAGGAGGGAGGTGGGGATAGCTGGGGTGGGGGGAGTTGTGGGGGGGGGCAGACAACTATACTTGAAAAATAAAATAAAATTAAATAATAAATTGATACATAGAGCAACCTTAAAAAGTCAGGCACCTGATTATCCAGTCCATGTAATCTTGCTTCTATGTTGACTCTCTCTCCACCCTGGGATTAGTTATGAATTAAATTAAAAAGTTAAATTTACAAAGATAAAAAATCATTTCACATTTTAACCAAAAGCCTCCTAAGACTGAATACTGCATGTCTAGCAAATATAAATGCTTATACAATGTATACCCTTTCCCTACTCACTATCTGATCTATAGTGATCCATAGTATCTGAACCTAGAATGCATACCCAGAAACTATGTCAGGGAGGCCATTGGACCACACTTTTCAACATAAAACCTCCATTCTCAAATCCCATCAAACTAGATTTTGCTTTTCCTAGTTTACTTCAAATTATATAGTTCAGGCTATTTATCCAATGGCACATGATACAGCAGTAAAAGACAAATAAACAAAGCAATAAACAGTAATATGGGTAAATCCTAGCAAAATAACAAGTTAATAAGTAAATCCCCAAAGATTCCATACCACATAATACCCCTTTGGAAAGCTAAAACAACTATAATTACAATTTATCATTTTAGGGTTAAGCATATGTATAAGCATAGTAAAAGTATAGAAAAGGAGTGATGAGCACAGTATCACGGCCACTGATACCATTTGTGGGAGGAGACTGGAAGATGGGATGGGGAAAGATATGGTGAAATTAGATATCATTATAGATATCTATATCTATGGTGAAATTAGATACCATTTACCTGGTTAGATAAATGTCATTGCCAAGGACTTAGCTTTGGCTTTGAGTAGCAAATTCATGAGCATCTAGTATATCATTAAAAATATTATAACTATATCAGTCTGTGTATCAGCAAAGATACATTCAGGAAAACAGCAACCACACCAATTATTTTAACAGGGAAAATTTAACATAGGGAATTGGTTAAATAAGTATTTGAGGAATTAAAAAACAGCAAAGAATATAAAGGTAACAGAGATATGCTAACTGCAGGAATAAGCTACCACCCTTAGGGCTGGAAGAACCAAAGGAAAAGGTCAGGATTATCAGAACCTAGAAGTTCAGAAGAGGGACCCTTCATGGAGTTTGAGGAGGCGGCCCTATCCAGCTTGTGCTGGTCCCTTGAAGGCAGCACAATAAAGCTAGCCCTGAAGGTGCTCCCAGAAGCTGGAAAACAGAAACAACTGGTGCTGTTAGGGTGAAGCCACGGATGAAGCAACACTAACGAGAACAACGAGCAAACCGGGAAAGAGAAGTCCCTTTGCCCATCTCCTCTTCCGGTCTCTCCACAACCCCCTACTGGTGGAACATAACAGGGAGCCAGCTGGTCAAGGAGGAATATGGTTAGCAAAGCCCCAGCCCCAAAATCACAGGATGAAGAAGGGTGGGTTTGGCACTGAGAGACAATAGCTTATTAATTGGCACAGGCTAGATTAAAAGTCACTAACAGAGTTTAAGTATATCTCCTGCCCATTTTCCATGTCCAGTGCAGGTCAACAGGGTGGCTCTGTTCATCATAGCCATGTGAGGGCCCAAGCCTATGAAAATTTTCATAATCACCAGAGCAGTGAGAAGGATATGTGGATCCTTCTTTTAATGACTCTGCTCAGACATGATACTCCACTTCTGGTCACATTTTTTTGGCTAATGCAAGTCACATGACTGAGCCAAATTTCAGATGTTGTGGAAAGGTACAATCTACCTCCCCCAAAGCCAAGTAAATGAATAAAAATTGTTCATTCATGGACTAATAATGAGAATGTGTCATGAACCAAGTATCATAAGTAATCCAATTCTAGGCAGCTGACATAAGTGTACACACACTCTTTATGTACATACACACAATTTAAATTAACACCTTGTCCTGCTACACACAAGTGTTCTGTAGGAGCCACAGGGAGACATACCCAGTCTTCCACAATGTTCAATGACTGAGTTTGCACATCTGCAACAGCATCATCTTTAAAATGTTGTCCCTTGAACCTAAGCACTAATGGGGGAATGAAATACCTGTTATTGAAGAAAAAATGATGTGACGATGTGAGGAGGATTGTCCTCTGTGTGGGAAAACCTGAGTCCCAATATTCGTCCCCTTGACAGGACCACAATAAATAGGCTAAAGTAGGCCAACAATTCAAACTGGTTTAATTTCAAGGGCCAATTTCTAATGCTTGGCAGGGGTTCCTGGGGGGCAGAAAACCATACTTCTTACATAACACTCCTTCCTAATTTGCCCTGACTGTGGCCACGGGTTGCTTCTTGAAACTCTAAAAGGCCAAACTTTTCTAATTGGTTATAGCCAGGAATCATGTTTTGCCTTTATCTTTAATGAGTTAAGAGTCACACATTTGAATTTTCAGAACTCTCCTCTATGTGGGACCTCTTTTTAAGGCATATATTTATAGTTTTCTTCTTTAAACACTTTCCAGTTTGGCCTGTGTCTTTGAAACAGGTACACAGAATGGAAGATGGCTCCTATCTGCCAATTTCACACTTCTAAAAATCAGTCTCTTGGAAAAGGCAGAAAAACGTGGAAAGGCTTTCCTTTTCCAATCATGAGAGTTACTGTTCTGGCCCCTTCTACTTTTGAGCCAGAATATGAACAGTAAGACAACCTGGATGAGCAGAGGTATAGCTCAGGCAAGTGTGTGTGTTAGTTAGCACAGAGCCTGTTCATGCCCGTGAGCACAGCCAGCACAGCATGGTAAAACATCCCAAAACGACCCTCTTCCAAGCTCTAAGTGTTAAATCCCATATACGCGGAGGGGGGGGGTTCTGATGGAGGGGGAGGGTTCTGATGATCACAGGTACACTGGCATTTCCTGATATCCCCCAAACCCTACCCCCAATAAGCTCAGATCACTTCAGTCCCCAGGGTCCTCTTAGGATACCTACTTTAGAGGCATTAGTCCCATGGCATCATTTCTTTCAACTAATCAGCTTCCTAGTACCGTATCAGCAGGTATGGCTTAGGTGCAATGTTTGGCTAGACTCTGGAAACTTTAGGGAACAGAAGCCCAGTTCAAACTGCATAGGCAGAAAAAGTCCATTTTGACTCTCAAATCTGAAAATGCATCTGGCATGACTAAATCCAAAGTTTCAACAGCATAGTCAAAAATCTGGTTTTGTTCCCCTTGGGTCTGCTCTCCTCTTCTTGGCTTCATTCTCAGGCTGGCAAAATTAGCCACCAGCAGCTCCAGCTCCATTCTACCTGGTTAGGAATCCCAGCAAGAAAGAGTGTACCTCTTTTCCAACAGCTCCAACAGAAATACAGGGCCTGGTGGTCCTCATGTCCAAATCCTGAGCCATGTGAGAAGCTAAGGTCATGGTCAGCCTCACCCAAACCACTTGAACTGAGAGCAATGAAGGTAAGTGTACAAAGAACAGTAAGGGAGTGGATGCAGGAAATGAATACACATGCAAAAAAAAAAAAATCAGTATGTGCCAAGGACCAGTGTGGACAGTTTAAGAATGCAGCTGACACTAAGAGTTCACAGGCAGTGTCTAGTCAATCCCAAGGCCCATTCAGTAACACAAAAATGTAACAAAAAATACACTGAAGATGTAATAAAGGGAAAATAACTAGAGTCTGCTTTATTGTTAATAGCGTGGAAGGATAAAAGGGTAGAGAGAAAAAAAGAAGGGATGGAGGGAGGGAGGGGAAGAAGAGGAAAAGGTGGGAGGGAGGCAGAGAGGGAGGGAAGCAGCGGCTGAAAATGTTACCTTAAAACTTTTTTTAAAAGGAGGTTCTAAGTTTCATATCTCAAATTTTAAGAAGCCTAATAACTGCCCCAGGATTACTGTGAATTCCTGGGATGTTTGTGTTCTCATGGTGAAATCACTGGATGGCCTGTGATTCCTTTTTATTCTGTACAATCCCTGTCATTCCTTGACTTCTGTCCCCAGCATCTTTCTATGCACCAACAAAGGCAAACAGTTTAAGGCAAGCTTTCCAGACCACACAGGCCTGTGGATATTGGCTATGATACTCCAACTGCCAGGGTTAAGGCTCTGATCTCTTGGATTTCCCAAATCTACAATAAAGACCAAAGATGTCCCTTGAGTCTCAGTGCACAGCTCTCTCCCTACTAGTACAGTAAGGGAAACATCTCAGGTCCCTCAGGAAAACAGCCCCTCAGATTCCACTACGGCCCCTCTCTCTATAAGTGTTCAAACTCAAGTCCTTAAAGCCAACAAGAGGACCACTGCTGAGGGCAATTCTATACTGTCCTCACCCCCTGCCCACCCTAAGGCCTTAAGGAAAACTTTCTCCTTCTTCCAACAAGCAAAACCCTGGAAGCAAGTTAATTCAAACAGATCTACCCTTACTTCTCTTGACCAGTAACCAAACTTTCCCAGACACTAATGAACATCACCACATACCCAATCCAGGATTTCTACCAAGCCCTGACAAAAAGCAAACATGTTCCCCAACTGTGCATGAAAGGTGGTTTTGGAGTTATACTTTAATACAGGGACTTCCTAGGTTTATTTGCTATTTGATCATATAACACTAATGGATTTGATTGCTTTCTAAAGCATTTCATCCATTAAGTATATGAGATATCATTGATTTACCACCAGAAATGCCACATTGCATTTTGCCAAGATAAGGCCTTTTTTTCATTATTATTTTGTCCTCTTTTTAATTACTTTTAGTCTTGAGTACATTTCTCCTCTGTGTGAGCCCACAGCTCTAGGCTAGATTGTCATCTTTATTTCTATGTCTCTATAGCTACTCTCCTGGCCCAACCTTTACACTTAGAAAAAAGTGCCAACACGGAAATCACCAAATTCCTCAATGCAGCTGCATCAGCATATGCCTTTGAATGTTTGGGCCCAAAAGCTCATCAAGCAAGGAAAATTAAGGCTCAGACTCAAAAGACAAGGAGACTTTAGAACATCCTACATAACCTGCATAGAATGAATGGAATACGCCACAAAGGCACAAGCTATGTCTCACCCATGAGTCATATGGGATGAGTGGAAAAGCCAGCAGCACAGAACTAAATAAGGAGCGGTGGTAAAAGGATCTTCAGCAGAGTCTAGGCAGCCAGACAGACACTGTGCAGAACACAGTGGTACAACCCCCGCTCCAAGCATATAAAAGTTGAAAAAACAAACTGGAAAAGCTCTTACCTAAAAGTCACATTGTCCTTTTGAGGAAAATAACAGATAAGGAACAGAAATTGGAGACCTGCTTACTTTCTTTCCCTTCCAGCATGCTGAAGTGAGCTAGAAACAGCTTCCTGGAGCTCTCATTCTCTACTTGACAATGTTGTCATGAAATGCAATGCTACTGAGTTACTTGTCTCATCTATAGTGCCTTGTCAGAATTCATCTGGGAGACCTGCAAATACCAATCATGCAGCAAATCTTTGGTGGCTAATAAACATCATATTTTATTACAATTAGAAATGGAGAGTCTATGAAAAGAAAACGTAAAGAACAGGAACCCTAGCCAGAATTAGATCAGATGTTTGGTAGGACTAATCATAGAACACAGATTTTAACTCAATGAAGATTAAGTGAGCCTTCAGAATGAACTATGGTTCAGGTCTCCCCAGGAAGCACCAGAAATCTTTGTATGGGCATAAAAAATTGTGCTGGAGTCCCAAAGAATTCAGATTCCACTTATGGGGGACAACACAGAGAGAGAGAGAGAGATAGTATCCTTGCCTGGTTTATTGAGTGAAATTTTTAAAAAATTTTAATTGATTTAGAGAAAGAGAGGGATTGAGTTGTTGCTCCACTTAGTTGTGCATCTGTTGGTTAATTCTTACGTGTGCCCTGACCAGGGATGGAACCCACAACCATCACACAGCGTATCAGGATGACACTCTAACCAGCTGAGCTATGCAGCCAGAGCTTATTGAGTGAATCTATTGCCTACTTTGTTCTTCATTGCCTCTGCATTTTAAGTCTCCCTCAATTTTCCTTGTTATAGAACAAAAACCAATTTAAAAAATAAAATGGCAAGACCCACACTTTTTAGGTGCCTTACATGTATAATTAATAAATAATATTGATGGGAAAAATTATAGAAATGAAGAAGGGAAGGGGAGAGGGAAGCAGAGAGAGTGGAAGGCAAGAGAAGGAAAAGAAAGGAAAATTTATGCACTCAATATTCCTCATATTCCAAGTAAAAAAATTACTACTTTCTAAAGAAGAAAAATTAGGGTGCAATATATTTTATCCTGACTTATTAATTCATTTACATTTAAACTGTACAAAGATAAGTATTAGATCATTTTATTAATACTTAATGCAACACCTTTATTTAAGAAGGACAAAAATATACAAGAAGAAAATTGTTTTAGAAAGTTTGGATATGTGGTCTTAGAACCTAGGCACAAAGAAATGTCTAAGTATCCGACAGGGTATGGCTATAAAGTGGTTTTCCTGAGTCCTTTTCTGAAGTACGTTTATGCAGAGAATTAATTCCATGCAGAGCTTCCTGCTCCTGGCTGAGACAAGCACCAGAGGTACCCACAGAAACCTGACAGCCTTTTATCCTACCCACACCTTTCCTTAACAGGTGACCTTCTTTTAAGGAGGAAAGGAAGGTGCTCTGTCAGAGGGTTGACTTTATTAGGGATAATCCAACTACCTTGCAGATTTAGAGAAAATTTGATATCTTGAGTTTCTGAAAAACAATGATATTAGCAAGAAATGTGAGTTTCAGACTTTTTAAAATAAAGAAGTGGCAAAATTATGATTGGTGCCTTTTCTAAATTCGGCTTTAAAAGGTCAGATTTGAAGTTTGTCAGAAATCTGTTCTCCTCTTTATCACAAGTAGATAATATCTATTAAAAAAGAAAGCCCAAGTCATCCAACATTTTATTGGTTAGGCTTAACATTATGAAAAATACTGAAATGAACTTCAGGAAAATCTGTGAATGCTAAGAAATATGTATGAATTCACTCCCACCTCCGCAACAATTATTCTACAGCAACAATGTGGAATTTAAAAGGAGCTGAAACCAGGGATGACACACATGTTAAAAAATAAACAATAAGAAACAAACAAAAAAGATTCAGCCTGGCATAAGGAACTTAAAAATTCCCACTCCATCCTAACAAGTAAAAAGCTGAACAAACTGAAAAGTCAACAACTATTCTTAGATCTGTCAGAGAAGTGATATCACAGGAAAAAATAATGCCCTAAAGATTAGAGAGACTGAAGGAGAGAATCCAAAGAATCACAATTTACGGTAGCGGGATTGTACAAACAGAATCTGCCATGGAAGGCAGGGCCAAGACAGGAAAACCTGAACCATAGTGGATGAATTTCTGGAGGCACATTGTAAACCAGAGAGTTAAAACCTGCAGGGGGACTCACTGAAGGGGTTCCGCATACTTTGTGAGTTTTACTTCCAGCAGCTCCACCAGGCCATCACAGTAAATACCAGAGAGCAATTTCCTCACCTGACAACAGCAGAATACACATTTTCCCCAAGCTCACTTGGAACGCTCACCAACATGGATCACATGCTGTGCCATAAAACACACCTTAACCAATTTAGAAGAATAGAATGTATACAAAGTCTGCTCTCAAACCACAACAGAATTAAACTGGAAATCAACAACAGAAAAATAACTAGAAAATCCCAGAATATGTGGAGATTAAATGCCACACTTCTAAATAACACATGGGTCAAAGAAGAAATCTCTAAACATTTAAAAATATTTTTAACTGAATGAAAACATCTTATCAAAATTTATGGGATGCAGCAAAAGCAGTGGATCATAAGCCTCCATGTAAAACACACAACTACAAAACTCCTGGAAAATAACTGAGAAGAAAATCTGGATGACCTTGGGTATGGCAATTATACTGTAGATGCAACACTAAAGGCCTGAGCCAAGAGAGAAATAACTAAGAAACTGGATCACATTAAAATGTAAACCTTCAGCTCTTTGAGAGACACTGTCAAGAAAATGAGAAGGCCACACACTGGGAAAAAAATACTTGCAAAAGACGCATCTCATAAAGTACCATTATCCAAAGTATGCACAGAACTCTTAAAACTCAGCAATAAGAAAACAGATGACTCAATTTAAAAACGGGCAAAAGATCTGAAGAGACAGTTCATCAGAGAAGATATATTGATGGCAAGTAAGGAAATGAACATATGTTCTATATCATATATCATCAGGGAAATGCAAATGAAAGCAACAATGAGCCTGCACTTCATACCTATTACAATGGCCCAAACCCAGAACGCTGGTAGCTGTGAAAGCGGGTGAGGATATGGAGCAACACTGTTGATGACTGTGCAAAATGGTGCACCCACCTTGGAAGACAGTTTGATGGTTTCTTACTAAATTAAACATACTCTTACCATATGACCTACTAATCATGCTCCTTGATATTTACCCCAAATACTAGAAAACTAATGTCCATGCAAAAGTTTTTACACAGAAAGGGATTAAGAAGTTTAAATTGCCAGTTATAATAATAGTTACAGGAATGTAAAGTACAGCATAGAGAATAAAGTCGACACTACTATAATAACTTTGTATGGTGCTGTATGGGTACTAGTCTTATCAGTGATCACTTTGTAAGGCATGTAAATGTTAATCACTATATTGTACCTCTAAACTAATAGAGTATCGCATGTCCATTGTAATTTAAAAATTGGGGAAAAAAAACTTGCACACAAATGTTTGTAGCAACTTTATGTGCAGTTGCCAAAACTTGGAACCAACCAAGATGTCCTTCATTAAATGACTGGGTAAATAAACTGTGGTACATTCAGACAGTGGAATATTATTCAGCACTGAAATGAAACAAGTTATCAAGCCATTAAGAGACATAAAGGGAACTTAAATAGATATTATTAAGTGAAAGAAGCCAATATGAAAAGGCAACATGCTGTATGATCCTTACTATATTACATTCTGGAATGGGCAAAATTTGAGAGTACAAAGGGGTTTGGGATGAGATAAGAATGAGCAGGTAGACCACAGAGGATTTTTAGGGCAGGGAAACTATCCTGTACAGCACTACAACGGTGGATACACATCATTGTGCATCAGTCAAAACCCATGAATGTACGGCCCTCAGAGGAACCCCTAGTGCAAACTCTGAACTTTGGGTGACAACGATGCGTCCATGTAAGCCTGTTGATTGAAACACGTGTGTGACTGTTGTGCAGGGAGACTGTGCACCTGTGGGGTGAACCAAATTCAATTTTTCTATGAACCAAAAACTGCTGTTAAAAATAAAGTTTATTAATTTAAAAATGAACAATATGCAAGATCCATTCAAATGCATTGGGTAAGCATGTATCTTTCACAAAGACTGAGATACAGACTCACTTTGACAATAACAACAGAAATTGAACACCTATCACATAGGAGCCATTGCCTGAGGTGCTAGGAGTATAAAATAAAGGAGACCTGATGCTATCTAGTGAGGTGAATATATAGCCACATAATTCTAGCATATTGTGAAAAGTGTTATAACAAAAATATGTTCAAAGTATTATATAGCCCCCAAAAAGGAGTTATAATAGTATCAACACTTATGCACTGAACTGTGGACGCTCCTATCTGTGAAGATGAAGTATTAGTACAACAAATGAATGTGTTAATTTGTACCAAATTTATAGGAGCTTAATAGCAGTATGAAAAGGAAAAACCCTAAAGATAAATTAGTGCTCTAGCTTTCTCCGTCTACCTTCTGTTCCCCTACTAGAAGTGAAAAAGTTATCTTAACAACAAATGGTTTTAGCACCCAGACACCTGCATGTAGACTGTGCTGATTTTGTTGCTTTAATATAGCTCACTGGTTCTCAATATGTAGGAAATAGAAGAATTAGTACACAGGGTTATAAACATGAAATTATGTATATTGTATCATGTAGACAAGCTACAGAACCTCTGGAGGATCTTTTGACCATACGTATTTGCAGGCCTCACATGCTGTTCTCTTAGCACTCCATTCTCTTTGTTTTAGGTGTTTTCTCAGAGGACATGACAATAGAGCCGAGTCTAACAAAATAAAATGAATAGTTTTTAATTAAATTTAAAATAAGCTCATTATTAAATCTTTTCAAATAGGTGCTCTCATGCTTAGATTGAGATTCAAGTGTCGTATATAACCTGACTGAAAAATACATAAAAACTGAGGTTACTCCCAAAATTCTCATCACTGAGGGTGCCACTGGTTAAAGCATTTGTACATAAGATTGAGAGTAACAAAGTAAGTTAAAGGGAATTTTGGCATAAACACAAATGTTAACTTAACATTGACAGAATGGAAAATTACATTTAAGTAACCATTTCCCAAACACTATTATATTGAATACAAACTGACCAATTCTCTGTGTTGTCATTTCAGTGCCCCCTAAATCTCTATACAGCACACCACACCCTTAATAATGTCCACACTACTTTTTAGTGGAAATTGGATGCTACTACTTGCTTTGCACATCATGAAATTCCCCACAGACATGGTTGGTTTTATGAATAATTCAGATGGCAACATCTTGAAGTTACGATGTCAGTTTACAGCCTCCTTTATACTTGTTCTTATGGTCAAGGAAGGAAAGAAGGAAGAAGGAGACACTCTACTTACTTTCAAGCTCTGTAAAACAGATTAGGATTTCCCAAAATGTGTCTTTAGAACACCAGTCTCACAAGATATTCCATGAAGAGTTTCGTGGACAAATGAATCTGGTAAATGATACATACCCTATCCCCTTCTTGGAGGTTCATAAGGCACATTAAAATATTGGAGATGTTTAAAAGTCTAATCATAAAGATGCATGTTTTACTCTGTTTAGCCCGCATTCCCTGGGACAGCCCCTAGCTATTTGACCTTCAGACACTGTTACTGTTTTTGTTAAAGTTCTGGTCACAAAGTTGCACAGGTTTTAAGTGGTCTGCACCAACTCTATTTTCCCATAAGCCTTGTTACTATCAGTACACAATTTTTCAGAACAGATGTTTTCTGGGAGCATAAATTTCATATTCTATCAAAATCCTCTGCAGCTATAAATTACTCTCTTAAAAGAATGAATGACTAGTATGCTTTGATGATATAAATTACTGTTAGGTTGTTTTGGTAATCCCAAGGATTTAGGGGAACGTGAGGAGCTGGAAGTTAATCAATTAACTGTTAGCTGTTATGGCTTGAACAACTTCACTATACTCCTAACCCTTCCATCATGGAACCCTTGCTCTCACCAGGCTCCTTTATTCTATTTCCAGAGAACATCATGCCCATCTCAAAGCCTTTGCAGATACTGTCTCTTGTTATTCAAGTCTCAGCTCAAATGTCACCTTTTCAGAGAAAACCTTCCTGACCACCTCACCTAAAGCTGCATTCCCCCAAACTTCTGTCCTATCACATGCCTCTATCATTGCCTTCCTAATACTTAACTCTTCCTGATTTCTGTTTGTGGCTTGTCAGATGCGTGAGAGCCTGGCCTAGTAAGTAGAGAGATGAAACCAGGGATCAGTGTGCTCACAGCCAGAGGGGTAGGCATTGGGGAAAGGCCCTACCACCTGTCATCCATGGTCTACCTACCCTACCTGTGTGTCTAGACTCATTGCATACTGCTTTTCCTAACTTCTCATCACAACCCCAGCAATTGAAAATTTTAGGAGAAACAGCCAGTCTCCTAGCTTGATCTTATGCCACATCCTACTCCTGCTGGTTCATTGAACTTCTCAACGTCTAAAACGCATTGGCTTCTGGAAGGCACCACAAAAAAATATTTCTTGGTTGTACAAAAGAATAAAAGAAAAAAATACTAATTGAAAAATTAAGAAATTTTTCTCCAGCCACTTAACCCTTAAGTAGTTGAATCTAGTCCATTTGTTTTCTTCTCCCCTATGCTTCAGTGCTCCCTATTTGATTGGCTCACAATGCATATAGCTGAACAGACCTACCACACTTTTTCTGTGTCTTTTTTAAGATTTCATTTATTTATTTTTAAAGACAGGGGAAGGAGGGAGAAAAAAGGAGAAACAGCAATGTGTGGTTGCCTCTCATATGCCCCATACTGAGGACCTGGCCCACAACCCAGGCATGTGCCCTGACTGGGAATCGAATCAGCAACCCTTTGATTCACAGGCCAGACTCAGCCCACTGAGCCACACCAACCAGGGCTTCTGTCTTTTTATGAAACATTCTTCAGCTGTTTTCCCTATTAGCTTTGATATTTTTTAATTTTATCATCTAAAGGCAATGGTATAAAAACAAGTAGAGTTGAGTCAAAGGGTGCCTTAGTAACTCCAACAATTTCAGTACAGTGTGTTCTAATGAAAACAACTGTTGCTTCAAAACAGAAAATAGTCAACAGATTGAAGGATGCTAATGTCCATTTTTGGAATGGGGTCATGTCACTAGCATCTTCTGTCTTTTATTGCCATAAAGTAAGTGAAAGTAAATTTTAGTATCTACAATTATGCTTTTAAATATACCATAAAATTCATATTTTTCCTGTTTTCTTCTTCCAAGCTCCAATTTCAAAGAATGATTCTCCAGGAAAGATATGTACTCTAGTTCTGTGATATCAAAACAATACTTTAGTTGGAGGTAGCATTTACACTGTTTTTCCATAATAATAAAATTGCTAATTAATCCATAAAAATTTGAACCTGACAAATAGGTATTTTGATTTACAAGGAATCATATGAATACATTTAAATTTTCAATTAAATTTATTATTTAGATTGATGTAATATAGCTACAATCACAGCAATAGATATTGTTGTCAGTGGAAATAGGATTTTTCCAAGGAGTCGTGAGAAAAGCATTTTGGAGACTCACACATGTGAGCAATAGTGGCAAGATTTATTGGAGCAAAAACAAAAGACTGACGCCAGGTGCCCGATGTCTCACCCATGACCAGATGGTTCAGCTCCATCTCACAGCGAAAAAAGTACAGCCTCTGGTGCCTCAGACCCACACCTACGCCTGTCAGGCCCTGGAAGGCCAAGCCCCAGATGTAGGACTTCTCTGTGCCGCATTTCCCCATCTGTGTGCTCACTGCCAAGGCCCAAAGGCACCCAGGCTGTGACCAGAACTGCATTTGGGCCCACAAGGCTGCTATGGAGAGAGAACATGTGAACAAATGAGCCCTGCGCCTTTGTTGAGCTTTGATTACATCTCCTTGGGTTTGGAAAGTGGTAAGCTTTCTATCAAACTGACCAGTCTTCTTCCTAATTCTTCCCAGGCTTGTGCTGGTGCCTCCCCACTATCCAGTCTCTTTTCTGGATCTTCCAGGGTTTCATGCCCTTACCCTATCTAGTTTTTTCCCCACATTTTCCCAGGCTAGATCCCTCCCCTTCATGGTCAATATCTTGGCTTCCACTGCACATGCTTCAGCAGAGGGACTTCCCCTACTGTTTTATACCTCCCCCCAGTAATCCCAGCCAACAGGCCAGCTGTCTCCCAGGGAGACTGGAAAGCTAGTTTCTCCTCCCCGCTTGGGGATTAGTGCTCATTTGCGGGGGAGGATGTGGCTGTCCCCTGGGGAGTCTGTGAATGCTGCAGCTTCCTCTTTAGTCAGGCTTAAATGTCTGATTCCTTAGCTCCCTTCCTTTATTGATAACTAACTAGCTACCTATGCCTACAATATGGGCACTAGTTATGGTTGGTACTGTTTTTCATTCACCTGAATAATTTACTGAATAATTTGATTCATGATTATAATGTATAAATTTAATACAGATGAATATTTCTATCTAATTAGTATACAAATTTTAGGCACATGCACCTTGTTCTAACTCAACAGAAGCTTTGAGCTTCACTGGCTCCCACAGCTGCCTCATCATCACATTCTAATGGGGCTGTAGAGTTGATATCCTGCCTCACAAATGGAAGAGACTTTGGTTCTCTGAATAATATTTATTTTCAAATGTAAATAGTATCTTTAAAACAAAAATATTGAAAAACTCTGGGCCTGTTATAGCTACAAATTAAAAAAAAAAGGAAACAGGGAATTGACTGTGCCCACCACAATAACAAATGAATTCATGGTAGATGAAGCATTTTTTTATTAACTGGTGCCATGGGGACTAGGTGGCTTAGCTATGAAGGAATTTCTCAGGTGGCTGCCAGGCACAAATCAGCCTAACACTAATGAATCTCATTCTACTTACCTCACTTCTAAAATCATTGTATAAATTGGTTCAATTTGACATGGAGGATAAGCACAGTTAGCAAGCTGAGGGATAAAAAAAGACAGGGAGAGCTTGGCATTTAGACATAGTGGCAATTCCACACAGAGAAGTTTTCAAAAGATCCACCACATAAATATAAGCCAGTAATGGTAGTCAGTTATTATTATATTAGTCTTATTATTTGATAATAATGATGGGTAACACTTACTGAGCTAATAAGAGGTACCAGGCTTTGTCTACAAAGTGCTAAACACTATGCGTGTCAACTCAATACCATAAGCTCCACTTGAGAAACAGGAAGTGGAGCTTAAAGAAGTTGAGCAACTTGTCAGGGATCACAAAACCAGTAAACAGCAAACCCTGAGCTTCTGGGTTCAACTCCAGAGTCTGTTTTCCTCACTAGCATAATAATATACAACTACCTGTTACAGATAAACACTACATTTTAATAGGGGTGAAAAGTATTAATTTCCTTCTAGTGATGTCAGGGCATGGGCTTTCTTCTTTTCAATGGATTAAATATAAGTGTTATGATAAATAAAGACCTAAAAATAATATTCGTACTCACTGTATGTTATTCATGCTCTTGGAAACACGAGATCAAGATGATCTGTAAGGTTCTTTCCAGTTCTCCAACTCTTCCTGACTTTCATCCTGTGTTTTCCATAACCAAGTCCAATTTCTTCAGCCACAACAGAAACACAGCCATCATCCTGCTCCATGCAGGCTTCATCATGTACTGAAATAATTGACAGCTGTTGTGAAAATTAGATACCCCCTGCCAATATTTCCTAAAGTTCCAGACTTTTTAATGTTCCTGTACTTTCTAAAGTACAGCTTTATCTCCTTGTGTATTTCAGAAGTCCATGGGTCAGATGTAAAGAAGGTGAATTCTAGCCATTAACAGAACCTATGTAAGGGCATCTAGGGAGGTGTAGGTAAGGACTACATAAGGTCACAGGCCTCAAGAGAACAAACCAAGGGACACAGTCAAGGTCATAGTCCTATAACTATTGATTTATGGATATAAAAAATTCAAAAAAGTTGTTTATGTCATTCTGTCAAATCATGTGTGACTCTGTAAGTCAAATTTATCTTTAGCCCTGACCAATGTGGCTCAGTTGGTTGGGCATCATCCTGCAAAGCAAAGGATTGTTGGTTTGATTACTGGTCAGGGGTCATGCCTGGGTTGTGAGTTTGGTCCCCAGATAGGGAGCATAACAGAGGCAACTGATCAATGTTTCTCTCTCACATTGATGCTTATCTCCCTCTCTTTCTTCCCCTCTTCCCATCTCTCTAAAAATAAATAAAATCTTTAAAAATATTTATATTTAATAACTACTTTAAGCCAAATAAATATTCAGTTGATACAGTTGTTACCTCCTAACTGAAAATCAATAACTCCATTTAGTAAGGTTTTGTCACTTTGATATACCTAGAAACAATGTAGGGCCATCAAAGTCATGGTCAAGGAAGCAAGGAAGTGATAATCACCTTGTTTACCTTCTCTGTAGATTAAAAAAAAAAGCTAAAAAAAATCACTGATATGGGGAAATGGTCCACTTTTTACTTGAATTACGCTATATTATAAAGTGTACAAATTTTAAATACACAGCTTAGTGAATCTTTACATATGTTAACCCCATTTTAGTCATCAGTTATAACCACGCTGAAGTCTCAGACATCTCTAGCACAGCAGGAGGTTCCCTTGTGCCCCCACCAGGTCAATACCCCCCACCAAGGCTAACCACTGTTCTAACCTTTATTCTCATGGATTACTATACACACTTTTGAACTTTGAAACAAAATGGAACCACACAGATAACAGATACAGCATGTATTCTTTTGCATCGGGCTTTTTCTACTCAACATTGTTTTTAAGATTCATCCATGTTGCTGCTTAGATCAATCATTCATTCCTTTTTATTGTTATGCAAGTATTCTATTATATAGAAGGATATTTAATTTGTTTCTAATTTAGCTACTCTGACTTATGGCAATAATGAATATTCTCATAGAGACAGTTTCTGTCAGGTGATGCCTGGGACTGACACTGCTGGATAGGTATAGGTACAGAGTCACCCTTAGCAGGTGTTGCCAAACATGTTTCTAAAACAATTGTACCAATTTCACTCTCACCAACAGAGTAGGAGACTTCCAGTTGCTTCACATACTTGACTGGTGTATTGAATTTTAAATTACCATAGCTGAAAGCAAGAACCTTTGTGGAATTCTCCTATGACCTCCGAATTTCTAGTCATTCCACAAATTTAATTACAATCTTTATTTCCAAGAATTACAATCTTTATTTCCAAGAATTGTTTGTTCAGATAGTTAATCTGAAGTCAGTAAAATGTAAAGAATTCTTCTTTTCTTCAGATCAAATATAAACATTTTCTGATCACAGCAAATGTCTAATGGACAAAAACATTGAGGTTTTTATTGGATGTGTATATGACAGTTTTACTCTTGCTTATTTAACAAAAGCCTCCGTACTGGGGCTGGCTGGTTGACAATGACTTTCCACAAGAATCAAGCAACTAGATGATTCTATTTTCTCCCTTTGCAAACAAATGTGCTGTTGGCACACACAGTGGGGGATGAGAGCACCTTCTCTGCAAAGTGAAGTTCCCGCTTTATCCCATCCATCTTCATTTACTGTCACAGGAACTAATATAAGAAAGTTCACTTTCAGTAATTTATTCTTGAACCAATTTGATGATGAAGTTTGTGCACAAAACGCCCATTTGTCAAAAATATAGATTGTACATTGCTGGGAGATAGGATGTCCTGATCAAGTGGCAGATAAATATAACATTCCCTGAAATTAACAGGTCTGTCCATGTGTCTCACATTCATTTAAGAGTAAACAGACACTGCATTTCTCTAAAATTTTTACAAAATACTTTTCTTTCTCCTGGCATATGTCACATACAAATATATATATGTATATCAATCCTATTCAGCTTCAACTTCCTATTATTCTTCTTGAGAAGTTTCCTTAAGACTTTCTCAAAGTCTGAGTGTTGCTTACATCTAGACATCCTTTTGTATGCAACATTGTTTTTTTCCTAAAAAGGTATCCAAGACCATTCTCTTAGGTGATCCAAAAGACAGTTCTTCAGATGTTTTACGTTTCTTCATTCTCTACTTCCATTTCTGAAGAAACTCTTTGCTTCTGTAAGTACAAACATAACCTCTTTAAGAGCTTATTCTTTCCATCTTCTCTCATGTGAGCCTCATCCCATGAACTTGGTGAAAGCACTTGCTATAAAACTCAAAGAAATTGCTTTTGTTTAGACCAAAGCCCTTTTATCTTATGAACACTGTGTTCTGAAGTGCTATGCAGAGCTCATTTAGGTTCATTATGCTGGAATCCCTAATTTTTTATCTTTTAGCTCTAGGGAGTTCCCATGGGTCCCTCTGCTCTAGGCTTCACCTGATTCTCCCACACAACCCAGCCCTCTCTACTTCCTCCTTTCTATCAGCTTGTCCTTCTCTTCATTTAAAAATGCTAATGTAAACCCCGTTTTATTTTTTCAAAGTAAAACAAATTCTCTACCTTCACCCCTCACACACACCTCACCTGGATTCCTAAACCAGACTTCCAGTGTTCCACACCAAAAAGAAACTCTCAAAACATAAACCGGACCAAAGTATTTCCTGTTTTAAAGTCTTTCATTGGTTTAATGAAAAAGTTCAAAGTCCTTACCATCATTTACAAAACTTTCTGTGATTGAACCTCTTCAGTATGTTTCTTGCCATTCTCCTTACCCTATATACCAGCTGAACCAAATTGTTTCCTGTGTCTTGTGCGTTACAACCACAAGAACATTACACGCTCTACTATTTCTCTGTATGAAACAATCTGCCACACCCTCTCCCATTACCTCCTACAAGTCCTTCACATGATCACTTCCTGTGTCTCTACCAGGCTGGTCAGACTCCTCAGCTATGTGTCCTTATGACACCCTGCACTCCTTTATTACTCTTGATTTTACTTTATTACAGTGCTTTTTCTGCTTCACTTTAAACTCCTTGAAGACAGAGATAATGTTGCCCATTTTTCTATCACATTTCAGTGCCTGCCACAGTGCCCAGCACAGAGTATTTACCCAATAAACATGTGCTGAATGAATAAAACATTAATTAATTAATGTTTAAGATAATTGCTATCATTCCCTATTTTTTCCCTCCAGGAGCAGGTTACCTCCCCCAAAAGTCATTTGCCTCCATCATAAACTCCTAATACTTAATTTTATAAACACCTACGCCCTGTGCAAGACACTGCAGGAGAGATGGACAATATAGGGCTCCTGATGACAAGGAGTTTATGGTCCAGTAGGCAGTGAGTCAAAGTCCCAATAAGCTGAAGAAAAAAAAAATATGCTTAATTCTGCCACAATTATAAGGTATCCTTTGAAAATAGAGTTTCAATATATGGAGAGGGAGGCAGAAGTCTAATACACAGACAGAGTCTTAGGACGATAGCAAAGCTAAAAATTGAGAACTATGAAAATTTTAATAGCAAAGAGTGTAAGGAATGTGGGTAATCTAGTTTGTCTAGAGCTTAGGAAATGACATTCAGAAGAGATAAACCAGAAAGATATTTTGGAGTCATATTGTGGAGGGCTTTGATGTCAAGGGAGAACTGTATATATCAGTAATCAATGGAGAGCCAACATAAAATTTCAACAAAAGAGTAACATGATTGAAGCTAGATTTCAGGTATGAAGAATAGATTAAGTCACGAAGACACTAGACATGGGAAAATTCCCTTACTTCATCAAAGCAAGTTCAAAAACCAATGGTAAGAAGCATCATTGTTAGATTTAGGATTGAAACAGGAAAAAAGAGGTCCTGACTGGTGTAGCTGAATGGATTGAGCATGGGCTGCAATCCAAAGAGTTGCCAGTTCGATTCCCAATCAGGGCACATGTCTGGGTTGCGGGTCAAGTCTCCAGTACGGGGCACACAAGAGGCAACCACACATTGATAGTTCTCTCCCTCTCTTTCTCCTTCTCTTCCACTCTCTCTAAAAAATTAATAAATACAATCTTAAAAACAAAGAAAAATGAATGTCCAAGATAGATAAATAATTAGGAGACTAAAAGTAGACAATGTGGTTTCTGCCTTGATGAGTACTTATTGTAGTAACAAAAGTAGAAAATGTTATTAAAAATTAAAGTGTGATAGGGGAGAAAACAGAATAGAAGAACAAACAAGTGTCTGAAACTTGGCACTGGTCTAAGAAAGAACAAAATCTTCTCTAAAAGTCTGAACTACAAAGCAATTCTCATATAAATTGATCTGAATCATACTATCAGTGTGTTCCAAAAAAACCTCACACAGAATTTAAGAAAAAGAACAAAACAGACACTGTAGAGTTAGAATTTCTACAACTTGCCAGACAATTTATCGTGGTAGGTGATGAAAGAGAGGGAGAGGTCAAAGTGACTGGGAGTTTGATCCACAAGGGCTGGGACAATGGCTGAGCCTGTGGCCCTCAGAGAAGCCGGAAGAAGCTGTTTGGGAAGGACCATGCATGTAATTTTGCACAGGTTGCATTTTAATTTTCCATTTTCCCAGATGGTGGTTTATCACCAGAAAATGGAAATACAAATAAACAGTTTAGGATTACAATGTTTTAAAAATATTGTTGTTGTTTGGACAGAATGCATAGAAAAATCAGTACTACACATGCCTCACTTCCTGTGCCCAAGAGAAAGAGCAGATACTGAAAAACCAGACGTTGAGGAGCAGATGAACTCTCATATTATGCTCTCTGTGCAGGGGTGGGCAAAAGTAGGCTTACAGTTGTTCTCATGGAAATTAATAACTAGTAATTAATGACAGAAGAAAACTGTTTCATCTACTCACAATTATAAATCTTATTTTGCCCCACCCTGTATATTCACATTATTTGATTTCTTATAATTATTATGTTCTCATCAAGTATTAGGTGATTTTTTATGCTTCTAAAATATTTGGCTCTACAGACATAGATTGAGGTGTCCCTGGCATAAAAATAATTGTAGAAGATTTAGGAGAGGATAGAGATGAACAAAGACAAACACAAAAAGATAAAACTAGGTGGTCTGAGGATTTGGCCTAGGATCCTAAATAGCCTAAAGGTACACATGAAAGTTTGATTGGAGATGTGAAAACTTAGGCTCAGAGAAGATTTAAAATTTCATAGCTAGTTTAGTTGAAGAGTCAAAGGTCAAAGCTCAAAGCCAGTTCTGAATTCAGAGACAGTGTTCAGAGTACTGGCCATTTGCTTTTACCTGGAAAGAAGAGCAAAGTATCAAAAGCTACACTGATGTAGTGAATGTGATAACTAACAGAAGGTGATTAGAGAGAGTGCTTGTAAAATACCTACTGATTTTTGAGGCCAGAGTATCATTGAGTAAAGGGACTGAAAGCCAAATGCAAGAAATTAAAATGCAAATAAAGCTTTGGCAGCTATAAAAGTAGGAGTAATTTTTTAATGTAGCATGAAAGAGAGGATTACTTATGACTAAAGGAGTGAAAGAGGGGACACAATTAATAGAGTGATGTTCTGGAAAAGGTGGGGTCATGGTCATTGATGAAAAGCCCCATCTCAGAAGATATTGCATTCTGAGAGAGAGAGAGAGAACACCTCATTGGCATGAACTGAGCTTCTACTGAGTGGCCTCAAACATGAGTGGTTGGTATCGGGTTGGGGGCTTGAGGAATGTAGAGAAGATTTTGAACAATCACTATAGGAAATATGGTAGAAAGTCAACAACAACATGTGATCAGAAAGTTGCTCAATGGCACAATATGTCCAATTAAGAAAATAGCATAAATTTTATGGGTACACTTACCCAGATTTTTTAATTTATTTAGCAACATGTAATAGTCTAGGATTCTAAGGAGCTGCCTACAGGGGTTAAAAGGTTATCACTGCAGAATGGGCAGTGAAGTCAGATACCAGGTAGGGTCCTGGAGCTTATCAGATCTTAATTCAGGCCCTAGATCCTGTAACTTGCTACCTCTGTATCCTTGGAAATTTTATTTCATCTCTAAGCTTCAAATTGTTAATCTGTAGACTTAAAATATTAATAGTGCCTATCCCCATGGTCTGTCATAAGAAATAAGTGTTTGCATAACACAATATGAATAACCAATATGGTTATTCATACTGTGTTAAATAATGGGGGAACTGAGAGAAGTGTATCAAAGGACCGAACCATGAGGACAAATGCTCATTAAAGATGAAGATGGAATAGAAGACAAAAACAAGAGGTTGTTGTCAGAGCAGGAAATTTCAGAATCTGAGAACTTGCAGGCAGAGTAGTTTTAACTGATGAAGTGTAAGTTCAAACCAGGTGATACAATAATTTTTAAAAAGGGAGGCCACGGAACTGAGGCATCTGAGAACTATAAAGATATTCCCAAGGGAGGCTAATGAGTAAGACAGAGAGGCAGACAGGTGATGCAGAAAAATTATTAAGAATGGTAGGAAAGAATGGTAGGAAACAACATACATCTTGTTTATAGGTAACTAAGAAAAGGAATAGGAGAAAAATTGTATAAAGTAACTTTAAATTAAGAAATTGCTAATAGAGTACAAAGAACATATAAAACCACCTAGAAATGAGATGTGAGAAATGTACTGTCAGGAATTTTGAAGAGTTTTAAGATTTTATGCTACTTGTTTGCCACAGGTTCCTGGGTGCTAACAGAAGACATAAAAGTCCTTGATAGCATTTTATTTATTTATATATATATATCTATCTTCATATAAATATACACACACATATATCTTCATATACATATTTGGTTTTATAGCAATAAAAGTCACCAGAGTATTATCATTTTCTGTGTCATTTTGGGAGACCCAATTTGGGGGGAGGGGAGATATGAAAATGATGACACCTTCACACTCCGTGGGTTGAAAACACAGGAGAGAAGCCATAAGCTTTAGGAAGACAAAGCTTTCATGACCAGCAGTCAACATGCCCAAATTTTGCTCTGAAGCGAGACACTTCCTCTATCTCCCAAAGCTGTTTCCTCTACAAACATCCTTGAAAAACAGTCCAGAATACAGACAGCCAGTGCCCTGGCTCACCAGATAGGCAGGAGTGGAGGAGGCTCCCAGAAAACTGTCACCTAACAAGTATCTCTTCCTATTACAAAAAGGTAGAAAGAAAATGTTGTCAGAGAAAAAATAGCTTTCAATTAATGCCAGGAAATACAAATAGAGTCACCCTATTTACACAAGTTTAACATCATTTCAATAACAAGTTCTTCTCCTTAGGGACTGTTTTTTCCTCTATGCTAGTATGTCAGAGCCTGGGGCTTATCCAGCTTCTGAGAGATTATCCTCTCCTTGCCTCCCACACTCATCCTCACCTATAAGATTCAGCATTTCTCAGGCTCCCTGTTTACTTATTCAATGACTACCATGATAAAACATGCTGCTTCTAGTTACAGAAAAATTATTTTTCTGCTTGCGGCATTCTGGCATTGTTACATGACTCCCTTCTGCTATGTCTTCATTTGTGTATTAAATCACACCAAGCTGCACTCTTAGCCTCTTAAAAGAAACACATTTCTTGGAAACTTCCAAAAGTGACATGGAAATTCTGTTTCTCTGAGGGTTAAGATGAAGAACTAGAACTCATGTTTCTTCATGTAGTAACAAGCAAGACATGGTGGAAATTCAGTAAGAAAAGGCTTTGTTATAAATATGTAAAATCACATATTGAAAGCAACCTACCAGCATCTTCTTTGATCATAAGAAATGTTCAAACCAAATCCACAGCAAGTGAACTTACCTGTAAATAATTTTACCCACATGATACCATAGCTTTAAAAAAGACAGCACTTTTTTTCTGTGTAATACTAGAAAATCCCTTAAAAAGTGAAGGTTTAGTTACAAATCTATATTTACTCTGCTTTGTGAAAAACATCTGATTATGATTTTTCTTAAATATTGAATAGGCCCAATGTCTAAAATAGTGACAATGTTTTACTTTTCTTCTGGAAATACTACTAGCTCCTGCAATCTTTCTTACCCTTCCAGAAAGAGGCTAAGAATTTACTCTCCCTTTTAGACCAGAACGGTTTCCTTTTTCTACAAGGCAATAATAATGGTTACTGTTCCCAGTGCTGGTTGTCAACAAAAAACCAGAGCCTGACAGTAATTAAAGCAGTAAAAGCAGATTTTTATTTAGGACTGTTCAGTAGAAGAAAAAGAAATCAATATAGAACTGAGCTCAATTCCAAAGACAACAAGGAAAAGGAAAACGTGGGAATTTATAGCCAAGGAGAGGAATAAAGGGATTACCTCATCAGATTCTTGCTGAAGACAGGCCAGCGTGATCAGAGGTCAGCTAGGGGATACTGGGGGAGGAGGAATTTGATCCCACACAAGACCAATCAGATATCAAGGGCGAGGCTTCTTGCTAAAGTGATTTGACAGGATTCTTGCTAACACTATACTCTCCATAAGGCTGGAAACAAAAACCCAAGGGTCGGGTTTAGTCAAGCAGAGAGCTCAGAAGATTCCAGCTAAAGTTTGGTCACAAAGATAAATTTTGCCACAGGCATCCTTCTAAACACTACGCATACGTTAATTTATTTAACCCTCACAACAACCCCTTAAGGCACTGATTTTCAACCATTGTGCTGTGGCACATTGGTGTGCTGCAAGGATATTTAAAACATGCTACAGCAGACTCTTTAGTCAGGGGCGCTGACCTCTTTTCCCTTATACTGTCCAATAACAAAATGACAACAGCCAATGCAACAATAGCTGTCTACTGTGAATGAATCAAAATTATACCTATCTTTTTTGTCAGATAGGCAAAAAATATAATTTTAGTAATTAGTTTATGTGTGCCATGTGATGAAAAAGGTTGAAAAATCACTGCCTTAAGGCATATTCTGTTAAATTTCCATCTTAAAAATATGGAAACTAGGGCAGAGAGGTTAAATTATTTGCCCATGTCTCATGGCTTGTAGAAAGTAAAGCCAGTATTTGAATCCAGGCAGTGTGGCTCTAACCTGCCTATGTTTTACATGTACAGCAGTGTGGTGATTGTGGGGGGTCAGAGGGAGATAGAATAGGATATAGGAGGGAGGGTAATGCACAAAACACAGTAAAAAATAAAGAGATGGCTTCTGGTCAAGATGGCAGCATCAGCAAACCTGGCTTGCCTTATCACAAAACCACATCAAAATTACAACTACATTGTACAACAACCATCACTCAGAACTGGCAGTAATTGAGTTGAACAGGAGTATGAAAACTGTGGAATTAAAAAAACCACATTCATCCAGACTGGTAGCAGGGGGCAGAGGCATGGGACAGACAGTTGCCACATACACACATGATGGATAAAAATTGGGGAAGGGTGTCTTGGGAGCAAGGAGTCCCAGGCCCACACCAGGACCCCCATCTCAGGGTACCAGTGCCAGAAAGATAAGTCCCCATAATTTCTGGCTGCAAAATCCAGCAAGAATTGAGTCAGTGGAAGAAACTTCTGGAGTCCCAAGCAATTCCTCTTAAAAAAAACCCACACACAAACTTACTCAGATTCACTCCCTCTGAGCTCCAGCACCAGTGTAGCAGCTTGGAAGGCACTAGTGGCATACAAGGAAAAACTAAAGTGGCTTGCATCAAGGCAAGAGTTGGGGGTCAGCTTTCTCCCAGATAGAGAGGCAGTTAGAGCCACTGAGCCATCAGGCAGGTGCCATATCTGAGACTCCCTCAACCTGGCTAACACTGTTTATTTACTCCATCCTGGAGATCCCCTGAGGCATCATTCCAACCAACTTACAGCTGTTAACCAATAGCTTTTCCACATGAATGACTGGTCTTGGCTCATGCCTCACAAATTCCTAATTCTTTTCAAATAAGAAACAGCTGGCCTCAGTGAACCCACCTCTTGCTAAGTGGCCCCAGGCACAGCACTAGCAGCAGCCAGCCTAGATTCACAGGTTGGCTTTGTCTGTGAATCTCCAAGCCCAGCACAAGTAGCAGCCATCTCAGATTGCTTTATAGCTCAGGCACAGTGCCCTGGACAAAACATGGTGGGGGTGCGGGGGGTGGGTTGCCTTGGCCTGCACCACTCAGGAAACCCCAGGACCTATGTACCCAGTGGAAAGCTACAAACTATATCAGAGCACTACCACCCCTCCCCTGCACAGCTGATCCTCCACAGAGGGCAGATGTTGGTGGTCAGTGGTCATAGCCAATCCTTGTAACTGACTGGCCTAGGTAAATCCCTCCTATTGATCTGCCATAAGCAGCCAAGGCTCAACTATAAGAGGAGGGTGTACTCAGCTGACACAAATGGTACATCGCGAGTACGTAGCTTGGGTAATAGGGGAGACTCTGCCACTGGACTCTATATAATACCTACTACATTAGGCCATGATACCAAGACAGGAAGTCATGGCAACTCTACCTAATACATACAAACAAACACAGGGAAGCTGCCAAAATGAAGAGACAAAGAAATATGGCCCAAATGAAAGAACATAATAAAACTCCAGAAAAAGAGCTAAACAAAATGGAGATAGGAAGTCTATCAGATGCAGAGTTCAAAACACTGTTTATAAGGATGCTCAAGGAACTTAGTTAGAACCTCAGCAGCATAAAACAGATCCAGTCAAAAACACAGGATACACTAATTGAAATATAGAACAATGTACATGGAAACAACAATAGAGTGAACAAAGCCAAGAATCAAATCAATGATTTGGAATATATGGAAGTAAAAAACAACCAGTGAGAACAACAAGAAGAAAAGAGAATCCAAAAAATTGAGGGAAGCATAAGTAGGCTCTGGGACAACTTCAAGCTTTCCAACATTCACATCATAGGCATGCCAGGAGGAAAAGAGAAAGAGCAAGAAATTGGAAAGCTATTTGAAAAAATAATGAAAGAAAATGTCCCTAATTTGGTGAAGGACATAAACCTGCAAGTCCAGCAAGTACAGAGAGTCCCAAACAAGATGGATCCAAAGAGGCCCACTCCAAGACATGTCATAATTAAAATGCCAAAGGTTAAAGATGAAGATAGAATCTTAAAAGCAGCAAGAGAATTTAGTTGCCTACAAGGGAGCCCCCATAAGACTTTCAGCTGATTTCTCAAAAGAAACCTTGCAGGCTGGAAGGGACTGGCAAGAAATATTCAGTCATGAAAAGCAGGAACTTACAGCCAAGATTGTTCTACCCAGCAAAGATATCATGTAGAATCAAAGGATAGATAAAGAGATTCCCAGACAAGAATAAACTAAAGGAGTTCATTATCACCAATCAATTATTATATGAAATGATAAAGGGGCTTATTTAAGAAAAAGAAGATCAAAACTATGAACAATAAAATATAAAAAATACATACATACATAAGGAAAAAAGACATTATTATCAATATAATTTATTGAACAATTACCATGTTCCAGTCACTGGGGTAATTGCTCTGCATGCTTTATCTCACTGAAATCTGAAAACAATCCTGTAATTTTGGCTTTACTATTATTCCCATATTACAGATGAGAAAACTAAGGCTTCAAAAGGTCAGCATAAGTCACAAAGATAGTAATTGGCAATGGCCACATCCCTAGTAGTAGCAAAGTTGGGATTTAAACCCAAGGTTTTATTACTCCAAAGCTCATATTCCTAACTTTCTTTTTCTGATCTTTTTTTTCAATCAATAAATATGTGTAAAGCTTCTACTAGACACTGTGCAAGGCACTAGGACTATAAAAATGTGAAGAGTGATCTTCCTTGACTTGACAGAGCTTAGTCTATAGGAAAGTCAAGCATCCCATGTCCAGTGCAACCAACTATAATAATAGATAGTGAATAGAACTAGCTAGAGGGGGCTGTGAAGGGAGACTGGAGACACTCGACCCTGGTTTGGGGGACCATGGAAGGCTTTCCAGAAGTCACAGAAGGCTGCGTAAAGGAAGCAATATCAAAGCACCGGTTTGTATCCTCAAAAACACTCATGGAATGCGCAGGAGCTTGCCAAAAGGCCAGGTGTGGAAAATGTGTTCCAAGTTGAGGAAAGAGCAGGTGGTGCAATGACTTCAAGGCCAGAGTGAGTAGGTCAATATGACTACAGCACAGGATGGAGGAACACATTGTGATGTGCTGCACAGGCATGTGGGAACAGGATTGTGAAGAATATCATTGGCAAGTGAAGAAATTCACAGCTAATGCTAAGAGCAGTAGGGAACCACTAAAGATTTCATGCGAGAACATAACATTGTTCAATTTGTATCCCAGGAAAACCACTCAGGCTGCATCATGAGGGCTAGTCTCTGGAAGGGGAATTAGTCTGATAGAAGGGAGGCCAAATACAAGATGGTTGCAGGAAGACAGAGAAGCAGGCAAGTGGCAGTTACAAGAAAAGTGGGTAGTTTTAAAAGTCATTCCCAAAGTAATTGGAAATTTTAGGAACCTGGTAATTAGTTGGGCTGTCAGAAAAGGAATCAGAAGACAGGCAGATTTCCAGCTTGGAAATCTATTCAAAGAAGTAGCAATATAAGAAACATCAAGCTTAAGAGAGAAAATAATTCCTGTTTGAGAAATGCTGAGTTCTATGTGCTCATGAGGCACTTATGTAGACAAGTTGTTTAAGTGGTCAATAAGATTGGGGCTCAGGAAGTCCTTGAGATAAGAATGTTGGAACCATCTTTATGCAAAGTTAAAGCACTAGGGCCTATGAGATCACCCAGAGAAAGGTTGTAGAGCAGAGGTGTCAAACACCTATGCCTCAGGCATGCTAGACTTAATCAAGGTGATCACTTCTTAAGTTATATAAATGTCTAACCACTGTGCTGTACTCCTGAAACTAATATAATATTCAAAGTCAATTAAATTAAAACATGTAATTAAATTAAAATTTTTTTAATTTATAAAATAAAGGTCAAAAAGAGAAAGTTTCAAAAGAGACTGAGAGAGACTGGCCTGAGCAGTAGGAGGAGAACCAGGAGTGGGAGTCACAGGGGTCAGGAAAAGGGGTCAAGAAGGCAGGAATGACACCATGGACTCTGCTGCTGAAAGGACAAGTGAAAGAGGACTGAAATGATGTCCACTGGGTTTACCAAACAAAATTTTGCAGCCTAGACAAGCTGCCAGAAGTCAACTGCTCTTACTGTAATTTGTAAAGCATAGAAGAATTTATACTGCTTTCCTGGGCTTGGGAGATGAGTGTCAGTGAAGGCCTTTCAGAGCAACAATAGGAGATAGAAAAAAGCTTTCAGGTTAAAAAACAGTTTGGAGGTTGAAGGTTGAGAGCCAAGGAAGGACATAGACACTGCCTAGAAGCAAGCTTATGGTGTGGAGACTAATAATGGGAGATTGCCCCAGTCTGGTTCACAGCTCTACCACTTAGAAGTGGTGTGACCTTGACAAGTTACTTACCATCTCTCTACCTCAGCTTATTCATTAGTAAAACACTTCATTGTGAGGTTTAAAGGAGTTCATTGATGTCATAGTTTTAGATAATGCCAGGCACACAATAAACATATTGTGCTAGTTTATAATATTTTCTGAGGACTGTGTAAATCTTCAGAATTACAGTGAAATCTTTTGAGAAAGTGGGCTACTAGACTCAACTGAGATTGGATTCTCTCCAATCTGGCAAAAAAATGGTGTTTAGAAATGGACTTATTTTGAGCTAAAATAAAAAAGGGGAGGGTATGTGGAGACAGGACTGGTTACATCCCTACAGGAAGCAGTAAAGTCTATGAATATAGACTAGGGGATGGAAAACTACTACCCACAACCTGGTTTAATGATAAATAAATAAAACAGCCCCCTCACCATTCTGTTACATAGTGTCTATGGCTGCTTTCCCACTATAATACCCATACTGAGTAATTACAACAGAAACTGTACGGCCCACAAAGCCTAAAATATTTAGTATCTGGTCCTTTCCAGGAAAAGTTGCCAACCCTCAATACTTTCAAAACACTATGAAAGCACCTAGAGAAAATAAATCAATAAAGCACTTGGGGATTTAAGTCATTGCAATGTCTACAAGAATTAGTTGTGTGATTGGACTATCCAAAAATGAAATGGAGTTATAGTTTGATTGCTAGAAATATAGGACCCAGAATGATAGAGGAATTAGGAAGAGGAACGATTGACCAAGCTGTTGGGTTTGGAAAACACTAATACAATCTAGAGCAGCACAGTCCAAACAAACTTTTCTGCAATGAGGAAAATGATCTAAATCTGTAGTGTCAGAACTGAATTCTAATTGTATTTAATTTTAATTAATTTAAATATAACTAGCCACCATGTGGCTAGTGGGTATAATATTGATTAGTACAGATATAAAGTATTTAATATCATAGAATTGTATAATAAAAAGTAAACATTTAATCCAATAGACCTTTTTAGTGCTTTATTCTGGGCATATAAAAGTAAGATTCAAGCCCTGGCTGGCGTAGCTCAGTGGATTGAGCACGGGCTGGGAGCCAAAGTGTCCCAGGTTTGATTCCCAGCTAGGGTACATTCCTGGGTTGCAGGCCATAACCCCCAGCAACCGCACATTGATGTTTCTCTTCTCTCTCTCTCTCTCTCTCTCTCTCTCTCTCTCCTCCCCTTTCTCCCCCTTCCCTCCCTAAAAATAAATAAATAAAATCTTAAAAAAAAAAGTAAGATTCAAATAATACCAAGCAAGTAGATAGATGCTCACAAAACTAAAATATACAGGTGTAAATGTTGCACTGACAGATATATAACAATAGAGTGTCCGTTATGCGCCAGGCTTTGGGAAAAGTTCCCAACATTTACTATTTTATTTAACCATTAAAAAGCTCCATGCAATAAATAACTATCATCCTAAATATTATATTTAAAAACAAAGCAAACGAAACACTGAGCGCTAAAAAGACTAAATAAATTTACTAGACCACAAGTGCTAACTGAACTGGATTCAGATATAAATCTGCCTGATTCCAAAACCAACCATTTTTTCTAAATAACAGAATATGAATAATATGCCATTGAAATACAAATAAGGGAGAAATGTGTTCTGCCTTTGGAGGGTCAGATTTCTAGGATAGGGAAAGCCAAAGACTGCTAGGGAGGATAAGTGACATTTGAGCTAAATCTTGAAAGAGAAGGAGTTCTCCATAATGAACTCATGTAGAGCCCAAGAAGAAAGATTCATGTGATGTGAACCCCAAGATGGATTCATCTGCTAAGATGGACTTCCCATGGCCAACTGAGGGCCCAAACTTTTAATAGGAGCCTAGTAGCCATTTACTGACAGCGGCTTCTCACATACTCTGCATACCAGGAAGAATCTCAGACTTAACTCTTCACTTCCAGCTCTATGCCTTGCTTATTTAAACCCTCTGAGTCAACCAATGCAGGGAAACCCTGGTTTTGCCTTTCTACCAACAGAATGGGTGCTACCTGGTCCAATCGGAACTGTGCAATTACCTCACTGACACAAAACAGACTTAAGTGAGAACCTGGCAGGAACTTTCACTATAAAACAGGGCCTCCCCTTTGTCTGTGTGGAACTCAAGTCTCCTTGGCTACAGCTCCTTTTTGCTTTAATTAATGCTTCTTATTCTTCTTTACAGTCTAAAGTTCATTTTGGTTTACAGAGATAAAGAGAAAAGATTGTTCAATGCAGGGAAGAACACCATGAGGAAAAGGGCACAAAGGTTGTGGGTAGACCAGGGAATCATGATCTTCAATAGGTTCATTTTTGTGTTCCTTCTGTATGCTGCATACCAATTATATATGTGTATATATGTACACACACACACATACACACACATACACACACACACACACACACACATTATCCTGAGCATTATAGAAGGTAAGATAAAAGAAATAACCAAGATATAATTCCTACTCTTCACAAACACACAATCTAATAGAGAAGACTAACAAATACGAAACCAGGCAGGTTGAAGTAATAGAGTTACAAATTACCCTGAGCGATCAGGGATTGAGCTTCTAAGTCATTGGGGAATGTCATAAAGCTTCAGAATAACTGCGCTCTAGGTTGTATCAAGTATGAGACAGTAACAGGGATGGAAGAAAAAACAGTCAGAATGATCAATGTAATACTGATAGAAGGAGTTTGTGAAGAATCCAGAGATATTTAGCCTGAAAAAAGTCATGGTCAAGAACACAAGACTTTTATCTTTTAGCATATGAAAGAATGTTGTGGAGAAAAGGGATTAATCTTATGCTATATGACCTCAGATAGCAGAACTCAGACCAAAGGAGGAAAACTCCAGGAGGCAGATTTTGGTTCCACATACAATTTTTTTTATTAACAGATAACAAGATTCTGTCCTTGACTAAACTGTGGTCAGGTCCTCTGAGCTGTCTTTTTGACTAGGCTCAAAAATGCCTGGTACAGTTTTGGCAAGAATACTGACAGGTCACCTTAGTGAAAATTCCCCACCCTTAAAATCTGGTCAAATTCCCGATGCATCTCCTTCCCTATCCTATCACTTCGGCCTGCTTTCAGTAAAAATGCTATTAAGTCGTTTTAGCTAGAATCCCCTTTATCCGTATTGTTTCCTCTTAGTAATTTTCCACCCATCCTGCTACTTGTCCTTATCCTATGTGGAATGGAGTGCAGCTCTGTACTGAGGTCTCTCACACCATCACAATAGCTCCTGAATAAAATTTGCTTTTACCACTTTAACTGACATGGTTTTCTTTGACACTGCTAGAGCAGTCAGGAAATGGCATGAGCGGCCACAGAAAAACATCGCCTCTAGCATAGTTTAAGAAGAGGCTGGGAAAGATAGTGATTAGACAGGCTGTTCAAAGATGTTGCTCTAGGTTCAAAGTTGATCCTGTGACCTTGATATTCTGGGATCATAACATAGATCTGGCATGGACATCCCAATAGTTTCTCTTATAGCTCGACTGCAATCACTTTTTTGATCAGTTCTTAAAATTGAGTTGAAATTGTGCAATAATTTAGAAGTATGATTAGTTCTTCATAAAGAAATTAATTCCATTCTCCAAATTTATTATCCTGATGAATAAATGAATGCCCTGATCTCATTCTGATAGTTCCCTAACTTAAATGATATTACATGCTGCAGAAAGCAGCACCCAGGATCTCTGGACTTCAAACCCATGGTCCTCATCATTGAAGGACACTCTTAGACCCCCTAAACAAAATGTCTAATATGAAACTATAAATTAGCCTTTAATTTCAAGTGTTCTGTAACTCAGACTCTCACTAGTCCATAATGCTAGCCTTCCCTCCCATTCCTACATTTCCCTTGCTGATTTATTTAGATATCACTAAGCACCCTTCCTCTGCTCTGCATCACCAGAGGTTGATCTCAGGCACCCTTGGCAAGCTCTTGTTAGGTTTGGCCAGTGGGAGACACTGATAAGAGATTGGAAAACAAAAGATTGAAGGAGGGAAAAGGGAGAAAACAGGATCTCTCTCTCTCTCTCTCTCTCTCTCTCTCTCTCTCTCTCTCTCTCTCTCTCTCTCTCTCTCTCTCTCTCTTTCTCTCTCTCATTCTTTCTCTCTTTCTCTCCCTTCCTCCCTCTCCCCGTTTCTGATTTGGGTGGTATTTTCAGCAGCAACTCATCTCTTCTGCAATTTGCCCATTCCATGGTTACTGCACCTGAATCCTGTATCACTGTCTTCTCCCTTTGTTCCTCCAGGAGTAGAGTGACCAGGATGCAGCTAGGAGTTTTGCTAATCTCTGGATCGCCTCTCTGTCTCCTTGGTGTGTGCAGTAGGGGTGAGGAGGGGTAAAACATACAGAACATAATGTATGTTTTTCTTTACTTATTCGTTAACCTATCCCATACCCTTAAAATGAGTTATTTTTATGGAATTCTGTGAAACTACCTCCATGTTTCTATTTTCCTGGCTGACCTGACTGATATCAGCCCGTTCTCTAATTTAACAGAGGTTTGTATAAACCTCTAAAATGTGGGTTTAAAAAGTAAGTAGAAAACACTCAAAGAAGTTGGATTAATTTAAAGAAAACCTGTTCTTTCATTTGGTCTAAATCTTAAGTGATGGCTCTTGTAGACTCCTTTCTTCCTCTTTCCCTCGCAATCTAGTTTAAAGTCCCACTCCACAATATAAAAGTGGCCATTGTGTCATCTTATACTTGAACACTCTTTACACCTTGAAGTGTCAGAAATTTCATTTTGGATTCTCCTATTAGACTTTAAACTCAATTAAATTAATATGAACCCAGCAATAACAAAACCTATTTGGAAAATCACTCACAGGAATCCCTTTATCTCTTTTATTTTATTTTATGTCCTCATTTTTCTTCTTCCTGCCTATTGCCTTTTTCTTGTTTCCCCCATGGAAATAAAAGACATGATCAGAGCAACACTTAAACAGCCCACCAACATGACCTCTATCTTCCTTCGTGTCATAAGAGGGAGATGTTGCCAAGGCAACTTTGGAGGAGACGTTCTTGACTTCCTGGACTATAAGCTCCAAAAAGAACTGTTTCTCAGATCTTATCCATTCTCAGGTGGGAGGCCTGATATTGTTTGATATAGAATTTCTTTCTTTAATGTGAGACCCATATTTGAAGGTCAACGATTGTGAATTGTCCCCAGGCCAGAGGCATTTGTCAAATGGGCACTCTTCACCTGCAGACCATTCTGTGCTCAGTTCTTTCCCATTTGGCTGCTGCTGGGGTCCTTTTACCATTTCAGAGTCACGAATTTTGACAATCACCAATTACTGAGTCTTTAATATGTACAGTGCTGAGAAAGAGTGGCTGGTCCAGAGCCCTCTCCCTAAATGAATACTATTCTCTTACCATTTGCTTTCCTCTGACCATTGGTCTTTTCTGCTTTCTTTTTCCCGCTTTACATTTTTTAATACTAGGTTTAGTCTCTGTGAACTCACTCTCTGACCTGGATTGAAGCATAGCCCATTAGTTCCTATGTCAAGCACACCTGGATGCAGCAGAGAAGAATGGATACAGCTAAAGTCAAAAGTCACTGACTTTCAAAATGGAAAAATCAAAAACAGGACAATCTGTGTCATGACAGACAAATTACATCAGTTTCTGTGTTGGGTATACATGGCCCTTCTTCCCAGACTGCTATTATTTCTGGAGCCAGAAAGAAATAAGGAAGAAAGGATAGAATCTTTCCTAGTGCAACACTGTTTTGGTGTTGGCTTCTCTAGCAAGTTGTAAATCCTACATACACTACATGAAGGCCCCATATCCCACAGCTGCCCAGCTCGGGCCCTGCCTTCACTTTCTTCATTTAGGTCCACGCTGGGAGCCAAGAGATGTACCAGCACTCTTCTCTCTCCTTCGCATACATGTTCTCATCTTCACAAAAGCCTGTTGTGTTACTGGGGAGCACAGGTAACTTGCCCAAGGTCTCTCAAATAGAAAGCTGTAGAGGCAGAAATTGAATCCAGGAGAGCCTGATCCAAAGATTCTTTCATATACTACACATTACATCCCCAAAGGAGAAAATCTGACACACGGTATGAAAAAAGTCCATTTACTTGTCTAATCCCAGCTGGCCTCTAAGCGATATGAGGTAAGTGAAGGGTTAATTCCTTAATCATTCTGTAGTCCCCATGCTTGGCACATTGTAAATACTCAATAAGCATTTGTTGAAAGATTAATAAATTTGTTAGTTAATACCTACCTTTCTTTTTTATCCTGAACCTGAATTACAGCCAAAACCTCTAAAATGGCCTTTTCACCTCTATTCTTGACTTCCTGTAACTGAGCATCCACAGCAAACATGATTAATTAGACCCCATTACTTTAAAATTTCTCAATAGCTCCCCCATCTAAAGGATAAAATATGAGTTTCTCTTCCCTCGTCTATCCTTACAGATTTACCTCATCCCCGTCTATCCCAACCATGCAACCTTCACTTCACCTCTTTGCTGAATTATTATGGATGTTTGAATTATTGGCAGCTTCCCTAATACAGACCTTTGAGCTTTTGTGCTTGCAATTTCCTCTACCTGAATGGCCTTACTCTCCTCCTCACTGCTCCCCTGGCACCAACACTCACACACATACTCCTCACTCACCTTTTTGCCTTGCAACCTTATATCCCTATGTTATAAACTGAATGCTTACGTCTCTTCAAAATTCTTTTATTGAAACTCTACCCCTGCCCCCATCCCAGTGTGATGGTAGTAAGAGATAGGGTCTTTCGGAGGTAACTGGGATTAGATGAGGCCAAGAGAGTGGAGCCCCCATGAATGAGATTAGTGCCCTTGAAAGTGTTACAAGAGAACTTGCTTCCTTTCTGCTCTCCATCAAGGATAAGCTGGCAGTCTGCAACCCAGAAGAGGGCCCTCACCAGAACTCAATCACGCTGGCACCCAGATCTCAGACTTCCAACTTCCAGGACTGTAAGAAACAAACGTCTGCTGTTTATAAGCCACCCAGTCTATGGTGCTTGGTTATAGCAGCCCCAACTGAGTTAGCTCAAGAAGTAGCTCAAACAAACCTCCTCAGGATTCACTGATTTACTGAGAACTCAGTGCTCCTCTTCATCTTAAACAGATGGCCACTATAGAAACTGTATTTTGTGTTTTCACTGTCCACTTCCCCACTGCTTTGTGAGTTGCTAAAGATAGGAATCATGTCTTTTTATCTCTATGTCCCTAGGACTAAGTACCAGTGTCTGATTATGTGAGTCTAAAGAAACCAGTATTTGTTGAAAAAGGAAGGAAGGAAGGAAGGGAGGGAGGGAGGGAGGGAGGGAGGGAGGGAGGGATAGCTCAGTTTGGTTGAGAAGAGGAACCTCTGGGAAGAGTCAGGTAGGAAATGTATTTCACTCTTTGAATCAGTGGGGAGGCAAGAAACTTGCAAGGCCTGGGACATTGTCTGACACAACTAACCTGAGAACTATGTGATAATATCAATATTTAGGGAGATAGAAAATCAGAGAAGGAAAGGGGCAGCAAGACAAATTTTAATATACAATTTTATCTCAGTCCCTGTTGCAAGATTCATCTCCAAACCCAGCAGTATGGTAATACTTCTGAAATCATTAAATTTATTGTTTTGTGTGTTTCTTTTGAAGTTATCACATTTTGAGATATATAATTATACCTGTTGCAAAGAGTATAATACTGTCTTGTAAGCCTGTTTTTCTTTTCTAATCAAAGAACTCAAGTGAATATTTCTTAGGTCCTGAAGCACAAAATATATTAGATTTAAAGAAAACTAAAAATTAAAAATGCCAAAGCCCTCTGGTTCTAGGAGAAGAGGAACTATATTTTGCCAGTTATGAAAGGCCTGACTTATTTTACTATCTCCCACTTGTAATCTTTAATATTAAGATAAAATATAAATAACATTAGCAGAAACCTGGTCATATTGACTGAATAAAAGACAACAAACTTATAACAGGTGGTAAAAGTGGCTTGCATGGCAAAATCCAGGCTGTAAGACATTTGAGACTGGTATTTTTAAGACCAATAATAAAGGCTAGAAAATGTCATAAACGTGTACATTCCTCAACTCAAAAGAAGGTGGAAAGGGCATCCAATATCATGAAGGACTTTATAACTACAAATAATAAATATTCTTTGGTCTTTATCAATATTACAACTTTGGTAATCGAATGCAGGTCTGTCTGCCCACTGCTGCAAAAGCCAATACTCAAGAAGCAGGTGCTGATGTAAATAAAGTGGTTTACTATCAGGTGCCAGCCACATGGAAGATGGGGGAACTAATGTTACAAAGCCCACCTCCTAGGAAGATGGGGACTCATGTTTCAAAGCCCATCTCCCCCTCTCAGTGGAGGCAGAGGTTTGTATAAGGAGGGAGAGGGGAACAGAAGAGAGAGATCAAGGAAGGGGGTTGAAAATTTCTCCATGTGCACAGTTCACTCCAGTAAGGTAAGTGATGGTCCAGTGTACGTCATCCTGGTTTAGTCATCCTGGCTTCACGTCCTCCTGGCTCCGTGGTTGAAGGTCAGCAAATCTCCCAGAGCCAGGATGCCTGAAGGCCCAAGTCTGTAGCTTTTAAAGTTAGTTCCCAGGATTCTTATACAAATATGCTGTTTTTCTACAAGCTAGATATTATTCAGAGTCAGCACCTAGAGAAACAATGTCAAAAAAATGGTGGAGTGGGTTACAATTTTGTGCTGTTACAATTCCCGCGTTACAGTTTGACATTTTTAATGTTGGCAGCATTAACACTGGGTTTTCATTCCTGTTAGTGCTCTGTTGGTTTGGATTTTTTTTTTTGCGGGGCGGGGGGGGCGGAGAGAGGGCTGGGGGAGGAGGACTGATTTGAGCATTTAGTATAGTAGGTGGTACAGTTGCTGGGTAAATGATGATTACAGTCATTTATTAAGAGTCTACAATGTTCCAGTCACCTTCCCAATACTATTTCTGATCTTCAAAACAATTCTTAAAGGGAAGTGTTATCAGTGCCTCTGTGTTACAAATGAGCAAATCAAAGATTTAAATAGATTAAGGAGTTTTTCTGTGGTTCCACATCTCATTAAAAAAATTTTGGAAATTGAACTGCATGGAAGTCCATGGGACTCTGTAAGACTCTAAATCCCATACCTGTCCCATGGCCATCCACTCTGGGATGCCACCACTCTTCTGAATAGAACACAGAAGATTTCAGCACCTGCCCAGCAAAATGAGTTTGGAGAAAAAAACACTATCTGTCTGAGGTTTGGGCTAGAGAAGCCCATTTTGAAAGTCCAAACAGGTTTTCAAGGAGGAAAAAGCACTAAAATTAAGCAAGTTAACATAATCTTTTTCATTATTTGTTATTTTCATGAATATGAACAAAATGATCAAAAAAAAGATAAAAGAGACCAAAGGAATTTCCTTGACACTAAGCACAATGAGTGACTTTTGTAATTAGATAACGAAGGGGGCCTGGACAGGAATGAGTGTCACTAAGCCTGCCTGGACTACTTGCAAAATCAAGAGGGGCATGGCGGTCTTTTGATGTGTCAGTGTGGCTGGGACACACAAACAAAAGGCCTCCTTCCTCTGTGATGACCTGACGTGCTGTGGATGAACACCAAGAAAACCATAAGCTGCATGGACCACCAGTACCACCTCAGGAGGTCCTACTCCATCCAGCTGCCAAGGGACATCCTCCAGCTGCTGGGCAGCTCCATGACTTCTCCTGGAAGCTGCTGGTGCCCAAGCACTGGCTCAGCCTGGCATGGGTGCTTGCCCAGAAGCTGCAGCAGCATGCACAGGAGCATATCTGCACCACCAGCTTCATCTACCTGGTGGCCAGTGCTGGCCAGGGCCAGGACCTGTACTTTAGCTCCTTTTGCTTTGGAGGCTCCATTGAGCAGATCCAAGTGAAGCAAAACATCTTGGTGACCCTGTGCACCTTTGCCCCAGCTTCCAACAAGAGGACTCCATACAGGGCCTGACCATGTCCTTCATACCCTCCTTCAAAGAGAAAGGGGTTTTCAGAGTGACCCCAGATATTAAAATCAAGGTCTACCTGAGGACCCCTAACTGGAAACAGGGCCTATCATCCCTTGTTTTGATTTTCTGGAACATCAGTGTGCCCAGCAATGAGGTAGCCTACCTGACCTTCATAAAGGAGCAGACTGGCCTGGTCTGCTAGATGGGGTGTGCATTCATGATCCTCTAGAAGCAGTCGTCCAGGGCTGGGAAGATCTTCAGCCTGGAAGAGGTGCTGCCCAAGCCAAGTTCCCACCATCGCAGCTTCTGGGCCAACTTCTCCAACTGCAGCCCCGTGAGTGGCAAGCAACTGGACCTGCTCTTCCAGGTGTCGCTTACCCTGAGAACTGTAGACCTGACTGCTGTCTTCATCGCCGTGGTAGGAGGCAGTGCCTTGCTGCTGTTTTTGCCCTTGGACTCATCCGTAGGTATCTACAATGGCAATGTCAATACCCAGATGCCAATGCAGCCAAAAAAGTTTCAGAAATTGTAAAAGGACATTGACTCCCATGTATATGCAGGCATTGAAGACAACATGGCACATGGGCATCTGCTGCAGGATTCCAACAGGCCCATCATCCAGCCCGAGGTAGATAACTACCAACCCTTCCAGGGCCCTGTGGGGGACTGCCCTCCCTCGCCACCACCCACATGCTCCAGGGCCCCGACTATAAAGTTGGCCCCAGAGGAGCCATCCCCTGAGTCTGAGAATGAACCGTACACCTTCTCCCACCCCACCAAGGGGAGTGGAAACAACAGGAACACAGACATTCCATTGCTGGATGCCCACAAGCCAGAGGAGACTGGGGAATAATTTGAACCCATCCCAAAGACTTCACATAAAGCAGGTCACTGAGATGCCCTGTAGGATACCCATCAGAAATCATAAAGAGGAATCATATGAAAGGAAAAGCAGGAGGTTTTCCTGAATACCACCAACTTCTGATTTCCAGGCCGACTCATTCTGGCGATGAGATGTTGAAAATGATGAATTCTGGTCTGGATACAATGACCACTACTCATGTCTTTTTAAACTCAAGTTGGGTTGCAATTGTAAACCACGCTGTAATGAGAAAGAAGTGCAAGTTACCCAGTACAGGGTTGCAATAAGCCCTGGATTTGGACCTTTTGTGGGGGCCATGGTTCTGCCTATTACATCCTCCTGCCGCTGCAGAAGAGACTACAAAACAAATTTGTCTACAGGTATGTTTTGCTTAGCTGACGGGATCTTTTTATTTTATTTTTACATTCTAAAAGCAAAATGATCTTTATTGTTTATAAAAAATTGTGTATTTATTCTTACATGTTTAAATTTCAGTCACTCTCAAAGTACTATACATTTGTGGGGGGGTTTTATTGTTGTTCAAGTACACTTGTCTACATTTTCAACTCACCACAACCCTCTACCCCACCCATCCTCACATCCCACCTTTGAACCTACCCCCTTTGGCTTTCTCCACGTGTCCTTTATACATGTTCATTGATGGGCCTCCCCCTATTCCCCCATCCATTACCCCCTCACCCTCCTCTCTGGTTACTGTCAGTTTGTTCTTTATTTCAATGTCTCTGGTTATATTTTGCTTGCATGTTTCTTTTGTTGATTAGGTTCCAGATATAGGTGAGATCATATGGTATTTATTTGTCTTTTACCACCTGGCTTACTTTACTTAGCATGATGCTCTCCAGTTCCATCCATGCTGTCACAAAGGGTAGGGGCTCCTTCTTTCTTTCTGCTACATAGAATTATATTGTGTAAATGTACCATAGTTTTTTGATCCACTCATTTACTGGTGGACACTTAGGTTGCTTCCAGCACTTGGCTATTGTAAATTGTGCTGCTATGGACATTAGGGTGCACAGGTTCTTTTGAATAGGTGGTTTAGGATTTGTAGGGTCCAGTAGTAATACTAGTAGTGGTATTGCTAGGTCAAAAGGAAGATCCATTTTAAATTTTTTTCAGGTATCTCCATACTGCTTTCCACAGTGGCTGCACCAGTCTGCATCCCCACCAACAGTGCACTAGGGTTCCCTTTTCTCCACAGCCTCTCCAGCACTTGTTGTTTGTTGATTTGTTTATGATGGCCATTCTCACTGGTGTGAAGTGGAATCTCATTGTGGTTTTAATTTACATCTCTCTGATGGCTAGTGATGCTGAGTATCCTTTCATATGTCTCTGACAAATGGTGATGAGAGATCTGGACAACTACATGCAAAAAAATTAAACTCAATCACCAACTTACAACATACACAAAAATAAATTCAAGATGGATGAAAGACTTAAATATAAGTTGTGACACCATAAAAGTTCTAGGGGAAAACATAGGCAGGAAAATCTCAGATATTCCATGCAGCAATATTTTCACTGATATGTCCCTTAGAGCAAGGGACATAAAGGAAAAAATAAACAAATGGGATCTCATCAAAAGAAAAAGTTCTGTACTGCTAAAGAAAACAGCAGTAAAATAAAAAAGAAAACTAACTGTTATGTGAAAACATATTTGCCAATGATACCTCAGACAAGGGTTAGATCTCCAAAATATATAAAGAACTCGCATGAGTCCACTCCAGGAAGTCAAACAACCCAGTTAAAAAAATGAGCAAAGGACTTGAACAGACATTTCTCCAAGGAGGACTGACAGGATCTTTTTAAAGTATTGATTACTAACACTTAAAATGATTAAATGTTTTCATAGCAATCCAGATCAGAAGATCTGGCTATGCTGGGGCTTACATTCTTACCTGGCAACAACTGGCTACATTGAGAATCAGCTCCAACTTTAGCTGGGGCATCTGGTCTACCAGTTCCCCACAGTCCCCACCACTCCCTGTTACCTCCCAAAGTGAGGCTCAGTGTCTGTTGCTATTGGTCAGCTTTCCCGCAGGGTTGCTTTTCTCACTATGAAACAAAAAGTTTGGGACCTATATGTCTTATCAAATGAGAGCACAGGCCTCAGGGCTGGTGTGTGTTTCAGGAAGTTTTCTTAAGCACAGTCCACACTCCTCATTTATTGTAATTACCGCCCAGCTCCTATGTGTATTTGCATTTGTGGGCCCTGCTCTCACCCTGGAGAGACAGATTGTGTTGTGGCTTGTCTGCATAGCCAAAAATTCAACATTTCCATGGCAAAGCTCTGTCTCTGAAAAATAAATGCACTTCATTGAGCTCAGTGAATTCACCTTGGAAATGCACCACCTAGGCTTGTTCATGAGCTACTTTGCCTTCATGAGAAGTTTTGCAATCTCCTTAATAATGTGTATTCTAAGGCCTCTTGAACTCTTTCCAGAAAAAAATAGTTTTGTTTTGTTTTGTTTTGTTTTGTTTTGTTTACTTCATTATCCTCTCGATGCAGCTATGACACCTTTACCTTCTGACACCTGATACCTTTTGTACAAATGTACAAAAAAATTTGGCTGGGACACAGTCCTCAGTCTTTCAATCAGTCACTAGTCTAGGCATTGCTGTATTTTGTAGATGTGATTAAAGTCTGTAATTAGTTGACTTTAAACAAAGGACATTATCCCAGATGATCTGAGAAAACCTGATCCAATCAGCTAAAGGCTATAAGACCAGGGCTCTTACGAGGCTACCTAGGGAGAACAGCCTTGGGTACCACAGGCAAAGCTATAATGCTCGGCAGTTTTCTTATACCTTCTTCATATGAGAGTGATCAATGTTCCTAAAATATTTTAGCCAAGTGACATAATACTAAATTCCACTAATTTCACTAATGAAATCTCTCACTAATGAGAGACTAATAGCTAAATCTATTATGCTAATCAAATTGTAATTTCACCTATGAAGACCAATTTGTAATACTCAGAATGCTGATTAGCAACATGTCCAGTGCAGACCAGGCACTGCTGCAGTGTTTACGGTAGCCACCCAGGAAGAGCGGCCATTTTGATGAAACATGAACTCACCACCCTACCCTGAGAACACAGCCTAAGCTAGCATAACCCCAAAACCACATTGCTATGCTGAAGTACTCTGGAGTAAATTTCAGAAATCATAGCAAGTACTGTAACCAAATGTCTAAAAGGTAAGATAGGTTTTCCCTAAAATATGGCACCGTTTTGATGTCTTTCAAGTTGTGAAACCCATTCCTAGCCAGCAAGCTACATGTTTGTTTAAGCATGTCTACATGTAATTATTTCTTGAAAATGAAAAAAATTCCTACTTCTGGACCTTGATAGGCTGAGATGAGCATGGATGATACAGCTATCCCTCTGAACAAGTTCAGATTGTCATCTTGACAATCTGAAGTTTTTCATATATCATTTTTAAATTTTGTGATACTTTAAATTTGTACTTTGAGAGAATCCTTTAAAATAATCACCTCCACATGGGAATGTATAAACCACTGAAAAATCATTAAATTGGATCCATTTCACATTCTTAGAGAAAGACACACTTACGTTATTCAAAATATAGTTAATGCAACAACTCTTAACCATCATAAACATGAATACCTAGAGAAAAGAAAAGAATTACAGGAGTGTCCAATTTGTTCCTGAATGCAAAAATGAAATAGACCAAAACATGCCAAACTATGCTATGGTGGGTACTGGCAGTCTTCCCCTACATCCTCTATCAAATGCTTCATTTCTTATCTTTACAAAAGCTAAGCTCCACAACTGAAGTCTGGAGCTATTCATCAGGCAGACAGCACTCAATGCATTTCATTTGGCCACATGTCTACAAAGCATAATGTTAAATCATGAGTTTGGGCACCAAGGAGTCAAACAGCTGGTCCTTCTCCATGCTCTCTTTTCACTAGCTCATCAAGCATTTGATAGAAGCCTATTAGCTTGTGGAATTCCACAGAGAGAATGATGCAGACTCTGCTGGCCATTACTGTCAGCAGGCTCAAGAAGACAATCACAATATGCAAAGGCTGTTGAAGATTTGTTTGCTAATTTATTTAATTGATATTTGTTGAGCATCTGCTATTTGGCAAACTTAGAACTAACAGGTGAAAACTAAAGCATGTGAGAGACTAATTCTAGCTATCCTGTTGGATTTTATAGTCAATTGGGAAAAAGAAATACAAAATGGCATCAAGCCAAATGAAGAAACACATTAGATGTACATATACAAAGGATGTGTTTATGAAAATCAGGCAAAATTTGGCTGGAAATATAGGGCTCTGATTCTTCCTTCCATAGGTTGAAAAACATGACCCAAGGAGTTCCTATAATGTATTAAAAAAATCTGCCTTTGTGACCCTTTTCTCTCTCATACCCAACACCAATGTCCTGAGGCAATCTCTCTGGCATTGTCAAAGCATTAACTCATTCTTTTTCTCTGTTGAATCAAGTCAGATCACTAACCCTATTAATAGTCTAGGAAACCAAACAATAACTCAGTAAACAACAGGCCCGAAATGGCAGCACTTGATTAATAACTAACAACTTTCCTAATTTTTGCCCCTGTTTTCAACTTAGAACCAACCACAAAAAGCTAAATATGCACCCCTAATTATCATACAGGATGCCCTTCTTTAGTTAGCCCATACACAACTTCTCCATGCCAACAGCCTCTAATCAAGGCATACCTGAAACCTTCCCTTCTTTGCACCATCCCATCCTCTGTCTGCCTTTGAGTCTCTATCAAACACAAGTGATGGTGGCTGACCGCCTTGTTACAGTAAGATCCGAATAAATAGTCTTTGCTTGTTCTCATTTAGGTGATTCTCATTTATTTATTTCCATAAAACAAAAGTCTCCTCCTAGGATAAATGTACTTAAATGTGAAAAGGGAATTAATTAAATAAAATCTAATTAAATAGTGGTACAGAGGGTACTGGAATATTACCAAAATTATCCCAGTGGTACACAAATGCAGAAAGCTTGAAAACACTGCGTTCTGTGCCAACCTCATGCTAATGCTGTAAGGTGTTATATTCTGCACAAAAACTTGCAGGGGAATATGTGACAAGAATATACTGGGCATTTTCTCACCTCAGACCTTTGCACTGGCTATTTCCTCTGCATGGAATGATCTCTCCCACACTCATAAGACATGCACACTCCCCTCTTTGCCTCATTGCTCAGATGTCTTCTCCTTTGTGAGTTCTCACCTGACTATTCTGTTTTTACCAGCAATACCCTCTAACATATCCTTCCCTCCACACATACAGTCCTCACTCCCTTTCAGGTTTTATTTTCACCATAGTACTTACCATCATCCAACATAATACATATTTTATAACTTTTTTCCTTTTCTTTGTTTCAATCCATTCCCACAACCCCCCTTCTCATTAGCAACAACCAGCTTGGTCTCTGTTTTTATGAGTGTGTTTCTTTTGTGTTTATTCATTTGTATTTCTTTTAGATTCCACATGTAACTGAAACCGTACAGTATTTTCTTTCTCTGATTTATTTCATTTAGCACAATACTCTCTAGGTCTATCCATGTTGTCACAAATGGCAAAATTTAATTCTTTTTTATTGCTGAGTAATATTCCTTTGTACATACCACAACTTTTTTTTTAAATCAATGGACACCTAGGTTTTTTCCATATCTTGGCTATTTGTATTTTATTTCTTTGTAACATTTTATTTACCCTATACTAATAGGCAATCCCATAAGGGCAAGGATTTTCCCCTTCTTTTTCTTTTCAGTCCTCAGTAGATATTTACTAATTGAATAAAAGCAGGAAGGAACATCATCTCCTTAGAATCCAAGCTCAATTTCCACTCTGTTGCTTGCTGTATTAGCTATGGAGATGTGTCACCCAGATCCCCTTCAAAGGGTGGCATGTGGTCTCAGCTGTCAGCTCCTTCAGGGTTTCCCTCAGCTGCACAGAGTCTCCAAAAAGGTAGCCAACATCCCATGACTGACTGAGTATGAAGGTTCAGCAATTTCAGCCCATGAGATACCCTAGTGGGCGGAATATGCTGGAGAGCATCCCCAGGTGTTGGCTTAGTCCTTCCTGTATTACATTTCAACTTTTACCCAATCCTGTTCCCCTGCCCCTCACAGCAGTTAACTCTTAATAAGTACCATGCACTCCAAATTCCATCTCAGCATCTGCTTCTGGAGAACAAACCTGCAACACTAGCTCAGTCCCAAAGGATCCAACTTGTGACATCAACTCCTAGTTTCCATGACATCAAATTCCTACTCTCCTCAGCTTCCTTCTTCAAATTCTTCAAGGAGGTTCTGAATGCTTGTGACATACTATTAGACACCAGCCCAGAAGCAGCTTGTACCTCTCATGGTTTCTACATATTCCTGCAGTTCTCTGTGGACATGACCTAAGAAGCATTCAAAGTATCATGGACTCCAGAGAGGAAGTCTGAGCAGGCCCCAGGGAGCCTGCCCTGTGGAGACTCTAATAACAGCTTTCCTTCTACCACAGTGAAATGAGCGATCTTTGCCCTGCTGCCATTTATCTTCCTTCCCAGCTGCCACACTCAGTATGAAAATGTGAGTTTTTATTTGCACTGTCCACCTCCAGGTTGTAATCCCCACAGGCACCCCCATGACTTTATAGAGAACAGAGCTCCGAGGCTGGCTTCAGGACTCTCTAAAGAAAAAATAGAAAATTTAAATAATTATTACAGCCACTGATCCTTTTTGTCTAGTGGATCCCACCCATTAATAATTCAGAGGCATCAGGCTACTACGCTGTGGTTGCACGTTTCCATAACCAGCTAGCCACACTGGGCTGGGAAGCAAATTGCTGAGCAACCATCAGATGAGTGTGATAAGTACAGATTTCTGCTGGGATCAGTCCAATGACTTAGGAGTAAGAGACTTGGATCCCCTAAGATACAAAAAATCATAAAAAGTTCTCTCCATTCAAAAGATGATTAGATTTTAAAATATGTTTCAGTGGATGTTAAGCTAAATAGCGAAAGATAAGCACAGAGAGCTTTTTTAATTAAAATCAAATTATATGGGTGATGAACTTACAGATAAATTGGTTACATAGCATATTATGGCTGTTCCCTTGACATTGAGTTGAGAATGACTCTGAATGAATCACAAGACTCTATGAATGTCACAGTAGAAAAAAGAAAAGCAAAAAGAGGCCAAATTACTTGTGAAAAAACCGTTGTGCCTTCTCCGGCCTCTTTCCTGTTCTGTGCTCTGTGGAATGGTGCTAATATCAGCTTTGCCTGTCCAAGCACCTCTGAGCTGACTGATAGGTTTTCAGAGAAACTTGTAATAATAATCACTCATAGAACAGTCACAGTGTTAGGTATTCTGTGAGTAAGAAACAGGAGACAGCTTTTCTCCACAACTTCTGCAGGGAAGATAGCTGTAGTAACCAGCAAGGCAATTAACTCACTAACATAAATAACTACAATGCCCTTGACATTGTCATTGCTCTTTCCTCATCTTAGATCCTCTATCATCCATTCATTCCCAAGGCAGAATCTCCTGATCAGGCACAACCCAAATGGCAGCAGCTGCCTGCCCAGTGTGACACAATCATGCGGCACCAGCAGGTGATTGTTTCCATAAGGATGATGCGACTTGACTGTCTAGGGAAGTGACTGGAAAGGAACCTTGCCCCAGCCCACAAAGGATAAGCCATACACCCTAAGACAAATGTCTCTTCCACTGTGGGAGCTGTGGGGTGGATGGATTGGCACACAACAGAAAGCGGACAGAAAGCTGAAGGAGGGCACCATCAGGCCGACACAAATGCAAACACCGGAAGAGATGTTGCCTGACTCAGGCATAAAAGACCTATTTATTTCATAAAATGCAGTGTTAGAAGGAGCAGTCTTTTTGTGGAGGAAGTCATGGTAACCTTCTAAATGCTTAGTTAAGACAGAAACATACTATAAAGAAGAGAGCCTGAGGTAATGGGAAAGGAGAAATACTAAAGTCTTCATTTAGCTCCTTTTTCCCCACATAGGACCAATAATTTTCACTGTGTGAAAAGTATTGTAGTATTTTTGCAATGTTATACATTTAATTTCAGATCTTCAGAATCTATGCTTTCTAAAGTGAAGATGCCAACCTGTTCATGGATCATAAAATCAATTCAGCATATTTAAATTACATAATAGACTAGACTAGAATAGAATAGAATAGAATAGAATAAAAATATCAGTGCATCATACTTAGTAAGGTATCATTCTGGAACATTGTTTCAGTTATAGTATTCGTGTATGTGTATAAGTGAGTATATAAGTGTGTGTGTGTGCGCGTATTGAGTAATGATGTAAAACGTATTTGTTACTCTGAACCTTGGTTAAAAAAATACAAGCCATTATTCTAAATCAGTTAGGAGAAGCTACATATCAGGGCCTAGATTTCATCTCATAGTGCCCCATGCAGCCCACCCACAAGCTGATGGAAAGCCCCTTGAGTGCTGCGCACCTTACAATGCCCAGTGGAGGGAAGGCCTGTGACTAAATCATTACAGGATGTAGTTCCTCATACTTTAGGCACTTTCATTAGGAGGAGCAGGAGGGGATGAGAAGAAGGGAAAAGAAGAGAAGGGGAAGGAGGAGGAAGAGGAGAAGAAGGAGAAAAATTTTATAGGCACCAAACACTCCCCAAGACACACTTGATATTTCAGATACATTCAATTGATTGCTGTGTATCTAACATCCATGTGTATACCCAGTGCCCTCATGCAAACACCTCCTTCTATTTAAAATGCCAACAGCACATTTGGAACTAAGACAATGTTCAGGCTTGCAAAATTTGCCTGATTTTTCGCCATGTAGCCATTTGAGAAAGGAAAGAACTTTTTAATGTGTCCTTTGAGCAGAAAAGAGGTCCTTAACCCCTTCAGAATTCATAGGTCCATGAACCAGTTTCATGGTTCATGGTTCAGGAGGGAAAATATTACCTCTTCATATTCAGAGATATGATTGATTATTTAGCATGTACTTCCAATGTGAATATAAGCTACAAGAGTACTTGTGACTTTGTCAACAATGGGAATCATAATTATTTTTACAGTATGTGACAGTTACTGCAGATATCCAGATATATTGTTTATATTTATTGCTACTTCCAAAGTCATTTGGAAGTGATGACTTCCAAAGTCATCAGAGTCATTATTAGACTCCTTGTTACATCTTATTATTTAATGTGTTAGTAAAAAAGAACAGTCATTGCAATTTTTTAAATTTTGGTGACTGTATTTCAGTGGAATTGGTTTCCTTTGTAAGCTTAGGTATTTCATTTTATGCATTTTAAAGCATTATTCTGAGACATCTATAGTCTTCTCCAGACTACCAAAGAAGTCCATGGCATGAAAATTGTTATGTGATTAGAGAGACTTATTAGAAAGAACAGTGCAGAAAGAAACATAATTATAACCCAGAACATGTAGTCATGGAGGCTGAATAAATTGAAGTAAAGTATTGGGACTATTTACAGTAGAAAAACTTGAACTGGCTAGAAGGTCTTAAAAGCACCTCTAAATTCTCCACAATATATCTATATTTCCACAGACTAGGTGGCTTAAATAAGAAAGACTAAAACACAAGGAATTTAGGGTCTATCTTAAGATATTAAGAAAGAAGAACAATAAATAAGAGAATGTTAGAAGAGGGAACTAATAATGTTAATAAGATTTCTAATAAAGTGATATATAAATATGTCCACACTCTGGTTATTTGACTAGTCCAGTTAAATAGATAATCTCTTTATGAGCCTGATTAGGGAATAAATAAGGAAAATAAAACATACAAGATGACTAATGATGTTGATAATACAATTATTACACACACTAAATTTCACTCTGTGGGAGAAAATTTGAAAATCTAGAAAAATTAAATAAACTCACCACAAAATACAAGGGATGCAAACACAGCACACTGGTGGAAAAGTTGAATGGACCCAGTGCTGCAAAGGGAGTGGAAAGCTGATTAAGGATCTACCTTAGAAAAGTCGCTAGGTCCAGATGGTTTCTTACATAGGTTCCAACTAATCTTTAAAGAACAGATAGTTCTGATATTATTAAAATTATTTCTGAGCTCAGGAATATGGAGAGCACCCTAATTTCTTTTATGAAACCAGCACAATTTAACACTATAAAACCTGATAAAAAATTTATAGCAGCAGCGGCTACAATAAGAAAAACAACAATCTGGTCAGTTCCTCTTCTGTCAGCCTGCCAGCAGCTTCCCCATGCCAACAATCCCTCAAGGGGACAAAAGCTCCCCTTCAGCCACCATTAAGTGTTCCCACTTCTTCCTTTGCCTTTGATTTGAATCTCTGCCAAATGCAAGTGCTGGTGATTCAGACTGACTCTCCTGCTGTCCACAAGCAGTTTTTACCCTCAAGGTGGCCATCTTTGTTTATCTCCACAGAATCTGTTAGTTCAGGCAACAAAGAAAAACACTCAAAATAACACTCCGAAAATTCTGAGCCAGGATTCCAGTGCAAGTAGTAGGTTGATTTGGGAAGAGTAGAACACTTGATGGGAGAGTGGGGAAGCGGTGCAAAGGAAAGGCAGCCAAAAAGGTGCATGCTTATGAAGCCAGCTAGGAACTGGGCCACTGGAGCTTAGTCACTTAGGAAACGCTGGGAAGGCACAAAGAACAAGTAACTCAGACTTATCACAGCTGAATGTCAATGGGTGGGCTTCTCGAGCTCGTGTCCAGTGCAGTGGCACAGAGCTGGTATATAAAAGGATGCTGCAATTAGGTTTAACGCTCTATGTAGTCTCTTGAAATCCTTAATTCTTTATCTTGAATTTGTGTTTTGTAAGTAAAATCTGATGAGACAATAGAGTATGTCCACAGATTTGCAGTCTCAGCTAATGCCATACCTCCACCTCCTGCTGCTGCACCCTGTCGCCCCAGGATCTGCATGCAACAGCTGCTGTCTGGGGTCAGTGCCTGACTTGTTGTGTAGGGGTGGGGCGAGATAGAGGAGTGCCTTCTGTCGTGGCTTTCCTCCCTCCTCAGAGCCAAGTGCAGGTGTTGTGGGGTGCTAGACACCCCTTACTTTACATAGTACATGCAAATAAATACCAGCTGCATCAAATACTGATTTTTTAAAAATAAAACTCTGAGATGAAAATTAATAAAACTCACGTCAAGGAGATCCTTTTAACAAATACATGGAAGTCAAAAACTATAAAAAATATAGACATATATGATGACATGACAAAATTATAAGGCAAAAATTTCATAAAATTAAAAGATAGAGGAGGCACTGTGAAAAAATGTGTTCTTTTAGATGAGCACAAGATAAATATCTGTAATTAGCAAAGAACTCTTATAACAAATGGCAAACACCCCAACAGGAAGACTTTAAAAAGCGGTGAATAGCTAATTCACACAAAAGCAGTCCAAAATAACTAACGAACACATGAAAGAGTGTTTTAAACTCAGTAGTAATCAGAGACATGCAAATTAACCAGGTTCTCATTTTCAACCATTGACTGTTGCCAGACATGGAGAGAAGAACATACACTGCCGCTGGCCAGGCTGTGGGGAAGAGCACTTGCATCATCACTCCTGCAAATGGGAGCTGTTGCCGCCTTTTTGGAATATAATCTGGCAACATCTACAATAAGCAAAAGTACGTATGTGGTTTGACCCAGAAATCTTACCCCAGAAATTCTATTCTATAGAAATGGAGCTCAGTACATAGGAATATATGTGTGTATCCCCCTTACCCTGAATAATTGTTGTAACGTTTTTCTGGAAATAAGTTAACACATACACACAATTCAAAAGATGGAATAGTATGTAGCTAATAAAAAGAATGTGTTAGTTGTATATAGACCTATAGTGCTTGTTTGGAGGGAGTTAAATCATCTATTTTTAAGCAGGAAATGGGAGATAGAGTCAGGGTAGGGCAAAGTTTACAGTTGTTCATATGGAAAGTAATATAATAAGTAATAAATAATAATACAAGAATAAATTCTATGTTTTGTGTACTTACAACTATAAATTTACTTTTGCCCCCCCATATTCGATTAAAAAATAACAAAGAGTGGGAGAAAAAACCATACATATGTGTATGCATTTGTATATCACTATGTGAACATGGAAAAGGAGTTAAGGTCACATTAGATTATAAATAATGGTTTCCTGGCCGAGGGAGAGGGAAAAAGTGGAATGTAGAGGACAGGGTGAGGCAGAAAGGAGGGGTAGGGAAGTCTCTACATGAATAAAAATGTGTTACAGAATTTCATTTATTTATAATTTTATATCTGTATACATATAACCTTGTATATACACGCATAAAGTAATGCATTAAGGTTGGCCATAAAGTGTTCACTTGTGGTTATTTAATGGTAGTGGAATTTTAGGTGATTTTTACTCTAAGTAGCTTAGCAAATGTTACACAGAGTAAGGTAAGAGCAAGGATTCGATGTATTTGACCCCAAAGTCAGCACTCTTTCACACATGACACAGGTCTTCCCATGGGACTGCAGCTCTGGTCAGATTAAGATGGGGGTATTAGCAGAAGCCCATTTACCATGACAAGGAAGCAAACTAGGGCCTGGGCAGAGGAAGGCCGTGGGAATTCAGTTATCAAAACTGGGAGCTACAAGCCTGACCCTAAAGACTGCATGGGATCAGTTTAGAGTGCAGGCAGGATCCACTGCGTATCTGCATCTTGCCAGAGGTCAGGCCTCACCCACACAGTGGTTCTCCACCATCGCTGTGCCTGGGAATTCCTTACAAAGAGTATAAGGATATGGATGCCTGCCTCTTCTCCCCATTTGCATTTATTTGGTCTTGTTCTTATCCTAGGCATAAGGATTTTAAATTGTTCCACAGGTGTTTCTAACATGTAGCCAGAATGGAAGAAAGGTAATCCTATGGTCTCTATTGCCATCAAATTTACATGTCAAAACCCTGAGGTGATGGCATGAGAAGGTGAGACCTTAGGGAGGCAATTAGGTCATAAGCACCACCCTGTGAATGAGCTTATTGCCCTTATAAAAGAAGTTCAACAGTGATCCCCTTCTACCTTGTGAGGTTGCCATGAGAAGTTGGCAGTCTGCAACCCTACCAGAACCCAACCATGCTGGCATTCTGATCTTGGCACACTTCCAACCTCCAGACTATGGGAAATTAATTTTTGTTATTTATAAGCTACTCAGTCTGTGGTATTTTGTTACAGGCACCCCAAGCAGACGAAGACAGACGCATCCAGGTAAACACAGCAAGAGACAAATATAAGATGATGTGAGAGTGCAGCGGTGAGCACCCTTCCATGTGCATCAGGGCCACCCAGAGGCCTGGTTAAAATACAGATTCCTGGGCTCTACCTTAGCACTTCTGATCTGTAGGTCTCAAGTGGGGCCTGAGAATGTGCATATCTAACACATTCCTAAATGCTGCTGAGGCTCCTGATTGGGGCCACACTTTGTGAACCACTGACCTTGAGGCTGGAGAGAGAAGGAGCCTGAGGCTGAGGGTCAAGTGGCTGCAGCTGTGAGGAGAGTGGGCCTCGGAGACTGGGAATCAGGTGGGGCCTGATGATACAGTTTACCTTTTTGAATTCCCCTCACTTTTATCAGTCCATCTACCTGCCAGCTCCCTCCAGAGCCAGACAACCTCACCTACTTCAAAGGGAAGATTTAGGCATCATTAGTTGTAATGAGATTTTATACTAATAAGACTTTATTACTACCCATAAAATATATACTTGTCTGGTATGCCACAACACTGTCAGTCCTAAATAAGAGGAACCCGACTTTGCCTGACAGAATAAATGGATGTGATACAATTTGTAAAGCAGTATCTTTCATTTTTATGTTGTTTGTTGACATTCTCATTTTCTGAATTTAACTGCACATCATTAGTGTAGTTTCTGGGTAATTTTCATAATGTTGCAAGAACCTAACACTTCTTGAAAGCTTTGGATTAACTGATTCTGATTAATCTTCTCAGTATCCCTGGTAAGCGGTAACTGTATCAGTTCTACTGACGGGACCCCGCCAACTTGAAAGGAGAAAGAGGGGCTGTGTGACCTCGAATGTGCGAGTGGTTAGGGACTGTGTACCACTGGAATATTCCATTTGCAATCAGTCTCTTTTCTTTTTTCTTTTTGTCATCCTACCTTAACCCCAGTGGATAAATTACTTGATTCAAAGATGCAAAAATTGTCTGCTGTGTATATTGCCCACAGCCTACCACAATTTCTTAATTCCTACTATGTTGGGCACGTGCTTAGAATATTTTAGATAATGACAGTTTTAATGTAAGGATAACTAGCAAGGAAAGAAATCTATTTCACCCCTGTTTTGAAATTTTTTCTTCAGTAAAATCTACAGTGAAACTATAGGAAACAGTTTTCAGTGATATCCAGTGGGAAATTTTGACTGAAGAATTTGAGTAAAAAAATTTACCCTCCCATTAAAATAAGTCATACAAAATATATGAAACAACACTTTTCAAGATACTGGTCATCCAGGCAATGAAGAAGAGAGATTCTTGAGAGAGAAGAAATAAACAAGGTGAGTCCTGTGGTTGCCCCAGCTTACTGTGTCTAGAAAATTTCCAGGTTTCAGCACAGAAAGGATGAACCCAGGTGGAGCCTGGCAGACATCCCAAGCTGAGAAAATGGTGCTGCAAGTCCAAGGAGACCAAGGCAGTGAGAGTTCCTGAAAGGGTGCCAGAAAGGAGAGATCAGCAGAGCACTGATCAGCATCTGTGCATTAGGAACTTGAGACCTGGGGAAGAACTGTGGAAAGGATTATGGGAAATGGTACCAGGGCCTCTCTGTGCTAGTCCAGACCAGTTTCTATATTTCCATATCCCTATCCCCATCTCCAGCCCACACTGAGAGACAGTACAGCAGTCCTTGCTTATCACTGATTTTGCTTTCTGTGGTTTTTAGTAAACCACAGAAAAAATATTAAACCACAGTCCAAAAATATTAAATGGAAAATTCTAGAAACAAACAATTCATACCTTTTAAATTGCACATCATGCTGAGTAGCATGATTAAATCTGGCACATCCAGCTTCGTGGTGTTCTGAGTTAGCAGCATGATGAAATCTCTGGGGTCCGCCTTCCTGCTGTTCTGGGCAGTGGGATGAAATTTTGCGATGTCCAGCTCCATCCTGGCCAAGACTTGAATCATTTCTTTGTCCAGCTCATCCATGCTGTATATGCTTCCTGTCTTTTAGGTAGAGGATAATTAGGTTATCAGATAGGTTTTTGTGTTCAAATAACCCTTACTTTACTTAATAATGCCCCTGAAGTACAAGAGCAGTGATTCTGGCCAGTTAAGACATGCCAAAAAGAAGCTGTAAAGTGTGTCCTTTAAGTGAGGTGAAAGTTTTGGGGGTTACCAAGATCTTCAGTAAGAAGAAATCTTCAATCTGAAAGTGTGAAGAAGGAAAAGGAAATTTACTCTAGTTTTCATCCTCTTTCTGATGTGCAAATGTCAACATAGCCTAACACTATGTCACAATGTCTATGTTGTGCACACCACTTCATCTCATCATCATCACAGGAAGAAGAAGGGTGAGTATAGTGTAAGATATTTTGAGAGAGACCACATTTACATAAATGTTATTATAGCATATTTTATAATTATTCTATATCATTGTTAGCTATTATTGTTAGTATCTTACTGTACCTAATTAACATATTAAGCTTTATCATAGGTATGCATGTATAGGATGAAACATAATATATAATGGGATCAGTACTATCTGTGATTACAGGTACCCACTGAGGGTCTTGGAACACATCCCCCAACTACTGTATTCTTAGGAGAAGGTGGAGGCCTGGAAATTAAATCCATTTGCTTAGAGGGTCACAATCGAATATTTCTGCTGCCCTGCTCCTGTGTTCGATTTTTCCCAAACAAAATTTACTTAGCTGAATGTTGTGGACTGAATGTTTGTGTCCCCACCCAAAATGATATGTTAAAACCCTCATTCCCAGTGTGATGATATTTAGAGATGGGGCCTTCCAGGAGGAAATGAGATCCTGAGTGTGGGACCCTTGTGATGGAATTAGTGTCCTTAAAGAAGAGGAGGCTGCAGCTCTCTGCCATTTGAGGACTCAGGGAAGAGGCCACCATCTGCAAGCCAGGAAGCAGGCTGTTGCTGAGAACTGAACCTTCCAGCATGTTTACCTTGGACTTAGAAATAATCTCGAAACTGTACTTGAACAATGATTAAAATAAAATTAAAAAAAAAAAGAAATAATCTCGAATAACCTTAGAAATATTCTTGAATCTTAGAAATAATCTTGGCCCCTAGAACTGAGAGATATAAATGTTTGTTGTTTATGCCACCTAGTCTATGGAGATATAGATTTTGATTTATATAGATTTATAGATATAGAAATAGATTTATAGATCATATATTTAGATATATATTTGTCTGAATACAGGCTTGGTGTATTCCAAAGATCTTTGGGTTTATTGTCATCTTTTCCATGGTTTTTAATAGCCTGTAGTGTGTGGGCTTTCATTTTCAAAGTTGAATCTTTTTGTCTTTTTGTTTCTTGCATTTTTATTAAGATCAGAAATATGGCCTACAAAGCTCTGCATTTTTAAATTGATAGAAGGCATTTAAGGAATTAAATGAGAAAATGATTGGTCCTCAGCAGAAAGTAAGGGCTAAATATGTGATTGTGATAAGAGGAGACAGCAGATGATAAAAGATGGAAAACGCTTGTCTTGTATCACTTCTACCTCAAAGCATATAATACTTGAAACTCACATTGAGGTTGAGCCTTGCAACCTAACCTACTGACAAACTTCCCTGGGAATGACAACATAATGCCTGTCTGGATTCTCTAGTTCTTCAGCCCTGGCTTCCCCATAATTGAGTTGGCTTTATTTGCCTTGTAGGTACTCTTCAGAAGTAGTTTAACTTAGTGAAAAAGAACTCATGCTCTGAGTTCAGACTGCCTGGTTTCAAACCCTGGCTCTGTCCTTACTGGGTATACATAATTTCTTGATGATTTATTCAACCTATATCTTAGTGTCTTATTTTTTCTGAAATACAGGGGTAACAACAATTACAATTAGAATACAGTAAAATAATGGTAAGTAAAATAAGCCAGGTGGTGAGGGACAAATACCATTTGATCTCACCTTTAACTGGAACATAATCAACAAAAGAAAAAAGCAAACAAAATAAAACCAGAGACATTGAAATTAAGAACAATCTAACAATAGCCAGAGGGAAGGGGGGAGGGGACAGTGGGGAGAAGGGTTTTCAGGAACTACTATAAAGGACACATGGACAAAACTAAGGGGGAGGATGGAAGCAAGGGAGGGAGGTGGGTTTGGAGGGCGTGGAGGGGAGTGGTGAAGAGAAAATGCAGACAACTGTAATTGAACAGCAATAAAGTAATGTATGAAACAAAAATTTAAAAAATTTTAAAAACAGTGAAATAATATATGTGTTAGTCAGAAATCTTTACAATCTAACTCAAGAAACAAAAAGGGGACCCACAGAAACTGCTAATTTTAGACACAGATGAATCTACAAGTTCAAATGATGGCAAGAGGCCCTCACTCCTTACTCTAGAAGAGTCTCCCTCATCTACCTGGGGAATGACTACCAACCACTCCAATTTAGCAACTCAGTAAAAATAAAGGTTATCATTCTCTATCAATTTCTCTATTAATTCTGTGGGAGAAATTTAATTGGCCCTTCTTGAATTATATATGAAAATTCAAGAATGACAAGATCACATATACAGTCTTTTTAACAATCACTAACTGAATGGGATTTGGTTCAACATGTTCCTGGACCTGTGGCCAAGACAAGTGATGAAAACCCTAAGGACTGTGAGAGAACCACTTCCCCAAAGGAAAGTTACCACACAAGAAAGGAAAAGGGAAAACAACAACCAAAATCTTCCATTACAACACTTAGCAGAGTGAATAAATATGTTAAGGACTTAATTCATAGTCTGCCTCATCATTACCACATGTTGGAACTCCCTGATTGTATTGGATACCATGTAATATCTACAGTTCCAGACTAAACCTCCTCCTGTACCAGAGCGAGGGGTGTGTCCTGGCTCATGGCCACACTGCCACTGCATCTCGTTTTAGTGCTAGGTCTCTTCTAAACGTTCTGCCCTATGCAGTTAAGTCCTGCTAAAAGTAGGAGTGATGTTTTTAAAACGATGATGTAGGTGATTCTCTACACACACAAAAGTTTCTAACATACACTCGCCCAGTGAATCTACTTCATTAACATCAGGCTTAATTATCAAAATTTAAATTATTTCTCTTCATATTGAAATAACTTACTGGTATTGTCCTTCCACTAGAAAAGTCAGCAGAAATTTTTTAAAACATAGATGTTTTCAAATATTTGTTAAAATAACAGATGTTTGGAAAGAGGCAGCACAGCACTGGGTTCCTTTAGCTAAAGTGGGCAAATGAAATGAGCTCTGGGGTCACCCTGCCCTTGTGTCAAACAGCACTTTTCTGATCCTGGCAAAAAGGAAAAACCCAAGCAGATCATAATAGTCATGCTAAGTTGTAAACTGACAAGAGTTTGGACTTCGAGCAGAATGAGACACCTGAAATATTGGGACAGAGTACAGTACAGGAGGGAGGACTTCAAACAAAGAGCTGGAGAAATCTGCATAGCAATCCCATTGAGCCTGTCATTGGATTCAAGCTTCCTCAGGCCAGAGAAAGAACTACCAAGAAGCTGTGAGCTAAACAGTTCCCAAAGCTTACACAGAACCAAGAGATGGTTGTGTTTCAATCAGCCAGAGTAGAAACCTTGTTGAAAATTTGGCACATGGAGTAGAAATCTCCAGAGGGCCATGACTTGGTACCAACCTAAACACACATGGACAACAGTATAGTGATTGTTGGTGGGGGGGATGGGGCAGGTATAAAAGGACTAAATGGTAATTGGAAAAAAAATACAATAAAGATTAAAAAATTGTAAAACAAAACTAGAAATGATAGTGCTAATCTACCAGTCCCTTAGCTTACTAGTAAAATGAAGTTTGACATTCTTTAAAGAAAGACAAAATTCAAACACTCAACACTAACATTTACAATGTCCTAGATCCAATAAAAAATTATCAGAGCTGCAAAAAATAGAAAAGTGTTGCCTATAACAAGGAGACTAAAACAGTAAGTAATATCAGACCCAAAAGTTGTAGAGATGATGAAATTATTAGGCAAAGAAATTAAAACATCTATTATGCACACGGATTTAAAGAAAAACATTACCACAATAAGAAAAATAATTGGAAATTATAAAAAAAGAACTAAATGGAACTTCTAAAAATGAAACATACAATTTCTAGGTGTACTTAACAACACATTAGATACCGCAGGAAAAAAATTCATGAACCTGAGAACATAAAAATAGAAACCATCCAAAATGAAGCATAGAGTGAAAAAGTTCACAGACCTCAGTGGGCTGTGGGATGATAACAAACAGCTCGACATGCATGCAGGTAGTGTCCCCGGAGGGGAGAGGAAAGAAAAAGAGAATCAGGAGAAGTATTTAATGAAATAATAGCAAAATTTTCTCTAATCTTGATGAGAACCATAAATCCAAGATACAAAAAACTCAATAGACACAAGATAAGAACAAAGAAACAACATCAAAGCTCATTATAAACACATTATTGAAAATCAAGGATAAAAAGAGGCTTCTAAAAGCAGCCAGGGGGAAAATGCATCACCTTTTAGACCTTAAATATGTGTCTTTTCTTTTGAAGGTGAGAATATTGCATTTGTTTTGCATTGTTCTTCAGGTCTTTTTTCCCCAAATTTATTGAGATATAATTGGGGTACGACATCACATCTGTTTAAGCTATACACATGCTGATTTGATACACATATATATTGATAAATGATTACCAAAATAAGGTTAGTTAATACATCCATCTCCTCACATAGTTACAAATGTATGCGTGTGCTGTATATAGTCTGTATGTGTTAATTATACTTCAATAAAGCTGGGGGACAAAAAACAGTGGGTTGGGCATACAAAATACAGAAGCAGAGATAAGAGTAACAGTGGACTTTTCATTAGAAAATATGCCAGAAGGAAGACAATGCAATAACATATTTAAATTGATGAAAATGAAACAACAAACAAAACCCCTTCAACCTGGCATTTTATATCTATTGAGAATATCTTTCAAAAATAAAAGGAGAAATAGGCACTTCAATTTCATGTTAACAAAACTTAAAAAAGCAATAAGAATTGCTTTTTTGCTGTCAGCATCTATACTATAAGAATTCACATGGGAAGAAAATAATACCATATGGAAATATGCAAAAAGCAATAAGAAGTGCTAGAAATGATAAATATGCAGGTAAAAATAATTTCTTTCCTTTTTATTAAGCTATAATTTACATATAACATTGTTTAAGCTTAAGGTGTACATGTTGATGTGATACATTTATATGTCATATTGCAATATGTTTTTCTCATTTTTAATTTTTTAAGATTATTGATTTTAGTAGCAATAATAAAAAATGAATTGTGAGGTTTACATATAGAAGAGAAACGTAACAAGACAGTTGTACAAAGGATGGGAGAGGGGAAATTGAATTATATCTTTGTAAAATCTTTTTTTTTATTTTATTTTAATCATTGTTCAAATACAGTTTTCTCCTTTTTACTCCCAGTCCAGCCCCCCTCCCACCCCTCCCCACTTCCCTCCCATTACCACCCTCCCCCCAGTTTTTGACCATGTGTCCTTTAAATTTGTTCCCATGAACCCTTCCCAATGTCCCCTGAAATTCCCTCTACTCTCCTCTGTGGTCACTGTCAGCCTGTCCTCTATTTCAGTGTCTTTTGTTATATTTTGCTTGCTTCTTTGTTTTGTTGTTTAGGTTCCTGTTAAAGGTGAGATCATATGGTATTTGTCTTTCACTGCCTGGCTTGTTTCGCTTAGCATAATGCTTTCCAGCTCCATCCACGCTGTTGCAAAGAGTAGGAGCTCCTTTCTTTCTGCTGCATAGAATTCCATTGTGTAAATGTACCATAGTTTTTTGATCCATTTATTTGCTGATGGGCATCTAGGTTGCTTCCAGCACCTAGCTATTGTAAATTGTGCTGCTATGAACATTGGGGCGCATAGGTTCTTTTGGATTGGTGTTTTAGTGTTCTTAGGATACAGTCCCAGCAGTGGAATCACGAGGTCAAAAGGCAGATCCATTTTTAGTTTTCTGAGGAAGTTCCATGCTGCTTTCCATAGTGGTTGTACCAGTCTGCAGTCCCACCAACAGTGCACTAGGGACCCCTTTTCTCCACAACCTCTCCAACACTTGTTGTTTGTTGCTTTGTTTATGATGGCCATTCTGACTGGCGTAAAGTGGTATCTCATTGTGGTTTTAATTTGCGTCTCTCTGATAGCTAGCGATATTGAACATCGTTTCATGTGTCTTTGGATTTTCTGTATGTCCTCCTTGGAGAAGTGTCTGTTCAAGTCCTTTGCCCATTTTTTAATTGGATTCCTTGTCTTCTTAGAGTGTGGTCGTGTAGGTTCTTTATATATTTTGGAGATTAAACCCTTGTCTGAGGTATCATTGGCAAATATGTTTTCCCATACAGTTGGTTCTCTTTTAATTTTGATACTGTTTTCTTTAGCTGTGCAGAAGCTTTTAATTTTGATGAGATCCCATTTGTTTATTCTTTCTTTTATGTCCCTTGCTCTAGGGGACAAGTCAGTAAAAAAGTTTCTTCATGAAATATCTGAGATTTTCCTACCTACGTTCTCCTCTAGGACTTTAATGGTGTCACGTTTTATATTTAAGTCTTTTATCCACCTTGAATTTATTTTTGTATATGGTGTAAGTTGGTGTTCAAGATTCATTTTTTTGCACGTGGCTGTCCAGTTCTCCCAACACCATTTGTTGAAGAGGCTATTTTTACTCCATTTTATGTAGCTTCCTCCTTTGTCAAATATTAATTGACCCTAGAGACTTGGGTTTATTTCTGGGCTCTCTGTTCTGTTCCATTGGTCCATGTGCCTGTTTTTATGCCAGTACCAGGCTGTTTTGATTATAGTGGCCTTGTAGTATAGTTTAGTGTCAGGTATTGTGATCCCTCCTACTTGACTCCTCTTTCTCAAAATTGCAGCAGCTATTCGGGGTCGTTTATGGTTCCATATAAATTGTTGAAGTGTTTGTTCTATGTCTGTGAAATATGCCATTGGTACTTTAATAGGAATTGCATTGAATGTGTAAATTGCTTTGGGTAGTATGGACATTTGGATGATATTAATTCTTCCAATCCATGAACATGGCATATGTTTCCATTTGTTGGTGTCTTCCTTGATTTCTTTCCTGAGTGTTATGTAGTTTTCTAAATACAGGTTTTTTACCTCTTTGGTTAGGTTTATTCCTAGATATTTTATTTTTCTTTTTGCTATTTCAAATGGGATTTTTTTCCTTAATCTCTGCTTCTGCTGTTTCATTGTTGGTGTACAGGAATGCCGTTGATTTCTGGATATTGACTTTGTATCCCGCTGTTTTGCCAAATTCATTTGTTAGGTCAAGCAGTTTTTTTGTGGAGTCTATAGGATTTTCTATGTACACTATCATGTCATCTGCAAACAGTGACAGTTTTGTTTCCTCCTTTCCAATTTGGATGCCTTTTATTTCTTTTTCTTGTCTGATCGCTGTGGCTAAAACTTCCAGTACTATATTGAATAGAAGTGGTGAAAGTGGACAGCCTTGTCTTGTTCCTGATCTTAGTGGAAAAGATTTTAATTTTTGCCCATTGAGAATGATGTTGGCTGTAGGTCTCTCATATATGGCCTTTATTATGTTGAGGAATATCTTTGTAAAATTCTTACATCACATGTAACATAATATGATGCTATTATAAAATGTGATAAGTTAAGGGTACATATTATAAATATTAGTAACCACTACAAAAATGGAACAAAGAGGTATACCTAATAAGCTAGTAATGGGGACAAAATGTAATGCTAAAAAAATACTCAATCCAAAATAAGTTAGGAAAAGAATATACAAGGAACAAAGGCAGAAGAAACAACTACAAATCAGAAACAAGCTTATAGACTTAAACCTAACCATGTTGATAAATATAAAAATGTAAATGGTTAAACACTCTGTTAAAAGGCAGAGGTTGTCCAGCAGGATTTTTAAAGCAATCTTCAATTTTACATTGTCTTTAATAAACTCACTTTAAATACAAAGAGACAAGTAAAAAGTAAAAGATCATAAATGACATACTATCTTACACAAATCATGAGAAAATTAGAGTGATTCCATTAGTATAAGCAAATTAGGCTTTAGGACAAAAAATATTGCCAGAGGTAAAAAGGATTGTTTCATAATGACTGAGGGCTTAATTTATTAGAAGACATAAGAATTCTAAATGAGTTTGCACATAATTATACAATTTCAAAATACATAGAGCAAAACTGACAGAGCTTAAAGGAGGAGTAGACAAATCCATAATTACAGTTGAACATATTGATACTTCTGTCTTATAGTTGATAAAACAGATAGAAAAAGTCAGCAAGAATAGAAAAGACTAGAAGAAGACTATCAATCAATTTGTTTTAATTGACAGTTGCAGAATGCTGCACCCAACAGCTGCAGAAAACACAAGTGCACATTCTCTTCAAGTGCACATGAAGCTTCACCAAAATGATTGTAGGTAGGTCATAAAACAAATCTCAATAAACTTAAAAGGTAATAAAATTTTGTTTCTAATTATAGCAAGATTAAATTTTAAAATAATAGAATGCAAAAGCAACCAACAAACTAGGAATAGAAGGAAACTTTCTCAATGTGAAATAAGCATTTATGAAAAAAACACAGCTGATGCTATACTTACTGATGAAAGAACTCAGACCAGCAAGTAGCTCAGTTGCTCAGAGCATCATCCTGATACAACAAGGTTGTGGGTTTGATTCCCAGTATAAATACAAGGAACAATAAGGCTCTCTCTCTCTCTCTCTCTCTCTATCTCTATCTCTATCTCTCTATCTCTCTATCTCTCTATCTCTCTCTCTCTCCACCCATCAACAAATAAAATTATTTTTTTTAAAAAAGGTGAGAGAATAAAAGATTTCCCCTCTATGATCAGGAGCAAGATAAAGATTCCTATCTTTGACAATTCTATTCAACATTGTACTGAACATTTTAACCACAAGAATTTTATTTCCCCCAAAATAAATAAAAAGGCATTCAATTTGGAAGTTAATAAGTAAAGTCTTGATTCACAGATGACATAACTTTACATATAGAAAGCCTTAAAGAATCTGCAAAAACTATTATTAAATTAATAAGCAAATTCATCAAAGTTTCAGGATGCAAATCAGTATGTAAAAATCAGTTGTATTTGTATAGCAATAAACAATCCAAAAAAGAAATTAACAATTCCATTTACAATAGCATCAAAATATCAAAATATTTTGTAATGAATTTAACCAAGAAGCTACAAAACCTGTACACTGGAAACTACAAAACATTGCTGAAATGGATAGACATATAGTTGCAAGAAATAGAATTGAGAGTTCAGAAATAAACCCATACACCTATGGTCAATTGATTTTTGACATGGGTGCCAAGAACATACAATAGGGAAAGAATAGCTTCTTCAACAAGAACATAGGAAAATTTTTATAACCATAGATTTGACAATATATTCTGACATGCAACACTAAAAGTACAAACAACAAAAGAGAAAAACAGATAAATTGAACTTCAACAAAATTAAAAACTTTTGTATATCCAAGGACACTACCAAGAAAGTAAAAACATGATGTACTTAATGGAATAAAATATTTACAAATTATATATCTCATAAGAGTTTAGTATCCAGAATATAAAAAGGACTCAAAACTCAACAACAGAAAATAAATACCCTATTTAAAAAATGAGCAAAACACTTGAATAGATGTCTTTCCTAAGAAGATATATAACGGATCAATCATTACATAAAAGGATGCTCAACATCATTAGTCATTAGAGAAATGAAAATTAAAACCATTATTAGATACTACTTCACATCCACAGGGATGGCTAGAATTTAAAAAATAAAAAATAAGTATTGGCAAGGATGTGAAAAAATTGAAACCTCTGTTCATTGCTGGTAGAAATATAAATGATACAGCCATTGTGGAAAAGTTTTGTGGATCCTCAAAAAAGTTAAATATAGAATTACTACATGACCCAGAAATTCTACTCCTAGGCATATACCTACAAAAATTAAAAATGAGAGGGAGGGTGGAGGCAGAAAACTGTACTTGAACAACAATAAAAATCAGAAGTATTTCAAAAAAAGAATTAAAAATGGTTATTTAAACAAAACTTTCATGCAAATAACCAAAAGTTGGAAACAACACAAATATCCTTCAACTGATGAATGAACAAAACTATATCTATACAGTGGAATATTATTTAGCTGTAAAAAGAAATGAAGTATTGATATATGTTAAATATGGGTGAACATTATGCAAAATGAAAGAAGCCAGACATAACAGGCTGTTTATTATATGATTCGGTTTTCATATGAAATATCCAGAATAGGCAAATCTACAAAGACAGCAAAGATTAGAGGTTGCTGGGGAGAGGGAAGAATGGGAAGTTACTGCTTTGAAAGTGCAGGGTTTCCTTTTGAGATGGTGAAAATGTTTGGAACTAGACAGCAGTAATGGCTATACAACATTCTAAATATGCTAAATGTTGCTGAATTATAAGCTTAAAAATGATTGATGTTACATTATATGAATTTTATCTTTAGTAATAAAACAAATCAATAGCAAAAGGAAAACTGGAAAATCCCCAATTATTTGGAAATTAAACAAAACACCTCTAAATAATCTTTAAGTTGAAGAAGAAAAAGAAAAATTAGAAAATATTAAACAGAGTGATAGTAAAATGATAGCATATCAGAATTTTAAAGATGCATCTATGGAAGTGCTTAGAGTAATATTTATAATTTTAAATGTTTATATTAAAAAGAATAAACATCTAAACCCACGATCTAAGCTTCTAGCTCAAAAAGCTAGAACAACAGAAACCTATTAAACCCAGAGTATCACAAATGAAAGAAATTCTAAAGATAAGAATAGAAATCAATAAAATAAAAAATTTAAATAGGGAAGATCAGTGAGATAATAAGTTGGGTTTTTTTTAAATCAATAAATTTTATGAACCTCTAAGTAGTCTAATCAATACAAAAAGAGAAGATACAAATTAACAGTAAGAATGAAAGAAGGGACATTTATTACAGATCCTACTTACATTAAAAGGATTCTAAGAGATTATTATGAACACTTTCATGCTAATAAATTTGACTATGTAAGTGAAATAGACTAATTTTTTAAAGACACTGGCAGATTGTATTTTACAAAAACAGTTCTCATTCCACATACTCCCTCAGCACTTCCCTCTCTCTGCTTAACAGATGGAATCCCTGTCTCATACTCCTGAACCTCGGAGGGGCTGTGCAGCTGCTTCTATTAGTGGAATACAACTGCAGTGATGCCGTGTGACTTCAGAAGCTCGGTCGTAAAAGGTAAAAACAGTTTTAACATGACCTCATCAAAATTTTAAAGTTCTGTCCTTTAAAACATAGTATTAACAAAATAAAGAAAAGATACAAACTGGGCAAATATATTTGCAGAACATATATTTCACAAAGGATTTGTATCCAGAATATTTAGAGAAGTCTTACATTGAATAAGATAATCAACTCCTTGTAAAAGTAAGCCTTCATTGGTATTGGTATCTCAAAAATCTTTATTCAAAGATTTGAATAGAACCCTACATAAAATAAGATATACAAATGATCAATAAACACAAGAAACCATACTTACAAGAGGATATTATTTTATTCCATTTTATTCCATAAAAGTCTAGAACAGACAAAACTAATCTATAGTTTCAGAAAATGAATGAGCTGCCGCCAGGAGTTGCCAAGACAACTAACTGACTGCAAAGTGACGTGAACACACTTTTTCAGAGGATGAACACTTTCTGCATCTTAAATGCAAATAACTATAGAATTAAAACTGATGTGCTATTGTTTTATTATGTGTGGCACATGACCCAAATAAGGAGTTGGAGAGAAAGAATAACTTTCTACAATGAGCCTGAAACATTTTTTGTTTCTCCCCGCACACTGCAGAACTTCAGTTCTCAGAGTATTTGAAGAAAGGGCCAGCAGTGTGGTTTTCCATTAGGTTCATGCTTCACAAACTACCAATACTACTTAACATCTAATTTTTTTCTTCCACTTTCTTAGAATTTTCCTAGTGTTGCTAACCATGAAAAAAGCTAGAAATGCAATGATTGAAGAATAGCAGCTTCTGTGCAGATGATTAAATTATTAAATGGAGAAACACCAGAAATGGATATCATTAAACATGCTTCTATTTGAATATTGAAAAGATCAGTGTATTACATTATTGTAATAATTACAATAGCTAACTCTACTATAGTAATTATTAGGAAGGTACTACTCTAAGTAATTTATGTATATTAACTCATGTTAATTGTCACAATAAGAAGTCAGGTACACTTCCTTGTCTCCATTTTACAGACAAGCAAACTGAGGCACAGAGAGATTAAGTAATTTGCCCAAGGTTATACAGTCAATAAATAGCACTGCTAGAACTTAAATCCAGATACTGTGGCCCAAAGTCTGGGCCTTTAACCACTACTCCTTATCATCTCTTGATATGTATTATACCAGCATTTGACATCTATTTTTTATATTTTATTTATTTATTTATTTATTTATTTATTTTTAGAGAGAGGGGAAGGAAGGGAGGAGAGGGAAAGTAACACCAATGTGTGAGAAAGATACATCAATCAGTTGCCTCTCACATCCCCAGATGGGGATCAGGCATGTGCCATAACTGGAAATCAAATCTTTGGCTTCACAGGCTGGCACTAAATCCACTGAGCCACACCAGGGCCTGACATCTATTAAAAGTAAGGACTTGTGAGATTCTGAGATAAGACTTACAGATTATTGCCCTTGCCCAATCTGTGTATCTGGGTACATATAAATAAATACATCTAATATATCTTAATCTATGTCTATATATACACATTAGAGAGAAATAACCAATATATATATTTTGCTAGTGAAATATGTATAGGTATATATATATATATATATATATACATATATATATATATATATGAAACATGGGACGAAAGCAAGATAAAAGGTAAAAGCCAGTGATCACACAGTTCACTCAGGAGTTCATGCCACACATCCTAAAAGATCTCTTCCTTCTTTTATCTTCTATTGCACTTTCTGTCATGCTCATGATGCATCCCATACACTGCATTTAGTATTGTAGTTATTTCTGTATTTTCCTTAATGCCTGTACTCTGGTATAAGCTGGAGCCATGTCTAAAACATGTGATCTACTGTATTACCTTTCACGTAATAGCTGCTAACACACACACTGTTGACTTGTTTCTTCTACTATTCATAAATCTGATGCAGCAGAAAAGCATCTGAAAGCAAAACTCACTGTCAATAGTAGCAAGAACAGGAGGGCAAACATGTGAATGCAAGAGTCTGAGGAAGCTATTCTAACTTCAGTTATGATCTTACAGTAGCACAAAGAGCCAAAGTAGACCTTGATTTGACCCTGCCTCTGCCAAGAGCTGTGTGACATTGGTGGAATTACTTATCCTCTCTGAATCTCTGTAAAGATGGTTTGACAGTTTAAGTAAAATACATCCTAGCATAGGATTTAAGCATAGCATTTTAAATATAAAAATCCTAGCATAGTAGCAAGCATAGAATAAGGATGTGATAAATTCATCCCTTCCACATCTCACTTCATTTTATCCCCCAGAATAGATGCCACAAACTAAATGCAGGTTAAGTAACCTGATCATAAGAGACAGTATGAGTGCCATGTAGGGACAGAGATAGAATGTTGCCATATCTTCCCATGCTGGAAGTAAAACAGAAAGCTGAAACTTTATGTGGAATTTTTCCACATTTAAATGTTGATAGTGAAGTCCAAATTATTAAAACACTGTATTTGCCAATATTGTGAGGTCAGACGAAATTTGTCTGCTGCCTTGCACCATCCAATAGGCCACAAGTTTGCTACCTTTAGTCATCTAAAAATACAAAAAAATGCTAACACCTGACATACAACCTGAATTTAGGTATGTACAAACAAGTATCTCTGCATCCATGCACACACATGCAGTGTGACATACATAAGGTTCTTGAGACAAGTTGTCAGAAACCACCTGATCACTTTATTTCCCTTCAAACTGATTATTTCCCAACATGATGACATGTATTTAACTAATCCCAGCAGGGGGAATTATTATATTAAGTTTCTCCTCCATTTAGTCAGACAATTCTCAAACACAAGGTCAGTCATTCTGCCTTAACCACTCTCCTGTGTTCTTAACAATTGTCTGTGTGCCCAGATGGTCAGAGTCACGGCCCTCTCCGACACACATGTGTGCTGCCAGTTCTTTTGGCTCCTTTCTTCTTAAGGGTTGAAGTCACAAGATGAGTGACAATTTTTGAAAGGCTAATTAAGAACCTTTCTGCACATGTCCTACTTAATTAGCTTCTGTCAACCTTGATTATAGTCAAATTTTTCAAATTACTCTTTACTTATATTTATTCTGCTTACATGAATAATGTGAAATAACAGAAGGCAGCTATTGTTCTGAGCTTTTCCAGTGAATGACTACCATACTGTAATAAAGGAATTATCAAAATAATAAAAATGCTAACCCAGAGACTCTTTAATGTGAACGTATTTCATACTGATGAACTCCTGTAATTGCTGCGCATGCTAAGAGGGGAAAGGTAATTTTTCTCTGGCATGACAGCTCCCAGTGACCACTGAAGAGCTTCTTAATATGAAGGTGATTGATGGGGAGGGAAGCCGCTCTGCTCTATGCCGGTACTTCTCAAATTCAGGTGTGCATGCAGCTCATCTGTGGGGCTTGTTAATAGTTCAGATTCCCTGTTCTGACCTGCACCTGTTTGGCCCTCACCCTGAGTGTCCCTTATCCTCTCGGGCCCTCAGTATTCTCTTGTATAAAATGGGAACGAGGTCTACATTAAAGGTATTTGAGAGATTAAAATAAAATAATCAGCAAAAGTCTCAGCACGGTACTGAATACAGAGCCCCCGCACTGGTCCTCAGTTCTGATTCAGTGGGCCCCCTGCCCCTGCTAATCCTGGAGCAGGCTGTCTGAGAACTTAGCATACTTTAGAAAACTCTCCTTGTCTCTACACTGAGTCTCAGCTGTGGTTCTACATCAGAATTACCTGTGGAGCTTTTCAAACTGTTAATTCTTCAGGTTTATCCCCACTGCCTGTCTGGCAAGGAGCCCAAGCATTCTGAAAGTTTTGAAAAGCAATTTCCATATTAGCCAGAGTTGAGAATCATTACTTCACAGTCATGGTCTCCAAATATTTTTATACATGTCCATAGTGTAAAAAAAATTCAGCATGTATCTCTAGCATATATTTATATAACTGTTTTATGAACTATAAAGCAGTTTTACTGTACTGTGAATTATGCACTTAGAAAATACACAAAAATGGAAATTTCAAAAATAAGATTAAACAATGTTTTATACTGTTGTATTTATTAATGGCATCAAATCTCTTTTGCCACCAGTTAAAAGTTATCTTAAGTAAGATTCCAGAAACATAGACTGAGGCCCGAACAACAGGCACAGGGCGAGAAGTATGGAGGTTCAAGGTCGCGGTAACAACATGTTCCAAGGCCTCATGGCAGGAGCCTGAAGAAAAAAGACCTGAATGAACAGTCTAGTGAGGCTGTAGCAGAGGTGTGACATGAAGCTGGAGACAGAAGCAGGAAGCAGGTTATGGGGGAATTTTGAACTTTAGACTTTGAGTTCAAGGCTTAACACTCCCCATGGAGTGTTAAGCAGGGGGATAATGTGCTCAGATGACAGCGCTGGAAGATATTCCTGGCTCCAGCGCAATTACATCAGAACAAACCAGACAAGCCTTTCCTTGTCCTAATGATTATTATATCATTTTTATTTGTTTATTTATTAATTCTTCTGCAGTTTTCTGAACCATAAAATATCTCTGTCCTTTGTAAATTACTTGGTGATTCATCCTGAACCTTATAAAGCTTAGCTGGAGGCATTCTGGTACATATGGTCTTCAGATTTTCCCCTAAATCTAATCAAAAAGCCATAATTTAATCTCTGATGGTTCTCAGTAGGGCCTACTACCTTAAAATATCATTTTATCCATTTTGATAGCAATATTATAATCAAATATTAATGTTGCAGAAATTACACTTCTGTTTCGGAAGATACAGGAAAGGTTTCTTAGGGCCTGGGAAGCAACACAAATGACTGTTAGATTTGAAGAGAGACATTTCACTGATTAATAGAAACTCCTGAAATTGTTACAGCATTCCCAGCGTTCTAGGTCAGTGCTGCTGCACAGGCCCTCGTCTCCCCAGAGAGAACACTTGCATTATTTAAATCTGGATTTAGATGTAGTGAAATGAAAAAAACCTACTTCTTAGCAGCACAATTCTTACTAAGGAAGATACTTTTTTAAACTGAGAGAATATTTGTTTAATTATTTGAGTTGGTAGGATGCGGGTGGTAAATGCGAGATCCTTTGCCCAAAGGCCCTGCTGGTGGACTATAGGCAGTTCCTCCTTTGTTACATCTATTTTGCACTAAACTGGTGCTTTGAAATTCTATCTAGCTCCACTGATTCCTTCTTATGATAAATAACTATTAATACCCCTTTAACTTCCCAAAATTAAATTATTAGATAGTATTTCCTATCCACACACATTTCAAGCAACCCACTAAAATTCCCTAAATGTACTCTGAAAAGGGTTGCCAGGTAAGTGGAGGGATAATATTTAGGGCATGCTTATACTTAAAAAAATTATTCATTGTTTATCTGAAATTTAAATTTAACTGGGATTTCTATATTTTTATTTGCTAAATCTGGCAACCCCAATTATGGAAGAGACAACACTATAAATAGGTATTTGACTGTATAACTGCTCAGCCTTGACTACACCATGAGACATCGTGAGGTGGTCCAATGCTTGTGCCTACGATGGAATTGCCACAACGGCAATAGCCACAAACACAGGCTAATATCAGTCAGTTTCATTTCTGCTCAAATACCATAAGTGGTATGTACAGCCATTAATGATGTGATTCTCTGCAATGACAAATGATGTTTTAGAAACTTTTAAGACATAATTAGCTACCAACTTCCTTTGATTTACATAGTATCTGTACTACTGAAAAACCTGATGCATAGTGTATGTTAAAACCATGCCAGACACACACATGCACACACTTGAGCCAAGTTCTAGGCTCAGATAATTACAAACAGCGTTTCTCACTTAATGAATAAACAGCGGAGCCTTCTGGAGTCATAGGAGACATGGTACAATCCTCTGTTATGTGGTACTTTACCACACATTGTAGGGTATTTAGCTTCTCTGGCTCCAGCTCATCAAAACCAGTAGCATCTTCCCTCTATGGAAACAATCCCAAAACCCTCCCACAGATTTCCCCTGCTGAATGGAAGCAGTCTCACTGAAGCTACTAATTTAAACCATACATAAAAAAAAGGCTGAGGGGAGGGTTTTTCCAGGATAAATGAGATGAATAATTGGAATTTGATCAATTTCTTCTCCTATAACATCATGAAACCACTGACTGTCCTACAAGATCTTTGGAAAAATATCCATTTCTCTGTTTATGAGAGTTTGGACTGAGAAGGAAGAAAGAGACTCTGAGATAAATTCCCTCTTCTTTTTCTAGGACCCGTAACCCATGGTGTGGGGACAGGGAGGAGGGCTGGGGACACAGGCATGGGGAGACAGCAATGGGGAGACTACTTGTCAGTGTTAGAAGAGGGTTCCCCAGCTTGCTCTGGTTTTCCAGGTGTGCTGACAGCCTCCGCTGACATGGTGGTCACTACATAAACACTGAAGTTGTTTGGGAGTCTACCTCTGAGGAAAACCAAAGAATCCAAGAATCCAAGAATCCAAGAATCATGCACACACTTGAGCCAAGTTCTAGGCTCAGATAATTACAAACAGCGTTTCTCACTTAATGAATAAACAGTGGAGCCTTTGTGCATGGTTCTCCTGGAATGGTGTACAACTTCACTCCAGCCCCCTCCATCCAGGAGGCCCATTTAGAAATGACAGCTGTGTCTTCTTTGACCTTTCTGTGACAAAATTCCCAACCCCTTCTCTAGCCCACAGCCCAGAGCTCCTGACCTTGTTGTAATTTCTGGGTTTCTTCACTTGGAATTCTCTTCCACGCCCTCCAAGGATCTTAGGTAATTGGACATCTTAGCATTGCCCCCCGCTCCACTCCTAGACACACTAGATGTACAGTTACATCAGGAAACATCACTCCATTGGCCTCCCTACATCAGAATCTCTAGGCCCTAATGAGCATCTGCCTCTAGGTTCAAATATACCCCTAGATCCGAAGACTAATGTCAAGCATCCCCTCTTTTCAACAGTGGGGAGGAGGCTGAAAATGACATATGTCACACACTGATTTAAGCTAGTGTGGATCTTGACAGATACTTATAGGCTCCTGCCATTAGAGGTAGGTAAGGACTGAATAGGTCCTTCCCCCCAATAGTGCTACCATGTAGTGTGTGATGATAAATTTGCTACTATATAAGTAAGAGTTATAGAAGACAGGAAAACATCCTAAAACCTATACTGTAGGCTTAATAAAATCCTATCTTTCTGTCCAGCTACGCATAAAAGGTTTTGTTGAAGCATAAAAGATTTTCTTGATATTCAGTTAGCCTACTGGTTAGAGTAAGGTAACAAAACTTCCATTAGGAAACTTTAAACAGCCTCTCAATTTCCTTGGAATCCTAAGCCTAGGGGCCATTCCAAGTGGTGTAGGCTCTCGAATTCCTGGAGTATTTATATCTGTTCATACAAGAGGGAACGTGGCTATACGATATCGAGTATTACTGCTCACTCATATATCTTGAGCACCACTGATTTCACTAATGAAAATTTTCTGTTATTTATTATGCTAATTAACAAAGATGACCAAAGCCAATGTGCCTTTGGAGAATAGTTTTCGGATTAGTCAGTCCTTCAAATGCTAACTAATCACTTTGGAGTGTGCATGCCCAATTGGGGACTTCAAATAGTAACTAACCACTCACAGGATTAGTAGCTAGATTAAAATTAATTAACATGCATATGTCACCCTCTCTGTGATGAAATATATTGAAGTAAATTTAGATAGAGTGATCAGACATCCTGGCTGACCTGAGAGAATCCTATTTTTCACCTGTTGTCCAGAGATAATTATAGTGTCCCCCTTCACTCTCAAAAGTATACTAGTGTGGGCAAAAACTATGTAATTGCCCTACAATATAAGCAAAATGCTTTTCACAGTACATTCTCTAAAAACTCTCCATATGACTCTGAAGACATTCAAGTTGGGCCTGCAGTTTCTACAGCTCATTAAGATTCTGTGGATAACAAAATGCTTGGAGGATACCCTCAATTTATATGAGGGACTCTCTTGGCTTTGAAAGGAGAGATCGTTGCCCCATTAGAAGCAAGTGAAAGCACACCATTTTTATTGAATTTCTAAAAGGTCGCACCCTCATCACCTCCATCCACTTCTTATTTGAGTTGGGAACCTGGGCAAGGCAGATGGTTGGTGCACTGCTGGTTATACATTGTCTCCTGGGGGTAAGCACAACAGGCAGAAGACTGACCCTAATCATTAGCATCCTTTTGGAAATATTCAGGACTTTGCATCTTTGGTCACCAGCTTTGCACATCCAATTTTTAAAAAGCAGTTCTACAGGTCCTGCTCTTTCTCTAAATTCTGGTATTTCCCACACCTTCTTGGGTACCCTCCACAAGTGCTACAAAACAAAATTTGGGCACAGAAAAATCTGAGAAAACAGGGAAAACCCTACTCCACATCCTGCTACACTTGCACAGACCCGTGGCCTCCAAAATTCAAGTGCAGGCATTCTAACTTGGTAGACTACATGTTCATCCCATTCCCAGGTTTCTGGTGACTGTACAGTGATGGAGGCACCCTGGAGCGACGGAGACATTATACCTCTCAGAAGCACTGTTCAGAAGCAGATGTGAATCCACTTTTGGTCTCATCAGTGTGACTGAAACCCCCAGCTCTGTCCCTTTAATATCTGTGGGGGAGTGGTAACAGTGGAGGTAGGGGTGAGTAGGGGGATATATTCACATAGTAGGCTGGAGTTTGGGCTTTAATCTCATATTTGAAGATCACTGGAGACCTCAAAATGGGCCTTAACTTTCCTCACACAGCCTGCGTGTTTTGCACAGTCAGTCATCTTCAGTACTGTACTTCTGTATTTGTTGTCATTGTTGTTTTAACCACTGCAGACCTGGATTTTCACTGTGGGCATCCAACTCCCTTAAAGTTGTCCCTAAGAGGGAAACATCTGATACAAATGTTTTAGCGACAGAAGGATCACATACGGATCATGTGCTCAACTCCTTCATGTGAGGACAATTGTGACAGAGACAAAAGAATGAGGATCTAGCATCAGAGAACTTGTGTTCAACTCCCTGTTCGCCACCGATTAAATCCGTGACCTTGGCAGTAATCAGCATGAGTTTCTCCTCCTAACAATGAGCATTATCACTGAGTTGTTTAAAGATTAAGAGATGTAAAAACACAGCACAAAATTATTTTTTAAAAAGGCAAAACATAAATGTATTTTGCATGTGATTAAATGTTGGTACAAAGGAATTATATAAGTTGTTCAAAGTAACACAATACTTAGGGAAAAAGTCCAGGCCTCTTGACTTGAGTAATGCTAACAGATACTGGTTGATGCCAGACAGTGTTCCGGGCACTGTGCTAAGCCTTCAACATGCACATTTAACTTAATTTTTTCTTAACATTGTTATTGATATACTCATTGTCTGATTAAAAAGCAGTTAGTCTTAAAATGGCTGATACACTTACAATGCCACACACATAGTGAGCAGCAAAGATTTATTCATTCAGAGTATGCCTAACTAAAGAAGCTGAGCTCTACTAGCTAAGTCAGCAAATCTCAAATTTCCATACCAAAAATCAAATTAAAAATACTAACCCATATGATTCATCTTTAAAGTATGAGAACCACTGTTGGGGGCCAGTTCCTTATTTGATATATGGGTACACCTAGCACAGTGCTGGGAACGAAACAGCTTTTTCCTACTTCTTTCCTCCTAACACAGTTGACCAGGAGAATTGTTCTGTGGTGCCAGGTGGGGTGGGGGAAAGAATGAGAGGGACTGTAGGTACGGACCAGCATGTGGTGAAGATGCAGTGAAGTAAAAGTGGTAGAAGCACAGGGAGAATGCAATGGGTTTTCTGAAGGTGAGGGGGAGTGGGCAGTTCACATATAATCAACCCAAACACTCCCATGAGAACAAAGCTAACCTCCTCAATACCCTTGCTTCCACAAATACAACAATGAACTGACCTAGAAATTTCCTTCTTTTTCCTCTTAAGCCTGACCTGGATGCTAATTTTAACCTAATTTCCCTTATATCAAAATAGGGTCAGGGGTTTAAAGAAATCTATCAATCTCCTTACCACATAATGTCCCACATTACCCTTGAATATATATCTTAGATCATATGTTTCATAATCTGTAGTCACCTTTAAAATAAGAACATTTCAAGGTTTTACTTTATCATGAGAAGCATGAGAAAACTATTAAATCCTTTTCTCAATATTGCTAAAGAACACAAGTAAAATGAACTCTGGTCTGAAAATGGGTTCAGTTAGCTGAAGTAGCTCACCCTGGGAATGGCCTACTTTCTCTCCCCATGTGATAGCACTTTTACACCTCACACATGAAAGGGCTGCTGGAATACTATTCCTGAAACAGTACTTCTTTGGCTAAGTTGCCGCCACTGTTTTCTTTTGAGAGTGTTTCAGTTGGGTACATGAATCCCTGAAATAATCAAATAAGTGGACTCCAGGGTAAAAAACCTTCCTTTAAACCATTCTCCAAATTGACACCTAATGAGGTATATATTTCTACTATAAAAATAATCAGTCTCAGGAAAAGCATCCTGGTTATGCAAACTTCCTCAAATGAGCAGAGGACTGTGTATCTCCAAGGTATCTGGCTGAGAGTCAGGGACCAGCATGCTTTCTTGACTAGACAAAATTTTGTTAAAGCAACTTTCAGCAGCTGACTCAAGAAGAAAAGAAAGCATGATCATAGAAGGACTTGAAAGGTTATGAATGCTCTACTCTTGAAAAAGTCATCAAACACCAGATTTTAAGTGGGAGTTCCTCCAAACATTTAAAGATCAGGAAAACTTTATATTGTATATACAAGGCATAAAAAGGATGGAATGAGTCTTAACTCATTCTCAAGGATAGCATAATCCTCTAGGTTCATGATACCTATGAAAAGAGATGCCAAAGTTCAAAATAAAGTATAAACAATTATGGCATTTTATTACAAAGAACAATATGCTATGATAAAGCAAGTTTTTTCCCATTAATAGAAGCCTGATCCACCATAGATTGCACCAATCAGGTGCAAGCCCGATTGCACCATAAATTAGCAAATCTATTAGTGCAATTCACTGCATTAATATAGTACATTAATATATACATATATATTTTATCCTCAACTAAGACTTTTTTTCATTGCTTTTAGAGAAAGAGGAAGGGTGAGAGAGAAATATCTATGTGAGAGAGAAGCATTGATTGATTGCCTACCACAGGAAACCAGACCAGGGATCCCATGCACCTGGACCAGGGACCAAACCTGCAACTAGGTACGTGCCCCAACTGGAAACCAAACCTACAACCTTCAGTTATGGGATGATGCTCCAACCAACTGAGCCACAGCAGCCAGAGCTAAATATATATTTATATATAATCATCTCAGTAGGTGCTAAATAAGATTTGATTTTTTTTAACCTGATAAATAATCATTATAAACAAATTAACCACCCAATTTAAGATGGAAACATTAGAAATAATTCTACTAAAATCAAGAATAAGCTCAGAGACTTCCTATCCAGCACTCTTCAATATTGTGCCACAAGTCATCACCAATGCAATAAAATAAGAAAAGTAATTTAGAGGCATAAATATTGGAAAGTGGGCTAATCCCAAGCTACCTGTGCTCAGATCCACTCCTGAAACACCCATGTTTTTCTCTGTATCATAGATGGGCCAACACTTGCAAGCTGTGTTCCCCATACTTTCTCTTCAGCTTCTGTCCAGCTAAGTTCAGCCAGTGGGAGGCACTGAGGGGAGATTGGAGAGTGTGGTAGTGGAGATAATGAGGTATTTTTCTCATCCCTCTGACCTCCTACAGCTTCTCTGGAAGCAGCTATGTTTCCTGCATGATTCCCACTCCCACCAGACATGTCCACCAGTCCTCCAGTTTCCTTGGGATGACCCTGGTCCCCAACTCTAGTAACACTGCCTGCTCCTTTTATCTCCACAGTCTAGTGGTTCTGGTTTACTGCTCTCATTAATCCCTGGGTTATTTCTTTGTTACTGGTGTGGTTTTTCAAGGGTCCCCCACTTCTGTAACCACTTTGCCCTTTCAAATTCCCTTTGTAGTAAACAACTTAAAGTGGTATCTGTTTTCCCAGTAAGACTGACTATACAGAAAACTGTTGGTATTTTTGTAAATTCTAATTTTTCCCTAGAATATCCAAATGAATCAAATGAAAAACAGTTAAATCGATGTGAATGTTTAGTAAGCCAGTGATATAAGCTCAACAACAACAAAAATTGAGGTTTTATATGAGCAATGTTAAATCAGAAAAGGTAGTGGAAGCATTTATTCCATTCAAAATGATAGTAACTAAGTCATAATACCTGGGAATAATATGAAAAAAAGGAATATGCAAGACCTACATAAAGCAAAATATAAATCTTTCCTGCAGACAGAAAAGTAGACTCAAATAAAAGATATACCATGTTCCTCAATGTAAAAATTCAATGGTATAGAGTTTTCAGTCCTTCCCCAGTTAATATATTTGGGGCAATCCCAGTAGAACAGTTAATGGGACTTAAAAATCAGATTCCAAATTCATAGTGAAAAAGCACAAGATAGTAAAAAATATTTTGAAAGAGAAGAACAGTAAGTTGGAAAGAGCCCTAACTTCTATTAAAGCATAAAATAAAGCTATGATTAGTAAAATAGTATAGAAATGCCAATGAAAAAATAGTCTGGAAAAGTGTGTGTGTGTACTTGTTTATGTGGCAACTAAGCTGGAATCGCCAAATCAATAATTGGATTTGGAACAACTGACTACTCCTGTGGGAAAAGATAAATTTAGATACCTACCCCAGATCCCATGCAAAGGTTAATTTCACTTGGTCTAAAAAACAAACTGTAAAAAGAAACTTAACAATTAATAGACAAACTTTCGAGGATTATTTTTATTTGGGAAAAAAACTATTCCAAATTGACATAGGAAATCCAGAAACCATAAAAGAAAAGTAACTCTAGACTGGGCAAGAGAAACAGGAAAGGCAGCTTCACAACTGTGTCTTGTTTAGCCCGCTCCCCCTGAGGAGCAGTAACAACATGTTTCTGTCACTGAGCCAGGAGACAGTCCAAGGCCAATGTCCAGTGGATGGGAGCAGATGGCTTCATTTGGCTTAGAACTTTGAGCAGGGGAGAATTCTACATGTGGGTGGGCTCCTACAACAAACCCCTCTGGGTTTACGGAAAAGCCCTCATTCATGTCCTTGTAGGGACAAAGTAGCACCCAGACCCAGAGATGATAGGGGGATGATAGGGGGAATGATAGAGGAGATGATAGGGGGAACCAGTTATTATTACTTCAATTATGCTTTCTTATTACCAATTCCATTCATTGCACTTTAAAGAAAACTAATGATAGCTAACATTTTTGACTATGCATTATATGGACAGCATTATTTTAAACAGTTAAAACTATTATTACATTACTTCTCAAAAAGATCTTATAACATAATTATTATTATCCCAATTTACACTGAGAAGATTGAATAACAAACAATTCATACCAATACCAACTAACACCCACAATTAAAACAATGTATTCACACCTACCAAAACTACTAATTCCACCCCAACCCTCGGCCCCAAATATCACCTAGTAAGTAGTAGCGTATCAGTCTTCAGAGCATTTTCCAGTACTGTCCCCAGACCTCAGTCTGGTCTTTGCGAACAGTGTGACTTCATTCAAGTCACATAATCCTCCGAGGTTTCAACGCCCCTGTTTGTGAAGCGGTATAAATAACACTTAGTATATAGGGTGGTGTAAGGGTTAAATGAGACAATATTTGGGCAATAATCTAAGCCACTTGCCTTGTGATTAATTAACACAGTGAACTTATTAATTTTTTTCATTCATGGTAACCAGCAATACCTCCCTTCAGTCACAGCCTTCTTACTCCTTGTGAGGGCTGGAGTTTCACTGACAGCATTTTACCAGCCCTAACAATGAACAGAGAAAACATTTATTAGAGTCTATCAACTCCAAAATACTATGTACACTTCCAAGGACAGCTCTGTGCACATCAATTGCAAACATTCTTTAATTTTCTCAAATTGCCTGCCTTTACCACAAGGAAAACACAGCTGGCACCCACAGGAACTGGGAGAGAGTGAGAGTGCTTGGGTAAAGAGTTCCAAGCAATGGCTTCTATTTTTAACATCTTTTTTAAGAAGAAATTTGTGTCTAAGTTAAGATTTCTATATTCATTGAGCATGTATTTAAATTAGACACAAAAGTCTGAGGAAAAAGTAAAAGTAAAGAAATGTGGGAAATAAAGAAAAACAGTATGTTACAGATTACCCAGGGTTGCTTATCTTTGTGTTTAATGGGGGGTGGGGTGGGGAGCACAGAGTGGGGAATGCAAAGGAGTCAAGTATAAGCACACTAAATTTGAAAAGAGAAAATCTTATGTGTCTTAATTTATCTTTTTTTCTAGAAACTTACACTTTTCCAATGTAAGAGTAGAAACTAAATAAACAGTATTCAGTTTAAGTTAGAAAATCCAAATGAAAAACAATGCATGCCTAGAAGACCAATTATGATGGAGAAGAGTGGAGGAAAGTGGTGTCTCTCCTGCTGCTGCTGCTGCTGCTGCTGCCAGCAGGATTGGGTTTAGCACCTATTCCACCTGTCAATACTTAATCACATGCGGGTATTTTATAGTTATAACTGTTGAGATGTCATTAACTGTAATAAATTGCCACTTTTGGGACAAGACCACGATTGAAGTTCTCCTGTTCCTAAGTGCATGCTAGTTCTTTACTTTTAAGTGGTCACAGACCCTTCTGATAAGCTAGTAAACACATGGACACACTCATGAGAAAAATATACAAGCATAAATATGCCCAGAATTTTAGGAACAATTAATTTCCAGGATTTCCTGAAGCTCAAGCATAGATCACAGAAAAAAAAAAGAGGAAAGAAAAAGCCTTGAAAAACTTTGTTTAAAATGTTGAACAGATTTCTACTTTTAGTTCATCTTTCAACACCAGCTTAAATACCACTTCCTCCCAGAAACTCCCCCTTAATACCCAGCTCATACTGACTACTCCCTTCTCTGAACTTCTGCTTAGTCTTTTATTGATTTCTATTTTCTTGCTCCTTAATATCCTGTTGCCAATTGGATTATAAACTCATTGAGGAAAAATGTCTTGTCATATATTATAGTATAGCATATTTCAGAGACCACAACATATACTAAAGGCTTAACAAATGTTTATTGCATGATGATTTAATTGTTTGGCTAATACACACCATAATTCTTCCCACCAATCAGGAGAGAAAGGGTCTGTAATATTGTGATATAATAAGAAATGGATATTTAGTCATCAAGGTTCATGGCCAGAGCTCCTAAAACCCTGTAATTTGCTAAAAAAGAGCTAGAGGAGCATCTTTTGTTATATTTGCATTTTGTCCTCAGTTCCTGAAATAGTCCCCAGAGTGATAAAGGAAATGGGAGGTCTTTTATTATTCACAACAAACCCCTCTCAACCCCACCTGAGTTTATCTTCATGCAGTGACTTTTGGAAAACCTCTAAGAATAGGGGGCTTATTTCCAGGTGATTGGAGAATTGGAACTCTCAGTCCTACCCTTATCTCCGGGGAAGGGAGAGAGGCTGGAGACTGACTTAATCACCAATGGCTAGTGATCTAATAAATCACAACTACAAAACGGAACCTCCGTGGAAACCTTAAGCAAAGGGAGAGGGAGAGCTTCGGGTTGCTGAACACATCATTAGTCTGGGAGGATGGTGTGTGCTCAGAGAGAGCAAGGAAGCTCCAAACCCCTCCCGACACCTTGCCCTATGCATCTCAACCACCTGCTGTTCCTGTTGTGTAATAAACCATTAATTTAGCACAATGATTTGCAACTAGTGTGCCACAAGTATTTTTAAAACAGGCAGTGCCTATTTAGTTAGGGGCTCTGACCACTTTTGCCTTAGAGTAGCAAATAAAAAATGACCACAGCCAACACAACCACATCTGTCTGGGATGTGAATGAGTCAAAATTACACCTATTTTTTGTCAGATCAGCAACAAATATATTTTTGGGTCTGCCTCAGAATTTTTAGCAGTTAGTTGACAAGAGGGGACATAAAAGAAACTGGAGTTTATTTATTAAAAATTGTGGATTTATTCTTATGTTTAAACATTAGTCATCTTCAAAGTGCTCTCCATTTGATGCACTACACCTATTAAGATGTTTTTTCCACTACTCAAAAATGGTTTGGAACTTGCCAATTTTGATGCCTTTTAGTGCTTCTGCTGTTTTTTGTTTCACCTCTCCCACATTGGCACACATTGGCATAACATTTACCTTTGAGGACTTTTTTCATTTGGAGAAACAAAAACAAATAGTCACTTGGGGTGACTGGGTAAATACAGAGGGTAGGGCATGGGGGTCATGCCATTTTTGGTCAAAAACTGTTGAACACTCAGCATGGTTTGGGCAGGGACACTTGTAAATCACCCATCATGAAATGGGCAACACGTTGAGTCTTCAGGAAAAAAATTCACTGAAGCTGACTGCAGCCTCTCACAAAAACACCAGCTGGCACACTGATACAGATTGGTTCCTAGAACACTCACCTAGTGGGGGAAGCCTGTACTACAAGGGGCCTGCCCTCCAGAAGATAATTCAGGGATTTTTGGGGTGCCCCCTCATATATGTGCCATAAGATAAAAAGTTTGAAAGTAGCTGATGTAGTGAATAAACTGTTTTCCTAAATTTTATGGCCACTCTTGCAAATTATCAACCTCAGGTTCATGGAGACCTCTAATTTATAGCTGGTCAATCCAACCCACATGTGACAACCTGGGCTTGCTGGTGGTGTCTGAAGTGGGTGGAGGCAGTTTTGTGGGACTGAGCCTTTAACCTGTGGGGTCTGCACTAACTCCAGGTAGTTAGTGTCAAAGTTAAATTAAATTGTAGGTCACCCACTTGGTGTCCAGAGAACAGAACTGGTTGGTTGTGGGTAAAACTTCCTCCACACATATGGTATCAGAAACATTGTGAGAGTAAATAAAGGAGCTTTTCTTTTAGGGGCTTCATATTCTACATAAAGTGTGAGTTCACAGTTGGCAGCTGTGAGATTAACAGGAAACTGAGTTCTATACTTTACAGAATACTATCAGCCCTGTGAGAAAAGAAAAAACGTTCTCAGTGCAGGGAGAATTTGCATGCAGTTCAAGATTACACTTGGGTAAACCCTACTTCCCTGCATTCCCTGCAGAGATGACAATCTGATGTCAAACGATTGATTAATGAAAAACTAATTAGAGCAGAAATTTCTTTAACATATTCACTAAGCAGAGAATATGTTTAATTAATGTGAGAAGATACAGAGTGCCATTAAAATGGATGTTCTGGTCATTCATTTCAACTAATTGTAAAGGAAACTTAAAAAAAAGTAAACTTGTAACTCTCATATAGATACTGAACAAACATATATTAAAGATTTCCTTAACTCATTCATGAGGGAATGGGTAAAATGTTACAATCAATTTAAAGGAGAATTCAAAGAATAGACACATTTACAGATAAGGAATACTGAAAGAAATGTGCAAATGAAAGCATAGCTAGCTTAAATTTAGCAAACTAACTTTAATTTTAGTAAAATAAAAAGACAACCCACAGAATGGGCAAAAATATTTATTGATACATCTGGTAAGGGGTTCATACCCAAAATTTATAAAGCACTTAAAACTCAACACCAAAAAAATAAACAACCCAATTTTAAAATGGGCAAAGGACCTGAATAGACACTTCTCCAAAGAGGACATACAGATGACCAATAGACATGAAAAGATGCTTAACATCTGGATGCTTTTTCTGGGGTTTTGATCTGTTGTTTCATTCAGGCTTTTTTTTTTTTTTTTTTTTTTTTTTGTCTCAGCATGCCTGTTACATTGTAAGGAGTGGAGTCCTAGATATTCACCAGGGCGGGGCAACCCACATTGCTGCATTGTGGTATTATATGTGAGGGAGGGGTCCAAGAGGGAACAATGCCACTTGCTTTGTTCTCTGCCAGTTTTCAGTGACTTCCCCCACTTCCCACAAGCAAATTGGGCCCTTCGGGTGCTGATTCCCCCGTAGGTAGGTTTGTGTACCTTCTAGGATCCTGTGGGTCTCTCCAAGGAACTCTCCTATGAGGCTAAGTGTTTCTCCCACCCCTGCCACCCCCACATGTTTTTACAGCTAGAGGTTCTGAGGCTCTTTTCCTACACTGGAACCCCGGGTTGCATGGTCTGTCTTGCTCCCCAGTTGTGCCTCCTGGTTTATCTACACGCAAATGTGGGACTGCCAGCCATACCTCACCCACTCCAGTCCTCCAGCTGCTGCCTTGCCATGCATCCTCTCCACTCTGGCTGCCCTTCTTCACCCCTCCTACCAGTCTAGATGAATGTTTCTTCTTTAGCTCCTCAGTTGTTGGGTTTCTATACAGTTCAATTTTCTGGCATTTCTGTTTTTTTGTTTTTACATTTGTTGTTGTCCTTCTTTAGTTGTATGAGGAAGCAAAGTATATCTATCTACACCTCCATCTTGGCCAGAAGTCTCTCACCCAGGTACCTTTTGAGTATTAATATTCCAATACTTTGCTTGCTGGAATACTGGATTAAAGCTTCAGGGAAAAACTTGAATAACAATAGATAGTCCCTGAGCCTGAATTGATTCCTTAAGGGCAAAGAGCTACCTGGCCAAAATGTCTCATTTTGGAAAGTGAGGAATGGACAGAGCTGAAGGGCTCCAGGAAATAGATGAGGTTTTGGAGGTTGTGGGAAAGATTAAGGCATGAACATAAAGATACTATCAGCCAGAAAGAACATATGGGAATAGATCAAAGATGTAATATAGAGATTTTACTAAGTGTTACTGTGATGTATGTGATCTAAACTCTCTTCTCCATTTTTCATTAAATCTTCAGTAAATATCTACATTATTCTGATAGTAGATCTATTTTTTTTGTTGTTATGTGACATGTTACTGAAAAGAATGATTAAATGAGTGTGAGCAATAGCTGCCCATGAGTCTTACCAAGGTTACATGCCAATGATAAGCTGTATTAGTAGAAGACATGCAGGAGGAGTAATATTCTGCAGACATTTCTGAAACACTGGTGAAGCTGGCCGTGCACACTGATGAGCACTGGATGTGTTTTTGATCAGGTCCTTTGTCATATCTGACTTAAAGAGATTGACAAGAGATTGATTAATCTCCCCCTCCAATAACTCTATACTCTATTGAATAATGATAGTGCTTCTTCCATTCAAAAGTGCTTTATAAATATTAATCCCCATAAATTCCACTTTTTAAACAAAGGAGAAAAGACAGCTGCATCCCATTAATTATCATATCAGGAAATTGACTGGACATTTTCTGAACAGCTTGACTATGTACAGGAGGAAAAATTATACTTTCTCTGCCTTTCTGAGTTCTTAGCTGAGAACTCAGTAATGAAAGACAAACCAGAGAAAAACCATTTAAGATGTATACTCATGTATACATTGGAGATACACAGGGAAAAATGAATTACTCCCCTACGTGTCTTTAGAATTCAGGATTAAATATCATCTGAATAGGGAAAGGGGAGGAGAGATAAAGACCTCTTAGGAGGGAGTAAATGATTTTTAGGAAAGACAGAAAGATGAATGGACCCTTAAAAGAATGGATGGAAGGTATGACAGCTTATGACAAAGTTGTCCGTTGATGGTGTCAACTTCAAATACCCTCTTCTGTGATCAGAATCAATCGTCCCGGACTGATGAAACTCTGGGGAAAGAGATTTATGGAAAATGAGTTCCTTTTGGATGATCTGTCTTTAGGCAGATAAGGGGAGTTAGGAAAAAAACCTCTCTATACATTTGCTGTTTTGCAAGTGCCAACAGTTCAAAATAATCAATATTACCAAAGTGACATATGTGGGGGGTAGAATGTCCTAAATTCCTAGAGTCATGTTTTGGAGTGGCATATTCTACTACCCTTCAACTGCAAATATGACTTCCTCCTCTGGGGTTTAGAAGCCCAAAGGCTAAAAAGCCCTCAAACCTTAACTGTCAATAGTGGGCTTCGTTTGGTATGTGGAATTCTAGGTAAGTCATATGTTCTAGTCCTGCTTTGGGCTCTTGCCACCTTTTGTGATCCTGGGGATGTCTCCTTACTCCTCCAGATACCAGTTCCCTCAACTTTGAGGTAAAAAAAATCTTTTCCTGTAGAAAAAAATATATATACTATTAATGCTAAATGTAGAGGCCTATTTGTTCAATCTCCAAGTACCACTTGTGGATGATAACTTCTTTTTCTTAAGATTTTATTTATTTATTTATTTTAGAGAGGGGAGGAAGGGAAAAAGAGAGAGAGAGAGAAACATCAATGTGTGGTTTACTCTCATGTACCCCTTGTTGGGGACCTGGCCTGCGACCCAGGCATGTGCCGACTGGGAATTGAACCAGTGACCCCTTGATTCACAGGCTGGTGCTCAATCCATTGAGCCACATTAGCCAGGGCAGATGATAATTTCTTTATTACAGATAAACCTATAATGAAGTCCAAGAGATGACTAGTAAGACTGAGTTTCACAGCATGTCTGTCATTTACTTTAAAGGAATAAATAAATAAATAAATAAATAAATAAATAAATTTGAAAGGCCATGATTCAGTCTAAGCAAATGATTCATACTAACCAAATTCATAAGAGGCCTAAATTTAAGAGTTGAAAAAGGGAAATATGTCAGAAAAGCCAGCAGTTATATTCAAAAGGACCAAGCAAAACACATAATAGAGCACAAACAAATTTACTGATTGAGAATACAGAATTTAATAGAGCTAACTATCCAAAAAGGACAGTTTCAGAACAGCACAGTAATCTACTTGCTGAATTACTTTGTAGGCTCCGAGAATAAATATTTCCTCCAGACACACAACTGGTCACCAGAAGGAGATCATCCTTCTCCCAGAACCATTCTAGAGGCACAAAAATGGACCTCTTCTTTGACCCTCAAGACTCCAGGTTAGAAGAGTGGCGGGTCATGGGAAAGAATAGTCAGGTAAAACCTATGTTTGAATCAACTACTTACTAGCTTTGCAAATGCACAAATGAATAACGATTCTGCCCCTCTGGCTTTTTATGTACCAAATGGAGAAGGTATAGAAGATGCTTTATGGGGACTGAATGAGTTACTAAACATAGTGCTCAGTACAGGGCAAAGTACATTTGTTCAAAAAATATTGGTGCTAGCACATTGCACTCTTATTATGACATATCCTTGGTCATAATAAAATTAATTGCATCACAATCTTTACTATATAATTTAAACTTTACTCTTCTTGGTGGAATTTTGAAGGCTACCTAGTTCCTTGGTGAGCTTTGGGCAGCATAAGCAGCATATTTATACTTCATCTCAGTCAGTTAACTTCCAAGAGACAAAAAACCTTATTCATTTTATTTTTTCCTTCTGAGCTTTATTCTACTTTAAATTCTACTCATACAATGTCTCTTCATCAGCATGGTCTTCCCTTTCATCACACTCAAATCTGGCTCCCGGAAGACAGAGCCCTGCTTCTCTTTCTGCCGCTGCTCTCCAGCACTTAGCATAGAGCCAGGCACACAGTAGATGCCCAATATATTTCTCAAATGAAAGGACAGATGTATCATTCTTTCCTAATTATCTAAATATCCATCCTCTCCTACAAGCCCCATAATGAATTTCTAACTTGGAAGTTATGTTTTCTCCCCATAGGAAGCCTAATTTATGCTTTAGTTGAAACCTTAAGTGTTCTATTACTTTGTTCAAGTTGTTCTCTCTCTAGTCCAACATTTCTACTTCATTAGAGGCCTATTCTGATTGTTCTCTTTGTTTATCTCTTTCTACTATTAGGCTTGCTTAGATATACTGCAATTTTTCTTCATCTACCTGTTGGGATTTGGGGGACTTTCATGTGGCTAATACCTTAAGCAAGGATGGTCCCAAGAGGTAGAAGTTCCTGTGGGCTGTCAGTGTAGTGCAAGAAGGATGTCAATCCTCCATCAAGGCATCAGGATGCAACTACTCTGCTCCCTATGCACCACTCTCCCACCTCAAGTTTCCTACGATTCAGTTCTTCCTCCATTTCCTGGACCATGACTAGTTGACCCTCCCTTTGGATGTCAAGGCTCCTTAAGGCCAGGTCTCTCCAGGGTCTTAACTTGAAGTGTGCAATGCTGGGCTCAAAGCTCTCATTGAACCCAAAGGGGAGAAAGTCCTCTAACACTCACTAGCTGGCACCTTCTGGACCTCACATGCCCAGCCCCAGGATCTGCTAGCCTCAAGGGAGTTGGGTAAGTCAGAGTTATAGGTCAACTCAATTTCAGAATGACATCTTCTGATGTCTTAGCCAAATTCTGAATATTAACCATTATTTATAGTTTTTGTGACTACAAATTTGTCCAAAAGTAATTATTCTCACTTATTTGGTTATCTTGAGAAGGAAAGAGAAACTTATAAAAGCTGGAATAAGAGCATAAGAGAGAAACCTTGCAACTTGTCTTTTTATTTTCCCTCACTAGGAACAAATTATTGCATCCAGAGCAGCTAGCATGAAGACAGGGGCTCTTCTTCAGAATCTAAGTTAGTACTTAACACATGTACATGCTCAATAAACATTTGTTGAATAAATTAATAAGTATATGAGTGAATGAATGATGATGACACAATTGAGAACTAAGAAGACTTTGGTCATATTCAAACAATTGACCAGTAGTTTTCAAAATCTGGTTTAGTCTGAAAAGTGTTCAAACAGCACTTACTGGGGGACCCCAGTAAGCGAAAGAGAGAAACCATGGTGCTCTGGCTGAAATGAGCACAGAGTAGCCAGACCGTATCTGTTTGGGTGTCTCTGGCTCTGGAGAGGGTTTGCCACAAACCATTTTATTCTAGGGGGTTACAATGCTGCAGCAAACAAATAAGCCTCCTGAATGATTATTATACTTATTTCAGCTACATTTATTATCAATATCAATCACACCAGCTGAACCAGTGGATTCAGTGAACTGCATCAATTATTGAGATGCTTTAAGTAAATAAATGAATGGGTCATTACTTTTATGAGCAGCCTCAGCTAGTCATTTAAGACAAAATGATAAAAAGTCAGATCTGATGTAAAGCCAGGCAACAATTTCAAAAGAAATTTAATCAAGTATTATATGTTTAATGTACAATTTTAAAAGAAGTTTAATCAATTTTTGGAACTTAACTAACCAGAACCCTTGATAAACTGAATTTTCTCACATTCATTCATTGGGAAAGATATAGATATTATGGAGATATGCTAAAATCAGTCAAAAGTATTTACATGTTATACCAGTCTATCCGACAAAGATCTTAGCACTACAAAGGATACAAAGGTGTATAAAACAGCATCCTTTGAATTAATTTGCATACAATTTAGCTGGGCAGACAAAATTCACATGTGTGAAATCATCTGAAAAGAAAGAAGTGTTAAATTCCATATAATTAATTTCTTAATTATTTTAGGGCTATTCTGTGTAATACAAGAATAAGATTTGCTGGTTGCTCCTAACTGCAATGGAGAAAGTGGGTAAAGAAAAGAATGAGCCCAGGGTTTCTTTCTTTTTTCTTTTTTTAATTATTTAAATTGTTTATCAGGGCCCTGGCTGGCATAGCTCAGTGGCTTGAGTGCGGGCTGCGAACTGAAGTGTCGCAGGTTCGATTCCCAGCCAGGGTACATTCCTGGGTTGCAGGCCACAACCCCCAGCAACCACACATTGATGTCTCTCTCTCTCTCTCTCTCCCTCCCTTCTCTCTCTAAAAATAAATAAATAAAAACTTTTAAAAAATTGTTGATCAAGTACAGTTTTCTGCCTTTTACCCCTATCCCAGCCCACCCTCCCAACCCTCCCCAGCTCCCTCCCATTTCCACCCCCCCAGCTTTTGTCCTTGTGTCCTTTATACTTGTTCCTGCAAACCCTTCCCCTTTTCCCCTAAAATTCCTATCAAACCCCAGCTCAAGCTCTGCATAAATGACCTGAGAGTCTCCATGCTTGATCTCAGAGACACCTTTACCTCCTACAGCTACAAGGCTAGAGTTTTCTAGGAAACTCTAGATTTCTGAAAACCAAGTTTTGAGTTTCATCCCACAAGTGGCTGAATTACAAAGCACATTGAATTCCCAACCTCATCAGGTGTCCTCTGTTAAAAGTGCAGGCATTGATTGGGAAGGGATGGAGTCCTGATCATTAGATCGGGGCCATTTTGGAAGATTTCAGTGAAGCTAGAGAAACACGTCCTGTAAATGTTGCCAGTAGCAGCAGTCTTTCCCCCATCTGTGAGGGGCTGAAACCCCTCCCAGGGCTTCTCCTTGAAAAGCCCTGCTGATTCTCCTCAAGACCTGCCGCTGCCACTCCCTTTGCTTCCAGACCTAAAACTAGACTCAAATCCAAACAAAGCCTAAAAGGTGAGATATAATTGTAACCCAAGGGTAGCTTCTCGACACAGCAAATGAAGTGCGTGAATTTTCCAATTTATGAAGACAGAAATCTGGGAAGTACATAGATACTAAGGGTATGGGAGAATGGAAGAGTGAACGTAAAGTTCGATCATGCCAGATTTATTCATAGGAGCCCCCTTAAAAGGAGCCCCCTGGATAAGATGATTTAGTTTGAGAGGCTCTAGTAGGAAGAGCTCTGATTGTTTGGTTGACTGAAACACAGACCAAACACATATTAAAAGAATTCAAGATGCCAGAATTACCTCCCTTGGGAAACTATAGTAGAGGGAATCAAAAGGCTTACAGAGATTGGGATGGTAGAGTGGATTTTTCACCTAAGACCTGCTCATTCACACCAGGAGAATCCAGAAGAAAATTTTAATAATCCAATGGATAGGATGACCCCTTCTGTGCCTACCAGTCACCCTCTTTCCCCAGCCACTGCTGTCATTGACCTATGGGCTCCTGAACAAAGTGGCCATTCTGACAGGGGCAGAGTTGGGGGACAGGTTCAGCAGCACAAACATCCACTTACCAAAGCCGACCTGGATACAGTCGTTGCTGAGTACCTGACTGGCCAGCAGCAGATGCTAACAGTGAGTCCTTAATAGGGCACCACTTCCCAGGCCATAGTTAAATGTTGGCAAATGGATGATATTTGACCACTTCCAACATCGAAGGGAGCTATTTTTTTACTGGAATATGTACTTACTTCTAATACAAATTTGCTTTCTCTGCACACTTTTTCCAAAACTGCCACCCACAAATACAAAATGTACAAAATGTGCACGTACCGAATGCCTTATCCACCATCATAGTATTCTGCATAGCATTGCTTCTAATCAATATACTCAATTCACAGCAAATGAAATGAGTCACTGGTCCCATACTCACAGAAGTTACTGGTTTCATCATGTTTGTAATCATCCTGAAGTAGCTGACTAGAAAGAATGGTGAAATGGCCTTTTAAAGACTCAGTTACAGTGCCCACTAGGTGGCAATACCTTGCAGGGCAAAAGGGTAGATTTTCCATGAGGCTACACATGCGCTAAATCAGCATTTAATATACGGTGCTGTTTTTTTCCGTAGCCATGATTCATGGGCCCCAAAATCAAGGAGTGGATGTGGGAGTGGTGCCCACTCACTATTACCTGTAGTGATCTACTGGTATAATTTTTGCTTCCTGTTCCTATGACTTTATGCTCTACTGGTCTCAAGGTCTTAGTCCCAATGGAAAAAAAAAATACTTCTACCAGGAGACTCAACCATGATTTCATTGAATTAGAAGTTAAGGCTGCCACCCAGCTGCTTTAGACTCCCCATGCTTCTCAATCAACAGGCAAAGTTGCACTAGCTGTGGTGGTTGATCCTAACTACAAAAGGGAAATTGGGCCGCTACACCACAATGCAGGTAAGAAAGAGTATGGCTAGAATACAGGAGTTCCCTTAGGGAGGCTCAATACTACCAAGTCCCGTGATTAATGCCAGTGGAAAATTACAAAAATCTAATCCAAGCAGGGCTTGTAATGGCCCAGAACCTTCAGGAATGAATATTTGGGTCACCAACCAGGCAAAGAAAGACAACTAGCAGAGGTGTTCACTGAGGACAGAGGGAATAAGGAATAAGCAGTGGAAGAAGGTAATTATACACATCAGCTAAAATCATGTGACCACTGCTAAACAAGGACTGTGATAATTAAGAGTATTTCACATATATATACATAGTTAACATTCTGTCATAACATTTAAATTACAGAATAGCAAGAAGACTGAGGTTCATTTGAGGACTTTGAATCTTAATCTAGGGATAGAGTTAATGCATTTTATCTTGTATGCAGGATAGTTGAATCATGTTAGGCCAGCGATTTTCAACTCCTTTTTTATCTCATGGTACACATAAACTAATTACTAATATCTTCGCTAATGTAGTCTAATTTTTGCTGACCTGACAAAAATATATAATTTTGATTCATTCACACTGGATGTGTTTGTTGTCATTTTTTAATTTGACAATCTAAGAGAAAAATGGTCAGTGCCCTGACTAAATAGTCAGGTATTGCATGTTTTAAAAATTCTTGCAGCACACCAGTGTGCTGCAGGTATTGCTGGAAAGGCATTTTGTAGATGTGATTAATATGTACAATCAGTTAACTTTAAGTAAAGGAGATCATCTTTGATAATTTGGGTGGGCCTGATCAACTCAGTTGAAAGGCCTTAAGAGCAGAACCAAGGCTTCCTTGAGGAAAAAGAAATTCCAATGATGGACTGCAGTATCAGCTCCTGCCTAAGAGTTTACAGCCTGCTCTTTCTAAGAGTCTGCCCTATATATTTGAACTTGCCTACACAGCATCCACAGTGGTGTTAACCACTTACTTACAATAAATATCCATCTCTCTCTCTCTCTCCCCCATCCCCAGAAGGTATCAGCCATGTAATGTTAAAAATAGAGCCCTGGCTGGCGTAGCTCAGTGGATTGAGCGCGGGCTGGGAACCAAAGTGTCCCAGGTTCGATTCCCAGCCAGGGCACATGCCTGGGTTGCAGGCCATAACCCCCAGCAACCGCACAGTGATGTTTCTCTCTCTCTCTCTCTCTCTCTCTCTCTCTCTCTCTCTCTCTCTCCCTCCCTCCCTCTCTCTCTCTCTCTCTCTCTCTCCCTCTTCCTCCCCTCTCTCTCTAAAAATAAATAAATAAAATCTTAAAAAAAAAAAATAGAGACATTTACCAAAGAAGATACAAGATACAAGAAAATTGTACATAGAGGACTTCCGGCAAGATGGAGGAATAGGTGGATACACCATACCTCCTCGCACAACCAAGAATAGAACAACAATAATTTACAGATAGAATAACACTCAGAACTGACAGAGGATTTATCTGAATGGAAGTCGGACAGCCAAGAAGTTGAAGTACACCCGTACATCCAGACCAGTAGGGGACGACGAGCCGGGCGGGCGCAGGGCTGGCACGGGTCGGCGGTGCGCGGAGGTCGGGGAAAATTTGGCGCGAAATCGGCACAACGGCCATCTGGGGTGCAAGAACGCAGCAGTGATCCCTGAGTACGCAAGCTGCGGCTGGCGGACCCGGTGAGGCAGCGATTGTGGACCAGGGCAGAGCTAGCAGCCCAGGATCCCAGAGAAGGGTCTGAGCCCAGGAGAACGGAACTACCGCCATTGTCCCCTCTCGTCCCCGCCCCCACATATAACGTCACAATCTAGCAACTGGGGTGCCCAGCCCCGGTGAACACCTAAGGCTCTGCCCCCCACCGTAACAAGAGCGACCAGACCAGGGGGGGAAAAAAAAAGGAGAGACAGGGAAAGGCATAAGATATGTTTCCAACAGAACAGATCAGTCCCCCAGGACTCATCCTTTTGAGCAACCAAGAAATAGCCAGTCTATCAGATGCACAGTTCAAAACACTGGTGATTAGAAAGCTCATGGAATTGGTTGACTTTGGGCGCAATTTAGATGAAAAAATGCAGGTTACCATAAAAGAGATGCGGGAAGATACGCGGAGGAGAGCCAATAGTGAAAGGAAGGAATCTGAGTCTCAAAACAATACAGTGGACCAGAAGGAAGATAGAATCAACCAAGCAGGAAAGCATGATGAAATAAGAATTCAAAAAATCGAGGAAAAGCTTAAGAGCATCCAGGACACCTTTAAACGTTCCAACATCCGAATTATAGGGGTACCATAAGGGGAGGAGCAACAAGTGGAAGAGTTATTTGAACAAATAATAAAGGAGAACTTCCCCAATCTGGCAAAGGGAACAGTCTTCCAAGAAATCCAAGAAGCTCAGAGAGCCCCAAAGAAGTTGGACCCAAGAAGAAACACACCAAGGCACATCATAATTACATTAGCCAAGGTAAAAACGAAGGAGAGAATCCTAGAAGCAGCAAGAGATAAGGGGACAGTCACCTACAAAGGAGTTCCCATCAGACCGTCAGCTGATTTCTCCAAAGAGACCTTACAGGCAAGAAGGGGCTGGAAAGAAATATTCCAAGTCATGAAAGACAAGGATCTACATCCCAGATTGCTCTATCCAGCAAAGCTCTCATTTAGAATGGAAGGGAAGATAAGGTGCTTTTCAGATAAGGTCAAATTAAAGGAGTTCATCATCACCAAGCCCTTATTTTATGAAATGCTAAAGGGACTTATCTAAGAAAAGAAGATAAAGAAAAGACATGTATAGTAAAAGGACAGCAAACTCACAATTATTAACAACCACACCTAAAGCAAAACCAAAAGAAACTAAGTAAACAACTAGAACAGGAACAGAACCACAGAAATGGAGGGCACATGGAGAGCTAGCAGCAGCGGGGTGGGAGGAGGAGAGAGGGGGAAAAGGTACAGAGAATAAGTAGCATAGAATGTAGGTTGAAAATAGATAGGGGGAGGGCAAGAATAGTACAGGAAATGTAGAAGCTAAAGAACTCATAAGTATGACACATGGACATGAACTAAAGGGGGGGATGTGGTTGGGAGAGGGGGTACAGGGTGGAGGGGAGAGAAGGGGGGAAATGGGACAACTGTAATAGCATAATCAATAAAATATATTTAAAAAAAAGAAAATTGTACATAGAACAATGAGGCCATAGTCCTCCTCAAAGTAGGCACTTTGGGACCTCACACACTTTGCCCAATTGCCATCAGCTACCTCATTATATTTTCCTGAATCTCATCAATGATATGAAATCTCTTCCCTTTCAAAGGTGATTGTAGTTTTGGGAAAAGCCAGAAGTCACAAGGCACCAAATTCGGGCTGCAGCAGGGCTGCGTCACCTGAGTGATTTGATGTTTCTCTAAAACCTCTGCACAAGACACAATGCATGAGCAGGCATGTTGTTGTGATGAAGCTGCCAATCACCAGTTGCCCATAGCTGTGGCCTTCTGAATCATTTCAATAGTGTCTGCAGGAGAATGTTCAAACTTAACTCAAAATCTGATGTATATTCATTGCTCTACTCACTCAGTCATTTTGAATGCAACAGCCACACAGTACACATGCTCACTCAACAGTGTCTACTGCCCTCACTGACTAGTACAGTGAAGTCATCATTGTTCACACATGTGCATTCCGGCCCACTCTTCTTGGCTGCAGGTTACATCGATGTTGTGATAACTGCTCTCCTTATATTAACAATGGCTGGATTTTTTCCAGACAGACCTCGTGTGTGTGTGTGTGTGTGTGTGTGTGTGTGTGTGTAATAGAATATGGCAAGAAATCTCCAGAGCTATTTATTTATCTATATCTATCTATCCATCCATCCATCAACTACTGACTCTGTTTCTCATTGGAATCCTGACATACTGTCCTTTAAGGAGATTTTTGCTGTCTTGGAGATCAGTTTTCAATAGGTGACCTGAGAGAAGTGTTTGTTCTTTGATTGTTATAATTTTGTTTCATATGTTTGTGTTACAAAGAAGGTAACAATTTTTAAGGTGCAGGGCAACTATTTCAAACCAAAGCAGCCTACCAGGAAAGGATAAGAGCTATTAAATTATATACATTTTTCAGCTTCTTTTAGTGCTGGCAAGGTAGGAAACACTTTTGAATTTATTGGCAAAGTCCTTTTAAAGCAACTTGAAATTATTTCTCAATTCATTAAAGAAAATATTTTTTTTGTTAAGATTTTATTTATTTATTTCTAGAGAGAGGGGAAGGGAGGGAGGAAGAGAGGGAGAGAAACATTGATGATCAACTGCCTTTCACGCACCCCCATCTGGGGACCTGGCCCACAACCCAGGCATGTGGCCTTACAAGGAATCAAACCAGTGATCTTTCAGTTCACAGGTCTGCACTCAATTCACTGAGTCACACCAACCAGGGCAAGAAATATATTTCTTTTCTAGATAGCTTTTTAATTTCAAAAGTACTAGAAAACCTCATGCCTATAGTCACTTAAAGATTTACTGTACTTTAAAAAAATTAATACAAAAGTATGAGAGACTCCTGATTGCTTCAGTACTCCCCACTGATAACTCCCGTTTTGTATGAATTCTTTAAAACATTCTAATATGCTTATCACACACACACTGTTTTAAAATAAAATATATTTAAATAAGTGAACTACAAACACCTAACAACATTATCATGACTAACTTCTTAAGTATGTAAGTATGTCTAACTTACTCTTTGAAAGTTAGAATCATATCCATTGTAAAGATATCCCGTAAATTAACCCTTTCCACACTGACAGATCCAACTTCTTTTATTCATCTTTGTACCACTGATCCAAAGCACAGTACCCACCACATAGTAGGCCCACAATAAATACCTGTTTACTAAATGAAGAAAAATGAATGTGTGTTGTTTTGGACAGCAGTGATCTTATGTAGGATACTACAAAACTGAACAAACAAGTCTCATCTAAAACTATCCAGTGCTGCTGAAAAACAGGTTGAACTCAGTTCTCTCACCATACCTATGACCTCCACCTTACAAAGCACGACAGAAATCAACTCTGTCTTAAAGGAATCAAAACATTTTTCATTACTTTTGAAACATAACTTCCCTTTGAACACAAAACATTAGGAATAATTTAATGGGTTAAGAAAAAAATTGCACTGTAGACTCCGAAATGACAAATGGTAAGGGGTAGTTTATATAAACTTTGTTTACCCTTATTGAATAACATTAATATCCCTTATATCTAATTCAAAAAGCAAATACAAGGAACAATTATGTATCTCTTCAAAAAAAATATCACCACTGGGGTGTTTGATTAGTTTAGCGAGTGCTGCTTCATCTCCTTGGGCTGTGAGCCTCTGCAGCAGTACTGCTAACCTTGCCTGCCCATTGGATCGCCTGAAGGGGCTTAACACCCATCTGTATCTGGTTTCACCGCCAGACACCCTGATTTACTTGACCTGGGCATTCCCTGAGCAGTGAACATTTTGAAGGTCCCCAGATGATTCCAATGCACAGGCAAGGGTGAGAAGCGCTCCTTTACAGAAGCTGAGTGGTGCTGCCAGCGCTTGGAGGTTTGCCTACCATATGGCTAGTAGAAGAAAAGGAAGGGAGGAGGTGGATGGAGTTTCAGAGAGGACAGAGGGCACAGGAAAGAGAAGAAATTAAATCAGCATCACATGGTGAGGGGCAGGTTGAAACAAGCAGAGACACTTACAACACAGCTTAAATCTGGCCTGTGGCTCTCAAGTGGAGTGACTCATCGGCATTGAGGAAAATTCTCCTGTTCTTTCTCTCATGAAAATGAGGAATCCTTATTGTCTTAGTCAGTTTAAACTGCTACAACAAAGCAACAGAGCCTGAATGGCTTAAAACATGCAAATTTATTTCTCACAGTTCTGAAGATTGAGAAGTCCAAGATCAGGGTGCTGGAAGATTCGGTGTCTAGCCTTCTTCCCCTTTTGCAAACTGCCATCTTCTACTCTCAGGTGACTAACAGCATCTGTCTACTTTCTCTTTGTATAAATGGACACACTAATCCCATCATGGGGGCCATCCCCTCATGACCTCATGTAAGCCCAATGACTTCCCAAAGACCCTGCCTTCTAATTCCACTACATTGGGGATTAAGGCTTCAACACATGAATGGGGGTGGGAGAGACAAACACGCAGTCCACATTGGTCATAATCTCAGGATTTTAGGTATTGGCATTGCAGCAGTCCTGGAGGTATGCTATCCAAATCTTCCTTCAAGACAGAACCTGCTTTAAGTTCTAGTTCATTGATTTTCACAAGTTAAGTTCGGGGTCCACAGCAAGGGTTACACTGAGGCTACACTCTCCCTACACTCCTCCTGGCTAGTGACACAGTGGGGGTGTTAAAACTAGGTCACTGCTGCCCATGCAGGACTGTCCTAATGGGAAATCTCTATTCTGGGAGTACCCAAGACGTTCTCAGAGCAGTGCTGTAGTCTTAGGTTTTTACTACTGAATCCTCCTTGCTTTCCCCTCTTTTCCAGGACTCAGACAGTGCTATGCTTTCTGCTTCCTCCCATTCCTTTACCCCTTAACTTCTCTCAGATGTTTCCCCCGCTAAATTTCTTGCACTCCTAATTCCTTCTTGTCACCTGCTTTGCAGAGGACCCAAACTAACACAGGATGGGACCTTAAAAATCATTTGGCTTGTATATATTCTTCTTAGTTCAGAAACCTGAGGTTTAAATGTGGCAGACCAGGATCAGCAATAGGTCTCACAATCTACAACCAAATGCTTTTCCTACCAAAACAGGAAAGATTCGAAACAAAGGTGTAATTTTACATTGGAAAATATAAAACTGAAAGTAATAAAAAATAGCACAACAATTTATTTTGGGTAAGAAGACTGAAAGCGCTCAAGGGGCTCTCTAACAAGGTATCCTCACAAAATACTGACAACAGGCAAAAGCAAGCAGAGCAAGAAAAGAAAACATTAGGAACATCCAGGATATCAGGCACAGTTTCAGATCCTCTCTCAGCAACACTGACATACTGACATTCAGAATGCAAAACACCAAAATGTGTGTGAGAGATCTCATTCTCAGGGGAGCTGACTATAGTGGGTTACATAATGTCCCCCCAAAATTCATGTCCACCCAGGACCTCAGAATGTAACCTTACTTGGAAGGAGAGTCTTTGCAGATGTAATTGAGGTAAGGATTGAGATGAGCTCATGCTTGATTAGGGTGGACCCTATGTCTACTGAAAATGTCCTTATAGAGACAGAAAATGAACATAAGAGGGGAAGAAGAGTGTGAAGTGATACATCTGCTAGTCCAAGAATGCAAGGAAACACCAGAAGCTAGAGGGGGAAAGGAAGAATTTTCCCATGAGCCTTCAGAGGCAATGTGGCCCTGCCAGACTTTTGGGACTTCTGGCCTCCAGGCCTGTGAGAGAATGGATTTCTGTTGTAAACCATAAAGTCTGTGTTATTACAGCAGTCCTAGGAGACTAACACATTACTTACTAACGGACCTTTTACACTGATCACAGAGCAAAAACCAGGCAATGGGACCAAATGTAAAAATCAGCGTAGAAAAGAAAAAAAGAGAGAGAAGAGAAAAAATGAAGAAGGAAAAAGGAATAAACAAAAAGAAAAAAAGAAGAAAAAATAACAGCATATATATTTTCAGTAAATAATGTAGAGAAGCTAATACAGGATAGCCCCAGGGAATTTTTGAACTTCAAAGAGCATTTTGCATTATAAATCACTTGCTGGCATATTCCATTCCCATGCTAATCAGGAGTCCCCACCATGGCCCCAGGCAGCCTGGGAGACAATCACAGGGCTACCATGGAACAGGGCATGTAAAACCATCCTCACCCAATTACATAACCAGGAATTTATGCTAGGCTCCTACAGTGAGAATATAAAGGAAGACTTAGTCTACCTTCAACCTCAGTTGACACCCAGAGATACCTAGTAGTCACTGAATAGAATTTCTTCTCATCCTTAGTTTCTTCATCTATAGAATGAGAACTTCAGATTAAATCACTTTCCAGTGTCAGCATCCTCTATGGACCTGTGGACAAAGGTATGTGAGCTTGTCATTTGGTGAAGGGTAGTTTAACACTTACAGAGTCCCAGGAAGAGGAGAGTAACTGTATCTTTTGGCAAATTTTCAATTAATTCTTGTACAGGGACCCCAAGACAACCCCCAGGCTTGGTGATTTCCTAGAAAGACTTAGAGGATTCAAACACTATTATACTCGTGTTCACAGTTTATGCTAGTGAAGGAATACAGATTAAAATCAATAAAGGGAAAAGACACAGGGGTGAAGTCCCAGAGAAACCAGGCATAAGCTTCCAGATGTCTCCTCCCAGTGGGGCATCCCACTGGGGCCATGCTTCATTTTCTCAACAACACGTGTGACAATACGTGTGAAGTGTTGCCCACCAAGGAAGCTTACTTGAGCCCTGCTGTCCAATGTTTTGTTAGGGTTCAATTATGTACATGTGCAGTGCCTGTATGACTGACCTCAGATTCCAGGCCCTCCCACTCAAGAACAAAAACAGCCATTCACCATAAATCACATCATTAGAGTGAATTTATCTTGTCAAACTGGTGCAGCATGGCCCAAGGCCTCAGACATACCAAAACACTCTCTTCAGGGGGAATATTCTAAGAGTTTTGTATTTCAGCCTTTGTTTCTGAGAAGTTTCTGAGAATTGCACAGCATCCCTATAATACAGTAGTCCAAGTGCATTTCTTCTACCTGTACCCCAAAGTCTAAACAAATGCTTCGATCTCTTTAATAATGAATGGTGTCTTGACATAGTAGAGGTTAAAATATCTAGATTGCTATGCTTTTAAAGGTAAAATTTTAAATACAAGGGGGAACCCTCCCCCCAAACAGAATTATCTTCAGAAGGGCAAGCCCTTTGTAGTACAGGCTTCCCCCACTAGGTGAGGGAACCCATCTGTGTCAGTGTACCAACTCCTCTTGTTGTGAGAGGCTACACTGGGCTTCAGTGATTTTTTTCTGGACTCTTTGAACACATTCGCCCATCTCATGATGGGTGATTTACAAGCACATCTGCCCACGCTGCACTGAGTGTTTAGCAGTTTTTGACCAAAACTAGCATGACCCCCATGTCCTACACTCCCTGTTCACCTGATCTCCTCCACCCCCAGCTCCTTTTCTTGTTTTCCCAGATGAAAAAGTCCTCAAAGTGGAACATTTAGCTATTGTAGAAGAGGTGAAACCAAAAATGGCAGAAGCACTAAAAGGCATGAAAATTGAGTTCAAAACTGTTTTGAGCAGTGGGAAAAACATTTCAATATTCATCAAATGGTGAGTACTTTGAAAGTGACTAAAGTTTAAACATGTAAGAATAAATACACGTTTTTAAAAATAAATAAGCTGTTTTTTAGAGTCCCCTCCTCATACAGTCAGGCACTTTAGCTAGAAGTATTTCTGAGTTTTAGATCAGTCATGTTGTCTCTTTAGCCCATTAAGAGTAACACATCAAAGCCCTGGCTGGCGTAGCTCAGTGGACTGAGCCCGGGCTGTGAACCAAAGTATTGCAGGTTCAATTCCCAGCCAGGGTACATGCCAGGGTTGCAGGCCACAGCCCCCAGCCGCCGCACATTGATGTTTCTCTCTCTCTTTCTCCCTCCCTTCCCTCTCTAAAAATAAATAAATAAATAAATAAATCTTAAAAAAAAAGAGTAACATATCAGACTGATAAAATATAAGTTTTTTCCTGTTTGTATTTTGTCTCTGATAAAGCAAAGATTATACAATAATTCTGATTTTGCAATTTAGCTTTCACTTAAAGGTATACCATAGATATCTTTGTCTATAGATCTACCTCATTCTTTTTAATGACTGCCTAATATCCCACCGTGTAGATAAACAGAATACATATTTAATCAATGCTCCATGATCATTTAAGCTGTTTCCTGCTGTTTGCTATTTTAAAAAATTCTTCCGTTAACATCCCTAAAAATGTGTATAAGTACAGCAAAAGAATTTGATTCTATCCTGAAAGGATTCTTTTTATTGTTCACTGACAAAAATGCAAGCCACTGACTGCGAGACAGGGAAGCCACCCCTTCTCTTATTTGTATTTCTGAGGGAGTGCTTAGTATGGGCTAAAGGAATCAACAATGTGTATTTTATATAATCCCCTCAAGAAGTATATGCAGGTAATTATCACCCTTGTTTTTTTAAAATCTTAACAGCTTTTGTAATTATGAAATAAATATACATTTATAGGAAATTTAGAAGTGTAGAAATCCATAATGAAAAAAACTAACACTATGTATAATTTAACTGCTCAAAGAAAACCTCTAACAATACTTTAATGATTTTCCTTCATATTATCTTCCCATGCAGTTATTTTACATACTTGAAATTCAGCTTTATGCAATCCTGTATCCTGCCTTGTAGCTTAAGATTATAACATAACATTTCCTGTTACTCCTTGTGATCACCAACTTTTAAAAAATGCTGCATAATATTCCATCGTGTGCTCTATACCATGTTGTTAGTCTCTCAGTTTGCTTTAATTATTTCTTACTATAACAAATTATTTGCTGTGAAGGATATCTCTGGTGTATAGAGATTTTTCTGCTTTACATTATTTTTTAATGATAAAGCCCCATTATTAAAACGAGAAGTTCAAGGCTACTTAATGCATATTGCCAAACTGAAAGTTGTGTTAGTCATCGAATTGTCCCTACCAGACCTTCAGATATTCAGGCAGGAAGGAGCATGTACTCGGTGACAGTTTTGGCACTGCTGCACACCCTCTGGCTTCAGGGTGCCAACACCAGCTGCTTATTACACATTTTTCCTCCTTCCTTTATTAACAGACAAATATCCTTACTACAGAGATATGAGAACAACCATAATACATTAAAATAAGATATTGCTACAATATAACTTAAAAATGTGCCCTTCAGTTTCCCTATCCATATTCTATTGGGGGGGATATTAGTTACATACTTAAAGTTTCTTTTTTAAACACTAGAAAAATTTTCAGTTAAGATTTATATTGTGGGATTGAGGGAGTACCTATCTCCCTGGTTTTTATAGCAATGAGTTACTAACCTTATTTAAATTTACTTTCTAAGATCTTTTAATTTAAAAACTGCTTATTTATTTTTCTCTTTATGCATGTTTATCATACTAAACTATGCTTTTTTAATTTACCCTATTTCTGAGACATTCCTATAAAGTAAAAATTCTATTCTCACTGGGAAACAGAGAAACAGGATCTATTAATGATTTTTATTTATAAAATACACTTCCATGATTCTTTTTATTTGTAGACTTTTACCTGTCATTAAGTTAGGAATAAAAGCTTATCCAGAAAGGCTATTAAGAAAACTTTTCTGAGATTCACTCTAGTAAATCCTTTATGTAAAACAATTCATTCTGTCAATTTTTAAAATTTTAACATTATTTTATACTTAGATCTTTTTTCTTTTGTTATTTTATTCCAGTTGTCCCCATTTTCCCCCCTCTACCCTCCTCCACCCAATCTCCACCCCCTCTTCCACAGTCCATGCCCACCCTGTTGTCCATGTTCAGGGGTCATTCGTACATGTTCTTTGACTAGTCCTTCCCCCCTGCCCTCTGGTCACTGTCAGTCTGTTCCTTTTTTCCAGGTCTCTGGTTCTATTTTGCTCATTAGTTTATTTTGTTCATTAGATTACTTTTATAATTGAGATCTTATAGTATTTCTCCTTCACTGACTGGCTTATTTCACTTAGCATGTATGAAACTGGAGAATATTATTCTATCAATTTTATAAAATGTTTTTTATTGGATGCCTACATGATACTTAAAAGTGTGATTCTCATTTTGTTTCTCCAAATGTGAATACAAATGGAAACTTGTTCAGCCTGAAAGTATAATTTTATGTAAAAACTGATAGAGAACAAATGTCATGTACTCTATATTTTATGTCAATAGGAACTTATAACATCCAACAGTGCAAGCATCAGTTGTATTTAATGCAAAATGGAAAATTATACTTTCATTACTCTTTTAGATTCAGCATGCTGACTTTCACCTTAAGCAGATTTGTGCAGCAGGAAGAATTATAAATCATTATAAAATGCCTAGAAGTAGTAATTACTTTCTCAGTACTTAGCTAAAATACAGATATATAAAGTCCTGTCTTTTTGACATATAAATTATACTAATGGAATTTAAAATGGTAGATTAAGAAACAGTGGGACTAAACTTTCAGTAGTAAAGTCTACAAAAGTTTTGGGGATCAGGATTTTGTTTTTAATTTTGAACTGCCTTTAGGAATTCATATTTTCCCTGACATATTACATGTAACTGAATAGCCAGGTCCATTCTGTAGCTAATCCAAAGCCACTAAATGGCTGATCTTGTAATCTCTTCAACAGATAAAAAAAAAAAAATAAATAAGAATTCAGTCCATTAATTCCATGTAAGCAAGTATAAAACAATGTTGATTTCTGGACATGGAGGGACAGAGAGAATGGTGCTGGGGGAGGAGGCAAGGAAACAGTTACTAAGTTTTGTTGGACAGAAAAGTCTGCTAGGGTAAATGTCAGCAATGTTCATTCAGTTCAGTGCCTTTTCATAGTGGTAACACAAAACATGTGGTTACTTTCCAAACCCCTGCCCCCTAGATTAATTATGTCTGAAGCATCCTACCTTTAAATACTGTATCCTTTATTATTCATGATTTTATAAACCTTTATCAAAGTTATTTAGATTTTTAGCCCACACTATCTATAGGTAGAAACTCTATGTTTGCAATGGACTGAGGAATTTATTTCTTCTAATTCTACCACTTGCCAGCTCTCAGGTTTTTGCTTTCTTTTCAGCATGGATGTGAAACATTCTTTTTCTTGGGTAGCAAAGGCCCGAGAAAAAGGAGTGCATTTGAATTTTTTTCTAGTATGCTCTTTTTTCAAATGCAGTCAAGTATGCATTTGATTTTTTTTCTTTTCCAGGTGGTCCCTTATATACATATAGATTTTTTCTCCATAATGTTACCAGTTGTACACTGTCATATATGTCATTTTCCTGACCATTTGCATGTGTTCTAGAATATTCTTATAGTTTTTCCAAATTCCATTATCTAGGAAAGTTCACTGTCACCTATAAAATTGGATGTTCTGTTGTACACATTTTTTAAGATTATAAGTAAAAATATTATTCTGCACACTGATCTTTGTGAATCACCTCATATTGCTATATACTTCTTTGTTCAGAAAAGTAACCTGTAGTTTTGTATACTTTGTGCCTGTATCCCAGTGACTCAATATTTAAGATTACTGTCTTAGGGAGGTGGTTCTAAGGCATTAATTTATGAAAATCTGAATAAATTACATTGATTATCCTTTAATTACACCACAGGAAAACAATCAAAAGTCTGATAGGTTATTATATTCAGTTCCATATCCAGAATCTCGGGAAAATGTCAATTCCTCCCTTGTTACATAGTAACCCCATCACAATGTTCTGCAGTCTATGTACTACAATGTAGTTAGCTGATGTCAAAAATACTATATACATTGATAAGAAAAGGAAAAAAGGGAAATTAGTTCAAATAGAGATGTCATAGAAAGAAAAATGGGCAGATGCTATAGCTCTTTGTTTTTGAAACTAGTCAGGAAACCCTAGCTAGTATTTATGATTTTTGTCCAGTATCTACTCCATGCCCCTAACAAGTACAGGTTTTTATATCTGGTGAGGTAACCAAAACCTCATTCCTGAGGGATTTAAGACCCTGCCAGTATAATGTTGTATAATATTCCATTAACTGAAAAGGAGTCTAAGAAGGAAGAAACTCAGGGCCTTAATGTTTTTGTCCATGCTCCTCCTGGCTCCCACTGTATAGCAGTAATTCAGTTTCTCCTCTGTGGATTATCAATCACTGCAGTGAGTACTTTAACACCGACTTTGCCTTTGTGCCCAGTGTTCCAAGGAACTTGATATGGTCAAATGTGGTCTTGTCTTCTAATTCAACAATACCATTATTATAATAACCTTTGTGGAAGCATTTCTTCCTCAAGTACAAGCACAGGCCCTTGGCAGGTAGAGGCCCATAGGGTACTGGCCCAAAGACAAGTCCTTGTAGGCTAATAACTCATTTTGAGAAACAGCTCTCTCTGACCTTTTAGAGAATGAACACCTGATCTTGGAACTCCAGGTAACACTGTGACCCCAGTTGTCCATTCTAAACAGGATGCTTTCTGACTCACCTAGTCCTGACTATGCATCAGGGCTTCTCAACCTTTACACCACTGACATTTTGATAGTTACCCTTTCTGATGGGGAGCTGCCCTGGATACTATAGATGTTTAGTAGCATCACTAGCCTCTACCAACTAGTGGCTAGTAGCATCATCCAATCGTGACAATCAAAAGAGTGTCTAAACACTGCTAAATATTTAGCTAAACTGCTAAATTTTGCCCCATGGAGTCTAAATTGCCTTTAGTTGAGAACACCAACATACGTGCATCTTTGAATTCCATCATCCAGGAGCATCTTGAGTTCAGTCCAAAAGCATGAGTAAATTGTACAATTGCATCCCCAGAATGCTTTCCCTGTCATGCTGCCTCTCTTCAACCCACAAGGCCTCATGAGTTTCCTGTAACTGACTGATGTTGGAAAAAAAAAATTCAAGCTTGACTTACAAGTGTTCTGGGTACTGTTATCAGTAGCCAAGAGTGAGACATTAAAACCCCTGTTCATGCATGACAGAGAACAGAAAACAAAAATCCTATGGAGAACTTCAAGCAGTTCATATTGTTGTCTCCTGACAAAGTATGGCATAAAATAAGGGTTATGCACGTTCATGGAGAATGAGCAGTTGGTTGTATAGTCAAGGGTTTGGAAAATGATTGGTGCCAACTTAAGAAAAGTTGGAAGGGGTATTCTTCCCATTTTATAGATAAGGAAGCTAAGAAGCATTAAGTTATTAAGTGATAATACTGCATTAAACTCATTGAAGACTCATTATACAGCAGTCTCCCCTTACCCTTGGGGAATTGACTCCAATACCCCAGTGGATGCCTGAAGCCACAATAGTACCAAACCCTATATATACTTTTCAATACATACATATCTATGATAAACTTCAACTCATAAATTAGGTACAGTAAGAGATTAACAATTAATAAAATAGAATTATATAATGAAAGTTATATGAATGTGGTCACTTGTTTCACAGGATCCCTTAAGACCTCTGAATAGACTCAATATTTTCTGAAGCAACACTGTTTAATTGCTAATTAGAACACTTTTTCTCTTGTTTCCCACTGTATGTTTCCCAAATTCAATGCCTTTCCCCCTGAACTAAGCATACATCATACACTGTGGCCATGAATTTAGCAACCTCAGCATATAACTTTTCTTATTGAGAACTTTCACCTTTTCACTTAACATAAGCACTTTGTGGTTTCTCTTTGCCACATCCAAATTGCCAGCATCAACAGTATTGCAAGTGGGAGTCACTAAGTAAAATATGGATTGTGTGAATACAAGCACTGTGATGACTGACCTAATTACCAAGATGGCCACTAAATAAGGGAGGGGTGCACAACATATGAAGGGATGATTCAAATTATCAGGTAAAATAGCATGAGATTTCATCATGCTACTTGGAACGGCATGTAATTTTAGAATTTTTAATTGTTTATTTCTGGAATTTTCCACCTAACATTTGTGGACGGCAACGGACTCAAATGCAGAAGGCAAAAGCCACAGATAAGGGCGGGGGACACTACCACATCTTGATAACCAAACTGATATTCTGGTAACACTCAAGGCAGAATTGAATTTGGGGACATATATAATGAATTCCTGATGAAAGAGCAAGTAGATTAATAACTACTTTTACTCCAAAACTCTTTTGTGGCCAATAATTAGCCACAGGTACACATACCAAATGTATCCTTCACAAGTCACTGAATGGAATATGGTAAGCTATACAGAAGATGAGATCATCTGAGTCAGTTTTATAAGAGATGGATTCCAGCTGCTCAATACTCATCTTGACTCCTTTTACTAAGTGACAAAAACCATATTAACAGAAGAGGCCAAAGGAGGAAATTTATTAGCTCATGTTACCAAATGTGAAGATAGCAGGGTCACCACTGGGCTTCAAGGCCTAGAAGCATGTCAGTAACAGTAATCATGCCAGCCTTACTCCTGCCTTCCCACAGCTTGGCTGAACCCTGGCTGCCAGCATCTCCTGGACTTTTATCTTCCCTGCTTCATCTTACCTTAAATTTAAGTTGAAATATCCTGGGGAAAGACTGGCCTGATAGTGATTCCTGTTAAAATCACTGTGGCCAGGAGAAACGAGAAACTAGGATTGGTTCAGCTTTGGTTAAGGTACCTATCCTTAGTCAATCAGTCTGCTATGTAAGTTGGATGGTTTGTATTTGGACTGTGTTAAACTGGAGAGAGAGTAATTTCTCAGGAGTACTAGTCCAGAAGAAATAGGGTTCCAGAAAAGTATCTTACAGTTGATACCTATATATACCTGTATCTTATAGATATCTACATATAGGTATACTGGAAACTTTTTCTTAGTCATAAGACAAAGAATCTGAAAGAAGCTATCCAGATTTGGGTGGGAGGTGATTAGAAGGGGTGGAGAGAAGAAAAACTTGTATATTCCTTTGCAACAGAAGAACCCTCTAAAGCCAAAGTTGGGATGGGTGGGGAGGGAAAGACAGGGAGTAAAAATAGATTCACTGCAACATCTACTCTGGAAGGAATCCTTAAGCCCTGAAATTATATGTAAGTATGTATGTACATCTATATGTACATAAACAAATACACATATTAATCTAAACACTTCAGATCATTTAAATCGGAGCATCATTTGTCACTTTCAACTAAGTATTTTTGAGTAGTAAAAAATTAAGACTTTAGAACATCAACAAATCATTTACTCAGTAATACACTCAGCAGATAACAGAAACAGACTGCACACATTCATTTCCCATCTACCCTGAATAACCAGTTTCATTCTACAACACTTTCCTAAATGTAAGTTTTTCAATGGCTAGGGAAAACAGTATTTTAAATAGTCCATCTTTTAAAACTGGAATGACTTTCCAAACAGGAATTTAGAAGTGAGAACAATGAAGGCTTAATTACTATAAAACAAAAATTAACACCACAATTGTAGACAACATTTAAATAGGAAAATTATGAATTATACATATATACACAATGTATCAAAATACATTTCCCATTTCAGTAACTAAATTGTTGAGATTAAAAACCGACTAGTTCAAGCATTTCTAAATATAAAAATGTCAGGTTTATATTTATTAAAAACAAAATAAATCAGTTCTATTGAAATAACTATATAGACACCAGGATAAATATGTGGAATTGTGGAAACAGACATAATGAACAGCTTCAAATTTCTCAATATTTTAATGGGTTATGTGTGACCCCTTTATAGATGTTTTTGTTGTTAAAAAAATCACTTAATTTTAAACTAAGGTCAATATGCTTTTGTAAAAAGACGAAACACTTACTAAAAATGGTAGGTATTAGGTTTGCACCAGCTAAAGAATAACATTTACATTTTTCCAGATGTAACAATTTTTAAAACATACAAATTCAATATGTAATAGAAAAATATGTAAAAAAAACACAAGAAACTATGCACCATTAAAAAATATAAATGCACCTTCTATTGATTAAAAGAATATCAAAAACTAAATATGCTGACTTAAAAGTAGCTTCTGTAAAATGTCAAAGTAGTAAACACTGGTTGCTTTCCTGATATAATGAACAATTAAGATATGTTTGTCTCAATTAAACAGTAGTATCAGTATTTCTTAGGGAAAATGTAGTATATACATGGAAAGGTAGGCATAGTACTGTATTCAAGTTTTCCAGTTTAATTTCCATTAAAATGCTTTCTACAGTTTAGAAAAATAACACACATAGAAGAGATGAGGTAAACATTTTGCAATTTTAAGAAATTACTTGAAACAATACTCAGCTATCCCAATGCCTAGGTTTTAGAACAATGTTTAAGAAGGTCTTCCATAATGATATGACAGGTATCTGAATCACATAACGAACAGTAGGTTTCTTGGTCTTCGGAGTAGGTGATGATGTTCTTCTCCGTTATTATATAGCAATCATGACTTAGTTTTGCCAAGAATATTGCTTCAGTGTCAGTTTACATGAGGCACCATGCAACAGTAAGAGCAGCTACAACACCATTCAAAATTGCCATGCTATAGCCCATGTGGAAAGAATGTCCAGTAAGTTTCCTGAGGGGGGAAAAATGAAAAAAGGAAAACATTATTTGGTATAATAGAAACACCATCTGTTACAAACTAGAAATGAGTAATACATTAATTCACAAGTTAAAAAAGAATACTGGACATCTGCAGGGTTAGTAACAGAGAGAGCTTGAATTTTCTGTTACTACCTGTCTGGGTTATCAGACTTTTCAATTTCATTACTTAAAGCAAAAAGCTCAGTTTGATACCTATACTTTTTTATTGTACTTCATAGTTTCTGTGTGTACTGTAACCTAATTCTAAAGTATACGATTTCTTACATTATGAGCATTTCTTTCATTAATTAGAACTGCATTTCTCTGCTCTCTTGTTCTCACTTAGAATTTAAAATATGTATTATTTCATTTGTCCCGGTTGTACCATTTTTAGATTATATGAAGGAACTCTACTTCTTTGAGCACTAAAAACAGCATGTATCCATGTGCGAATCACAAATCAGATTATGTCTTTTATAGATATTTCAGTTCTCAGACTAATAAGTTACTTAATTGAAGTGGCTTTCAATGACTTCCTAAGCAAAGACACATCTCTCTGTCTTATGATTACTATGAATAATGGCTATCTTTTATGCACAGATTTTCCGTAATACTTACTATCTGTATCTTGCAGAAATTTTACTACATTTTCTCTCTTAACATTCCCTCCACTAACTACACTGCAATTACACTCTTTGCCTATCCTCATAAGGATTAGACATGCTATAATGAAAAGGTAGTGTCTAACTGGTGTCAGAGGCAGAACAGAATCTTCTCATGGGAGCAATTCAAATTGATGACACATAAGGAGGTGCACTGGCAGTAGTAAAGCCAAAAGTCCTTAGTAATAAGCACCCTGGACTGAAAGGATCATTGTGCCCATGTCCTCTCCTCCTTTCCTAAGGATAGGTCAAAACCAGGGAGACCTGGGTAATTAGACCTGAATTAACATTTGAAGAGCACCTAAATATGATGATTTCAGTCCCACACGATCTGTGGTAGAAAGTAAAGATACACTTGAACAACCTCTTCGCAATTCACCTGACAACACAGATGACACTGATACGTTCTGATGGCTCCCTGTTCTGGTCCCTGGAAGTTAGTATTTACCATCTCCACTCAACCTTACTCATCTCCTAGGGACTAGTTTAATGTGCTTCTCATGTGCCATTAAGGGTTAATCTGCCTAACGGTATTACCTACTACATGGCAAAAAAGTGTACTAAATGCTTTCCCCCTTAAAAAAAAGAAATTCCTCAAACATATTGATTGGTGAACAGAAACCTAATCCTAAAATTGAACTGTCAGCATTATCATTCATTGTAAAACAAACAAACAAAAAAACCCACTAATGATCTGAGAACATTTGAATTCATACTAACAAAGTTAATCATGGAACAAAATTTCAGGAGTTGTTTTCTTTTTCTAGTTCATGACCCTGCACTCACATGAAAATAGGAAAACCCCTAAGTACAGTTTACTAAACTTTAGGAAATTGTAACTACAATCTTAATATAATTGAATTTCACAGAGATGTACATGCTCAGTTGCTCAGTGACCCTTACAAAACATGCAAAGCAAAAAATTTTAATGGCCATGATGTGAGGCTCCAGATCAGTGGTTCACAGAGATTCTACCATCTCAAATGCACCATATTCCTACCAACTGGGAAGAGAGCAGCTGTCACACATAAATTGCTCAGGCAAGGGACTTACAATAAAAACTTTTAAAGCTCCTTTACAAAGCACCATGATTGTCCTCTCTGGGGGAAGATATACAGACAACCCCTGGCACGTTTTCTCTCCTATGACTCTTATTTGTGATCTTTGACATTCTATTAAAAAACTAAAGGTATAGGCATCTTGGTTCTCTTTGCCAGAACCCTGCATTTATCTCATGTAGAGGTCATGTTCTGAATTTAAGAAATGATTAAACATGGTGCCTATTTTATTTAACCTTTTTCTATACACACATATGCATTTTACTTAAAGCATATACGGTCAAGTGCAAATGCCTGTCATGTATACAGATCAATGAACCTTTATTATGATTTACCCACATACATGTACTTACCAACCAGACCAAATATAGAACATTTCTAGCACCTCAGAAACTTTGTTCTTTTCCCTGTCAATATCCACCTTCCCTCCTCCAAATCCTGAGATAACCACTACATTGTCAGTTATCATGATGACTGCTTTCACCCACTGTTAAAACTCCATCTACATGACATCATATGGTAAGTATTCTAAGTCTCGATTCTTTCAGTACTGTCTGTGGCATTCGTCCACTTTATGTAGCATGAATAATGTGGTCTTTGTATTGCAGCTTAGTACTCCAGTGTATAAAAATACCAAAATTTATCTATCCATTCTAATATTTGGTGTTTAGGTTGCTTCCAATTTAGGACTCCTATAGCACTAAACTATTTACATGATGCTATGTGGTTATCTTTGGTGGGTGGTGGGCATCGGTCCTCATTTTTCTTGGGATATTCTAGGAGTGGAATTGCTAGGTTACAAGGTAGATATAGATTTGGATTTAGAAGAAAGCATTAAATATTTTCCTAAAGTAGTTGATCACTTTGTACTTCCACTAGCAAAAGTTTCAGTTGCTCTATACAGTCCCCAACATTTCACATTAATCAGTTTTTTTAATTTTATTGGGCCAGAGAGTATGTGGTGGCTTTAATATTTACTTTTCTGATAACTAACATACTTATTATTGCCCATTCAGGTATCTTCTTTTCTGAAATTCCTGTTCGTCTTTTGCTTAGTTTTTTGTTGGTTTACAGAATTCTTTACACATTCTATACCCAAGTCCTTTTGTCCAAAATGTGTTTCAAGAATGTGTTCTGTTTATGGCTGCTCTTTTCACACTCTTAATGAGATCTTTTGATAAACAACAGTTTTTAATTTAAATAAAGTCCAATTTATTAACATTTTTAATGGTTAGTACTTTTTTGTAACCTTTGTCCTATAACCTATATGTGTGGGACTGTTGTCAGACTTTCTATTCTATTCTTTCGATCTATTTATCTATCCCTGATTTTAAAAAAAATCAGTAACTTTTCTTTGTATAGCATCAGCCAATTAAAAAAAATTTATGCGGTAATAAGATCCCTCAAAATATGAAAGAACATAAAGAAGATAAAAGACTTCTAGCCAAGATGGAGGTGTAGGTGGACACACTGTGCCTCCTCACACAACCAAAATAAGGACAACAATAATTTAGAAATAAAGTAACAACCAGAACTGACAGAAAACTGAACTGTATGGAAGTCTGACAACCAAGCAGTTAAAATAGACACATTCACCCAGACCAGTAGGTGGGGCGGAGTCAGATTGCCAGGTGGAGAGGGGTCACAGCAAAAAAAAAAAAAAGAAAAAAGAAAAGCGGTGGCACTGGGCACACAAGACCACAGTGGGCAGACCCTGGGCACGCAGGCGGCAGCTGGCAGACCCTGGGTGCAGGGTGGCCAACAGGGTGGCGATTGTGAAGCAAGGCACTGTGGGCAAGGCGGCTAGCTAACCTGGCAGTCCTATATTCGCATGCAGATAAACCAGGCGAAACTGGGAAGCGAGAGAGACTGTACAACCCAGGGTCCCAGCGCCAGAAATAAAGCCTCAAACACCAAATGAAAACACCTGTGGGGGTTGAGGTGCAGGGAGAGACTCCCAGCCTCACATGAGAGTTCTTTGGAGAGACCCATGGGGTCCTAGAACATGTACAAGGCCACACACATGGAAATCAGCAGCAGAAAGGCCCAGTTTGCTTGGGGGAAGAGGCAGAAGGGACTGGAGTCCCACAAAGAGGAGAGTGGGCACCACTGTTCCCTCTTGGACCCTGCCCCCACATACATTGTCACAACCCAGCGACTGGGTTGCCCCACCCTGGTGAACACCTAAGGCTCTGCTCCTCATAGGTAACAGGCGTGACAAGACCCTCCCCCCCAAAAACAAAAAGGCCCAAACAGAACAAATCAAAGCTCCACAGCAAATACAACTAAGCAACAAAGAGACATGCAACCTATTAGATGCATAGTTCAAAGCACCGATGGTCAGGATGGTCACAGAACTGGTTGCATTTGGTCACAAATTAGATTAAAAAATGAAGGCTATGCTAAGTGAAATGAAGGAAAATGCACAAGAAACCAATAGTGATGGAAAGAAAACTGGGACTCAAATCAATGGAGTGGACCAGAAGGAAGAAAGACAAAACCAAACAGAAACGAATGAAGCAACAAGAATTAAAAAAAATGAGGAGGCTTAGGAACCTCCAGGACATCTTTAAATGTTCCAACATCCAAATTATAGGGGTACCAGAAGGAGAAGAGGAAGAGCAACAAGTGCAAAAGTTATTTGAACAAATAATAAAGGAGAACTTCCCCAATCTAGCAAAGGAAATAGACTTCCAGTAAGTCCAGAGAGTCCCAAAGAAGTTGGACCCAAGAAGAAACACACCAAGGAACATAATTACATTAGCCAAGATAAAAATGAAGGAGAGAATTCTAGAAGCAGCAAGAGATAAGGGGACCAGTTACCTACAAAGGAGTTCCCATCATACTGTCAGCTGATTTCTCAAAAGAGATCTTACAGGCAAGAAGGGGCTGGAAAGAAGTATTTCAAGTCATGAAAGGCAAGGACCTCCATCCAAGATTGCTCTATCCAGCAAAGCTTTCCTTCAGAATTGAAGGGCAGATAAAGTGCTTCTCAGATAAAGTCAAGTTAAAAGAGTTCATCATCACCAAGTCCTTATTATATGAAATGTTAAAGGGACTTATCTAAGAAAAAGAAGATAAAAAACATATACAGTAAAATGACAGCAAACTCACAATGATTAACAACCACACCTAAAACAAAAACAAACTAAGCAAACAATTAGAACAGGAACAGAACCACAGAAATGTAGATCACATGGAAGGTTAGCAACAGGGGAGTGGAAGGAGGAAAGAGGGGGAAAAGGTACAGAGAATAAGTAGCATAGATGGTAGGTAGAAAATAGACAGGGGGAGGGCAAGAATAGTATGGGAAATGTAGAAGCTAAAGAAATTATGTATGACACATGGACATGAACTAAAGGGGGGAAATGTGGGTGGGAGAGGGTGTGCAGGCTAGAGGAGAATGAAGGGGAGAAAATGGGACAACTGTAATAGAATAATCAATAAAACATTAAAAATAAAAAATAAGTTAAAATAATCAAATAGTGTGGTACTGGCATAAGGATAGACATATGGACCAGCAGAACAGAATTTGAAGTCCAGAAATAAACCTATATATCTATAGTAATTTAAATTTTGACAAGGGTACCAAGACAATTTAACAGGGAAAAATAAAAACATCTTCTCAACAAATTGGTGCTGGGACAACTGGATGCAAAAAGAATGAATTTGGTCCTCTACCTCAGACAACATACAAAATTTAACTCAAAATGGACCACATCTAAATGTAAGACCATTAAAAATCTTAGAAGTGCAGGTGTGAATTTTCATGACTATAAATGAAGCAATGGTTTCTCAGATCTAACACCAAAAGCATAAACAACTAAAGAAAAAACGAATCGAACTTCAAGTTAAAACTTTTGTGCTTTAAAGGACATTATCAACAAAATGAAAACACAACCCACAGAATGGAAGAAAACATTTGCAAATCACCTATCTGCTTAGGGTCTACTATCTAGGATATAAATGAAATATAAATGGATTCTAAACCCAAAAGACAAGCTAAGTTTAAAAGGGGAAAAGGATTTGAATAGACAGTTCTGAAAAGAAGATAACATGAATGGCCAATAAGCACATGAAAAGTATGCTCAACATCATTAATAGAGGAATGCAAATGAAAATCACAATTGAGATGGCACCTCATACTCACTAAGACAATGATACAGAGAACAAGAAGTAAAAAAGAAAAGTATCGGTGAGAATGTGGAGAAATCAGAATTCTCATACATTGCTCATGGGAACATAAAATGGTACAGCTACCATAAAAAAACACTTTGGCAGATTCTCAAAAGTGTTACCATCTGATCCAACAGTTCCATTCCAGGTATATGCCCAAGAGAATTGAAAATATGTTTATACCAAAATCAGTACCTTGATATTCATAGCAGCATAGTTCATAACAGCAAAAAACTAGAAACAAACCATATGTCCATCAACTGATGACCAAATCACAAAATATGATATATCCATACAAGGAAATGTAATTCAGCCACAAAAAGAAACAAATACTGATAAATGCTACGACATGAATGAACTTTGAAAACAGTATGCTAATTGAAAGCAGACATAAAAGACATTTTGGGGACCTGTATGATTCTATTGATATCAAATGCCCAGAACAGGTAAATTCATAGAAACAAAAAGTAGACTAGGGGTTTCCTAGAACTTAATATTGTTAGATAAAAATAAAATATATTAGAAAAAATATGGTTGCAAAGAAAGGCTCATTATAAAAACTGCTTGCATATCTTAAAAGACTAGTTATAAAAAAGCTATTAGTTTGTTGTAGTTATAAAGAGTTTCTTTCCAATAATAAAGAATCCTATAATGAAGTACTTATGTGGTTTCTTTTAGCATTAAGAGTTTAAGCTTTGTTGTTAGATATGAATCTGATGTCAGCTTTGCCACTTACAAGGGGTGTGAAGCTAGAAAAAATGACCTCTCTGAGCTTCAATTTCTCAAAATGGAAATAAAAATAGAGTCTACCTTTAAAAACTTGTTGAGGATCACATGGCTGGCACACAGCAAATTATCAATGAGTGTTAGCCCCTATATAGTGTAGGAATGAAAAGCTTAGCCATGGATTTTTAAAATTTGTTTCAACCTTCTATTTCAGTTCTCCCTTCCTTCTAAGCAAAACACCCAAACACAGACCCACTCCAAATCCAAAACAAAGAAACAATAACATTATACAAAGAGACTCATGAGGTAGATGAAAGAAAGATGAAGAATTATAAGATTGTGTATGTATGAGTATGTTTCTGCTTGGTATTATACTCTTCATAATCACTTTTCCCTTTATAATTCACTTAAGAACTTAGACTTCCATTATTTATATCCAAGTTTTATAGTCCAGAAATGTAATTTCTAGCAATATAAAAGAATTATATCTTAATTATTTTTACTTTTCAGGAATGGAATACATTTAAAATTTAATATTCAAATGAATTCAACAATTCAGGCAATATAAGCACTTACAGTCTTATTTCTGAACGACAAATTTAAACATTTAATAAGTCACTACCAAAAGTTTTAAATAAATTGCCTTTTCTTTTTTAAGAGAGACACCAACAGATTCAAACAGGTGTCTTCATGTTTCATGTTATTTGGTTTTACTCTAGCCTTGGTTGAATAGGAACTGACAATCTCTGTACTATATCCTGGACTCTACTCTCTTGAAATCTTCATTCCTATATCATATTAATTCCTATATTACTTTTCCCTCACATATATTCCCACACTTCAGACACACTTTTATGACAGAATTCCCTGCAGTTTAAAAGACTGACTCCACTGCCAAATGATTTTGTTCTAAACAAAATGCTCTCTATGCTCGCCAAGATAAGAAATTATATTAAGGTCCTGCATTAAGAACCAACTGGTTATTTGCTTGTGTCTGACTGTCTCAGTAGGAGACAGGAGGAGTTAGATGGGACTAATCTACTCCCCCTTACACATCTGAGCTGGTGTTTATTTCTCAATTTGTCCATATCCAAGAAATCTCCAATTTCTAAAGAATTTTAAGCTATGTGAACTTCAGTTGGAGTAACTATCAGTTATCTGGAATCAAAAGTTATGAATTCCAAACCCCAAATTTGAAAGGGAACAATAAAACCCACCATATTTCAAATACTCACAAAGCATCTCCTTTTCCGTTTCTTTCAAAAATACAAAATGAAACAACTTCTTTTGTATTATTTAGTCCTAGAAATTACTTATTAGAAATTGCTGGAGACGGTGAAGTTGTGTGCACTCCAATGAATTTTATCAGTGCTGTTTTAAGAAATAATGGTTATATTTTCAGAGAAAGTTTTCCTCCCTGAGAAAATTCTCTACATCTTACTAAAGAAAAAAAACGTTACATTCACTCCTTACTTTACACCCTCAAGTTCTTTATTTTGTCTCCATTTTTTTACATCACCAAAATTTACAAAATAAATTCTCTATGTCAGGGATGAAAGAGAAATGAGCAAGAATCAGTCCTACCCTTAAGGATAAGTCTAGTGACTGTGGTTAAGGGTCAAAGTTCTGCAGACAGCACTACTAGAACATAAAAGAGCCATTTGGCTTATAGAAGGGAAATAATTTAATGAAGAGTTACAACTGAGCTACAATTGAGTATGAGGCCAAAAAGTCTATTTAGTTTTTTTCCATAATATCAGACACATTTTTCATTTTTACCAACTTTATTGATTTGGATATTTTGAGTATCTTGGCTACCTCCTACTATTGGCTTCTAGTAGGTACAGTTCAGGAATGCTGCTAAACATCTTCCAATGCATAAGTCAGCCCTACTGCAAAGAATTATTAATGGCAAACAGTACCAAGAAACTTTGCAAACTACTTTTGACACATTTGATCAGTCACAGCACCTTCTCTATACACTGTACAAACTTTTTTGTGTTTCAGCTGCGTTTTTATCTTTCTTTAAAAAATAAAGCATAATATGCTGAAAATGTTGCATATATTCTTACATCCTCAATATTAAAATGGCTGCACAAAAATTCACCAATCTTGATGTTTTTTAAAAAAATGAATGCTGATATGACAGCTGTCACAATATAATCTAACAAAATTGTTTTTGAAACAAGTTAAAGAAAACTAAGCACTACTAGAGCCATCATACAGAAAAAACTAAGTGAACTTTTTGGCCAACCCAAGAGTAATCAGAAAGCTAGAAAAAAATAGGAGGGGGTGGTGTCACAGAAATTAAGAAAAATAAGTATTCTGAAAGGCAATGATAAACCATTTCAAACACTGGATTGAAAAATGAACAATAAATTTTGTAATTAAGAGGTCTGTAGTCAATGTAAGAAGAAAAATTTGAGTTAGGGGTAAGAGCAAGGCACCTGTGGAAGCAACGGCAGTCACTGTAGAGATAGAAACTAACTCTTCTCTCAACTTCTAAGATACCAGTTTTTCAATGTGGAGAGAACTGGGCATGAGGATTTTTTCTTCTCTAACATAGGAGAAACGTGAATATGTAAAAATACCCTAACAAGAAGATTGGAGATTGGTTATACAGGGAAAGATTGAAGATATATGAAAAAGGGAATTGCAGGGGCAGGGAGGTAGAATCTAAAGCACAGGAAGTAAAAGTTTGAGCAAGTGGAAGGATGGCTCATATTATGAGATACTATGAGATAAGAGAAATGGGTGGAATGATTCATAATCATGACAGGAAGAAGGCTGCAGCAGGAGTCAAAGTGGAAGTGAGGTCCACTGAAAACAAGAATGTGCATGATTAAGATTTGGAATAGTCACAGGAAAAACAAATGGGAAAGGGACGGAGGTGGATGGATAAATAGTGCTAGCTAAGATTCTACTTCACATTAGAAGGTTGTGAACTCTAGTTATTCAGATCTTGGTTTGAATGATTCATCTCTGCCTTGTTATCCTCTTTATATGGAACATCACAAGCCTTGGCTGATTTTAGAATAATTCGAGGTCTTTTGTGATTTCTACATTTCACTAACTTTATTCCAGGAGCTAGTGAAATGTTCTCTTTCCTTCGTGACCTTATTTTTACCTCTATAACTTGCAATTTTATTGCGTAGACACTTCATACTGCTTTCTTTATACAATACTTGGTAAAAGGAAGTTAGTTTTTCTCATAGTTTATAACAGCTCAAAATTTGATGCATTTATTTTGGTTTTCCTATTTGTAAATTTCAATTAAAATTATTTTTGTCACTAACTTATGTCTCCTACTCTATTTCTTAACCCTGAAAAAATGTCCCAGACTTCGCAGGGAAGTCACTTGTCGACTCACACTCTAAAAGTAAGTTAAATACAATGGGTTATATAGCAATCTTATTTATTTTGCCACAATTGTAAACATCCTTAAGTTTGAGCTTTCCTGCTTGTTTAAGTATAGCTTTTAGCTGACCTTTCATTAGGTAGATTTCATTAGGTAAATCATCATTTACCCACTAAAACTCAGATATTCAGTAAAATTTAATAAGTTTATCAATTAGATGTGAAACAATTATTTTTCAGTATTAAAATGTGATTTTTAGACATGTGTCATATCCTTAAGGATATAAAACCAACCAATTAGAATAAAAGTTATCAGGACATGTTGACCCCATCTATCTATCTATCTATCTATCTGTATCTATACACACTATATATTTCTCTATATGTAGGTATATATAGAGTACATGTTTTATAATAAATATGTACTATCTATATATAGATATATAAAGAGAGATAGAGAGAGATATGGTGAGTATGTATATTTTTCATTGAAAATTAGAAATCTTTTGTAAGCAATATCAAATTTCAGTATGGTCTCCTAAAGCAGGAGTTAGCCAGCTATGATATGCCTGCCCTGCTACCTGCTTCTTTTGATTGGCACATAGACAGCCCCACTCATTCCTTTATGCATTGTCTATGACTGCCATGGTGCTACAATGGCAGTCAAAGACTTGTGACAGAAGCCAAAGGGGCCACAAAGCTAAAAATACTCACTAATCAGCATTTTACAGAAACTTTGCTAACTTTTGTCCTTAGCCTTCTTATTCAAAGTTCCATTCAGTCCGTAGATGAGTAATATAGACACATCACCTGAGAATTTCTTAGAAATTGGGAATCCCAGACCCTATCATACCCCAGACATCTTAATCAGAATCTCTATCTATAGCTAGATCTTTTGTTCACCCCAAAAGCCTTAAATACAGTTATGTGTGGCTTAATGACAGGGATATGCTCTGAGAAATGCATCATTAGGTGATTTCATCTTTGTGGGAACAATGCACAGTGCATTTACACCAACAAAGATGTTTTGGCCTACTACTCCTAGGCTACAAGCTTGTACAGCATACTACTGCATTGAATACTGCAGGCAACTGTAAGTATTTGTGTGTCTAAACATAACTAAATGCAGAAAAGGTACAGTAAAAACACAAACTAGTAACATAGCTGTTCATTATAAAGCATATGTACTATACATAATTGCATATGCTACACTTTTATATGACTAACAATGCGAAGTTTTTTACGCCAGCATCACAAACCTGTAACACATTCTACTACATTATGACAGCGATGATGTCACTAGGTGATAGGAATTTGTTAGCTCCATTATAACCTCACAGGACCACTGTTGTATATAGGTATACCTTGTTTTACTGAGCTTCATTTTATTGAACTTCATAGTTGTTGAGATTTTTAAAAATTGAAGGCAGTACCCTCCACCAGCAAAATGATTGACAAGTTTTATTTCAATACTTGCTTTATTTCAAGTATATTGGTCTGGAACCAAATCTGTGATCTTCGAGGTATCCCTGCATATGGTCCACTGCTGACTGAAACATCATTATGCAGCACATGTATGCACTGATGTCCACTATTTGGAAATATATAAATTAGCAAAAACATTTCTAAGTAGATCATCACTTTAGAAATCTATCCCAATTACTTTCTACACAAAAGCTACAAAGTTACTATAGTTAAACAAACACAAAAGTTGAACAAATACTTATAAAATTTGTTCATCATATCATCATGTTCCTAAATAGATTTTATTTCTTTTTGAGCATGTGTTAACTCTGTAATCATAAAAATATCAATAAGGAAAAACTCTGAATCAGTCACTGTCCTAATTAAAAAAATTTCTGATTTATCATGGAAAAACAGCAAAAGCTATTAAAATGTAAAGTTATTAGGAATATGACTGTGTACTGACTTCAAAGTTTCACAATGAATCTGAGATAAAGATGATCTGGATAATCATTTACCTTGATATAAAAGGTGAGGAAAGGTTTAAATGTATCTACTTATTGTTGAACTGTAATGTATCATTCTTAAAAATATATAGGAGCTGATGGTAGACATTTTCAGCATTTGCTCCAGTGTCCCAGTAATTTGTCTAATAATTTGCATTATGACTAAATATACATTCAAATAGTCACCATTTTAATGGAGCAAGTTGACTTATCAATCTAAACAGTAAGCTGTGTTATACTGGAATAAATTTCAACTTTAAGTATTTCTTTATTTTTTAAAAAAGAGTCTACGTCCCTTAGCATTGTATTTTGTTTCCTAGTTTTATGTACTGCCAACCCCTCTGGTCCTACTTCCTCTCTGCAGTATAAGGGTGGTGTCTCTATGATCTCTTTAATTCCTTCTGGATTCAATTCTGCAATTCACACCTCCATATGTACGCTCAAGTCCTTTGTCTATTAAATAAAATTTTACCAACTAGAAATTTTAATTGAGTCACAATCCCATGCTTTGCCACTGCTATAGTAACTAACATAATGGCTTATGGGCACCAAAGGGTTAAAGATGAGTGAAGGTCTTTAAAACGGAATTACATACATGTACATTTTAAATATCTCTTATTGTAGTACAATTCCCTGTAAATCAGTAACAGAGAAATAAAGGTATATCTGGTTGGATGAAACTTCATATTAACCTATTATCTACTTTACATATATAGTAGTCTACTTGGTTGTAAATTAATGGACATCACACGTTAACTTGATTCATTGATGGGTGTGTCAAGGTAGAAAAAAGTCTAAGAACATCTATCTATGCTGGGCGCCACCCTGATTAGGCAAAGTACTCATTCACTAGAAAGGTAAAGCAAACAGTACAAAAGGTGCAGAAAAATGGGGTTCCCAAGCCTTTAAATGAGTCAGTATAAAAAAGTAACTGACACTGTGTTTTGTTGCCAAACTTTTATTTTGCCAACTACTATAAGCATTATTTCACAAAAGAAAGAGCATCTTAATATCAAAAGACTAGAAAGTATGGGAAAAGGAATGGAAAGTATAAAACCTCAAGATAAAATAACAGCTACCCAAGAAAAGATAACTGTAGTTATGGTCAGATGTCTAGCTTAAAAAATGTCAAGAAAACAAAAGGAAAGCTCTGGGACCATGTCTGTTTTATCATCTGACATATCTCTTGCTTTAACTAGTAAACTTACAAATTTATTTCCTATGAGGGTAGATGTCACTGCTTTATCCCAAAAGCTCAAAAAATGGTGACTTGCTCAAAAGAGCTGGTATATGGTATAGGCTGGGGAAGCCACCTCTTCTGACTTATAAGCCCTTTGTAATACACCAGGCTACCTATTATGATTTACAAAGATTGCTGAACGTACAGAAAGGGTTCCAAGTACAAAATTGGCAAAGTGCTATCTCTCAGGTATTTCTTATCAATTGCTGTTCTGTGCATAGGACACCTGTGCCTTTTCATACATAGCACTTACAGTAAATTAGCATAAGCAAAAACCATAGCAAACAGGTGCAATTACTCACTAGCTGTAATACTTTATGAAAATAGCAAGGAAGCCAAAAATAGTTAATATGACTTTGTTACAGTATTTTGTTACACCTACTTAAGTCCCATTGCTAACAGTACTGGAATGCATTTTTTAAAACTATATTTTATTATGTTATTACAGTTGTCCCATTTCCCCCCCTTCACTCCCTCCCACCCTGCACACCTCCTCCCACCCATATTCCCCTCCTTTAGTTCATGTCCATGTGTCATGTAAGTTCTTTGGTTTCTACATTTCCCATACTATTCTTACCCTCCCCCTCCCCCTGTCTATTTTCTACTTACCATATGTGTTGCTTATTCTCTGTACCTTTTCCCCCTCTCTCCTCCTCCCACTCCCTGTTGCTAACCCTCCATGTGATCTCCATTTCTGTGGTTCTGTTCCTGTTCTAGTTGTTTGCTTAGTTTGTTTTTGTTTTAGGTGTGGTTGTTAATCATTGTGAGTTTGCTGTCATTTTACTGTATATGTTTTTTATCTTCTTTTTCAAAAGAGACCTTACAGGCAAGAAGAGGCTGGAAAGAAGTATTCCAAGTCATGAAAGGCAAGAACCTACATCCAAGATTGCTCTATCCAGCAAAGCTTTCCTTTAGAATGGAAAGGCAGATAAAGTGCTTCTCAGATAAGGTCAAGTTAAAGGAGTTCATTATCACCAAGCCCTTATTATATGAAATGTTAAAGGGACTTATCTAAGACAAGGAAGATAAAAAACATGGAATGCATTTTATAAGACATGCATGTATTTTAACCCTTCACTTCAAGAAGCTGTAGTGCAGTCATTAATAGTGACAACACCGCAACTAATGGTTCCAGTCCTTAAATAATAAAACTCCACGATACTCAAATATCAAGGCCAAGTTCTTGATCTATCTCTTTTGTCAGTAGCTTTTCCCTCCTACCGCAATTAGCCATCTGACATCTGTTTCATCAGACCATGGCAATAAAGAATTTGATTTGACAAAGAGGCAGCTCTCCAAAATCTGTATGAAAGAGTAGTAGAGGCAATTTGTTGTGCTCAATGTTAAACCTAGTGTGCTTGGAAAAGAAACTTCTAATTTAAATACTAATAATCACTTTTATTGACTTAAAAGACATACTATTGCCTAAGAACCCATATACCCTTTTCTGTATCACTATTTTATTTGTACTTTATCTTCCTATTCCCCAAGAATTAAACTCCCCAATGTCCCTTAACAGCAGATAAAGAAACTTAATATCGAGCAGATAAAGAATATCATAATACAGCATTGCCAACTTCCAAATTTTCCAGAAACTTCACATTAAATACTCTACTCATTGTCTGCTTCCTTCCTAAAATAGTAACAGCAAATGCACACTGACACACAAATGTAATGAAAATTTAAATATTTCAGCATCTGATTATATCCAGAACACTTTACAGAGGAAATAACACATGCAAGAGATACCTAACATATACCTAACATGTGTTAGTTGTTAGTCTGTAAAATAGTTACCAAAAAGTTTACCAATAAGCAATTCAAATGAAAACCAACTATTCCCTTTTCTTTCTCATTTCCAATTTACTTTGCATGTTTCAAATAGCACTGTAAGGCAGACTCTGGCTAGGTGGCTCAGTTGGTTAGAGCATAGTCCCTATGAGCCAAGGTTGAAGGTTTGAACCCTAGTCAGGGCACATACAAGTATCAACCAATGAATTCATGATTAAACAGAACAAATTAATGTTTCTCTCTAAAATTAATAAATTAAAAAAAATAAAAAATAGCATTGTAAGGCAATGTTTAAGGCTGCATAGAAATAATTTAAATTAAAACCACGGGTTTTTTTTTGAAATCAAGTATTTTGATATATATTAAATACTATTTGTGGTTGGAAGAAGAAATAGGAAGACAGACAACTCAGAGTGATATAGACTAAAAAGATCAAAAACACCAGTAAAGGAACAGAAAGCTCCTGATTTGTATTTATACTAACTATAAAATACTGCAGATTGACAATCAAATTCTATAGATTGTATTTTAAGCAGACTTTAGTGAAAGGTTGCTACTCTTTACCTCACTACATTCCTAGAAATCATGACATATCCACAACTGTAAAGTTTCCCTGTATTTTGACCATGAACCCCATCAAGTAAGTCATAAATGCAAACAAGTCATTTAAAAGCAAATAACAAACTTCAAACTTCTCTAATAATATACAATAGCAGGTTTATGCTCTTAGTTCTATAAAACAGACATCCAACTATGCCTTCCAACCTGCCTCATTCTAGAAAATGCAGAGAGGCACCTGATGTATAAATACCAACTCTGAATTAAAACTCAGAGAGTCAAGTTACAGTATGAATACAATACTTTTGCTTGGTTTCTGGTAATTCAAAATGGCTATTTGAGAGGTGATTTTGAGGGCTTAGGTCTCAAAAACTACTGAGGGAAACTTAATGTCTATTTTTTTTTCTTTTAACAAATGTTCCTATAGCAAACACATTTTGGAGATCATTGAAATAAACATACAATTGTGCTCAAAGCTAAGATTATTCTTTTTAAAATAACTCATCTATCTTCAAAAGACTCATCTTTAGTTATAAGATTCAGGTGATAAGTCTCTTAGGACAAAAGTCAACAGAGATATTTGAATAAATGAGACATTCTCCAAAATCTACAACACTAGGACTACAAGACATGCTATTTCTATAATATTTCTCAATAGGGTAAAAATTATTTAAGATCAGTTTTTCAATAAGCGATTCAGCCCTGGCTGGTGTGGCTCAACAGATTGAATGCTGGCTTGTGAATCAAAGGGTGGCCAGTTCGATTCCCAGTCAGGGCACATGCCTGGGTTGAAGGCTAGGTCCTCAGTGGGGGCAAGTGAGAGGCAACTAAACATTAATATTTCTCTTTCTCTCTTTCACCCTCCCTTCCCCTCTCTAAAAATAAATAAAATCTTTAAAATATTGAGATGGTAAAAAAAAGTAAAAATTGTTAAAAAAATACCAGGTGATTGAATAGATATTCAATACACCAGGATCTTACTTTTATGTATAACCTTTGACCAACCTAAGGTTAAAATGTGAAGTTTTCACTAGCTCTTGATTTTCATAATACAATTCATGCCCATCCCTAATAAATTTAGATCCAACCATTAATTTGTTTCCTCCTTGGAAATAAATTTCTGTAGCTGTTCCCAGCACAAAACAGTCACATCTCTACAAAGTTAACTTCTTGGCCTGAAAGCTATAGGAGTGTATACTGCTAAATTTTAACTTTGATCTAAATACTGAGAATTTTTTCATATCAGCAATTAAGAAACCATTATTGCTACTCACTGCAATGAAGTAACACTCTTCACTTCTTTAAAAATGTTGGCCTTTTATTTCTGACTCTATGTAAAAGTACTATAAGACAGACAAATTTAATGACTTATTTCACTATTTTTCACATCACTGTTACTATTGACTCAATTAAAAAACTAATGAGCTTTCTACTGTGTTTTTTGCTAGACCCACCACTTGCATTATCACTTTTCTACTAACTTTATTTCTAGACTAAAAATTAACATATCTACCCAAGATGAGACCCATTCTAATTAAGCGGTTTTTATTTTTAGCATGCTGAATAAACTACAAACCTGCAGCTAAAGCACTATACCACTAGATGGGGCTTGTACTTAGGTAATGTGAAATGTGAAGGCTGGTCAAAGGGAGAAAACAAGGAAGGAGACAGCAAGGACAGTGAGATGTTAAGAGCAGATTTTAATTGGATTTGGCAAAATTGTGCGGGCAAAATTGCCACGAGACAAACTCTCAGCAAGTGCCTTTGATTGTCAATAAAACAGTGCTGTTTCAGTTAGTGAAATTCCTCCTGTTGATTCATTTAATAAGGCAGAGGAAATGAGTCAGTGTGTGTGTACGTGCTAAGAAAAATGAAACCTCAAAGGCATATCTATCCATACCTAATTTTCTTCCCAGGGAGGGCTTAAATAAAAGTTCTGGTACTGCCACCAGCCCAGCCTAGAAAGAACTACAAGATTCTGCCCTGGCTGATGTGGCTCAGTGGATTGAGTGCAAGCCTAAGAACCAAAAAGGGTCACCAGTTCAATTCCCAGTTAGGGCACATGCCTGGGTTTCAGGCCAGGTCCCTGATTGGGGGATCTATGAGAGGCAACCACACACTGATGTTTCTCTCCCTCTCTGTCTCCTTCCCTTCCCTTCTCTAAAAATAAATAAATAAAATCTTAGCAAAAACAAACAAAAAAACTCCAAGACAAAACTCTAAGATTCTTTCAGGCTTTGGATTCTATATGAATACAGTATCTCTGTATGGGTAGGGCACATACTTAGATGCATTAAAGCAGATCATCACAATGTGAAATACTGATTACATACACTGTCATATTTGCCTACCTGTAAATCACTGACAAAACCCAATGAATGACAATGGGGAAAAATTAATGAGAAGTGAACTGGAGATGCTGATTAGGTAGCGTAGAAGAGCAGGATAATGAATTACAAAGTAGAGAGAAGTGAAGAATACATACAGACATTCCAAGGTATCTAAAGTTACTGCCTCTGCCTCTTCTTTAATACTGCAACAGATTTCCAGAAACTAAGAAAATAACTTAAAAGTATTATAAGTGATTCAAATATACAAAGAAAACTATTGCTTCCTAAGGAAGAATTCTGTGTATGTGAAACTGCTGTATACCTTTTAACTCAGCAAAGTTTGCAAAGTCAGTCAACATGATTACCATCTTTCTTAAAAATATGCCTTCTGAAGTCCATTTAGTACCTGTCTGAAAATACACCTTTACAGAGTTCTTTAACTATTTTGTATTTCCTAAAGGTCTTGTGCTTATGTAAATGTGTTACGTTTCTAAGATGTATCTGTTAAGAGACTGTTTGTACCCCCCACCCCCACCCTCACACCAACCCCCATGTGAAAACCTTACTTTCCAGTGTGATGATAGTAGGAGGTAGGGTCTTTGGGATGTAATTAGGATTAGATGAGGTCCTAAGAGTAGAGCCCTCATCAATGAGATTAGTGCCCTTATAACACAGGTGACAAACACAAGGCCCGAGGGCGGGCCAAATCTGGCAGCAGCGCCAAGCTACTTGCCCTTAGTTAAGGGATAGTCATGTTTATACAGTCCTAAAATTAACATTTGGCCCTTTGAAGGCAACCACGAGGTTGATGTGCTCCCCCCACCATGGAAATGAGTCTGACACCCCTGCCCTATAAGAGTAATAACAGAGCACAGCTTGCTTCCTTTTTGCCTGTGAGGATACAAGAAGGAAGCCATGTGCAACCTTGAAGATGGTCCCCACCAGAACCTGACCTTGCAGGCATGCTGATCCTGGACTTCCAGTCTCCAGGACTAAGAGGAATAAATGTCTGTTGTTTACAAGCCACCCAGTTTGTGATACTTTGTTACAGTAGCCTGAACTAAAATGATATCTAACAAATATAGGGGAGGAAATATTTTTAAAAATACAAAAGAGGATTTTATTTCTAATTTCAAGTCCTCTAATGAATTATTGACCCAAATTGCTGATTTCATTAAATATGTCATCTAATATTTTCTAAGTATCAATAAAGGTTCTTTTTTTTCTTCCCTTGAGGAGACAAGTAAACAGTTTTCTCAATTTTTTCCCCAGTTCTGCTAATTAGTTTAAAAAATAAAAAAGCCCATGTTTAAATCTGCAAAGGAAAACAAAATATTACTTTTTAAAGAAACCAATTAGGATTATTTTATTCTCTTCATGCTTGACATTCATGAAGCTAGAAATAGGGAATATTTTTAATAATCCTAATCTTTATTTTATGATATGCTAAATTATTCTTTAGTTTCTAATTAGTTAGGCAGATCCCAATTTCATATTTTTTTTACAATCTAACTACCATTTATATTAGATTTCCCTTAAAAAATACATTGATATATATGATGATTGATTCTTAAAGTATATTCAAAACATTAAAAACTCAAAAGAAATACTGAATGGGAATATGCCCCAATCTTATGTTAAATAAAAATGAGTTATAAAACAGTGTATATATTGTGATCCCAATTTAAATTCTTTTTTAGCCATCATATATCTGGCTTCACTGTGTTTATTAAAATCTGTCAGCTGACTCAACAGAAACATTTCCTGTCTGCAAAACAAAACAAAATTATGTCGAAGGTGTCACTGTCATCATTTTTGGGATTAAAAACCATGAGGATCAATGTTGATGGTTTTCTTCCAGAGATGTGAGGTTGCATGGCTTGCTGTTCCCCCTCAAATTAGGTTCTTTAACATGGTTTGTTAAGTACCATGCCACCTAATCAACAGGCCCAAGTCTTAATGCTTAAACATTTTCTGTCGTTTTTAAAAAATTACCAATAAAGGGCAGAAGTTCAAACTCTGGTCATTTACCTACATACTGGTTTGTGCTGAGAACATTGCTCAGGGCAGATTTCAAACAGGAGCAGTTGAGTGTAGCAGAAAAATATATGAAAATAGAACACTGTATAGAGTGTAAGCATTTGAACAGCAGCTGAAGACCTGAATTCTAGCTGGTTGTCACTAACAAGCCGTGTTATCCTGGGAAAGTCCATCTCCTCTTCGGTAGGAGAGAGCTGTATTCCTGAAATTCTCTGCATTGTGTTATTTCTTCCCCGCAAAATGTAAGATCTACCAAAGCAGCGTTGTCTGCCTTGTCTACCTAGGACTGAGTCTGAGAAATGTTCCTGGTACCTTGCACATGCTCAGGAGATACTCGTTGATATTGAAAAATCCATTAAAAAGGCTTTTTAAAAAAACTGTATGGAGTTTTAGCTATTTTTCAAATACCTTTTACACAACAGACGTTCAACTCTCACTGGTCTGCAATATCACTTGGTTCTCAGGGGAGGGGCAAACTTTACTTGTTAATTCAGAAATACAGGCATGGAGAAGCCTCCCAGAGTGGAGAAAAAGAATTATCTATGCTTTGGAAAATCTGGCCCACCACCTACAACTATGTGATTTGGGTCTAGTCTTAAGTCCATTTCTCTAAGGTTCTGTTTCCTTATCTAAGAAGTCAGAGGGCTGAACTGGACCCTCAACACCCTTGTGGCAACACACTTCTGACTCTGGTCCTGTTCTATCTGTTACATGTAACAAATGGGAATTAAGGACAGATGAATCCATGAAGAAGGACGTAGGGCTGCATGAGGAATAAAGAATATGTAATTAGTGCAGAGGTATTGGTTCACTGGAAACATCAAGACAGGCAGACTCTGCTTTTCATGTGCACAACCTAAAATCCTTTATAAGCAGGGGTGGCCCTTCTTTTGCTGTTATTGGTTCATCAAAGCAGGTCACTGACCTCAGCCATTATCTGCTGTCACACTCACTGTCCGGGGGTGCAGACACCATGAGAGAAAGCAAGTCCATGAAATGTTTGCATTATTTAAAATGCTCAATTGTGGGCATACTGAGGATTCGCTATAACTTTTATCCCCAAAGCTCAGCTACTCATATGTAGGGGCCTTTTATTAAAAAAATGATTACAAGAATATTCTAGTAGTGAGTTGCTACTGACCTCTACACTTTGTCCTATTACAGTACGACCCTAATTTTTTCAGACCAAAGTCTTTAGGTATCATTAGTAAGAGGAGCCAATTTATTCTAGCACTGCTAAGGAAGGGAATCTTGCATGAATGAAGAAAGAGACACATAGATAAAGGTGGCCAGCAAGACTAATCATGCTTGAAGAGGCAGTCTTCTGATGAAGGTCCAGATGCATGGAAAGGACCAGGAAGCAGAGAAGGAAAGATGAGCGGATACTTTGTTGGCAGTGTGAGACTCTGAGGGTTACCCAGTGGCCCATCAGGGCTACATTAGGAAGGTCTTCTGGTATCTCCTGTATCCTGTGGCCTTTAAGTTCTACATTTTGTGTGGGAGGAAACACTCTTGTGTGGGATCAACAGTCTGCATTAGAATATATTGCTGATGGCTGTGGCAATGGGCCTAATCTCAACTTTTAAAATATGCAAAGAATGGAAAGGTACACATCAAAATATTGGCAATCAGTCACTTTTTCTGATTTATGGGTTTTTTCTATTATTTTTCTTTGTTTTTTGAACTTTCAACAAAGAACTTGTATTAGTTTGTTACAATCAGGGAAAATACTTATATTAACATTGTTTCTTTTAAGTAATAAAAGAATATGTTACCCATTATAAAAAATGTTTATAGAAGTATAATGTTGCAAATTAATAAAATATATCAATCCAACTTCTTAGAAAATAAAGCTTGAAGACTTCAACTTGCTCAAAAGATAGTTGTTTCTCTGTACAAGCACTCACTCTACTGGTGACTCAGAGAACATACTTAGTCTGACATTTCTGAATTGTATTATTTTCCACAAGCACTAGAGGGCAGGGTTTCCACTATAACTCAATTTCACCAATTATCACTATGGCTGTATTATATTTGGGTGTGTTTTTTTTGTCTGTGGTTTCTGTTAATGTGATCAACTATCACTATGCTTATATTATGCCTTTTTTAGACTGTGCTTCATTACCACAATAACTTCAAAAACAGGTTAAGTCTCATGAGATATTTAATAGCTTATTTATCATATGTAAAGTTTGTTTACCCTTACTTATACACTGAAAGGAATTCCAATATATATGCATATATAATGCATATCTCAAAACTGACTTTTTAGGGCTGTGTTAAGAAACATGTGATCTAAGTTTCTGATCTGACACTATGACATTGAAATTGAATGACCAATAAGCACACTGAAAATGTAGGTCTATCACTACTGGTTCTAGTTTATAAAATATGAAAAGGTAATTTTTAAGAAATTAGTTAAATGCACTTAGGATTCCAGGTCTTTAAGAGAACAGTGAAATGTTTTTCTCTAACTCTAAATCTTCTCATGTCTATGAGGCTTATGAATTCTGGTGGTGATGGAAGAGAAGCTGAGAGGGAAAGTGACATTCCTGGGAAGTGAGAACAGTAAGAGTAAAGCCACAGAATCTTAAAAGTAAGCAGTTTATTTGGGGTTGCCAAAGTAATTAGGCATGTGACTACAGTATAAAGTGTGCTGGAAAAATAGCTGAAATTGGAAAAGAAGAAAAGGTCTGTTGGGGAAGGGCTATTGTGCTATACTTGACATTTGTACTTTATTTTGAAGGCAATAGGAAAGCTACTGACACTTTTTAAAGAAGTAGAGCTTTGAGTAAGATGTGTTTTTAGAAAAGTAACAATAGATTGATTTAGAAAAATAGGGGAGATAAAAAAGTCAAGTATACTGGCCAAGGCCTTAAATAGAGTAAAAACACTCGGGGGGTACAAAGACAAAGTATTTCAAAAATATTTGAAAAGGCAGGAATCACTGGTCTTAGTGAAGGTGTAAATAGAATGAATAAGGGTTTCAAGCTTTGATAAGTGAGTGGATACTGCTATCTTTAAGACATACTTGGTGTTTTAATAACTCTAAGTATAAGATGCTTTCTGAAATTAGATGGCAAGATCTGCTAAGCAGCTGGAAATGCAGGGCTGAAATTCAGGGGGAAAGTAAGATATAAATAAGTAAAAAAATGAGATTTAAGTTTTTTTGTGACTATGAAGTCTCATTATACCATCTATATTAGACTCCTGCCACTTGTTAAATAATTAATGTCAATGGGCAGCAACAGAATATACATTTGACTTAAACAATGTATCACTTGGCAAAATAAACTTTCCAACTGAATGATACCCTTGTAAACTATGGGATGGTATTGTATACGGTTACATGTAACTTAATCCATTCAGAATATGTATTAATCATTACCCACCCCAAACATACACAAAATTCATTGGCAAAATTTTATTGGCCAAAAAAATTTATTGGCCAAAAAACATGACTTATGTTTCCTACACAGATAAGGATTTATCAAGATGTTTAAATGCACCCACACATTCAGTTAAAGTGAAGCCAAAATTTGTAGACATATTTTTAATACATAAAAATGTGAGATCACTATGAGAAAATACTTCATTTTACTAATAAAGCCCAGTAGTAACAATAACTAAAAACTATCATTAGTATTAAACCTCAGAGAACCTCAAATAGATGTTCTTATTTGATCTCTACAAGCTGTCTGTTAGGTAGGCTAGAGCTGGCATAACAACAGTAACAGCTGTAACGCTTGATAATTATGTATCTTTAGCAGAATTTACTTTCTACTTTCTGTCCTTCATCCTCCCCCACACTCCAACACCACAGTTTGTAGAATAAAGTAGAGGTATAACATCCACTTATCGGGCAATTTATCCTTAAAACCTCAGCTTTCCTGGCATAAATAGACTAGATTAGAATATTGCCTACTGAATTTTCTGAAACTCTTTGAAACAGAAAATAAAGACTGCTATGAAATTTATCAAATCTGGTCTACACATAAGTGGTTAATTGTTACACAAAGTTTAAATATGAGGAAAAGTCCAATCCAATTATTGTTATAAGAATGACCATTTATACATAAGTCTAGTAAAACTTTGATATTGCTATATATTTAGTCTTTATAAACTGTTTTCAATTAAATGTTATTTCAAAAGGACAAATAGCCATCTAAGTTTCTTCTTACATCATTCCTTGAATTTCATTTTTTAAAACCATGTCGTTATCTATGTATGGATTTTAAAATACTCTCCTCCATTTATCTAAAGGCTGAACCAAGATAAAAATCTTGTGTCACTATATTTTATAGATTCAAGACTAGGGCCTGAACATATTATCTCCCAAATAAGCAGCCTCTTGCTTTCATTTGCTTTAGTATTTTCATCAGAGTTGGAATGGGTTAAAAAAAGACAAGAAGAACCAGGTATACTTACTTAAACCTGGCAGGTGAAAGAGGAGTAGGAGGAAACATGCCTGGTTCAAAAGAATCAAAGTAAGTCACTGTCCAGGAAAAGCTGCAGCAGGAGAATCCAGCAGTTAGGGATATTATAAGTAGAGTCCAGAATCCTAATGGGAAAAAAGAGGGGAAAAAACTTGAATTATTAATGCTAAAACAATTTAAATTAAACCAATATCCTCACATTCAGAAGATCATATACATACTCCTGATCTTCTGAATTATATGTAAATGATACATGAAATTTGGGCTTAGTACAAGCTTACCCATGTAGAAATGTAAACTACTAAAATACAACCAGTAATCATATCACTGAATGTTTTAATTATAATTTAGCATTTGGAAAAGAGTAGAAATTCAACTTAAAAATATAACTCATCTTCAGTTTTATAATATTCAACTATAAAAAATGGTTAAAATTCTTAAATATATTTCATTGAACTTTGTGAATCATAGCTTGCTATCTTTTATTACTTAGCACTGATTTCCTTCTATATACCATGTACTACTGACATATGAATCAATTTTAGAGTGCCTAATCTTTACAGCTTTCCTATGAACATACAAACAATCTGATTCTTTAACCTTGCCCAATATATGAACAAAAGTTAACTCCCAATTTATAAATGGGTTGGGATTCTAAATTTTATTTTTAGTCAGACTGGCCTGCATTTTCTCAAATCAAGTCAAAACCATGGTCATTATGCTAGGGGAATTGAAAGGGAAAAGGGTTGAGGATTAGAAAAAATGGGGGAATACAATGAACATAGAGAAAAAAAAATTTGAAAGTTTTTAGATACAAACTGCCTTCTTCTTTTTTGTTTTTAAAGATTTTATTTATTTATTTTTTAGAGAGGGAAGGAGGGAGAGAGAGAGAGAAACATCAATGTGCGGTTTGCTGGAGGCTGTGGCCTGCAACCCAGGCATGTGGCCTGACTGGGAATCAAACCTGCAACACTACAAACTGCCTTCTTAAAAGAGTTTACTAAGCCACTAATACTGATGAGTGTGTTCCAGGCCTGTCACACAAGGAGGGTTCAGAATAGTAAAATAAAGAATTACATTAATTTCCTGGCTTCACAAAATTACACAACCAAACATGCCTTTATTTTAGCAAGAAGCAGATAAGAAATATGTACATTGGACTGCTTGTAAATCATTTGAAGACCATTAACAGACTGGTAAAACTGCTAAAAGACAAGCTCAGGGCAATAGAGCATTTAGAAAAACTGTGGCCAAGAAGTTTTGAAAGATTACATTTTTTTTCTCCTTATAGTTCCTTTTCCCTCACTCCCTTATAAAGAGTTAGGGGACTTTGTGTTCACCGCCCCAGAAGGAAGTAGCAAAAAAAAGGAGAACTAGCCTTAAAGTCTGTGGTATGTTGCAAATAATTAAAGGAACTAAGACAGCAGGAGGGTAAACACAAAATGTCTTGAAGGATAAGAAATTGATTGAAGTATAGATAAAATGTTTGTGTATAACAGGGAGAGAGCAAAGGCTTTATCTGAAGGCAATAAAGATTTCCCATTTGGAGAAAGTGGGTTGTGTTTGGTGCATTTGTACTTGTGTGTATATACAGGGATGGGGCAGTCCTGCCAGGGCTTCCTGGCAGCCATCAAGAAAAAGCCACAGAACATCAGAGAGGGATTATAGTATGTACAATACCTTGGCAGATGGGCCCAAACCAAACTTGCAGATGCTTCTACCCTGAGTGGGTCACAGAAACAGCAGATAATACATGGGTAGAAAATGCTACATCTGAAAGGCCATCCTGACCAGCATGCAATATATTTCAGCAGTAACTCATTTGGGCAAATGTTTTGAAGACTAGATTGCACCCCCATTCTACTATCCTGGTATAGTGTCAGCCTTCAGAACCATAACCCACTCTACTACTGGCTAAACAAAACTTTTACAGTAACAACTTGAGGTACAACCTTCCTGCTAATCCAGCAAGACAAGAGATCAAAATAGAAATTGTTAAGATTACTTGGTATACAACTACAACTTAAGGGTGACTACATTGCCAAATAGCTGTTTTGTTGTTATTAAGATAAACACCTACCTCTAAAAAGGGAAGAAAATAATTGACAAGTTTACTTTAATATCTTATAATACATAGTCTGTTGTAGAACAAAAAACCGTAATTAAGAAAAATCAAGTATTTGTTTAGGGACTGCTGTGGAACAATGGAAGCTAGATTTCTGAGTATCCAAAAAAAGTGAGAAAGGGACAAAAATAACATCAAAATATTAGGCTCTCTAAGAAGCCCATCAAGCTTTTCCATTCAGGTGCTTCAACAGAACACCATGACTACCATCCCACGATCTAAGTGCTTGCCCCATTTAGGGCATTTTAATTCTATATTAACTTTGAACTAATCAACAGCTGTACCACTGATAAAAGAAAGTCAGGTCACAATGACAGGGCTAAAACAGTCCATTGTAATATCATGGTCTAAAAGTATTTAATGTTTCTAAAAATTACCCAATTTGTTTACGAACAAGCAGGAAAAACACAGAAATTGGCAACTCTCAACAATTAAATTTGCAACAAGTCCCTACCTCTAGAATCCTGAAGCTAAAATTTGACAAATGTTTTGTAAATCTATTTTTACCAAAAATTGACCTAACTTTAAAAGATATAAAAGCATCTAAAAATTAAGTAAAAGTGTTATTTTCCCAATTCCTCTCCTAAAACTAATCAGCTAAGAGTTTGTTGTGCATCTTTTCTAAAAATTAGATCTAGGTAATGTAGGTAGATACATGGAGCTAGCTAAAAAAAAAATGTTATGCACATATCTTTTAGTTTATTTTCCACAAATGGGATTCTCACCAGAAAAAATGTCCTATACTTTGGTTTACTCAACAGTGTTGAAGAACTTTCATATCAGTACACAGAGCCACATTTCCATTGCATATTTGTATTATTCCAGTGTTTCACTACTAAAAGCAATGCAGCATGAAACAATCTTGTACTTAACTACATAATTGTACAAAAATATCTGTAACGAATTCCTAGAGGAATGACTGTTGTGTTAAAGAATATACATCTTCAAATAAACATATACATCCCTCTTTCTTCTCTACAGTTCAACTTTTCATCAGTTTAGGAAATGATACAAGTTCATCTTTTCCACCAACTGAATTCTCTTGGACTCAATGTTTTTGCCCAAAGCAAAGATGAAAGTACGTGGGTAATTCCTATTCTAATCCCTTTGTTGGAGTTTTATATTCACTTATCTAATGGTATAGTTTGCTTTGGTATATTTAATTTTTCAAAATAAGTCATTTTGGTTTCAAAGGATAGTTACATCTCTAAAAATATGCTGGCAGCTTTTAGTAGTTCTATAGAACCTTCCACCAAAAAAAGATTATTATATGTTCTAAATATTTCGAGTTTACTGAGCAATTTCAGGCTAAAGAAATGAGTTTACTTTCAGAAGTTTTATGAAGTCAGAAATGAGGAGGCAGTAGTTTACATATATCATATGTAAGAAAAAACACCCAGGAAAAAAAAAACTCCCATGTTCTCATACTAGAAAAGGTTTCTTATTAAAACATTGTTACGCAAGCAAAATTACACATTCTTCATAAAACTTATTCCTGCCTTAAGTAAACAGTGGGACTAAAGACACAGCTTACTGATAATTTCCAAGTCCCAATTTAGAGCTGACACTTCAAATGTTTAAATAAACTGTTATACTATGAAATACAATGCAGTAACGAAAAAGAATGAGGTAGACCTCTGCATACTGATGTAGAATGAACTCTACATTTTAATAAAGCTGCAGAACATGCATGATTCCAATAATATTTTCCTGAAAGTAACAAAACCACACATTTTAAATCATATCTATATAATAAATGAACAATGATCTGAAAATATATACAAGGTGATGGATTAGTGGGAACCTTTACTTTAATTGTTGGATTTTTAAAAAATTTTATAAGTTTATTTTAGCCAAATTGATAACAATTGCTGAAAAGCAAGATCTGAAATGTCCCCTATTGGATTTTTTTTCCTAGTGAGATTATATTACTCATATAATTAATTAATGAAATCACAAGTGAAAATTAACATTTAGGTAATTTAAAAAAGTGTAAAAACTATAAGCAGCTGCTACTAATAAAGTTTAGATGTACTCTTTCATAAAACTGATCAGTTTCTAAATATTTATGTAAGCAAATTTTTTCCAACTTTATCAGATGCTGTAGTTTTCTAACTTAGGAGGATGACATAATTTAGTGTTCTCTCTCAACTAAACCACGTTCTACTGATAGCTCAAGTCTTGAAAGCCCTTGAGCAATATGTCTCTCTCCATGTCAATGCAGAAATCTGTACAGCATTTCTGCAAACTTATTTCCCAGGGCAGGAGCAGAGGAAAGAGCGTCTGTCTGGTCTTCCTCCTCTACCAGTGCCACCTGAATACATAGTGGGTCCATAGCAGTGACAGTGGTAAAAGTCCCTACCCAACTACCTGTCTACCTGCAATTCAGCGTGTAGCAATTCCACTCCTCCTCCTGCTGAAAAGGTAAGAAAAGTTTAAGGGGACATTTTGATAAAGTGACTAAAACTTGAGAAATAGCACCTGCAGCTTCCAACCATGTTAAAGCATCAGATTCACATGGAAATCTTTTAAAAAAACCTTTTTTATTATGAACAATTTCAAATATACATAAAAGTACAGGGAAGACTACAATGAAACCCCATGAACCCATCACTCATCTTTATATAATTAACTCATGGCAAATCTTGTTAAACCTGTATTCTCCTCTGAAGCCTGTAATACTAGGAAAAACAGTCATCATTACTATCTGGATCCAACATACCATTTCTCTTATTTTTAAGCCATTTGATGAACAATATACAGAAGAATAAAAAGACAGTAAAAAAACCACAAACTTTGTTAGAAATTTTAATAAGATATAGGTGTATCTGAATTTTTATTCTTAATTTCCCTGGTTTTAAACATATACACACTAGAGGTGGGTTATGTCTTAAGTGCAAATAACTGCTTACTAATTTCATGCATAAATCTGGAATATAACTACCTTATAAATAAATACTGATTCGAGATTTCAGTTACATCTCTAATTGGTTATAGCTTGTCATTAATATTTTCTGTATTTGCATTATCAAAATATAGTGCTTTAAGGAGCTTTTAAAAATCTTTCATGGCTTAACATTTTGGTTAGGAAGATAACAATTTTCTTTGCTCCATACGTTGTGAAACATTTTCATGTTCAGATTTTAAACAATTTGATCAATCTAATAATTTTTTTCATGTCATTAGCAAAGAGTCATATAATGATCTTCATATTTGCTCTCAAGTATCTACCAAGCATACCTAGAAGCAATGGCAGGCTATTTAAACGTGGAAAACGAAACAGAGCAATGATAAAGCCCTATTGTATTTTTTTTTTGATACTGAACAAACCATTCCTTCAGGTAAAAAGTGCCATCCATTCTATGTGAAACCTTCTAAATAGCAAGTTAAGAGTTCACGTCTAGTTCAGAATGACATCAAAAGCTGAGGTATCAAGAAATGCTCTGAAAACTTTTATAATCTTAGCTGTTTTTTGGGGGGGATGAAACAATATAACAATATACGCTGATAAAATGAATAACTGAATAAATACATATTTTCTCATGCAAGAAGTTGAGAAGAGCACAAACAAGTTTTCATGGAACATGAGCAAATAAACCTGTAACCTGAAGATAAAGGTTTCAGGTTCTGCAAAATCAGGTAGACCATATTTTGTATCATCATCAGGGCACTAGCCTTGAAGAGGTAAATTAGTTTGCTAAGATTGGGGCAGGGGGTGACAGGCTAGGATCTCAAAAAGATTTTAACAAAGAGAATATGGCAGAAAGGTAAAGTTTTGAACTCCTTAAAGTTATTTGGGCACAGAGAAATAAATATAAGATAAATAAACCTTGAATTTTTCACTAGAAACCTGTAAACTATAGCATTATAGATTCAACAGGTATTCTTTAGAAACTCAGGTCTGACACTTTCCTAGTTAACATTAAACTTTGCAACTATACCAATGCCTTTCACAATTTTAAAACAAGTTATTTATAAGGAATTTTGAACGTAAATTTCTCCTGAGGGCTGCTTAACATGTTATCTTACTAGGTTTATAAGGAAGTTACTTTTGCTCGTTTGTGATTCCTGGCAAGAGGGATAGGGAGACTCTTCCAGTACATAACTAGAAAACATTAAGTATTTGCTAGATCTTTATCACATACAGTTGTGTTCAAAATATATTCCTGGTATGTGTGCTATACATATATACACTCACATATACACTGTATACCTATATAAAAAGAAAATTAATAAAATTTACCATGCACATATGCAAATAAAAAGACTGAGACAACTGCACAAAATATATTAAGTATTTTATCCAGAACTTTGTAGTTTAAACATGGTCTAGAAAAACAGAAGTGAGCTAAAAATCAAATCAAGTGACAAGTACATACCTAATAGCCCAGTGTCTACATCATCTTTATTCTTCAAATTCTCAGCATGTAACTCTGCAAATACAAAAAAGACAATTTGAACAGTGGCTCAAAAGCTGGAAAGATATCATGGAGTTGTGGCAAGTGCTATACAGTCAGAAACTAGGTTCAAATTGATTCTAGTTAGTAGTGATGTGACCTTCTATAAGAGAGCTGTAAATCAACTGCCACTTATGTAAAATGGGGATGTTTATCCCACTAGATTGTTGTTGTAAAGGCATTTATTGTCATCCATTTACAAAGCACACTAGATTTTGAATTCAATTTTTCTCCATTCTCCAAAATAAGCACAGTTCAATGCTTCCACATTTTGTGACTTCATGATGAAAAGGTAATCTCTCAGATCAAAAGAGAAATAAACTACCATAAAACTCGCGTTGCAGTGCAAAAAGAGGGGGAGGGGAGCAAGAGGATGAAATATTGACACCTACCTAATTTAACATTATTTACAACCAATACCATTTAATGAATAGGTAAAACTTGCTAATTTCTTTCCTTTGAAAATCAAGCATGGTAAGCTTTTAGATGCCACTAGTGAGTTGGAAGCAATAAGAAAAAATAAAAACTACAATTAAACAGATTAAATTGTTCTGTGAAATAATAGTAATATTTGAGCAACAATATGTTGGGTGTTTTTCACACAACAAAGGTATTTTGTTTAATTGTTCTTTTCCAATAACTGCCAAAATGACATGAGAACTGACAAAACTAAGCTGATTCTTTTCATCGTAGGCACATAATATATTCGTATTAACATTGGAAAAACCTTTCAAGGCACATCTCTTTCTATTCCTACCTGGCCAACATGTCAACTCCAGACACAGGAGGATAAAACTAATAGAGAAAGAGTAAACTAATTTCTGCAGAGTTTTTTCGTTACATTCAGCTGCAAGCCTAATACAAAACCAAGAGGGGCTATTTTACCTATAAAAGTATTAACTTAGGTTATGGGTTTAAAATCCCTGTCCTTCAGGAATTCTGAGTGTACGGAGGAATCGGTGGATAGCATATCTTCAACCATTTGTAAAATAGTCTTTGAACACATGTAGCCTACTTTACACATATTTTTACCGTCTTTTAAACGTCGTTCGTGTTTTAATGAAAATTCTGCGAATTTTCACCTCAAGTAACTATAGTTCACTGACTATAAGATACTGTGCAACTCCATGTCTTTCTTAAAATGCATCTCCTCATAATGGACCTGGGTCATGCACCTTTAAGAAAAGACAAAGGGAGAGCAGAGGGTTGCAATCGAAGACTCCTGCAGAAAGCGGCCTTTCATGGGGAGAAGGGTGACAAAATCAAGAGAAACCTCTGGGCTCAACTTTATTGTGCACAAATTTTCACAGACCGGCCTTCTGTACCTTTTACGATCAGATAGGCGATGGCGAGGAGGAAAGCGAGGAGGACGGCGAATAGCAGCGAACAGAGAATTGAGAGGACCTGTACCGGCCACCGCCGAGCCTGGGCTCGGCCGCGCGCATCCGCCGTGAAGATGCCATTGCGTTTATCCGGCAGAACTGGAGACCCGTCCCCCTCCGGCGGGAGTAGAGAGACCTTTCTAGGCTCAGACAACGCCCCAGCAGAAAACTCTGCCCGCAAGTCGCGGGCTACTTGGTCACATCCCTCCTCTTCGTCGACTTCACCTTCACCCCAACTACCCCCCTGAGTAAAGGAAGATAACGCGGAACCCGAGTAAGGGACAGGGCTGCAGAGGCGGCGACGGTGCAGCAGAGAAGAACGCCGCGCGCTCTCCACGAAAGACATGGCGGGAAAGACACAGAATCGCGCGGAGGTCAGGCGTCTCTCACCCGCCCCGCCTCGAGCTCTCAGCAGCCTATCAACGGTTGGTCTCCCGGACGGCCGGCACCATCCGGCTCCAGCGCGCAGGGGTGTTCAGTGGTAAGCGGCGTAGCGAAGAAGGTACCATGGGGCCCGAGGAGAGGTTGGACACCCCTAGATCAGAGCACAACCCCCACTTTCTAGAAGGGAAAGGTAGCAGGGGAGCGCGCGGAGAGAGACGAGTCCAGGCCGAAAGTTGTTGAGTCCCCTCTCCCTGCAGTGCTTCGTATCGGCCAGAGACCTCAGCCACTGCCGCGTCACCTCCAGGCAAGCGCGGGGCCCAGCAGCCCCAAAGCTGCATGTTCCTGATGCCCGGTCCTAGCGCCCGCCCTTGAACTTCTGATTAACATTCCCGAACTTATCAGCTTTTTCCTTTCTTGCCCCCTACTCTCGCACCCTTCCACGGCTAGCCTCACTAACGGCAGCTCATCCGCCGGTGCTCTCGCCTTGCATTAACTTCCCACCCCTTTTCTCTTTTGCATTGTTCTCCCCGCCCTTACCACAACTTCCCTCCACGCTGCTCGACACGCCTCCCGCCCTCCATCCCTCCGCCCAGGCGCGCGCTGTCCAGCTGGTGCGTAAGGAGCTCGAGCTCTAAGCTCTGGACCCCTCCTTAGCCTTCCCCGCCCCCTTCCCCTCACCTCGAGCACTGCGCGCGCGCGTCGGGTCCGGGCCACCGCTAACGCTAGAAGCTTCTTAACTCACCCCCACCTTCCCCACCCTATCCCTGGCGGCCTCAGGTTTGTGGGGCGTGTGTAATTTGGGCGGGCGGGTGAAGGTGGCAGGTCCCCACTGCCCCACCCCTTACGGGGTGAGGCGGTCTAAGCTCGAAAAGCTGGGACACTGTTATCTTCCCTTCCTGGGGGGAAGTTGGTGGAGTTTTTCCGGCAGAGGACTCGGCGCAGAAACTTCCTCCGTCCCCCTATTCCCCCTCCATGCAGGCGACGCCAAGTGAGGCTGAGGCTGGGGGCGAATCGCCGCAGAGCTGCGTGTCGGCAGCGCACTCTGATTGGACAGCGGGGAAGCCTGTCAGCTTATTGGCCCCGCTGATCCCGCCCCGTAGTGCCGGGCAGCCTTTAACCTTTAGCCCCAGCGGGCGCCAGCCACTCAGATCGCTGCTTGTTGGTATATGCAGCGGCAGTGGCCGCCGGCGGAGCAGTCTGAGCCAGACGATGAGGCCAGGGACGGGAGCCGAGCGTGGAGGCCTCATGGTGAGTGAAATGGAGAGCCATCCTCCCTCGCGGGGTCCTGGGGACGGGGAGCGGAGATTGTCCGGCTCAAGCCTCTGCTCCAGCTCTTGGGTCTCTGCTGACGGCTTCCTGAGGAGACGGCCCTCGGTAAGGGATCGGAGTGGCACAATGAAAAACGGAGTCAGAGAGACAGGAAGCTTTCTCCAAAAGGAGAAGATGAGAGTGGACGAAGGAAGAGCTCGAGATGGTGGGATGTGTTCTGAAGGAGAGAGAGGGAGGGTGGGGATTCGCGGAGGGAAGAAGGTGGGACCCTGGAAGTTCCCAGTGGGCCTGGTTTAGACAGATGCGCGGTGGTGGTGCTGGGCCCGGAGCGCGGTGAGCGTGTCGGAAAGGTAGGCCCGATTTAGGAGGGAGCGGGAGGCGGAGACGTGAGTCTGAAGGTTTTAAAAGAGGCTGCCAGGATCTGTTTATAGTAGAGGTAGTGATGTGTGTAGACGGACAGCTGGAAGAATTGTCAGGTCGTAATTACTTGGTTTTAAGACTTGGAACAATGGGCACACAGGTAAAGGAAGTACTTGTAAAAGCGCATTACAGTGGACGAATTAGTTTTCATTTAGTGTGTGAATGACAGACTTCAGTCTTGGAATAAAAAATTGAGAGCAGAAGTAATTTCACCCGTGGAAAGATTATGTTTTGGAAGTAATATGTGTATTAGGAGAGAGGTGTCCCTGAGTACTCTGCTATTTGTGTTTAATAACACAATAACAAGCCTTGATCTGAGTGCTTATATAACAAGCCTTGATCTCAGTCAGTTTGGTAAATTTCAGCGTTTTAAAGCTTAAAATTAGTTAAGGAATAAGCTAAGAATAGTAGCTTTATAAAATAATAATTAGCTCACATCTTTATAGGACAGAGTTGTGGTTTTCGTTAACAGTTTTTGAATTGGCTTTCACATACACTTCTTGAGTTTAGCAAGTCAGTAACAGGTTAAAAGGAATGTGCTTTGAAAGAAAAATAAAACTATGATCTAGCTATCCAGTAATGATTTTAATTTTTTATGTTTTGTTCTGGAATTAGGTTAGTCGAAAGCTCATTTTAAATATCGGTGTAAGCCCTGGCTGGCATAGCTCAGTAGATTGAGCGCGGGCTGCGAACCAAAGTATCACAGCGCAGGTTCGATTCCCAGTCAGGGCACATGCCTGGTTTGCAGGCCTCGGCCCCCAGCAACCGCACATTGATGTTTCTCTCTCTCTCTCCCTCCCTTCCCTCTCTAAAAATAAATAAATAAATCTTTAAAAAATATTTTAAAAAATAAATATTGGTGTAGTGCATTTTCTTGAAGATAAAGTATAAACTAACTTAAGTTAAATTACATTACATTATCCTTATATATCACTGCACTTAACTGGTTTGTTGAAGTCAGACTTTTGAGAAGGATTTATTGTTACTTGCTAATTTTTAAATTGTCCTTGTTTTTCAGATGGGGCATCCTGGCATGCATTATGCCCCAATGGGAATGCACCCAATGGGTCAGAGAGCGAATATGCCTCCTGTACCTCATGGAATGATGCCACAAATGATGCCCCCAATGGGAGGTCCGCCAATGGGTCAGGTAAGAATGCTTTTGTTTTTTGTGTATGTTTATTTACTTTTGTCTGTTGTATTATTGTGTTGAGATTGCAAAATCTGCGTCAATACTTCTAGCTATTTAAGGATTATTTTATAAAAAGAATGTTTTCAAATATGTGAAATGTTGAATCATGACACTAACCATTTTGAATTTAATGAAGTCTTCTGCATAAAAGAACTATTTTCACAGCAACAAAACTAAGAGGGTTTTTTTAATATAAATTTAAAAGTAACTCTGAAGGCTTTGTAGTTGTATGATCTTTTTCCCACAAGTAGGACAATTGAAGTTAATGTTCTAAGAGTAAATGCCTGATAGGACAACATAGTTTATGTCGGCGGACCATGTAAATACATAGAATCTGAAGATTGCAATTGTTTAGGTCTTTGGTGTAGAATGAATTTTAATAGCTTGCTCTTGTGTGTGTATGTATGTGTGTGGTGGGGATGGAGGTGGGTAGGTTGTACTCTAATATGATTCTTAATAGGACAATGACAAATAGGTAGTTCATTTTGCACTTACACTATTTTGTTGTTTTCTTTTAATGCTTATTGCTTCTGCACTCCTGCTTTTGTGCTGTCCCTTTCATCTCCAGCATAAATTTTACATGGATATTTTATGGGAGTGATTTGGATTAAAAGATTTTCATGCTGACTCAGTGAATTCAATAGAACTGAGTTCCTAGAGAAGTGTTCAAGAAAGATAACAGGTTTAGTTACCATGAATAATTTTATGCCCCCTGTTAAGTTCTACAATATTTCTTAGTAGAGCTGCTCTAACTAGATAATGAGCTTTAAAACTATTTATTTTTAAAATGCTTTTATTCTTACTTAATAATAAAATATTTTTATCACTTAAAACTTTTATCACTTAAAATTAGTTTGTTGGCTGGGTTCTTTCCATTTGAGAATCTCAGTAAATCATCAAAAATTTAGGCTAACAAAATATTTGGAAAACCAATTAGGTATGAACTTTCTGCCAGTTAATGTTCTTTACTTTGATAAACATTTAAGCCTTGATGGTTTGTTATTGGTGACACTGTAGTGGAGAAAGGAACTTGCTCTGTGTTTCTCTTTTTATGTAACCTTAAGAGTAGAAGGGCTTAATGTTAAGTGCTTTCCTTTTTTTTATTTGGAATATAGCCCTTAATTTTGTATAAAAATCTTTATTCAGAGACACCAGGCCCAAAAGGTTCTGCCTGTAGGAGTTCTTTAAATAATAAAAGAACCATTTGCTTTGTTACTCTAGAATAACACAAGTTTTAAACTCCCTAGGTGATGGAGAAACAACTTTGATTCTTCTGTTTCTTTCCATCTCTAAACAGCGAGGAGCTCTTCTTGTTTTCTTAGTAGAGCTGCTCTAACTAGTTAATGAGCTTTAAAAAATATTTATTCTTTAAATGCTCTGGTTCTTATTTAAAATTAGTTTCTTTCCACAGAAAGATAAAATAAAACAATTTGCTACTGCCAGATGCTTCTCTCTTTTCTGGGGCCTTCTGTTTCCATTGGGCCAATCAAGGTAAGTTTTGCAAGGGACTGACCTGCTTACCCTTGCTGTGATGGTGCTAGTGCACTACCAAAAACAAGATACCAGCTAATCATTTCCAGTAAAATGCAGATTTTTTTTTTAAGTACTTTTGTGTATCTTATTCGAATAAGCTGGTCACAATTTGCTCTATGGCCCTTTCTTTTTAGTTGTATTAGTGACCATCTTTCTAGTAAGGTTACTGGCTACTTGGTACACATCCATTCAGGTACTCTGACTTTCAAATTGTGGTTTTCTTCTACTTTTTTCTTAGGCCAATATATGCCATGTGACTTTTAAGTGTACTTGACTAAATGTTTAGAAGTCTGTCTCTCCTATGTCTACTGTTAAGATAATGTATGTCTTAAAAGTCCAGCTCTGAGGGTCCCAAGAGACTCCCCATTGTTTTTCCTTAAAATCAGGTTATATCTTTTTTATCCTCTTAATATCTAACAGATATTGGGTCCAAATGTTGGTAAAACTAGTTTTTATTTTAGCTTTGGTAATAGGCTGGGAGGACGTGGATAATTTCAATTTTCAACTAGTCCAGAAATCTAATTTAAAGCCTTGTAAACAGCCTTAAAAATAAAAATTGATAATTAGCAGAATTGATTCCTTTTTCTGTGTCATTTCTTCTGTTGACCGACTCTCAGAAGTATTAATGAATAGTAAGTGGTCAAATGATAATGAAAAGTGGGGCACCTGTCCAGTTCACTCCACTGACACAGAGTTGGTAGGGTTCTTGCTGTCCAGCTTTTAAAAAATAAATTGACAAATTTTAGACTTTAGTACTGAAGTTTATATAACCTTCATGGATAATGCCTGGTTCACATTAAGATCTCATTCTGGGACCAGCTGAAGGCTAAAATTTGTGACAGTCTTCTAAATGATTGCCGTTTTTGGAATGTTTTTAAACATGACATGAAATTTCACCCTTATTTGTAAACTAATATATAGGCAGGGCAGAATACCAATCTACACAAGCCAGAGTTCATAATTTTTCAAAGGCAGCAATTTATTTAGATTAAAGAAGTATTTTGTTCATTTTATTTCATTTAGTTTATTCTAGAGATAATCCAGAATGCCCTTTTTAGAATTCAGGCTGAATCTGTTAATAGTAAATATTTGAATATTATCAGCGGAGCTCAGTCATATTTCTTTCAAGTTTATTTCAGTTGTCCTGTAGGTTAAATTTGCCTTTTTCTTACATTAACTTCATATAAGAAAGTTATGCTTCTGCTTTTACAGAATTATAGGTTCTTACAGTTGGAAGGGGCTTTACAAGTTCATAAATTTTAGATAATGTGATTAAGCAATGGTTTGTGACTGGTAAAAAAATGTTAATAAAGTAGTTTTTCTGCTTGATGGCAATGCTCAAATATTCAGAAAAGATACGCATTAAGACATAATTGTATATGAGGCCTTCTTTCTCCATATCTATAGTCAGTCATGTTTTGCCTTTAAAATGTTTTTACTCTTACTCCTTTGTTGTCATTTTTACACAAAGGACATGTAAATCCTTCTGTCTTTATCACAGATGATTTTGCCTTTGCTCAAGCCCAAGACAGTCCTCCCAGTTGGCTCCATTTTTTTTTCTTTTCTTTTTTAATTCTTAATTTTTGTTATTTTTAATAAGTAAAAAAAAATTAAGGTCTTTTTCAGCTCTAACAGCCTATGATTCAATTTAGATCATTTAATAAGAGTAGATGGTATGTAAGAGATTGTATGATAGGGAAATAAAAACAAAATTCTTTTAGTAATGCCTCCCTAATTCTAATTTTTCTGCAGGGTTTTCTTTTCTTTTTTTTTTTTTTTTTTTTTTTTTGATGGGGGTGACTTTTTGTCAATAAACATACGTAAATAATTGCCTTGTACAAATGAGTGTGATTTTCTTTTATTGAGTTGAGGCAGGCTTTCTGCTGCCATCTGAGCCCAAGTTGTTACACTCCCATGCCTTGGATATGCTTAGCAACTTTCGAGCAGGTTTTCTTACTTCAAGCCTGCTCCCACAAAAAAAAAAAATTCTCTTGAATTTCAGCGTGTTATCTCCTTGCCCAAAACCTCCTAATGTTTTTCTGTGCCTATAGCAAAATAACTAAATTCCACAGCTTACCTTTCAAGAATAGTATAATTCAAAGTGCAGTTGTGAGCTGCATGTCTTCAGATTCCCTAATTTGAACCCAGGCTAGTCTTTTCGTGGTATCTTGAACCTTGTATTAAGCTCATGACTAAGCTCATGCTGTCACCTCCTTGTCCTCCACTCACTACCATAATGAACTTTCTTTTACTTAAGTTCTACCATTTCAAGTCCTACCTTCTTCAGGAGGTCCTCAGCAATCCTTGTGTAGCCTACACCTCCCCTTCAAATTATTAAAATAAAATCCTATGTAATCTGCCTATATAACTCTTACGGTTTCACTTATTTTGCCACTTAGTTATTGGCTTGTTTTGTTTTATGGTTAATTTGCTTTGTCTTCCCAACAAGTAATAGATTGAAAGCTCTTAGTAGGGGCAATGTTTTATACTTTTAGATAATTCTATAGATGCTGAGCACAGTTCTTAGCACATCATGGGTGCTCAGTAAAATACTTGTTGAATGAATGAAACACAAATACTCTTTCCTACAGTATAAGTCAGTAGGTGTTACATGTGACAGTTTTCAGTGGTTACCTGTGTGACTTACATTGTTACATTGACATTGTTTTCAGTGTCTGCCTTTTTACTGTTGCTTTTTTTATTTGACAAAAATGAAAGACAAATAAAGTGAAATAATGAATAACTTTTGGTGACTAAAGCAAATACTAATCTCCACTTAATTTAAATTACAGGCTAATCTGTTATTTATATTACTTCATTGATCATCTCTTTAAGAAGTTTTATCACAGGTTTTCCATGCTCTAGGGAAAAATGATTTGGAATGTAGGCCCTCCAGAGAAATTTCAAGTTACTAGTATCTTAGATTTATTTATCTGACTGATTCAACAGACTGATTTGTTGGCTTTTGCTTAGTAATCACCCTTACTTTTGGGTATTTACAGAATCCATGCCACTAAATTGAATATTAACCCTTGACAAAAATAAACTTTTTTAAGGCTGTATGCTTATAACTGTTGAATCTAGGTGACTTTCTGTATGCATTTACATTACCTAGGCAAGTACTTCTAACAAAAATAGATTGACCTGGACTTAATGTGTTTTATAACTCTTGGGATGTATATATAGTTAATTTTGATAGTTTTTATTAATGATACTAGAAGATAAGTTTGCTTTCATTATTTTTAGATAGCAGTTCATTACAGTCTTACAGAAGTCTTTTAAAACTGTTTTTACTTAGTATTTCTGGGTTTTGTTTGACCATCTTCTCCCCTACTTCCTTGGTCTCTGTTACCCATTATCTGTTTATTTTGCTTTGCCTAGCACATTGCATGGAATTAGCATTTTTGAGAAATGCCAAAATGTGGTCACTTATTCATTTAGTCTTCTCTTTATGAGAAAACGTGAACTTCAAAATAAATTAGTATTGACACACACATAAATGAAGCAGCTTATAGAGTGTAACATACGTATGCATTAAGTAGTGGGCTCAAAAAGAGAACAAATGTCAATGGGTTAACCTGTTGGTTTTATTTTATTTTTCACTGTTCTACTACAGTTGTCCTAAATTTTCCCCTGTTGCTCTTCCCCTTCTCCCCCCACAGTAAATCTTTACCTTGTTGTCTATGTTCATGAGTCCTTGACTAGACTCATGGCATACATGTTCCTTGACTAGACCCTTCCCTTTCTTTCCCCGCTACCCCTCCTACCCCAGGTCACTGTCAGTCTGTTCCTGGTTTCCATGCCTCTGGCTCTCTTGCTCGTTTGTTTGTTTTGCCCATTGGATTCCACTTATCTATTGGGTTTTATTTAACCTGTTGATTTCTAATTGGGTTTGTTAGAAATATTGATACAATTTCCAGTCATCATCAAGTAGTATATCAGTAGATAGTAAAGATCTGGTGCCTGTGTATATCCCATAGCTATGAACTATGGTTTTTGTTTGTTTTTAACATAGGGCAATAATAGATCTAATTTGTGAAGGTTTATAAGTAGGAATGAGTGCAATTCTGTCATAAAAGTTGTCATTGGTCTTTCATTCTTACTTCCTTGTTTCATACTTTCATGTGTCTTTTAATCAGTAGACATTTGTGTGGTTTTAGTGTAAAGGTGAAGAATGTATATTCTCTGCACTCAAGGAACTTACAGGCATTACTCAGATGCCTGCCTAAACTGTTTTGTCATCTTCTCACAGCTGGTTTGGCTATCACAATACTTCGATATATATATGAATATTTAGTGTAAATGAATCTCTTATATTTTTTTCTCTCCCTAGTCAAGTAACCATACGTTTCTTTTGCTTATTATAGTTAGTTACTAAAGATGTGTTTTGCATGATGAGCTTGAAAAATCTATTTCTATTTCTTTTTGGTGCACTGAACTCAAAGTGAAAGTCTCAATCTCTCTGAATTTGATTGATGCCGTTAGCATTGTTTCCTAAAGGATTAAACATACCAGCAAGTAAGGGCTATTTTGAGTTGAAATATAATTGTTTTTTGTTTGTTTTTTACGTTATGCTTCTTTACAGTACAATACAAATGTTATCTTATTCCCTAGGTCTTGGTGTTCTATTTGGGGTAAGACTTTTTAAATTACCTTTTGATTAATAAATGAGCATTGAGTCTCTGAAAACATGGGCTTGGTATTGTTTCTTTGGCCATGTGGTATCAAGAAAGTTGTTACTTCTCTGAAAGATGGGTTTTCAGTAATTTCAAGGTCATTATGTATTTGTTACATATAATAGAAAATTATCTACTCTTACACAAAATTAAGGACTGGTCTTAAGGTTATCTATCTACTACCGGTGTTTGAGTTTCTGCTATATCTGTGTGACTGTCCTGGACCAGTAATACATATGTAAATGAGACATGTTCTTTGTTTTAAAGATGCCCACAATTGAGAAGAAACTAAAAATAAAGTCTCATATGAACAAATGTATTTATAAAAATTAGCTAGATACATTAAGCCTGGTTTAGTTGGGGAAGAGGATAGTAGTAGTCTTGTGTCCCTTTATACCTGTGTCTAAAAGAAGGCTTAAACAGCCTTTTAGAGTAGGTTTTAAAGTCTTTGATTCTGTATGAGTTAATTGATATATTACAATTTATGTGTGTATCTCCAGTATGTTTAGAGCTTTTTAAAAATGAAATGATACCATTCCTTTTTGTTCAGCTTTGTTTTTAAGTTTTTGTGTCACATGTCCAAACTCAGTGATTTTATATTTTCTGTACCCTTTTTGAAGAAGTTAGTTTGTGGTTTAATAAGAGATAGTGGAGTATTACTAAATAATGTAAACTATTTGCTTTTACTTAAAAAAAAATAATCCTCACCTGAGTTGGGTTTTTTTTTTTTTTCCCTCCATTGCTTTTAGCGAGAGGGGGAAGGCAGGGAGAGAGAGAGAAACATCAATTTAGTTGCCTTCTCATCAGTTAGTTCCCGAGGGACTGGGAGTCAAACCTGTGACCCTTCTGACAATACAGGACAACACTCCAACCAACTCAGCCACACCAGTCAGGACTTAGTTGCCCTTTTTCACATAGGTTTCTGTTTTGTTTTGTTTTGTTTTTCTTTTTTCAGGGAATGGGATTGGAATACCTAATCTGTGTTAGAATTATATCACCATGCTTGTGTATAATTTTGAGAGATTTGTATACCCTGTCAAATGTGATTCTCCTGACTCTGAAAAGTGGGCTGGTTACATGGATGTCCAACTTACAGATGGTAGTAGTAAGACCCAGCGAATTAAGTAAATTGTACAGTAACATTGTGGAGCCAGCACTAAACCGATGTTTAAGATGGAGTTATTACCTGTTAGTATGTGTGTTGATTCCTACTGAGGATAATATTTTACAATATTTACTAGATGTCTTTAAAAAACTAAGGGGCCTAACAGGGAATAGATAAGACAAAGGGCAGCATAAGAGTTACTTTCACTACATGAATTGAAGGAGAGAAGTGGTAATAAACTGTCATTTATAGAGCATTGTTCTAAGTGCCTTCCGTGTATTTTCCATTTGATCCCTACATCAGTCCTGAGTACTGTATTCTCCATGTTACAGGTGATGATATTCAGATGCAGATAGGTTAAGTAAATTTGCCCAAGATTACACAGCTGGAAACTGGCCAAGCTGGGATAGGAATTCTGGCAGACTGCCTCCAGAGTGTACTTAATAGTTTATTAGGCTGCTTCCCTGCATAGCAGTATAAGATTGTCATTAAACTAACCTTCTTGGAATTTGAAGGAAAGTGTATACAGTTGACCCTTGAGCAGCACAGGCTTGAACTGTGCACATCCACGTAGATTTTTTTCAACAAATACTGGAAATGTATTTTCCTAACTAATTTTTTTTAAAAATAATACTTTTTCTAGCTTACTTTATTATAAGAATGCCTTGTAAAATACATATAATACACATAATGTGTGTTAATAGACCATGTTATCGATGGGGCTTCTGGTCATTGATAGGCTATTAGTAGTTACTTTGTAGGGGAATCAAAAATTACCTGTGGATTTTAAGACTGCACGAAGGACACCCCTAGCCCACTTGTTCAAGTGGTCAGTTGGACTTAACGCAATTCTAAACTCCCCAGGTTTGAGGGAATTGAGCAAACTAATTTTTGAATACTGACACTTGACTTATTAAATAAATGATAATCTATTTCATGTGGTAACAGTTTGCAGAGTGAGTGCTGTTTTTTTGGTTATCTAAACATTTCTTTTATGAAAAAACCGTAAATGCCTTGAATTTATATATAACTCTTGATGGGTTATATGCAGCTACTTATTTTGGGTTGTTATGGATATGCTTTAAATAGGGATATTCCTATTTCCAGTTTAATGAATTTTTGGTTAAATTAAAAAAATAATTGTTTTGCAGTTATTCATAGATTAATTTTTCATTCATATATTCATAAGGTAAGTTAGTGATGTAGAAGACACTTGTTTTTAAATGGTACACTTAATAGCCTCTTGTAGAGTATACTTTGTGAAATTTGACACATTTAAAACAAATCAAGTAAAAATGCAAGAATCAAACTTTCTCAGTAAATAATTTGTAACTGCAATAATTAGTTTGTAACTGCAGGTTTGCAGCAAGAATGATTTTTAAAAATGAAATTTGAGTTAATGTTTAAACAAAAATAAATTAGATTGTATGATTTCTTTCCAACAGGAAAACTTTGGGAAATAATTATTTAAAAAATAATCTTTTGAAGTATCTATGAAGATGTTTCCTTTTGTTTTCAGATCACAATAAAATTGGACTAATTTAGTTTACATTTGTACAATTAATTTGCTGTAGCAGTAATAGGACTGCTTTTAGTATCAGATCTTTTTAAAACATACCTAGAGTAATAAATGAAGCATGCTTTTTTTTTTTTTCCTTCAATCTAACATTAGAAACTTTTCAAACTGGGATGCTAAGAATAAGCTGATTGTGTGGTTTTCCCTAGTTTTTATTGGGTTGTTATTTTCTTCACACTGGTGATTCTTCTGAGAGTTTTTTGTTTGTTTGTTTTTTGGATGGCTTCTGAGAGCATCTTGATAAGTAATCTTTTATCATTACAAGTATAGAACTATACATAAAATTGTTTATATAATATATATACACATACACAGATGGTTGGCGACTTATGAATAAAGTATATCAAATTGTATATCTGAATTACTTTTTGTTTTTAAAAGGTGCCAAAGTGTCCATAAAATTCAGATTTGTAATATTTTAGGTAGCTTAGCTTATATCTCACAAATGTCTTTCACCCTTCCATTTTCTCTGTCTCCTAATAACTAGAAACTCTTAATTATAGCACTTATTTACCAAAGTAGCTTAAATTGAGATTTGTGAAAATCATGGTTGTGTTTTCTTTTTTTAAATCCTCACCTGAGGACATTCTTTTTTAAATTACTCTTTAGAGAGAGGGGAAGGGAAAGAGAAAAACATTGATGTGAAAGAAGCATCCGTTGGTTGCCTTCCATATGTGCCTGGGACAGGGTACCAAACCCAAAACATAGGTATATATATGCCTTGACTGGGAATCGAACCTGCAACCTTTCTGTTACTGGGCAGTGCTCCAACCAACTGAGCCACACTGCCCAGGGCCATCATTGTGATTTTACAGTGTGCTTCACATTAAGCTTATATAACTACCACTTTGTAACTTTAAGAATGATCTGGCTTATGGAATTTGTTGTGGTGGTGTTGTAGCAACTGCATTAAGAATTTTTCTTTTGAATCATTTTGAGCCAGTATCCCATTTCATTGAATTAACAGTGTCGTCATTCATGAGACACTCCATTGTATTATGGTTCCCTACAACAAGATGAAAAATAAGCCTAAAACAGGAGTGTCAAACTCATTTTTACTGGGGGCCATATCAGCTTTGTGGTTGCCTTCCAAGGGTCAAATGTAATTTTAGAACTGTATAAATATCACTACTCCTTAACTAGGGACAAAGCGCTTGGTGCTGCCTCAGGATAGAAACAAGGTGCCAGGCCTGGTAAAACAATATGGAGGGCTGAATTCAGCCCGCAGGCCTTGTGTTTGCCACCTGTGGCCTAAAATGAAAGTCTAAAATTCTCTTAAAAATAAAGCTGGGACACCAAAGTGCTTTTCCGTCCATATGAAGCAAGAAAGAAGTAAACCTACCATCAAAAAGGGACAGCAAAGTAACTTGACTGTCTCAACTTTGATTATTGGGCAGAGGAAAGAAAAATCATTTCTGAGGATTGGAACCACGAGCCAGTTTTCATAAGCTTGCAGCCTAGATTCACATTATTAGTGTGGTGTTAAAACAAAAAAATAGTAACTTAAAAAATTTTAATGGTCTCAAGTTTATGGTGCTACCATGTGACTGGCCTAAGTCAGAACAAAGCCTCTGGAAGAATTAAGCTTTAGATGGGGGTGAAGCATGCATCTCCATATTATGTGTATTGTGGAATTAATGAAAAATGGAAATCATAACATTTCCACAAAGTAGATTCTGCAGGCTCTGGAAGATAGGCTTGTCAGTGTTGCCCAAGCATCTGGAAGTGCCGTTGTCAAACCTTTGTAATAGCTTTTCATAAGCAGCATAGTACTTGGCATATTTATGTTTTTGTTCTTTGGTTTTAAAGAACAAAATAGCATCACAGTTTTGGCTTTAAATTATATTAATGGCCTATTTAATTTTGGAATAATCAGTTGTAGGTGATTTAAGAATGTTGCCAGTGTTTGTCCAGTTGAAAAAGCATACCCAGTTGCCACTCCTCAGAATTTACAGAGATACTAAGTGAGAATTTAGCTTTTTATTTGAAATTAAATCTCCTTCTGTAACCCATAAACACCATGAGTTCTAGTCTAAAGGCAAATTTTTGGATGTTTTAAAATTTGAAGTGTGGGAAGAACAGTTGAGAAAATTCTAACTCTGTCCCTTAATGATGTTCAAATATCTGGTGTGTCATTGGCCTTGTCTAGTAAACTTTGTTTTCTAAATGGGATTTGATCACTTGTTTGTCTTAGGAACTCAGTATTTCAATTTGAAATTACATTTTTTTTGTACTGCTGTCATGTGGAAATGGCCTGTTACATGATGGAGATTTTACCCTACATTTCTTAATTTCTTTAATTCTTATGAGAGTATACTTGGACTTGTTCTTCAGTTAAGTTTTCAAACTTCAGTTTCTCAATTTAGCTTAGAATTCTGGTTTTTAGATGTACACTAGCTTTTGATTTAGAAACAGGCCATTTTAGATAGCAGGCTGTTTCTCTTTGTTGCCCACCATGCTTCTCCCCCATAATCAGTTACTTAGTACTTAAAGAATTCAAACTTACTTTGCTATTACCTTGAGCAAAATTAATGTAAGGGTATGTCTTTAGGGGTTGGGGAGGAGAGGGAACAAGCCTAGTTCTCATTTGATCACTTTATTTTTTCCCTTAATGTGTAAATTACCTCTATTATTGTATTGGTGTGGGTGGTGGAGGCTTGTCAGAACTTTGGTTTTCAAATTTGGTACCTTTTTTAAAAAATGATGTTTTGATCACATAGTCCAAATTGTAGTCATGTTTTCTTTCAAGTTCTTGTTTAAACAGTGTGTTTAAACTTGGTGTTTAAACAGTTTGTTTAATGTTTTGAGGGGCAAAAAAACCTTCCTTTAACCCACCGATACAATGCTACTTCATTTTAATTGTACTTTAGCCTGGTTTTGCTTCATGACTTGACTAACTTGACTTTTACAAGTAATAAAATTCAGTGTGTGGGTGGGCTCATCTATATTTAGTGGCTTTATTATGTCCCTATTGATCAATATGCTTTTTATTTTTCATCATTCCTATTTTTCAAATTGTTCATTTAATTTGCAGCTCTTGAATAAACTGGTCATTTACTTAAGTACATATGATTGTTTTATACAATTTGTGTCATTTTCCATGTTTTCTTTAGATGTGTTCATAGTAAAATCAAAATTAAAATGTGGGGTTACATTAATATACATGAGAATAGGGTCAGAATCTTACGGAAAATTTGTTAATTTTCATGATCTTTATTCATGCTTATTAGGGAAGATTAATTTATGTATTTGGATGGCAGTCATTGGTAGACTAATCTCCCAAACTAGTATTTTTCTTCAGATATTCATGTATATTGTTTTTTTTTAATATTTTATTTATTTATTTTTTAGAGAGGGAAGGGAGGGAGATAGCGAGAGAGAAACATCAATGTGCGGTTGCTGGGGGTTATGGCCTGCAACCCGGGAATGTACCCTGGCTGGGAATCGAACCTGGGACACTTTGGTTCCCAGCCCGCGCTCAATCCACTGAGCTACACCAGCCAGGGCTAGATATTCATGTATATTCTTAATTTTTTCTTTACCAGAGCAAGTAGAGGTAATTTGTGTTTGAGAAGTCTTTTTATGTGTTTTTTTAAATCACCGAATTTAAACACCTTTGATCTAAAAATGTTATGAAGGACCAAAGAATTAAAAATTATTTCATTTAGGTATTAAAAATTAAAGGTGAAAATACTGAAAAAGTTTTGTTCCCAAAAAAAGAGAAAAGAATGAGTGGTGAGCTAAAATTTAAAGGAAATTAATATTAAATTTACCCTACAAGTAACATAATTGTCTCAACTTTAAGTTTGTTAAAATGATTTTAACTAGGCATAGAAATTACGACATAAGCATTAAAATAGATCACTGATAAAGTACTTCATTCATTCAACAAGCACTTACTAAGCATATTATCTCTGTAATATAGTGCTCACTGGGTTTTAATCTTAAATTGTGCATACTAGCTTTAATAATCAGATCTAGATTTTTCAAGTCATACTAAGTGCTTTGGTCTTACGTAGTAACCTTTTTTTTCTTTTCTTTTTTGTTTTTTTAAACTTCTGTTCTAGATGCCTGGAATGATGTCTTCAGTAATGCCTGGAATGATGATGTCTCATATGTCTCAGGCTTCCATGCAGCCTGCCTTACCGGTAATCTTGAGAAAACACTTTTGTTGTGATGTTTTGATTACTTTTATATATGAAATAATATATATGTATTTTATAGGCAATTATATCAGCTTTTTAAGTGCCTCTGGTGTACTATAAGAGGGGAATTATAGTGGACTCTTGTTTTTAGTTTTTGAATGATGAACATTTACATTTTTTCCTACATATATGTTACAGTATATGGACATCCTTATTTATTAAATTAATTCTAGCTTAAACAAGACTGGAATACTGAAAAGCATAATTTGTGAGCTAGAAGTATTTTATTGGTCTGCTAGCATTATAATCTATTAAAGTGTAGACATTTGCTTTACTGAGTGCCAATTGAAAATTGATATAATATGATTTAATACTAGATTTTAGATTTAGAAAGCAAAAGATTGCATCTGAAATTTATTATTTCTTGAGACTTCAGTTGTGACACATTATTTAGAAAATTTTTGAATAGTCGTATCAACCTTTATTGGGTAGTAATAGCAATATATAAATCAATATATTCAAATTTGTACAATTTCTTTATTACATGATAGCCTAGTGGTTGTAATGAACAGATATGACATACTACACTGGAGTGGTAAGTTTGCACTCACCCCATCCAAAACCCCTACTGTCTTACCCCAAACCCCTAGGACCAGATATATTTCAAATCTTTTTTTAATATTGTAAGTAGTATATAACATATTCTATATATTACATACAAATTTCCGTAGGGTTTTGGGCAGTGCCTTACAATTTCCAGCATAACATTTACATAGCAAAACTTAGGGATATTCCTTCTGACCTGGGGTAAATACAGATTAAAGAGTTCATCTTATTCAGGACAGATTTTTGCCACTGCAGTGAGTTTTAGTGTCAAACTTGAAAAAAGTTTGTTTTCAGAGCTGTTTGATTTCAGAATTGTGGATGAAGGATTGTGGATCTGTGTATAATTAATGATTGTATAAATATAAATATAACAGTTAAAGGCTTCAGTGGTTCCAGGTGAACTTAGACCACTAAAACTACAAAAAATTCTTTGAGTCAGTGGCTTGAGAATTATGCACAGAGGGGACTGATTATTCTTTACGAGGAATGTAAAATATAATGTAAACAAGGTAAATGTTAGTAATTTTATTTTTTTTTCCTTATAGCCAGGAGTAAATAATATGGATGTAGCAGCAGGTATGTATACTACTTATGGTGGTATTTATTAAACTACTTTGAATAGTAACTACCATAATTTAATGAGGAATGAAAGCAGTGTTTCTTGGGCTTTATAATCAGCTCATGTTTTTTTTTTTTTAAAGCAACGGGAAATAGGGGTAGCATTCATAATTGAATCCATAAGAAACTATAATTTTAGGTCCAGAGTTCTGGGACCAAATTTGGTCTACAGGTATGCTTTGGCCTACACGATGTTTTTAAATTTTATAATTAGTTGCTAACACCTAAAGTCTGTTGGTTTTTATGTAAAGTTTGGATTTATCTTAGATATAGGTTTTTACCCAAAGATTGGATTTCTCTTGAAAAATTGGATGATCTGAGTATTTATTGTTTATAATAGTCCTTGTGAACACAGTAAAGGATATTTGAGTGAAAAACTGTGATTGAGTTCATATTTACACTCAGCAAACATTGTAGAATGGGCTAGCACTTTCGTACTTTAGATGTTGAACATGTATGCTTATTAGCCTTCTGGACTTCTACTCAGCCATTTTTCTGTTACCTGTTTGGACCCTGTAGTTATTGCAGTGTATAAGTCCTGTGCTAATTTTTTTCTTCAATTATCAGTATTTGTTTTGACCAGTGTGACTAATATATAATAGTCATGCCTCATTTATTTGTCAGCAGTAATGTTCCACATGAATTAGTATTTCATATGTTAAACTGTGTCCTGTGATTATCCCAAAACATATTTTGTTTTAAACATTATAGATCACAACATGTTTAAATGCACCATGTGCTTTCCTGCAAGTTTATAGGGGACACAATTGATGTTTTTAAGAGGTTTCACAAGTATCATTATTTAAGCTGAAATGATGTTCTAAAATACCTAATGTAATGTTTTCGCATATTTAGGTATGTAGAGGTGATTGCTATTCCCCTAAATAATTACCTTAACATTTCTTTTTAATTACTTTTTAAATACATTGGCTTTACTGTTAGTCCATAGTAGCTTTTATTTGCTCTCAGTGGAACCTAGATAGTTGAAGTTGCCATAAGTCTAAAACACAGGGGTCAGAGGTTCGAGGTGTTTTTCTACTTCAGTATTATAAACCAGGAGGGACCCCAAAAAACCCTCCTGGAGCGCAGGCCCCTTGTAGCACAGGCTTCCCCTGTGGGTGAGTATTCTAGGAACCCATCTGTATCAGTGTACCACCTGGTGAAGTTTCGAAAGGCTGCATTTGGCTTCAGTGAATTTTTTTTTAAGACTTTGCAAAATGTGTTTGCCCATCTCATGATGGGTGACTTACAAGCACACCTGCCTACACCATGCTGAGTGTTCAGCAGTTTTTGACCAAAAACATCATGATCCCCATGCCTTATCCTCCCTATTTACCTAATCTCACCCCAAGTGACTTTTTTTTTGTTCTCCAAGTGAAAAAAGTCCTCAAAACAAAACAATTCACCAATGTGGAAGTGGTGAGACAAAAAAAAAAAAATGACAAGCACTAAAGGACATCAAAATTGAAAAATTCAGAAACTCCCTCTGAGTAGAGAGAAAAAGCCTCAATAGGTATATTGCATCAGATGGAGAATACTTTGAAGGTGACTGAAGTTTAAATATATAAGAATAGATACTCAATTTTTTATAAATTCCGTTTTTGGGGGGGTTCCCCCTCATATAGCAGAAAAAGAGGTCATGACCTCTGATAGCAAGAAGAGGAAAAAAGGCAAATGTATTAATACTCCCCAAACCAGCTTTTGGTTTGCAGATTGAAAGTTCAATGTGCCACTTAATTCTGAAATTCCTTGCACTGTACATGTTTGTTTATTGGAAAGTACAAGCACATAGGTCATATGCACAGTTTTAGGATATTTAGTGTGATGGGATGAAGTGAAAGAAATAGCACTATTAAATGTTTTTAAACTGTTAAGGAGAGCGTGATTTATCACATTGTAAATATTGTTCCCCCTCTTTTTTTTTTTAAAGGTACATCAGGCGCAGTAAGTACTTCTGGAACATATTTCATTATACTCCTTTAGCCTACTATATTGATCCTGATTTCTATTTTAAGTATCTGCTAAGTTGAACCCTTTTCCTTTCTGTGCCAAATGTTGAAAAATTCTGTGAGTTATTTATTTATTTAAGATTTTATTTATTTATTTTTAGAGAGGGGAAGGGAGGGAGAAAGAGGGAGAGAAACATCAATAGGTTGGTTGCCTTTCACATGCCCCCAACTGGGGACCTGGCACACAAACCCAGGCTTGTGTCCTGACTGCGAATCAAACTGGTGACCCTTTGTTTCTCAGGCTGGCACTCAGTCCACTGAACCACACCAGCTAGGGTTGAATGGTTTATTTTAAAATCTGATTTTGATGGGACCTAACTAGAGAAATGGGAATCAAATCTATATTAGTTTTTATAAGGATCAGAATTCTACCCATCACAGCTAGAAGGGAAATTAACTTTGTAGGTGCACCATAATTAATATGGTAACTTTTAGTTTAAGCATTACCTTAGTACCCTTACATACAAATATTTATGTAACCTTATTAATTACTGTAAACCTAATGTAGACTGTTACTAATACATAGTAATTTAAAATGCTTGTTTTGCTTCTACCTTCCTTAACACAGTGTCAGAAAGACAAGTGAATATTCAGAATTGCTTGGTTTTCCTTAGAAATGAAAATAATTATATTATTATAATACAATTTTTTCCTCAACACTTGATTTTTTTAAGATAGTATCTTCTGGTTGTTTTTGCTAATGTCTCTGTTTAAGGTATTCTATCATACATTTTTGTGGTGTTTTGGGAAAACAATAAGCCTGAGGCCTCACTTAAATGTGGCTTTTTTATATTTACTTTTTAATAGCCTCATTCTGTAGCCTTAGTGGCTTTTTTTGTTTTTTCTAAACAGGAATGAAAAAGAGTTTATATGTATAATTTCATTTAGTCAGAATAATAGTCCTGGGAGGTAACTGTTATCTCCCAGTTGAAGAAATGCAGAAAGCTGTAAATTAATTACAAATACGTAAATATTTTAAATTTGGGGGGAATTCTTTTAACTGAAATGTATATAAATATTTTAAGCTTTCTTGTGTCTTTGCTGTAACAGTTGAATGATTATAATGTATCTGTCTGATATTGTTCCATTATAACTGCCTTATTTTATTTTTGACTAATGATAGTGATTCATTTCAATTTTAGGAGGATTGACATTTTCATACTTTTCTTTCAAACTTTTCCACCCCAAAATATTATGTATTTGTTTGAAAACTTACTGTTGTAATTGTTTTTAGATTTCAGATACATAAATTTGAGTTACTTGTATGTTTCATATTATGGTCATTATCACTGATCCATAGAGGGTTCCTCACATTTTTTCATTATTACTCTCCATGTTCACTCCCATTCCTCACTCTCCCCCACCCCCACCACATGCAGTGGTGATCACTTGGATATATGTCCTAAGACATGTTTATATTAGGAAATGTTGATGATTTTTTGTGTGTATGCAGCTTACTTTGTTTCTTTTCCTTGAATTTTTAAATTTTTATTTGTTTTTTTAAATTGGTGTGTTAGTTTCAGTTATATAACATAAATGATACAGTATTTGTGTACATTGTGAAATGATCAGAATAAAATAGTTAACATCCCTTACCATACAAATTAAATTTTTTTTCTTGTGATGAGTACTTTTAAGATTTACTATCGCAACAGCTTTTCAGATGTTTGATACAGTATTCTTAGCTGTAGTCATTATGCTTTACATTACATCCCTGTTACATTTCTTTTATAGCTGAAAGTTTGTACCTTTTTGACATCCTCGACCCATTGTTCACCTATCTCCCACTCCTCCCCTCTGACAACCAGTCTGTTCACTGTATGTATGAGCTTAGGGTATTTGTGTGTTGGTTTGTTTTTTTTAGATTTTACATATAAGTGAAATCTTAGGGTATTTTCCTTTCTCTGTCTGACGACTTTTAGCATAATGCCCTCAAGGTCCATCCATGTTGTTGCAAATGGCAAGGCATCATTCTCTTGTATGACTGAATAGTATTCTATTGTGTGTATGTTCCACATCTTTATCCATTTCATCCATTGGTGGACACTTAAGTTATCTCAATATCTTGGCTGTTGTAATAAATCTGCATTGAACATGAGGGTGCTTGTATCTTAAAGTGTTTTTGTTTTCTTCAGATCAATACTCAGAAGTGAAACTGCTGGTTCATATGGTAGTTCCATTTTTAATATTTTGAGGAACCTTCATATTTTCCATAATGGCTATACCAGTTTGCTTTGATGCCAGCAGTGCTCAAGGATTTCCTTTTCTACACATCCACTTCAACACTATTTCTTGTCTTTTTGATAATAGTAATTTCTAATGGATATGAGGTGATATTTGTGGTTTTGATTTGAATTTCCCTGGTGATTAGTGGCATTGAGTATCTTTTTGTGTGCCTGTTGGCTATCTGTATTTATTCTTTGGAAAAATGTCTGTTCAGATCCTCTGCCTATTTTTTAATTGGATTATGTGTTCTTTGTGTATTTTGGATACTTAATCCTTATCAAATACCAGATTTTGCTGTGTATAATACTCTCCCATGCATAATGCACACATATTTCTGGCCCAAACTTCCAGGAAAAAAATCTTTCATTTTAATTTTTCAATTCAGTTGTTTGTTTATTTATATTTAGAAACAAAACCAATTATTGTATTCCAGGGTATTATTTTGCATATGGATATCATTGCTTTCTAGAGTTACACTTTTAATACATAAGTATAAATAAAAGAGAAACATTTAAATAGATAAACAATTAGTACTATCCATGTATAATGTGCATCCTTATTTTTCCCTCAAAAATTTGGGCAAAATGCTCATTATACATGGTATATGTATATACATGGTACATGATTTGCAAAAATTTCCTCCCATTTGGTAAGTGGTTTTTTTGTCTGTTGATGGTTTCATTTGCTGTGCCCAAGTCTTTTAGTTTGCTGTAGTCCCACTTTCTATTTTTGCTTTTCTTGCCTTTGCTTCTGGAGTCAGCTCCAAAAGTTATTGCCAAGACCACTGTCAAAGAGCTTATTATTACCATTTACGTTCTCTTCTAGGAGTCTTTGTAGTTAGTTTTAGGTCTTATATGCAGGTCTTTAAGTCAGTTTGAGTTCATTATTTTGTGTGGTATAAGATAGTGGTCTTATTTAATTATTTTGAATTTGGCTGCTCAGTTTTCCCAACATCATTTATTGAAGACACTGTCATTTCCTTATTATATATTCTTGGCTCTTTTGTCATAAATTAAATGACCGTATATATGCATGGATTTATTTCTGGACTTTCAGTTCTGTTCCATTGACCTAGGTGTCTGTTTTTATGCCAATACCATGATGGTTTTTGTTTTGTTTTTAATTTTAACATTTTATTTTCAGAAAGGAAGGGAGAGAGAAAGGAGTGGGGGAGAAAGAGAGAGGGAGAAAAACATTGATTGGTTGCCCCTCGCACACCCCCAAATGGGGACCTTGCCCCATAACCCAGGCATGTGCCCTGACTGGGAATCAAACTGTCAGCCTTTCGGTTTGCAGGACACTCAGCCCACTAACCCATACCAGTCAGGATGATACCATATTGTCTCAGTTAGTATACTTTGTAATAGAGTTTGAAATTCAGGAAGGTAATACATCCAGGTTTGTTCTTTCTCAAAATAGCTTTGTCTATTTGGGGTCTTGTGTGGTTCATACAAATTTTAGGATTGTCTATTCTGTTTTTGTGAAAAATTAGAATTTGTTTAGGAATTGCATGGAATCTGTGCATTGTTTTGCGTAGTATGTACATTTACAATATGTGTTAATTCTTCCTAATCCATTAGCACAGAAATTTCTTCATGTATTTGTGTCGTCTTCAGTTGCTTTCATCGGTGTTTTATAGCTTTTAGTGTACATGTCTTTCATCTCCTGGATTCAGTGTATTCCTCGGTGGATTGTTTTTATTTTTATTTTTTATTTATATATTTATTATCTTGGTGTGGTAGAATTGTAAATGACATTGCTATCTTAATTTCTCTGATAGTTTAATGTTAGTGAATACAAATGCAAATGATTTTTGTATATTGATTTCATATCTTGCAACTTGACTGAACTTTTCTTAATATTTTTTGTTGTAGTTTTTAGGATTTTCAATATGTGATGCATTTTTTTCCTCTGAATGGCATTGTGCTATCTTATTCTGTGACGTATGTGTTTTTTTCTCTTAAAAAGAAACTAAATGTTTTTATTGGTCTCTGTTTTCCTGCTCCCTATCTTTTGTATAATTTTCTAATCTGTCAAAATCAAAAAGTATTTTTGTTATTTTGGTTGGAGGTGCATTAAGTTTGTGGATCATGGGAATCTGTTTATGTTCATGAACATGATAGTCAGGTCTTTTGTATCTGTTCTGTGAAAGAGCTTTACATTTTCTTTATTGAAGGCTTACACATCCTGCATTCTGTTAATTTATAAATATAAAGATTTGGTGCTGTTTTGAGTCTTTCGAGCTTCATAATGATCATTTTTTATGTGTTCATCTAGTAGGCATGCTGAACTCCTGTTGCATATTGGACTTACTTTCTTAAACTGTCATCCTAAAATAATGATAGTTCTGGCTCCTCTAACTAATCCTCATCTGTTTCTACTTTTATTGTGCCAGCCAAAACCTCTAGTATTATGATAAGTAGCAGTGATAAGCTGGCATCTTTGTCTTGGTTTTTTGTTTTTTTTGTTTTTTGTTTTTTTTTCCCTTAATGGGAATACGTGTAAAATTTCTCCACTAAATATAATGTTTGCTATAGCTTTTTGGTATATAACCTTTATTAAGTTCAAGCTTTTTTCTTTTTGTGGTTTGTTGGTATGGATTTCAATACCTGCTTATTTTTAATGTTCTCCAGTCCTTTTTCCACTATTAACTAAGAGGATCATAAGATAATTCTTTTCTGGTCTGTTAATGTGAAAGTACACAGATAAATTTGCTGACATTAACTCATCTCTGTATTACTAAAATGAATCCTGATTATTCATTATTTGTGTGTTTAGGATGTGTATGTGTGCACACACTAATTTTTTATTTCATCTGGATTTACATGGTTAATTTTTATGTTGTTCTTGTCTGGGCAGGAACCCCTCTTTCTGGTCCCTAGAACAGCTCATATAAATGACAAGCACCTTCTTAATAGCTTACTATAACAACCAGACATTGGACTACACCTAATATTTTTTGAGGATAGAAGTTTTGGGTTACCATTTCAATTTCTTTAGTGGTCATTGAAGATATTCCAGTTTTAAATTTCTTCTCATAATTTGTTTTTTTCCCAGATACCCATTTATTTATTTTGCTGAGTTTTAATAATTATTTGGCATATTGTTAGAAATCCTAATAGCTATTATCTTCCTTTGTTTTGGGAGAGAGTGACTTCATAAATTTATTTCTGCTATTACTTATTTTCTTGGTTGCTCTATTGCTGTTTTCCTAACTTCAGTGTTTAGCTTGCTGGTTTTCAGATATCCTTATTTTTAATAGACCTTGTTTTTTTTTTTGTTTTTGTTTTTTGAACCAAATTGAGCTCAAAGTAGAGAATCCCTCCCATACACCCATTCTCCCCATATACACACAGCCTCCCCTATACTATCAATATCTCCCATAACAGGGGTACATTTGTTACAATCAGTGAACATGTATTTAAGACATCAGCACCCAAAGTCCACTTTACATTATGGTTCACTCTTGGTGTTTCGCATTCTCTGTGTTTGACAGATGTGTAATGACATTGTATCTATCATGATAGTATCATACAGTATGGTTTTACTGCTCTAAAAACCCTGTTATGCCTATTCATCTGTAATAATGTATGATGATGAGCATCTTTTCATGTGCTTATTTGCCATCTGTATGCCTTTTTGTTAAGGTGCAGATCTTTTGCCCATTTTTCAGTTGTTTTTTTTTTTCTTAATGTTAAGTTCAAAGAGTTTTATGTATAAATATTACTGAATTTATTGGGATGACACTGGTTAGCAAAATTATACAAGGTTCAGGGCCACAGTTCTACAACACATCACATTGTTTGTACACTGTATTGTGTGTTCACCTTGCCAAGTCTTTGTCCATCACCATTTATCCCCTCTATAGCCTTTTCCAGCCCCCCCACCACCCTGGCAGTTACCACATTGTTGTTCATGTCCATGAGTTCTTTCTCCTTTTTTCCCCCAATCCCTCCATTCTCCTCACCCCAACCCCACAGCTGTCAGCTTGCATTCTTCCTATGAGTCTAGAATCATCAGTTCATCAGTTGTGTCTTTCGCTCCCAGTTTGTGTTCTCATTCTCTTGACTCTCTGACATAGAATTTTTTAATTTAATGAAGTTCATCCCATTAGTTATTTTATAGATCATGTTTTTAGGTAACTTGTTTTTTTTTAAGGTATGCTTTTTTGTATTATGATCAGAAAACACAGTCTATAAGAAGTTGATTTTTTGCAGTTTATTAAAGCTTCAATTATGTTCTATTTCAGTATCAGTTTATTAGTATACAAGTCCTTTTGCTGTTATGGTTTGTGCTTTAGATTCTATTTAGATAGGGCAAACGGCTACTATATCTATTTTTTTTATCTTTATTTTTTTGCCTTGTAAAAACTTGTTATATTTTGAATAGACTATTTTTTTCATTTTTATTGTAAGCTAGTTATCTGCCAATTCATAAATTTTATAATGTTTATCTTACAGGCAGCTATATTATCAGATTTCCTGGATAGTTAGAATAGCTTTTTAAATTTTAGTTTCTAGAGTTCATTTGAGCCTTCAGTAGTAAAGGAAAGAGAATTTATCTCTTTCCAATATTTATACCAATCATTTCATTTGTAGCTGTGCTGTATTTGTTGAATTGTAGTGATTACAAACTCATGCTTTCATGGTTTTAATGAAATGGCTTTAGAATTGTTTTTCTTGGTTTTTGATAAATTGTCCTTTATCATTTAGATATTTTTATTTTATATAAGGATTTTTGTTTTTATTTTTTGAGTACTTGTGAATTTTTATAATTTTTAGGGTGTGGTTTAATCATAACAAGTATTATTATTAGTGTGATCACATAGTGGTGTTTTCTCTTTTCAACTTGTTAATGCAAATAATTTTTTAATAGATTTTTCAATATTGAGCCACCCTTGTACTTCTATAATAAATTCTGCTTGGTCAAAGTGCATACCTTATAGGATTGATTCTCTTGGCTAATATTTTATTTAAATTCTTAGTTTTATATTCATAGATAACATTGCCTGCTTTTCTTTTTGGATACCTTTCCTGTTTTGTTGCTAATAAAGAACTTTATTTTTTTCTATGACCAGAAATAATGTTGTTATAACTCTCTGTTCTTTAAAGGTTATATAGTATTTTACTGTGAATCTGGCTAGGTATCTTTCTGTTTCTTCTATGGTAATTAGAATATTCAATTGTGATGTGTTTTTCTGTGTTGTATTTTGGTAGTTTGTGAGAAAATAATTTCCTTTAGGTTTTATTTTCCTTATTTAGAGTAGTGAGAGGATCTTCCTGTTTAGCATTTGGATTTCATAACTTCTCTTTTGGTTTATTTCAATTTAGCTTATACATTGTATAAATACTTATGAATATATAAATGTTTATCACTGCTTATGTATACATAATTGAATTTGAATGTAGTAAATTTATTTATAGTCCAATGTTGACTAGCTTTTTTGAATCTGAAACTTTCATTATCTCTCTTGATAATTATATATTTTCTGTGTACATTTTGCCACTGCATCAGCACTTCATCTTAGACATTTTCTATTAGGTTAAAAATAGATCTGCATAAGATACATCTTATAATATGAATGGACTATAATTGAACTGTTTTCCTGTGGGTGGATATTGAATTGTTTCTAATTTTTTACCATGACAAGCAATCCTGTGGGAAACATTTTTGCAGCTATATAAGTGGGATTTTGTAAAGTGAGATTTCAGGATCTAGAAATGTTTGCACTTTTAATTTTAGTAAGAATATAAAATTGGTGAAAAATACTAATTTCCCAATAGGAGCATTAGACTGCCCTTTTCTTCACACCCTTTTAACATTGTATGCTGATAGTCTTGTCATTTATTTGATGAGCAAAAACTTCCATTATAATGTGTGCTTTCTTGATTTACTAATAAAGTTAAACATCTACATGTATTATCTGTACTGACTTCTATTAAAGGCCATGCTTGTTTTTCCATTTGATTGTCTTATTAATTGTAGTAGATTTTTCTGTTTGAAGGATAAAAATTTTTAATGCCTTAATTTGCAAATGTTTACCATTTGTAAAAATGTTGACTTTCGATTGATTCCCCAGAACTACCATTTATGTCAATAATTTTTTATTAATACAGTAGCTATGTCAGTAATAAAATAATTTTGGGAATGTGTCATCTGACAAAAATGCAGAATAATTCCAGTATTAGGAAATCTTAACTCCTGCAAGTCCCCAAAGCAACTAACCTTAAGGTTAAAACTAATTTCCTGGCTTTGGTCCTTTCAAAATATACATCTGAGTCTTCCTTAGATCCGCTCCCCCGCATTTCTTCAAGGGCAGTCTCAGTCTTTGATGGGCAACACTTGCTTATTGCTCTGAAGGTAGTTGTTAATATATCCATTAACGTTTTATGCCATTCTTTATCTTATATTCACCATTTAGATATATTTGTTTTTAAATTTTTCTTTTAACATAGTTTTGGCCAAAAGCAAGATAAATTACAGTTTTACTTTAAGCTGCAGATTTAAGAAAAAGGAGTAAAAAAACTTACCAGATAAATCATTTTCCTCACTCCAAAATTAACTTCTGTAAGTGAATTGCATATTGGTTAAAATATTAGTACAGAATTTATATTACTATCTGAAGTGATTATTTCTATTGATGCAAAGATTTGGAAACTTGCTTCTTAATAGGACCTTAATTTGGCCAGAACAATGTTGTAGTGAACTAACTAACTAGCCATGTTACTTTCTTATGCTCTGTTTTCTGTGAAGTAGGGCTAATAATTGATAGCTACCTCAGAAGGTTACTACAAGAATTAACTGATAATTGATGCAAAGCAGTTAGCACAGTGCTTAACATTTAGTACTTGATGGGGAATTTATCTGTTCTTACTGATAAGATAGTCCTTGAATATAGCAAGCTTGATACAGTGTTTCAGAGTGGGTAAAATACGGTCTTTAGAGGTAGATGTGATTGAATTGTTCTAGTTTTATCTTTTATTTATTGAATTACTGTGAGCAGGTTATTAACCCATCTAAGCCTTCGTTTTCTTATTTGTAAAATGGTGCTGGTGGTCTTTCATTCTTTTGTAAGGTTCAAAGTAACAGATAGTGAATACCAAATTGTTTACTATTTGTTTTACTGATTTGTACATTTCCTCTCATTCTCCCCATTGCTTGGTCTTTCACATTCCATAATATCTTAAGTTTTTTTATGGTGAACCACCTCTTTCCTTGATGCCCTTTAGCAGATGTGACTTGAGAAATTTAAATATAATTTTGGAACTTAACAGATTTCTCTTTAAGGTAATACAGTCTTGAGATGCTACTGAGTTAATTTTTAAAACACCAGAAACAAATACCAACTTAATTTATGAAAGCACCATTTAATTTATGAAATGTATTAACCATACACTTGAATCTTTTGTTTATGCCTCTAATTGCATTACTTTGTAATGAAATTTTAAAGTAGGTGAATAACAGCAAGCTAAATATTTTTCACCAGTTAATTTTAATCTTTCCTCCAGAGAGATTGTAGTTGTCGTATCTTCTTGTACATGGTGCTAGAGTATGTTAAAGAATTTTTTACATCTTCAGAATTATGTATCTTGCCAGTTTATTCAGAAACCCACTCTGTATATAGTTGTCAGATGACTGATGACTTTATAAATCTCTATAGGAGGGACTAATTTTGTTATCAAACGGCTGAGATTTTATCAGTTTCTTTCAATTTAATGGCTATCTATAATTCTTTCATTGTAATTGTCTTCTCAAAAGTTGTAGAAAATAAATATCTTACCTCTTCTGTTTGTTAAAATCAGTTTATGTTCTTCTAAGTCATCTTACTCTGCATTCCCACTTTTTACAATAACTACAGAAGGAAATTTAGAATCAGCACCAGTGGTTTTTTAGTTATTTTTTTTTTAAGTGCTGCATTATAAGTGTTCTTAATGCCACAGAGGAGTGATACTATGTGACTTTATCAGCAAGTCTGATACAAAAACTCTCTCAATGTGAAATTTAAAGAATAGCTTGACTATTTTATTTGTGTATTTTTATGTATTCACAAAAGTGATATGTGTTTTTTTAAAAGTGTCCAAGTAAGAATAAATTATTTCAAAAAATTTGTAACAAAATTTCTGAGTGGTACAAATCATGTGATAGTTTCATAATTATATTTTTTCTTTCTTAGAGATATAGTAATGTTTTGTCTTAGAATTGAAGAAACATGAAGAGATCATCTCTATAACCCTCTTTAAAGTATACTTCAGTTTGTTACCATCTGAAAAATCTGCCAGAATTGGGCTTAGTACCTTTGATCTCATTTAGTAATTTACTCACTCATGAGTCCTTGTAAAACTTTTTAAGCTACTTATATTAAGATAGACTGACATGTAAAAAGATGTACATATTTAATGTGTACAGCTGGATGGTTTGGGGAACAAGTAATACACCTGTAAAACTAGCACCACCATCAAGATCATAGGTATCTATCATCTCGCACAGTTCCCCCCATCCCTTTATTATTATTTGTGTGTACAAGTGTGTGTGTATAGTAATGTTGTAAAACTCTTAACAGACCTTTATTTGAGGCACATGAAAATCAATACCTGAGGTTTTATTAGGAACTTTTAGTAGGTTCTTAATAGTTCTTTTGGATTCAAAGAGTGAATTTACGATCTCTATCAAACTAGTTTCATATGAAACGTTATCTCACCTATCTTGTATTAGGGCATTTGGATTCACGTTTTAGTCCTGCTAAATTTCACCTTGTTGATTATTAGCTTCTGATTGTCATCAGAAGTCATCCTTTCTAATTTGACTGCTGCCTTTTTATAGCATGTTTGTTTAGAGCTTTGTCCAACTTGATATAAATATTCTTTGAATTTGGGTGGTTGGGTTCATGATCAATGAACCTGTACTACATTAGTATGGACTCTTATCCATAAGGCATTGATTTGTGTGGATGAAATAATATCTCACATGTTTAAGTTAAAAAGTTACTGTTCTTATGGAAACAGTCATATCCTTACAATTCTGAGATTTTACAGAGAGAGCGATCCTAAAACCTGAATTGACTCATGCTGCACTTTAAGTCCCTTTAAAATGGGATTTTCAGTTACTTCCCTGTTTGCATTGATGAATTATTCTAAATGCTTTTCACTATCAAAAGTGTGCCCATTTTATACTTTTAATTTTTCATATATTGCTTTGAAACAGTTGATACTGTTATTCACTGTCAGTGGCACTGTTAAATAATTTAAATGTTTTGTACAATAAATTTTTTTCTTTAGAAATCAATGTGGACTGAACATAAGTCACCTGATGGAAGGACTTACTACTACAATACTGAAACAAAACAGTCTACTTGGGAGAAACCAGATGATCTGAAAACACCTGCTGAGGTAAAAGTTTGAGGGCTGGAAATCAGGGATTATTAAGTAGATTGGGTCTTTTTTTTCCCCCTTATCTTTTCTTTTTTCTTTTTTAGGATGTCATGGGTATTTGACTATCCAAATAGTACTGCTTATATCACAAAAGCCATACAAAGGAGAATTAATAAACACACCAATCAGTAAAAACACAATACTCATTCCCTTCTTTGAACAGACCAATTTTATTTACTGATTTATCTCTTCCTCAGGAACCTTTGTGGGGTGACATTAATTTAAGAAGGGTGATTTAAAGAACAGATTGGAAGGGGAAAAAGGCTCTCTATGTGACTGCCCTGTATTTTTTAAATTCATATTTCAAATTGTTTTCCTCTTTATAGTAAACCTGGATGACTTCATGTGTCATATAAGTTCTTAAAATTTTCAAATGGGGTTGATTTAATGGAGATGAAATTAAATTACAAATACTTCCTTGTCTTAGAGTGAGACAATGTCTCTGGAAAATGCTCCCCCCCCAAAAAAAAAGTATGTACTTTTTATGTTGCAGATTTTATCATTCAAAATGCACGGATAAGGAAGTAAGATTGAAGGAATGAACTGAGTAAGCATTAATCCACATGGGGAACTCCAAAGCCCTAAGTGAAAATAGATCTGGCATTTCAAACTATATTTAAGGTTTTTCCTGATTGGTACTATGTCTCCTCCCCCCCCCCCCCCACTCCCCTTAAATTCAGGAATTTGAGGAGGTAAACGTATTTGCCAACCACCACACTAATATGTACCACAGTACTTTAGAAGGGGATGTTGGTAGATACTATAATTTTTTATTTATGCCAATATTGACATACTCAGTAATATTTATCAATTATATAATTGCCCAAGACATTCTGTATGGATTTTAGTTTTTAATAGCATTCTCATAACACCCTAACTGGTTTATATATTAGGTTTTAAGTATACCATACTAATATATTGTTTACTTATGGGTAATTCACATAGATTTGTAATAAATTATTATGAGACTGAAATCTAAGCGTGATTAAATCAGATTTTGCTTTTTCTCAAAGTTTATGTTTATACTTGTATTAGTTTTTGAAAAGTATTTGTGAAATATGGATGAATTTTTACCTTTGATGGGGTATAAATGGCAAGAGCACACATAGGATTTGAAATTCAGATAAACCTGGTTTTGAACCTTGCCTCTGCCCCTTAATAGATATATTAGATCTGACAAGTTACTTTCTCTAAGTAAATCTGGAATAATATAAGTGTTATAGTATTATTGTAATGATTAAGTAATGTATTCCAATCTTAATATCACTAGAGAGTATCTTGTAATTGGTAGCTTGTATACCATTACCTCACAAGCTTTCAAATTGTATAGCTTGGTAATATCTAGTGAAAACAGTAACATAAATGATGTGTGGTGCTAAATACATTACTGTTAACTGATGGTTTTTATTTCCCTCTAGCAACTTTTATCTAAATGCCCCTGGAAAGAGTACAAATCTGACTCTGGAAAGCCATACTATTATAATTCTCAAACAAAAGAATCCCGTTGGGCCAAACCTAAAGAACTTGAGGATCTTGAAGGTAAAACAGAAAAAAATCTTAATGTTAATTTTTTTACATATATATGTCATTCACACTGAAACAGTCCTTCATAAATAGAATTATTCAAACAAAGGCCTTATTTTTTAAAATTATATGATTAGAATGTTTAAAATGGTGTAACAGTTTTATGGGCTCTTATTTTCTTGTTGCTCTAGATCTCAGTTCTATAGATTTTAAATAGATTTTTATTTGATTTGATTCCACTGAAACTAGGATACCAGAATACCATTGTTGCTGGAAGTCTTATTACAAAATCAAACCTGCATGGTGAGCGCTTTGATAATTCATTTTCTGTCATTTAACATTTTTAGAGTATGTCACTAATGTTCACTAACCGTGATCCAATTAATCTGCAGTGAGAAGTCTCTAATTCAAAGAATTCCTTTAATTTAAGGGTTATATTATAAATGAGCTTGTAGCTTTTAAAGTTGTACTTTGGTGTTTTTTGTTTTTTGTTTTTTGTTTTTTTTTTTAAGTTACGTATCACTGGAAAATTGAACAAGGACATTATGTACAATATTTCTAAATATAGCTATGGATATTAGTGCATACCTAGAATATGGGACTTAGCAGAGATCCTTATCAGACTATATAATTAATGCAGATTTTATATAGTAACAACATTGCAAAATAGCCCTCATGCTCGTTATGGAAGAATTAAGGTAAGCGAAATATCATGCCTCACTTAAAAAGGGAGGATTTTTTTTTTTTTAATATCCTCAGCCGTTCAGCATACTGCTTGAAATCTAGAAATACATAATACAAAACACAGGACTTGCACTTCTAACAGAATCTGGTGTCAAACTATAGTAGGGTAAAAGCAACAGAGTGTAGGAGAATGGGGCTAATAAAGTAGACTGCAATGTGAAATGACATCTGACAGAAAAAAGAATAAAAAATTCTTGAAGGTACTGTGGTATTAAGTCTGTTTACCCTATGTCACCTCATTAACTTAGGTATCATTTGTATCTGAAAAATAAGTTAATTTATATTAATGGTAACCCCTTTGGTATGTTTTGTCAGCCATCCTAAACAGATTTTCAGAAATGATTTAGTTTTTAAAATATTTTCAAAGTTAAGCTTATATTATCACTTAAATGGAGCACCTCATTCCCTAATGATGCTGAATAAGGTATATTTTTACCCCTACAGAAAAATTTACCTAAATCTCTGTACTAGCATTGGCTAATTAATAACATTGTAGATAGGTAGATCCCCAGTTTATTGATGTAAGAAATATCAAGCTCATTTCTGATATAACCCTATTACATATAGTTGGTGTGCATAACTATCTATCTACTTGTCAATGCTAGTATATATGTGCTAGAATTTTATAACATGAATTTGATTCTGTTTTGAATTTAATATCCTTTAAAAAAATAACAAATAGTTTTATTTCTGGGAAAAATACTATTTTAGTCCAGAATTATGTAGATACTTTCAGGAAGTTTTTTCAGTAGCCTGCAATCTTTGGGAAAGCAGCAGCGTGGGGGGAAGCTTTCCTAAAAACTGCTATTTAAATTTGTGTTCATTCTTTAATTGCTGCCCTGGAACTTCAGAACAAGTGCTTGCTCAGTAAAAGTTGTGATTTTGGGGGGAGGGTTTTTTGGGGGGGGGGTGGTAAATTATATCTTATGAAATGTTTTTAAAAGTCTTTAAAGTTTATTTTCAGTGATCATATTTAAAAACTGTAGTATATAACTTTCCTGTTTTCTCTTTAATAGCAATGATCAAAGCTGAAGAAAGCAGGTAAGCTGTTTTAGATATCAATATGTATTTAGAAATTAGATACTTTATGATCTTGCTTTAACTGTATAAATAGTATTAACATACTAGGCCTTACGGTTTTGGTATCTTTGGAGGATTTGAGGGTGGGAATAGGGATATTTATTCAAGGTACGCAAGTGATACTTTACTAGATAGTAATTATTTTAATTTGGACTGCATCATTTATGAATTAAGATTGTGTTATAGAAAAGCCCATAATTTTCTATAAGTTAATTTGGGAATGGAAGAAGTATTCTATCTATATATCTCTTCCTTTATTCAGATTTTTCTTTTAATGGATGAAATGAGTAAAATTTTACAGATCTTATAGAAATTTATGATACATGTCAAGTTTTATGGCATGACACAATCTGATAGGCATTTAAATGAAAATAATTATTAGACTTTAGGAAATGGAGGGTGTGTTTTGTTAATATAAAACTTTGTGGGTTTTATTTTTTAATTTTTTAAAGATTTTATTTATTTATTGTCAGAGAGAGGGGAAGGGAGGAAAAGAGGGAGAGAAGCATCAGTGTGTGTTTGCCTCTTGCAGGCCCCCTACTTAGGGCCTGGCCTGCAACCCAGGCATGTGCCCTGGCAGGGAATTCAACCAGCAACCCTTTGGTTTGCAGGCCAGCACTCAATCCACTGAGCCACACTAGTCAGGACCGGGTGTTGCGCCTGAGTGCCTGTCCTACTTTGATTTAATTCATGAATGTTTGCTGAATTATATCAGAGTAGTTAAGTTTTATTTCATGGTATTAGTTTTTTTTTAATGGCTTAACATTTGGTAGCATTGCTTTTTTTCCATTTTAAGAGTTTCTCTTCTTCATATGATTGTATAATACTTAAAAACTAGCTTTATTTGGCTTTATGATTGTTAGTAATGAAATAACCATTTTCTCTTTTTTAAATATATAGTAAGCAAGAAGAGTGCACCACAGCATCAACAGCCCCAGTTCCTACAACAGAAATTCCGACCACGATGAGCACCATGGCTGCTGCAGAGGCAGCAGCTGCTGTTGTTGCAGCTGCTGCTGCCGCTGCTGCTGCCGCTGCTGCCGCCAATGCCAGTGCCTCCAGCTCTGCTTCTAATACTGTCGGTGGAACTGTTCCAGTTGTTCCTGAGCCTGAAGTTACTTCAATTGTTGCTACTGTTGTAGATAATGAAAACACAGTAACAATTTCAACTGAAGAACAAGCACAACTTACTAGTACCCCTGCTATTCAGGATCAAAGTGTTGAAGTGTCCAGTAATGCTGGAGAAGATACGTCTAAGGAAACTGTAGCTGAGTAAGTTTAGTAGTTTGTCTTCTGCAACACATCTGCAATACAGATAAGAAAATGAATATTATAAAAAAAGAAAAAATGTCAGTGACTATTATATTAATTTTTTGAGAAAATATTTGGGGTGGCAAACACACAGTACAGTTTACACGATTACATGTTATAGAACTGCACTCCTGAAATCTGTTTAATTTTGTTAACCAGTGTCACCTCACTAAATTCAATAAAAGGGAAAAAAAGAATCCTAGCATAAGCCTTAAGATAATCATTTTTGAGGCTGAATTTTGTTGGGGTCGTGCTGTCAAATTCTGGCAAAACTCATCCATAGAAATTTTAGGAAGCCAGGCTTCCTGAGACACAAATTTAAAGGGATGCAGAAAACCTTAGTATATCATATTGTATAGTATATCATATTGTATATCATTTAGTATATCAAGATATATCATATTGTTGTGCTGCCTTTTAAAACAATCAGTGCAAAAATTCCATGATTAAGAAAATATCAAGACATTAAATGAAGATCAGTATTACTGATTTTCTTTTGCCTCAGTCTCAAATATAACAGCTTACTAGCACAGCACTGCAAATAAGTTTTCTATAGTTTGATATTGAAGAAACAAGCAAAAATTAATAGGCTAATATAAATATAACACAAGGCAAAAGTTTGCAAGTACTTGCATACCTAAGATCTAGTAATATTTCATACAGTGATGCTTTTATACAGCTATAAAAAGTAACCTTGAACTGTGCTTATCTTACTTAAGCATATTGCTTTCCTCTCCTTCTGTAAAGCTTTTGGTTTTCTTAGGTACCTTTCTCAAAGTGAAAATAGCTCTATAACTCTCTTAATGTTAAGTTTTAAAAAAATACATGGCATATTTGAAGGCATAAAAGTAATTTCTTTATATTTTATTTATATCCTGCCCTTATTCTATGTGTTTAAAATATGTACATATATATAAGACACCTTTCACATGTTGACTAATGGCATATTATTTAATAGCATACATAAATAAGTTTTAAGTGCTCTTCTACTCATAGACATTTAGGCTTGTTAGAATAATACTTTTAATCTTTTTATACTTACTATATGCTTCCACCATAATTTGTTTTTCATAATTTTAACAATTATTTCCTGCTTTTTTTTCTTTCAAATATTTAGAGTGGGAATATATTTTTTGTTAATATGTTCTCCATTATCTTTCCCTAAGCATTCTACCTAGTTTTTTTTTTTTTTCTGAACTTTTCTGTTTTTATATAAGAAAAAATATACAACTTTTCATAAAAACCCCCAAACTGTCAGAGTAAAATACCTCTGGGTTTTGTAGATCCTAAAGTTTGTTACAGCAACTCACATTGCACTGTGGCCACATGCAGTCAGTCATAAACAACGTGTAAACTTCATGGCTGTGTTGTAATCAAGTTGTATTTACAGAAATGGGCCACAGGCTGGATTTGGCCCATGGGGTCAGCATTTGCCTACCCTGATTTAGATTGATCTCTTTCTTTTTTGATATTTATCCATACTTGCCCAAATTCTCAGTTGTTATGGCACTAAACTGAAAGGCACTAAGTGTTTTGTAATATTTAAAAGTATTAAGTTGTGAACTAGTGGAACCAGTGTTTTAGTGTAATTAAATTTTTATTTTGGTCTTTTTGCAGGGCCTTAATAACTGAATGTTTCAGAAAAGAATATATTTATTTCTTTATGTTTGGGTAAATGGGAATCATATAGGAGAATTTAATCTAACATTGTCGGATTTTAGCTCAACATCAAATAGTTAAATTTTTCTAAGTGAAACAAATGTTTATTTAAATTATAAATAACATGTTTAAATTTCTCCCTAGTTTTACTCCCAAAAAAGAAGAGGAAGAAAGCCAACCAGCAAAAAAAACATATACTTGGAATACAAAGGAGGAGGCAAAGCAAGCATTTAAAGAATTATTGAAAGAAAAGGTATTTATATTACAAATTTTTATAAGACATAAAATATTTAATAAATGAAGTTACTCTTCATTGCAATCAGTACTGTGATGTCTTTAATGAAAATGTTAATTTCATAAACTGTTGTAACTGAAAGTGAAGTAAATTTTTCCTTTTTTTTAAGAATATTTTTTCTGAAGCTGACTTTAACAAAAAATACCAATTGTGTGCGAAAGTATAAAATATATTTGACCTTTGTATTTAATGTAAGACTTTTTAATTTATAAAACATGTTTATCTTTTAATCAGTAGTCTTAAAAAGTATTCATGATCTGTTTATATTTCAGTTTAAGTTTTCTTTTTAGTCTATAGGTATATTGTTACCCAGATAAGCCTTGCTTCAATAAGAAATTATTTTTTTAGACCTTTTTTTAAACTGCAAAGGAAAATGTTTGATGTTTTCAGTGAGTATTATACTTTGTTTCCTGTTGTATGACTTTAAATATATTTGTGTTAAGTTTTAATTTTTCATTAAATGGTTTTCAGCGGGTACCATCTAATGCTTCATGGGAGCAAGCTATGAAAATGATCATAAACGATCCACGATACAGGTAATTGACTTTTTTACATTTACTTTTTACTTTGAATATAGCAAGCCTAGTAAATTCAGAATTGTATAAAAACATAACTTTCTACTCCAGTTGTCTTGTTATTTTAGATACTGAGAATAGAATTGTTCTGTCTGATAGGAACCAGAAGAGGTTGTGTCATACAGTTTGAGCATTCTGCCCTGCTACAGATAAAATTAAAATTATTTTGAAAGTAGAAATTATTTTCTGTAATCATTTCTTACCTTTAATGTCTACTTAAATTTTCTTGTGAATAAAATCAGTTATATTATTTTTCAAAGCATCAATATTTGATCGGCTTCCCTTCATTTACTCTTATGTGGCATTTTTCTCTTTAGTGCTTTAGCAAAGTTGAGTGAAAAAAAGCAGGCGTTTAATGCCTATAAAGTTCAGACAGAGAAAGAAGAAAAAGAAGAAGCAAGATCAAAGTACAAAGAAGCTAAGGAATCTTTTCAGCGTTTTCTTGAAAATCATGAGAAGATGACATCCACAACCAGATACAAGTAAGGTTTTTAGTGATGCATTATATATGTTTACTGAGCTGTTTCTGTGAGCTTTTTGCCAAGTGTGCAGTAACTGTTCCAAATTTGGTAGATGCTCATTAAATAAAACTAGATGACTATAAACATAGCAGTTTTATTAGGTACATGATAAATCAGTAGTTAAATGTGGAATTTAACTTATAGACTCACTGAGTTATTAGGGACTAGAGCTATTCTGTACTTAACTATAAGAATCGACATTTTTGGTATTTGTGATGGAAATAGTCTATTTTCATTAAACATAGCATTTTGAAAATTTGTATTTACATAGCATTCCTGATTTTACAGTGCTTTATTGTTTAAAACTGTGGGTAATTCAATGTTAACATATATAGTAAGTTATCGAGTTCATTTGCTGTGTGTGCTTCCTTAGTTTTGTCAGTCTTCCAGTAGAGCCTTAGTGAAAAACTTCATTTCTTTAAAGATTCCTGTTTTATGTGTTAGCTGAATTTCTGACAACTTTTTGAAGTCTATAATGTAGTTCCATGGGCAGTTTGATAGTCTCTGTAGCTACTCTAAGAATTAGAGATAGTTTTGACTATAAAACATCGCGCAATTAGAATCAATCCCTGTAGCCTAAAGAAAAATGGAGGCCTAAGCTATTTTGTTCTTGTTCTTAATTATTCAAAAGTTTTCCTGAATAATACAGTCATGGATTTAGAATGGAAAAGAGTGTTCATTTGGTGGTTTTAAATTTTCTGCAAAATTAAAATGGTTTAAGATTAATTTTTATTGTATAATATAGTGTAACATTTAATTATTTTAACACAGAAAAGCAGAGCAAATGTTTGGTGAGATGGAAGTCTGGAATGCAATATCAGAACGTGACCGTCTTGAAATCTATGAAGATGTTTTATTCTTTCTTTCAAAGAAAGAAAAGGTATAATTCACTCTTATTGATATTTATAGATAGAACAAGGTGTTTTCTTCATTCTGACTAGTAGTTATTTTATAACTACTAGTTATAACTGCTGCACCCCTGAAGTTATTTTATAACATATCTATTTTTGTTGGTTGTTTATCCAGTTTTTATGTTGCAGCAGATCTGTTTATTAGAAGTTAGGTTTTAAATTGGACAGCTCCTATAAGTACTGATGTGGACGTAGTAAGTACAGATTTATCTATTGCTTGAATTGTCATTAATTGGCTGTTCTGTGCCTGCTTTGAGAAATAAGATATTCAGTGTTTTTGCTAAGCATTGCTTTTGTTTATGATTCTTTTATAAGAAGGGCAATACTATATAATGGTTTCCACTAAAATGTACTTAAATGGTAGTATTTTAAAGTACCTCATAACTATTGATGCACTAAATTTTGTATTATCCAGTCTTCAAGAGACTTACAGAAATGTATTATTAATAGACATTTAATTTACCTGCAAGTGAAGATCTTAGCATTTATTCATTGTATGATTTGTTTGCAGTAACTTTAGTTTTTTAGACCATGACTATAGTGCATAGTTTCAGGAAGAGACATTTTGTTTTCCAGATTCTGGCTTAGAAGAGAGGTGAAAAAATTGAAGGTAGGTACCAAGCCAAGAAATTAGGCTAGAGCACTGGAAAGGTAAATAATGTTGGCATTCAAAGTAAATGGGTAACATTAGAAATTTGGTCATCAGTTAAAATATAAAGAAACCTTTACTAATTGCAGTTCAAATATTGCTTTGAACTTCAAAACATGTATTTATACTTTTGATTTAGGAACAAGCAAAACAGTTGCGAAAAAGAAATTGGGAAGCCTTAAAAAACATACTTGACAACATGGCTAATGTAACATACTCTACTACTTGGTCAGAAGCCCAGCAGTATCTCATGGATAATCCAACTTTTGCAGAAGATGAAGAATTACAGAGTAAGCATAATAATTAAATGGAGAAACAATTTTTAACAAGTTGTCAAACAGCAAGGGAATCGCACATTTTTTATGAGACAACTAAATTTTACACAGTTCATTCATTTCTGAAAAAGTGTTTCGTTTCTTTTTAAAAATTTTATTTAAGATGAGGGAAGGGAAGGAGAAAAAGAGGGGGAGAAACATCAATGTGTGGTTGCCTCTTGAGCACCCTTACTGGGACCTGACCCACAACCCAGGCATGTGTCCTGACTGGGAATCAAACCAACAACCCTTTGGTTTGCAGGCTGGTGCTCAATCTACTGAACCTCACCAGGAAGGGCTGAAAAAGTGTTTTGTTTCTAAATAGGATACTTCTTTCTAATTGTATTGTGATTTAGGACAAAAATATTTTCCCAGAAATGTGAAGTTAGCTTTATCAGATAATCCTTGAAATATGTTTATCATTGGTTAAACTCGAAATTGTGTGTGAGACTTGGTAAGAACCAAATTACCACATTTTATTCATGTGGTCATCTTGAGATAATGGCTTTAGAGATTTGCAAAATGCAAAAAAATATTACCATTATCTTCCATTAAGCTTCTCCAAATTCTCTCTTTTTTTACTATCTAGTTTTTTGTTTGTTTTTTTTTTTAATTGCACTTTTCTTGATTACCCCTCTGAATATCATGCTTCAGGAAGTTTGGGACAGGGCCTAGAACTTTACACTTTGCAAAGCTCCTTGGGTAATTCTGATACTGCTGACAAATTTTATCATCATAATTTATTTTCATTAGTTGTGTCATGTGCAGTGTCTTTGCTTCATTCCCAGGTGCAAGGTATCTTTTGGTGAGGGTTTTTTTGGAATTTTCCTTAAATTTTTCCCATTTAGATAATTGTGAGTCATACTTGAATTTAAATATAAGTATTTTGGAAAGGTGAGTTTGACATTTATAGGGAGTTAATACATATGATTAAATGACATTTTAATTTTTTTAACTGAAAAAACCTTTAGACATGGATAAAGAAGATGCATTAATTTGCTTTGAAGAACATATCCGGGCTTTAGAAAAGGAAGAAGAAGAAGAAAAACAAAAGAGTTTGCTGAGAGAACGGAGACGGCAGCGTAAAAATAGAGAATCTTTTCAGGTATTTAACATTTTCTTTTCTAGTTTAATTTTATAATATGGTTAATGAGCTTCAACAATGCTGTGAACAGTTTTAAAACACCTGATCCCAGATCACTAATGTAGATTTTGTGAAGTATTCATACACATTTAACTCTTAAGTTCTGCAATTAGTTACGACCCCACTGAGGAAGAGCAACCATTTTAGTCCAGGGCAATATAGAAAGACTGTAGCAGATTTGGTATTTAAGGAGCAGATTGGTAGATGAGGTTTTACTTGGGAAAGAGAAATGGGATGAGGGAAGGCTAAAGACAAAATATGTGTGATGCGTCATTAGTACTAGTTGGTTGTTAGGCTCTAGAGAATTTTGTAGGGAATGCTATGGTGTAGCTTGGAGGATGGGGCATAATTCTACAATGTTAATACATAAGAGTTGAAGCACATAATCTGTTACATGAGCTAATGTTTCTTTTTCACCTCCAACTACCACTTTTTATTCACTTAGTAATGGAGAGTGTCATGGACCAGTGAATTACAATGATAGCAATTAGCATTAATTGATTGTTTACTACTTATACATACTAAATATAAATCTCTTGATTTTTATAACAGTCTCGTATTATAAGAGTAGGTAATATTTTTGCTATGTCCACTTAGAAAAGGAAATGATCTGGGAGAGGGAAAGTGACTTGCTCAAATTCAGCTACTGAATAGTGGAGAACTGTTGAATCTACAGTCTTAATTACAGAGTCTCTACCATTAAACACTGTATTAGGATAAATGCTAAGTTACAATAGCTTGAACAAGTTTATTTCTTAAAATAAGTTAATTGGTTTCGGGTAAGGCACATTGCCATGCCCTAGGTCTAGTGGTCCTCAAAACTTAGTATCATGAGAATCATCTAGCAGGCTCTTCTAAAAACTCAGACCACCATCCATGCCCAAGATCACTAACCATCTTAAATATCACAGCTGTTGCCTCTTGCATACTCCCTACTGGGGGACCTGGCCCACAACCCAGACATGTGCCCTGACTGGGAATTGGAATGGTGACTCTGGTTCCCAGGCTGGCACTCATTCCGCGGAGATACGCCAGACAGGGCTCAAAGTACAAATTTTAAACTTTGTTACAGCTTTGAAACATTAACATCTGATATAATTGGAAATTACATTCATATGTCAGTTGTTGTTTTTTTTTTTTTAAGTATAGCTTCTTATTAGAAAACAAAACAAAACCCTTCATCCCATTAGAAATGGAAATGCAGCCCAGGCCAAACACTATTGGTCTCTGTGTTTTTCCTGTGGTGGTGCTGGCCGCTATGGTGGGGTGTCTACAAGCCTTCCTGGGTTTTCCAGGCCAGATTTTTACTTCCACTTGGTAAAGCAATGCAATATGACCTCAATTTCACATCCAAAGCCCTAGAAGTTAAATTTCCACTTTATAGGATGCCACTGCTTTTTAAAGCATTGATTACTAAATATATTATAAAGAATACTTCAGACAGTTATTATAAAAAATATTCCTCTTCACACATACATATACACATAACGCTAACAGCACTCACACCCCAAAATATCTTTACAGGAGTATTATCAGCCAGATAAGAAAAAAAATCTCAGTATTGGGTTTAGCCCTCCCTCAGGTGTACCAGACTGCTGAATCCGGATCTGAACTCGGCTGATGTGAGAAATCTGGGACAAGCTTTGTCTCTTTCCTTGCCATCACCACCACTCTGCCTTTCCATCCTTATAGAACTTGCCAAGTAAATGAAGAGAGCATTTCTTTTAAAATCTAGTGGTATAGAATTTCTACTCTTTAATACTCAGGCTGAGAATTGAGTCACATGGCCATAACTAGCTAAAAGAAAGCTAGAAAACCTAAATTTAATAAGCAGCCATGTGCTCAGGAAGAAGGGGAAAATGGACTTTTAGAAGGTTAGTTAATATTCTTCTGCAACCAGTGATTGAGCTTTAATGTCACTTTTTTTTAAATATATTTTATTGATTATGCTATTACAGTTGTCCCATTTTCACCCCTTCACTCCCCTCCACCCTGTATACCCTCTCCCACCCATAACGCCCCCTTTAGTCATGTCCATGTGTCATACTTATAAGTTCTTCAGCTTCTAGATTTCCCATATTATTCTTACCCTCCCCCTATCTATTTTCAACCTACAATCTATGCTACTTATTCTCTGTACCTTTTCCCCCTCTCTCCTCCTCCCACTCCCCTGTTGCTAACCCTCCATGTGATCTCCATTTCTGTGGTTCTGTTCCTGTTCTAGTTGTTTGCTTAGTTTCTTTTGGTTTTGCTTTAGGTGTAGTTGTTAATAATTGTGAGTTTCCTGTCCTTTTACTATACATGTTTTTTTTTAATCTTCTTAGATAAGTCCTTTTAACATTTCATAAAATAAGGGCTTGGTGATGATGAACTCATTTAACTTGACCTTACCTGAAAAGCACTTTATCTGTCCTTCCATTCTAAATGACAGCTTTGCTGGATAGAGTAATCTGGGATATAGGTCCTTGTCTTTCATGACTTGGAATACTTCTTTCCAGCCCCTTCTTGCCTGTAAGGTCTCTTTTGAGAAATCAGCTGACAGTCTGATGGGAACTCCTTTGTAGGTGACTGTCCCCTTATCTCTTGCTGCTTCTAGGATTCTCTCCTTCATTTTTACCTTGGCTAATGTAATTATGATGTGCCTTGGTGTGTTTCTTCTTGGGTCCAACTTCTTTGGGGCTCTCTGAGCTTCCCGGATTTCCTGGAAGTCTATTTCCTTTGCCAGACTAGGGAAGTTCTCCTTTATTATTTGTTCAAATATGTGCACAGTCTGTTGCTTTTCCTTTTCCCCTTCTGGTACCCTTATAATTCGGATGTTGGAATGTTTAAAGATGTCCTGGAGGTTCCTAAGCTTCTCCTCATTTTTTTGAATTCTTATTTCTTCATTCTTTCCTGTTTGTTTGTTTGTTTTTCCTTCCTTCTGGTCCACTCTATTGTTTCAAGTCTCAGTTTCCTTCCCATCCCTACTAGCTCTCTGTGCATCTTCCTTCATCTCTTTTATGGTAACCTGCATTTTCTCATCTAATTTGCACCCCAAATCAACCAGTTCTGTGAGCTTCCTGATCACCAGTGTTTTGAACTGTGCATCTGATAGATTGGCAATCTCTTGGTTACTCAAAAGGATGAGCCCTGGGGCATTGATCTGTTTTTCTGTTTGAGACATGTCGCTCCTGTTATGGTGAGGGGTGGAGCCTTAGGTGTTCACCGGGGCTGGGCACCCCAGTCACTAGATTGTGACGTTGTATGTGGGGGCGGGGGTGGGGGCTCCGTTCTCCTGGGATCTCAGTCCCTTCCCTGGGATCCTGGGTTGCGCGCTCTGCCCTGGTTCACAGTTGCACCCTCACTGGGTCCTCCAGCTGCCGCTTGTGTACTCAGGGTCCACCCACTGCGATCTTGTGCGCCCCAGGTGGCTTACGCGCTCCCAGTTGTCTTAGGCGCCCAATTCTCCCTGTTTTCCGTGCTCGCAACCCGCGCCCGACTGCTGCTCGTCTCCGCCCCTCCTACCGGTCTGGATGAACGGGTCTACTTCAACTTCCTGGCTGTCTGGTTTCCATTCAGATAAATTCTGTCAGTTCTGGGTGTTATTCTGCCTCTAAATTGTTGTTGTTCTAACCTTGGTTGTGCGTGGAGGTACAGTGCGTCCACCTATGCCTCCATCTTGCTGGAAGTCCCGAGCTTTAATGTCTCTTATTAAAGATGTTTTGCAGTAGTTTAAAATGAGACCCGTATGATAAAATAATAATATAAAAAATAAGGAAATCTGTGTCACACAGAAAAGTACGGTATGTGGTGTCAGTACTGGGACTGGAGAATGTGTAGAAGAAATCCTAACGTATAGGCCACACGGGTCTTCTGGGTAAGCTTAAAATATGACTTTAAATCAGACTGGTAGGTATCTGGCAAGGATTCTGATTACTCTTTTGATATAACTGGTGTTAGGGTGTTATATTGGTTTTGCTTCAGGTATTCAGCTCAGTAAATTTTCTGTCATTATATTACCTGTCAGAAGATATATTTAGAAAGATTAATAAAATTAATTAGAAAATTGACATTGCGAATAAAAGATCATGAATGAAAAGAACATTGTCATTAATAATGGTTATGATGATGGCTGTCATTTTATTGCGTATTCATTTGCTAGTCAGATAAGAACAAATATTTGTGACATCTAGGACTAGGAATATGTGATTTTTTTAAGTCTTAAAACTTGTTTTTGAATTTCTATCAAGAGTGGAAAGGAGTGATCAGGGACTTTAAAGGAGAACCAGGGAATGTGTATTGTCTCAGAAGCCAAGGTGGAGTTTTAAGATAGAGCAGTGGCCCTCAAAGCTTGGCACTTAGATAAAATAGCATCAGAGTCATCTGGGAAGTTACAGAAATGGAGATTCTCAAACCCCACACCAGACCTACTAAATCTAGTTCTGGGGGTAGGGTCCAACAGTCTTGTTTCCACCAGTCTTTCAAATGATTCTTTGAGAAACTGCTGAGGTAGAGGGACCCACCAAAAGTAGCAAATGTTAAGAATTTGAAATAAGACCAAAAGAATACTGTGAGGTGTAGCATTTAAGGTGTTTTGTAATTGTTGGAATGGCAGGGAAAGTTAAATGGTAAAGGTAAATAGAGATAAAATCAGACGTTTTTCGAAGACATGTGATGGGAAAGTTCAAATAAGCTCAAGGTTAAGAGAATGGCTTTTCTCGAGTAAGAAATCAGCCAAGAGAGAATGAAGAAAATTGAATGATGGAGGTATCTCTCATAAAACAAAATCTTAGAAGGTCTGGAATTCAAGCATATATGTCTTAATAGGTATATTATGAACAACATACAAGGAGACAGAAGGAAGGAGATGAGGGGGGAAAGTGTATTAAATTGACTCTGAGGCAGTGCGTGCCAAGGTTTGGGAACCTTCCTCCTAAGGGAAGGAGAAATATCAGGCTCAGACATCATTGAAGCAACTTGCCTTCTCTACTGGAAAACATTAGGCTTCCACTGCATACTCCAAGATGGGGTTAGTAAATAAAAGGAGTAGAACCATACAATTTTAGCATAATGGTTTTCAAACCTGAACTCATGCCAAAGTCATAAAGTCATTCACTTTACAAAGTAAAATTACAAATAGTCAGTTTTAAATCAGAATATAAAAGAATTTTTTTCAGGTGATTGTAATTTTCCCTCAGGATAGGGATTCACTACTGAAATGGACTCAATATGAGAATTTTATGACTCTTCAGATCTTACCATCCTGAAAGTGAAACAAGTACTAGGCAAAGCAGGTATAATAGAGTGAGGTGGATTCTAAGATCCTAGAGAGCATCATTGAAGATGATTTCTAAGCTATTTTAGGCAATCAAAAGAGGGAGCAAGTGAGGAACATCGTGATCACACAACAGGGTTGGTTTATTTATAGGAAGGATGGGAACAAAAGGATAGGTGACAAATTTGAGAAAAAAATGTTGGAAGTATAAGACTGTATGGACATGCTTATTCTTGTTTGAAGAGGAGTTACAGGTGTCCGGTGTTACTCATGACAGTGCTATCCAATAAATTTTGTCCACCACATGTCTATCTGATTTTAATTTCTCGTTAATTTTTAACTAATTACTAACTTTTTCTTTTGCCCAATATATCCAAAATACTATCATTTTAACATGCAGTTGGTACTTTTTAAAATTGATATTTTGGGATAATCTTCAAAATCATTGTGTGCTATACCACATTTCATGTACTTAAAAGCTGTATTTAACCAGTGGCTACCATACTGAACATTGCAGGTTTAGGAATTTTAGGAGCAAAATTTGGGGTCATTGTTCTTTAGGAATATTTGTAGGATTAAATTCCTTAAGGGTTTGGGGAGGCAGGAAATGTGAAAATAACTAAGTACTAAAGTCCTAATATGTTTCCCTGATAATCTGCAAATAGTATAAAAAGAATAAAGAAGAGAAATTGAAGTATGCATACAAAGATTTAGAATTAAGATAGTAATATAGAAAGGTTTTGAAATCAGATAATGGGGTCGTTCCCCAAAATTCTGTGTTTATTACTTTGGTAAAATTATGTGTCTTCCTCTTAAGAGAGAGGCCCACAGTCATCAAGAAAATTAAACAAAAAATAAAAACACCTAGAACATATCAGGCACCATGTTAAAAACAAGTATATTTTATGAGTCATGTATACACATTCTTTAGCATCATCATTTGAGATAGATAATATTCAAGATTTTTAGTTTACTTTTACCATTATATCTTTTTTTTAAACTGGAAGTGATGTTCCATCTTACATTACAGTAAACTGGAGCCTGGAAAGTTAATGTAGTAAGTTTTCAGAGGTCCTTTTCTTTGAAGTACAAAATACTTTTTTTTTTTTTTTGCCTAAAAGCAGATTTTACTTTTATCAAGGAACCACCTTAATGTTTGCATTTATACATTTTGGGGATGATAAACATTGGTAGAAGAGTTTTGAATATTGCTGCATTTTTAATGTGTGTGTTCATGGTACACTAATATTTTTCTAATGTCCTTAAGATGACTTCAATATTATGGGATTTGTTGTTGTTTCTTGTTGCTGTTAATGGTTCTTAATTTTCCAGATATTTTTAGATGAACTGCATGAACATGGACAACTGCATTCTATGTCATCTTGGATGGAATTGTATCCAACAATTAGTTCTGACATTAGATTCACTAATATGCTTGGTCAGCCGGGTGAGATTCTTTTCTTTCCTAACTTATGGTTATGATAGTAGATGGAATGGGCCAGAAGGTTGTGTTGGAAAATGGGAGGGAGGGGCACTTTATTTTGTTTTATAAACAAAAAAATAATTGCAGCTCTTTAGTTAGAGCTAGCTTTTGACTTCTTTAGTTTTTTCATTAGGATCAACTGCACTTGACCTTTTCAAGTTTTATGTTGAGGATCTTAAAGCACGCTATCATGATGAGAAGAAGATAATAAAAGACATTCTAAAGGTAAATAGTATACTTAACTGTACACTGTTAATCTGTGGTACATCTTTAAAATTATGTGTTTCTTTGATATGTGTTATTAACAAGATTTCTGTTTGGGTTTTTTTAGGATAAAGGATTTGTAGTTGAAGTAAATACTACTTTTGAAGACTTTGTGGCAATAATCAGTTCAACTAAAAGATCAACCACATTAGATGCTGGAAATATTAAGTTGGCTTTTAATAGTGTAAGTTGTCTTTACTATTATGAACAATAGTACAGTTCTTAAGTATTCAGCCAAAAGTACTTCAGTTGTAGGATACTGGAATAAGGGAATATGAGCAGGATTTCATACGGTAATAGGTATCTTGCAGGGTAAGGTAAAAGAAAATAATATATTTAGATGCTGGGCTAATGTTAAGCTTTCTTTGCTCAAATTAACTGGTCTTGTAAATTGGATATTAACATAAATAATGAAGAATACCTAAAAGTAATGAGCCCTGACTGGTGTAATTCAGTTGGTTGAGTATATCCCACAAAGTGGAAAGGTCACCAGTTTGATTACGGGTCAGTGCACATGCCTGGGTTGCAGGTTTGGTCCCCTGTTGGGGTGTGTATGGGAGGCACCAGTTGATGTCTCTCTACCTTTCTCCCTCTCTTACCCTCTTTCTAAAAATAAAATCTTAATAGTAACAATTGTTTTAACTAAAGAAAATTACTGTAACTGATGAACTGATTTTCTAAAAGTTACTAGAAAAGGCAGAAGCCCGTGAACGTGAAAGAGAAAAAGAGGAGGCTCGAAAAATGAAACGAAAAGAATCTGCATTTAAGAGTATGTTGAAACAAGCTACTCCTCCAATAGAATTGGATGCTGTCTGGGAAGATGTATGTATATTTGTAAATTTTCCCTAATGAATGGTTTTCTTTACAATTGAAAATAATATTCTTTTCAGTTCCTTTCATTTTGTAGCCACAGAAATAAGCTGAAGTTATTTGTACAGCATATACATATTAGATATATTGAGACTAGATTAAAAGTGTAAAGTCAGCTGTGACTCTACATTTAGAAATATTTGTTTAAAATGTGGGTTTCAGAGTAAAGAAAATAATATAATAGACTTTGAGGAGAGTGAGCTGTCACATTTTTCACTTGCTTTTTTTTAAGTCATACTGATATGTTCTTGGCATTAATATATTTATTGCATATCTGAATTTTTTCAGATCCGGGAGAGATTTGTAAAAGAGCCAGCATTTGAGGACATAACTCTAGAGTCTGAAAGAAAACGAATATTTAAAGATTTTATGCATGTACTTGAGGTAATTTTAGTATTTTCATAACTGGCTGAAATACAAACTAAAAATTAAGGAATTCAGAGCAATAAGTATGTTACTTAAATTACACTACTTTTATGCAAATGTAGTTACCTAGGATACTTAGCTTGTACGTGAAACAAAACTTGCACAGGGATATAAAGATTGTGGAGACTATTCATGTGTTTCATATTTTTACATTGTTTCAGAAATTCCACTTAGCAGCCATGTCAACTGACTAGTAAACCTAACGAAAACTTAAAAACTGTTTTCTGTCTGCTTTAGAAGATTCCACTCATACATTTAAAATACACTACAGTAGATGTATTAGATGTATTTCAGGGGCGATCTGAGAAATAGTGAAATAAGTTTTGTTAGAATAATGATAAAATTGCAGGATACTTTATTAGCTGAATAAGGGTATTGTGATGATTTCAGATAGGCACTTGTATATAGTAGATATTTGATGCCTGTGTGGGCTAGGCACTGTTGAATTGTTAGACAAATAGTACATATACGAATGCAATCCTGAAAACAACCCTGTGAAGTTAAGATGAGTAAACTGTGGCAAAGAGAAATAAATTACAGGAAGGGATTCCAACACAGGCTCTTTGACTCCAGAGTCAGTACTTTTAACAGACATGCTAAACAGGTACATAAACTGATATTTTACAACAGTCTGAAAACTGGCACATATTTATTACAGTTTTGCATAGTTATTGGGCATAGCAGGTCACTTAGATTGACTTGAGTGTTTCATTGTATTTATTGTTATCGAAGAATATCAGTGTTGACAAGAGTTTGCTCTGTTAATATACCCACATGTACTCTGTTAGTTTCCCAGCTGCCTCTAGATCTTTTCTACTCAAAGTGTTTTCGACTAGCATATCTGTAGTGACTTGGAACTTGTGAGAAATGCAGAGCCTCAGACCCCATCAGCAGAATTCCTGTATCAGATCATCATTTTAACAAGATTCAATTACCCCTAATTCAAGAATCTTCCATCAAGATTTTTCCATGATCTGTGCTGCGGGTAAAGTGGTGAGGTCATAAACGGAGATGAAGATGGAGGCATAGGGAAGGTCTGAACCCATTAGAACAGAGTTTTGGAACCCAATATTCTGGGCCTAGAGGTAGAAAAGGAAAAATTAGCATTCAGTGACATAAAATGAGAGTCCCTCCTAAGCCAGATTTTGTATTTCCACTTACTTGTGAACTGAAGCAAAATATATTTTCAAAGCTGTAGATATGTTGGGGGCAAGGTCCTCATTCCTGCTAGCCAGATAATCGTTTTATTAGTAAGAGTTAAAATCCACAGAGACAGCACTTTTTCTGATTTCATGTGGGGTTTCATAGGCACTCATGCGGAGTGCCTATGGATGGATGTCTTACGTTTGACTAAGAAAGGAATGCTCCTTGTGTGAAAAGAAAATAGATTATATATTAATTCTGAAACCAGCCTCCATTTATTCAGGGACAGTGCTGAGGCAGTTCTTTATCTTGGTGTTGAGCCGTGAGAAAAACTGTATCTGAACATAATGGTATTTAATTGTTTTTGAAAGCAGTGTAACTTTTCTGTAAATTATACCTTCCTGGAGTTATATCGGTTATCCCTACTAAGCTACACCCTTCTCATTCCTACAAAAAGTACTTTATCAATATTTTTACACTGTTGTGTTTAGATATCTAAATGATGGTTAAGGCTCAGAAGAAAACATTTTAAGTGATTATAATTCTTCACACAATTTCAAAGGAGTACATCCTAAATATGCAAAATGGGGTTTTACTCTAAGAATTTATTTGTGTAGCTTTTAAAACTTGTTTATGATCTGTTCTCTAAAGTAAGTGTAAACTTCTATTTTCTTTCTTTGCTCCTGTAGCATGAATGTCAACATCATCATTCAAAGAACAAGAAACATTCTAAAAAATCCAAAAAACACCACAGGAAACGTTCCCGCTCTAGATCAGTAAGGAAGATTTATTAGATGGCACCCTGAGTGTATTGAAACATGTATTAGCATCATTATGAATAAAATTATTTGTATTGTTTAGGGGTCAGATTCAGATGACGACGACAGCCATACAAAGAAAAAAAGACAGCGATCAGAGTCTCGTTCTGCTTCAGAACATTCTTCTAGTGCTGAGTCTGGTAAGTGTATCTTTTAACTTGATTAAAATCGACACTTGGATGTCCTCAAATTCTGACACTTTTCCTTTTCATGCTGCTTAGAGAGAAGTTACAAGAAGTCAAAAAAACATAAGAAGAAAAGCAAGAAGAGGAGACATAAATCAGTAAGCAGGTTTTTAATTTTTATACTAGGCTTTTGCCTTTAACTCCTCCCCTGGGGCAGTAGAACTTTTTTTGTCTAGTACCGTGCAGTCCAGCACAGTGTGTAGGTGGGCACCTGAATTCAAGAGCTTTACAGCTGATCTTTTTGTCTTAATCATCCACCGAAATCTTTTGGTGAGCTTTGGGGAAAAAAATATACCCACAATATTAAGATTCCCACTCTGGTTTTTTAAAGTAATCTTAGAGGAAAACGCAAGTCTTTATGTTTTATGTATGTGTTACAGCCATTGTTGAGAACCACTTAACCTTAGGTATACCTAGAGGCCTTTTTCAAAATGTAAGGTCCTGGGTGTTGAACACAAACCTGTTGAAGGAGATCTTTTTCATGCTGCTGACTTGAACTTATGCTTACCTAACAAAGGATTGCGTGTTTGGGCACTGACATTACATTTGAAATAATTACTGCTACTCAGTAGCAAATTTGAAGAAAGAATTTTATTATGCAGCTATCAACCTAATACGTGATTGAACTAATCACAGCATCTTATGTTCATAATAAGGAACGTTTTACTGGGTTTGTGGAAATGTGCCTTCATCCTTAACTTAGTAAAGCTCTTTTAGTGGTGTATATTACTCTTATCGGAATGTCTTCCTTTCTGTAGGAATGGGCCACTGCCCCCTTGAATCTTGGAAATGTTATAGAATCCTTGAGCTTAACACTTTAAATTTCACCACTGTGAATACATTCTTTGTTATTTGTAGATTTTCCTAAATACTACCTATATGGGCATTGGTCTTTGTCAAATGCCAACTTTCTTTATTTACACAGGACTCTCCAGAGTCAGATGCTGAGCGAGAGAAGGATAAAAAAGACAAAGACCGGGAAAGTGAAAAAGACAGAACTAGACAAAGATCTGAATCAAAACACAAATCGCCTAAGAAAAAGACTGGAAAGGATTCTTCTGTAAGTAGGATTTTTATAATACAAAAATGGAGACTATGATTAAAACTATGATGGTATTTAAAGAATAGACTTTTTTTCAGGTCTACTACCATTAAAGACAACAACGAAAATTCAGTTAACTACAAAATAGTTTTCTAATGTGTGTGGTCATAAATGACCCAATTGGAGTATCCTAAATTCCTTAGAAAAGTAACATAGCATTCCACAGCTATTATTTTATCTAAGAAAGGAGGATATATAGTCTTCTGCATTGTGCATTCTCACTAAGAAGCGCCACTGCGCATCTCCTACCTTAGTTTTTAAGGAATATAAAATTTAAGAGACTCAAATCAGGGTTCTTCCTCTAGATAGTCACAGACTAAGTCTGGTTTCAAAAGGTAACATTCTAGTAACTTTGGGGAAACATCAGTTGGAGGAGAGGTAAGGGCAAATGGATAGGATGGGACTGTAACCAAAAGTTAATATTTTAATATCAAGTCATGTGATTAGTCCTTATTTTCCCATATGTGTGTGTATACATACATGTGAATGAGCACAAACCTTCTCAGCTTTGCCATTCCTCCCACAAATGCTATGAGCTTAGCAAGGGCTGTGTCTTGGAATTAACCAGTGGAGAGTTTACACCATGTAGAGAAGCCCTGGCCCTCCCTCTAGATGTTCTGATAGAGTTGCAGTAGGGTGAAGGGGTTTTGTTTGTTTGTTTTAAATGCTGCACTAGTGAGTCTGATGCACATCCTTGATGAAAAAAGAGTATTTCCTCTATACCTGTGAGCAGCTTAACACTTTCTTCTTTCTTATACTAGGTTAAATGAAATTCCTGCAGGGAAAGAGGAAAGGTGAACTAGATCCGATTTTCAAAGATGATTTCTCACAAATAATGCATTATTATTTTTGTTTGAGTTTTTTCTTCAGCCTAAGAACTGTGCTGCCCATACATCTTGAATGTTTGTACTAAGCATACTTTTTTCTAATGTAAAGCACTCATAGGACAACTTAGAATCTGCAAAATTAGCAAGAAATACAGTGCTTAGGAAATGAACACCTGGCTTCCATTAAGTGAAAAGAGGATGTTTCATAATCAATTATGTAAGAGAAAATAAAAGAAACTGTATATACCATTGACCCTGATTTATGTGTTAATGTTTACTAAAAACAACACATAAAAACCTCAGTCTAAATTAAGGATCTCTCCTAATATAACCAAGGTATATGTATACTTACTTAGCAACCCACTGGTAGGCTTTGGGGAAAGAGGTAGTAAGTCATTAAAATATGTGATGTATCTGTTTCTGTGAAAGAGATTCAAGGGATTTGGATTGTTTTTTCAAAAGTTCCTTACTACTTAACCTTACCCTTTGAGTACTAACATGAAATGTGTCTTTTCCAGGGTAATTGGGATACTTCTGGCAGTGAACTGAGTGAAGGGGAATTGGAAAAGCGCAGAAGGACCCTTTTGGAGCAACTGGATGATGATCAATAAATTATACCAAATATATGTTTACAGTATGATTTAAAGTCTAATTCAGACCAAGGACTCTATTTTATGTTCAATTGAAATAACACTGGGTTTTAATTATATCACAGGAAAAAAAAGTGCATTTAAGTATTGTTATTGTGGACTTTATAAAAGCAAAGGAAACTGAAAATAACTTTTGATTCTGTATGAAGAATCATATTTTCATATGGTCATAACTGTTTTTCTGTGACCCTTTCAGAGGGCACTGCAGGATGGATTAAAGGTGGCAATTTACTAATAACTGCAGATGTCTCTACTTTGTTCTAAAGTCTAAGTCATTAAGATGATTTGATTAACTTTATGGAAGTTGGATTTTGAAAATATAATGAAACATTTTTTTGATATTTAGTCGTACCAAAAAAGCACCAGCAACTGATAAACTACTTTTTTTGTGCACTACCCAACTGGTTGGAGCTAATCTGATCTTTTATGGTGAACCCAGAAATAGGTGTTCTTAATGGAAACATGGTAGACCCTTAACTACAGCAGTGCCAGTGAGCACTGCTATAATAAAGCCACCATTATTTTTTATGAAACATCTGAACACGTTTTAAAAGGCTATTGTGAGGGCATTATTTTGAGGTGATGTTTTAAACGTTAACATCAAGTCAAATTGTAGATTAGTTTAAATATATTGCCTTAAGGACCTACTAAAGAATGTGCCACCAAACTAAGTGATAGTTGCAATATCCTTGTCTAAAACAAAAATCAATGTTGATTTAAACATTTTCTTTAACAATTGTCTTTTTCTTTAAAAAAAAAAAAATTCGATCTTTCTCTTGCTTTTTTCATTGAGGAAGTCTTTTACCTTCCCTATTCACTGAGAAGTATTGACTTCGTGGTACACATTCTAAAGCATTTCTGATTTGAATATTTTTGTACATTTTTATCAATTATTAAACCTTCTCTTCTAGCGTGTACTAGTATTTATTTCTACGTAAACTGTTCAGCTCTTTAAAAAGAAATTGTATGATCATTTAAAGATAAAGAAACTAAATCCCTGAAATTTTGCTTCCTCTTACCACTCAGCTAAGTCATTTTCCTTTTTTAATATAATCAGTGCATATGAGGCCCCTATATTTGTTTTTGATCTGTGAATTTCTGCAGAATACTTCAGAGAGGCCATGGTTTGAGCTAGAATACTTTTTACATGCTAACTTTTGAAGGTTGGTAATGTAATTTATACTGTATTCCTTCAGTGCAGGATTTTTTTTAATAGGAAATTTTAGCACATAGTCTTTGGTTTACCTTAGTTTTTTTGTTTTTTTTTGGACACTTTGAGCGATCCTATTTCAAGTTGGGATTTAAAAGAACAAAATGTTCATTATATTTTTTCTTCAGCACCCTAATGAATTTGAAAAGTGGGACTGACCAGGATGACTCTTTTCTCATCCTTCCTCCCTGTTTCAATTAAATCTGTCCACTGTTGAAAGCTTAAAAAAAGGGGCGGGGGGGCGGTGGGTGGGTAGGGAGGTTTCTCAACTTCTTGCTTTTCTGATGTGAAATATGATATGACTTTGTAGAAAGTGAGAACCATTATTTTTAGAAAATGTGAAGTAATCAAGTTGCTTGCTTGAGTCCCCTATTGTATATTAGAGCCAAAACAGAACTACGTAAACAGGGATTCACCTACACTTAATTTTCAGAGGTCCCATTGTAATGATAGTTAATATTGCCAATCATGTCTAACATTTGACATGGAAGTCAGTGGTAAAATCCTTAAAATAATTATATGATACTGGCAGAAATACTAGTGATGTTTCACGAGAGAATTTAGAATCTGTAAAATGTTTTAATTCTATGAATGATGATTTTTTTAAGTACAACTTCAAAGTTTTGATTTTTCTATTTAAATAAAAAACTATTGATGTGTTTTAGCATGTCCTCAAAATAAATTTCTGTACTTCTTACACTGTCTATCACAACCCCAAATCCCTACAGGACAATACAAATTCAAGTTTCCCTATAGCTAGCTCACCCATGAAAATTATTTAACCAAAAACAAAACTGGTGAACAAGTTACAACTCAAAATACAACATCCTTGTTATAAAAGATGTTATTAACATGGCTGTAATCCCTGTCTAGCATCCTTCAGTGATCCCATCAAATGAGATTCAGTTGCCAGAAAGATACTGTCCGATCTGAAAGCACAGGTGATGGGAAGAATCTAAATATTTTTAACCAGTTAGATGAAAGATTTAGGTTTCAAAATCTTCATAAGAGAACATGTTTCAAATGTTCTCTAATCAGAGAATAAAGAACATTTGTTCTCTGGTAATAGCTGAAATGTCTTAAAATGCTGGTTCCATTAGAACTGAACAGCTGTTGGAACAGTTTGAACAAATGTGTTCAGACAGGAAAGCGTGTTTATTTTCAGATAAGGGAATGTCTACTTTTCAAGTAAGTCTCAGACGTAGGTAAATGTTGAGGGTTCATCTTCCCTCATTATCATTAATATGAATTACTAGGTTAGGTTCACTAATACATTGAATTTCATACTTCACAGTCACAATAGCAACTTCAAATACCTGATGTTTTTATTTTCTCTGGTCTATAATTCCTATGTGGGAAAATTGAATTTGTATGAAAAGTTAAATCAATCAAGTATATGAAGTATTCATTGCACTTTTGCCAAGTATATTTAAGTAGCTTACTGCTTTCAAATTTTAAAAAGGCCAACATTTTTTTTTAAACATAGTGATGGCATTTTGCTATCACTACCCAAAAATAGCTTCACCATATAGATTAGTCATATTTCTCAACAGTAAAAATACTTTTCATGCCTCCCAGTAAATCTGAATATGATAGAGTGTATCACAGCTCTTTTGCCTAGAGTAAGGCAATCTTAATTCATAACGGTAGAGTGAAGGGACTGAACATTCCTCAAACATCTCTGTACATTTTCTGGAAACAGTGTAAGTTTTCATTCAATTACCAAAGGGCTTTTTGTCCTGTGTTAAGCACGAGCCTTGGATGATTCTGGTTTCCTTCCACGGTTAAGGGTCAACTGAGTGCCGAGTAGGCAGCCACTTTTATTTTTGCATCCAAAAGGGGGTAGCCGTCTTATACACAGACCTTTTTTAAACTTAGATGCTACTTAGGAGAGAGAACAATGTCCAATCAAATGGTACCCAAGGAAGAGTCGTGAATGCTGTTTTTAAAATTTATAGGCTAATAAGTATATTATGTAATTTAGAAGCAAAACTTATATATCTTAAATCAGATTTTTCCTTTGGGAAAAGTATCTCAGTTGGAGGTAGAATTTTAATTCTTTTACATTCTCTAGGTAAGACTGCACTGATCTCACATAATTTTTATGAAATTGTTTTAGTAGGTTTAGGGTAATAGGCTCATAATCTGTCATTGTATAGTTCTGATATTACCAGCCTAATAATTCTTACCTTCCTTATTAATTCTTACTTGCTGTAAGTTTTCAATTATTTTGACTTCATTAGTCTAGTTCCTGTTTATGTTTTCATTCACTGCTGTATTCTGTGGATTAGAACAGTGCCTAGCACACACAGTAGGTATCTGTTGAATGAATAAAACATTAGTTGGCAGGTACTAAAGGGCTTGAAAAAGCGTCTTTGCAGTAAACCATACACCCACGACTACTGCCACGTGCGTAACTGAAGTGCACTGAGGTGGCTGTGCCTTACTTACCGTCACGTCACTTCAGGAAAATTCAAAAGCTTATTAGAACATGTAACTTCCATGTAGTTTTTGAATAGGAAAGGAAACCCCTTGATATTTGAAATATATCTTCATTGCAACTATTAGGTTAATGTACAACAGTAGTTCAAAAGTAATTTATTTATTAACATTCAGCTAGATCAGGATTGGTCTTTAAAGGCCCTAAGGGACACAATAGCAAACTTCCTATTAAAAATACAAGCCAAGAACTAATCATTTCAGGCTGTTTTTGACAAAGGGATGAATACCAGTAATGTGATAGGCATTCAAATGTTACTGGAGCTGATGTAATGATGAGGTGGGAAGTGAGACGATTTTGCTGCAATTACCACACTCCCCCAGTCCTCCATTGTATTTAGCTTGTCTACCTGGCCTAAATTCTTTACTTGCAGTAGGTTATCTATGCTTTTCGTTTTATTTTTTATTTTGTTACAGTTGACATACATTATTAGTTTCAGGTGTGCACCCCAGTGATTAAATATTACATAAACTTGCTGTATAAAAACTGCTTTTGTGACACAGTAGGATCTAGTTCAAAGCCATCTCATTGTTAGTGACTGGTAATTGACTTAATGGATAATCACCCTGGGTGTCAGGTTGATGTTTGCATTTCAGGTCCACCGGCTAAACTCCCTCAACCCCAGTTTTCAGTCACCAACTATGAAACAAAACAGTTGCCTCCTCAGATCAGATTCAAAGTAAGCCATTTCTTGATGCCCTTCTTTTTTGGGGACCCTTGGGGTATCTTAATGTGCTATTTATAAACATTCTTTTTTTGGTCCTTCCTGCAAACTTTTTTGGTAGGTGTTGGTCTCATGCCTACCTACCTTCTCGACTAAATTTAAGACTTGTTCTGAAAACAGTCATAGGAGAATAAGGTTTCTATGTTCTGTGTAATTACCAGATTTTCCTCTTCTATTTACATGTTGTTCTGATATAAAGAACTTCAGTTATATAAAATTAGACTTTTTGTAAATAAATATAATTTATTAGAAAAATGGCATCTACTAAGTTGTTTCTGTGCCAGCTTTTACCTTTGCGCACCCCTCATGCAGCAGTTGTGTTATGAGATGCTAGATGCCCACCCTCTGTTTTCTCAGTGTAATACCTGCTTTTCTCTGTAAAAAGATAAAAAAAAAGTATATTAATAGTTCCTAATGCATTTGGTTTTTGCTTCAAATTTTTTCTCTTGGAAATGGATGGGGTATTAGGTTTAAAAGAAATGGAGAACTAGTAATACTTCTTTGTATGAACAGTATGACAGTATGTTCATCTTTTCATACAAAGATGACAGTATGTTCATCTTTGCAGACATGTTTGATCGAATTTAGGAACCATGTATTGGGGCTAAGAAGAGTTTATCAAATACTAAAATCAGTAGGTATGTGAATTATAAAGTTACTATTATAAAAGCATGTCTTTTATAATAATACAGTACAAAGTTAGACAATTCTACAAAATCCAGTATGTTGAACTAGTAAGGCCCATTCTGTGCAGAGCAGTGCTGAGTCAGCAGGGTCCCTGGACACTCAACTGCAGTCCATCTGAATGGATGAGGACTTAGATTTGGGAGTGGGGGGGCTTAATTCTGGATCATTGGTAAACATCTTAAAAAAGGGATGCTATTGGTATATAATGTCCCTTAAACCTAACCATCTCTGCCTTATTTGAACTTACTGCTGTAGTTTGGGTCTGAATACTTTCTGAATTTGTGGGATATTAAAAACATTACTTCTTTCACCATGAAGCACTTTGCCCTGGTACAGAACAAACTAGAGATTCTGACTAACTGCAGAATTGATCCCGCCCCCCATAAGATAAAGCTTCAGCTACCTTATTGGTGCAGTAAAAAGAGTACTGAATTGGGAGCAAAGACCTAATGTAACAATTTCTTAAAAGACTAAACCCCTCTAAAGTGTTTTTAAGCCATTTATACAGTATTCTAAAATACTAAATTTGCATGCTTCCCTAAAGAAAAACACTAAAAACAGTATACTAAATTTGTCTGATGACTTGGGAGTATCATTACAATGATAACTGGAAGGAATAAATTAGTAAGTTTAATTTTTGGAGATGTATCTCCCTCACTACCAATATCTATTTGGTTACTTCATTCCATATAGCAAGTGGTCAAGAATTTTCATAAAAAGGGATTTTAGTTAAAGTTTACCAAATAGATTTAGATTCTGAGTCTAAGCACCAAGACATACCTGTTTCTAGAAGATAAAGGTATTACATAAAACTGGCAAAACCTCTAAAGCATACCATTGAAAGACTACAACATATTATAGAATAGTAGTGTAAATAGTTTATTTGCTCATATGCCATGAAAAGACCAGAAAAGTAACATGAATTGCTTTTATAAAACATTCTAATATTGCTAAGAAGCAAGCCTGTTAATAGACAAACAGGAAAGAACATGCCAACATTATTGTCTACTTACAGATTAATAAATAGCAAGTGTTTTAACATGCTCATCAGCACTGTGCTTTTGGAAAACAGCCGCTTGCGGTAAAGGACCAACAATTTGTATTGTGTATCTCATGGTTGACTTGCTTTATCCTCAAAATGAGTGTCAAGTCAACAGAAAGACAAAATCTTGGCATGTTCTTTTTAAAGTACACATTTATGAAAATCTGCTGGCAGGTGACAGTTTAAAAGCAATCTCTGTAAATGGGTATGCTAAAGTAAAATGTAACTGACCCCTAAACTGTCCTTGTAGTTAAATATATATATTAAAAAAAACTATAAGTTAAAATAACATTCAGATTGTATAGCATAGGCTGATGCATTTTTAAACAATATTTACAATATTACCCAGAGGCTTAGGTGGGAATTAAAGAGAAGTGTAAAAACCATAAAAAACTGCACCAATTTTATAGCAAAATATCTGTACATTTAAAAAGAGGTCATATATAACTACACATTATCCAAGGAAAATTGGACCTTCACCAAGGAGTTCACATAAGCACAACATAAAATAAATTCAGTGGTTAAATACTATACAATAAACTTTACAATTAATATTGATGTAATATACCAAGAAGATAAGCCAGAAGCAGAATGTGTATTATGGAAAGTACAAATTAACTTCAGTCCAGTTTTTGACTTTGGAATGGATCAAGTGCCCTGCCAGAGAACAAGGAAACATAACTGGCTTAGTTGGCCATTTAGTCCCATTACATACCATTTAAAAGCTTAATCCCAATGTGAATATTTGAGCAAGTCCCTGTAAGTAGTCTGGGAAATAGAAGTTCTTAGCTTTGATATATGATGCCAAATACTTCTCCAATTTACAAAAGGAAGGAGGAGGGGGGGAAACAACCGATTGTCAGGAGAGTAAGGCCAGCCTACTAACGCTACTCTGCTAGCAGAAGGATTCCTAAATACTTGTTGACAGAGAACCTCTTCCTGGCTAGCAAGGCACTGAATTCTATTCTCAGGTTTGGCCCATAATGGTCCTCAGAAGTCCTAATACTGATTACTGAGATGTTAATTTTAGTGCTAATTAATAAATACATTTGCATTATTTTTTCAAAGCTGCCCCTAGCTGAAGAACACAGTATGGCAAATAAATTCTATACATTTGTATGCCATCATACTCTGGCAGTTGTAAGGTGAGTTTTGCACAGGGAGGGCCTGGTACTCGAGCACAGAAGTACCCGAATGTGGAAGGTGACTACTGGCTGAGTAACTTCCGTGCTGCTGGAACTGCGTCCTGTTTGCACTCTGCTGGGCCTTGGTTACTGACGGAAGGAGTTTATCGTGTGACTTTTCCCTCCTCCCATGTTGCAAGCCCTTAAAAATACAAAGTTGATGGGAATGGCTGGAACACAAAAATAATTCCTTAAGAGACACCCCAGCAAAGGACGCCCACAGCAGATGCATTCATGTTATTTACAACTTACTAGGAAACCAGGGTGGGCTATCATGGGACGATCACCATGGCAGGTAATACTTGTAATAGGAAATTTAAAATTTGATTAAAAAATTAATAACATACTGATGTAAAAAGATACCAAATCAAATCCTATTGCTTCGATTAATCTGAGCAGGTACTTCCACTTTTAGGCACTTGTTAACAAAGGTTGGAAGGAGAGCCCATCATTTTAAAATTCCTATGTGTTTGCTAAATCTGAGCCCTTGGAATATTTTATCAATGTTCAAGGCTGCAGTTAAATGGTAGCACATAAAGTTCATGTGGACGGTTTCTTTCATGCGCACACTCTATTCACACAGGTCTCAGGTTCACATGGTTATTTCGGCACCATTAACAGAACGCAAGTTCTGATCATCAAAGCGCCGCCTGACACTCCTCCTCACCGCATCGGCTCGTCTGTATGGTTGGTTTCTAAGATCTGAAAAGAGGAGAGCACCAGTGAGAGAACTGCAACCTTCAACAGCCTGTCTAAGCAAGACAAAGACCAGCTGGCAGCCAATCAAAGCAGCTTGTGCTGAAGAGTCTGCTAATAGGCCCTTCAATCCCACTGAGTATTTGAGCCAAACTCATGTACTTTGCCCCCTGTATATACAGTCAAAACATGATGTAATACTGGTGGGATTCTCGAACTTTTAGGAAAATATATAGGAGAGGAGAGTCTTCTGTCACTGGCCAGAGAGTTTAGCTGAAATCTTATTTTGAAATGTTTCATTGATGGGCAATCCCTATGGCTTAGGTGTTTGGGTTTTTTCTTTCTTCCTGGAAACCTAAATAAAACTATAACACAATGGATTTTAAGCTGCAAAACTAATAAAACCAACTGCCCTATCTTATCTGAAGTTTTAAGGAAGGAACCTATGCTTAGCAGACAGATTCCATTATTTTTATTCTATTAATATTAGCTCAATTTTTATTTTGAGAATTAGAACCATTGTTCTCAATTAGCTACTAAATAAAAGTAATCACTAAATCAAAATAATACCCCATTCCTGAACCACCCAACAGTTTTGTTTTTGTTAAAGGGAAGAAGTTTTATGGGCCCTTCTGCATTCCCCAATTGGGAGCACACAACAGAATGCCTAACATTTTTTAAAAATGCCTTGTTGAATGAATCAACCACTGCACACCAGTTCAAGGAGGCGTTATTCTGGAGGAACAGGGGGATGAACAAGAGGACTATTATCTAGATAATACGTGGGGCGTGCAGTGATGAGTAAGGCGGGCAGCCCAGCCAGCAGGTAGCCCCTTTGATAGACTCAGGGCACAGCAAGAAAATAAAGCAGGCTTCACACTTCTTCCTCTTGTTTTATTAGTATATATTCCCCTTTCATTAACTTAGTACTTTTGATTTCTATTAGGGAACATTCTACCTTTAGAAAGGGAAACACAAACAACAGACTTAAGCCACACTAGATCTTTTTTGTCCCTAAACCTACTCAGTAGATTGAAAATGGAGCTGATGGGCCGCATCTGGCCCACAAAATGTTTGGCCTTGACTTACATTTTTAATTACAGTTTCTTGTTATTTAAACTGGCTTCTGACTTCTGTTGGAAAACTGAAGGACCTGGCAATACCGGGCCCAATTTCTTACATGGCAAAAACAAGCCGGAGCTGAGTGAGTGTGAGGAAGAGTGGGGTTTGCAGGTTCAGCACAGTCCTCCCCAGCCCCTGACTCAGTGGCATTGGTGGCCCTGCCCTACCCCTACATTCAAGCCAAGGATTGTTTTGCCTGCCCTAATCCTCTGGGAACTCTGTTTCCTGGCCCGGAGTGGTACAGGAAGGTCGGAACTCTGCTACTGGCTAAGGAGATGCAGTGACCTGCATCTCTAGGATTCCTGAGACCTCTAGGCAATTTTTAAAGGTCGTCATCTTTATTTGTGCCCCCTGGCCAGGACTTGCTCTCAGTTTCTTCACATAAAAATAGGTTGAGTAACTCAAAGGCTGAGAAGAGGGTAATCCTAGCACCCAAAGCAATTACAATAATCAGCAACAACCCTCGCCCAAGCCATCACACTTGAGAACATGGAAGCAGGCCAGAAAGAGTCCAAAAGAGAGGCTCAGCCTCACATCACTGAAAGTGAGGTACAAAGACTTCTCTCTGGTCAGACTCTCACCAGTTATCACCCTCAGCCATAGATCGAAACCACTGATCTGCATACAGAGAGAGGAGGAAGCTAAGTAAAAAGTGATGCTTGCCAGCTCTGTGTATCCTCCACCACCGGTGTGCTAGAAGAAATCCTTACCCTCGAGTGAACATTTGGAAATTTAGTGATATTATTCTTCTTTAAAGCTAAACAGAAAAAAAAAAACAAAAACACAAAATGATGGTTAAATAAAAATGGGATGAAAACGAAAAGCAATTTATTAACTTAGTGCGTAATATTCCCAGGCATGTTAGCCAACAGAGCAAGAGAGTGGGAGACCATCACTACAAGAGCCGTTAGATAAAACAAGGGAGGAGACGAGGCGTCTTCCCATCCAGTTCGCTGACCACCCAGATCCAAGCTGCTTTGAAGTCTGGCTCCAGAATGATAGACAGTCCAGCAGCAAAACTGACAGTAAGCATTCGCCAGCAGATAACAGTTTCTAGCCTTGTTAATAAGCATTGGTGGGTAAGCACATTGCAGAGCAGGCAACAACACACACACACACACACACACACACATCCTTTGATACCTTCAGAAACAAACACAAGTGCAACTACAGACGAGTTAATGCCACACAATAAACACACACCCAGTTCCATGTCGACCTCAGCATGGCAATCTCCGATCAGGGTCCATGCTGCCCCGGTCGCCGTGCTAATCAACTGGGCACTGCAGAGAGCTCTGCTCCTCATCTAGGCATCCGGCTCTAAGCCCAGGCAGTCACTTCTTGGGAAAATTTGATTTTTTTTTTTAATTCTAAGAGCAGTGGCATTTCCCGATGAGAGGTGTGTGCTATTAGTGTTTCTGGTGCCACTGCCCCAACCGAAGGAGCAGGTCCAAGCAGGACCTCATCGCAGAAGGACACCCCGGGTCTGACATGGAACCCAGGGAGGGAGCGGGAATGAGGCAAGACGGTGAGGGGCTCCTAAGCCTTGTTTTCATTTGCTGCTCAACAGCCTAAGTCCAACGGAGTTGCTAAGCAGTAGATCACCTTCCACCGCTTACACAGGCTTCTGGGTTGGAAGGGTTCCCTGTCTGAAGCTCGTACCACGAGCTCCATGACACGGGACTAGAGCCTCAGACTGCGGGAGATCATTAAGGCCCAGTTCACAGCTGTGCACGGTTCTCAGTTCCTTCCAAAAAATCACTGGGCAGCGTTAGAGCGCCGTACACTCCTGAGCGCTTGTACGGCAGCTTGTTTTACTACCAAGTCATGTTAAATGAGTACAAAAAGGCGGCTGATTTACTATATGTAAACCTGTTAGAACACAGTAAGGGCTCAATAAATGCTCGGTATAGTTGCTACTGTTACTAATGACTATTATTTTTTGTTTGAAGATATTAGTACAAAAATCTTGTAAGCAATCTAGCTGGCCCCAATCCTGATTCTCAAAGAAGTGCTCTATTCACTATTTTTCTGAAAATTTCTGCAAGCAATTCTGTAATTCAACTCATACACACCCAGACCGTCACAGCTGTGTGAATTCAGAGATACATGGAAGTGGCCACAAGCAGCAGTTAGGACTGAAGGGCAGAACCATGCAGCACAGGGACAACGTAGGACACAACACAGTGGAGATGGCGACTCCATGCTAGCATGTGGGGTGGCCCTGACAGACATACAGAGGGGCACTGGAGGTCAAAAACCTGGAGCAACCTTTTAGGAGCATCAGGTGAGAAAGAGTAATAGTTTAGTAATGGTATTCCTCAGTGAGAACAGGTTCGCAGAAAAATCGAGAGCCACGCTTGGCGGTGCGAGCAGTGAAGGGCACAGTCTTCAGCACTGCATCCGAACGACAGCCGAACAAGACAAACAGAAGAGAGTAAAAAGCCAGGGCCTATCACATTAGTACACGGTTAGTGCTGTGTTAATCATACCTGGGGAAACGGGTGGGGCAGGGGAGCGGGAAGGGGGGAAGGCAATATACATCTGGGTGAGCTCGTAAAATCTAAGAGTCACTCAACCTGGGGTGCAGTTGTGGGTTACAAAACGGAAACTATTCCAAGGAAAATAAATAATGCTCCATAAGCAGATATGCGCTGTCACCTCCCACGGCCGATTCAGATGAGGTCAGGCCAGTAAAGACTGCACACTCTGCTCAGTTTCAAGCCGGTGTCACTGGGATGGAGACCAGACTGAGGAAGAGTGCAAGCCTGACTGCGTCTCCACCTACAAGTTAATCTTATCACAACACCCAGGCGAAGAGGCACTTACCCAAGGAGATCTATTCCTGGTGCAGCTCAGAGCAGAGCTCCCCTCAGCGGGGACAGCAGGGAGTGACGCTAAACAAGGGGAGCTTTATCGGGGGCCGCCCACAAACCACTGCAGGTGGACGCCGGGGTACCGGCATGCACACGTGAGCGGAAGTCTGTACGTGCACAGAGCCCAGCATTTTCCCCAGCCACTGAGAATGCACCCTGCTTTACTCTGGGCAAGAAACTTCACTGACTTCCTTTTTAGTCTTTTACTTCCTTGGGTCTGAGCAAGTGAAAAAAATTACAATTTTGGCAGTTTGGGATCCTTATTTACAATGCTGACTAAGCTATTAACAAGAAATGGGAAGCCAAAAGTAGAAGAATTTAAAAAGTCTAGGAGTTTTAACAAATTTGAACAACTGGGGCAATGTGAATAATGACTAGATGTTTTCTATCCAGAAACAGTGTGGGAGGTGTGTGATAATAGTACTGTGGGTCTTTGCTTATTAGAGTCCTTATCTTCTGAAGGTACACACTGATGTATTTCCCCATGAGACTGTATGTCTTGGAATTGCTTCAGAATGACCCCAGAGACCGGGCAGCAGGAAGCGGGCAGAAGCAGGCACGTAACCAGACTGGCCCAAGCTGCACATCTTGAATGGGTTGCGGGTACATGGAAACCCGTCATACAGTCTCCACACTTTTTCAAAGGTAAAACAGTCTGCACAGTAAAAAGTGCTGAACATCTTGGGAGCTGATAAATAGTATTCATATGCAATAGATGTGAAAGGAAAGTGGCTTGCAGCCACTGCCCCAAGACAGTGGCCCAAATTGCTGTCCCAGCCGGTCAGAGGGAAGGCAGCGACTCTGTGGAGCTGGTTCCAGCAGAAGGCGTTAGGCTACAACGTAATCGGACAGGAGCCAAGCTGGGTTAGGCCCCATTCTCAGCTGCCGAAGGGCCCTTCTGAATGAAAGCACCAGCTCCTCGTCTCCTTGTCTTCAGTTACTGGTTACTGTGAACAAGCAAGTGGCTTTTAAAGAGCACACTGGAGAAATCTGTACTGGCGGTTAGTACAGACGAATGACTGGGTCTTGCCATAGCATTTATTAATCAGGCAGGTGGGCAGGAGTGGCCAGAAGAAAATGGAGCACAGTGACAACCTGAAGACAATGGAAAACCATCAGGAGACAGAGCCCTGGGGAAACCTAGAGGGCTCCAACGATACTGAGAAGTAGAGAGATTTCTCAGGCAGTGTGCTGGGGTTCTGACAGGCAGTACACAGGCTACTGCAAATACACTGCGAACACTAGCAGGGAGTCTCTGCACAATTCTGGATCTGATTAAAATCAGTGGAAGAGCTGTAAACCCTGGAGGCAGCGAAACCTGCATGGGGCTGGTGTGAGTGAGCCGGCAGGAACTCCATGGGCCGCAATGAGGACATATCTTTTACCTGTGATAATGTCTTCAATGGCACCATCTTTTCCTTCATAAACATGTCTGTTATCTTTAACTTGACGCCTTCTTAATTCCGCAATTAATTCTTGCTGCTGCCTCTTTGATTTGTGAGAAGGAGACTGAGAAGAAAGAAGCGGGGCAGGGATTAGTGGGACCTGCCCCCACCAGAGGTTTGAGAAAAGGCAGAATGCACCTCAGCGTCATGTTGCTGAGAAGCAGCCTACATCCAAAATCAGAAATAGCACCAGCCTGCACCGGGCGCAAACGGAGAAAAACCCAGAAAGCTTCTGGGAAGAAATCAAACTTTCACTGAAGAACCCACAAAAGTCCAGCTGGTAGCGAGGGGAAGGCTGGATCCTATGGTGATAACCCCTGACTTCTTAAAAAAATTTTCAAGATTTTATGTATTCACTTTTGTAGAGAGGGAAAGGGAGGGAGAAAGAAATGGAAAGAAACATCAACATGTGACGGGTTGCTTCTCACATGTCCCCAGTTGGGGACCTGGCCCACAACCCAGGTATGTGCCCCAACCAGGAACCAAACCAGCGACCTTTTGGTTTGTAGGCCAGCACTCAGTCCACTAAGCCACACCAGCCAGAGCAATCCCTGCCTTCTTGAACTCTGGCGCACAGGGTCATGGTGAAAACTGCTTTGATCTGTCAGCCTTTATGGTCTTCCCCTCTGATGTTCCCCTCCATGGAATGCTCCCCCCATTCCTCCCAGCAAAGCCCCAGCGCCAGCAGGCCAGCACCCGCGGCATCCCCAACCATGAAGCCTTCCCTGGACACGAAGCTGTCCCATCATCAAATATGGCCTCTCTGCACAGTATATCCAACTGAGATTTAAGGTCCAGATATCAGTAAACAGAAATGCTACACCAACATGCTCTTAGCCTCATTGCAGTTTTTGCTGAAAAAAGTTATTAATGAACAAATCTCCATCTGCCAAGTTCCCAAGCCCTAGAAGGATGGGACAAGGATCCTGTGCAAGTCTGGCTTTTGCCCATGTCTTCTGCTTGCCTCTGCGGAGCCACCACAGACCCCTCACACAGGCTGTCGCCGGAGCCAGGGCTCCTCACCTTCGGATCCTGCTGCTCCATCAGAGCTTCCTGCTCCAGGAGTTTCTCCATGAGCGCTTGCTCCTGCTTTTTCCTCAGCTCGTTCTCCTCTTCTGCTTGCTGGGTAAAGGCAAAAGAACCAAAACATACATCAGTGGAAACAGCAGTAGATTCTTAAGTCATTCTGCAAGAATCCTTGGTGAGCCAGGAAGCAGAGTAAATGGGAGGTTCAGAAGATCTACACTTTGTGACTGTATATCACGCTGATGCGGAGCTTCCCTGTCTGTCCCTGTGACACCTCTTCGCAATAAAGGAGCTGAGATTTACCTCAGCCAGAAGCCCTTTCCTGGTCCCTGCTTGCACAGTCACTTAGTCCCAGTCCCAAAGATGGGGAGGGCACCTACCTAATTGGCAGCTCTACTCAGTGACTTTCGAGTGAGCTTGTTTTGCTCCCAGATTCTGTCCACCTACCTAAAGCTTCTCTGACTCCTCAGATGCCTCTCCTTCCGCCCTTCATTAGTGGAAGACCTCCACTCCCTTGCTTCTTGTCTCCATCAGGGGCAGAGTGACTAGCCTGACAAATTTGGGACAACAAGTCAAACAGGCTCGCCTCAACTCAGCCCTCCTGGCACCCTCTTCTGAAGTCAGCCTCCCCAAAGAGACTTCTAATAGTCTAGCTGGGAACTGGTTAAGTCACCTAATTTAGGGCTATGGGAACTCACATATACTCCAATCCAGTTTTTTATCAGTAATAAAGTTCACATTTTGATCTCTCTTGCTTTTGTCTTAAGTTTCATTGTGGACTGAACCCGAGAAGGGAGAGGTGGACACCACCCTAAAACCCCTCTGTGCCTCCGTGCACAGAGTCCCTGGGCCAGGGCCAGGTCAGCCTGTTGCTCATCACGCACAATCTGGGGCAAGTGACACGGCCTGCAACCTCCCTGCCTGACAAGTGCCTCCTGGAGCCAGCTAACAGGGCCACTGCGAGATGCTGTGGAAGGGGCACCCTGACAGGTTCTGACCCAGGACACCCCACAGGCCCCCCAAGGCAGCCTCTTGTTTCCCTCTGCTCTATACACGACGGCCCTGCTGAAGCTTCGGGCTTGGAGACCAATCGGACCAAGTCACTTCCCAGCTTGTCTTAATATTATACAATTTAAAAATAGCTGGTATTTTCTCTTTAGACCTGAGACTTACAATTTTTTACGTGGAAAGATGTGGCCCCAGCACGTAACAGGAGCCACCTGGGGCCATCTCTGTAGCACACTAGCCCCAGCAGCCAGCGGACCCCGGAGCACCATGGTCAGCAGATGGTAACCAGCAACCTCGTTGCCCCTGGCTCCTGTCCTGCACAAGAACTCTGCACTGTGTCTGTGTTTGTCCTCACTTCCAAGGACACTTTCCTTCCGCAAACAGCTAGTGCTGTCACTGCTATGAGACGCCTCGCTGAGAGAAGATGGCTCAATACTGTCATCTTTTGAGTCTCAATAAAAGGCCCAAGGGGGGTTGTCCAAAGCCGTCAGCCTCTAGTGGTGCTGCACAGGAGGCCCACTATTTCCAAAAGGATATTTCTCAAAAATGTAAAAGGAGGAACCAGAAAATGCTGAATCATCTTCTGGAGGGCAGGCCCCTTGCAGTACAGGCTTCCCCCACTAGATTAGTATTCTAGGGACCCGTCTGTGTCAGTGTGCCAGCTGGTGGTGGTGTGAGAGGCTACGTTTCAGTGAAATGTTCTGAGACTCTGTATGTGTCTGCCCATCTCACGATGGGTGATTTATGAGCGCACCCGCCCACACCGCACCGGGTGTTCAGCAGTTTTTGACCAAAACCCATGCCCCACCTTCCCTACTCACCCGATCTCACCCCAAGTGTTTTTTTGTTTGTTTCCCCAGATGAAAAAAGCCCTCAAAGGGAAGTTTTTTGCCAATGTGGAAGAGGTGAAACAAAAAACAGCAGAAGCACTAACAGGCATCAAAACTGATGTTCAAAAACTGGTTTGAGTAGTGGAGGAAATGTCTCAGTAGGTGTACTGCATCACCTGGGGAGTCCTTTAAAGGTGAGTGAAGTTTAAACATGTAAGAATAAATACACAATTTTTAATAAATAAATTCCAGGGGTTTTGTGGTCCCCACTCACAGATAACCATGAGGCACCCCCAACCCCTTACAATTGCCCCTCCCTCCCCAGCACTGCCCGGTTCTGGGTAGACAAGCCTGGAGGATGTGGACTGCAACCCCCTCCCGCCGCCCCCCGCCCCCCGCACTGAAATTCCCTAACTCCCCCCTGTCATTCTTCCCCAAGGGACAGATTCTTCTGACACAGGCCTCTTTGAAGCATGTGCTTTTTTTTTTTTTTTTTTTAGTTAAAAATGCTTCCTTTATTACATAAAGCCAATACAGCTAATTGGCTTTGCAGCTAATTCGAAATTAAACTGTTTGTGTATCTCTATATTGTTCAAAGTGTTATGCTGGGATGTTAAAGACAATCACTTCCAAGTGTCATCAGGTAGCGGCTTTCTGTGGGAACCATCATTTGTCTTACCAGCTCCCATTTCACACACAACTGACAAATTGCTCTAGGATATTAAGAAGCTCTCCCAGGCCCCATAGTAAACACATACCTAATACTCCCACAACTTAATTGTGCCAGAAGCAATGAAGTTCTGAAGAAGACACAAAAGCTATCACAAGTGTCCCAGCTTATCAATATACTGTTTTATCATTTTCATTAACAAACTGTAGTTCAATGGAGCCCTAATTTGCATTATAATTTGTGGTTACAAGATACTACACATTCTCCTGAGGACACATCATGAGTGTAAAGATGAAAGGTCATCTCAGAAGAGTCTCCTGAGTAGTAAGGGGAGAGCTTTTCCCAGATGCAAGTAGGTGTTTCCTGTATTCCAACTACAGGCTTGAAATGGTGCTTTGCAAGACCAGTGCTGATTATAAAAGTGTACACAATTCTGAGACGGTCTTTATTACACATGTGGTAGAATTAAAAAGACTGCCTAATTTAATCTTACTGTAATTAGTGTTATTACATACATGTTGTGAGAATTATCTTCCATTATTCAGTTTAGCTTGAGAGAATAGAAAATTTGAGCAAAAATTATAACCAGATTATGACCAGTTCTCTAAAGAAACAAAGTGATTGCTGAGGTTAACAAAGATGCAATAATGCCCTTCATATGACCTTATACTGTTTTGTGAACTGCATTACTAAAAATCATGAGCTCAGCAAAAATCTTTACAAGCCAGCTCATTAAAAATAGGTATTTGGCCAGTAAGGATTTAATTTCACACCAATAAAACTTCAGATTTTAAATTTATTTATGCCTGTTTGCTTGCACATGTTTATAGAATATTTAATTTACCCTAACAGATGACAAGATAGTTCCCCCTCGGTGAGACTCTGGTCCAAATATATTTGCTTTACTTATACAGTAAGAGGATAACGTTAAACACGGAAGCTTTTGATTTGTGGCACTGAACAATGATCTACACAGGGCATCCTTCAAAAGCTACAACTAAGGATCCACCTAGCTTTTCAGCAATACAAGCCCGATTGAGGTCTTCTGGCCCATTTGCTTGACATTCATGTTTTATGCCTTGAAATTTCTTTTTGATTGCATCCTTGGAGCTTGCATAGATCATTTTACTTTTCAGAGGTGGTAGTTCTGGAGCCCACAAAAAAAACATCAACTCCTCTTTTCTGGATTCCTTGGTTTCAAAGCTTGCATCATACAAAGCATAGCAATAATCCTTCTCAGGAAGCATTGAGACAAAATGCTTGAAAGATCAGTTATAGTTACACCAAAATCTCCAACCAAGATCTCTTTGCTGCCTTCTACAATGATGCACTTTTTGTCTGCACTGAGACAAAAAATGACAGCCTTCTTTCTTTTCTTGATTTCTTCTGGTGTGGAGCACTTCCTAACTTTCATGTCATAAAAAAATGCGACATACTTCATCAGCAGCTTACACTCCTGAGGCCATCTTTGCCGTGGCAGTAGCACAGACATGGGGGAAGAAGTCGGCGGATGCCGAGTCTGCTGAACGTCCTCCCCAGGGAAGCTGGACAGAGCGACAAACCGAGAAGGCTACGCAAGGCACGAGCTTACCAAGAGGAGGCATGTGCTTTTCCAAGACCATGAGCCTGGACTATGGGAGAGGGTCTCCCATTTAAAGGATGGGAGGGCCACTGCTGGTCTCTGTGAAGAGAGCAGCTGTCCTTCCAGCTGCCATCTTCAGTCTGCACTAGAAAAGTGTCAGTCTAGATGGCCAGAAGGCCCGGGCAGGACTAACACCGGAGGCTGTTCCTGACCTCAGCTACAGCATCGTGCCCCAGGCCAGGGCTCACTCCTCTTACCTGTTCAACACCGGGGCGGGGTGGCTGAACATTCTAAGTCCTTCAACATGCCTGCGAGGGCAGACAGTCAAGGGGGCAGCAATGACCTTGGAGCACCTCGCCTGCCCTGAGGAGCAGCCTGAGCCCCAGCACTGGCTGTGTGGAGACTGGGAGCATGACGGGCTGAGGGCTCCAGAGCGCTTAGCCTCCCCAGGCCAGAGACTGCTGCCTTGCTGCCCACCTGGCGTGCTGCCCCCAACAGTGCAGGCCTCCACAGAGCTGCTGAGACTCAGATCCGGCTCTGAGAAGGCACCCTCTTGAAAAACTCATGCCAAGGAAGGCTCCGAAGGACAACATGCCCTGCTTACCTTATAGGCCTTCACAAACCGGACAAACACAGGAAAGAAGACAGAGGGTGGTGTCGTCTTGGGGTTTTCTCCAAAATACTTCACCACATCATCAAAGGCATCCTGTGGAAAAGCAGGTTTCTCTTGAATTCCATTAGTTCCAGCATTTGAGCCTGATGCTCTGGATGACGAGCTGCCGCAAAGCAGCAGTGATGACACAGGATCCTGCCGCTGCTGAATCTGCCCTGCCCTCCTCCCATGGTTCCCTGCAGCCCGAGGTTCCTCCCAGTGCCTGCTCAGAGGCAGCCAGAGTGCGATGGTGCTGAAGGAATCCTCTGTGAACCATGCTACTTCCATACACACGTGTGCACGTGTGCACGTGTGCACACAAACACACACACACACGGGCTCCTGTTCTTTCAAGAGCTTTCTAAGGCCACTGCAGAACTTAAAACCAACAAGGGTAGAAGGGATCTTACGAGTCACTCAGACTCTACCCCACAACTTGCTGCTGCGCTGCTCCTTCCAGTGCCCCACCCCCCCAGGGGCACTCTGGGGTCTGCAGGCCCTGGTCCACGTCAGCCAGCCAGCCTCAAACGGGAGCCTTCACCATGTCCACTTTCTGAGTCTGCACAACATGCTGCCTTCCCTTCTAGGATGGCATACAGTCAGCCCTGGCTGTTTGTCAAGTGTGTAGACTTGACCCCAGGGTAGTGTAAGATTTCAAGGTCAAAGGCCTACAGAAACCCAACACACTGGGAACACTGCTTCACTGAGCATGGGGCTGGATACATTTTGGTTGAACTGAATGCAGGACTCACACACGGGAAACCTGGAAGTAGAAGGGGAGGGGTTGGGGAGGGAGGGCCTCTAGAGGAGAGGGTAAGACCCCCAAATTAGAGAGGACAGTAAACAAGACAGGGGCTCTCTGGGTACAATAGTTGAAAAGATCCCTCTGTCCCTACCCAATAATCATTAGCTACATAAGAATTCTACCTTCAGTAGACAGAGAGCAATTTCCCTCCAAATCTTAGGCCAGCACCCCAGGTGGCTTTACAGTGTTCCATCAGTTCTACTTTGTGGGTGTCCAGGGGCACAGATACCGACCTGGGCGATCTTGGCGTCATCCTGCAGCTTCTTCAACTTCCCCTCATTGTTGAGAATGAACTCCTTCAGTAACGTGTTGTGGTCGTGCATGGTGTACTCCCTCTTGGTCAAGTCCATGCCCCTCTGGAGCTCCTTCACATCCAGTAAAACATTCTCAAGGGAGACTGAAGTAGAGAAAGCAATGTTCCCATGAACCTTAACCAGGCAAGTCAAAACCACAGGGGTTCCGGCTCGAAAGCCGAGTTCCCAGTGGATCCCTAGGGTTACTCAAGGGTCTAGATCTCATTTCCAGCTTTTCAAGTAGAGATCTTTAATATAAATAACTTAGCAAGTGCTCACTATCAGGCACTGAATTAAATTCTTTACATGCAATAATTCCTTTGTACCATTAGCCCACTTTACCTGCAAGAAAAAGCAGCATAAGGTGGTTATGTGGTCTGCCCTAGGTTACATGGCTGGGGGGTGGCAGAGACAGAGTTCAGACAGCAGCCAGGGACTCCACCTTCTGTGCTGTTGCACAACTATTCCATTTCTCTTACAGGAGATGACGGCCTATTGGCAGGGCCCACAGAGGTGAGATCTTAACACTTTGAATTCCTTGCATTTCTATGGCTGTCCAGGAGGGGGTAGCATTTTACCTGTTGAACTTCAGTTGTACTGACCATTCAGACCCAAGACAGCCTTGGACAGCTTCTTATATTGTTCAACAGTCCTTCCCTGCCTCAGAAGGATTTATTAGCATGACCTTTTCCGTGCAGCTTGTGGCCACCTCCTAGAGCAGGTGGGCCCCTGGAGCCTCCTGCAGACGGTCCAGGCCCTGCTCTGGCTCCCTACTGCCTGACTCAGCTCTGCACTTAGATGGATTGCAGAAAAACGCGGCATGCTTTCCCCTCACTAGACTCACACCGTCTTATTCATCTTTGACTCCTCAATGCTAGGGACAGTGCCAAGGCCCACTGGATCCACACAGCGGTGGGGGAAGGAATGAGTGAGAGCACAAGGATCCGGGCCAGCTCACCGGGGCACCAAGAAGTGAGCACAGAAACAATGCAACCAGAGAGTTCCTCTATCCCATTTTCCCCAACTGATTTTTTTCAAATGACACTTTTGGGGAATCTCATTTGGGCAAAAAAATAGTGCTAATTAATAAGCTAGCAATTTTTAAAAACTTTTAAAAAAATTAGACTTGTGACACAGAAGAAGTCTAATTTAGGCAAAGGACGGCTTGAAAGGAGGAAAATCACTCCACCAGAAGGAAGCACCTCAGGGAGCCCGGGGCCCGGGGACCCCCACGCCGGTGCTGCACTGCACAGCCCTCCACAGCCACACCGCCGCTTCCACCCGCCCCTCGGTCTCCACCGCGGCCTCAGCAGCACCCATCCCAGTGACAGCACATCACCTCATTCACCCGTTCACTCGTCATTCGCTCATTCCAGTGTTCGTGTTCTCATTCATTTATTCCCAAGACCAATTTCTCAGGAGCAAAATAATTATAAAGATAAGTAACACTTAAACACACAAAGAACATTTTGAAGGTTGCCAGACTGGGGAGACGAGGTAAAAAAGGTGAAAGGGATTAAAATGAACAAGCTGCCCATTACAAAAGTCGTCGTGGGGATGGGCAGTACAGTGTGGGAATGCAGTTAGCACCCCTGAAACAGCTACGAGGGTGTCAGGCGTAGGCTCATGGGGGGAGCTTGGCTGCACACCTGAAACCACTGTAATACTGAATACCAACTGTAATTGAAAAATAAATTTAAAAAAGATAAATAAAACTTGATTAAGCCTGTAAGTACACGGACATGCAAACTGCTAAATAACCTGGAAGACTCGATTCAGTAGTCTGGGGTAGGCCTCAGGAATATGAATGTGTAATAACTACCATATTTCAAGACTGTAATTTGGGAATCACAGCCTGTACTCAATTCTGAGGTCAATTTGCATGTTTTCCCTCTTTCTAACCTAATATTCTTTTGAGAAGACATGGTACTTACATGATACACTGTATGAGAAGACAACCTAGGTCTGGATTCTAGTCCTGTTTCTGTTACTTGTGACCCATATGATGTGGAGCAAGACATTTAACCTCTAAAAAGGTCCGTTTTCTCATCTATAACACTGGAATACAATTACTGAGAACAGCACAGCTCTCTCAGAATCACTGATGCTTTAAAGGAGAAAATGCACACCTGTCATAGCAAAGTAACTACCAAGAAGTACTGATAAGTTAACTTGTTTCCAGGCCAAAGGCACGTGAAACATCACAAAATCAAAGTGTTTGTTGGAGGTAATTCTCAGATTCTCATTCTCTTATTTCAAACAACAGCAACAGAATAAAAAGGACAAAAAATGGAAGAGGGAAGGTACATGAAGCCCAGAAACCTGGATCTTTACAGAGAGGACCCCTTCATGTCCAATGTCATTACTGCTCCCAGGAATGGGCCACACCATGGCCCACCTGTTCCAGCTCAGAGCTGGATGCTTTGGCCGTGCCTCTTTGAAGAGGTTTTGAAGAGCATTATCTTAAGCAGGGGGTGGTGTCCCCATGACTTAAAGGCATTCACTACTGGTGAGTAGCAGTGAGAGCTAAAGATCAGTACCTGCAGCAGCTTTCTCCACATAATGAAGCTCATTATAAAATAGGGACACTTGGTGATATTTTTCTTTTACAACATTCGATATATAGTGCAACAGTGTTTGCTTTCGGTCTGTTGACTTTGTATCTAAAAGCTGAAAACAAAAGGGAATAGAGGTTAGAGAGACAGGTGGTGGGAGAGTCCCCCCATCAGATGACCTTTCCCCAAAGTCAACAGCAGAGCATAGGAGCCCCAACAAAACATTCCCACAGGAGATTCAAGATTGGGTTTGTTCCTTGGTGAACCAGCCCACTGACTTCTGAATAACTAGAGGACTTCCTGGGCAGGGATATGCTCGACTTTGGGGATGACTCTAAGCACCGGGAACTGGTCCCACACCTTCACGCACATGAACGCCCCCCACCCCACATCCGCTGTACCGCCTCTCCTGGCTTAAAAGCAGGGAGTCTCCAGCTCCAGTGCTCTCCAAAGTGAAGGTCCAGAGCCAGAGTGAGTGCTGAGCCGCAGCTGCGCACGGGTTCTCCCCACACCGCAGGGCCCTACGCTGCAATCTTTGCATTCACCTCGGCCCCACTTAGTCCCCAGCCTCTCGTGGCCCAAATCAGACGTGCCTACCGAAGCGTGGCTTTTCTGCGGGATGGAACTGTGACTGACTGGACACTCCCCATCAAATAACTACATCTCCCTCGAGGCTGAGGACTCAACCCACTGCCCCACCTTCTCACATGACAGCCACGTCAGACCCACACAGCCTGGGGGAGAGACTGCCACACTGGGTTTTCGCTAGTCCCATTTACAGAAGTCAGGTGACTCGGGAATGCAGAGCACCCTTCCGTCCAAGAAGGACACACAAATTTTTAAAGAAGTATAAAGAAGCAATTAAAAACAATTCCCTACTTCTATCTTTCCTCTCGGTAAATATCTCAACATATTTCTTTCAGTTTTTCCTACCTATTTTACATAGCTGAACTTGACCTGTACACTCGACTTACACCCTGCTTTCTTTTCTCAGCACAAAATGTTTCTTTGAAAATTAATTCTTCATTAATATTCTAACAGTAGAGAAAGAGTTCACCATATTAACTATTGTTGTACTATATTTAATCATTTCCCAAACTCTTGGCTCTTTATATTGTTGCTAATTATTTGCAATTATAAATCAAATATAGCACCCATCATTCAGACTCCTGAGGACAGGTTCCTAGAAATGGAAATAGTAGGTCAAAGGGTACCAATATTTTTAAGGTTCTAAGTGCTTATTGCCAAATGGTGTTCTGGGAACTGTGTACCAGTTGGTCGTCCCACTAGCAGAGAATCCTCATCGAAACAGCCCACCCCACTTCCAAGAGCACACGCTCGCTACCCCAAAACTTCATCTTTGCCAGCTGTTTTATCCCCCCTATAGCTGTTGTATTTCTTGTAGTCTACTCACCAGATCTAAACTCTGAAGTTTAAATCCGTAAACTGCTCCTCGTTTACTGCTATTCATATAGTTCCCCAGGGCCAAGATGATCTGCAGAAAAAGAGAGAGAGCAAAGGGAAGCCCATGAGCACAATTCCAGGCAGAGAAATGCAGTGGACAAGTCGGCTCTTCCATACCCATAGACAAGGAAAACTTCACTTGCCTCCAGAATTTTCTTGAGTTTTTGAGATGACTTTATAGAGACAGATGCTGCTATAATTGAGTGCAGTTGCTAGATTCCAGTCAAAGGAAAGGAGGGGAGAAAAAAAAGATGTTACAAATGGGCAACTCTAATTGGAAACTAAAAATTAACACAGGGGAAAACAGGCCTGCATTTGGACCTTAAAGACTTACTACTGAGATTTCATTTTTCCTAAACATAAATTTAAGTTGCCTGCTAGGTATTAGGTAATGGAATCATTACATGCAAGCTCTTCTCTAAAAGTATTTGAAATAAGAAATAACATCAGAACTTGCCTATCACAAATCCCATAAGCAACGAGACTTAGTCAACAGCATCTTCTAGCACAACTCAACCCCCGGCCCTCCACTCCAGTCACGTAATACAACTCACACTTTTAAATCAGTGGGCTTTCTGAGAATGAAAACCAAACAGCGAAGGAATACAATCACCCTCCAGAAGCTCTCAGAACACATTTTGAACAGATGTACTACTATAATTGGTCATTAACTAAAGCTTATTTAGAAATAGAACTGGGAAAGAACTTTTTATGCTATTATGTTTATGATATTCATAAGTCTCTCCCAGATTAACACAAAGGAACAAGAGGTGGTTGGCTATTACTTCTGCGTCACTACTGTGTACTGTAGCACACTTCCAAGAATTAAGATGCCTGTGATAAACGTAATGCTTCTAGTCAAGCCTGTTGACTAAACATACGGGTTCGTTTTTGGAAATGGAAGTCACATTTTCAGTCTTGCCAACCCAACCAGAGAACTGGTACCCTCATGAGGGGACTAAATTTGGGAAAGTGGTTTGCCCTTGTCCTCCATGCTGACGTGCACTTTCAAATCCAGAGGGCTCCTGCAGACACAGAAAACCGCACTCCTAAGGGAGAGCGGCAACGTGGAAAATGGAAAGTCACCCTTTCCAAATTTACTCAGCATATGCAACAGGGAAAAGGCTGGCTGACGTAAACATGGCATCCAGAAAGTCCTGAGAAGGAGTCTTCAGAGCCCACAGCAGTAAGTGCAATTCTGAGAGGCTGAAATGAGCAAAAACAATTCTGCATCTCTTTGGACCTCCTCCCCGCCAGTCGGTCCACTCACAGGAGTCAGCATCTGAATGCTTTCGGCAAAGTTCCCGATGAAGGCCATAATGGTCATCTTCTGCAGGAGCCTCTCAATTTTACTGAACTGCATCATGAACCGGTCTTCGTCTGACAAGTTCTCCACGGGCTTCCTCTCCCGCTCGTAGAGCCGGAGCACTTTCACCTCATTCTCAGTTGGCAAGAACCTCATCAGACACTCCACAAAGTCTACAGGCAGTGTCTTCAAGTCAAATCTGAGGACAGATGTGGGCCTGTCAGTGTTGGGGAGAAACCCCCTACCCTTTGCACCACACCCCCACCTGGTCCAGCTCATGAACCACCAAGTCCACTCTTCATGGTTGGATGGTGATGATGCCCCCGTGTGACAACTGCCTCCTGACTGTGCATCAAGTACTCTCATTGGTCCTTCCTGAAAACCTGGGCCTTGTCACATCACCACACCAGTTTTTAAGCTGTTAGCAAACCTCTAACCCTCTAGAACTCAGCAGTAAATGGCAGCAGGAGGCAGCAGAGGGAGGCAGAAACATCTGATGGTTAAGTCATTCAAGGACATGGTTCTTGGGAATGCTATATACTGCTAATGGGCACATTAATATTATACATACAATCACAGAATATCAGGTGAACTTTGTCACAAATATTTCAATTAAACCAATAGCCTACTATATATTTTCTTCTTTTAGGGAAAAAAATGCACCCAAATGCCTACTCCATGTGGATATTTTGGCTTAATTGTATGCATCCTTTGGAGGAATACCAGGTTTTTGTGGATGTATGCTCAATTTGATCAAGCAAAGTATGTGTTACAATCTCTACTTTATTCTCCGGACAATCCTTGTTCAGCAAAATAATATAATTATATATTTAATGATCATGACAAACAAGGTATATAAAAATTAAAAACCAAAGTGCATGTCAGGTTCCAACATCAGAAACTAGAACAGACTGTAAGATGCACGAGACCACCAGGTTACGGTCCTGGCTAAGGACACAAAATTGGAACAAAAGCTTTCTCAGGGCCATGCACTGCTGTAGGAATCCCTGATCAAAACTGATGAAATGCCAATTCACCATGACTTAGTTCCTTAAACATCTAGCAGCATCCTTATCACACTTGAAAGTAACCATGGCCATAAGAGGCGTAAAAATATTCTTCTAACAATGAAGTTAAATAAAACCAATGCCTTCCCTGCTATTTAAGGATGAAAATAAAACAAACAAACAAACAAAAAACACTGAACTTTGTTTAAAATGTCCTGGCAGCACTATAAGCAACAGCAATCACATTCTTATTGTTATAAATTAAAATATGCATCTGTATTATAAGTGCATCTGGTGTCTAACTTTATCATCTGTAAATGCCATCAAATTTGTATTCAACAAATCTGCCTAAAATTCAAATACTCCAGAGAAAACTGACATTATCTCCCTTTTCTTAGCATCTGCAATACTGCACTCAGCTTTCCTTTCATGCAAGCTTTGCTGTAGACCTACATAAGAGAGCACACCAAGATAACAAACATCACAATCCCATTGTTATTCTTCTACAACCATTGTAATTACTCATTCTAACATGGCACTCCTGGGGATAATTTCTGGTCCACCTCTTCTGTGGTAACATTTTATTAAACTCTAAAGTTGAGTACATGTAACGGAGAGATTCTCTGCTGTGTGGATATCAAGAAGTGATCCATCTTTTTGCCTTAGATCCTGCCTCACTACTGAACTATTTATGTCACCTACCAATGCCTAACTCTTGTGTTCTGATCCTAAATTTACTAAAACACTGTTTTCTGGAAAGCCTTGAACTTACACATGAATAGCTCTACAGATCTCATCGGCAGTCTTGCCAGCTTTCCTCAAGGTTATGGCAAGGTTTTTGGCCCTGTTTGCTTCCAGTAACGTCACTCTGTTGGATCCCTTCTGTGGTATCTTCTGTTTGCTTGAAGAAAGGTCAATGGCAGGACCTTGGGCTTTTGTCTTAAAAATTTCCTCAAATTCATCCACGTTTAAATCCTGGGGTAGAGAGGACAAATGGATTATACTTAAAAAGTAAGTCAGGAAGCTGCCACTTAGACAGCTTCTTCAGTGTCAAAGAACTCACTTTTTCTACTCAATACTTGCCTTTAACCGCAGCGGCCAGCTCTATCTTCCTATTTGTGTTTAAGTGTGACTTATGCCACATGTACAAACTCGAATGTCTAAAGGAGACAACTGATCCCACCAGCCAATTCAAATGCCTTTCAATAGTCAATTTGCAGGGAAGGCCACCACAGACTAAAATTATCCATCAAACCAGCCAGTGAGTGTGACTATTAAGTCCTTATTCACTTATAATTTAATAAAGAGTTTTATGCCCTTTTATAAGTTAAGGGCAAATATTGTGTCAGATATACATGAGGTCTGTCCAGAAAAAGTTCAGCCATTGTTAATATAATGAGAACGGTTTGCATGACATCGATGTAACCTGGCAGCCAGGGAGAGTAGACTGGAATGCACATGTGTGAACAATGATGACTTCATTGTACTAGTCAGTGGGGGTGGTAGATAGCCTTGAGTGAGCATGTGTACTGTGTTGCATTCAAAATAACTGAGCGAGTATAGCAAGGAATCTGCATCAAAATTTGTGTTAAGCCTGAACATTCCTCCAAGGAAACTATTTGGATGACTCAGAAGGCTGCAGAAATGGGCCACTCGTGATGGGCAGCTTCATCATGACAACGTACCCAGTCAGGCATCACATCTTGTGCAGGGTTTTTTTTTGCAAAACATCAAATCACCCAGGTGACTCAGTCCCCTTATAGCCCAGATTTGGTGCCCTGTGACTTCTGGCTTTTCCCAACACTAAAATAACCCTGTCATATTTTTCTGAATCTCATGTTGGTGAGATTCTCAGATTCATAGTTTTCTGAGAATCTCAGAAAACTATGTGAGGTCCCAAGGTACCTATTTTGAAGGGGACTTAAGTGTCATTGTCCTATGTACAATGTTTCTTGTATCTTGTATCTTCAATAAATGTTTCTATTTTTTCATGTTGCATGGCTAGATACCATCTGAACAGACCACATGTATTTTGTGGCATATATTAAAGATGTCCAAAACGATTTCATTTTAACAATTTTTATTATTATTTTTAATTTATTATTGTATTTAGTTGTATTTTCATTTAGTTGTATTTTCTCCCCACCCTCTCCAAACCCACACATTTTAACAATTTTTTAAACATACTTTAGAACCACCTTTCAAAGTAATATAAAATTCTATCCTCTGATATTATATATCCCTTTTTTCTTTACATCAAAGCACTTAAAACACTCGCCCTTCAATCACTGAAATTTCCAGAACAACAGCAAACCCACTGTGGCTTTGCCACACAGAGAAGGCCCCACACGTCTAACCAGCAATAAAGATACCTCCAGTATCCGCTCGTCATCAATTTCATTGAAGACTGTGCCATTTATCTGATTTGGCTTCAGGGCAACCCAGTTAAAAACTGGCATTCTGAATTTCGTCTTAATTGGCTTCTTAATTTTCACAGCTGCAGTAGTCAGAGAGAAGGAAATTAAGATTCCACCAAGACCCCGTGACCCTTAAGAATAATCAGACAACAGTCCCTGCAGATGACACCTGAACACTGGAGGAAGGAGGCAAGGGGTGTCCGAGTGCTTTAAAACATCACACGTGGCTTTGACCAGGCAATCTGAGGACATCGTTTGAGTGACTGATACAACACTGTGTTAAAGTTATCTAAGAGCCAGGGGCTGATTTTTTTTAATGCAGCAACTGTTTGTTGCATTACAGTCACAATATTAGGACAATGCTTAGGACAAAGTACCGGAGAACAAAAATTATTATTAATGTTACTAGACAGCAGAGAGGGCAAATACTCTGTGTTACTCAGTTTGATATTGGTGAGCATGAGTCCAATTTTGACATCCTAAATTCTTGGTTCTAGAACACACGTATCTCCAAACAAATTTTAAAAGATGACTGGAGACTGCAGACAGTGGCTCTCTACACCACCAAGAACGGAACATCAAGAATGCTGACTTTCAGCCAGAGCAGTGCATTCCCGGGGATGATTTTGATAATGGGGATTATATTGGCAGGCTGAGTTATTTCAACCAGATGAAAGGCCATGCATGGCCCCAAAGAGAAAATGTTTAAGACAGGAGGGGATACTGGGAAATCAGGGTCTGTATTGCTTTTTGAGAATGGCTACAGTCCCTTCCCCCCCTGAAGATCCAGTTCTCCTCAGGGGTCAGCTGTGTGTGATGAGAAGGTGTGGATGAACTCACTAAAAATACTGAAAACATCTCAGTAGAGAGGGAGGGCTCTATCTTTGAGGGGCCGAGGGGTCAGTGCCAACTCCTCTTACTTTGGGGAAATGAGCTAAAAAAGGCAATCCATTAAAAATTCCATTAGTTAATTGCATATCATAAAGAAGCCTTCCCAAGCCACTTAAAGTTATTTATATTCTCCCCTTCACACCCGTCCAGGGATGTCCACCTGCATTTGGGGGCTTTGCTACCAGCCGTCATTAGCCAAGGAAAGAGCAGGACTTCCGTGCAGAACAACAACGACAGAAACACAAAACACAAAACACACCTGGGCTTTTACCTGGCTGCCTGCCTCAGTGGCAGGTCACTGGAAAGGGGAGGCAGACAGCTCCTCTCATTCCTCCAGAGTTACAAAGGCCACACAGTAAACAGCAGGAATGTCATCTGATAAATCGACACAAAGGCATGCAGCAACACAGAAACACAGCTTTGCCGAACCAGGCCTTTCCACTACCAAAGGTGACACCTTAGTCCCTACTGCCCAACAGTGTTGGACTCCTCGCTGCTCTTCATCTTTGCCTACACGGCCCAGGAAAACCCATGTCCTTCATGAGATGCAGGATCAGACCCTCCCCTTGGCGGGGACCTCTGTGATGTTGAGAGAGAAGTGGGGAGCAGGGGAAGGGGCTGTGCTGGGATGTTTTCACAATCTGAGGTGAGGGGTCAGTGACATTTGGTTCCACCGATCCTCCTCAGTCACTGCAGGTCTCAGGACACTCACTGAAGTCATTCCTTTTGCAGCCACCCTACCTTTTTTAGCAACATTAGGAATAAGCCTGAAATCAGAACATAGGCAAAAAAGTTCTTTTCAGGAAGGTTATCCTGGCTTTAGAAAATGGATGGAGGGGTAATGGGGGAGGGAAGAGTCAGAGGAAGAGTAGCTTGTGGGTGACCTTGACCTACAGTGTTCAGGCTAAGGGACAGACCAGTGGGAGGGAAATGGAAAAATGGCACCCAGCAGTTTTTCCTTGTTTTGTGGAGCTTTCTTTTTTTCTCTCAGAATAAATCCAAAATCCTTCTAGAGCTGAGGCCTTAGATCCAACTGTGAAGATTAAACTAAAAGGGAAGGAAAAAAGCAGTCCTTTTCTCAGGGGGGCAGGAATGTGGCACATGATACAAGATGTCTGCTTGAAGGGCCATAATCTCTTCTATAGGCCCAACTACAAAGTGCGGGCAAACCTGGAACAGCAGCCAGTCAGCACCAAGACTGCCCGCAGACACAAAGCCAAATGCAATGGGTCAGTGAGAGATGGAGTGGAAGACGCCACGGCACAGTGTGACCGACAGGAGCACAAGGCAAATACGCAACACACTCAGTGAGGAGCAACCTACAGAAAAGCTTGATTGGCCCATCTTTTGTGGAAGCAGCAAGAACAAAGGAAATACAAAAAAAATTAGATATGGTTAGAGGCAAGTGGCTCAGCAGTTGACACACTCTTCGTACAGAGTTTCATGCTTCTTAGACGCATTTCACAAGGCAGTGCAGAGCCAAAAATTCATTTCCCTTTGGGCCTTCCTTAAAGACTTATTTGTTTTGTTTTTAAAAATAATCCTTTTTAGAAGAGGGGGAAAATGATTTCATTATGGTGGTGCCAAATAGCCATATTCAACTGTGCTAAGTATTCCTTAAGATATGAACAAGTCTTTAATGAAAAATAATCAGCCGGAGTCCACCTTCTCATGATGAAGGTCCAGAGCACATTCTGCCACTGAGGCAGCCAGGTGCAGGCTGCCCCGAGGTCTGTCACAGATGAACTACCTAGGAAATGGGGGCCGGGTCCATCTAGCATAGATTCGAGGAGGTGAGCCATATACTTCAAACGCACATTTCACAGCACTAACATTTCCTCTGTGAATGCAAAGAAAACTCAACTAAGTAAACCTAGGAGACCTCTTTCTGACCCTTGTTTGACCACCAAGAACACACCTGCTCACTGCCTGTTGAAGGGACAGATATCCTTTTGCCTACAGATCCAGGGACCTAGTGATGTCACAGGTTTCTGGCCTCCCAGGAGCCCTCACATATCATCTCAGCTCTGCCTCTGGCTCTGCTGGGACAGCATGACTCTGTCTGCCATCTTGATTCCAGACCGAGAGTGAGAGCGAGCGAGCGAGAGAGAGGGAGGGAGGGAGAGAGACAAGAGAGAGAGAGAGAGACAGAGAGACAGAGAGAGAGAGAGAGAGAGACAGCTAGTGAACACACTGGCAAAACATCCCACAACATGGGCTAGAACCACTGAGCATTAACAGCCAAGTAAAAGATGAGTCATGAAAAGAGATTAAAAGCCTTGTAGAAATGGTCCGCTGTCAAGCTACCAACACTCATACGGGGTCTTATAATCCTTACATCTTGTAAAACAGAACATCCTGTAATTACGTAAAGGGCACTTACAGCACTAAAGAGGAGTTTCTTCAGTCCCACTTACAATTCTCTAAATTGCACAGGACACAAAGGGGACAAGTTTCGATCATACCAACTCTAAAGGGCGCAGTGGGTAGAGAGTCCGAGGAACAGAGTTCCACACCACAAAACTGAGGGAAGCAATGGGACCAATAAATTGTTAAAATTAAGCAGACAGAAAAATTAACCAGGGAGGACAAGCCTCATTCAGAAGGGAGCTAGACCTACACCTCTCAGCCTGGTGGCTCTGCCGCTCCGCCAAGGCAGGCCTGAGTTCTGCGCTCGAGTTCAGGTGAGTTCGCACAGAGGCTGCAGCACACATGAGGACGCAGAAATCTTTACAGCTAAGACTGTTGGGGCAACGGGCTCAGAGAAGGACCGCAGCCTTGGAAATGGCAAGTGTCAGAAGGGCAGCTCTTCAGCAGAAGTAAGAGACCTCGCCAGGGGCTGCAGTGGATGAGGAGGCAGAACTGTCCAATGTCTCAGGGACAGCACAGCACAGCTCAGAGCAATTCCAAATGCCAGAACACTCCATGGCCAGGAAAATGGCTTGCAGTGTTTTAAAGAAGAGTGAACATTCATTTCTGTGAGTTGAAAATAAGAACTTATATTTCAAGCCATTAGAGCAATGTTGTTCTTCTTGCCCATACCCACCCTGTCTTATTTCTGGTAAAGTAAGGATGCTGCATTTTGTCCTGATAAGCAGGAAGACAACATGCATAATATGTAAGCATTTCAAGGCATGAAGATACTGGAGATACTGTTGATAGTAACACTTTGCCTTGAAGTTTAATTGTACTAATGAATTCTGATGTCCACAAATGCTCAGAAGAAATGTCTGCAAGCCCACATGTGGCACCTACACAAAAAGGCACTTTCTCCCTTTTTAGGTGACACTGCAAATACCTGCAAGGTAAAAAGAGCTGCAAGCACCAGAATCACTTTGTGTCAAGAGCTTTGACTATGACAGAGGTCCAGAAGTGTTTGCTGAACACATGAAAATGCACCAATCCCTGAGAAGGAATTTGTCTCTTTTCCCTTCTCTAGATGGTGCTAAGACAGTGTGAGATCAGAACTTCCTGCTAGGGAGAGAGTGACAAATCTACTCAACAAAAATGCCTTCTGTGCACGACAATTTCCCCTATATATTAGCAGGATGGTTCTTATATTAAGAGGAGATACATGTAATTTCAAGACATGTGTACTTCAAAAGAATGGCTTTAACCCTCCAGAGGCAAAACAAATGAATATTTATTACACAAATATCAGAGTCTTAATTCTGTGCTCTTACCTGCTAATCCTGAGTTGAAAACCACCGTGGGTGATGATGTCCCAGGTAGCGGGGGTGCAGAAGGAGGGAGGGGTGGTGGTAAAGGAGGAGCTGGTGCAGTCTCAGCCGCAGGACCAGGGAGAGGTGGAGGCAGGGGAGGGGGTGGAGGAGGCGGGGGAGGTGGAGGAGGTGGAGGAGGGGGTGGCATAGGTGGTGTTACTGGACCATTTTGCACTAGTAAAAGAAAAGAAAAAATTGACTTTGAAACTAGGGGAATGGTTTTTCCTGCAATATGTCATGTGCACACAAAGCATCAGAAAACAAATCCTGCAAAGGACAAAGAATTGTTTCAAAAGCTAAAATTTGTCAATGAGGAGTATCCTGCAACACACGTGAAATGAAGATTCATAACCTCAATCTGGAAATGTAAAAAGTTCTTAAAATCAATTAAGTAAAAGATCATGCCAACAACAGCAAAGGACAAAAATGACAGTGGGTCACACAAAAATAAATACAAACATCCCAATACCCCCTCAGTTCTTCCGCCAAGGCTCCTTACCAGCTTCAGGTGCATCTGACAATGGAGGTAGTGGGGGGGGAGGCGGGGACAAGGGTCCCGAGGAGGCAGCCCCTGTTACTGGTCCCACAAAGTTACCCACTGCCACTTCTGAGCCTGTGGACAACGTGCCAGAAGCCATGACTGGCAGTATGGCGATGTCCCCATCCCCTTTCTTCTGAATTTTAATGGTCCCTTGTTTCTCCAGTTCATGAATCTTTTTTTCCAGGGTAGACTGTCTTTGAATAGCTTCTTCTTTTTCTTTGACCATTTTCCTTAACGTGTGAACCTGGGTATTTGCATCTTTGTAGATTTCCTGCAAAAGAGTCCATGGTCACGAGTTTGTCTTTGCGTGACATGCATGCCTCTTACCATCAGACTGGCAAACTGAGGATAAAGAAAATACCTACCCCCCCCCAAAAAAGAATAGAAAAGGATACTCATATATTGGAATTCTATGGAACTCAGCCAGAACCTATCAAGTCCCATTCATTATCATCTGTTCCCTGGTAATGCGTGCAAGGGATGTTAGCAACTCCTGTTGTTACTGCAGTTCTTCCCATCAATAAAGGCAGCTAACTTGGTCTTCCCCACAGGTGGAGAGAAACAAGGAGAGATGACCCCAAAATAGTTTTATAGCTAACTTTGAGCATCCTGGGGATATTCTGGTGGTGTAGCATATTTTCCTTTCACTAATTTTAAAATTCATTTTAACTCTCAGACACATATCAGCTAACAGTGGACAAAAAGGGCCCTAAATCAGACTTGGATAGATGTCAGAATGGGTTTAAAAATCTGCAAAGCATGGAATAATCTAGTGTGGGGTAGCCAGGGGCTGACTGCTCCTGAATGGACTTCTATGGCCTTCACAATGTTCCCTTGACCAAGCTCAGGACAGCAATTGTTGCAACGTTTTCCTTTTGGTAATGCAGTTAACAACACAGGCCAAAGCTTCTCTCCACTGAGTACTTATTTCAGTCTAGGTTTTTAGCAGAAAACAAAGAAATTACAATTTTCAATTCAAAGGCCGTCCTCATTCCTTTTATAAGGGGCCCACAAAGGTTCCAGTGAAAGGATTTTTATGGAACTTACTTGCTGGGCCTCGGACATGGGATCTCTCACCACAAACCTCCAGCAGGCAGGGAAACATTCTTCACACCCTGTCTATTATTAATAGTCTGAGAGGCTGGACTTGAATTGAGTCCATATGCTATAGCTTTGCCTCGATGGCGTGCCAGAAAATAAATTTCCTAGAGTTAACTGTAGGACATGTCAGAATATCAAGCAACACACACAGACATGATAACCATCGCATAAAATGTGCCATTTCATTAACGGTGGTGTAAAGGCAAGCCATTTGCCCGAAAGCCTTCCAGGCATTTTAGTGATTTTATGTTCTGTACAATTCTAAACACACAGACGGGACTCCACAAATACCTGGTGCGTAAGGTAAAACAATACTAATGCCAAAAAAAAATAGCTGTGATTATCTGATAATAAAAATGGCCTGCTTTTGCTCTGCCCTTTTTCTTTCTTGTCTTTCTTTCTTTTGGTGAATGCCATTAGGTCTTGCCTGCGTTGTGATTTCACCATTTCCATGGCAACCACCAAAATCTGGTTTCAAGTAGAAGCAAAGAAATCTAAGTTCTATTAAAAATAAATACATGGCATGAATTAAATCTGTGCTGTGCTTTTATTTCCAATGAAATGGGTGATCCACATAATCAACTCCGACTTGTCCAGATGGGAAAATATTGTTGCTCCCCAAACCTGTGATAAGAACATAGTGAACCCCGAGCATTTGATTGCACGCACATGTGTACGTAGACCATAACTATGTGTACTTTTCTTTGGAGTATCACCTCTGAAACGGTTCCAATAAACACGCTACATCAATGCATTCCTCTGACATGAATGCACTACTGACTGAAGCTGGAGCACACTCCCCATAATGCCCATCTGGGCCGGCTGTCATCATCATACATACTCGAACAACATCCAGCTCCTTGTTCCTCTGCATGAGCTGCTTTTCAAGTTCCACAATCTTGGACATGGCTTCATTCTCTGTGTCTTGCAGTTTTTCTGACAACTGTAAAGTTTTCAAAGGGAAGTTGGGTCACAACACAGGATCATTCTGATCAGGTTCTCTGTTCTCAGAAAGCAGAACTCAAAGACCGTAGGGGCCCACCAGAGTTCTTCATGTGTTCCACAGGTTGTTTTCCAGAAATGTTAGTATTTAAAACATGGTTCTGCATACATATCTGTTTCGAGAGTGAATTCATTTACATGTGACCCTTACTAAAACCCATGCAGCTATTCCTTAGTGTTTCCACATACAGTGTGTCTCTCTCCCTTGTGGCTGGGGCTGGAGAACAATGGGTGAGGAAGGAGGAAGTCTACCTTTCCTTCCCTAAGAAGGGCTGCTAGGCAAGTCTTTGAAAACTGTTGATCCAGAAAACTTGGCTCTGTTATCATAGGTAACCAACTGAAAAAAACCACTACTGCTTGTTTTGATCTAAACTACCCAGATAACAGAAGTCATTTCGGAGGGGCAGTTCAAGTGAACAGGTGGCCACTACAAAAGTGAGTTACGGAAGGGTGGTCGTGCAATGCTGGCTGAGGCTTCAAGCAGAGGACAGGGTAAGCCATGTGCTAAAGAGTTACTTTTCACAAAAGGCTCTAGAACTGAGCGGTTTCTGATTTCTTACATCCTGCTGAAAATGATCACTAGTGAGGAAAATCAGGGAGGCAGGGGGAGGGGAGAGTAAAGATTTACATTCAGCAGATTCAGAAAATAATACAAATCTTCTAAGGGAAGAAACACCTAGCCTGTGAATGCTCTTCTCAAGCACCTGTCACCCAGGTGTAGGCCTCACAATAGCATTTCTAAGGGAAGAATTTTGGCAACATGGCTTAACCACAAGCCACGGAGATGCCCATCTGCAGTGTGATGGGAAAAGGTGAAGGATAGTAAATGAATGTAATACTAGCAACCAAGAAAACATGGAGAAAAATAAATGTTCGAAGGGGAAAATAATATCCCTCCAAAAAGAGATGATTCATTTCACGACAAGAGCACTGTCATTCAGGATCTATTAAAAGACTCTGGGCCTTACAATGCTTGGGTTTTTAAGCAGTACCATTTTTTCTGTTCATGCTTGCAATCTTGCAGTATTAGTTGAATGGACAAACAAATGAATAACCTCAAAAGGCCTTTGGACTCATTCTCAACTGGGTCTGTGGCAAGGAAACCCCTTCAAAGGAAAACAAGCCCCTTCCCTGACACAGAGTGAACATTATACTCAAAGGACACTCTGCTTGAGAGAGAAGGATATATGGGAAAGCTCACTAATTCCTTTGAAAACACTTCTCACTGCAATGAATGTACTTAGAACTGGGGAAGCCACCAGGCTGGAATGTGAAGACATGGTTTATGAAGCCACCAGATCCCCTGTCCATGGGCTTGTATGGACACCTTTGGTAAAGAGATGTCTCATTCAGGAGATACCTAGTTGCCTCGGGCCAGATTCACTTATTTGAGTTGCACTTCCCTCTGGGTAATGCCGATCATGTAACTCTCCCATGCCGATAACAAAGCTGGCAGGGGAATCTGGATTTGGCAGACACTGAGCAGGTGAGCTCAGGCAAGGCAACGGGTTCCGCTTAGTTTGCAGGAACACACCAGCCTTCCTTGCGAGAGCCCAGCATGGCTTCTGCTCACCCTCTATCCCAAGTCCCAGCTCAGCCCCACACTCCGGACCCTTTCATTGCCTGCAACCAGAACTGATGCTTATTCTGCTTTGCACCCAAGTTGAAACAGACATTTTTCCCTTTTCTGAGAAGTAGTTACATGAGAGATGTTTTCTTCCAGCTCTTCCACCCTTTCCAAGGCTGCATTCTTGGTTTCAGCATCCTCCAGCAGAGCTCCTACATCAAATACATTGTCCAGGTAAGCCTGAATCTGCACCTGCAACTTGTCACTCTCAGTGTGTTTCAGCTTCTAAAAATCAAAGTGCAAGAGAAGGTGGTGTTAGCGTATCTGTGAAAACATTAATAGAACACAATTACCCAACAGCCTACATATTTTTCTTTGTTCCAAATAGTCTAGCCTCTTCCAAGGGAGGGTCTGACACATCATCCTCCTGAAGAGAAGTAAGAACCACCTGAGAGGGCACCATCGGATTACTTTCTGGCAAACACCCTCTCCCAAATACGCACACGTTTCCTTCCTAATCCTTCCTGTGCATATATTCCCCAAGTATCCACTTATTTTCCAACCTAAAACATTTTGATACAGGTGAAATCAGGAAAACAGAGAAATTAAAAGCAGCTTTGAAGGGGAATGGTCACAGGTGACATTAAAACTTGAGGGGTATCTGTCTAGAGAAGAGATTGGCGAGGGTGGTCACTTGCCTGGACAGTGATGGTGGTTCTAGATGGGGGAAGGGTCAGAGGGAAGGGTTAGGTAGGAGGCAGGGGAGGCACTGACAGAGTGTATTAGCCTTGGGGCTTATTTGAGCACAAATTGCTAGAACCCACCCTTCCACAATTACTTCCCTAAGACACTGCCCCAACTCAAAGAGCTCAGGGTTCCCCAAAACACAGATCAGGAAGCTTCCCTTCATTATCTGCATTCCAGGGCCAGGCATTCCAAAGAAGTCAACTAACTCTAAGGTGAAATTAGAGGTCAAATAAACCAGTGAGTTTTCCTTAGAAGTAACCTAAGTATGGCTTTCCCTGAGGTGCATATAAGTACTAGAGTAATATCTGGCACATGCATGATGCCAATAAACCTTTACCGAACAAAAAAAAGTTTTAGAGGAGTTTGCCAAGATGGAGGCATAGGTAGAAACCCCCCGCTTCCTTGCACAACCAAAAGGAGGATAACAACCAATCTAAAAACAATAGACAACCAAAATCGTCAGAAAATCAAACTGAATGGAACTCCGACAACCAAGGAATTAAAGAAAAATCAACCAGAACAACCAGACCAGTAAGGCAAACCACCAGGCCAACTCAGAAAAACCAAACCCGCATCAGGCGGCTGAGGGGCGGGGCTGACTGCCAAGCTCGGAGGAACTGTGGAGGGGGGCTGACTTAAGGGGAAACTGAGACTCAGGGCTGACTGTGGGCTGAGGCGGGGGTTGCCGCAGAGGGAGATACTTTTGCCTGAGAGTCTGTTGGAAAGTGTGCCAGAGACAAGTAGATGAGCTGCGTCTCTCCTTCTCTGGCCCCTCCCCCACAGGCAGAGCAGCAAGGAGGGTTGCCCTGCCTGGGTGAATACATAAGGCCCTGCCCCCTGACAACCTACCAGCTGGGCCAAGACAAAGAAATATGGCCCAAATGAAAGAACACAGCAAAACCTCAGAAAGAAAGCTAAGCAATGAGGAGACTGCCAACCTGATGGAGAATTTAAAGCCCTGGTAATCAAAATGCTCACAGAACTGATTGAGCTTGGTCGAAAAATGAAAGAACAAATGAAAGATACCCAAAATGAAATAAAGCAAAATATTCAGGGAACCAACAGTGACAAGAAGGAAGCCAGGGTTCAAAGCAACAATGTAGAACAAAAGGAAGAAATAGATATCCAACTGGATCAGAACGAAGAAACAAGAATCCAAAAAAAAAAAAAAATGAAGAGAGGCTGAGAATTCTCTCTGGGACAACCTGAACCATTCCAATATCTGAATTATAGGGGTGCCAGAAGGAGAACAACAACAGCAAGAAATTGAAAACTTATTTGAACAAAGAATGAAGAACTTCCCCAATCTGGCAAAGGAAATAGACTTCTAGGAAGCCCAGAGAGTCCCAAAGAAGTTGGACCCAAAGAGGAACACACCAAGGCACATCATCATTAAGTTACTCAAGATTAAAGACAAAGAGAAAATCCTAAAAGTAGCAAGAAATAAGGAGACAGTTACCTACAAAGGAGTTCCTATAAGGCTATCAGCTGATTTCTCAAAAGAAATCTTAGAGGCAAGAAGGGGCTAGAAAGAAGTATTCCAAGTCATGAAAGGCCTACATCCAAGATCACTCTATCCAGCAAAGCTTTCATTTAGAATGGAAGAGCAGATAAAGTGCTTCCCAGATAAGGTCAAGTTAAAGGAGTTCATCATCACCAAGCCTTTATCATATGAAATGTTAAAGGGACTAATCTAAGAAAAAGAAGATCAAAAATATGAACAATAAAATGACAACCAAATCACAACTATCAACAAATGAACCTAAAAAAAAAAAAGAAAAAGAAAAACCATGAAAACAAAAACTAAGCAAACAATCAGAATAGGATCAGAATCACAGAAATGGACATTACACAGAGGGAGTTCAGTGGGGAGGGGGAAGGGAGGAATGGGGGAAAAGGTACAGGGAAGAAGAAGCATAATTAAGTTATAAAATAGATGAGGGAGACAAAAAACAGTTCAGGAAACAGAGGACTCAAAGAATTTGTATGTACAACCCATGGACAGGAACTAAGGCAGCGGGGGATGAGGGGATGCTGGAGGGTTCAGGGGATAGGGTGGAGAGGGGATTAAGGGGGGAAAATTGGGAAAACTGTGACAGCATAATCAATAAAAAATAATTTAAAAAAAAAACAACCTTTACTGAACAAACCAATGGCTTCTTAACAAGGCTGGGGTTTTTTTGTTTGTTTTGTTTTAATCCTCACCTGAGGACATTTTTTTATTGCTTTTTAGAGAGAGAAGAAGAGGAAAAAGAGAAACATCATTTGGTTGCCTCCTGTATGCACCCAGGATGGGAACAAACCCTCGACCTAGGTATGTGCCCTGACCAGGAATCAAACCTGCAACCTTTTGGTTTACAGGACAACATTCCAACCAGCCCAGCCACACTGGCCAGGGCAACAAGGCTGACTGTATAAACTAATGAAGCATTTCTATATTACATGCTTATGATATTAGTCTTCTAACAATTTCTATTTTTCAGGGTCCAGAACCAACATGACCAGGAAGTTAAAGAAATAGAGAGTTTTGAAAAAGTCTTAAATTTTTATAAGGAATTCTACTTTACATAAATTCTCAGGAAAACATATTTTCTCCTAGGTCTAATCTACAACTGAGATTGCTTTGAAGAGAGTATGCTCCATTTTAGTTTGTGAGTAAGAAATGAAAAAGATTTCTGAATAAGGGCAAAGTCTAGAAAAGAAAACGGAGTTTAGAAGGACTTTTCACAGGACTCACAATGAACAACAGGTGCTAGCATGTTACTCCTGGTGCCTGGAGCCTGAAGCAAGCTCTGCATGGCCATCACAAAACTGACCCTGGGACACCCTTAGGGAGCTTACACACCCACATTCTGCTCAAATACTGCTACTCTCAGAGCATGTGGGGAAAGAGGACAGACAAATCTTGGTCTCAAAGCAGAAAAATGCCTTTCAGTACAACATCCCGTCAAAGATACTAGCAGGCCTTTAAATGGGAAAACAATTCAAACAACTCTTTAATGGAAATCCATCATGCCTCTCCCTGAGCAGTCTTTAGACAGCGTTAGGCCAGTCTATCCAAGAGCAGCCTAGCCGGTCTGAGAAGGCAGGCCACAAGCTCCAGAGTAACCAATTCTGTGATTCTACCTAACAATAAACCGAGGGTACAGATGTGTGATTCCCCGGCTTTACCCCTAAGGAAGACAGGCAGCTGAACTCGACACATTCAAGGGAAGTACTTCTGTCGTCTTCATAACTAGAAATGGCTTTGAAATTGAGCTCAACAATTTTTGCCCTATCGCTAGTGATCTTCCAAGTTCAAATGAACTATTCTTACAGAGAATGGAACACCTAACTGCCTAAGAGTGAAAGGAAAAGAGTACATCTTGTGCACACAGAGCTACTCAAGTCCATTTAGAATTTTCACATCAACTTTTTGTGTCTAAGCTGAAGAACATCAGGGAACTGGCTGAGCACTTCTGCAAGGGAGCAAGAGAAAGAGAAACTTTAACCTCCTTTTCCCAAGAACTAAAAGTAGAACTTCTAAAGCCACAAACATTTTAAGGAGAATTTAACAACTACACAAGGAAGTCTCTAGTGTTCATTTCCTCGTTATTTTTTTATGTGCTAAGCAATTATTCATAAGTCTACAGCAGTCTGGGTTTGGCTTTCCCTGCCCAATCAGGCTCCCCAGAGTAACCAAGAATGTGAATTGCCCAACAGTTTGAATCACAGACAAAGCTCAAAAACAGAGGAAAGCTGCAGCAAGGCTACAAGAGGCTGACTGACTCAGGCGCTAAAAGATGGCCAGCAGAGGACAGCCTAAGGTCCCAGGAGGGCTGCAAGCATCCAGCTTCTCCAGCAGACTGCATCACTCGGATTGGCTCCTTTCAACTAGCAGCACACTAAGTTGATGGCAAAGAGCTTTACGTGTCCCTTAGTCACTATGGAAGAGTATTTTTGAGGATAGACAATAAATCAGGTCTTATATTAGAGCCAAAGCTTTCAACTTATACTTACATCCAAGTATTCATCCAGGCCTAACTTGGTAAATTCATATTGGAGGTGAACTCTGAAATTCATGTCTTCTACTGAATGGACTACAATATTAATAAACTGCATAGAGGCCACCTGAAATGAAATCGCCAACAGGTTAGATGTGCCCCAGGCTTGTTTGCTCAGTTTAATCATAATAAATGCTTTCAATTGCACAAATCTAAGCTCATTTACCAATATCCCTTTCCTTCATCTCTTTGGGTCTTTAAAAATATTTTATATATACTTTTAAAATTCAAAAGTCATATAGAGACCATGATTAGATACCACCCACTTCATGTCCACCAGGATGGCTATAATCAAAAGAGAGATAATAAGGGTGGATGAGGATATGGAGAAGTTGAAACACTCATCCATTGCTGGTGGGGAGATGAAACAGTGCAGCCACCGTGAAAAGTCCGACAGTTCCTCACAGCGGCCCAGCCATCTCCTTCTTAGGTGTACGTACCCAAGAGAAATGGAAATACACATCCACATAAAAACTTGTACACAAATAAATGCTCATAGCACCATTATTCAAAATAACGAAAAGTGGGGGGAAAATAATGTCCATCAACTGATAGATTAGAAAGTGTGATATATCCATGCTGGGGACTATTATGTGATAATAAAAAGGAATGAAGTCCTGATATGTGCCACAACATGGATGAACCTGAACACATTATAAGTGAAAAAAGTCACAAAAGATGATGAATGTAATTCTATTCATATGAAATATCCAGAAGAGGCAAATCTACTGAGACAGAAAGTAGGTTAGTAGTTGCCTAGAACTAGGTGTGGGGAAAAAATGGGGAGTGACTGCAATGGGTGTAAGGGTTCTTTGTGCGGGGCGGGTGGGTGGGGGTGCATGACAAAATCTTCTAAATTAGACTTTGATGAGGACTGAACAGCCCTACAAATATACTAAAAGTATGCTGATTCATATAGTTTAGATGGGTAAACTAGATAGTATGTGAATTATATCTCAGTAGAGCCATTAAAATTCTTATAGGTATGTAGAATAAACTATGTAATTATTACAGATATATTGTAGAAAATATAAAGGTTATTATAAAGCATTCAAATCTCCTATGATCACAGGTGATTTTATTATAATCACTTCTAAAATCTCACCACGGGCCCCACCATACCAACAGGTTCATTTCAGGATCTCTGACCCACATTTCCATTTTTTATTATTTTTTATTGATTGATTTTAGAGAAGGAAGAAGGGAATGAGAAACATTGGTTTGTTGTTCTGTTTCTGTAGGCATTCATTGGTTGTTTCTTGCATGTGCCCTGACTGGAGATGGAACCCACAACCCTGGCATATCAGGCAACACTATAATCAAGTGAGCTACCTGGCCAGGGCCTGTCCTTCCATTTTAAATAATCAACTTGTTTCCATTTCACAGAAGCCCTGGAATTACTGCTTTCTACCCACAACTGCATCAGTGGCCCACAGAAAAAAGCAGTCCCTAGTTTGGTAAAACAGTGCAGAGTTCAACAGATCTATTTTACTTATAATAGGGATAGTCAATTTATTTACTGTGAAAATATCTCACTAATGCTTTTCCTCTACAGTTAAACGGAGTCTACTGCAAGGAGGTGAAATGACTGTGGTACCAGATTCAAGTTCACTCTGAAAATCACCTCACTCTCCCCCACCCCTGTTTCTCCTGTATCTTTCTAAAATTACTTTCATCACATTAGATTCTTCCTTGAGTACGCTATACACTGGATATCCTTGGGAAATGGGTCAATCCTCTAGGTGAAAAGGAGATGCTATGGCAATTTACCAAAAAGTTACTGCAGGTACTATGGTTAAATAAGCCAAAAAAGATTTGGTCACTTTTTTGTTTTCTTTTTGTCTACCAAAATATACATAAAAAGATTTTGTGCTATGTTAGAAGAATTTACATTTTATAAGAAGTTGTTTGGGAGGTTATGTACCTTAATTGCAGTTTATTAAAAGCCTTATTTTCTGGGAGAAAAATATGGGAGGATTTTGGCATCTTTCCACTTCTCTTCTGAAAGCAGGTCTAAACAATCCACTGAGTTTTACGATATGCCTGAGAGACAGCTATTTGTGAGGTGACACGGGAATCAAGCACACAGTACTCGCATGCCGGAAGCCTCTAAATAAGGTTCCTCGGTGCGTGTCTGTATGAATAAGTGTGCTCATAGCAAATATGCTCTTGTTTGTAAACAGTGCAGGTATTTTAAAGGAATTGTGATTACAATTTTAGCAGAAACTCAAGCAACAGAGAGATCCTGCCTGCATGAAAAATGTGGGAGGTGGCCATGTGTAACACAGTGGGGAGCAGCGTGTGACCAACTGGGAGGTGTGTCTTCAGACTAAGGGAAGAGGGGCTATGTGGCTCCAGCCACTGATATTCTGCAAGAGCAGGGGCGTATGGTGTTATGAAAAATTTTAAGCTTAACAAAATCAGAAATTCGTACTTTTATGCACTACTTCCAAGTTCTTTTGTGGAAGGACATCACTGGTGGATTAACTCACAAGCCCACAGGTTGGCTTCAGACTGGGAGCCTCCAGTCTGCAACCCCAGCTTGAAGAAACAAGTTTCCCTTATGAGGCCGAGAACAGAAACTAGTAAGGTGAGCCAGGGCATAACGTCTTCACATATTTATCATCAGTGCAAACAGCCATAAACACTCCCCTCCAAAGCATCCTAACAGCAAGAATTAAAAAGTCAATGTAAAGTATTCTTTGTTTCACATTCATTTTTTACCTTTTAAAAAGCATACATACATATATGCTTTATGGAACAGAACATCTTCTGTATGAAAGATTTCATCTTTCTCACTGATTCTGGACAGGGCTAAGGGCGAAGCTGCACATTAAATTTGAGGACCCAGAAAATAATGTTTTACATAAAAAGGTTAGAAATCTGCAGAGCTGTGATTCATATTTTAGTCACTGAAGCAATTGAAATGAAAACTCTGGCTGGCATCCTAAAAGCCCAGGTTTTAGAAGAGTGGACAGTGTAAGACCTGACTGGTGTGATCTGCGAGAGTGAGCCCAGGTAAGGATCCCCTGGGTGCAGAAGCTCCGTACGTCTCCTGGATGAGGTCAGAGGAAGCCGGCCAACTTGGGTGCACTAGAGGGTAATCTGTCTCAGGGAGTCCTCTATAGTAGATTCCACCTTCAGTCCAGAATTAAGCTTAGGTATATGAAATCAGAAGTGCTTAAACTCCTTTTGCTGTTCGTTTGCAAAGATGATAGATAGCCCTGCGGCTGAACCCCATGTGGTCGCCTGTGATTTATCCTTAAGGGGATCTGCAGTGCAAGTGTGCCTTCACAGAACTACTAGAGCTGGGAAGAGATTGAGAGGGAAAAGAAGAATCACTGCTGTATGTTAACTCGGAGGAGGTACACAGTCAATTCCACAAACCAAAGCACTTCAGTCTTTGCAAATGTTGTCTGGAGAAGGCTATTGGCGGGTCATGTAAAAGGCAAAGACGGTCAAGATTCTTACTTTCCGCCTATAGGATTCTCATGCAGCACCACTGGCAGCGAAAGTGGGCAAGTGCAGGCACATGTACCACACGGTAACTCCCTTTTCCTAAGTGCATGGCCTCACCCTTGATGTGCTACAAATAATCAGTACTTGTGGCCTGTACTACAGAGTGTATGGAATGAATGCAACTGGAAATAAATGCCATAGAGGGAAAATACAGATTAAGGGGGACAGTCTAGATGGGATCTATAACACATTATGCTCAATTTCCTGTCCTTTGTAACATATTCATACATATGCATGTATAATATATAAAAATATCAGTGGATTTGGGGAAAAGTGCTGAAATTGAGTTTGTTTTATTAAATGCAGTACTAAAATAGCTTACCATAAAATCTATGTTATTGTCTTCATTCCTGAAATGTTCCATCAACTTCTCAAAGCGCTGTTTTTCTCCACAAACCTGAAACACACATTTTCATCGTGGATGTGAAATTCCAAACATAAGCATTCCAAAATTAGATGCAGAAATTTAAGCATTAATAATCATTTCCAGAATATCTTATTTTTTCCCTCGCACACACTATTTACTTTTCTTCCAATCTAGTTAACTCACAAATAGCATCATGAGCCAGGATCCATGATGATCCTTGGTTCCCCTTTGCATGTTCTGTTGATATTTTGAAACCCATATAAAATGTGTTTTTCTTTCACAGTTATCTTTGCATGTCCCACCAACTTTATTAACCTTCATTCAGAATCCCAGAATGTTGCTTGTGGTTAAAAAAAAAAAAAATCACCAGAGTTTTTCTTTTTATAGAAGTACTTTTTAACCAAACATGCTAAGAAATCTTACCAATTTTGTATTTAAATTCCTTAAAAAGCAGATTAAAATTTTGTTATCATGTATAATCTAATGAAGTAATTTTAGTGCATAAGCTACAACACAGAAAGTTTGGGAACACACATGTCCAACCCCACCCCAGACAGTCTGACTCAGCAGGCCCAGTGGGGCTGAGGTGGCATGGGCTTGTGCACTTTGATGCTCTGCAAAGGCTGAGCACCGGAGTTTTAAGGGGATAGCATGTTCTGTCGCCAGCCCCTCCAGAGAACATGCAGTAAGTTCCTAGAAACAAAAGGTTTATTGAAGCAGGTGAGGCAGTGCAAGATCAGCTTCCTAGACTATGACTTCAGCTGCATCTTGTGCCCAAAGTCACAGGTGTCCCTAGCTGGCAACAAGGGCCTAGTAGGTGAAAACTGCCCAGGCTTGGTAGAGAAAAAGTTAGCCTTACAACCTGAATTTTCTGTAAGAGAAGCCTCAACAAAGAACTTGTTACCCAGGATAATGGTTTATTTCAGTCTGTTCTGGGAGGGTGGTAGCAGCAAGAGAAAGGAATAGAGACGGTCTTGGATCTGGCTGCCTGCTCTCCTGAGAAATGGGCTGTCTAATGTTTATTGGTGTGGCTGGGCACTCACTGAACCAGCCCAGGCAGCACCCATAAGCAAACAGTGACGATGACTACAATTCCTTCCAATTGGCAGGCAGAGCCTTTTAAATTCAAGGATGTCAGAAATCCGCAGATTACCTTGGGTAATCTGGTCCCCTCAATTTATGAAGGAGACTGAAACCCAGACACATCAAATATCTCCAACCTGATGAAAATTCACACTGAGGCTAGACCCAGGTCCCCAACTTCAAGCCTGATGTTCCTTCTCCCACAGCCCAGAATGTTCAGATAAATACATTCCATTTGAGACAATAGTTAAAGCATTCCAAAATTATTTGAGATGCCAACAGAAGTGAAAAACATCATTAAAAGCCAGTCATTATACCATGTATACAGTGGATGTCCACATGCCAGAATCTCCCATGAACTTCTAAAAACAGCAGATTCCTGGGGTCTAAATTAAAACATACTGAGTGAGAACCTCCACAGACATAACTAGGAAGCTGTGCTTTTAAAAAGTACAGACCAGCACTTGGGAAGCAGTGGCTTATACAATATCAGACTAGCTCAGTCATTTTCAACTGGTGTGCCCCAAGAATTTTTAAAACATGCAGTATCTGACTATTTAGTCAGGGGCACTGACCTCTTCCCCTTAGACTGTCAAATAAAAAAATGACAACAGACAACACAATAGCTTTCCAGTATGAATTAATCACAATTACACCTATTTTTTGTTGTTATATCAGCAAAAATTATACTTTTGGGTGTGCCGCGGAATTCTGTAATTTGTTTACATATGTCATGAGATGAAAAAGGTTGAAAGTTGCAGGACTAGCTGATTAAACCTTCAGCCTTTTAAAAAAATCCTTACTCAAGGATATGTTTATTGATTTTAGAGAGAGAGAAAGGGGGCGAGGAGAGAGAAACATCAGATGGACTGGTTGCCTCCCATACGTGCCCCAGCCAGGGACAGACCCGGTGCGTGGGATGACGCCCTGACCAGCTGAGCCCCCCAGCCTGGGCCCTCGGCCTTTTGACTACCAACTGTAAACTGGAGAGCTGGATCATGAAGTCTCCAATTCCTTCAAGCTCGAATTTCACAACAAAAATGAAGGGACATACTTTCTATAATTAGGCATCATAGGCAGGTATCAGAGATTGGCCCACTGACCCTGCATAGCTACTATGATGAAAAAGCTAGTTCCCAAATAATCAGGAATTGTGTCCAGGGTGTGAAAGAAACAAAAACTACATGGTTAAGGAAAGCACATGTGGGCAGCAACAAAACAAACTACTGGTAGCCTGTAAACAAAAAGAGACAGCATCAGATCCAGAACAAGCAACATTAGATTAACCTCATGTTGGGAAAGGTCCCCGAAATCATTGTACTAGTCTGGTAGTAAGGAGTGAAATAGACATTATTGAAGAATTTTAAATATACCTTCACATTTCTTTAGAAATCGTTCATTCTGTCAACAAATCCATGCTGAGAACATGTCTTATGAAACAGAAATACCTTTAATCTTCACCAAAAAATAGACGTACATGTCTTCCAATTTCCAGCTGCTGTGAACTTGGTGAAAAGAACCCAAATGCACAAGACAACATTTTGCCAACACAGATGCCAGGTTTGGGAAACCTCGTCTGACTGCCCACTCTGCTCGCCCACTGCAGGAAGTAGAAGGGCTCCTCCCTCAGCCCCGTCAAGCCCGTCCCAGAAAGGGTTAGACAGACTGCTCACTGCTCTGCTGCTTCTCCACTAACGGATTCAGGGTGGTATGTCGGACAGTGTTCCACAGGAACGGCATGGACCCAAGCGGCCCCTTCACTCCTGCTGAAGGAAAGGAAGCACGCACACCAGATTCACATGGGTTTCTGTATCACTTGAGCAATCATTGAAGTGTACACCAAATTCCACAGGAAATGGGAAGATATGTTTGGGGAAGGCTGGGAAGTCATGTCCACATGAAAGGAGAGCAGTCGCAGTGCACCCAGCTCACATCTGGACCACCCCCACACGCTGGGCTCACACAGGACTGTCATTGTTGAACGTGCTGCTTCTTTCCTCTGAAACTGGCCTCATTTTAGAAAACTGGTAAGGATGAAAGGAATGAGACTACTGATTCTAAGTTATTTCCAGAATCCACACACTGGGGATGTTCTCAAGGCCTTTATCAAAATGGACATAAGAGCCAGAGTATATATCTGCACACCTATTCTATTGTATTTTATATGCTGCTGCATATAACTTCCAACGAAGGCTGGGCAAAATAAGATCCGAAAACTTACAGGTTAAAAACAAAACAAACAACAACAAAAAAACCCTGTTGTACTATGGCAACTAAAATCTATCATTTCTTGAGTTTTATATTCACTGGTATTTTGCAATCCCCCACTAGCTTTACAACTGATTGCCTGTATCAGTACCAAATCCCCGGAGCAGGAATTTAAGAGACACAGCGCAGAAAGGCCAAGTGCAGCAGACTGAAGAGGAGCCCTTTTGTGTTCTGGGCCACTCCGCCAGGAATCAGACTTCTGCTCCAGTGGCCAGGCTACCAGAAAGTAAGTGAACCAGCAGAAAAAAAAAAGCATATGCTCTGGAAAAGCAGATACTCTACTTTAAGCTCATGTTTACTACTATAAACTGAAGAGGCATCTTCTTTTATAAACCATTTACAGATAACACTTGTGAAAAGTTCACCGGCCCTCATTAACACTGCGTCAAGTAGAAACGCTCAGGCCCAGGCCGGGATCCTGCAGCAGACTTCAGTCAGCCAACACAGCTGCCCCTCCCACTCCCCATGGGGTCCTAATACAGCTGGGCCTCTCAGGTCTAACTGTGATGGGGGTGAGGGGCAGTAAGGGCAGAAATGGAACTGTGTGACGTATTCACAGGGGACCGTGAAACCGGGACTGTCAAGTCATGGCTCTGCCACTACCCCACAGTGATCCTGGGTAACTCAGGGAACCTCCCTGGGCTTCGGTTTCACATCCATTAATATGAGAGCCTGAGATCATATCCTCAGTTTTCATGGCCTGTTCTAGGAAGCCATACGGGTTACAGAGGAACACTTTGGAGGCTCCAAGAATGGAGGCTTGGCAGGGAGAGGAAAAGTACAAATGAGAAAGGTACTTGGGACTTCTATACTCATTTATCCAGCTCTGCTTGATTACATGAGTTTCCTAGTGAGATTTCTCTTGGAAAAAGAAAGTTTCATTGAAGGTTTCCATTGCTAATAAAAGCCTGAAAAAAATTCTCCCACTCTGTATCTCGAAACTCTAAAGTTCTAATCTAGGCCTGGCAATATAACACGACACTCCCAAACTGACAGGCCTGGAAGCTCTACACAAACCCCGTTGAGAGAGATGCACTTGGCGGCGCAGGCCCTCAGCACCAAACACGGGGCCAAAGCGCTAACTCACAGCATCTGAGCCGGCAAAGCAGATAAACCCTGCCCAGTCCAGATAAAGTGGGCCCTGCCCCAGACAAAGCAAGATACATTTTCACTCCAGTCAGGACCAGAGCAAAGCACAACTTCTGCCAAAAAAACAGTTCAACTCTGTTCTCCAACATCTGTGAAGGATGTTTCTGAACTCTGTCCCAAACCGTTTAAATAAATCTGGGGCCCCGGATGCCAAAGGGATGGTCATTTAAAGCATCTCTAAAGGTGGGCAGTGGTTGGGGGATGATTTCCCTAAAGGCTGAAAGTGGAGAAAAGATGGTTTTACAAAAGCCTCATAATAAATAGAGAGTACTATCTTGCTAGCCAGATGTTAAAATGAACAACAGGCTGCCAGCCTTCAGCTACTTCCCTGTCCCCCTTCAAGGTCAGTGACTGTCTTTGGCTTCCCCCAGCAACAGGTCCCAGGACACCACAAAAAGTCTGCAGCCAGCCTGAGGCCTGACTCTTAGGAGGGGGCTATAAAATATGCTTCTGGGTTAGTTATATAAAAATTAAAAGGCCCCTTGCTTAAGTGTTTCCTCCTTGCCCTGTTGTCTGGCGCCTGCCTCAATACCTTCTTTTTTTCTTCTCACAATAGGCCCCTGTGATCCTCAGGGCTCCCTGCAGGAAGGCGCCGTTTTAGAGGCAAAGTCTATTATGACCGATTAGACTGCCCTTCTGGGGGGCAGGGGGGGCGAGGGGGGGGTGCTGCCCAGGAATAAAAGTTCTGTTTTCTTTTCAGAGTTGCATGAAGTAAACAGTTATTTCATAGTGAGTCCTAGGTGAAGAGCATCATTTACCTTCTACTGAGAGCACCAGCAGTCTGAGGGCTCCCAACACCACGACAGCTGGCCCCCAACCACCCTGGTGAGGTGTTCTGTGGTGGGTGGAGGGGGGGCTACTGTCTTCCTCCCTGGGGGGACAAGCTGTTTCACACTCTGAAACCAAACGGCTCCCATGACAGGAGCAGATCACTCCAACCTGTCGCTGGCTCTGCTGTCTCCTTGGGATTTGAAGGTGGAAATGTTCATCAAATGGAAGCATTCTGCGACGGAATGCCCTTAATTCACACCACTGAAATAAAAGCTAATGAGAGCTAAACAACTAAGTGTGTTCTACAATTTACAACTCAACCCTCCTTCCTCATAAATTAATAAAATATTTATATCAATCTTGGACTGGTTATCTGATTATGAGCCAGAGGTTTCATCCACATGTTAAACACCCTTTGAAAATACCAGTCACTTTTCCAGATGTTTCCAAATATCCAGATGTTTGGCACCAGGCACATGAAGCATCCAGATGACTGCTCTACTTTCTGTGCACATATTCTCCTGTGTGGAATAAGGAATCCTGATGTAGAAGCAAAAGGCTATGAAATCCCCAAAGGATGACTTGTTGACACACCACACCTTAAATGAGAAATGCATTTTTATAGCTCCCTTAAAAAAAAAAGATGACCTTCATTAAATTCTAGAGACTACAGCTCCACAATACAATTCTTCATAAATGACATCCTTCAAAAATATCCCTAATATATGACTTTAATTTCTTTGGCTTCAATGTAAGACTCATATCTTTTGGTCATTAGTAAGGACACATACAGATACTTTCAGGCTTCCATTCCTACAGGAAAATCAAAGTACCTTCTAGTTCTTCAGTGGAGTCATTTATTTTTATTTTTTAATCATTTTTAAATTAATGTTCGAAATCACTTGTCTCCATTTTCCCACCACTACTTTCCCCCGCCTCACCCACCCATACCTCCCACCCTCAATCCTATCCCCCTTTGGCTTTGTCCATGGGTCCTTTACACATGTTCATTTACAGGCCTTTCCCTTCTTTTCCCTGTTATTTCCCTCCCCCACTCCCCTCTAGTTACTGTCAGTTTGTTCTTAATTTCAATGGGAGACAGTTATTTAAATAGCTCCCATAGAACTAAATAACACAGGCCTTCAGGTATCTCTGAGACAACTTAAAGTCAGATCCCTCAAACTTAGAAGGCCTAATACAACCCTTTATTTCATTCATTTCTCCTCATGGCTTCATCCTTTGAACAAACTCAATATGATCAAGCAAAGCAAGAGACAGGACACAGTGACACATTTATGTGGCCATCACATGTTCACCATAAACCATAGCAATAGCACATGGCAGGAGCTGTTTACAACCTGTGGCATTTTCACCAACAGAACTTGGGTCCCGCTTGAGGGACAGATATCAACCCATGCTCACCTCATCTTGAATCACAAGATGATTCAAGAATGATCAACAAATCAAAATAAAATGAACAAAGACATGCTATGAATTCAGAGCCCTTGAAGGCAAGGACTCTTCATGAGATCACTCCACAAACAAAAAAATGCCTGAACTTTGTCCACAGTTTTCTCCTCTCAGTTCACATCTCCTCTCCTCCTTCCTGTGCTCTGCTCAAATTCTGAGTCTTAATCAGGAGGGCCTTGTTCTTAGCTACATGCAACCACTTCTGCCCAGCCCAAGATGACAGCGGACACTAATTGGGGCAGCAGTTCTTAAAGTGTAGTCTGTGAACACAGTGGGCCCCGGAGGCTCTTGTACAGAACCTGTGAGGTCAAAACTGTTCTGACAATAATACTAAGATGTTGCCAGCCTGTTTTACCAAGTTGACACTTGCACTGGTGGAGCGAAAGCAATGGTGGGCAAATGAAATTGCTGACGCTTTAGCACAAATCAAGGCAGGGGCACCAAATTACACCAGTGATCAATCACTGTATTCATCACAGCCATGCATTCTCAATTAAAAAAAAAAAAACAGTTTCACTCAAGAATATCTTTGACGATGTAATAAAAATTCAAGGGTATTCAATCTCTGAATACACATCTCTTTCATATTTTGTGATGAAATGGGAAGCATAAAACACTTCTGTAGCATATTAATATATGTTGTCAGGAGGACAAGCACTTCTGTGATTATTCTAGTGGCAAGATTAACTAGTCACTTTTTCACACCTATTTACAAGAATGACTAGCAAACTATAGTTATTTATACATACAAGGTTTGTCCAGAAAGTATCCAGCCATATCCTGTGACAGAGAGGCATTTATTAAGAAGATGCAAGGTACGAGAAACATTGTACATAGGACAACACCTCAGTCCCCTTCAAAGTAGGCACATTGGGACACACAGTTCTCCCAGTCACCATCAGCTATCCCATCATATTTTTCTAAATCTTATCAACAGTCTGAAATCTCTCCCCTTTCAAAGGTGATTTTAGTTTTGGGAAAAGCCAGAAGTCACAGGGCACCAAATCTGGGCTGTAGTGGAGCTGAGTCACCTGGGTGATTTGATGCTTCAGCAAACAACTCTGCACGAGATATGATACATGAGCAGGCGTGCTGTTGTGTGAAGCTGCCAATAACCAGTTCCCCACAGCTGTGGCCTTCTGAATCATCCCAATAGTTTCCACAGAGGAACGTTCAAGCTTAATGCAAAATGTGATGCAGATTCATTGTTCTACTCGCTCAATCATTTTGAATGTGAAGGCCACTCAGTACACATGCTCACTCAATAGCGTCTACCACCCCCACTGACTAGTACAGTGAAGTCGTCATTGTTCACACATGTGCACTCCAGTCCACTCTCCTTGGCTGCCAGGTCACACAGATGTCACACAAACTATTCTTATTATATTAACAATAGCTGGACTTTTTCCTGACAGACTTTTATTTTTATATGTATATACATTTGGCAGCCGTTTTCTTTAAAAAATGAAGTGAGCATTTTACTTTGAGGAAAACTATTAACAATAATTTGTTTCCAATGATAAAAATTGAGCTTTCAGGCAAAAATTGGAATTTTAGAAAACTTGTATCCACTATGAGCTTGACAGCTTGGCAATACTTAAAGATTCATCTGATGAGATTGGTGGTAATAAATGAATGTGATTTTTAAAAATATTGCATTATAAAATGTATCAATATTTAGAATATCTGGACAGTTTGGTGACTCAATATTTTCCAAGTGACCTCAGCATGTTATAAAATTGTGCATTTATTCAAGATGCAAGATAGGCAAACAATGTTAGTGTTCCAGAATACAGCCCTAGCCGGGTGGCTCAGTTCACAGAATACAAGAAGTTCAGTAATATGGTTTCAGATGCCACTTTGCAACTAACCTTTAAGAAAGTATTACCTGTCCTGCATTTGTATAGTGTAGTATTAAAAAAGAACATCCACTATTACCTGAAAATCCTGTTAAAATACTTCCTTTCATTTACATACTTGTGTGGAGCTGGGCTTTCTTCAATTACCTCAGCCAAAGCAATACAAGTGACTGAATGCAGAAGGAGCTATGTGCATGCAGCTATCTTCTGTTAAGCTAGACTTTAAAAGATGTATAAAAATATAACATGATGACACTGCTATGGACCGAATTGTATACTCACATTTTAAGCCCATTTGGAAATAGGGCTTTTAGCAAGTAATTAAGGCTAAATGAGGTCATAAGGGTTGGGTTCTTATCTCATGAGATTGGTGGCCTTCTAAGAAGAGAAAAAGGTCCCCTGAAACCTACATACTTTTATTAACCAATGTCACCCCAATAAATTCAACAAAAAAGAAAAAGAAGGGAATGAGGGATCGCTATACACACATGCCAAAGGAAGGCCATCTGAGCACACAGTGAGAAGGCAGCCGTCTGCAGGCCAGGAAGAGAGCCAAACACCAGCCTCCACACACCCGAGAAAATAAATTCCTGTTACTTAAACCATCCAGGGTATGGTGTTTTGTTATGCCAGCCCCAGATGACTAAGGCACTATTCTCGCTGATTTTTTTATTATTAGTTTCAGAAAACAGATAATTTTTATAGAAACAGTTAACCTTAATGTGCAATGAGTTTATTATGTTACTGTTAACAAAATAAGCTTATAAAATTTTGCTCTCATTTCTAATATGGTAAATACCAAACCATAACCTGCGTAAACAAAACCTTTGTTGGGGGGGGGGGAGTCCTCAGTAACTTTCAAGAGTGTAAAAAGGGGTCCTGAGGCTAAATTAAAGGTTTGAGAACTACTAATCACCTCTTTATTTTACAAAGATGATGAATTCTTAAAACCCAAAACCTGAGAAGCAAATAAATGGATTTCCACTAGTAAAATTTCTTGCAAGATCTTTGGGGAGTCCGGCACACCATATAAAGACCAACTACATCTGCCATCTCTCCACCAAGACAAAGTCACGCCATTCAGAGACAGACCAGATGTTCCTACACAGAAAGGAGCCCTCTAACAATTTATAGGGTAGGAAAAAAAAAGACCTCCCTTCTGTTCTTATGTGTACCAAGACCAGGGATAATCCCTGGCATTTGCCAGCTTGGAAAGCTGCAGTCCCTAACTGCTCTCTGGCTCTCTCCAGATGTGCCCACCTCAGTCACAGGGAAGCTCATTGTAAGATGAGATATCCATTTCTTAAAGCTAAGTGAATGTTAGACTCTAAGCAAAAATATGAAAGAAATACAGACACAGTTATCTCTCATGTGGTCCACAGTATATATGTTTCTCAAAATTCAGGAAGAATCAGACTCGGTGAATTCACCCAAGTAAACAGAAATATCCTGGAATGCCTGATTCCCTTAATATCAAACAACCAAGAAGAAACACACAAACAACACAAAGATGATTATCTTTTACCAATGGACTAAACACGTACTTGATACCTACCACATAGAATACACTGTCTCCTGGTTTTACACCTATTCCTGGAAAATACTTCAAAATAAAAAATTCAGTGTTGTTCTTAGTGGTGTACCAGTAAACCTGGGGTACCACATGTGTTGCTCGTACATCTACTGGTAGGAAACAGGCCCTCATTTTCCACGGCCAAAACCACACTGCTGAAACAAAGCAGAGCCATAGCTCATGTTACCATGATTGGCCATTTCCACCCTCCAGTGACGCCGAGCTGCGGGAGAAAGTTCTGTCAGAACTCAACAGTATGATGAAGGGTGACTGACAGTGACTGTTGGACCATAATTGGGAACTGCAGAGCCATATTCTCCTCCTGGTACTTCCATCAACTGTTGTGAGTGAAAACTAAGTATGACTGTATGCCCTTGGCAGACTGAGACAGAGAATGAGAGAGCTGGACTGGAGCCACAGGCACCGCCACAGCAAAGAGAGAAAGAACGGTGTTGAACTGCAGTGAGCCAACCGTGGTCTGGGGTATGGGTCTGATGGAGGAGCCGGGAAGTGAACAACCTAAATGACAACTTGGTAACTCAGTCTTTCAAACGCTGCTCAAGCCAGGGACACTTTCACAGGAAGGTCCTTACTGCTGGCAGGTCCCGACAGTGTGCCCAGCACTTTGGTTGTGGAAGCAGCACGCTCCTTTAGCGCACTGCCGATTTTTAAAATGAGGCTTGGGTTTAGAGATGATACAGCCATTTCTGGACAGTTCTAAAATGGAACTAGGAACTAAAGTCACTATGTAGCCTAAAATCACAGTGATCTATTGTCATTTTAAACTCATTACAACCCTACCAACTAGCCTTGGATATGTTACTTTTTGTCCTTATTTGTAAATTTTTGTAACTGTCATTCTATTACATAGGTATCTGGTTTTTATATGTTCAGTCAAAGAAGCTCTTAACTCTTTTCAGATGTAACTATTTGAATACATATGCCTAAAACATGGCATGCACACAGACATGTGTAAACAAAATTTTATACAGCAATATAAACTGCAGACTTGGAATAGATATAGAGACCATTTGACTAACTCACCACTTAAAGCAGAACTTGCACCACAAGACACCAGACCCTCCTGGCATCCTCTCACCCTCTTGACTTTCCTTTGTGTTCTGTGTTGGTCCCTTCTCAGCACCCTTCTAGCCCATGCTAGCCTGGCCTCCTTCTCTTCTTCTAGACTGGTGCCCTGTAACTTCTTAGTTAAAATCCCCTTTTCTATTTGGATTACACACATACACTCACATCACATCACATCACCTCTGTTTAAGCCCATTCTCTCATTCAGGTCTTCAGAACTAAGAATCTGATGTTAGGAATTTCACCATCACTAAAAAAATATGAATTTAATAAAAACAAAGCTTATTTCATTCAACTGAGAAAATTCCCATATTTGCTCATCATGGCTGTGCTACTTTACTTCTAATTAAATGTATACTAATTTAATAGATTCTCATTCTCTTCTCATGTCAGTCCCCATATTCAGTGGATTGTCCCGATTCTTGCTGACTTTTCTTTAAGTTTGTGAATTCACATCCATTGTCATGACTACAAACTTGGTCCAGGGCCCAGTCATTTCAGACCTGAAATAGCTATCCCCTAAACTCCAACAACTCTTTCCTCCAATGTATTTTATCCAGAGCATAAAGGCACTATAATTACATAAAGTGTCTATCTTAGACTTCTACAGAATCAAATGGAATAGGTACAAAGGTGCTTTATACACTGCAAAGTACTTTACTAGTTACTTCCCTTTGCCTTTTTCTTTCCCCCAGAGAAAGAAAAAGAGAGAGAGAAAGAGACATCAACTTGTTGTTCCACTTATTTATGCATTCACTGGTTGATTCTTTATGTGCCCTGACGGCATCAAACCCACAATGTTGGCTTTTTGGGACAATGCTCTAACCAACTGAGTTACCATGACAGGGCTTCCCTCCTACTTTTATCTATCTTCTGGTTGAGACTGTTCCATCACAGGCTTCAAATCTCCCCACTATTACTTTCTCAGCAGCTTCATCATGCTTGCCGCCTCCCATGCTTTATTGTGGACACGGGTCCCAGTCAGATGTTTTCCCTCGTCAGCCCCACATTTATTCTGACTTACCTGCTCCGAGACAGATTTCATGCCAATCTCTTCTTCTGTCTCCAGAATTCCCTCCACCAACCAAAACAAGTCTCTTCCTTATTTTATAATGTTGTTTAAGACCTATCCTTTCTCTTTGGGCCTTAAAAAAACCAGCACACTTTGTCCTGAATTTTACTAGTAACTTCAAACACTCCAATCATCTACCCAATCTATAACTGTTCCAACTGGTCTGCTTTTTGGCAGAAAACTGAAGGAGTGTATGAACACGTGCAGAAAGTGTTTGGTGTGTGATAACGTGTTATATAAGGTAGACGATGAACCTTGGAGGTACACGGATCTGTGTAAAAATCCCAGGGTCACCACTGACTAATGTGTGTCAGTAAGCCTCTTTGCTCTGAATTTCTCTCTCCTCACCCCCACTTCATAGGGCAGATCTCAGAACTGAAGGAATATACACTACCCTAATGACACTCAGCAAGCAATAACAGTGCCCTCCCTGTTTCTATGCATGCATAAGCCTTTTCTGTACACATGCCGTAACAACTTCACTGGCTAATGTTTACAACCTAAAGTAAAATAGATTCATGAACTCTGCTCACGTTTTCTTTCTGAAGATGATTGTTTTCTAGTTTAAAATAAACCAACCAACCAAACCCTTATGTATTGACTACAATGCCCAAGTAAATAAAAATGTGCTTATGTTTTGCAAATATTTAAAATTTAAATGAAATCTGAACCTGACTCAAACAGGAAATCAAGCTCAACAAGCATATTCGTTGGCAATAACACCTAAAACTTTAGTTTAAATTATAGTAAGGAATAAAAACATAAACATAAGCACAATTCTTAAAGTTTTGAGTTACTGTCTTCCAATTGTTAAGCCTAGTAGACATTTGGTCCTTAAGTAAATATCTATTAAAGTCAGTCCTGCCTTTCTCAAGAAGAAAGAAACTTTTGGGGCCAAATATCATACCTTTTATTTTCTGTCAAACTCTCCTGATCTTAGAACAGTATTTTTTTCCATGGTAAGAAATGTATTTTCCCAACCACTCCTTAGAAATTCTAAAGAATTTTGGTTTTGTTAATCAGTTCTGGAGAAAAGGTAGTGATGATCTGCACCTTTATTTTTGGAGACATGTTACACAAAGATAACTGAGCATCTTTAGAAAAGACGAGAGGACGCTAGTCATATGAAATGCTACTAGAAGGAAAAATCTAACCCCGCACAGTGGGGGACATTTAGCCATGTGAGGCACAATGTTACTCCCCAAACACTACACGCAGCAGAAATAAACACACACAAAATAGAAGCAACTCTGCCACTTCAAACCCTTTCATTTGCCTCCCTGTAGGGCTTGTTACTATGCAGAAGTACACCTTTATGCTGTTACTCAAAATACACACACACACATATAATATATATTCACACACATATGTATACATGACACATATATGATTTATCTTGTCTTCTTCCTAGTTAACATGTCTAACATAAGCATTTTCCTATTTTAACAGCTCTATTTGAACCTAGAAGCTTACTTAATCAGATGGTTAACAAAGCCCCAGGTCTGGACTTAATGAACACTAAAATAACCTATAGTCCTAATTATTTGACATTTTCAAACAATGATTTCTATTTTTACTTAAAAACGAACAAATAAAGAACACTAAAAGCCAAGATACTGACTTTTAAAAAAGATCCTTACTATTCAAGTCAGGAAGGAGAGAGGGGGAGAAAGAGGACAGGGAAGCAGTTCTTTAGTGTGAGAAAAAGAAACCTAGGTGACCCTAAGAGAGACCTTGAACACTGCTCTGCAGGAATCAACTCCAGAACAGCCACTGAATCCTGACTGGGAACTGAAAACTCCCCTTTCTAATGGTTTTGGGAGTTGGTGATGATATTGCCAAAGCTGTTAAGAGTTCTGACTCCAGTTCCGTGCAACTCACAGCATGCACTTCACACCACCGCCCTTGCGCACCTTACAACCATAACAGCATCTTATTTTCAGGGAAACACTTCCCAAGGGACAGTTCCATGTTTAGGGACTTGTGCCAGCCTGCTTCAGATTCCAAGGGGTCTTAAAGCAACACACAGCACTCACTGCTTTTTCTTGACGTCTTTCATTGCCATCTTCCCAAAATAAGAAATAAGGACACATATGCCAACTGTCTTACAGTTGGCAAAGGTTTTAGACGTAGCATTTTTACATGAGTAAAAATAATGAGGAAGCAACACCCTGGTTTTTTTAAGTGGCTGCAGTGAATAAATAGAAAAAACTAGACTCCCTGTTGCAAAAAATTGCACTCAGACTTGTGGAGAAAAGGGAGGATCTAATTAAAGTCAGGTTGAAAAGCAAAGCATCTCTACAAACATTTGCCAGTTACCACAAGAATCTCATCTGTCCTGGCTACCACTGTCCACTTGCACTTCCTCTTTCCTTTCTTTTCTTATTTTTAAGCTCCCCCTGGCCCACATCAAAGGAATGTCCTGAAGATGTTAGAAGTGAATGAATACAGCAGCTGAGGGAGCCAATGACTGTGAGTGAAAGAAAAGGCCCAAGGAATCAGAAATATGAATGGCAAAATTTCTGAAACAAATCTCAGACCCTGAACACACCCTGTTCTGTCCAAGTGACCTCATGGGAGCTCACTGCCAACTGACTTTGGGAGCAAAATATGATAGGCATTTCTTTACCTACCAAGAGAGCCTATTTAAACAGCCAATGCCTGGAGAAGACCAGGTAACACATTTCTATTGCTGTTCTCTGCTACCCTTAGACTATATAGCAATATGAAGACTCTGGAATAAGCAGTGAGGTTTTTTCCTGAACTGCCCCTAAATTCCTAGCACACCTTTTTTCTTCCCATAACCTGCTCCCTTTAAGACTGCAGATTCAGGTAAACTAAAGTCCATGAAGCTTTAGTGAGTTGCCACCTTCTTTGTATAAAATGACACCATGAAACTTCTGGTTAAGATGGCAGTGTAAGCAGACACGGCTCACCTCTTCGCACAACCACAACAAAATTACAACTAAAAAACAGAACCATCATCGCTCAGGATCAACAGATATTGAGTTGAGTGGAAGTCTGACAACTATGGAATTAAAGAAACCTCACCCATCCAGACTAGTAGGAGGGGAGAAGACGTGGAACAGGCTGGTCCCTCACCCACATGTGGTGGACAAAAATTCGGGATGGACATCCTGGGAGCATGGAGTCCAAGCCCCACACCCACCCCAACCAGCCCAGGGTCCCAGTGCCAGGAAGATAAATCCCCACAACTTCTGGCTGCAAAACCTGCAGGGATTGAGTTGGTGGAAGAAACTTCTGCAGCCCCAAGCAGTTCCTCTTAAAGAACCCACACATTGACTCACCTGCTCAGACTCACTCCCTCTGGGCTCTGGGGATGGGGTGGTGGCTTGAGGGGCACCAGTAGCATACAGGGGAAGCTGAGGTGTCTGGCATCAAGGCAAGCAGAGGCCAGTGTCCCTTTTCTGGGTCCTGTTCGCACAGACCCACAGACTGTAGAGGTATCTAAGAGTCCATCAACATGGCTAACACTGTTTGACCCACCTTGGAGATCCCCAGAGACTCCACTTCACCCAACTTACAGGCCCACACAAGCTGCTTTTCCATATGAATGGCTGGTCTGGGCTCATGCTTCACAACTTCCTTACTAGACAGTAAAGACACAGTTGCTTAAGTAACTAGTTCATTACCAGGGGCTCCAGAATCCTATGTAAATAGCTCCTTTCTCCTCTAAAAACCTCTCAAAATGGTTTGCCCAAAGTACACTGGCTCAAAGGAAGTAGGAACCATTTTTTTCTACCTCCGATGAAAAAGTTTATAAAGCTTTCGGTCCTGAGGAGAAATCAAGTATTGGGTTGAGTGAAGAAGGGAAAGAAAATAGAGGAAAAACGAGATATATTGGTGTTTCTCCAAAACTTATTGAGGTAAATTGTATTTTCCAAAAATAACCACAGCAGTCTCTCCTACCTTACACTCCACCATTAAGAAGTGAGGTCATTACCTTCCTCTTTACATCTGAATTGACCTTAGTGACTCCCCCGTAACCAACAGAATGCAGAAGTGACGGCAATGACTTCTAAGGCTAGCTCGGAAGGCATGTTGCAACCTCTGTCCCTCTAAAAGCCTGCTCTCCCGATGTTCTTCCCTGGTCACACCTTCTGGGAAGCCAGCTATCAGCTATGCGGAGCTCTACGTGGAGGCCCCATGGTTGACAGGCTCCACTGCGCTTTTGAGTCATCACAGCCCAGAGACTAGACAGAGGAGTGGGGAAGCCTTTGAATGAAATCCTGCCTCTCGTCAGTCAGATCTCCCCTGATGAGGCCCTCGGTGTGGTGGAACAGGACAATCATCTCTGCACTGCCCAGCATGACTTCCTGACCCACAGAATCTATGAGCCGAATAAAACTAAGTTTGGGGTCATTTATTATGCCCAACCAATAACAGCAACAGTTAATAAATAGTCCAGAAAATCATTCCTGTGACTTTGCTTCCTGACCCTATGAAGACAGATTGGCTACAGCAGGGTTTCAGTGAAGCAGTTTAATCGAATTCTGGTCTGATATGGTGAAATACACACAGGCTCTAGAACTACAGCTCCCATAGTCTGAGGTCTGATACACTGTTCATAGTTCAATGAGACTAAAAAAAAATAAAAACCCAACAAGTGCCCTTCTCTCCATGTTAAAAATTTTTACCACTGAAGGAATTATCAGACAGTCTTGTGCTGGATTTATAATCTTACACCCGTAAATGTTCAAGAGGTTGGTTTAGATAGGAATAAACTCAGAGGGATGCTGGAAGGACACCAAAATGTCTGCTCTCCTTCCTGCCCAATTTGGTCCACTGTAAATAAAACTTGACAGGCTTTCTTAAATCAACTTAATAATGTGTAGCACAAGTGCTTTCAGATGCCCAGGAGCTAAACCACATCAGCTTTCTTAGGAAGCTTTCTAGCAAGAGGGAAAATAATAAATACTGCCAAGAGTGTCCCACACAAGAGAGCTGGTGGCCTTGAGTGACTCATTCACAAGGCTCCATCTATCTGTACTGGAAGGTCAAACATGGGAAGGAGTTGTGCCTTTAATAACCCAACTCAGGCCTCAGACTGATTTGTTAAAGCCAGATGCTGTCGTGTTGGAAGCAGATGAGAACACAGTTACAATCGATCTGGAATCCTGATGAATTCCAGGTGCACCTCCCAGCAGCCCGGGGGAGCTGGTAGCTCAAAGCCCAGGGAGGGTTTTATTGCTGTCATAGGAGGCTATTCTGTTGCTGAGTCTAAGGGGCCTCGGTACTTTTTCCCTTAGATTTCAAATGGGAGTTGTTGTTTTTTTTTTTTTTTTTTTTGCCAGTTTTGGAGACTTGTAAAGGCAACTTCAGATATATCAAAGAACATAATGGAAAAAAGTAGGAAGACCAAGAAAAATTGAGATCAGGTCTAGGTAGAAAGTTCCTAAGGAAACTACATTAAATACAGTGTTTATGACCCTCTAGTGAGGCTAGCTGATGTCCTTAACCATAAGTATAGTTTTATGACCCAGCAAATTGCTAGCTATGGTCCATGTTATTTGGACCAGAGGAGAAGTAGTATGACCAGACCCCCAAATAGAGTTTATGGTGGCAAGGCTGCAAGGGCGCAGCATGAGAGTTGAGCCACATTTTAGGAGCACCTTCCCATTTTCCAGGCCTGTCTCTCGAGGCTCTTTGTCCACACTGTGCACTGCTCAACAACCTCCCAGCCAACCCTCTCCTCTGCATGGTAGAGTCAGTTTCTGCATCTTGTAAACCAGACCCTGAACTAATGCAAATGCCAAAAGAATGACCTTTATTTCCAAATTGCTTTTTCTTCTGTCAGGTAGACCAAATGTTCAAAAATATCTAATTGCCACGCAACTAAAAAATCTATCAATTTAGGGAAGATGGTGAGATGTCTGTCCTTCCACATGGCTAAGTTAGCCAATAAGAAAAAACATAACTCCTTGTTCTCACCCTTGCCCTCATCCCAGGACCATAAATGTTCATGAAGACATGTTTCAACACCAAAACCAAATGTACTAATTCCATTTGAAAAAACAATTTTTTAAATCCTCACACCCAAGGATATGTTTATTGATTTTTAGAGGGAGAGGAAGGGGGAGAGAGAGAGAGACATTGATGTGAAAAACATCAATCGGTTGCCTCCCATATGCACCCCAACTGGGGGACTGAACCCATAACCTAGGTATGTGCCCTGACTAGGAATCAAACCCACAACATTTTGGTGTATGGGACTATGCTCCAACTAACCGAGCCACTGGCCAGTGCTAGAATAAGGAAAATTTTAAGACAACAGAATTCGAGGAGAATAATGGTTGACTTACAAGTTTAGTTTTCATCTGCTCACTACTATACTCACATTTGTCAGTTATATCACAAAGCATGGTTGGTACAAGTTTGCCATCTGAATTTATGTAATTAGAACTCATTTATCATCATATACATTGAGGTGCTTACTCAGTCTTAGGCCCCAACCCCTACACCCACTGAAAGTAAGTCCTTGGTTTAATATTCTTATCACCATCAGATATCATTAAATTGGAAGCACTCTCCATTTTCTTAAAACATGTACTTCAGATATAAGATGTGCAGCAAGATTCTTTGCAAAAAGGAAAAAGTATAAGAAAACCAAAGTTACTGGGATTCTGAGTATTGATTGAAATATGAGAACTATGTAATCATAGACAAAAATCTATCAAGAGGTAAAAGATACTTTGCTTCAATTTACATCTGAATTAAGGAGTGGTGGTCAAATAGGACAGAGCAGGTTTATTTGCTGAATAAATGGGCAGGGGGCGGATCCTGCTATGTATATTATGTATATAAGATGTGTGGTCTTTTTCTTTCAGCAGCTGGGGCCACATCACAGCAGTGTGCTTTGTTGTGCTATACCAATGATAAAAGCCCAAAGGGTCTGGCTACTTGAACGCATACTACTTTCTGCAAAAAAATAAATGCTGGTACCTAATATGGAACCCCACCACCACCATACCCCACTACCCACTGCAAAAACAGGGATTACCCTTCCATCCTTCTTAAGGAGATGGTTGGAATCTTAATTTACTAAATGGAATAAAAGGCTTTAAAAACAATCTTCTTGCGGGCAAAGACTGCTTTTTGGCCCTATTCCCTGGTATCTTGGTACCTGGAATGGTACTCTCTCCGCCAGCAGCAGCTCAATAGGTATTACTCACTGACCAAAACCCTATTTGCACAGGCATCTGAGATCATAGGACAACTTTTCCTAATTGGGAACAGCTGGTTCCCAAACCACCCTAAACCCAAAAGATTCCAATGACATTCTGGCTAAAAGATTAAAGGATATACCCTTCACTGTGATGTTCAAGAAAAATAAGATCTACTCACATAAAGATGAGAGAAAACGAAAAAAGGCAGGGATTTGAAAGACATTGGGCTGTGAGTGGCATTTTTTTTTTTTTTTTGAAAAACAAGATCAATACAAAAACACTTTTTCACCCTAGGACTGAACAGGTAAACAGGTCAATGCCCTTGGGACCCGTCCACAAGAATCAAGTTCCTCAGGGACATGCTCCTGCCCTGCCCTCATGCACACGGCCATGAGAACAGTCCCTCTGCAGGTCTGTCCACACAGGCCCCACAGCCCAAGGTCAGTGCAGGCCAGTAGCACACACAGAACCTGCTCTGTCCTTGTCCCTTCTCCCACGTGGCAGAGCTTCTCCCAGATGCAAATACCTGCCTGAGGAGAATCAGAACTTAAACGGCCACCATTACTCATAAGTAATTACAGAAATGAGGAAGATTTTAGTTAAAGCTCTAAAAATTCAAAGTCAAAATTAATTAGTTCTCATCACAACTAGCCAGCTAGGTTTTTTAACTAAGTACACACTGCACTCACCCAAAATGCCTAAGCCACACACGGTGCTAACACCAGACAGACAAAACTCATTTCTTCAAGTATTTGTGTGCTTATTATGCATGAGAAAAACACTTTAGTTTACCTAAGAAAAAACACAATTAACATTCATCTCATGAATTACTGACTTTAATCACCATTGATTCTTTGCAATTATAACTTCAGGACATAATATGACCCGCAGCATAATCAGATGCTTGTTATAAAGTTCATATTATAACGAGAGTCACTGATAACTGCGTAGTAAGTGCTTCTAGTATGGAAAAGATATACTACGTGATATGTTCATGGGAGGCAGGGTTGGGGGAGTGGCTCCAATGTCCTGTCTAACTCTCACCTTCCCTCAGGAGATTCACACAGAACTGGGCCCCGACATCACCTGAAACAAAGTTAAGAATAAGGAGCACCAAATCCTGATCCTGGCTCTGCCCCTTATCTAGCTATATGACTGTGGCAAACAATATATCTGGAATTTTAGTCTCTTCTTCTGTAAGAGGAGACATTAATATTTGTATTACCACATTCTTATAGAATCCAATGATTGGATTCTATATATTGGATCGACAACATGTTGTCGATGTTCTTATAGAATCCAATGATTTCCTGTGCGTCTCTGGCACAGCCCCTGGCCTATATAGTAGGTTCTCAATACATACTAGCTGTGTTCTACTCCAGAGGCCCCCAGGAAAGATGAGAGAGAGTCTGGAAGTCCCTCTTATCTGGATTTTAATCTCAGGTGGGTCTTAATCCAGAAGCATCTGGAATCAAATGGGATTGCCAGAATCAGGCACAACATGGCCGAGGGTCTGATGGTAACCTCTCCAAGATCCCTCAATTACTTCTGTCATGTCTCACTCAAAGTAGCCTCAGATGCCGGGCGCACACTAGGGGAGCTAACAGGCACTGCTCTTGGCCACGCAACACTGCACACCATCACTGAGGGAAACTGGCTATGACTGAGGTTTTGATGTCTTCACACTTTGGGCCAGAACCCTTGGTGTCATACTATTCATATGTAACTGTTTCTTCTTTTGTAGTCACTTAATTTCCATTTTCAACCATGCGTGTCCACTGGTTTATTGTTTTCCTAGGACAGGATCACCTGGTTAAGGTTACACAGAGCTAAAGTCAGTGTGTGTGTGTGTGTATTTGATAAGTTTTTCATAGTATCCAGCAAAGTAATGACCATATATATGATCTGAGGGAAATAACTATGAGGAAAGAGTTCATGGAACTTACATGGTAGATGCTCGAGTATCACCCATAATGAAAACTACATACATTTAACAAAACCTGTTTTCAAATTGGCTATCCCATGTCCTCTAAGAAAAATGAGTACTGCAAACAGTTTTTAACTTTTCTTGGAAATGACACACCAAAGAAAGTTTAATGCATCCATTTAAGCAATACATTTAGACTAAGTTCAGTACTCCCTCAGTGAAGTCTTAGAAAGTTAACTATTATACCACTTAGACCCGAGAATAAAGATTAAATCATTCTCTTCAAAGATGTCCAAATACAAGATGTTTGTGTGAAGATTCTTTTTAAAACTCAAGAGTCTCCTACCTCCTTAAAGTTGTCAAATGCCGATAAGATGATTTCATGCCCGCCTCTGACAAGACAGACAGCCGCCAACAATTCTAACACAAGAGCCTTTGTTCTGTCAAAACAAGAAAAGGAAAACCACATATCAATTAAAGTGACAAGATGAATTAGCTGTTCCTTGATTCTAAGATCAATATGATATTTGTCCATGTATATTTTTTAAACTTTCACTAAGATATAGATATACTAAATTATATATCTAAACCTTTACCTACTTCTATAACATGTGATTCATCTAGGGTAGCGAATGTGGAAGGCATGCTTCCTGCTCACTATGTTACAAATTTTTCACTGATAAAAATTAATTCTGAGAAGATTAGTCTTTTAGTCCCATCAGTAGATGACTTAGTACAATATGGCTGAAAAAGTTTATTAGTGAGCTAAAGACAAAAGGAAACTTGGAAATACTTAAGAAAACAAACCACTGTTTAAAAATTGTCTCTGGTTTTAGAGTCAGAGATACAACATTTGCCAAGAAAGTTCAAAACCAATCGAAATTAATGCCCCACATTTCAAATCTGCTAATTGGCACATGGCGCCATAAAAATCCCCTGTGACAGTGCAAGTTCCCACCCATTCTTCTTCTTCCGCAGGAGGTCTGAAAGGGGCTGGGTTTCAGCTCTATGAACACAAGGTTATTTTCTGTGACTCAAGAAAAGAAAAGAAAACTCCATCTGAAACATTTTTAGAAGGAGAACCTAGAGATACGTTCCAAGTTTTTCTAACACAATGTCAAGGACAGCATTGTTTCTTCATCATAAGATGATTTCAGCATTTCACCATTTTCTGGACTGAAAGCTATTACTGACCTCTAAACAAAGACCCATCTGATTACTACAATGTCAATTATATAAAGGAAAATGAATCATGACCTACCAGTAAGGGAGGGCAAGGACACAGAGAAGCTCAACTACTTAAGATCATTGTAAACTTAAGGTTATTGTAAGGAAGCAATCACAAAGATGCAAAAGTTTTAATCTGGGGAAGTTTGAAATAATAATATCAACATCTAAACAGGACTTCACAGTTTGCACTGCATTCTAAACCCAAAAGGATCTAATTTATAACCAGGTTTCTTTACTTGAATTAACAGTTTTCAGATACATATTCTATACAGAAGTACTGATAAAAGAGAAAAACACATTGCAAGTGCAGAATGTCTCACCGAAATGTAAAACAACACATTAGAATAACTAAAATGAACTAATGAAGACAGGCTTCTACAAGTGATCTGTGATGTGAACAATGCATGGCCTTTATAAGAAAGTGAATATAAAGGGAAGTCTGCATATAGAAGTATTTTTTTGTTCGTTTCTTTTTTTGTTTGGTAACAAAAGCTACCTATCTAAATATTGCAGTGAAGTGTGGGCAAGGGGTTGTGGTTTTAGTTAGCTTTTGGCAATACCTGGTGTAGCTAAGCTGTTATCAGTACTGGCGTCCTGGAAACCTGATGCTCTCCACCAAATTTTGTTACATTTGCAAGGATGCTAAGTAGGCCTCAAAAGGAATGAAAGCTTAAGGAGAAGAATGAGTGGCTGGAGTTGTCAGTTGCTCAATTCTGCCACATGTAATACTGTAACTTGGCTGTTCTATGTGACCAAGGAGTCTACTGGCAATCTCATTTCAAAGAGTCGGACTTAAAAGTTTCCGAACTCTAACTTAAGTGTTACCTAGCCCTCTGCTTTCCCTGGTTAGATGTAGACTTGTGCATTACAACTCAGGCTTACCTTGGATTCTTGTTGTTCAAGCTCAGTGCAATCTCATTGACAGCATGTGGGTGAGACATGACCATGTTGAAACCATACTGTAATTAATGTGCAAAAAACAAAGCATTAGGAATCCACTTAGGGGAGTGTCAATGTTGATTAAAAGACGTTTCCACCTAATATAATTTCTACCATCATAAATGCATTTATGTCTTAGTATATCACTCTTTAAACATATTTCCCAGAAAATTTTCAGAAATGATGATGCTACTATTAAGGGAACCTATTTCCATTCTTTATAAATGAACTCCATGTTTCTCTTCATTAAAATGGTGAAAAAGCTCCTGCCCAGTGATTTTCAATCCTGGCTGCTCATTAAAATCACCTGGAAGAGCAAATGAAACAAAACATTGATGCTCAAAGACAAGACCCTGGCATCGGAATCTTTTTAAGCTTTCAGAGGGACCCCGCTGTGAATAACCATGGCACTGGTCCCTCCTCTGTGCAATGGCCCACAGTACCAAAGCCCAGGAAAGCCTGTGCTGCTCCCAGGCATATGACCTCATCCTTCTATACAATGAAGTAAGTACAACGACAGGCTCAAGAATCATTCTTGATTCTGCCGAGTTGAGGATTATTCCTTGTCCTCTAAACGTACCTCTTACCTCATGACCTTATGTCCAATGACACTGAGAAAATGTAAACAGAAAAAAAGCTTCCAACAGCTTCCACCATCACCTGAATCCCTCCCATATAGATGTACAGGTTGCCTCCTCACCTCTTCCTAAAGAGAAACTCACCTACACTCCAATCTAAGGTCAAGCCCTTCACTTGATTCCTCGACCCCATTCCCTCTTACCTACTCAAGAGTATATACTCCAGCAATTCTCCCCTCCCCATCATTATTTTCCCCTCTCTGATTCATCGCCATGAACGAAGACATGATGCAAATCATCTTACCCTAAATTACAATAACCACCACCAAAAATCTCGACCCTACGACCAGTGTCCAGCTACTGCCTCATGTCTCTGCCACCTTTTACAGCAAAACTCTTAACACTCAGACTTCCATTCCTCTCCTCCTATTCTCTCCTGAAGCCATTCCAGTCAGACACGTCATCACTGCCACTCTAGGGAAACTGCTTGTGCCAAGATCACCAATGCCCCACCCTTCGCTGGAGCCCATGGTCAGCCCTCACTCATCTTACACGACTTACAGCTGCAGCACTGAACATAGTGAACATGCTCTTCTGGAAACCTTTCCTGTCCTTGGCATCTACCCCCTGCCTACTTCTAAGTCTCCCTAGCTAGTTTTTCCACATCACTCTGACATTTAAACAGAATGCCCCATGGTTATCTGGGGCTTCTTGGCTTCTCTGTGTACCCCTGTTGATCTCACTCCCTTACCTGGCTTCACATCCCATCTATTAACTCCCAACTTGTATCTCCAGCCAGACCTCTGCCTTGAACTCCAGATGGCATATCTGAACACCCATTTAAGGTCCCTATTTGGATGTCCTTGCACATCTCAAAGTTAACATCCTCCAAAAAGAACTCCTAATCATGTGTCCCAAACCTGCTCATGGGGCAGCCCTCCCTATCTTCGTGGACAACAACTGCATCGAACAGGTGCCAGGACAGACGCCCTGGAGCCACACTCAGCACACAGCCAATGCTGCTTGCTGCCTTTGCCATCCAGATCACACCAGGATCTTGCCACCTCTCGTCATCTCTACTCCTGTAATCCTGGTCCACACCACCATCGACACACACCTCAGTGAAAACAACAGTCTCCTAAATGGTCTACACCCTGTTGTCTTTGCCCCCCAGGGCCACTCCCAAACACAAAACCAGAGCAATCATGACAAATTCAAGTGTCAGATCAACTCACACTTTTCCTCAGATCCCTTCAATGGCTTTTCACTCATACTGACACCAATGTCCTTTTGCTGGCTTGTAAAGCCCTCCACAATCAAGAAGCCCTGTTAGCTTCAGACTTCACCTTCCACTTTCCCTCTTCCTCATTCTGACTCAGCTAACCTGCCCTCTTTTCTGTGCCTTGGGGACATCGGACTCATTCCTGTCTCATGGCCTTTGCTATCACTATGCTCTCTGCCTGGAGTCTTCCTTCAATAATATCCCTTACCCAGTTCCTTCATTAAAGTTATCACTAAATGTTATCTTCTTGGTGACACTTTCCTAGACGGCCTATTTAAAACAGAAAACATGTTTTCATCCTTTCCTATTTCTATTCCCTGATTATTTTTCTACACCACTTACTAACAGTTCTTGGAAGCGATTTTCATGGGTTCAAATCTGCTCCACCACTTATTAGCCATATAATCCTGGGCAAATTACTTCTCTGACTGGTCTCTCCGTTTTCTCATCAATAAAATGGGGACAGTAATAGCACCAATCCACAGGACTGTTATGGGACTTACATTAATTAACAGGTTTAACATGCTAAACCTGTAGGAAATACTTCTATGTTAGCTTCCATTTCATTATCATTACCTAAAACACTACATAGTTCACCAATTTATTTACCATCTGTCTCCCTCGCTAGAAAAATATGTTCCCTAGGGTATTTATTTATTTAACACTTTATTCCCCATGCCTAGAACAGGGTCTGACAATGTACAAAAAATGTTAAATGACTGAAAAAGAATAAATGCACATTTCCCTTCTTAAGTTCAATTCAGCACTGTTATGTTGTGTTTGAACTCAATTACGGACCCTCTACATAGGTACTTATTTTCCATTTCTTCTTGGATCCACCTGTAGCTTCCTTATAAACGGAAATAAAATCCTACCCTTATATATGAATTATGTTTTTCTAATTCTCACCCTGGTCTGCTCTCTAATCATACCTTTGACCACATCAGTTCATCCTAGATATTCCAGGCTGCAACTTCCACTTTGCTGTTAGGATTAATCCAACCCACACACTGCTGCTCTCTCCTAGTGCTTCTCAGAGTGGAGATAACCGACATCACAATCACCTGAAGAAAGGACCCACATTTTTAAATGGAATCCTCCAGGTGCTTCTCATAAATATTAGGGCCAACCAGGTCTGGCAGCAAATAATTTTAACTTTTTGCCTATTCACCACAGCACCCTTTGAGAACCACTGATGACCCACCGTGTGAGTCTATTCATTCTGAATAGACTGAATAGTTCTGAAGTTGTCCCAGCACTGCCCACAACACATGGCTTACCCTGTCTTAAATAGTCACATTTACCAAGTAATCTAGACAGGTGTATCACTGCAAGAGGCAAACATCTTCCCTTTAAATATATTATAAAAGCTAATTAAAATATGCAGGCAATGAATTAAATCTTGAGCATCAGAACAAACCAGACCTTTCTTTTCCAACAGAATCTCTTCAAATCCTCATATTTAATTCAAAGATAAATAATACAAGAAAGTCAAAAAGAACAAATTCAAATCTGACAAATACAAAAAAAAAAACAAAAAGAATCTGACAAATTCAGATTCTTCTGAAGGATCAGAAACACAAGCCTACCTGATAGTTCATGATGGCACGTAAACACATGATACACACGTGGACGTCATCTTTCTTACTGACTAATCTTGAATTCTTCAAGGTTCGTCTGCTCGGCAAAGTATTATACCTATAAATAAAAAGGGAAACTTCTATAAAACTATAGATTACACTCTTAGCATAAGCACAAGCACTGAAAAAATGGACATCATTCTCTACCTTCACCTGCACCTATTTGAGGACTGCAGGTCAAAACCACCAACAATAAACCCATTATCAAAAAGCTATCCCTGTAGATGTGAGATGCACATTAATTGTGTATACTGGTTATCACTTGTCGGGCCAGACAGCCATAAACAATGAAACTCGACTCCACTCAAACATGTAACAAATCAGACTACGTGGGATTCAACAACCCCCAGCTTCTGATCAGTAGGTCAAGCAAGATTTGCAGTGATTCAAGACAGCATGCATGCAGACTGCACTTGCAAACAAGTAAAGGGGTAAAACTTAGTTTATATATTGGTCTCTAATCACTGCACTATTTTAACTGCACCTTCCCATGAGTGCTATTAGGAGTCCAGGATTCAGAGTTTAAGTGTAGGCAAGGTCATGCATTAGCAACTTTGATATCAGCCGGTGATACGGAACCCTAATGATATGCATAGCCTGAATAGTATACAAATGCCTCCACAGTCTGAGCCCTCACCTAAAGCGTGGAATGGTAGCTGAGACTTGGATGAGAATATGCTGATATTTCACAGGGTTGAGATGTCTCAATGGTAGGATCCACTCTACAGACCCTACACTGCTAAGCCTTAGTAGCTGTGTCTGCAGATTTATCAGAGCCTGAAAGTAGTAAAGAAGTGACAATGTAACGTGGTTCGAGCAGAAAATATGACAACACCGAAGGCAGTTTTCTCTGCAACTCCAGGCCTGAAATAAAGCAAATTTCAAAAGTTGTCAACTGCTTCCCTACAGAGTCAATGACAGAAATGTTCCACAAAAGAAGCTACAGCCGTTCCTTTTCAAATTGAGCTAATTTAAAATTTTAAGGAAGTGAGGATTAACACAGTTTTCAAAAGTCCCACAGGTGCAGGCTAGAAGTTGAAAACTGAATTGACAGTTTTGTTTAAAACTGTTCCACTTAGCAGCTTGTTTAAATTTATTTTCTATTCAAAAACTGTCAAATGAAAGAAGATTCTATCGCATGAGCCAAATAAATTTTTGACAAACAGTTCAATACATCCCTTTCCTCAATGTACCTGAATGTGCAAAACTTAGCTTGCTCACCATGCTGGTTATAAGAAAAATGCTTTATTCCAGGACTTCCTATATCATTCACACTGGGAAATAACATTTCAGCAGTGGAAGTTGGCCTCATTCATTTTGGAATGCAAAAACAAAGTTAAGGAAACAAATTCAGATTTTGGTGTCTGTAAGCTTGATGGAGATCTCACAGAGACTGGTGCACCTTCGAACAACAACCACACACCGGTCTGGCCCAAGAACGTGTGATCTTTTTAGTCTTCATCTAAAATTCTGTCCCCTCTTCTAACATTCTGATTTTAACCTCAATTTTGTGTTTCTTTAGTGCAATCACTTGTTAGGTTCAGAATAGTTGATTAGAGGGCTAGTTGACATTATTAATTGAAAGCAATTGTTACTAGTGTAAAAGTACTAAAGAGTAAGCTTAAAAAAGAAAAGGTAATGTCAAGAGAATCTACTGTCGTTTGCTAACTTGTATTTGTGTGCAGCAATGACTGCAGAAGATCTACTGGCCAAAGCAAGCTGCTCGTTAAGAAGGTGGGGCAGGTCATTCTACCCAGTCTCACATTTCTGCACCACTTCAAAGTAAATTTTAATGACTCTGGCAAGTGGATTAAATTTATGCATTTATGGTGTTTCCTAACAGATGCAAAGTAACACAGCAGCTTCCTTACTTTTATTTACTAATCTAATCCTTCGGCTACATGGTAACAAGACTCTAAAAAGCCAAAATGTCTTTGTCATCATTTGCAGAAATAAGCAAAAATTGATTCATTAGAAGAGTATTCTATTTACTAAATATTAACACAAAAACTTCTTGCTGTAGATGGTTAATCTCAAATAGATACTCTGGACCAACATTTAAAATATATTTAATATGAAATAGCACATGATATTTATCAATATTAAGAAGCTCAGAAAATATACAATATAAGATATCAATAAATAAAAACAATGTATTGTCTTTATTAATACTAGTCTATGGTTAAAAGCAACAGAGCTAAAAGCTTTTTACTAAAGCATTGTATTTAATCTAAATTTTTTTTCCAATTTTTGGTTTATTTAGATATTAATGGCAACATTTGCACTTGTACTCAAATCACAGTATTACAATACAGAACACCACCACCACAACCAGTAAGAACAAGAATCAGAGTGATGACAGCTGAACAAGATCTGTGATGCCCCTTACACCAACCTTTCCTGATACAGGTGAGAAAACTTAAGCCCCAAAAGTTAGATCCTCAGAGCAAATAGAAGGAAGAAAAGAGATGAAAGGAGACCAGACCAGACCCCACATCTCACTGGGATTCAGGGCAGTCGCTTTCTACAAGATGCTTCTCAACTTGACTCAGTGACAACCTGTCCACTTCCTATAGCCATCTGTGCTGACAGGCTCCTTGTCAAATGTTCGCATCCTGCCATCCTGTCCTACACAGGTGTTGCTCTCCCTACCCCCCAGTAATTACTGCCCCATGCACGGTTAAGGCTTAGTTTGCTGAGAACAGTAGTAGCACCTGAGCATCTTCTTCAGAACACAGTGGTCCATCCACTTGGTAAACAAAGTTTTCTTTTTGAATTATTTATCCTATATCACTTACCAGGAAAGTACGCATTTTCTAGCTTAATAGGAAATTTTGCAGTATACTATATTTTGAAATACTCATTCTAGAAGAATTTTCTGCCATTAAGTAAATGTACCCTGATTAATGTCACAACTCTTTACCTCTGCAAATACAATATTTGCAAAGGACTTAGTTTAGGGTCACCTTAAATCTCCAAGGCTAGATTTCAGGGACTGTGCTACAGGTTAGCATGTACATCAACCTACTCTTCTGCATTCACATTGTATTGAATTTGACAATCTATACAATAAGATACTTAGTTTATTTGCTTTATCATCTGAGTAACTTATTATACCTTTTTCCTTTTTGGACAGGTTTTAAATGCAGCTGCAAAGCACAACAATGATACTACCCCCCCCCCCCAAAAAAAACCTATTCCTGTGGATCTAGTTTTAATAGATTCCCCCAAATTGACTCCAAAATATCAACCAAGTTAGAACTAACAATAGACGCAGTCACTTCACCACAACAAGGACACCTGGACAACGTGAGTGATCTAGAAGAACTAGCCTCTGGTGCTCTCTACCAGCCACAGAAAATCAACCTGAACCTCTTGTTGAAGCCCCAGAGTTGGTTTTAAGCATCTACTGTTTATGCTAGACTCTGCTAAGTTGCTAAGGGAACATGAAGGATAAAGATGTTGTTTTGGCCCTCAAGGCCTTACCACCTAGTTGAGCAGCAATAGATGTTTATTATCTGATAGTCCTTGTATTAATGATATGCTCTGTCCACACTCCAGCCCCAGCCTACCCCGTCTGTTTCATACATTACCAATGTATGAAATAAACTCAATAATAATACACACACCTGAACAGCACAATACAGTGGAGTGAAGACAGTCACACCTTCTCAAAGGAGAACTTCTTTGGCAAAGCATCTAACTTAAAATACTCCTATAGTCAACATTTTCTCAATCAGGCCAGACTTGATTGAGTTAACACAGACCTCCTATTGGTAACTGTCTTTAGGTATGAAAGTTGTTTTTAAATGGGGCTCTAATTCAACAAGTAAATATAAAAGGAATGGCCAAATTGTGGGATGAGTATCAAAAAGTGCCATGACCATGAACATCACTGAGCATGAAATATTACCAGTGCAGATTTGAAACACGCCTGTCTTATGGCTCTTTGAGCAGTGAAACTACAAAATACTGCCATTCGTTATTTCTGTCTATACTTTTAAAAAAGATTTTATTTATTTATTTTTAGAGAAAGGGGAAGGAAGAGAGAAAGAGAGGGAGAGAAACATCAATGTATGGTTGCCTCTTGTGCCCCCTACGGGGGGGCCTGGCCTGCAACCCAGGCATGTTCCCTGACTGGGAATCAACCTAGCAACCCTTTGGTTTCCAGGCCAGCATTCAATCCCCTGAGCCACACAAGCCAGGGCATATTTCTGTCTATATTTTAAATGCACTACAATAGATGTGTATTCCTTTCCAAATAAAGAAATAAACATTTCATAGGAAACAAATTCTTGCAGATGGTCCAGGGTTCCAACCCCCTCAGACAGAGGGCTAACTGTGGAAGGTGGCTGTAATGCTTTCTCCACTTCATTCACTATGAGGAACATTCTCTAGAAGGCCTCTGAGCTGGTGCTGATCTAGCCTCATAAAGCACAGGTTAGGGGTTCTGCGACATGGCCAATTCCACCACAATACATGTAACAAAAAAACCAAGTATCACCACCAGAAAAACTAAGCTTTGAAAATTCTTATTCTCCAGTGCTATAAATCCCCATGTGGATGTCAATAAGCTGGAATACAGTGATTAACAGTTTATTTAAAAACAGGATGAAGGTAACTGATTAGCACCACCAATCTCCACCAGGTGTATGAGTCACAGTGATTCCCCTTTGTAGGGTTGGGAAATCACAGCAACAATTAGTCAACAATTAAAAATTCCAACGGCTCAAATGAAACTGGCTATAACTGCCAAATATTGTATGTACAGGTGCTGTTGCGTAATCACATTAACACAAGTGAATGTAATTCAGTATACAATCTCTACCAGGGCAGATAAGGTTCTGTGACACAGCCCTCAGGCCACGCGGTCTTCACCTCTCCCAAGCAGTGATCTACCTCTGTTAGCGATCTGAATACACTTTCCACAAAGACATGAGCTGTACAGGAAGTAAGCTGGTGACTCAGGAGGAGGTATGGGTGCCTCTCTGGTAAACTAATATGCTTGGCACATGCTGTCACACAATTACACAAAGCAAAACCAGTTACTATAATATTACCTCCCTGAAGCTACTATGAGATTACTGGAATTGATTGGAGACTGTCCCTCCAGTTCACTGCGGTATATTAAAAATGCCCCAATGACAGGCAGCCCCAGGGTCTGCATGGTCTCCTGTGTATAACTGAGGCAGATGAGCTTCAGTCCTGTCCCTGTAGTATGTCTTCAGTGTTCCCAGACTCTGTCAACAGCTAAATGGTACATTTAACTGAGACTTGTAATTGGCTTCTTCACTAGTAGTTCTCAAACCTCATGGTGCATGACAGCTTAATCTAGGACAAGGAGGGGCCTGGGAAGACCTTCAGCTCCATTCATCCCCTTCCACTGGCCACCAGGCCAACGGTCTGCACTGTGATTGTGGAGCTACTGACTTTCGAGGGTGCTGTGGAACTGAAGAGGAAGGGAGCGGGGGAGGCAAATAGCATAAGATAAAACACCACAAAGCTAACTATTCTTACTTAGATTCACTCATTTTTCCTGAATGGATGCTCCCCAGATTGCAGAAAAACGTAAATTTCTAAAGTACTGAAAAAGTTGCTTCTGGCATATTTTGACAGTTTTCTCATTGGCTTTATGTATGAGAACATTTATGAGGTCCTTACTCCACCATTTTCACTGACACCCCATAACAGCCATTTAGAGATAATTTTCTGCCCAGTGCATTCACTCTGAAGTGTAACAATTCCTTCAAGTTGCTAGGAACAGGTCTAATAAAGTCCTGAAACAATTAGGTCTCTGTGGTGTGTTGGGCAGGTTCCCTGAGACTTGGGGGTCAAAGACAACTCTCTGGAATTCCAGAGGGAAAAAACAGGGGAATGAAATACTTATGGAGTGGTTGAGCCCACTGCCCGGACTCCCAGGGCAGACCATCTAAATGCCATTCTGAGGCCCCCGGTTCCCCAAGATGGGCAGGCAGAGCTCTGGGGCTCTAAATGCTCAGACATGACAGGGAGGTTTCCCAGAGGCTGAAAGCAGCCCTGGGTGTAACTTTTGAAGCTCCTGACATATGTAGGAAAAATAATGCCAAAGAGATATTCAGGGCTGTTTCTTGAAGTCTCAAGAGTTTTAAGAAAATCCTGGTTTTTAAGGGGCTGTTTTCACAGGAACTGTGTAGGGAAACTGACACTGCCAAATTTCTCAGGCCCTCTTCTCTAACTCTGAGAATTGCCTATTATCTTGTCAAGCACTGAACCAAAACCAAATGTGACCCTAGCATTCAAAGATGAGACACTAGCTGGGACAGGCTGCCAACTGGGATTCAGAAAGTTCTGAGAATATGGAAAGAGATTATAAAATTGACCTGAGATCAAAACCAAAGAGAAATTACTCTAACCACCTGTATTAATTTTATGTACCAGTAGTTATGTATACCTGAAATAAGTAAAGAAATCATAAGTCAATGTCAGTGTGAGTTTAAAAGGCATAAAAAACAAGGCAATTTTTATAAATGTCCTTTATTTTCTGTTTTTTTTAATTTAATAATTTTATTGTATTTCTTCCATTACCATTTAGTCCCCTTATAACCCCTCCCCCTGCAATCAGCACACTGTTGGCCAGGTCCATGAGTTCATTTCTCTTTTTGTTCAATCTCTCTACCCTCTACTCTCCCCCACTTAGCTGTCATCCTGCTATCTAGGAGCCTGTCTCCATTTTGCTTGTTAGTTCAGTTTGTTCATTAGATTGCACATATGAATGAAATCAAACAACGTACACAAAACATTTCCTGTTTAGGACTATTGTGGACAACTGCCAACTGAGTCACCAAGCTCATGTGTGGCAATGAACTTGCTGAGAAGCAGGTGGTGAGCAGCTTACCCTACACAGCACTGGCAGCAGGTGCTATAAAAAAAGAAGGCAGTTCTGTTTTGAAAGCCCTTCAGAACGATTGATCAATGAATGTTAACCAGTCAACTTATTCTAATAAACGACAAGGCAAATAAAACCTGAATTTCTGATTACTGAAGGCAAAAAGAATGACAAGGCCAGCAAAGGAAATCCAGGGAAGTAGCCCTCTTGTAGCTACTACAGTAGATCTGCCTGACTACAGATTAGATACATAGGAATCTCTCTTGTCAGAAAGATGTAAGTAGCCTGAATTATGTATAACACTCCTTGGAGTTCCAGTTAAAGATTCCTGCTTTGTTGTCCTTAACTACTCATTGTAAAGGAACTACAGCTATTTTGAAGTAGTTCCTCATGTTTATGAATATAACATACAAGTAGGACTATATAAAACCAAAAAGCGTTTGCATGGTAAAGGAAAGAAAGAAATTAGGGTGAAAAGCAAGCTATGGAATGAGAGAAAATACTGCCAAATATCTGACCAGGGGTTAATATCCAAAATACATAAGGAAGTCTTACAACTCGATAGCAAGAAATTAAGTAATCCCATTAAAACATGGGCTAAGGACTTGAATAGAATTTTTCCAAAGACACACAAATAGCCAAAAGGAATATAAAAAGATACTCATCACTGCTGGTCAGAAAAATTCATATCAAAATCACAATGAGATAACACCTCATACCTGTCAGGATGGCCACTTGCAAAAACACAAAAGGTAAGTGTGGGCAGGGTTGTGGAAAAATGGCAACTTCTGTGTACTGTTGGTAGGAATGTAAATTGATACAGTCACAATGAAAAACAATATATGACCCTGGATGGTGTCGCTCAGTGGATTGAGCGCCAGCTTAAGAACCAAAGGGTTGCTGGTTCAATTTCCAGTCAGGGCACATGTCTGGGCTGCAGGCCAGGTCCCCAGTAGGCCACATGAGAGAGACAACCACACATTGATGTTTCTCTCCCTTTCTTTCTCCCTCCCATTCCCTCTCTCTACAAATAAGTAAATAAAATCTTCAAAGAATATATGAAAGATCCTCAAAAAATTACAAATAGAATTGCTATGATCTGAGTCACTTCTGAGTATCTATCCGAAAGGACTAAAATCAGGATCCTGAAGAGACTGTTTGCACTGCCATGCTCATTGCAGCATTATTCATGACAGCCAAGATGTAGAAATAACCTATGTAAATGTCTATCAATGGATGAGTGAATAAAGAAAATGTGGTAAATACATACAACAGAATATTATTCAGCCTTAAGAAAGAAAGAAATTCTGTAATATGCAGCAACATGCATGAACCTTGAGGGTCATTAGGTTAAGTGAAATAACTCAATTACATAAAGACAAATGTTGTATGATTCTTTTTATATGAGATACCTAAAATAGTCAAACTCACAGAAACAGAGAGTAGAATGGTGGTTGCTGAGGCCAAGGAAGGTGGGGAGTGGAAATGAGGAGTTCCTAATCAATAGGTACAAAGTTTCAATTATGCCAGGTAAATAAGTTCTACAGACCTGCTGTAAAACTTGTGCCTATAGTTAACAATTGTGCACTGAAAATTTTGCTAAAAGGATACATCATATGTTAAGTGTTTTAACCACATTAAAAAAAAATAAAATCAACTTCCAGCCAAGATGGAGGCATAAGTAGACACACTGTGCCTCCTTGCATAACCAAAAGCACAACAACGACTTTAAAAACAAAAAACAACCAGAACTGACAGAAAATTGAACTGTATGAAAGTCCAACAACCAAGGAGTTAAAGAAGAAATATTCATCTAGACCAGTAGAAGAGGCGGAGTCAGGCAGCCAGGCAGAGAGGACTCGTGGCCAGGTGGTGGCTAACAGACCGGTGAGGCAGTGGCTAGCTGGGCGGTCCCACATTCACCTGTGAATGAATGAAGTGGGGGCACACAATGGGGGAGTAGGACAGACCAAGCAACCCAGGGTCCCAGCTCAGAGAAAGAAAGCCTCAAAACCTCTGATTGAAAACACTTGTGGGGGTTGAGGCAGCAGCAGGACAAACTCCCAACCTCACAGGAAAGTTCATTAGAGAGACCCACAGGGTCCTAAAATGTACACAAGCCCACCCACCTGGGAACCAGCACCAAAAGTGCCCACTTTGTTTGTGGATAGCGGGGGAAGTGACTGAAATCTGGCAGAGAGCCAAGCAGGCACCATTGTTCCCTCTCAGGACCCTTCCCCACATACAGCATCACAACAAAGAGATGTGGGTTGCCCCGCCCCTGTGACCACCTAAGGCTCCACCCCTTAGTAACAGGAGTGCTGAGACAAAAAAAAAAATTAGCCCAAATGAAAGAACAGATCAAAGCTCCAGAAAAAAATACAACTAAGTGACGAAGATATAGCCAACCTATCAGATGCACAGTTCAAAACACTGGTAATCAGGATGCTCACAGAATTGGTTGAATTTGGTTGTAAATTAGATGAAAATATGAAGGCTATGCTAAGTGAAATAAAGGAAAATGTACAGGGAACCAACAATGATGGGAAGGAAACTGGGACTCAAAGCAACAGTTTGGACCACAAGGAAGAAAGAAACATTTAACCAGAACAGAATGAAGAAACAAGAATTCAAAAAAATGAGGAGAGGCTTAGAAACCTCCAGAACATCTTTAAACATTCCAATGTCCGAATCATAGGGGTGCCAGAAGGAGAAGAGCAAGAGCAAGAAATGGAAAACTTATTTGAACAAATCATGAAGGAGAACTTCCCCAATCTGGCAAAGGAAATAGTCTTCCAGGAAGCCCAGGAAGTTCAGGGACTCCCAAAGAAGTTGGACCCAAGGAGGAACACACCAAGGCACATCATAATTACATTAGCCAAGATTAAAGAGAAGGACAGAATCTTAAAAGCAGCAAAAGAAAAGGAGACAGTAACCTACAAAGGAGTTTCCGTTAGACTATCAGTGGATTTCTCAAAAGAAACCTTGCAGGCAAGAAGGGGCTGGAAAAAAGTATTCAAAGTCATTAAAGGCAAGGACTTACATCCAAGATGACTCTATCCAGTTAAGCTATCATTTAGAATGGAAGGGTAGATAAAGTGCTTCCCAGATCAGGTCAGGTTAAAGGAGTTCATCATCACTAAACCCTTATTACATACAATGTTAAAGGGACTTATCTAAGAAAAAGAAGATAAAAAATATGAACAGTAAAATGACAACAAACTCACAGTTATTAACAACTGAACCTAAAAACAAACACAAACACAAACTAAGCAAATGACTATAACAGGAACAGAATAAGAGAAATGGGAGATCACATGGAGGGTTATCAGCAGGGGAGTGAAAAGGGAAAGGGGGGAAAGGTATACAGAGAATAAGTGGCATAAATGGTGGGTAGAAAATGGGGGGAGGTTAAGAATAGAGTAAGAAATGTAGATACCAAATAACTTACATGTAAGACCCATGGACATGAACGAAAACAAGGGAGTGGGTGGGAGGGGTGTACAGGGCAGAGGGGAATAAAGGGGGGAAAATGGGACAACTGTAATAGCATAATGAAAAAATATAGTTAAAAAAATAAAAATAAATAATATCGGTACATTAAGAAAACAATGGTGCTAAATTTAAGAATAAATGATAAATAATATGTCAATGATGATTCTGGGAGTACAAGATAAAAGACACAACTCCTGAGCAAAAGCTAGATGTGATCATGTACTGGATTTTGTTCAGAGATCTACATCTGCAAAGCACTAAACAGTAAACCCAAATAAATGGAAGCTGCTATTCACCCAGTGATGCCTTGAAATAAGTCAGATCACCCATATATTGTCTTAACATATGTTTAAGCATATGTCTTGTCTTAACGAATGCTTACGACAATATATGGGTGACATTTAGACATTTCTTTATTTTCTTTTACAAGCAAAAGTGTATTTAGAGAGTTACAGAGGTAGAAGAAGTAAGCATGGAAGCAGTGAGCCAGTGGGCTGCATGGGCTCAGGAAACAAGTTATGGGAGCAAAAGAAGGGCCCTTGGAGCTTTGGAGAAGGAAAGGCACAGAAAGTGCGCCTGGGGGAAGAAGAGGGGGTAAAAGCATGAGCATGTTCAAGACAGAGGGAGAGCCTGCTGGACATTTTCTTGGATGTGGATTATGGGCATATCTGCCTCTCCCTCTGAGCTTATATTAACCACAGACAATATATTACTGCAGAATCTTCCATGAACATTTCCTGAACCGACCTAATCAGGCCCTCTCGGAGTCTGGCCAAAAAAAAAAAAGAAAAAGGAGGGGACGTAGTTTCCAAACTTTCCTGTGAAGCTTCCATGCCAACATTTGTGAGATTTCTAATTTCTAGGTTCTAACAGCAACAAAAAAAAGAAAAAGTATATTTTTTTCTCTTACAAAAAGAATTTTCAAACAGTCTACCTATTTGAACATCAAACTAATATCTACCTGTAAATAAAGAACAGTAATTAAAACTACCTTGAAAGCTAATATAAGTATTCAGCCCAACTGCAATGCAATGCCAACTGGGTATGTCACATAAGTTGGCATAATTGTACTAGTCTTTTATGGTTCCAAAGTCTGGGCTGATACTATGTGACCAAGATATAGGGTTTTAAGTTTCTTCTTTCTTACCCTTCAGACATGACGTTACTTTGGGCATATTTTTTCTATCATTTAAACTCATAAAATATATGATGCTAAAATAAATGAGCCAAGCCCTTTTCTGGCACTCTATATAGCCGAAAGAAATAGAGCTTATAGAGTTGAATCCAGATAGTTCAAGTGGGGGTAAAGGGAGATAGAGACAGAGAGAGAAAAGTATACAAAACTACTAATGAAACTTTTTTATAGTTATTAAAATTTTCTATTCATCTACATTTCCCATTATAGGACCAAATGACATCTAGAACAGACCCCATAAATATAAAGGTCTCAGTACATCCTTTCTGAATAGAGTAAGTGAATGAACACTCTTTCATCATATGAATGGAGAGCCATTATTAGTCTTAATTTTCTGATTTTTCATTGTAGTCTCTTTGACAAAGTCATTTGCTATTGAGTGGCTAATGAGTCAGGATGTATCCCTAAGTGAAGTGTGCAACAAATCTATGTATCTCCCGTGACCTTTAGATAGAAAGATTTCGGTTATCCCAAATTATCTCCTCTTTTCATAACCCTTCAGTAAATCATTGCCAGTGAACTAAAATTACAATTCAAATAACCTGGCTTTCAAACAACTGCATAAGCTGGCTCTGAACAACTTCCAGGCAAACTAATGTATTCGTTGTTTCCTAGACAAACCTTGCAGTCTTACCACTGAACTGCCACTCATACCACCCTCTCTGCTCCTCTCCTTTCCTAGTCACCCCTCCAAGTCTTACTCACTGTTATTTCATATCCAGGCCACATTATGAATCTTTTGTAGAATTTGTTGTTCACTCTCGCCTCTAAAGTTCCATATAGTTAGTTTTGGTTATACTCATATGACACTTAACATGTTAGTTTGGACATGCACGAGCACCCCCAAACATATATACACTTTTTCTCAATCAAATTGTAAAGACACTGTAACAGTAGAAATAAGTCAAGAGCTCTGATTACAAATCCTGGCTCTGTCACTTACTAGCTATGGATGACTTCTCTGAGCATCAGCTTCCTCACCTGTAAATGAGGCTAATAATCCTTGACTACCTCCTGAAGATCTTATGAAGATATAAGACAGTAAGTATGAACAAGTCCTATATCAGTCATAAATCATATACAAATACAAATGTATCATTCTATATCCTCAGAACTTGGCAAAGCACCCTCCACAACATTAAGTACAATAAATCTTGCTGATGAAACCACCTACTTTACAGGAATTGTTAATTTAACCCCACAACATGTGAGGCAGATCCTAGACCCTATCATCTCCACTGACCTGAAAATCTCAGAGACAGCTCCCCTACAATGCACTGGCTGGGTGTCTTGTTTGTCCACTTCCACATAGTCTCTTTCAGTTGGCTTTTGATTGGATCAAAGATAAAATAAAGTGAACTTAAACTCATAGTGGGAAATGCTGGACAAATCTGTCAGTATAGTACACCCATAAGCTATGTATAATTAAAGTTGTCACCATTTTCACTAGCAGGGACATTAAAATAAACTCCAAGCCGAATACTTGGAATGCACATTCTTAACCCAAGGAAACTTCTTTTTGCAACTTCAAATAAATAAAGAAATACAACAACCCAACACTTTCAGTTATTTCTGCTTACACTGTGCCAAGAAGTAAAACTGAAAGTTTGTAATTACAGGCTATTTTTGTAAAGTCTGCAAATTTGGAAAGTCTTTATTTTATAGATGGTTATTTCATTTTCTACATCCTCAGATTTTCACCAGGTCAAGGAATATCTTCAACATTTTTCCTCCCTCAAAAATGAAACCTGGGTGTTTCCTCTGATGACTGTCTCCTCGTTATGCCTTTTTCCCCTCTACTCCTTATCTTTCTAAATTAAGTGTTAATGAACATTTTAATCAACATCTGCTATCTCATCTAATGAGAATAATTTTTAAAGATATTTTCCTTTGTGGTTTTCTCCCCATTTAAATTGGCGTCTATGGGAATAGATTGGATTCTTCAATATCCTCCCACAGAAAAGATTTAAAATAAATAGTTAAGGAGACACTTGTAGAATAACATACAGATGACAATTCTCAATAATAAGGACTATAAAAGATCTGAGTTGATTTTGTATAATTTGGGAGAAAAGGGAAGAGGAAAGAGAGTGATGATCATTTCAGATATTACATTCCTAATTTATATAAACTGGAAAATTAACAAAACTGAGTTCAACCTCCATATTATGAATCAAGATAAAAAGTGATTAAGCTTTTAACTATCAAATTCAAAGATCTTTTTTATGTGATACTATAAGAGTTTAATAGGTTAGATGATTTCTCCAACCCCCAACAATTAAAACTGAAGGTAAATGATAATTATCAAAATAAAAGAACTTGTAAGAGCCTAAAAGAGTACAACTCTTCTAGAACACCCCTTACTTTATAAGCAAACTGGTACAAAGTTGGTGTTCCCATATCTTTAAATAGGATCACTGTTACACAGAGATCAGGAAAACTGCTATGAACAGCAGTACTTATTGTCATAAAGGCCAAAAAACCACATGGGTCATTAGTCTGTACATGGAAACAGGGTCGCAGGAGCTAGGTAACTCCTTGAAGAACAAGGTTTGAGAGTTGGGTCTCAGGTGCCTCATCAACAATACAAAGTTGGACTAAAGGACATTTAAGATCCCTTCTGGATTATGACTTTCCTGTTTTCATTAGTGGTTCTATTTCTTCTATTCAATCATACACAAAACTCTCTTTTCTTTCTTTCTTTCTTTCTTTCTTTCTCTCTTTCTTTCTTTCTTTCTTTCTTTCTTTCTTTCTTTCTTTCTTTCTTTTTCTTTCCTTCCTTCCTTCCTTCCTTTTTCTTTTTTTTACCTCTTTGACCACCAAGTCAGTTTTCAAATGTTTTTATATTTGCTCTACGTTCTAAGTTTCAGATTCTTTGTGTGTAGCTCTGAGTGCCAGCTGCCTCACAAGCGTTTCCTCCAGTCAACTTCCCGAGCATTCCCCAAACCCTACTCACCTGCAAAGACCATCCACCTCGCGTGATTTCCCACCCCACTGCCTCCCAGGGGAAAGCCAGCTTCACCATTTGCAGGCTTTATCATGTGGTCTCTGCCTACTTGATTCATGGGTACTTAGTATATGTATTTTACATCATGATAAACACAATAAAAACAAAAATTTGAAAAGAAAGTTCACACATATTCTCCCCATTGATAAAAAGAAGTCACTGTTTTCATTTAATGAACTTTCCTTTTAATGTCTTTGCATTTGCAAATAAGTGAAAATAAAATTATATAAATATAGAACTATTGGTCTTGTCATTTGTTTAGAAAATACATTTCTATATGAACTTATTTTCTAATAGCTATAAAAATATTACGGCATATTGATCAGGGTCTCCACTAGCTTAGTTGACACCTTTGTGTGAAGTAGAAAATGTCACATTTTCTTGGAAGGGGCAAAAAGCCCATTAAGAACAGGGGACAACTGAACGAAGGACATGCAGACACCCTGATATGAAAACATTATATTTACTAGAGGGAGGAATCATCTTATAAATAAACAGGCAGGAAAATGTGGTATAGAGGTTGGGGTTGGCCACATTACTTCAAATGCCACCTCCTTTAGTTACTGTTTGATCCCACACAAGTTGCTCAGTGACTCAAGAACTCAGTTTCCTCGTAGGGATGGTAAGAGGAGCTATCCCACAGAGCACTGTGAGCAGTAAATCACAGAAGGCTCTTAGAGCAGTGCCTGGCATGCAGTGGACACTCAAAAAAAGCTTCCCTGCCACTACCAATAAAAACTGTAACAACACTATCTGTATCTTCGTGCCCATTTTTAAATACTTTTAAAAATCCCCTAAAAAACATTGCCAAGAATGAGATTACTATATTAAGATGTACAAACAAGGATCCAAATGTGAACTCTTCATTTCTTCACATAAATCCACTATGCATATAGGTGGTAAAGAGTCAGATGATGACTATTCATGAAATGCCATTCCATGAAGTTAATAATATCAGAAAAACCAGTGAAATTTGTTCTGAGGAATCTTAGGAAGAAATATTAATAGGAGTTAATATCTTAAAGGCAATGTGGATCTTGGTCTCCTCACCACAGTGGGAAAGGTCAGTCAGGTGACCTACCAACTTTGTGTGTCTACTACCCAGCTCTCCATCAGGCAGCCCTCCGCCCCCATCACAAAGCCTCTGTCCCACAAAAGACAGGTTCTCCTCTCTCTCCCAACACACTGAGCTCTGCTGTAAGGCTTTGGTCCTCTCATCCTCTTTCACTTCACCTCTGCGGGGAACAGCCGTCCTCACCCTGAAAACCAACTCTGGCTGTCACCCAGAGTCCCAGTTTAAACCCGGCACCACCCTACAGGCTCTTGGTGTCCCACCTCTTTCTTTAAAAACTCAGAACACTTATTTATTGTCTATGTCACTGCTTACTTAAGTCCAATGGCATTAACCATGACATTCTTTAATATTAGAAATTGCTTTCTCTTGCATCTGAAGTAATGCAATCTTTGTCTTCAAAAATAGAGCACGCACATACAGTAGATGTGTGCACTGAAGCATCATTTGATTTAGCTAGATCTGCGGTCACATGAACAGAAGTCTGTCCTACCTGAAGGGCCCACCAGCTCTAAGTTTACAGAACAGCACAATCCACGTCTCTACTGCATCGGTGTCATTTTCACCACTGGTCAAGCGGACAAATGTATGAAAATGTAGAATCTAACAGTTGATACAACTTGGGTGAATGTCATGTCATAAAATGCTTAATCCATATTAAACAGTTAAAAAATAAAGTCTGAATACAAAGAGGAGAGTGTGCATCAACATTAGAATTTTGTTTAAAAACAGTGTTTTTCCTTTTTTCTTTAATCAAGCCCCATTTAAAAGTGTTTTACATTTCTTAAAATCTCATTTCTTCTTCCAAGTTTAACTCACCCTTTTTTCCAAGTGGTATCTAGGATAAGATTATTCAATCTACATTATTATCTGGATATTGGGATAAGGACCAAAATCAAACAAAGCTACCAGAATAAATCATCTCTATAGAACATAAATTAATATCCTTTTCCTTAAAAAAAAAACCCCTGCAATAGTAAAAGATATATATAATATACTGTGAAGGTTTGAATTCTTAATGAGAAATCATAATATGATAACAGAGCGTATCACAGTTTAAAAGGCAGTGGGCACATCCAGCACAGGGTGAGGGCACTGAGCCATGGGGTTATCATATTGTAACATGGAGGGCAGCTGCAACACCCTGCCACCATGCACTACCAGCTCTCTTGGGTGTCCCTTTCACCCATGACTTACGAGATTTTCCGGTTTGAAGCCTCATCATCAGTGTGTAAACTGAAGCTGCTCCAGAGGCAACAGGGAGAGAAGCAGCTCTGGTGGCATTTGAGCTGAAGATACTCAGGCAGAGAAACCAATCTGGTGGTGGTGTAAGAGATGAAAGGAGCCGGAAGAAGAGGAGACAGTAGGGACAGAAAGGACAAAGTAGAAGAGAAGACAATCAGAAATGAGATGGCAGAATGAAAAAGAAGGGCAATAAAAGAAAGCCAAAAAGTGGAAGAAGTGTGGGGAGCAGAAAAAGGGGAGAGAGGAAGAAGGAGGAAGAGAAAAAAATGTAAACAATCTTTGGGTATATGAAAAGCAACATGTACTATATGTGTGTACTTCTGATTGCTGTTTTTATAAGTCACAGATGCTATCAAATGACCAAATAATTTGAATCCAGGCAGAAATCGATGAACCACAAGAGCTGGAATATCATTGATACACATTGTTTTTTTAAAAATAAAAATCTAAGCTTTAGATCAAAAAGTAGCATGAAAGCTAATATTGATACTGTTGAGTGACTAGAACCTATGAAGGAAATTCCAATGTTCTGTTCCTGAGCTTGAAGCTAGTCAAACACAAAACAGAAGAATGTGATCCTGGTTTCTTAGCTGGTCATCTTCAAGCACACCTGCCAACCAGAGATGCCATATAGTTCCTGAGTTTCTCAGAAAAGCATTTCCATCATGTCCATCTCTCTATACTTTAGGTCTCTTTTTCCAGTTTAAAATGAATTCTAGCAGAATCTAGCTGGAGCTAACCATGAAGTAAATCACAAATTGATGTCTCGTACCATGCCTTCCAGGGCCCAGGATTACAACTCTCCTTGGACCTGGAATGTGCCCCACATTTTCCTGACTCTCCCACTCTACAGAAACAATGTGCTCTCAATGAACAGTCTTAATAATTACAAAACAGGCATAATCAATTACTAATCAGAAAAACAAATCCTTGTTAAGGTGGTAGTTAGTCAATAAATGATACTTTCTAGGTAAGAAATAATGGAAAAACAAATTAAAATCCACTTTGTCAATTAGATCCCTTACCTACAATTACATCAATACAAATGATAAGAATTTCCATTCAAGTACTAAGGTGAACAGGGAATTCTTCAGCACACCTGACCTTTCTCCTCAACTTCCAAATCAGCCCACATATGTCCCTGTTCACATGTAAAGTTGATGGAGACGTGCAGGTTTATAGCCCTCAGCCTATTGCAAATACCATGAGATGAATTAAAGCACTGTTCTTCATTATTATTGAATCATTCCAAACCCATTGATATTTTCAGCATTTCTAAACAAACAAACAAAAATTCTGAAAGGTTGACTGGAAGCATCATATTCAAACATCAAATCCTTCAGTGGAACTGAATTTCATTACAGAGATTTTAACTTTCCATGACCAAAACCCAAGTCAAAGGGACAGGAGGTCATTAAAAGGCCACCAAATAGGAAAAGCCTGAAAGTCACATATTCGCCAGCAACGACCTGATACATATGTTCTGCTACAATGCCCTAGGACCATGGTGATCTTTAACACTTACAGCAACAAACTCCACTTGCCAGACCAAGCCCGAAATAAGAGAACTTTTATTAAAGTCCTGGAATGTGGAAAGCTTTATGAACTGGCTCTAGATGATATCTGTGTCTTGGCAGGTAGTTTTGATTCACACACCCATGTACAGTACCTGGCAAGTTACAGAAGCTCAAAATATTTTTCAGTGAATGAATAACTGTAGGAATGAATGAATAAACAATTTAGTGATGTTATCCCCATTAGTGGTGCAGGTGGTCAGCACCCCCGCCCCCGCCTTAACATGGTGGTATTTCCACCAGGAGAGATTAGAAAAGGAATCCTTAGAAGGAAATAGAAAGTTGAAAACTGAGCACACCTAACCAAAGAAACATGCTTAACGGCATCTCACTAATAAAAATTAATAAAAATCACTCTAGCGTTCCACACCTGTGACGAAGAACACCCCCACACACACACACAGAACACACAGCTGAGCTACCACTGGAGGAAAGGCGGGGAGGCTCAGGGCACAAAAAGTAACAAGCTATTCTTGAGATTCTCAAATCTCAATGTGCTGTCTCTACGCAGAAGACCGAGCCTAAGTCACGATGTCAGCATCTCCCTGGTCTCAGAAACTTAATTGGCTATAGAGACCACTCTGCTGTTGTATCATTTGGCAGCAGAATTTTCTCTTTGTGCTGAATGATGTTTCCTGGAAGCTATTTAATGCTACAGAGTACAGCCCAAGTGACGATCCCATGAACTCCTAAAGAAACTTTCATTTGATAGTACTGAAAATGCAAGCTATGTGGCAAGATACAGGAATACATAGCCCAAGATCATCACTGAAGCAAAGGACACTGCTGTCCCCATGCATCCTACCAAATTTGCCTCGCTCCTGGTTAAAGGAACTCACCGCAATGCAGAATGCCTTCCCGAGCGGGACACACTGTTGCCCACGGGGGAGGGCAGGTTGCTCCCTCTGTGCAGGTCCTCGATGGACCTGCTCCAGGGCTTTGATTTGTCCACCGAGCTCTCCACAGTGCTTTCCACGCTTTCAAAGTCAAAACTAAAACAGAAGAGAAATGCCACAGAAGACTTAAAGATTCATATTGACACAAACACATGGGTGTGCATACCTTGCTCCTTCCTTTTATACATCTGCACCTTAATGTGGTTAGTCTTTGCAAACAAAGTAAACTAAAAGGGAAACAGAGAAAATGTCTATGGATTCAGAGGTGACTTTGAAAATACAGAAAGACAAATACTGGGTCAGGCAAATTGTTAAACAATAGTGAAAATTAAATAGTGATGTACAATTTGTATTTTACTATGAAACTCGCTAACTTGCCAAATGCCAACATTGCTAAGATGGAAGGTGAAGGTGGGGGATGGGGAGTAGAATCTCACAGATGTCTTCATTTTGCTTTAACAAGTCAATATGTGAGGCTTATACTAATTTATTCCTACCCATCAATTTTCACTGAGCATTTGCTCCTAGTGTGCTGGCAAGTGTGTTTTTCCAACCATATGTGATACATTACTCACAAACCTATGAATTTGCTTTGATTTTGGAATCTCTTCCCAATGTGGTGCTCTTTAAAGTAGGACTGTTGTTTCTTTGACATTTTTTGAGGTTATTACTCATGTTAACCATGTTAGAATAAATGGCAAGTTAAGTTGCTTATTCTTGTATAATTTTAGGAATAGCATTTTTAAACAGACAGGCTTTGTGTTCTATGCATTTTCTCCTCCCAAAGTTAGTAACTCTGCTTTCTCCAAAAAAATATTTTATTAATTGCTTCTACCCATAGTTCCACCAAGCAACACCTGATCAGATAGAGAATAAACAGAAGGCAGCCATAATTAGTATCATGTGGAAGATCTTGGGAGCTATCTCAGAAGAAACAGCAATGCTTTTATGAAAAAAGTATGACTTTTATAAGAAGTCTGATTGCCAAAATAAAATATTTGGTTAGAGCAATCATCTGTAAACTAGGTGATGCTCTCCATCTACTAAGTACTAATCCAGATATCACAGACTGGTGTACTAAAGTCACTGACTCAGCCTAACAATTTTGTCATGCCTTAGGATTCAGGAAACAGTGCTGAACAGAAAGGCAGTGGAACTGAGTAATCAAAAAGATCCCATCATTGATATTGGGGAAGGACAGCCAAGGGGACATTCCAAGATCACTCAGGTCTTCAATACTCTCGATGAATCACTCTGCAGCCCCCATGTCACTCAGCTGTTCTGCACTCTCATGTTCCTCCAGCTCATCCCCAGCTCTCACATGGCAGGGACAGCAACTCCTCAGAGAAAGCTTCTGCTTTAGGGATGGAGCACAAGCCTGTTGTTTCACATTACACGAGCTAGGAAACTGTTGCTTGCCAAGGAATGACAGGACAGTTTTCAGCTCATTAGTTTCAAGAAAGAACATAAATTGTACCCATATATACTTTTTCCTCTAAGTTATGCAAAAAAAAAAAAAAACTAATCAGGAAAAAATGTAAAGCTAATGCAAAAAAAAAGTAGAAGACTGGGAAGCAAAAGCTGTGAGTTCTGATGTTTGTTGGTCTGATCTCCTGCTGCACACAAGAGGCACGCCCTGGAGGTGGCAGCACCATGTCCCGTTGGCTTTCTGTGACACAGGGAAAGAGCCGAATCACAGCAAACACATGTCACATGGAGCACGCCATTCTCTTCATCATTCCTGAGGTTTCCTAGCCCTTCCTCAATTCCATGACTATTCCTCCAGATTTTAAAATATGCAACAGGGCAATATTATTGGTTTATCATCATAATCAGTGTAATGGGAGATAGGCAGTTTTGACATAATGGAGATAAGAGACAACTTTTAGAAGACTATGCTATAAAAACTAGGATTATATTTCAGAGGACAATTTCTCAGGAAGAGAAGAATTTGTCTTTTGGTTCTTCTTACTCTATTCCATATAATATACAGGAGTTATCAAGACTGAAACTCATCGAGCCCATTTCAGTTAATACTTTGATTTCTGCATCCACAAGGTAGGTATGATTGTAGCTTTCTCCTCGCAAATTCTCAAGGAAACGATGAGGATGATAAGACAGCATCTGGTTAGGTCCTGGGACTTTACTGGAGTGAGGCAATATAAAAAACAAGTTACTGCTTACAAAAGGGAAAAAAATACCACCTGAGCCAAAATGTCTCCCAGTCGAATTAAAAATACAATATTATTTCCTCTATCTGTGTGAGAGTATATCTGTGGATGCAGAAATATTTTCTGATTAAAGGAGGAAATGTGGATGGAGAAGAGAGTATCTCATTCAAATGTACACTTCTCATTCCTGTTGTAAATCTTTCGAAAAGTAAAGCAAATGGGAAAATTTTATAAATTAATGAAAACTAGGTTAAGTTAATCTTTTTCCTGTTTGGCTCCAGTTTATTTCACCTTTATGACAGGTAAATCAAAACAATACAAATACATGTAAAGTAAAAAGAACAAGCCTCTCATTTTACCCTTACTCCAGTTTAGTATCTATTTCTGCCTTTATTAGCATAGACAAATGTACATATATATGTAATTTTTTAAGAAAAAGGTTTCAGGGGAGAATGGGTAGGGTCTACAGGAACAAATTTAAAGGACTCATGGACAAAAACTAGGGGGAGGGTGGTAATGGGAGGGAAGTGGGGAGGGTTGGGTGGGTGGGCTGGAGTGAGAGTAAAAGGGAGAAAACTGTACTTGAACAATGATTAAATTAAAAAAAAGAAATAAAAAGGGAGGTGTTCTTCTGTACCTTGCTTTATTCACTCAACAATGTATCATCTACGCTTTCAGTAAGTACCAGAGTACACTACCATATGGATACATGTAACTTGAGCACTAAATAAAGTAGTTCTTTTTAAAACAAGGACTGCTCTAAGGGTAATTTTTACTCCACTGTTTTATTTCTGCCTTAAAAGCATTTCTAATAACAATTACGTGACATGCTTTTGGTTATTTGAATAGAAACAAACCTCCTTAAGCCACACTACATCTGTTTCTGCTTTCTCCCGTCAGTGCAGTGTACAACTGTAGCACTGAGCTGCATCGTCTACGACCACATAAAATTCAAAAGAAACAAGCTAAGTTTTACTTACGTTACTGCGTACTGTGCAAATGACAGATACTCCACTAGAACATCAAGGCCTTTGTTTTCTTCATTCAAAAACTCTCTGACCCATCTATTTAAAAAAACAAAAAAGAAAAATTTATTGGAGACATTTATCACATGCTCAGTCATGAAAAGCCACAATGAAAACTTTTGTTTTTCTACCACAAGCATGCATTGCCTGAAAGGAAATATGGTGTGAGGATGCCCAGACTCTATCACAGGAGGCAGGAGCTTTTAGATCCAGCAACGAGGAAAACCACAACATTTCAATGTATGAGAACAGGGGGCAAAAGGTATATGTGTGCTTTCTTTGCATTTTAGTGCTTAAGAGGCTTAAGATAACCCATAAAAAACTTTCTTAAAAAAGGAACTTGTTTAATGTACTTTTTCCACCATAATCGATCCACAGCCTGCTGGCTAACGGGGCCAAGACTGCATGGGGAACAAGGCGGACTGGGGACACGACTACATAACTGCTAAAATCCAGGCATGGGTCCAAATCCACGTTCAGCCCTGTCTTGCCACACTAAGCTGCAGAAAACACTAAACTGGCCAATGAGAGACCAGTGTTTATGGGCTTCTGGAAATTCAATAGGGATGATTTGTTTAATTTTTTCCATGAATGTTATAACCTTTAAAGAAGTTGCAGACACCGCATACCATAGTCAGAGTTGAGACGTGACAAATACCATGTTTTTTAAAAATTCATTTAAAAACAGTACCAACTTGCATTTGGATGGTGGATTTGATGTGAATGAAGTTCACTGTTTTTTATAATTTTTTATTCATTCTTCATAATGACTCCTAGAGATGAAGTGGACTGGTCAAGCAGAACGCTCAGGTACTAAGGAAAAACAGCTGTTACCCCAGGGTATCCATCCTCAGAGAACATGTGATACCCCATTAAGCCTTCACTAGATCTGAAACTCCAACAAATAAGTAAAAAGGTCTGCTCCTATCAGAGAAATGGAACTTGAGGTACACCTGCCAAGAACACTCCAAAACAGATGCCTTCATCCATGCGCACCCAGCCCGTGTGTTCCATCAGCTGTGGGCACACTCGCTACCATGGAATTTGCTAGAATAGGTCAGTCCTGCCAAGTGCCCTTAAGGATGAGCAGCCCCTTGAGGTCTTTGTCTTACAGGAAGAAAAGGATCTGGTGGACTCGGGATGCCTGTTTTTTATTTTTGTTTCTTGGAAGATGTTTTCTTTGTTTTTGTTTTATCCTCAGAGTTCATTCTTTCTTTTAGCCCTGTCTTGTCCAGGATGTAAATGCATGTCTGCAGCTGGTTCCAAGAGGAAGCAAGGTGGGAAAACAAGACAGCTTGCCTCACATTTCCCTCTGAGAGCCTCAGGCAGACTGTCACAAAATGTTTGCATTTCACATAGCCACATAAGCAAGTAACATTTAATTTAAAAGATACCTAGCGTGGCAACACTGGCAAGGATAAACACCACCCACTGGGCCGTGCAAAGTGGCTTTGTTATAGGAGCAGGGTAAACTAACAGGGTTAGCTACAGTCAAGGCTGAAGCTTCATTTCAAAACCACAACATACACAATCTCACAGAATCTGCTGCTAGATACTTATTTTCATTTGCATTATTTTAATTACCCCCTGCACAGCTAGGTCTCAGGAGATACTGGACATTTTTAAGCACTAATGAGTAGTGAAAGAATTTTTCTTTTCTTTTTACAATTGGTAGGAGACTAAAGAAAGGCTAAAACTCATTATGAAAATTAGACAACTAGCTGCTCCTGAAATTCAAGCCCCTCAGCTCCTCAGGCCTCCCCATTGGTCTGGCCTATGGGCTCTGTCGGCACCATCTGACCGGCCCTCAGTGGTGGGTGCTCAGCAGGAATCCCCAGAGCTGGACACAGAGGGTCATCTTTTTTAACCATCTTTTTTGTGGCTAAGTCGCCACAGGGGCCAGATTTTTCAGGGCAGTCAGTTCTACATAGTCTCAGTGGCCAAGAGAATACTCTAGGTTTAGGACTTGAGAAACACCCCCTGTAGTTCCTTCTGGTTAATTTTGCAGACATCACCTCTAAAAAGCAGAGATGGTCTAGGGCAGTCTGTAGATCTGTCACTGTCTCAACCACTGTCATCTTACCATCACTTAGAAAGTCCAGCCACGGAGATAGACATGGGCAGAGGAAAGAGGATGGGCCGAGTACAGAAGGTCACCAGACAAAAAGCCCCGGGTGCCTAGCAACAGGCAAAACTGGGTAAACAAGGACCTCGCCCCAGGGTGACCTTTCCTCCTCTAACATACTGAGAGTATGTTAGACTCCCATAGACTGGAGAAAAACAATGGGACCAGAGAACATCCCCTGGCCAGAAGCCCCCAGGACAATGAGGTTCTGACCCACATCAAACACACCTAGGCATCATTTGTGTTTCAGCTTCAGGCCTAGAAGAGCAGCAAAAGCAGACAAGTGAGGACATAGTTGACATCAGGACCAGCTGCAGTGACTAATGACCCTGCCCTGGGGCCAACCAATCAGTAGAGACTAAGACCCTAAAAGAACATACCTAGAAAGCTGATGAATATTTTGTTGGGATCCTCCCCTGGGACCTCCAGATAAATACCCTCAAGACAGAGGACCAGTAAGGCTCTCTATGAAGCACACCCTCCCCTTTTCCCTCCTTCTCCTCCTTGCCTGTCCCTTTGTCCTAAGATCCAGGGACCTGGCCCTTCTTTTCCCTCTGTAACTTGTTTCCTGAGCCCACTTCTTTGGCTCACTTCTTCTACCTCTGTGACCTTCTAGATAAACTTTCCTTAGCAATTTGAAGAAAAAGAAAAGGAAGAAAGTTCAGCCACAAACTGGATAGGAGGCAAATAACTCAGAAAATAAAATTTTTTAAAAAAAAGAAGGAAGAAAAGGAGGGAGAGGGAGGAAGAGAAAAAAGGGCAGGAAATAGCCAAGTACAGCCACAGCTACAATTCTCTTGACTCAAAATGCTGACATGTATATATTTTGATGCAGAGATAGACTACTTTTTTCGAGGAAGCCTTTTTTAAAAGACTTTATTTATTTGTTTTTAGACAGAGGAGAAGAGAAAGAGAAAAAGAGGGAGAGAAACATCAGTGTGTGGTTACCTCTTGCATGCTCCTACTGGGAACCTGGCCTGCAACCCAGGCATATGCCCTGGCTAGAAATCAAACCAGTGACCCTTTGGTTTGCAGGCCCTCACTCAATCCACTGAGCCACACCAGCCAGGGTCAGAGATAGACTATTAATTAGCTTCTCTTACTTCAATCCAATGTTCTTATCAATACCCCCACTCCTACTTTATGACTTTAATCAAAAGTGCCTTAAAAACAATTTTCAAAGTGAAAGGCAGCAGCCAGCTGCTCAGTTCCTAAAAAGCTAGACAGAGGTAATATGTCCTGCCCTGAGAGGTTTAATTTCATGTTAACCTCGTTTTCTAAGCTACAAAATCTTCCCAGAGTCTTTGATCTGACCTAGGCATCCCTAGGTGATTTAGGAAATAATAAGATAAAAATCCATCATGCTTGAGTACCTTACCTCTTCTGTCAAAAGATATCAGGTCAGTAAACTTATTTCAGAAAAAAAAAAAACTATGAATTGTGGGAAAAAACAAACAAACAAAAACAGGCTTCACTTTTCCCCTGTCCTCTTAATCCATGTCCTTCCCAGACTTGGGATATTCTGTCTAGGGAGAGAACAGAAGTGAATGTGGACTTCTGTGGAAATGAAAGAAGAGGAAAGAAAATAGGTAAAGATGGAAAAAAGGGCAACTTTCAAAGCAGCATCTTGAATCTAAAGACATTAAAAAAACTGGATTCCCCATTCTGCAGATTTATGTATATAATCATGCAATGAAATAGCATAAATTTAGGGTTCCTGTAGACACTTTCCATTTTCACCTCTGTGCATGCTACACACACTTTTTAATATATTACCAATATGCAAACAGTTTCAAATTGGGTAATTATAGGTTTTGGAGAGTAGAATCATTTCTGACTCTGTCAGCGTGCATCAATTACTAAGTACCTCACAGATTCCCTGTAATTACCATATGCTGTAAATGTGAATTAGGCAAATTCCCAATCAACTGCTCAGGAGCCAAAAGAGATGCAGTCATGAAAAACAGCTCTGGAAGAAACCTTCCTCAAGGAAGGGATCGAAGTGCAGATGCCAGTAGTTACTGTTATTATTGATGGGTCAAAGCTTCCTTTCGGAGTTGCTGTTTTCTCTCTACCCCCCAAATAGTAGAACTGCATTATTCTCATCTAGACACACAAGAAGGGACAACAGTGAATTCCCTTTGCTACTCTCCTACAGAGAGCTACTACAGACATGGTGGGAACTGCAGTGGCTGAAAAATCATGGGTTGGGGGGGTGGTGAGCATGAAAAGCAAGAGAGAAAAGAGAAGCATCACCAGGACTCATCATTGGCTACCAAATCGAGGAGACAGTGTCACAAACTGGTTCTCAAAGAATAGCCCACACACCACCAAGGGTCCCTGAAACCCTCCCAGAAGTTTATGGAGTTATAATTATTTTCATACAAATATTAAGAAAATGCAAGACAGTAAAATGGATTTTAGTGTAACAGAGCATAAAAATATGGAAAGCAATATAGGGGTTCCTAAAAAAAAATTTTAAAAATGGAACTGCCTTATGACCCAGTGATTCCACTTCTGGGCATAAATCTGAAGAAATCCAAAATGCTAATTCAAAAGAATATATACATCCCTGTGTTTACTGCAGCATTATTTACATTAGCCAAGATATGGAAGCAACTCAAGTGCCCATCCATCAGTAGATGAGTGGATAAAATGCTGTGATACATTTACACAATGGAATACTACTCAGCCACTTAAAAATAAAAGGAAATCTTAACATTTGTGACGGCAAGGATGAAACTAGAGGGTATTATGTGAAGTGAAATATGTCAGTCAGAGAAAGATCTTACTTAGATGTGGAATCCAGAGGACAATATAGATGAGCAAACAAAACAGAAACAGACTGACGGTTGCCAGATGGGAGGGGTGTTGGGGGACTGGGTGAGAAAGATGAAGGAATTAAGGGTTGGTCATTACAAAATAGCCACAGGGATGTAAAGTATAGCACAGGAAATACAGTCAATAATATTATAATAACTGTGTGTATGTGTGGTGCTGTATGGGAACTGGAAATATCAGGGCAAACACTTTGAAAAGTATATGAAGATCTAACCACTATGCTGTACACTTCAAACTAATACAAAATAATATTAAATGTACATTATAATGTCACTTAATTGAAAAAAGTTTTAAGAATAAAATTGTACATCAAAAAATGTAAAAAGGATAAAAAAACACAACTCTTCCTTTTTCTAAGCATGGTCTGTGTGAGGCCAGGCTTTCTTCATATACATCAAACAAAACAACACAGCACAACAAACTGAAGGCAAAGATCTGAGAACCCAGCTGCCTTGTATTAACAAGACAGTAATTTGTAAACACACAAATTAATGCCACTCCTGTCACTAAATTTTTTTTTTGCTTTGGAAAATGGTTCTTTTATGCAATGTTATTTGTGCTATATTAATTATTTTGTATTTATATATTTGGTTATTAGATGTTTAATAAATAGTACATTTTATTTTAAAAGCATATTTTAAATGTATCTGTTAAAAAACCACAAAAATAAAAGCTATTGGTACCCAAAATAACTTAAGAGAGGAAAGGAATCCTAAAATTAGAAAATTTAAGTATGCTGGTTTTCTAACAGGCTTTGGACATATTTAGGTTCAAATCTCAGTGCTTCTAAGTTGCTAAGTACCAAGTAGCAAGATAATTGCTGACTCAACTTTCTCATCGGTAAAATGGAGATTCAATAAAAAAGACTTTGTAAGGAATAAATAATACATTTAATATACCTAATACAATGCTTAATACATGACAAAATGACTATGATCTTGAGAATTTCCAAAAAGCATCATCTAAGAATGAATTAATTGTAGGTTACCTTGATGAACACACTTTCCATACAGGTTTTACTTCTTAACACCAGCCTTGGTTATTCTTTGCTTTTTCCTCACTGTTTCCCAAACAAGGCAGGGGGCCAGGAGGGAGGATGTCCCTGAGCAGTTCCTTGGCTCCTCCTCCTCTCTACAAACCTGCCAACTCACACATTCCTCCTACACTCTGGTTCTCTCAACTCTCCAAAGGATCTTTATCTCCAAGGAGATAAAGTGAAATGAGCATCTTTCAGAATTTCTACAACTTTGCACTCATATGAAAATTAATTTTCTATCAAAATAGGAAGTTTCACTAAAATAAATTACCTGCAAGGAGAGATTGCCTACACCTCAGTTCCGTGGAATAATGCCCATAAATCTATACAGCTCACCTCTGTTGCTACCACTTGAATCTTATCACCTTGACATACAAAACACCATGACATATGCCTACTCACACTGCCCTGCCAGAGTCCAAACGTTACTTGGCTCCTTTCAAGGGTATTTCAAGTCATTTCAAGAGCTTGAATAAGTCATAATCCAATTCTTCAATATTATTATAATTCCTGGGAGTAAGTGAATGAGATTATTTCTAGCCCAATTATTATTTCAATTTGGCTCAAAGAAAATTAATTTTCTTTCTCAGAAGATTGCTCTATTTATAGAGTTTTAGGTTAATATCAAACTTCAGAACAAACCCTTTGCTTGACAAAGCTGTGGCTTGGAATGTTATCCCAGCAAAGCCGTAGACTTTAACTTTAGAATCCAAGTATGTGCCAAAAATAATTTTTTTAGGACACGTAGATTTTAAATGTCATTCTTCCTTTTAATTTCTGGTAATCAACAATCTCCTAGGTGTCAGGGTCATTTTAGACAGAGAAAGCAACATTCTCGCCATGAAATTCCTTAGGGATATGTTACATAATATTGTTGAATTATTATTAGCTATAATATTATTTTTAATAAGCATAATAAGCAAAAACTATCATATGGTAATTACTATATATTAAAACACTATATTAGATCTTTTCTAAGTTATTTCATTTAATTCTTACAACATTCCTATGGAGTATTATTATCCTCATTTTATAGACAGGAAGTTAACTTAGATCATACAATAAGCACAGAGAGTTTATACAGCTGATCTAAGGTCAAATAACAAATAAGGGCATAGCAGAAATCTGAACCAAGATCTCACTTCCCATAAGGCAAATGGGCACCCAATTACCTTTCTATTACGGTGCCTTAAAGAGTGTAATAAACTCTATGGGCCCCTTAGTTAGCACCTTGCATTCCAAGAATTCCTCAGTGTATTAATCAATTTTATTCACATTATTGAGCAACTTTTCAGATAATTTTCCTAGCCAAATGAGTTCAAGCCAGTTAAATTCTATAATGAAGAGTCCAGTTCAGGTTTGGATTTTCAGGACAGGTAAGATCGGTCAAAATCCTGGTGTGTGGTTTCAGTCTGTACAAGGTTATGCCAGTAATTGGTTGCAAAAAACAGACAATGCACCTCTGTGTTTTTCTGCTGCTAAAGCCAAAGCTTTCAGAGTGCCCTGCAGAGGTGGTAAACAGAAAGCTTCATCTGGAGAAGATGAAAGAAATGTAAGAATCTTTCAACATGCCTATAGTATCCTAAACATCAAACCACCCCAATTGCTTGCAGATTTGCACTGGCTTCGACCCAACCAGGGCTCTACTATTCTCCCAACCTTGTATTGGAAATGATCATCTTGCTTTGGTATTTGATGGTCAATTTCACATTATCCCAGCAATGCTTGAAGAAATGCTTTTTGACAATTTGTAGAAATCCTGGCTGCAGCTCATTCCAACACTTTCAGTCAAGAAGTGGTGCCAACAGTGTAGGGTTGGACCTTACCAAATGGAATCTAGCTCCTGATCCACAAATATTGTAAAGTATGGAAATTTCCTAAGTTTGGATGCTCAACTGTAATAAATTACCACCACTTTCACCCCCAACAGACAAGCCTCATTGCTTTGATCCCAGAGCCCTGATTGCTTTGTTTCCTTTCAGAGAAATAGCTACCAGATTAGGCAATATAAGAAAAAGAACACAGTATTTTGAACCAAAGCACCTGGCTCTACAGCTATAGACTTTGTGGGATTCACTCACCTTTTCTAGTCCTAAATTCTTTTAATCTATAAAGTGAGAGGCTAGGTAATCCTTAATTTCTCTTCCAGTTCTACATCATGATTCTATGATCCACTGTACTACATAGCTGATTTTCTGGGATAAAGGTGATTTTCAACTTTAGGTTAAAATCAGTTTGTTTTTTGCCTACTTCATTCTCCAGGTGGCACACGTGCAAAGTTACCCTTCAGGAAGTAAACATTCTCACCCAGGCTCCACCTGGGCTGATGTCAACCTTGCATCTCTGCAATTTAAAAAAGCTTAATCTGAAAAAACTGTGAAAATTAACCATTTGAATGGCTTATAGCAAACATACTCTAAAGCAGAGGTAAACTGTCGTTTATCTAATGTATTTATTTTACAGAATACTCTGTGAAACTACAAAATAATACATCTGTAAGACTTCATTTCCAATAGACCCACAAAGAATGTCACAGGGGACAATTCTAAGAGATCTAAAGTCTATAGTCTTCTCATTGTACAAGGCAAAGAGTCAAAACCCAAGGTGTTAAATAAGGCATTAAACAGAAACTTCAGGAAGAACTCGGGACACAAAATAGGATACTTGACATCACTCGGCCTTGGAGACAAAGCATCTCATTTTAAGGCACCTTACAATTATGCCATCACAGGCATTCGAAGGGATGCCATAAACCTGTATTAGCTTGAGGCAAAGCCACCACGTTGTTACATGACAAACTCTTAGAAATGCTTAGCACAGCGATTCCTCAAACTTTATTTTCTAGGGTGGATTTACATTTCATGGTCCTGAAGTTTTGAGATGTAAGAAGAAGAGACTCAGAACCAAGCATTCAAGTGCAGTAAGGTCTATCAGGTGACATCAGTCAAGCTTTTGTCCCCTCCTGGCTGGGAATTGAAGGAAGGAGAATAGGACCATTTCAAATAACCAGCTCAGAGAACTCACATGAAGGCTCAGAGATCTTTCAGGATCTGTCTACATTACCCGTTGGGTTTCCTACTTTGTCAAGGAATTATTATGCACACAAGAGACCAAGCACTTACTACTGCATTCAAGCAAAGAATCTTAGAATGGTTATAAATGTCCCAAAGCAAGGACTGTCTATCCTGCTTCTACTCATTCTTGTACAGTGAGCAGTTTGAATACTGACACAAGGCCCACCCACCTAAACTTCAGTCCCCTAACTTATAATGAAGAGTAAGGAAGCTTAGCTCTTTGGCTATAATACAGTCACTTTGTGAAGTGTCCAAAAGCCTTGAAACTAAAATGTTAAATGGGCACACTTACCCAATATGGTTGGTTCTTAATGAAATTTCCAGTTCTCTTAGTACTTGTGTGGATTCTTGAACACGCCGTCTGAATTTCTGTAATTCAAGAAGACATATTCTTACAAAACATATCTTAGCAACTGCTAAAACTATAGCTTACTTATAGTAAGTTTAACACAAGATGAAAATATCTATGCTTCTAAGTACACCTCTCACATTTCTTTTTGCAAAGCACACAAATTTTTCATGAAAATCAGCTTATGTGAAAGGATTGGGAAAAATTATTTATTTCATGAACTAAGTGTCTTTAAGTAGATTATTTTCCCTACCCCACAATACAACAATATTCACCAATATACTTATGTGTTGGGGTCCCTAAGACCAGCCCAGTTTCAGTGATTCACTAGGACCCAGCACACAGTTACTTGTCCTTATGGCTAACATTTATTATAGCAACAAGACACAAGGCAGAGTCAGCAAAGGGAAATGATACTTGGGGTAAAGTCTGGAGGAAACCAGATACAAGCTTCCGAGGGTCTTCTCCCAGAAGAGTCACAAATGACAATATTCGTGAAATGCAGTCGACCAGGGAAGCTCATCAGAGACTCAGTGCCCAGGGCTTTGATTGGGGGCTGGGTCACTCAGGTTCTCTCTGCCTGGAACATACCAGAAGTCTAGACTCCCAGAAGGAAAACAGGCATTCCATATAAACCATGCTGTTCACAACAACCATTTGCACACCACGAGTCTTTCTTATCAGGGAATGGTGGGAACTCTCCTGAAATTCAGGTTCCCAGTTGACAACCAGAAGCCAACCCTGCAAGCAGGATTTTCTAAAGTAATGGTCTCAGGCTTGCTATGTTAATCCTTTTCTGCATGACCTAACATTTTCCGGAAGTAAACATTCATAGTTACCTCCCCCCATGAGCCCTCACACCGAAGGTCCTTCCTCTGGAGCACCCCCTTTCCATTCAGGAATGTCCATCCTCATTCCTGTGCCTAGAAAATCCCACCAACCCTTCCAGAACTCCCCCATGCCTTTCTTCTTCAATGAATCCTCCTCTGATAGTAAATGTATTCACCTCTCTATCCTCTCAACTCTAAATAACCTTCAAGGATTCACTGGGTTGCACTGCACATCAGTTCTTTGGAACACAATTTCCTATAGAAACATTTATTTACGGTAACTGAAGTCTTAGGCCACTCTGGAAGGAGGACATTGGATGTGCAATGCCTTCAAAGAAGAATTCCATACTTTCTGTCCTATAGATCAAACTACTTTCATGTCATACTGTCTTCAGGAAAAGGCTTTGAGAATTCTAGCTCAGGATATTAGAAACTCTCATGTACTACCATAATTGCAGGGTACACAGGGTCATCCAGCTCCAAAGACCAAGGCATGCAAGGACGGAAAGGATAGGAAAAAGTCTGGAAAGGATTCCAGGATGGGGTAAGGGCAAGGCCAGGCCACAGGTAGAGCCTGGTGCCCCAGGGATGACCTAGAACCCTGCTCAGTGTCAGTGGCTCCTGTCACTCTTTTTTCCTCTTCTGAAGGCCCTTTGCTGCTCCCTCAACTGCTTCTCACCAGGATCCTAAGGAAGCAAATAGTCTCACAGACTCCCTCTGGGTACCATTCCTAAAGTACCTCACAGACTTCCTCAGGTTTTCAGAATTTAGTTACAGTGGGATATATGAAATATAGCATCTTCCATGTGATGAAAAAGGACACTCCCCTCTTTTATCAAAAAGGCCAAGAAATGGCCAAGGCATCTATGTTTGAGGGGGACATTCATGCCCATTTACTTCTGGAGAGCGGTCCAGCAGGGAGAACTGCCAGTGAGGTAGGTCTGCAGCCACAGAGCTGAGGAAACCATTCCCAGGTGGGCTGGCTGCTCCAGGGGCCATTCCCAGGGCACAGTCACACGTGTTAGTGTCCACACATATGGCCCTTAGAAAGCAACTCAGTGTTCCTGGCTACACATTTGGCACAGTTCTGACTGGTTCCCTGGGGCCTTTGCTGGTTCCCAACTCTACCTAATGCTTCCTCAGGGCAAGGTCACCCCTTTCAGGCATCGTCACACCACAAGGGCACCCAGTAAAACGCCATGGACATAACAGAGTATAAAAGAGGTGTGCTGAACCCTGACCAGGTGGCCCAGTTGGTTGGAGAGTCATACCATATACCAAAAGGTTGTGGGTTCGATCCCCAGGCAGGGGGCCTACAGGAGGCAACCAATTGATGCTTCTCCCCCTCCCTCTTCCCCACCCCTCTCTTCCTCTCTCTCGGTCCCCTCTTCTTCTCCCCCACCTTCCTCTCTCTCTAAAATCAATAAACATATCCTTGGGTGAGGATGAAAATAATAATACTAAAAATTTTTAGGTCAACAAAGAGGATGTGCTAAAGGACCAGGAGGCATATATCAAAACAAAACTAGGAGATAATGGGAACAACAACAGTAGGTAACATTTATTAGCCACTTGCTATGGTAGACACTGCACTTTGGCAGCTACATGATACCTGAGGGGAAACTACATTGACTTTGCCTTTGTACTGTACTGTCCCAGGAACTGTTTGGTTTTCAGATGGACTCTGGACTACAGAGAAGCCTTGGCTTCCCCTTCTCTAAACATATAAACCAGCAAAAAGGAGCAGGGTGCCATCCATTAGCAATTTCCACCACTGCCCTGGCCCTCTCCCTAAGAGCAAGGCCCAGGGATAGGACCACGAATGCAGCTGAGCCCAAGCCCTAGACAAGAGATTTCATTTCAGGACAGCAGCATCACTGCAGGGGACCAGATTCTTCATGGTCCATAGCCTTTTCCATGCTGGACATGAGCAACTCCTCCCACCCCACCCAAAGCACAGACTAAGAACCATCTGGTATTAAATGAGGAAGCTGATCTGGAGACTTCTGGTCACAGAGATATCTAATTATGGCTCTTCTGTCTCCATCCTGAAGGGTTTAAAACAATTCAGAAGAAAATCTATGCAGAATATACTTAAGAAATTTTTTTAGAAGACAGAAAATTATCTATCTTATATTCATGATGAACAAAAGATTAATGAAGTATCTGAAGACTCCAGATGCAGTTAAGGAAAGACTGCTCAGCCCAGACTGTCTGGTGAAATCTTTTCCTTTCCCCCTTCCACATTATAGCTGAGAATCTTAAACCCATTTTAACTGCAGGCCATGCCTTATTCCAAATGAAACCACCTTTTTCCCCAGGCTTTAAGCATGACAATCACATTGAGTGGAAGAGATCATTTCCTTCTGCCAGCACCTGACAGAAATCCTACAGAGATGGCTGACCCAACACCATTTCACTTTCATCTGCCTCGAACAGCTGGTGGTGAAAGAGGCGGCTCAGACCAAACAAGGCCGTTCAGGTGAACGCACAGGGTCCAGAGCAGAGACTAAAGGTCAGCCAAATGGAAGTCTCTTGTCTTGGTCCTCTTCCTTATTTGCAAGGGAGTAAAAACTCTTTCCAAGCTGCTTCCTAGTTGTTTTTTGTTTTATATTCTTTGCCTCAACCCAGGAATAACTGCTCCAAAGGAGAGCTGGGACAGTGCCAGGAGGAGCCCACCTTCCACCCCAAACATCTTCCTCCCTGTGGGGTTTAGGGCTAGAGTTTAAGAAGCTCTCTAGGAGTCCCATATTTTCTTCTTTCTCTTGGGAAGCTGACAATTGTTGTGATACTTCTTTCAGGGCTGGAACATACTCTCTGTGAGGGAAGCTCTCAGGGACAAACATCAATGCTCAGCTCAGGGTGAGTGTGCCTAATGCTGGGGCCTGAGAACACCAGCCTGAAGGCCTGGAAGTCTGGGGATTCCTCAAAATGTTTCTAAAGTAGAATCTTGCCCCTGTGCAAAGAAATCACCCAGAAATAAAACCTGAGGTTCTTTGGATGTGTTCCATATATAAGGATACACCTTCACTTAATCCTCTCTAATCTGATGAAATTGAGGCTATTGCATCCTTGGAGAAAGAGACAAACAAGAAAGAAACAAACAAGAATTAAGTAGCTGTCTCACTTAGGGGGCCTGACAGAAGCTCTAAAATGAAAGAAAGAAAGCACATGTGTGCCGTATTTGTGAGTGGGTGGGTATTTGATACTTTGACAGGTACATTCTCAGAATACGAGGCTGTGTTACTCACTTTACATGTGGTATCTAACTAACAGCAAAGGTCTATAGTCCATTTTCATCATTGTGCCTAGATTTTTATTTCTGCTTGCTTGCATTTAACCATAGAACAAAGGGCCAGGAAACTTCCCAAAGGAAATAATAGCTGTTCTCCTTTGCTTGACTTTTTTTTTTTTGGGGGGGGGGGGGAAGTTGAGTGAAAGCAGAAAATAAATAAAAAGAATTTTTTTTAATACAAGAGCCCTGGAAACAGTGGCTAACTGGGAAAAGTGTGCCTTTCTTCTCTCATGAGTCATGTGTAGAAACAACAGAGGGAATTCAGCTCAAGATATTTGCTCTGCATCCTTGAAAGCAGGAGTTGTGGTAGGTCAACCGAAAAACAAGTGCTATCTGGTGAAGAGCCCCTTTACCCGTCGTGAGCAGGGACAGCTCTGCCCTGAGACATCCCGGGACGGCCCGGGCCACAGGGCCGTGCCAGGCTGCATGCTTTACCACGAGGCAGCAGTGGGAGCCAACTGTGCAGCTGCACAAAGCAGGGCTTGTCTGGAAAGGAGAAAGTCAGTTGAGAATGGAACCAGCTATACTCTTCTTACCTTCCTGGGGCCAGGGGCAGGGTTAGGGTGGGGAAGCTGCTAAATGCATCAACACAGGATGTGAAAGCACAGCTGGGATGACAAAGCCCCAGTGATTTTTCAAGGTCTCTGGAAATGCACCAAGACATGAAAGACAAGTCTCCCCTTTGCTAGGCCTGTTTTTCTAGGGGCCCACACACCTCTCCACTGGACTCATTGCCCCGTGTAATTGGAAGTGGCAGTGACTCAATAACCATCAGAGATACGTGACTCCCAGCTCAGCAAAGTACTTTTAAACACATCCTCTCACATGAGAAGGATGGCTTTTTTCCTATGTCTTATGTTGTTCATCTCCAAAGGTTGTTTTCCTGGAGGCCCTGGCAGAGGCTATAATGCAGAGGAAGGAAGGTCTCTTCCAATGTAGAGGATTCTGCTTGCTAATGGGGAAGTGGGAACAAAAAGTGGAAATAAACCCCTCTTACCTTCCTGGTTACAGCTGGATCCAGATAGCCTTTGAGCTTTTGAATGTATGTATGGGGAGGATTCTTCACCTGGAATCGTTCCTGCAGGAAGCACAAAAGTGAAGTAAACAGCATGATATGTATGAAGGCATGGCAATCGGCTGTGGTCCAATAGATTAATGCTGCTGACTCAAGGCTGAAAGGCACCCATAGTATGAATATGGCCCTGCAAATAATCATGACGTGCTCATGATGTTATCATCCTCTCTGCAGTAGGAGGAATCTGAAGCGCAAAGAAATTCAGCACTTCCCTAAGACAGCACAGCTGTGAGTGGTCCAAATGCATTTGAACCCACATCTGCCCTACACCAGAGTCTATCTTGCTTTCTCTGTAGGGCTCTGCAGCTCCCGTTCCAGGAACAATGTTCTCTTCTAGCAAGTCTTCAGTTTATGGGATATTTTTTAAAAAGATTTATTTATTTATTTATTTATTTTTAGAGGAGAAAGGAAAGAGATAGAGAGGGAGAGAAACATCAATATGTGGTTGCCTCACGGGCACACTTTCTCGGGACCTGACCTAGCCCACAAGCCAGGCACATGCCCTGACTGAGAATCAAATCTGAGACCCTTTGGTTCACAGGCCCACACTCAATACACTGAGCCACACCAGCCAGAGCCATTTTTTTCAAATATTTTCAATGTTAACAAATATTTCTTTTGAATATTAATTTTTTGAAGAAACCAAAAACTTGACTTAAACTTGGTAAAACTAATGGCATTTGCTTCAAAATGAGTAATGAGTCTATTGCTAAGAGACTGGAGTGAGTGTGGGCATGTATGTGTGCATTTTGTGTGCATTTTACACGTGTGATTACTAACGAGCTCCTAAGGCAGTTCCAAACTAGAAGGCCCAAAAATAGTTTAAGCAAAAGCACAATAATTGAAATAAACATATTACAGATATGAGGTCTGTCTGGAAAAAGTCCAGACATTGTTAATATAATGAGAATGGTTTGTGCAACACTGATGTAACCTGGCAGTCAAGGAGAGTGACCTGGAACACACATGACTTCACTGTACTAGTCAGTGGGGACGGTGGATGCCATTGAGTGAGCATGTGTGCTGTGTGGCCGTCACATTCAAAATGATTGAACTAGTAGAGTAACAAACCTACATCAAATTTTACATTCAGCTTGAATGTTCCTCTAGGGAAAATACACGGATGATTCCGAAGTCTACAGCTATGGGCAACTGGTGATTGGCAGCTTCATCAAAATAACCCACCCACACATTGCATCTTATGCAGAATTTTCTTGGTGAAACATCAAATCGCTCAGGTGATTCTACCCCTCTACAGCCCAGATTTGGCACCCTGAGATTCCTGGCTTTTCCTGAAACTGAAATGACCTTGGAAAGGGAAGAGATTTCAGACTGTCAATGAGATTCAGGAAAATACAACAGGGCAGCTGATGGTGACTGGGAGAACTGTGTGAGGTCCCAAGGTGCCTACTTTGAAGGGGGCTGAGGTGTCACTGTCCTATGTACAATGTTTCTTGTACCTTGTATCTTCTTCAATAAATGTCTCTATTTTTCACCTTACATGGCTGGATACCTTCTGGACAGACCTCATATATATGAATGATTTTTTTTCAATTTTATTTATTTTTAGAGAGGGAAGGGAGGTAGGAGGGAAGAGAAAAAGAGGGAGAGAATCATCGATGTTCGAGAGATACATCAATCAGTTGCCCCTTGCTCACCGTCAACTGGGGACTGGGCCTGCAACCCAGGCACATGCCCTGACTGGGAATCGAACAGCTGATCTTTCAGTTCACAGGCTGGCACTCAATCCACTCAGCCACACCTGCCAGGGCACAGCTGAATGACATCTGAATATGGCAGGCATAGGGCCCAAGAATCTGCATTCTCTCAAGTTTTTTGCTGATGCTGTGAATGGAGGGACTACATTTTGAGAAACTCATACCTATATGTATCATATTTTATAAAATCCAAAGCAGAATAAGCAGTAGTAAAAAACTTGTAGAACTGAAATGCCTACAAAGTATAAAATGGATAAGCACTGGTATTATGTTTATACAATGGTATATTACAATGAACATGAATAAACTATACTGCACATACTGCATGTTTCTACATAGATGGATCTTATAAACCTGATGTTGAGACAAGAAGAACACATGATTTAATTTATACAGAGTTACATAAAACAGACAAAATTAAACTTAATGGTTAGGGACACATACATGCATGATTTTATTTATGTCTGTGTGTGCTTACGTATAGGGGGAGAGAGAGAGAAATAGAGAGAGAAAAACAACTAGCATAAAAATGATAGCTGGAGGACTGTGGTGGGGGAGGGAAATACAAAGTATTCCTTGAGAGGCCAGCAACGCTCTATTTCTTGACCTAAGTACTAGTTATACGGGCGCTGGCTTTATCCTACTTATTATGCTGTTCCAAGGTTTCACAATCTTTTCATCATGAAATCAGGACAATTCTCAACAGGTTCTCCTCTAGCTACAACTCAAATGATGTTTCTTCTAGTAAGTCTTTTAAATCTGATTATTGCCTACACCACAATGGAATTTTTTAGCATTTCACAACACTGACATTGGCCAGCATGTTCAAGCATTTGTCTATCCCATGTGGATTACATTTCCCCAACACAGGGAGCCACAACACTTTTCATGATCCACTCAAGTCTTGCTCCTTACAGATTTATAAACGCCACAGATTGTGTCACCCTGACTGGTGTGGCTCAGTGGGTTGAGCATCGTTCCACAAAGTGAAAGGTCACCCATTCCCTTCCCATTCAGGGCGAGGGCCTGGGCTGCTGGTTCCATCCCCAGTTAGGGAGCAAGCAGGGGGCAGCAGATTGATGTTTTTCTCTCACATCAATGTTTCTCTTCTGAGATCCTCCTCAATCCTTCCCTTCCCCATTTCTCTAAAAAAAAACAAACAAAAAACAAAAAAGATAATCTTATTGGTGAAAGTATATATATTTTATTATGCTTTAAAATAGAAGGAAGTAGCTTGTAGTGAGGCACATATCAACATTTTCCCTTTGTTTAAAAAATGATCAGCCCTGGCTGGCGTAGCTCAGTGGACTGAGTGCGGGCTGAGAACCCAAGTGTCGCAGGTTCGATTCCCAGTCAGGGTATATGTCTGGGTTGCAGGCCATGACCCCCAGCAACCGCAGACTGATGTTTCTCTGTCTATCTCCCTCCCTTCCTTCTCTAAAAATAAATAAATAAAATCTTTTAAAAAAATAAAATAAGTTTTAAAAAATGATCAAGTAAATTTTACAGTATATAAACTATATCTCAACAAAGCTATTAACATAAAAAGATCAGCCTATTTTTCCTAATTATTCCCCCCAATTTTTTATCAGAAGGAAAATTTCTGGTGTCATCACTGAGTCTATAGAAAGTCCTTTTTAATTTAAAATCACCGTCACTTCATTAAAGGATCAAATAGAAGCCAACTGCCACAGGGTTTCGGCAACAATAGCCCAGGTGAAGGCTGAAATAGTCACAGGAGTTCTGATGTGAAAAGTGAACTGGAAAGCTAACTAGAAACCAGGTACTATTTCCAACCTTGCATAACAATAGCTGATGTGAGAGATACATTAGTATATAGTAACACTTATTCTTTTTAATAATACAATCCAATTATCCAAATTTTTAAAAATTCTATGACTAGTGACAATACAAAACTGTGGTCCCTTCTGCTACAGCAACCAATTACCCCTAACTACAAAGTTTCTAATACATGAAACTCAAGGAATTTTAACTCTAGTTAACATAGTATTTGCTTGAGGACCTAAAATTTAAACCTGTGGACACTGGCTGAGAGATTTCTAATGTTTGTTCTTTTAGGCAATGTCTCCACACCAGGAGAGCTATATATTTATTCCTTTAAAATAACAATATCTGGTTGAATAGTTCATAAAACATTGGCATTTGCTTGGTTAGTGAATCCCATTTCTGATAGCCAATAAATGGAGCTTTCTCCATTTCCTATTTAAGATTAGGGTGACCTAGAAAGGATTCCTCAAACACAGGGGTGGGCAAAAGTAGGCTTACAGTTGTAATACAAATAAATAATAGAATAATTAATAAATAATGCAAGAATAAACTCATTTTTTGCATACTTACAACTGTAAATCTAGTTTTGCAAACCCCTGTATATACATTTACTGGTCCTGCAAATAGTCCCTTATAAGTATTCCCCTGAAATTATGGACAAGGTCTAAATTTAATACAATCAGACATTTTCAAATGTGCTTGTTAGCATTTGCTGCAATGTTTTAGGCACATTTTTCATTTGTTGGAGTAACACCAATGTACTTCCAAGAAACAGAAAATGAAGAAGCCTGATGCTTTAATACACGGTAGATCTACATTATAGCCACTTCTCAAAAACTCAACTTACATCCAGGGACTCAAAATAAAACTGTAATGGCAGGAGAATACAGAGCACCAATCATTATTCCAAAATTGAAGGGTGTTTCTCTAACATGAAAAAGAGCTTCTATTTGGGTTTTAAATCCAGCATCTGTCTCACCAAACCTTTTCTGTCTATCTCTTCAATATGGCCATTTGGACAAAAGAAATATTTATAGGAGTACATTGGAGAATGTCAACATCTTGCCAAAACACATCTGTATTACTAAAGACTTTGGATAGATTATGGACATATTTATGCAAATTAATATTTTTCCACAAAATATTAGAATTTTAGACTTTTAATTGAAACCCTGAATTGCCCTGGTTGGCAGTTTTCCATCATCCTTACTTCCAGATCTGTATCTCTGCACATGCTATTTTCAATAACTAGTTATTATCCAGTATCACTGATATGCATAGATTAATTAAGTCCTCAACCTGAGTTGAGGACTTAATCATATCATATAGAAATACCATTTCTATTAGATACCATTAGTTACATCATATAGAAATACCATTTTTAGGGACAAAAATATTATTTAATTATGGTGATTTGTCAATATGGATCTATAAGCATCTGAAAGACCTTTTAGAATACAGATTTCTAATTTTTCAGGTAGATACCCAGAATAATGGTGGGGCACATGACAGCTTTATTCTTAATTTTTTGAGGAAGCCCCACTCTTTTCCATAGTGGCTGTACCAGTTTACATTCCCACCAGCAGGGAAAGAGTGTTCCTTTTTCTCCACAACTTGTCCTACACATGTTACTACCTGTCTTGTTGAAAATAGCCACTGTTACAAGTGTGAGGTAGTTTTGATTTGCATTTCCCTAATAGTTAGTGAAGTTGAGGATCTTTTTGTGTATCTGTTGGCCATTTGTATATTTCATTCACAAAGATATATGCACCCATATGTTCATTGCAGCACTATTCACAGTGATCAAGACATGGAAACAACCAAAGCGTCCTTCGCTAGATGACCAGATAGAGATGTGATTCATATACACAGTGGAATACTACTCAGCCATAAGAAAGTGGAAACAGAGTACATTTGTATTTCCAGCCAAGATGGAGGCATAGGTGGACACACCTTACCTCCACGCACAACCAAGATTGGAACAACAATTTAGAGGCAGAATAACACCCAGAACTGACAGAAAATTTATCTGAATGGAAGTCGGACAGCCAAGAGTTGAAATAGACCAGTTTATCCAGACGGTAGGAGGGGCGGAGACAAGCAGCTGGGGGTGGGTCGCAGCACGGAGAACAGGGAGAGTTGGGTGCCTAAGACCACCGGGAGCGCGTAAGGCATCTGGGGCACGCAAGATCGCAGCAGGTGGACCCTGAGTACACAGGCGGCAGCTGGCAGACCAGTGAGGCAGCAATAGTGGAGCAGGGCAGAGCGTGCAACCCAGGAACCCAGGGAAGGTCCGTGGGAGGTCCCATGGAGAACGGAGCTACCACCATTGTGCCCTCTCGACCCCGCCCCCACATACAACGTCACAACCCAATGACTGGGGTGCCCAGCCCTGGTAAACACCTAAGGCTCCACCCCTCACCATAACAGGAGTGACCAGACCAAAACAAAAAAAGAGAGAGAGAGAGAGATGGCTCAAATAGAAGAACAAATCAGTGCCCAGAACTCATCCTTTTGAGCGACCAAGAAATAGCTAACCTATCAGATGCACAGTTCAAAACACTGGTGATCAGGAAGCTCAAAGAATTGATTGATTTGGGGTACAGATTAGATGAAAAAATGCAGGTTACCATAAAAGAAATGAAGGAAAATGCACAGAGAACCAATAGTGATGGGAAGGAAACTGGGACTCAAAACAATAGAGTGGACCAGAAGGAAGAAAGAAACAACCAAGCAGGAAAGAATGGAGAAATAAGAATTCAAAAAAAAAAATGAGGAGAAGCTTAGGAACCTCCAGGACACCTTTAAACGTTCCAACATCCAAATTATAGGGGTACCAGAAGGGGAAGAGGTAGAGCAACAGATTGAAAACGTATTTGAACAAAGAATAAAGGAGAACTTCCCCATTCTGGCAAAGGAAACAGACTTCCAGGAAATCCGGGAAGCTCAGAGAGCCCCAAAGAAGTTGGACCCAAGAAGAAACACACCAAGGCACATCATAATTACATTAGCCAAGGTAAAAATGAAGGAGAGAATCCTAGAAGCAGCAAGAGATAAGGGGACAGTCACCTACAAAGGAGTTCCCATCAGACTATCAGCTGATTTCTCAAAAGAGACCTTACAGGCAAGAAGGGGCTGGAAAGAAGTATTCCAAGTCATGAAAGACAAGGACCTATATCTCAGATTGCTCTATCCAGCAAAGCTTTCATTTAGAATGGAAGGGCAGATAAAGTGCTTTTCAGATAAGGTCAAGTTAAAGGAGTTCATCATCACCAAGCCCTTATTTTATGAAATGTTAAAAGGACTTATCTAAGAAGATTAAAAGAAAACATGTATAGTAAAAGGACAGCAAGCTCACAATTATTAACAACTACACCTAAAGCAAAACCAAAAGAAACTAAGCAAACAACTAGAACAGGAACAGAACCACAGAAATGGAGATCACATGAAGGGTTAGCAACAGGGGAGTGGGAGGAGTAGAGAGGGGGAAAAGGTACAGAGAATAAGTAGCATAGATTGTAGGTAGAAAATAGACGGGGGGGGGGGGGGGGGGGGAATAGTATGAGAAATGTAGAAGCTGAAGAACTTATAAGTATGACACATGGACATGAACTAAAAGGGGGGAAGTGGGTGGGAGAGGGTGTACAGGGTGGAGGGGAGTAAAGGGGGGAACTGGGACAACTGTAATAGCATAATAAATAAAATATGTTAAAAAAAAGAAAGTGGAAATACTACCATCTGCAAAAACATGGATGGATCTTGAGAATACCATGCAAAGCAAAATGTCAGATAAAGTTAAGAATTTCACTCACCTGTGGGTTATAAAACTAAAAGCAACAAATGAACAAACAGGAAAAACAAACAAACGAAAACTCATATACGCAGGCAACACTAAGGTGGCTACCAGAGGCAAGGGACTGGGGGGGCAGTAGAGGGTAAAGAGAATCAATATGTGGTGACGGCAGAAGGTATGACTTGGGGTGGTGGGCACACAATGCAATATACAGGGGATGTATTACAGAACTGTACACTTGAAACCTATATATATATCTTATTAACCAATGTCACCCCAGTAAATTTAACTTAAAAATATATGAAGTAAAAAATAAAATAAATTTCTTTCAAAATGTCTAAGCAATATAACATCACCACCACTCTGACCTCTTGCCATTTATCTCTGTGTAATCAAACTTTCTTCAAGAAATGCTTCTGGATAAAAAATAAAAATTGCTCTGGGGTTTTAATCATTCCCTGTAAGCATACACAAAAAAAGGCCTGACACCATTTCTTAGCATGCAGGCCCCCCAGACAGCAGAGCATACTGGGAGGGGCTTGGAAGGAAAGAGAAGGCAAGAACAAGCCTTAAAATTAGGATCTTCATTAACATTCTGTGTCATTTGCAAATATTTTACTTTTATAGAGTGTCAGGAATTCAATTTCTCTGGTAATGATCAGGGAATGTCTTCTCAATGCTGAAAGTGACACTTCATTTATGCAATCCCAGCAACACGATTACCTTTTCATCTGGCCAGGACTTTTGTTTCTTAAAGGTTAACTTACCTTTTAATAATATATCTTACCACATTCTTCAGACCTCTTAGCTCATTCAAGCTTCCCTAGGTGTTAAGTCGAAATTTAACCCTGTAAAGGGTTACAGAGGGAGGAACTGAGACTCAGAAATTAAGCCACTGCCTTAAATCATACACATACAGGTATGTGCACACTCACACTCTGCAGACCAAGGATTCGAACTCAGGTTTTCTGAGTCTCTGGACTTTGTTCTTTTCACCACACTGTTAACAAGTGTGCTCATCTTGCCTTTGATAAAAGTTCCTAAAAGGGTGAAAATACGTTCTTTTCTTCTCTGAGTTCCAGTATGTAGAAAAATATCTGGTACACAGTCCTTAATAATGTTCAAAAATTAAACTTCTTTTAAATGTCATATACAAGTCACTTCTCTTATAAATTAAGGGCAAGTTTTTAAAGTTTAAAAGTATACCAAGAGATTGCAAACACTGTAGAGAGCATACAGCCAGTGGGCCCTGTGCTAGAAGTCAGCCAAACTAACGTCAGAGCTAAAGAACATCTGCTGATAAGCCTGTGTTGTATCTCTAATGGCTCTGAAACTGCCTACTGCCCTTCATCACTATACGTTTCTCATTAACTCAGTCACTACGCCTCCCCAGGTGCTGGCTTCCCCTCCCCCACGGGCCATCGGGAAGGTTAGGCTACCTCAACACAGGCCTAGACTGCAGATAAGGTAAAGACAAAGCACTTACTAAACTCCACTTAATGACTAAGGTTCAAGTCTGCTACAACCTAAAATGGAAAACCAGGCCATTGTGAAGGGCTGTGACAGGAGTGTAATAAGTTAATTAAGGTAAAGTCACAATAAACAAAATTAATCACTGACAATGCTACAACATGGCCTGTTCTATTAGACACACACCGGCAGCCTTAGGTTCTTCCCCACCAGCTGAACTGCGTCTCTGGGCCTCCCTCCCTCCGTGCCCCTCTTTCTCCACCTAAATCTAATACAGTTTGTCACTGAATGCCTTCCCACATAAAGGGCAGGAATCAGAAATTCCACTCATCCAGCAAAACATTTCTAATCCTTTGCATCCTCTCTATCCATGTGCGTAATTACATGAGGAATTACTTAATTGAGGTGAATTTGATGTTAGCTGGACTTATACCAAGCATGTTAAAACCACTTTTGCTCTATAAATTGTATTTAGATACACAGCTCCAAAACCAAACAGAATTTCACCCAAGTTTATCTTATACCTTCATATTCTTAGGTCTAAGGAAAGAAATTATAGTGAGACATCTGAAAATAAGAGTCTCTGGGAAATGGATGGCTCACGGGGGACACACTGATGAGCCTCTCCCCCAGTTTGGGGAGAGGAGGGCCAGGGTCACTGACTCTATTTCACAAGCATATTAGCAGAGCTACATAAATTGCATCATCACCCATAGGGATAAATCAGACGTCACTGTCATTATGTCATTATTAATGCTTTATTATTTTGATCCTGTAATAATTCACTTTAGATAGTGAAAATTCATAGAGTTTTGCTTCTGTGCACATAGGCTCACTAAACATGAGTGATTTTTTCCTCCTAGAAGTTGAAAGTAGTTGGGCTTCCTTTTAAGTCTGAGTAAGCAAAGTGTAGTCTCTAAATGAGCTGTAATTACAACTGATGGCAGTATCATTGCCATCAGTGAGCAATGATTTGCAAGACATACTTGGTACTAAATGCTCTTCAGAGCTATGCTGACAGGAATAGTCTGCGTCCTCAGGGAGCTTACCTTCTGAAATGGACAATGCTGACATGAGTACACAAAGGGGCATTAATATTGTATGTAGACAGAATATAGTAGAGGCTAAGAACAGCGTGGGGAAGCAGAGAGGGAGGGGATGCCAAGCCAGAATCAGGGTTCCTAAGCAGAAGGGCCTAAGGGAAGCCATACATCTCAGCCAACACAGGACTTAGAATTTCTACAAACAGATCTAGATTCTCTCCAAGAAATTCAGAATACCAAAGTCCCAAGAGAATGCATATTCCATGCCCCCACCCCAAGAAAACTACGAAACATCAGAGAGGCTACCAGACTGTCCCACCTACAGAAAGTATGTGTATGGAAGAAGAGGACAATTTAGAGAAAATATTAGGATTCTACCTACTTACAATAACAGATAGCAAGGGAAGAAAGTTCAGACAAGATTGTAATTTTGTCTAACAACTACCAGAAGTAGCTAATGCCAGCTGTAACCCTACTTAGAAGGGTCCCTGTACTTACTATAGAAGGACACATTTTGCTAAACAAGTCCCTACCTCTGAACATCATAAATCTTTTTTTTAATCCTCACCCAAAGACATTTTCATTTGGGTTTTTAGAGAGAGAGAAGAAGGGAGAGAGAGAAAGATCAATGCAAGAGAAGCGTCGATTGGTTGCCTCCTTATGCACCCAGACCAGAGATCCTCACCAGGGGTCGCACAAACCCATGCCCAGACCAAAAATAATCCTGCAACCTAGGCACGTGCCCCAACCGGAAATCAAACCCACAGCCCTTTGGCTACTGAACGACACTCCAACCACTGAGCCATACTGGCCAGGGCCGAACATCTTAAATCTTGCTATCACATTTAAGTAAGTCTGTTTCTAGGCACCATCATGAAAAATACCAAGGTAAAAAAAATTTTATGTCATTTTATTCTATCATTCATCCAGAACACATTATGCAAGATGCTCTATAAAAAGCACAAAATGAAACAAATTCAATTCCAAAACATTAAATCTCATCTTTGAGACACAACAGACATTGCTGTAATACAAAGTAGAACATGATAAGAACCATATGTGATCCTCTGGAAGTTCAAAGAAAGGTAAGACTCTTTCCAACTGAGATGATCAAAGGAACTTCCCTGGAGAAAGTAGCTTTTGAATTGAGTTTTGAAGGACAGGCAGCATACAGATATCCTGGGATGGTGTGAGGGGCAGGAGACAGAGGAGTCTTCCAGAGGGGGAACACGGGAACAAAGTGTACGAGTATGTGGCATGTGCTAGGAACTCCAAGGGGTTAAGCTGGGTCCCAGCAATAAACTTTGTGAAAGGTAATGGCACAAAGGATCTAAATGATAACTTGGAAATCACAATGGCAGACATCAAATAATAGGCTAATGCATAGGACAGACAGTAGGGAGTCAATAAGGAGTTTTGAATAGTGAAAAGAACATATGGGTAATACTGTATACCTCTCCTTCTTTATTCCCAACTTTAAAAGTTGGCCATTTCTGCACTAGACTAGACTTGAAAAATCAGCATGTCAGATTCATTCCACAGCCATAGTTTCTTGGAGAGCCTTGAAGCATTCTTCAGCTCTGAATATGAAATCATTTTCCTAGTCCAAGAGGAGTGGACAACTTTCCAAGTGTTCCATTACAGGTCTCAGACCAAAAATAACTTTTGATGAGACTTTTCCAAATAATTTCCTTTATTTAGACTAGTAAAAGTTTCTTCTAGTTCAACAGGTCTTTCCTGATCGTAACATCCTGTAACTCATTCTCTAATAGGTAGTATTAATTGGACTTCTTTAATCCTATTCATAGTTCATCATTTTCCCAATTTCAAAAAAAAGTGTTTTAACTGAATTTGTTGACTTTGTAATGGAGATCATATTAATAAAGTTTGTTTATTATCTTAAGCTGTCCTAAGAAAAGGATGAACCCTGACTGTTTGACATGTAGCATTGTTCAGTAATAATAGTAGTTACTGCAGCTGAGGCTCTAAGAACTGGAAACAGTGATGGGAGGTCAGATTTACACTGAAAAACCCTTAAGATAATCATCAAACTCTTTGCTTTCTCCTTCCAAGAGCCAAAGCTTTCCATTCTTTTAGATTGGCATTTCTTAAAATACACACTACCGAAGACCCGTGTCTAAAGAATTTGAGGATGCAAACACTCTCCTGACCAAGTCATCAAATAGTCAAGAATCTGCATTTGCTTAACCTCCCAAGTAGGTCTTCTACACACCAAAGATTCTGAATGTACTTCCTACTTCCCATACCTGAATCCCTCTCTTTACTCAGTCTACAAAGAGAATATGCATATCTTTGGTAAGCAAATACTTAAAAATATTTCCAGTTATGTTTAAAGATACAGACTTACATCATAAAACCACAGTTACAAACTATGTTTTCAGGAAATTTTTGCAAAATCTCTGGGGAATACACTTCCTGTAAAAATGCAAGGGGCATAAACACACCTCATTGTTTCTTCATGTGAAAAATGAAAATATGAAACCTTTCTCCCCCATTTATTACAATTCCAGAAACATTACTTAAGGATGCTTTCCAAACAAGAATAACATACAGAAGATCTTTCAAGTCTCCTGAGCTAACCATGTATCATACAAATAAAACCTGGAGAGGGAAAAGAGAAGGAAACAAGTTCTAATCCTGATCAAGTCAAAAAAAAAAAAAAAAAGAGAGAGAGAGAATAAGCCTGAGATTTCTTGTAGAAATCATTAGATATTTCAAGATTTAGATAAAAACAAAATACTTTTCCATCACTTCAAAGTTTGAAAGAATAGCACACTCTTATTTTATGGATTGCTTTTCTGACCATAATTACATTAACTAGATTATCTGAAACTTCATTTGCCCCAAATCAAATGGTGTATAAATACATGGGTACCATTTTCAGAATTTCCATAGGTACATGCTAAACTGAATGAACTGTAATATTTGTGAAGGGCATAATTTGTGTCAAGGAACCTTCAAAGTAGACAATATGGGAAGACACAGAGAAAGAAGATGCCTTCTACTAAAGTCAGCAAGTGTCTAACACATGCAAAGAAAGCATCCCTATGAAGAGAACATAAGGTCTGAAAATAGGGGGAAGTTATCAGAGCTTAATCATGCCCTTACCACATCCTTGAGTTTACTTTAGGCATCTACTTAAATGTAAGAACCAAGCTCTGAATACTAACCTTCAGCATTTATGGCTGCTGTTTACAGTATAGAAACCATTAAAGATAGTGTTTAATGATAGAACCTGGTTTTGAAAATGCAGTGATATAGCATAAACCAGCTTTCTCCATAAGGGGATAAATGAAGTGGTAGGAAAAAACAGTTTTTTTTCTAGGAACAAACCACTGGAAACTTTTATTTTAAAAAGATATCACTTAGCATAGCACTGAAAATTATGAAATACTTAGGGATAAATTTAACAAAATATGTGCAAGACCTATACCCTGGGAAACTTTCAAAACACTCCTGCAAGATACTAAAGACCTAAATAAATAAAGATGCCATGTTCATAGATCAGAAGAGTCAACACTTAAGAAGTCAGCTCTCCTGAAATTGATCTAAAGAGTCAGAGCAACTTGAATCAAAATCCTGGAGGCTTTCTCTTGGAAATTGACAAGCTTATTCTAAAAATTATATAAAAATGCAAAAGAAATTAAAGTAGCAAAAATAATTTTGCAGAAGAACAAAGACTATTCACACAACCTGATTTCAAGGCAGTAATGAAAACAGTGCTGTACTGACCAAAAGAGAGAAATAAGGATCAGAGGAAGAGAACAGGCAATACAAAAAGAGGCCCGCACAATTTGTTTTTTCAAAGATACTAAGATAATTCATGGAAAAAGAACAGTCTATTCAACACATGCCTGAAACAGCTGGATATACATATGGGGTGAAAACAGTGACTCTCCAACCTTACTTCACCCCTGTGCCAAAATTAGCTCAACATAGACCAGATAATTTAAGAACCAAAACCATAAAATTTCTACAGGAGAAAAACCTCTGTGATCTGACATTGGGCAAAAATTTCTTAGGACACAAAATGCATGGAACACTTGAAAAATAAAACATGAACTAAATTAGACTTCATCAGAAAAATCTTTGTTCTTGGAAGAACAAAGAACTCTCTTCTAAGAAAAGGCAAGACACAAAACAGAGAAAATATTTGCAAAATATATGTCTGATAAGATGCGTATCCAGAGTATATTTTAAACAATTTGTGCAGTTCAATAATAAGACAAATAACCCAGCTTTTTAAAAAAGGCAAAAGATTTGAACAGATCCTTCAACAAAGAAGATTCACAAATGACAAACAAGCACATAAAAAAATATCCAACATTTTAGGGACATGCAAATTACTCCATCTTCATTGTCATTTCATGAGATTTACTTAATCCGCCATGTTTTTCATCCTTCTCCTTTTGAAAGGTCAGCATTTTGTTTTCTGAAGCACTGCAGTCCTGGCACCTAGCACATCACTCTTCACCACATGTACTCAGTAAGTCATGTCACTGATGAATGCATTAATGAAAACAGCCACAGTCTCATGTGATCAGGTCATCCACTAGCAATTAAAAAACAGAAAAAAAAATTCCAAACCATTACGGTACCTTTTAGAACACAGAAAACGTCAGAAATTTTTGGTAACAGCTCAACCGCTTGCCAAATGACTTCCAAAATCCTGCTTGACTTGTCTATTTTGCGAAAGCTGAACAAAAACAGCTTCCCACAGAAAAGACTCTAAGTTAAATGCCCAAGGTTAAAACAAAGTAGTGTTTGTATTACCTAGCAGAAATTCTTGCCTAAAACGTCTTACTATTTCACTTAAATCATTTTCTAAAAGATAGTGTCAAAGGTCTAGCCAATGAATTGCCTATTATGATTCTTCATGTCCTGTAACAGTGTTCCCAAGTTTACAAAAGATGCTCACACAATCAAGTTTATGTCAAACAACATAAGGCAATGTAAGGGGATGGGTCATCTCTGCCAGCTTAGGAAGTTAAGTCAGACTGAGCCTGGGCTTCTTGCTCTCACAGCACTTCTGACAGAGCATTTATAGCTAGCTGACAAAAAGGATCAGTACTAAAAGAAATAATTCTCCCCTTTCTTTAGGTCACCTTCTACCCTTTTTCTACTCCCCTCCCCTAACCCTATAGGATTGGCCAGCATCTTTTCTTCCTGCTATAAAAACTGGATGACATAGGTAACCTCTGGAAAAGGAAAAATGAACACCTGCTTCTGGATTCAGACTCCTTTTGCCATGACTCCAGAGATATCAAACATGAGAAAGCTCGACAAACAAGGTGGGCATCTGCTTCTCCAGGGATTCAGAATCAAGGAATCAGAGACCTGCAGTGAGTTAATGGAAGGGAAACTTGGCTTTCAGGAAGGAAACTAAAAGAAACTTGCCTTCTTTTTAACAGCAACTAACCTAATACCTTTACTCAGATTTGGAGACTTCAAGGAAAGGAAGACTGTCTCTTTAAAATCTCAAGCCAGAAGATAACCCAGACACAAAATTTTGTGTTAAGTTGGGCAAAAATATACGTCCCATGGCCACTTCATGCCTGCACACCGCTGGAACTCAGGACAAAGCGGTACTAGCTACCATTTAGGGTCTTTTCTCCCTTCATGAGTTTTGGGGAAACTCAGACCCATACCATCTCACTTCACTCTTTGCTTTCCCTTGCTTATGCACTAAATGCTTATTTAATGAATAAATGAATGAACACCTAAGTAAAAGCAAGGTGTAATAATGAATACAATGTAAAACAAATGAAACTATCAAAACTGGTAACCAGGGCAGAGACCAGCTCTTACTAAACATTTTCTTCTCTTTGTGCATATTCATCTAGCCTACATTTCCCATCCTCCATTGCAGTCTAGCCAGTGGAATAAGACTGCTGCTGATGCACACTACTTCAAAGCCTGGCCCAGAACACTCTCCACGTGTGCACCTGCATGTTCTTCCTTCCTTTGACTTAGAGACAACCCCCTGAGCAGACTGAAGCTATATGTTAAAAAGAGCCTCTCCTGGGTCCCTGATTAAGTCTTCAGAATTTAACCCTCAATGGTCAACAATACTAACCTGGCCTGTTATGCGAACAAAAAGCTTATAATGTAAATCATTATACATCTTGGTACCTGTAGTAGATTGAACAGTGGCCCCCAAATGCATAGGTGCGAGACCTAACCTCCAAACAACTGAAAGTGACTATATTTAGAAAAAGGGTCTTTTCAGATATAGTAAAATTAAAATCTTGAGATGAGATCATCCCAGAATACCCATGTGCCCTAAATACATAAGTGACCTTATAAAAGACAGAAGAAACAGAAATGGGAAGAAAAAGGGAAAAGCCTATGAAGACAGAGGTGAGACTGGGGTTATGCAGACACACGACAAGCAATGCCTAGAGCAGCTACCAGAAGCTAGAAGAAGCAAGGAAAGACTCTCCCCAGAGCCTCACGAGGAAACACGGCCCAACCAACCACTTGTTTCTGGACTCCTGGCCTCCAAAACTATCAGAATACTTTGCTGCTTTAAGCCACATATCTGTGATGTTGTAGCAGCCCTAGGAAACTAATACAGTATTTATTTGTTACTCTATTGTTACTCTACCTTATATTGGAAATTAGTAACAGAAAATGTATCTACATATATGAAGTGACTAGATCACAGAATTTAGTACATCTTCAATAGGATGCATTCTGGAGACACAAAAGTACAAAAAAAGTATTCTTCACTAAGTAATTTTAGTTATTAATGTTTTCATTCATAAAGGCATTGGTATCTTTGAAACTTTTTATATTATAGGAAAAAAATAATAATTACATTTATGTTAGGAATAAAACATTTCAATGTAAAAGAAAAATTATAATTATACAATTAACAATTAAGTAAGTTAATATTAAAAACTGATTTGGAAATAGCAATATAAAATCAGTTTTCAGACAGACATTTTCAAGGTCTAGATACTTAAACTGAGAAGCAAATGCTCCCCACAGCATGATGGTCTCTAGCACTCACATCCTCATTGCCAATGCCATCCCCCACTAAAAGGAATAGGTCTGAGGCAAGGAAAGTAAAAGTTAAGCCTAAGAAATAAGTTTTGCATTATAAAACAAGCTCTCAAGGATAACAGAGTCATGCCAAAGGGGCATGGGAGCCAGCATAACGGGGTTCCCTTATGTCAAAACATTGAAAATGTGTTGCTGGCTTAATGTAGGAGGAAAACGTGACTATAAAATCACCTTTGTGCAACTCCTCGTGAAACTGATTCAGCAAAGGATTCTTCATTGGTCTTAAACCCACAATGTACAAGGCTAATAGGTAACCAGGTGTATATATGGTGCCAAACTAACATCCCATAGCTTCTTTCAGCTCAAAGAGGAAAACATAATCATACAATGGTGGGGTCGGGGAAGTGACCAGATCCACGGACCAATATTTTCTAATGGTGACACATTAGACAGTATTCATCTCCTACGATATCCTAGACATAGTCAGCATCAACCTACTGCCTTTTCACATCTAAATTCTGCTTAACAGGAAATTCAGGAGCTCAGACACCTCTAGGAAACATTCAGGTAAATGCACAAGATAAAATGTCTAAAAGGCACCTTCTTTGCTGTATGAACATCATGAATAAAAGTCTATTCTAGATTCAAACAGACTCAATGAACATAACAGCCAGGTGCAACATGTGACTGGTTCTGGACTAGATTCTCATTTGAACAAATCACATGGAAAGAACATTACAAAAAATTGGAAAATGTAAATTGGGCAATAAACAATATTAAGGAATTATTTTATTTAATTGCAATGTATTTAGACACAAGAAAATTCTCATTTTTATAACATGCAAACTGAATTTTTAAAGAGATAAACTAAAAGACAAAACATCAAATAAAAAATCTGAAATCCAAAAGAAGAATTACATGGAAAATACCCAGTATCAAAAACAATAAAATAAAGCCATGGCTGGTGTGGCTCAGTGGACAAAGCACCAGTCTGCAAACCAAAGGGTCGCTGGTGCAATTCTCAGGGCACATGCCTGGGTTGTGGGCCAAGTCCCCATTTGAGGGCAAGTGAAAGGCAACCACACACTGATGTTTCTCTCCCTCTTTTTCTCCCTCCCTTTCTCTAAAAATAAATAAAAATATTTTTTTTAATATTTTGAAAATATTTTTAAAATAATATGATAAAATAAAAACACAAAAAGTTTGCAAGATAGAATTTCCAAAGAATTAAATAGATCTCAAAAGCCTCATAATGATTTAAAAAGCTAGAATTTCAACATACCACAGAATTAGAAAATACAGTAAAGATGTAAACAATTCAACATCAAACAATATTAAATATAGTAAAAATATCAGCTAGCCAGAGGACTAAATAAGGGGGAGGGGGAAAGGGCAATGGCTGTCTAGTAACCCAACAGCTGGTAAAGTAGGAATGAACTGACTGCGGCTAAATGTAGAATCAAAGCCTGGAACTTGAGGACAGGGGCTGAAGGCAGATTAAGTCTGGAGTCTGGGAGCCAGGAAAGAGAGAGAGGAGGGCTTCACTATTGCTGCATTACTATCTTTTCCTCAATTTCTTCCCCATTGTCTATGTTATCCATCTGCTTGCTCCAATAATTAACATGGCAGCCCCAGCACTGAAGCAAGCCATGGCCTCTGGCCACCACCCCTGCCATGCTGCTGTGTATTTATTACCCTTGGTGCTCCGAAGACAGGCCCTCAGTACTGAGAATCTGATGGTCCACCAGAAACAATGTATCAGTATTCAGTAATATTTGCTTACCTGGCAGAGAGTTCCAACCAGCTCACAAAAACATGAACATTTAAAAAAAATAGCAATATGTTAGTTAGCTCTTTAATTTTTTAGGAAATTTTATTCCAGTGGCACATTGGCTTCACTATTGAGACAAGTTGGCCAATAAGTAACACCCTCGTCTTTTGAAAGAAATAGTATCAGGAAATATAAGTAAAGGGTTTAAGAAATAATTACATCCTTAATAACTAAACACATTCGAAAGGTATGGGTCAGTTGTGTTGAACAAGACAACAGAGCAGCTCTCACTGTGACGAAGCACCTTGGTGTGGTGCAATAGCTTAGTGCTGCCAGCCTGGCTGGGCACTGGCAGAGTGGTGGCAGGGGCCTTCCCCTTTCCTGATCAGGACATATGCCAAGCCTTGAGAGTTGAAAGTGAATCTCCCTGAAGTGCTTAATACAGGAAGCTGAGTCAAGCTCCATGTGATTTTCTGCCACCTCCTCACTCTCACCTTTTTCTTGTTTTGGTTTTGATCTCCTTCTCCCATATAATTCCATGTAAGTCAAGGAAAGGGGAGACCCTAGCTCTCAAAAAGGCTACAATGCAAAACAATGGCCAGCCATTAGGAGGCAAGATAGAGTCCATCCTAAACCACCCCCCAAAACCAATCTCATCATCAGTACCTGCAAAGCCACAGAGAAGCTTTCTAATCCAGCTCAGGTGTGGCACCACTAATATTTCACGACTGCACCTTGCATTCATGCAGTCTAAACCCACAGGCATCAGCCATCGAAAATGTCCCGTATTTGTGCAACTCTACTTCCACTTCATCACTCAGTGGACGTGCAGTTATGAACCAATCACCCATAAGTTCAATAGCTGTCCCCCTAAACCAATACACCTGAGAAATCACAGGATGAAGTCTTAGTGACAGCCTCTCACCTACCAGTTTGTTTCAGTGAGTCATTTCCAGGTTCCTGTGTAACAGGAAGTAACTGAAAGGGCTGGCAGCTCGAGTTTGGAAACAGGTGTTCTCATCTCACTAATTAGCCAGGAGGGCCGTGTACTGCTGACCTACTCATGCTCTTGAACCTCAGCTTCATCACCAACAAATTAAGGGAATGAGTGAACAGGTAGGGAAGGCAAAAGGACTTACACTTTTCTTCATAGGCTCCTAATAACAGTTTTTCTTTTTGACAAGCCTACGTTAACTTTTGAAGTAGAAAAATAAAGAATGGCTTGAAATAAATGGTTTCGACTATACCTGATATAATGATATGAAAATTCATTTAGGATCTCTAAAACTCCCTAAATGCAGCTTGGACCCTAAACTGATGGGAAACAGTCAAGACCCCAAAGCCAAACCATGCAGCACCGGGCCTGTGCTTGAGGCCAAAGGAAGAGCAAGGGGCATCCTCTGCCTACACAGGTCCTAAGAGCACAGAAGGAGCGCCATTACTGCTATGCAGCTGAGGGGGTTTATTTGTGATTGCCAAAGAAACGTAGCATTTCCAGCCTTTTTAACCCCACACTACCATCTCCTGCTATTATTAAACGTGCCTCGGTGTCCCCAGAGTTCTTGAATTAATGTCCTCATGGGAACTCATTCACTTACTACAGCACAGAAATAAATTCTCGGGGATGCGCCTTACACCACCCAAAATCCAACAGGAGAGCCTCTCTTTCTGAGGTGTCTGTGGCCCCATTCAGACCAGAGTGAAACAGCTCTCCCATGTTACTTTAACTTAGGAGGCCCACGAGCAACTCAGGTCATCTTTGTATTTATGTACCAATCCGGGAAAGGACAAAGGAACATTGCTGAAATACTCGTACTATAGAAAGCAATTTGGGATTTAATGCCTTTAAAATAACTTGCTCCCTAGAATTAGACAAATAACTCTGTTTTCAGTTCACCGTGGGTGGGTGAAGACAGAGCTTCATTGCACCAATACCAATATAGACTCCTTCACACCTACATCAGGCACCTTTCCATCTGATCACAAGCAAAGTGCACCAACAGGCAGAGGAGGGTAAAGGGCTAAAGAAAGAAGAAACCACTGCTTCCAGGCTTCCACCTACCTTCTTCTCCCTTCAGTTTTCTCTTTCTTCTCCACTGTCTCCCAGACACATCATTTAGCTATTCTCTCTTTTAGTTAACACACTTTCAATTAAGCACCTATTTTGTTTCAGTCATTAAGCAAGGTGTTGAAGGTACATACACCAGTAACTCACTCCTGGTGGGGGAGACATTGATACACTTACAAAACAAAGAGTGAGACTAATGCAACCATATGCAAGTATGAAAAAGTTGATGAATGGTATTAAATTCAGTTGACGTTCCTAAACTGAATCAGGACAGAGCATTTTATATTAACCCTCCACATTTGCCTCCAATTCTTAAATATTTTAAGGGTTTTACTATTAACTACACTTTGTAGAGGAGGAAAAGACAGATCATTAAGTAGCAAATGTCTTTACTTTTAAATCTTATAACTTTGCAAACATATACAAAAGTTGCAAGTGTACTGTTATACACACCAACATATCCCACCACCATCCCTTTTTCTTGTTTTCTTTTGATAAAATATTTTAGAGCAAACCCATCATATCATTTCACCCTTACATTAGTATATATATCTTAAAAAATAAGAACAGACTGTTATATAATCACAATGCCAAACCAACAAAGTCAACAATAATTGCTTAGAATTATCTAATAATGTCTTTGGACTCACAAATCAAATATCCCCAATTTTCTCAAAAAGTCTTTTCATAGTTTGTTCAGATTAGGATCTAAAGAAGATCCACACAAACACTTATTTAAGTTCCCCTCCTACCTCTTTTTCCCCATCTCTGGTTGTTGCAGAGGCAAATATCTTGTTTACTGAGATGTAATTCCCATTATCAGTCACTCATTCCACCACCACCCCCCAACCCCAGTCTATGGCAACCATTAATCTACTATCTGTCTCTGCGAATTTTTCTATTCTGGACATTTCATATAAATGGAGTCATAAAAGCAAATGTATTTTGAGCATCCCTCAGGTTATGTAACAGAGAAATGTAGGTTAAGTACTAAATATATGGGTCTCATGTATATCATATGTGTACCATATATGTATATGTCATACATGTCACATATATGAATGGTGTGGTCTTTGTAGGATAAACCTTCAGTCAGATAAACACCAATACATAATATTTGCCATATAAGTAATATGTAAGGCATGCTTTAAGCTAATGGATTTTATCTTTTCCCTCAGAAACATACCTAGTGGAAATTATATTCATGTGGGTGACAGACACACCAGTGAGTTACCTGTGTGTGAGTGTGAGTTCAGTCTTCTGCTGGCCACAATCCTCACAATGACAAATGACAGCTTGCCACAGTGGTGATACGGGTACATGAGGCTCAGTGCCTGCGCTAGACTCCCTGGCTTCTCTCCAGCTCAGGAGAGAATGTCAGCACACAAATCAGAGAACTAGAGATAACCTGTATTTTTTTTATTTTTGTATATCATTCACACACTTGAGTACTTGGTGAAGAAGGGTGCAGAAAGTATAATTAAGGGAGTAGACCCCGGAATGTGCATATTCTCTAGAATCTGACTGCCTGTGCTTCATTATCGCTAAATGACCTTCAGCAATAATTTGACTTCTAGTCTCAGTTTTCTCCACATGACAAATGGAAATACTATTAAATATCTTACTGGTATGCTTTGAAGATTAAACACAGCACTCTTAGAAAGAAAATCTGCTTACTAAATGCTGGCTACTGGCAATAATAATAATTATTATTATTTCACTATAACTAACGAATCACCCACAACACCTCGGAACTGATGGAGCCACTTCAGCTTAGAGCTCTCAGCCTGAGTTAAAGTGACTGCTAGAAAAGAAAAGATGAAGTAGCTAAATTCTCCATGTCCTGGCCTATTAACATTTAAGGCAATAATAACCAGAACTTTGAAGAGCTAAAAATCAGACAAATAATAGATCAACTAATTTGCTCCTCTCAGAGCCTCAGGCTGCCCCAATGGAGCTACTTTTGGTCTGAGAGAAGAGTTCAGCTGTTACAAATCTTCCATCGTCAGCAGTCTTCCCCTTCTGGCATATTGGAGATACAAAAAAGTAATAACTCATTAAAGCCAGAAAGGAGCAGGGCAGCCTGAGTTGGCAATGAATATTCTGCCCCTGTGAGGAAGGAAGGAGAGTTCAGCCCTTCCTCACAGCACTAACTTATGGTCTCCGCAGGCTGCCTCCCTGTCCCCTACCATAACCTGTGGTAATGCAGGAATTTGTCACATCTTTGGACTTCCCTAACTAGTGTGATTACCTTTCCTTCATATTAATTAACCCTACTATATTTGTTCACTGTCATAAAATCCTTTTTCCTCACACTAATAGGTTTAGACAATACTCTTTAAAAATTAAGTCTCAAGAAAGGAGAATGTAAGTGTCAGTAAAATTGTGTTCTTTTCAAACATGGTCACATGAGCAGTATGCTTCCCCTTCCATTTCTATCCATTTTGGGTGCTCTAATACAGTATGGAAAAGCGAGGGGGATTTTTACCATCATTTCCTTACTGTTTTAGTTTAGGGGTTTAGGTCAAACAACACACAATGTGTGCTTCAGAAACACTACATGAAGTGTGGACAGCTACTTCTCAGAAAGCATGGCAAACCTCTTAGGAAAACCCTCTTCTCCCCTGACACATTTTATCCCCACAACACAGCCCCAAGGGAGCTCCATCAGGAGGAATTACAACACTCCCTCAAATTTTTAGGGTGGCATGAAGTAAGTACACAAACACCCTGAAACTCAAAATGAAAGAGCTAATAATATATATCTTATATACAGCCGACTCTTTACCTTCAGAGAGTGACTCTTCTAAGTTTTAAAACAACTAGCCTGTGCCTAGCCCTGGAATAAAATTCCCCCCAAATCACTAGCAATGACAATGGAATACTACATAACATTTCAAAGAATAAGGTAGAGACGTATAAACCGACAAATGCATCAAGATGCAAAAGTGTGTGTGTGTTTATATACTTGTTTGTTTGTGTTTTAAAGATTTTACTTATTAGAGAGAGGGGAAGGTAGGAAGAAAGAGAGAGAGAGAAATATCAATATGAGAGAGAAACATCAATTGGTTGTCTCTCGCACGTGCCCCATCTGGGACCTGGCCCACAACCCAGGCATGTGCCCTGACCAGGATTCAAATGTGAGACCCTTTTGTCTTGTGGGACAATGCCCAACCAACTGAGCCACAACAGCCAGGGCTACTTGTTTGCTTTTAAATAACAAAAACCAAAGGGAAACATCAAAGTCTTACCATTGGAACTCTAAGGTGTACAATTATAAGAGTAGAAAGTAAATGAAGAATTCTGCTTTTTATTTTATATTCCTTTGAAGAGTCTGAATTTGTTACGAGATGATAAAATAAAAAGAATTACTAAAAACTGAAGTAATTTTTTACCAGCCTAAACAATGTTTCTTTATAAACAATTCACCATTTTATGTGACTGCACATCAATACACATGAATGGGAGAGCCAACTAAACTAGAGGACATGCATTGCTCAAACAGCATTAACTGCTATGTAAGGTAAACAGGAAAACAGACCATGTGAATTTGGTTTGCCCACTTGACTGGATCTCCGAGAAAGCTAATACAAAAAGTTTGAAAATAAAGGAGAGAATCAAAACCATGCAAGAATAAAAGAAGTCATTTCTTAAGTTTTGCTTTGAGCCTAAGAAACAGAAAGGCAGAATCACATAACAGAAATCCACACATCTCTTGACAAAAAAGTCTAATATATTTAGGGAGGAAATCTCTTCTTTTGCTATTTTTTGATAAAAGCATCATTGTTTCTTACCTGATCACAAATCAGTTCCCACTTTTTCTCATTGTCGTACTGCCTCAGTAACCTGGCTTTGTCAGGGGGTAGGTTCATAGCATTCTGGAAAACAAAAAAGAAAGGAAGAGTTACGTCACATTCTACAACCAACTGCACATGGCTAACTCTTGGCAGACCGAAGACTATACTATGGTTCTTTTATGAATTCTTTTCAGTTTCTAGCATCTCATTAAAGAGAAACACACTGAATAAGTCATTTTAAATGTCAAATCAGCTCAACAGGAGGGCAGGGACTCTGAAGTCCTGCTAGGACATCGAGGTAGTCTGCTTTGAACTACAGACTTGCATTGAATAGTGGGCCCTCATTCTTCTCCACAGAAGGTCAGAAATTGTTGAGAAGGTATTGCCCCAACTTCTTTTTAAAACACTGCAGCCCACCAGACACAGAAAACACCAAAAGAAAACTCAATGGGCCAAAACCACTGATAGATAATGTCAACTTTTACTCACTCTGAGAGACACATATGAGTAAAAGAACAAGTTGTTGTTTTAATGAAAACACCACAACTGTTTTTTTTGCCATCTCTGTAAGATGACAGGACGTGCTAACATTATGCTGGATATATGTTAGCATTAACAACCACTATTCTTAGTTTAGCCATATTAGTTTTTGAAGTTGAACTTGCAGTGAGAAACTGATCATGAGCTGAAAGAAATGTCTAGACATCAGTTCTCATTAGCCCTTCCTCTGTCCATACAGCACACCTTCTGCAGTGTTGGCCATGGATTTTCTCCAGTACATTCACATATTATTAGTCTAATGTCCCAAATAACCAATCATATATATTTTCAAGATACTTGGCTCAGGTTTCAGGTGAAATCTTTAGCTACAGAACATGGCGGGGTGAGAGAGTCCCAGAAAGAAGTCATGTCTGTTCCCTTGGCCTCCCTAAATTTCCCACACTCCAAACAACTGCGCTAAGTAGTCGGTGTCTCGCATCCATTCATCATCCTGTCTATCCCCTTGTCTCAACACCCCAGATCAGCGATTTTCGACCTTTTTCATCTCATGGCACACAGAAACTAATTACGAAAATTCTGTCACATACCAAAAAACACTTTTTGCCAATTTAACAAAAAATATAGGTATGATTTTGATTCATGCACACCAGATGGGTATTGTTGTTTTGGTTGCTGTCACTTTTTTATTTGACAAGCAGGGGTGTCCAACCTTTTGCTGTCTCCGGGCCACACTGGAAGAAGAGTTGTCTTGGGCCACACATTAATTAAATACATTGTGACATGTAATCACAAAATATCTCATAATGTTTTAAGTAAATGTAAAATTTTGTGTCGGGCCGCACTCACAGCCCTCTTGGGCTGCATGAGGCCTGTAGGCCGCAGGTTGGACACCCCTGAAAGGGGAAAAGAGGTCAGTGCCCTTACTAAATAGTTAGGTGTTACAGGTTTTAAAAATTCTTGTGGCATATCAGTTGAAAAATCACTGCTGTAGATAATACCTATCCCATAATAAACAATATAGCTCCTTGTCTGGATCAATATTCGAGTAGACAAACAGGCTTAGAGCTTTTAATGCTCAAGCCCCTAACTCTCTCCAGAGAGAGCAAACAATTCCCCTTGCCACGGTACTGTCACATGTCATCCAGTGAGACAAATTTATTAGAGGAAAGGGTCAGTGAGTTATTCTGCCTTAATAGAGGCAGAGAATTAACCTTTAATGATTTTGACAGATGTAACACAAGCATTTTCCCTTAAACACAATCTAGCATCCAGATTGAAATGCCTGAGTAGGCGGTAGATATACACCACTTACTAATTTGAATCTAACCCATTAAACTGTCTTCAGAATATTAAAATTTTAAATTACCCCCCAAGCTGACAACATAATTAGAAGAGCTTTGGCCTCCAGAGTTTTCAATGGTACTGCCAAGGCTTCCCCATAGAAATACTAAAGCGGGAAAAATATTTTCTTGTGGCCCTTCTCCACAGCATATCTACTTGAACCAGAATGAAAAATATCTACTTGTGTTTGTTATTTTAATCTTACAATGTTTAAAAAAAACACTCCTGGAATAAAGTAAAGGAGAATTCAGTGAGTTTCTTTCTGAGAGATCCAATGTTATTGGCTATTAAATAACCAGTCCATCATTGTTTATTTGCACCCTAGAGATGAATTACTTCCTCTTAACTGATTTTGACCTCATGTGAGTGCTCCTGGGTATCATTATGCATCAAATAAGAACAATAATTTTACGAGGTAAGTTAAATGACTTTTTCTCAGAGTCCTTATTAGTCTCTTGCTATATAAAGGGGTCAAGAAAAAGAATGCCTGAACTACAAGGTGCCAAACACTGTATGAGGTACTTTGCATACATGGTCTCATGGAATCTTCATAACAAGAATAAATATAATTTTCCACATTTTATACATGGGGAAACAGACCTGGGAAAACTTAGTTAACTTGCTCAAGATTAAGACAGTTTTACAGGAGCAAAAATAGGATCTCTTTCTGCTGTGGAAGGGTTTTCAGGAAAATGTGTAAAGGACACATGGACAAAACCAAAAGGGGGTAGGATTAAAGGGGGTAAGGAAAATGGCTGGGGTGGGGAGTGGTGGGGGGAAATGGAGCCAACTGTACTTGAACAACAATTTTAAAACGTGGAAAAAATTAACAAACAAAATAGAAATAGACTCATAGACAGAGAACAGACTGACAACTGTTGGAAGGGCAGGGGTTAGGGGACTGGATGAAAAAAGTAAAGGGATTAAGAAAAAATAAAAATAAAAAATAAAGCAAAAAACCTCACATATACAAAAAAGAAAATAGGATCTCAACTTAGTCTCTTAGATTCCCAACAACAAAGAGTGAAAAAGCCACCAAGCTTTTTTCTTTCTTTTTTTTTTTTTGGTCGGGGGGCGGGGGGTGAAGGCAAAATAGCAAATAACTAACTTTCTGTTAGTACTCTACCCGACACTCACACAGAAGCAGTGTGCAAACTCTGCTATAGGAATTAGACACATCCTGTGGTTATTGGAGAAAGCCAAGATTCTCCTTTGTAGATCTACCTTTACTTTAATGAAAGTCTTTCATTCAACAAATATTTATGACACACTGTCCTCGTACAAGCACTGTGCTACCCGGCACAGTGCAGAACCACACAGATCTGGTCTCCGTGGAGCATCATATTATAGCAGGGAGATAGAGGTGAAACAAACTAATCTTAAACTCTGATAAATTTTGACAAAAAATATCAGAGGGCAACTTTAGATTGGATGACGTGGAAGACCTCTCAGGAAAGAGTAACAAGATGTGTCCTAAAAATGAGAAGTGAGCCAGGTGAAGCGTGGACAACAGCACTCTGGACAAAGGAAACAGAGAAAAGATGCTAAGACAGAAGAAGCATGGGACTTCCGACCAAGATGGAGGCATAGGTGGACGCACCGTACCTCCACACACAACCAAGATTAGAACAACAACAATTTAGAGGCAGAATAACACCCAGAACTGACAGAGAATTTATCTGAATGGAAGCCAGACAGCCAAGAGTTGAAATAGACCAGTTTATCCAGACCGGTAGGAGGGGTGGAGAGGAGCAGCCCTCAGGTGACAGCGAGGAGAGCAGAGAAAGTTGGGCACATAAGGCAGCTGGGGACAAGTAAGGCATCTGGGGCATGCAAGATCGCAGCAGGTGGACACTGAGTACGCAAGCGGCAGCTGGCAGACCCAGTGAGGCAGTGATTGTGGGGCGGGGCAGAGCGCACAACCCAGAATCCCAGAGAAGGGACGGAGGTCCCACAGAGGAGAACGGAGCTACCACCATTTTTCCCTCCTGACCCCACCCCCACATACAACGTCACAATCTAGTGACTGGGGTGCCCAGCCCTGGTAAATACCTAAGGCTCCGCCCCTCACTGCAATAGGAGCAACCAGACCAAAAAAAAAAAAAAAGAGAGAGAGAGAGAGAGACAGACAAGTCTCAAACAGAAGAACAGATCAATTCCCCAGGACTCATCATTTTAAGCAACCGAGAGATAGCCAATCTATTAGATACACAGTTCAAAACACTGGTGATCAGGAAGCTCAAAGAATTGGTTGATTTTGGGTACAAATTAGATGAAAAAACGCAGGTCACCATAAAAGAAATGAAGGAAAATGCACAGAGAACCAATAGTGATGGGAAGGAAACTGGGACTCAAAACAATAGAGTGGACCAGAAGGAAGAAAGAAACAACCAAGCAGGAAAGAATGGAGAAATAAGAATTCAAAAAAAATGAGGAGAAGCTTAGGAACCTCCAGGACACCTTTAAACGTTCCAACATCCAAATTATAGGGGTACCAGAAGGGGAAGAGGTAGAGCAACAGATTGAAAACGTATTTGAACAAAGAATAAAGGAGAACTTCCCCATTCTGGCAAAGGAAATAGACTTCCAGGAAATCCGGGAAGCTCAGAGAGCCCCAAAGAAGTTGGATCCAAGAAGAAACACACCAAGGCACATCATAATTACATTAGCCAAGGTAAAAATGAAGGAGAGAATTCTAGAAGCAGCTAGAGAGAAGGGGACAGTAACCTACAAAGGAGTTCCCATCAGACTGTCAGCTGATTTCTCCAAAGAGACCTTACAGGCAAGAAGAAGCTGGAAAGAAGTATTCCAAGTCGTGAAAGACAAGGACCTATATCCCAGATTACTCTATCCAGCAAAGCTTTCATTTAGAATGGAAGGGCAGATAAAGTGCTTCTCAGATAAGGTCAAGTTAAAGGAGTTCATCATCACCAAGCCCTTATTTTATGAAATGTTAAAGGGACTTACCTAAGAAAAGATTAAAAAAAAAAACATGTATAGTAAAAGGACAGCAAACTCACAATTATTAACAACTACACCTAAAGCAAAACCAAAAGAAACTAAGCCAACAACTAGAACAGGAACAGAACCACAGAAATGGAGATCACATGGAGGGTTAGCAACAGGGGAGTGGGAGGAGGAGAGAGGGGGAAAAGGTACAGAGAATAAGTAGCATAAATTGTAGGTTGAAAATAGATAGGGAGAGGGTAAGAATAGTATGGGAAATGTAGAAGCTGAAGAACTTATAAGTATGACACATGGACACGACTAAAGGTGGGGGATGTGGGTGGGAGAGGGTGTACAGGGTGGAGGGGAGTGAAGGGGGAAATGGGACAGCTGTAATAGCATAATCAATAAAATATATTTGAAAAAAAGAAGCTAAAACAGAAACAGCATGGCACTTCAAAGAGCTGAAAGAGAGCAAGCATAGCTGGAGAGAAAGTGACAGCGAAGTAATGGGGAAAATAGGAAGCTGGAAAGGTGCAGGTCAAAAGTATGCCATGCCCAGCCATATAGGCCACAATAAATCCTTTTTATTTCATCTAAAGTGCAATGGAAAAATATATACATAAATTAAAAAAAAAACACTGAATTAAAACATTTAAAGAAGTGCAATGGGAAGCCGCGGAAGGTTTGTAAGCATGAGATGGCACAACCAAGTAATGTTTCACAAAATTACCGTGGATGCCATGTGAAGACCTGATTGGAAACAGCAGAAGTAGAAGGAGGGAGACCAGGGTAGTACTTCAAATGAATAATGATGGCTTAGACAAGGCTGATGGCACATCAAATGAAGTAGGGGAGATGGATGTCAGAATATTAAATGAAACTGACTGGTTAGACTCCAGAGCTAAGGAAGGATGTCAAGAATTAACACCTTGCTTCTACCTTGAGTCACCAGATAAATGGTGATCCATTTAGTGAGAGTGACATTACAGCAAAAGACGGCATGGATCTGGAGCAGGTGGTGAAGAATAACATTTACAAATAGCCCAGTTTAAGTCTGAGATAGCTGTGAGACAGCCAAGAGAACAGTCAAGCACAGACACACAATTCCAGAGGTTGAAAGAAAGGGGTATATCCTTCTGAATGAGAAGTCTTAAGAAGTCTATTGGCATGATGACTAGTTATTGTTGGGAGAAATAAAAAGATTGTTCAACATCAGTACACCAAAACTAACACTGCACATGGTAATCATTCATCTAAAATAACCCCTCCACCATCAACCCTCTGAACTGTTCAGGCATACATTGCACAGCTTAATAATTCTACAGGGACCTCAGGGAAGCAGCTCTATTTAAAACTCAGACACTCCACAGAGGACTGGCTAAAGTTCAGGGATGTTGTGATTAGAGGGTAATAACTGCCCTTAAACTTTTTTAGAGTGAACTCATTCCTTTAGTGCTGCATAGGACAGGTCTCTGGAGTCCACACTAAATGTTTGTGCAGGTAATTCATCAGAGTCCAAGCTATTTTCTCAGGAAAACATTGACTGTACCTCTAGTCCCTTTGAAGTATAAAAATAAATCGCTTACCTCAGCCATGTAGTTTAATCAGTCAGAGCATCATCCTAATACACCACGCTTATGGGTTCAATCCCCAGTCAGAGCACATACAAGAATCAATCAGTGAATGCATAAATAAGTGGAACAACATATCAAAGTTTCTATCTCTAACCCCCTTCCTCTTTCTCTCTAAAAAAATCAATTAAAAATTAATATTTAATAAATAAATAAATAGCTCTTCTATTTGGCTGAAAATGTAAATCAGCTTCCAAGTTTTCTAACAGTGACAACTCTACCTCACCCGTACTTTGTGATATCTGTAACACAGGGTTCCCTTTTCCTTCCTTTCATCCATCAATCCGTCCAACACATACTAGGATTTGAACGTGTAGCAGAATATCTGAAGGCACAGGAGGGAATTTAACCATGAAGTAGCTGCATTCAAGTACATGCCAAAAGTCCATTGAAGACATGCTATTTGAGTTGAGAAGTTTGTGGATGTTAATCATCTATGTCTAGATTGTACAAATTCCTACCTAAAATAAGCTTGACCACCTAAGGCATTCTCTCTGTAAAGAATATCCCTCACTTCCTTTCAACCCGGCAAACTTTTAAGAATCAACTCAAATGTCATTGATCATTGGAATTCCCCAACTACTGCAATAGCACTGTATACATCTCCATTATAGAAACTTGCACACTGTACTCTAATAATCTGCTTGCCTATCCAAATTCCCCACTCACTCAACTAAGTACTTCAAGGACAACTTCTTTGTTAATCCCCAGTGTCTGGCAGAGCATGTGGCAAACAGTAGGTACTACGCAAGTCACTTGAAAAGCAAGCTTTGTCATACTCTGCAGCCTAAAAATAACTTCATTGATTCAGCATTTATGTTTCAGGTATTAACAAAACCTATACACTCAAAGAGTATTTGTTTCTTGGAAAATTTTAGTCAGTGGTAATGTTTATTACTCACTAGTAATTATCTCCCTCCCAAACACGAATTCACAAAAGAAAATCTTCAAATTTAATTCTAGCAACATCTCTCTCAACAAAAATGATGTTATGGTCTTCTTTCACAAATAATAAACAATGGAAACTGAATTTTGTTTTGTTTTGGTTGCCAGTAAATTCAAATTGGTATCAATTATAACAATTAATTTAACTAAAGTGATTGTTACATTTACAGTCATATTCTAGTTTATTCTTTTCTGTACTATTTTACATTGTTTGAAATGTGATTTCTATCTTAGAACCTTTGAAAACAGAAGGTAAATAACAATGAAATATCCAAGTTTTGGGGCACTTCATAGAGAAATTAAATGATTAAAAGATTCTATGGTAGTCTATACAGATTAATTACCATATATAACACAGAGCCAAATGAAGGTACCTAATTCATACAGACCCAAATAAACTCATGTCCTGGGAATAGTTTTATGATAACAGCTCTTGTCCTAGGTCCATGGGAATAATGAAAACTTGTAAAACCTCCTTCTTTTGTCCTGGTATGCTGAAAGCTCATGTTGAGAAACCCACAGTGATATGCAGACACATAGCAGTGCAAGTGAATTGTACCCAAACATCTTATGCAATACAGCTCCTTTGTTCTTGTAATCTCCAAACTAAAACTTCCAAGTATTAAGTCACCAAATTCAACAACAGAAACTCTCCTGTTACACAATCACCTGCACAGAAAGGAGGGGGGATATACACTTCAAAAGCAGTTTTGCTTGTGGAAGCAGGGAAAAGTTGGTCACAGGAGAAATGCTCAATCTTTAGTTCTTGAATGATAAAAGAGCCATTCCTTTTTTTAATGTGTGGAGAAAATACATAAAATTTGCCCTTTTAACCATGTTTAAGTGTACACTGTGTTAACTATATTCATAGTGTTGTATAACATATCTCTAGAATGCTTTTATCTTGCAAAACTGAAACTCTACCCAAACAGCTCCTCATTTCTCCCTCCAGGGAGCCATGACTTTTTGCTACCAAAAAAAAGGAAAAAAGGAAAGTGATGGTTGCAACTGTGTGCTTGGGCAGCACAGAAAGGAATGGAATCTAATGAGGGAGCATGGGATAGGGATTTACTAGTTGGGCTCTGGAGTTGTACAAGCTGGATTCCAACCCTGATCTAACAATTATTATTGGTGCTCCTGGGCCACACAACTTGAATCAAAAGCAAACTAAAAAGAACAGTTCGGAGTTGAAGATACATTTTAAAATTGAAGTTCAGAATCAAAACTAAGTGTCAAAAAGAAGATGTAGCATGCACTGATGGTCTGATAGGTCTTAGGCACTTAGGCTCTCTGCACATAGTATCCAATTGATTCCACTTTAAATCCTGACAAGTAGGTATCACCTTCTCCATTTAACAGAGAAGAAAAGGAGGTAAGTGACTCTTCCATGCATGAGATAGGTGGCAAAGCCAGGACTTAAAAGAGAAGTCTGCATGATCATGCTCTTTCTGTGACACTTAGGCTGCAGTGCTTCTAAAATATGACCCATCTGAGCAAAGCAATCCCACAATTCGACTTGAATAACCTGCCACATAGTCATTAGCATGCAACGTTAAAGTGAAAATGCATGTATTATTTAATCTGTTGATGTTTCCAGACAAAGTAATGGCATTTTAACAGTAATCTTCAATATCTTCAAAAATATGAACTAGAGCCCAAAAATAAGTTACTGGAATGTCATATCTATAGATAGCCATATACTCTCTCAATTCAGCAGTCAATAAATCCCAATCTAAAAAACCTGAAGGTGGAAATACAAACATAAGGTAAACTCAGGCTTCAGTGAAACAAAATGAGAGGAGTACACCAATACAAAACAGAACCTGTTACGTAATATAATCAAACCTCAGAGATACAGTCAAGGAAATGTCTAGAAAAAGCAAACCTTTGGGGTCCTCAATCACAATAGGTTACTCCTCCGTTTATTCTTCCCACCTTGCCATTTTTCCTTTACACCATTACTGGGACATCAAGTTGAGTCACTTGGTTCTGAATAAACGTGCCAATTCCCCTGTGAGTTCACTTTAAAATGGCAATATCTGAGGGCAGCAAGAAAGTAGCGGCAAATTCAACACGTGACCCACCCCTCTGTCCAACTAACCTCAAAGCCATTTCCTTCCATGATCTACATTCTTTTTCCAAGCAACTACCTGACATCCTAAATTTTAATATCCTCCTAATCTGGAGGATGCTACTAAAATATATTCAGCTTCTTTCCCGGCACAGGACTCAAGCAGAGAGCCAAATAGTTCCCCAAATTGAATCATCAGTCAGTCACCTTTCATTGTCACTGTCACTGTTATTTAATCATTGAGGGTATTAATATCATTCACTGTAGACAGTGAAGCCCACTGCGAGAGAAATCTGCCTGCTCCCTTATCGAGTTACATCTTTAAAATAAAATCTGACTGGAAAGCTGTCCTTTCTGTGGACCCGTGAGAAGGAAACATATCTCTAATCTCCTATTCACAACTTTAGCTACAGCCTGTTCTCTCGGAAGGCTTTCTTTAAGGACTGAACTAAAGACTCACGACTCTTCCACACTTTTTCAGTAATCAGAAAGTACAGAACTGGAAGAGAAGCTTTTGATATTTTAGTCCTTTTATAGGTGACCAAACAGACTCAAAAACTGAAGGCAGTATCCATGTTCTTATGATGGGTTGTTATTCAAGGTGGAACAAAAAACCCAGGCCAGCTGGTCCACGACTCTTTCTCCATTACCATGAAAGAAGGCCCAGTTACATGTGCCTTGTGTATGTGCATGTAACACATCCACGTATACTTGGGAAAATCAAATCAGATAACACATGCATAATAGTTAACACAAAGTCCTGTGCCCACTAAGCACTCAGTACATGTTAGATATTGTTACTCTTGTTATCCTCATTTTAAAGAATATGTGAATTACTACTACACACTTTTCCTTTAGGACGCTTCCATCATTTCCTGACTATACATGTGTTCTTACACAACAAAAGAAGTACCAGCACTTGCCAACATCTCCATCCTTCTTCCTCAATTTGGGTCTTTATATTCATAAAACAACTCATTTTATTTGTGAGGTTATGAACCTTTAGAAATGTATACATTTGTTTTTAACCAATCAATACAAACTAACTAAAAAACTTCCCAAAGTGTCATGCAAATTATCTACTGTTTTAAGTTAGTCATATTTTGCTGCCCTTTGCAAATGGGCATAAACAAGTGTTGATTTCATAACTATATATTTATGTTTACATGATATATTTATGCTTATATTATTTCCATTGCATTGCAGACCAGATTATCATCAATATGCAAGGCGAGGTGGGACAGCCCATCATACCTACAGAACAGAAGGTCACAGAGGTAGTAGCCTCGGTCAGTTTCCCCACAGCCCACCTTTCAACCACTCCCCGCATCACTATCTTAAGTGATTCAATACCTAACAGATGCCAAAACCACACAGCCCTCTTGTGGTCATCATGCCAACTCCTGAAATACAGATTCTTATCATACCCAAACATACAGGGAATAATGAAAAGAAACACTCATTCAATTTATTCCAAATCTCATACCTGACTATCATTAGAGGCAAGATGCCTGACTCCTTGACATGTTCTGGAATTCAAACAATTCTTTACCAAAGGCCTGCCAACTGCTGTGCCAAGAGCCGTGTTTCCCTGCACACAGCTGTACACTTCAATGGGGTGTCACACATAAGGTATGTGGTGTAGCACTCTAGGTGCTAGAAAACTGCTTTATAGGCAACTACTGGACAATGTAACAGCTAATCTACAGCTCCTCGTTTGTAAATAGCTGCAGCTTCAAGGGCAGACTTGTTGTCATGGGCGGAATAATAGCCCCTGAAGATGTCCTCATCCTAATCCCAAGAACCTTGAATATGTTTCCTTCCACATTAAGAAGTGATTATTATAGATATGATTAAGCATATTGAGATTGGGAAAAGGAAAAAGGACTCATGGACAATAGTGAGGTGATTGCTGAGAGGAGGTAGGGTATAAAAGGACTAAATGGTAATGGGAAAATATAATAAGAGATTTTTTTTAACTAAAAAAAATTTAGAAATTTAAACATAATTTAAAAAAGAATACTGAGATTAGGAGATTATCCTAGTCTACCTGAGTGGGACCAATGTGATCACAGTTGCCCTTTGACGTGGAAGAAGCAGCATTTTTAAATGGAAAACACGTGCTGGTGAGAATGGAGAGAAACTGAAACCCTCATACATAGATGATGGGAACATAAAATGGTGCAGCCACTCTGGAAAACAGTCTTCAAATAGTTAAATACAGAATTAACACTTGCCCCCCAATTCCACTCATAGGTATAGATCCCCCAAAAGAATCAAAAACAGAGACTACACAGATACCTGTACACCAATATTTATAGCAATATTATTTATAATAGTCAAAAGATGGAAACAACCCAAATGTCTATCAAGAGATGAATGAACAAACAAAATGTGATATATGTGTGCAACAGAATATTATTCAACCATAAAAAGAAATGAAGTTCTGATGTGTAATGCAACATGGATGAACCTTGAAATGTGTTAAGTAAAAGAAGCCAGTCATAAAATAATACTTTATGATTTTACTCATATGAAATATCTAGAATAGGCAAAGTCATACAGACCAAAAAATAAATACAGAAAAGTAGATGAGAAGCTGCCAGTGGCTGAGAGGAGTGGGCAATGGGGATCACTGCTTAATAGATATAGGTTTCTGGCTGGGTGATGAATTTTGGAAGTGGACAATGACGGCAGTTGTATGACACTGCGAATTTGCTTCATGCCACTGAACTGCACACTTAAAATGGTAACCTTCATAAAATTATGACTATTTTACCATAATAAAAAATGGTTTAAAAGAAAGTGAAAGAAGGCAGAAGAGTCAGAGGGAAGAAGTCTGAGTAATACCATGTGAGAAGGACTACAGCAGCCTCTAGAAGCTGAAAAGGCAACAGGATGGAGCCCCTCCTAAGGCTCTTAGAAATGGGGCCCTGCTGAGACCTTGGTTTTCTCCCAGGAAGATCGGTGTCAGACTTCTACCCTGCAAAACTGTAAGATAATTAAGTAGACTGGTATTAAGCCCTTAAGATCACAGTAATTTGTTACAGAAGCAATAGAAAACTAATACCCTGCCAATGTTTGTTACAGAAGCAATAGATATTGTGGAATATTGTGGAACCCCACAATACCAAACATTGTATTAGTTTTGTGGAAAGAGGGAACCCTCTTTCTACCAAAGTCCAAGAAGCAAGGGTATTGCCTACTCACTACTCACTGCCAGTGAGCAGAGTCATGGTTTCCATTTTATATGCTGCAGATTCAAACTGATCAAAGCCAGCACTTAATTTAGTAGGAAATGGAAAATCTTGGGAGACTAGGTGGTACCCTAAAATGAAATTACAAAAAAAAAAAATCTGACTTCCGGCAAGATGGAGGAATAAGGTGGACGCACCGTACCTCCTCGTACAACCAAGATTAGAAAACCAATAATTTACAACAATAATTTACTATCAGAATAACACCCAGATCCGGCAGAGGATTTATCTGAATGGAAGTCGGGCAGCCAAGAAGTTGAAGTAGACATGTTCATCCAGACTGGTAGGAGAAGACAAGCCGGGCAGGTGCGGGGCTGGCTCGGGTCGGCGGCGCGAGGAAGTCAGGAGAAGGTTTGGCGCGAAATCGGCGCAAAAGCCATCCAGGGACGCAAGAAGGCAGCAGTGATCCCTGAGTACGCAAGCTGCGGCTGGCAGACCCAGAAGGGTAGCGATTGTGGACCAGGGCAGAACTCGCGGCCCAGAAGCCCAGACAAGGGTCTGAGTCCAGGGGAACGGAACTACCGCCATTGTTTTCTCCCGCCCCGCTCGCTCCCGCTCCCACCCCGCCCCCACATATAACGTCACAATCTAGCGACTGGGGTGCCCAGCCCCGGTGAGCACCTAAGGCTCCGCCCCCCACTGTAACAAGAGCAAACAGACCGGAAAAAAAAAAGGAGAGACAGGGGGAAAAAAATATATATATATGTTTTCAACAGAGCAGATCAGTCCCCCAGGACTCATCCTTTTGAGCGACCAAGAATTAGCCAATCTATCAGATGCGCAGTTCAAAACACTGGTGATCAGAAAGCTCACGGAACTGGCGGATTTTGGACAAAATTTAGATGAAAGAATGCAGATTACCATAAAACAGATGCAGGAAGACACGCGGAGGAGAGCCAATACTGAAAGGAAGGAATATGAGTCTCAAAACACTACAATGGACCAGAAGGAAGACAGAATCAACCAAGCAGGAAAGCATGATGAAATAAGAATTCAAAAAATTGAGGAAAAGATTAAGAGCATCCAAGACACCTTTAAATGTTCCAATATCCGAATTATAGGGGTACCAGAATCGGAAGGGGAAAAGCAACAGATTGAGCACGTATTTGAACAAATAATAAAGGAGAACTTCCCCAATCTGGCAAAGGGAACAGTCTTCCAAGAAATCCAAGAAGCTCAGAGAGCCCCAAAGAAGTTGGACCCAAGAAGAAACACACAAAGGCACATCATAATTACATTAGCCAAGGTAAAAACGAAGGAGAGAATCCTAGAAGCAGCAAGAGGTAAGGGGACAGTCACCTACAAAGGAGTTCCCATCAGACTGTCAGCTGATTTCTCCAAAGAGACCTTACAGGCAAGAAGGGGCTGGAAAGAAATATTCCAAGTCATGAAAGACAAGGACCTACATCCCAGATTGCTCTATCCAGCAAAGCTCTCATTTAGAATGGAAGGACAGATAAAGTGCTTCTCAGATAAGGTCAAATTAAAGGAGTTCATCATCACCAAGCCCTTATTATATGAAATGCTAAAGGGACTTATCTAAGAAAAGAAGATAAAGAAAAGAGATGTATAGTAAAAGGACAGTAAACTCACAAATATTAACAACCACACCTAAAGCAAAACCAAAAGAAACTAAGTAAACAATTAGAACAGGAACAGAACCACAGAAATGGAGGGCACATGGAGGGTTAGCAGCAGGGGGGTGGGAGGAGGAGAGAGGGGGAAAAGGTATAGAGAATAAGTAGCATAGAATGTAGGTTGAAAATAGATAGGGGGATGGCAAGAATAGTACGGGAAATGTAGAAACTAAAGAACTCATAAGTATGACACATGGACATGAACTAAAGGGGGAAATGTGGGTGGGAGGGGGGTACAGGGTGGAGGGGAGAGAAGGGGAGAAATGGGACAACTGTAATAGCATAATCAATAAAATAATTTAAAAAAATAAAAAAAAATAAAAAAAAATCTAAAACTAAAACCACCAGCTCAACCCTGGCTGGTGTGGCTCAGTGAGTTGAGCGCTCATCTATAAACCAAAAGGTCTGTGGTTCCATTCCCAGTCAGGGCACATGCCTGGGTTGTGGGCCAGATCCCCAGTTGGTGGTATGTAAGAGGCAACCCATCAATTTACTATCTCTGGGACATTGGTATTTCTCTCCCTCCAAAGAAAAACAAAAACACCAGCTCATGACAAACATGTTATGAAATTAAACTCTACACCATCCATGCAACACAATGACACTGGCACAATTGAGGCTTCACAGCATGTTCACCAGTCTTGATGGACTCTGTTTTAAGAGATCCATAGCGTCTCTACAGACAAGCCCAGCCAAGATGGCAGGAAAACTGGGGGAATGAGGGTAGCAGTAAGGATTAGGGGTAAGTCTTGCATAGCAGGCTTTCTTCTGAGAGGTGACAAGTCTTCCCTGCCCCAGTCCTGGTTTTCTCCCCCACTAGTCTGCTACTTACTTTTTGGTCCTTACTCCTCCATAGTTGTAGAAAAGACGACTGAGTAAACCTTTGTATGTACATGTACAATATCCTCAAATTAAAAACACCACTTTAAGTACCCTTAATTATATATCAGTTAATTGTTAAAAGCTATTTAAAAAAAAAAAAACAAAATGGAAGATAACATAAAACCTGGATAACCAATTTTAAGACTTTAGTAACTAATTCAAATAATCCATGTGCAAAAAACTACCTTTTATTTTATTGTTTGAATGTTCTTATTTACTATTAAAATACCTTTCTGATTGTAAAATAAAAAAAGCACTACTTCAATGCCACTGGTATTTTCATGGTTAATACCAACCATCGACAAGTTAGTTCAATTACGATGTCAAAGGGAATATTCTTATATTAATTTTTTAAGCAGTTAACTCTTAAAAGGCCATAAAAACTGAAGAATTCCCCAATTAAGAACAAAATGATTCAACAATTTCAAAATCTTTTGGAGGGAACCACTGGTCACATTCTATTTTACCAATTTACCCTTCAGTCCCGACAACACTGCAAATCCCTGGAGGATGGTTACCTTTAGGGCCCAGCCTCTGGCCATGAGCCTAACACCCAGGCGGAGCATAATAACTGTGTGCTAGTCCTGCTCAGTCACACAGGTCACATTTTAATGAATAAAAGACACCCCCCCCAAGATTTTTATCTTCTTTTAAACACATAAATAATTAGGGCCACAAGAGAAGTCTCATATTTAGCCATCATCTACTTGTGAATCAAATACTACACTATGAACACTATTAACAGTGTCTGTGTCTTACAGGATTGACACTGATAAAGTTGAGAATCTACTTTCTCCTCTCATCCTCTAGTTTCGCCTGCCATGCCCCTCCCCACAGACCCCACCCATCCTTCTTAACCAAAATCTATGTCTCTACCACCTAGTCCTATCTTCCACATACTATGCTTACAGTTGCCTTTGCTATGTGTTATCTCCAATAGCATTTGTTTGAGGGACCAGACATGATCGTGTGTAGGCTTTTTCCTCCAATGAGAAGGAAGTTCTCTGGCATACTCCTATATTTCCACAGAACTCTGGACATGGATAAACACACAACACACGTTTAATAAGCATTCATGACTTACGTAAAAACTCCCATAATACCAGCAAAACCAAAACCTTCTTATGTTTGGTACATGGTAATTTAGATTGTATACATGCAACATAAAACAATTATGACATTAAATAATAAACTATTTATTAAACAGGTGGACTATATCATATATTACAAACTTGAACCCTTAGACCCCTCGGTAAGAGGGCTCTTTTGTTTGAGGTGTAGGTTTTCCATCTTTGTTTTTTCTATCTAGGAGAGTATTACAGTTCGTGTGAGATAAAATCCATGTCATTTGAATTATTCCTGGCTTTATATCGTCACACTACAGTGATGTATTCTAGGCATAAAGTGCTACCTAAGTGCATGGTCTGGTCTCAGTCTGAAATGAGGAAGAATGCCCACACTTGCACTGTGTGCACCAAACAAAGCAACAAGAACAAAACACCTTTCAGGGAAGCAAATACCTACATTTAGAGACAACAAATTTCTGGGAAGCAGAGCCCAAAGGTGTGCACGACTGAATTTTAAGTGCTACACTCTTCTGTGTGCAAGAAAAAGGAACAAGAAAGCACGCAAGCCGGGGGAAGATGAAAAGAGGCAGGTGGGATGGAACTGGACTGCACTGATTCCCTGTGCTTCACAGCTGCGTAAACCACAACAGTAGGCCTGGGGGACAGGACCTTGGCTGCTGAATTCAGTACACCCACTCAATATGTTCTGAATGTAAATACTTTTCTGTTTTCTACAAAGCAGTGTTATGCTTCTCCAGGAGAGTTATAAGGATTTGGGAAAATGCCAAGATATTACAGGAGCCATTTAATCTTTGCATTCTTACATTCATTCTATAACACCTCCACTCTCCTCACTTGAGAGATAAACCATACCCAACACACATGAACCAATTTATCCTACTACAAATTCAGTCTCAAGTTCAAATCCTAAAAACCCTGGGATAATGTGATACAATTTATCTAGTAACCTCCACCCAGAGTTTGCCATCTTGAAGTATGCCTCTCATTTGGATCTGTCTTCTTCCAGAGAGAAACTCAACTCCAAGTATAAATAAAATAGAATGTGACCAGTGGTTTCCTCAAAAAGATTTTGACATTGATGAATCATTTTGTTCTTTATGTCGGTTATTTCCTCAGTTTTTATAAAATCTTTAAGGAGTTAAGCTTTAAGAAAAAGGACAGGTCAAGAGAATTTCTAATTTGTGATTTAAGAAACTACCTAGTACTTTCTCTACTTCCTAAATGAATCTCTAAAACCTTCTTTGTGAAGTTATGAGGAGTCTTTTTTTTTTTTATTTTATTTATTTGTGTTTAGAGAGAGGTGAAGGGAGGGAGAGAAATATTGATGTGAGAAAGAAACAAACAGGCTGCCTCTCGTACATGCCCTAACCAAGGACCAAACCCACAACCCAGGCAATGTGCCCTGACTGTGAACCAAACTGGTGACCTTTCACTTTGCAGGGCCATGCCCAACCAACTGAGCCACACCAGCCAGGGCATAAAACCTGATCCTGAAATAGTCCTCCACACACTTTCAGATCACAGGGGTCGGTTGGCTTAGTGCTCCTTCAAGATTCCATCCTAGTCAGCGGGCCCACTGACAAATAGGTCCATACACTCCCCCTTCCTCTTGTCTATACATATTTTTATAAATGGTAAACACAATATATTCTCTGTTATTCCACATGTTTGGGCAATAGAGACACTGTTTAATAGAGAGGTGCCACACATACCATGCATGATTTTAAAATGAATAGGATTTATCAAAACACATTAACACAAAAGCCATATTATCACAACTTTATTCTTTAATACCTCTGAATGAACTCTAGAATTTTACAATGTCTTCTGGCCATCCCTATAAATAACAATGATAAGCCTCTTGGTTGGAATCACTGAGGCCTGGGTTAAAATTTCAGTTATCAGCAGTTCATTTTGGCAAGTAACTGAATTTCTGAGACTTGGTGTCTTCATCTGAAAGTGAGGACAAACAATATCCCCATTAGCGTCACCACGAAACATGTATTTCATCTCTCATGGCAGGACACTCATGGACAGCAGTGGGGCATCTACAGAAGAGCCTGTGGCTGGGGATGAAGGTCAGTGTTTGGAGAGTTTTTTAAAACCTGAGTTTATATCACAGAATGAAAACTACTAGCTGTGGGTTCACTCACAAGACACCTAACTTTTTCTGATTTCAGTTTCCTCACCTGTAAAATGAAGGCCCTATCTACTCCAGGATAGCTCTAGCTATAAGAACCTAATAGTAGAGGCTTTATACAGTGGGGTTGCTATAAAAATTAGAAATTAAATGAACACATGTAAAGTGTTTCATTGAGCTCAGTGCCTGATAGTCAGGGTTCAATAAACCTCAGCTTTTGAGTACCAGAATTCAACACAACTGAACTCAGGAAAAGAGGAGCAGTGAAGACAGGAGCATCTTAATTTCTTTAACAATGTCTCTGAGCACTTCTCAAATACACACATGTGGAAGGATTTCTCGTGCTATGAATACAATGCACATTTAGCCAACAGCCCAAAAGATAAACTAAAAAAGAAATGTCTAGATCTGTGGTTCCCAAACTAAGTGCTAAGATACCCCACCACACTACAATGAACTCACAAGGAAACTACAGAATTGTTTAAAATTTTTAAAAGAAGCAACAAAACTCAAAGTCTACTGACACCACACAAAATACTACCTTAAACTGGTTCACAGCCTTAACACTGCATTGCACTATGTGCCTGTCCATGATGGCCTGCCTTTGCAAACTTGATTTTTTTTAGCAGCTGCTGTGATAAAAAGCAAGTAACAGAAAATAAAAATTCAACAAGAAATGAAGGTTATAATATTGAATCTGAATTCAAGTTCTGAGAAGTTGTGCAGTACCCAATACATACACATATCACATTATGTACATAACTGTGATTTTTTAAAAGAATGCACTGAAAGTATTTTTTCTTCCAATTTATGTGTAATATTTTTTCAAACAGCCACTACATTATTAGTACATAAATACATATTAAGCTGTTTGGATATAAATACTTAACAAATGAAACAGGTATTCCTTTTCATCTTGGAGTACCGTGAAAAGTTCTAAAGACACTAAGGACAAACTGCAAACAAGAAAAGCGTGGAAATATCGGTTGTACATGATATCTACCCCGCTCCCCCGCAACATCCAATGTTTCTGCTTTCTGGAAGTATTCTAAACTAAAAGAAATTCTATAAAGAATTTTAACCTTTCATTCTAGGTCACATATGAGAAGCTATTAAAAGAACTGGATGGGGGTGATTTGAAAAAATATATACATATTTTCAACTAGATAAATACAATTTTATCATGAAAAAGAGATATTACTCTAGCAGTTCTATGTAAACAAAATGTCACATAAAATGCACCCCTCTAGTCACCTAATAAACTTCAGCTTAGATAAATTTTTCTCACATGTAATTTCTAAAGAAATCTTTCAGGCTAAACTAAACACTGTGCTTTAAAACTTAGTTCTGTGATACAGTATTATTCTGAAATACCTGTTGTCCTTTCATAATTATTAACGGTACTCTTAAAAGTACTATTTGGATGATTATATGGCCATCCTAAATGAAAAGGCAATTATGTGCTGAAGAAATTAAGATAGGAATATCTACTTGGAGCTAGGTAAGAATTAAAATTACAATACTGGGCTTCAGTTTTTAAAACTCATGAGCAGACACTCAAAGACAAGGCTGGGACCAGATGACCCCTAATATCCTTCTTCTAACCTTGCAGTCTTGTGACTCTGAAGTCACTGGAAGTAGACAGTGAGTCAGCACTTCTATAGTGGCCAAGGCTACTAATGAGTAAGTCAGGTTCTGCACTACTGTGTGTGTGGTAGGCAGTTAGACAGACATGCGCCAAGCAAGGACAGTGGGCCAGGTACAAAAGGTCACTAGGGCGGAAAGCCCCGAGTGCCTAGCAATGGGCAAACAGAGAAAATAAGGACTTTGCCTCTAGGGTAACCTTTCCTCCCCCAGCTTATTGCTGGTCATTCAGGTTAGATCCCTTTAGAGAGACAGCAAACAAGGGGGCCAGGAGAATAGCCCTTAAACATTAAGCTCTCAGGACAATGAAGTTCTGGCCCACTTCAAATACTTCCAGGCATGAGTAGTGTTTCAGCTCCACACCCAGAAAAGCGGACAACGGATGCCAGGACCCCCTGCCATGGCACCAACCAATCAGTGGAGACTGTGACCCTAAAAGGACATACCTGGAAAGCAGATATTCTACTGGGAACCTTCCCAAGACCACCAGATACATACCCTCAAGACAGAGAACCTAGTGCTGCTTGCTATATGGAGAATCTGGAAGCTTTCCCCACCCTTTTTCCCTGGGCCCATTTTCTTTGCCTCTCTTTCTCCTAAGCAACCAGTGCCTTTCTTTTGCCTCTGTAACTTGTTTCCTGAGCCCATTTCTTCCACAGCTCACTTCTTCTACCTCAGTGACTTTCTAAATAAACACTCTCTCATGGGTTGAGTCTTGGCTCTGAATTCTTTCTTAACCAGAACTCAGGTACCAAGGTTGCTGAACAGAGGTGTGGTGTGACTAAACCAGGCTAACACCTGGTGCTGTTTCACAGCCAACATACGTATGTTAATAATTCATTATAATAAGCCAACTAATAATCTTGATTTACTTATTTTAAAAAAGAAAATACTGTAAGAAAAGCATTTCAAGATTTCCAACTTCTCATTTGTTCAAAGGTTTTTGCATATTTCATTTTAAAATAGCTACAATTGGATCTTTTCACATATTCAACCAATTTTTTTCTTGTAACCTTCCAACTTGCCCTGAAGCAAATTCCAATTGTTTTTCTTTCATACAAAAACACACTTCTTATATACCAATACTTTATTTTCTTTCTAAGAAACTCAGTAACTATATAGTTTTCATGCTGTCTCTTGTTCATTAAAAATGAAAGACATAAGGATTTTCTTTTTCTTTCTCTCTCAAAACCTCCAATGCTTCAGGGGAGGAAAATAAAGAAATTTTCTGACATAATCAAATACAGAACGCCTGAAAGAAAAGCACATTCATGTCTGACTTTCCGTGACATCCAAGCTAGAAGTACTACAAATAATTTAAGCTAAATATACAATATTCTCACTCAATTTCTGAGGAACTATGCTTCAAATGTGATGGTATTTCAAGACAAAATTAATTCACTGGTTTCACCATCGCATTTTCCCACATATTAGTACTCTCTACAGTTAAGGCCTAAGATGTAAGTGAAGACGACAGCGTTTCTCCACGTGAGAGTAACATGAGATATGTACATTCCTAGGCACCGGCCTGGCAGGACTGACTCAAGACCTCTGGGATCTGAACCCACAAATATACATGTCTTACAAATCTCCAGAAAAATCTTTACATACATAATATTTGAGATCTACCAATTAAAAGGTACCATAGTACATAAGAGACCTACATTTAGTGAATAACCCAATTACTAGTTTATCACAATTTGGAGTATAAGTCTTTCTGTATGTGGGTAGGAGGAACCATGGGAAAGAAAGTATAAATGAGAAATGAACAAACTATTCCTTATTATGAAAAGTGTGTAAAACAGGTTGTTTACTAAAGGCAAACTCAGTTACAAGGGCATATGTTGGCTCTTATTTTCATTATTTTTCCTTCTACATTGTAATACTTTTCCCCCCAAATTTGTCTAATCTTTAGTAATGAACTTCCATCTACTCATTCCTATCTGTATTTCCCTCCTTATGAAGCTTAGAATCTATGATCCTGGCACATAGTATTCTTGATAATATACTGAGCTTTCTTGTTCTGTCTTTTCAGGACAATCATTTGACAAACCTCTGAACCTAAATAGACTTGGTTACCAAATCTGCTCATCCTAGTATGTAAACAGCTGAGCACTGCTACAGAGTACCACCAAGAGGACAACTGGTCTACCACAGAGTGACAATTACCAATCTTAAATGTCCCTCAACACTACCCAGATAACCATCTTCATTTCTCCGATCAACTCACTCTGCATACACACTGTATCAACCTTTTTTCCAGTCTCTTCAAACCTCCATCCTTTCTCCTTACTCCCTCTTGAAGCTGGACTCACCCCTTACATCTCACAAAGGGAATGAACACCCTGACACCAGAACTCTCTCCACTTCCTAATATGAAACTTATAAACCTACCACACATCTGTACCCTCCTCTTCCACTCTCCTCACAATAAAATCAAAGAATCTCTCCCTATCTTCGGATACCACTCTCTCCTGTATTCTTTATTCAGAGGGCGGTTGTGAAAACTAAATGCTACAATATGATCTATTTGTAAATGTAAGGTACACTTAAAAGTATTCACTAAGCCCTGGCTGGTGTGGCTCAGTGGATTGAGCGCCAACCTGTGAACCAAAGGGTTACCAGTTTGATTCCCAGTCAGGGCACACATGTGGGTTACAGGCCACGTTCCCAGTACAGGGCGCATGAGAGTCAACCACACATTGATGTTTCTCTCCCTCTCTTCCCCTCTGTCTAAAGATAAATAAATAAAATCTTTTTTTTTAAGTATTCACTAAATAGTAGCTGTGTTCATGTTAAGCTTTCCAACATAGCTGTTTCCAAGTAGGCACTCCAAGGATAAAACAATCAAACCCATATTTGAATACAGAGAATCAGATAAGCGTACACTTCAAACAAAAATCCTCACTACTACTACCTCCCTGCAAACCTGAGATACAACCCAAAGATTCATCTCCACAAGAAAAACTTACCTCATAGCCTTGTATGAGAAACAAAGGGGTAAAAGTTAAGGTACTTACATGTTCTTGCCTTTGCTGATTTTAGAATTACTCAGGCCTACTTGTAAATGGTGGGGGCACAGTGGTGACAACTATTACTATATGTTCCTTTCCTTACTTGCACAGTACACTCAATGGGCAGTTTCTCTTTCAGTAAACTATAATTTATGACATTTAAATGAACTAGAACATTTGGACCACATTCAAAGCGCATACTGTTACTGTCTCTTGCTGCCGATATCTACATTGCGGAGTGCACCAACTCCATTAGAGAAAGTACATTATGTACATTCACAAGACCCATACAGTAATCTTCCTTCCAAAGAAAGGAATACTGGCAATTAATTCCAGAAACACAGTCAGGCTCTTTGCTCATTTCTATATCAATATTCCTAAAACCCTCTCACTCAAAACCCTGAACAGCTCAAGGAAATTTGCTTCTTGGACATCAGAGCAAGCTGGCTGATTGGGGCTGGATCTTCTATATTGGCTGCTAATTCAAGATAATTTTTACAATTAAATGGAGCTTTGGTTACCATTTCCTTCAACCCATCTGGAGATCTCGATATCAGCTCATACAAAATTGTGTTTTTCAGTTATAAGACATGTCTTTTCAAAAAGTCCAAGATACATTTTCCAAGCTATCATTTAGGCAGGTCACCCTTCAAGTTTCACTAAATATAGATAAAAACTACCTTCTTCCTCTACCCCTGTCCTAACCCTGAATACCTTATGAAAGCAATTACACTCTTGTATCAATAATACAGTAAGGATGAAAGTCTCGGAATAAAAAGATGACTCCTAAAGTAAATAAACTTAGCTTTGAAAAAGCATATTACATCACAGGCCTCTATTTAGGAAATACTGGCCTACATGATTTGATTACAGGGGCATCAAGGGCCTAAAAAATTGTTTTTATTGTTTACAAAATTCTTAAAACTGTGCCCTGGCTGGTGTGGTTAATAGATTGAGCACCAGACTGGGAACCAAAGGGTCGCCAGTTTGATTCCCAGTCAGGGTACATGCCTGGGTTATGGCCAAGTTCCGTCCCGAGTAGGGAGCGTGTGAGAGGCAACCACACACATTGATGTCTCTTTTCCTCTCTTTCTTCCTCCCTTCCCTTCTTTCTAGAAATAAATAAATAAAATCTTTATTAAAAAGCTCTTAAAACTGAAATGTCATGAAGTGTTAAAGATTTCATATAAGAATCCAATTTACCATCTTCTTGTGAAAATCTAGAAAGTCCAGCCGTGCAGGCCTGAGTGGTGCCTGCCTGCCCCTGAGTCAGGGCATTTACTCTTGGGCTTACCAAGGCCCCCTCCCTTCTGTCTCAAATTCAGGCAGATTTTACTAATTTAATAGGCATATCTTACCCCTAGTAGACATCTGAGTTTTGACCCATTTTAAGGCATTATTAGGGTCCTGGGTGATGGCCGAGGGTAGACGTGTTTGAAGCAGTGAGCTATTGATTCTTCAGCAGAACAAATTCCAGGTAGTTTCAGAGAAAAGGTTTTGAGAGAGTAGAAGGGAGGGTTTAATTAACCACGTACTGAGTGAGAACCTAGACAGAAACAAGGAAGGGCACAGAAGAATATATTTTAACCCCCCACCCTGCTCACAAGGCCAGTGTTGTTTTTCTTTTTGATAAAAGTCAAGTGTTGGAATGAGAATCAGACTCATTTCTTAATCTAAGTTTATTTGAAAAGACGGTTCAGTTCTCACTCTCCTGCTCTCTTGGTGGGCCAGAAATATCCAATGATCCTTATCACAGTTTGTCAATTTTCCTCCGGGTGTTGCCTATCACAACATGTTATCTTTGGGGAGTCCCCACCCAAGTCATCCTGCTCTGATGTCAGCACTGTCTGATTCACTGTTCTGCTGTTACTGACACCGGGTTAGCTCCACGAAAATAAACCCAACATTGCTTCAGAGGTCAGCGTTCTCCTCCCGACTGTGTAAAAGAGAAAGCAGACAGACTTCCTCCAGACTGGAGGGAATGTGAGAGTGAAACTCAAATGAATTTTTTAGTAAATCTAAAGTTGGCTTTGGGACAACATGGTATGACTTAATTCTCCAGAAACCAATACAGAAGAACCATGAGAACTGACCATATTACCAAAACGACAAAAATAAACTTGTATCTCAGTGTGCTGCTAACATGTGAACACACAAGTGTGTTTCTGTGGATCATACATGTTCTAAGCTTGTGCCACAGAAGAGAATCTTGTTAGAATCATAAGCGTGAAAGTCTGATGGTCAAGTCTGCCAACCATCAGCCAGTGAGATGGCTGATAACTATTCACACCCAAAGAATTTACTTTCTCATGTAAATTAGAACCCACTCAGGTTTAAAAAATATATGTATATAAATATAAATTATATACATCTTTAAGAAAGCCTGTACTAGGTGCTGAGTGACCTCTAATATTACAGTTTTTCCTCACTTCTCTCCAATCTATCAATTTCTTTCATTTACATTTTAGGTGGCCTTGTTTATTAACTAAGTCATGGTTATGAAAAGTTCTAGGGCTGACCCTGACCAGAGTGGCCCAATTGGTTGGGCATCATCCTGTAAAGCAAAAGGTCGCAAGTTCAATTCTCAGTCAGGACACATAGTTGGGTTGGGGGTTCAGTCCCCAGGGCATACAAGAGGACAACAATCCATGTTTCTCTCTTACAATGACGTTTGCCTCCCTCTCTTCCTCCCTCCCTTCCACTCTCTCTAAAAATAAATAAATAAAATCTTTTTAAAAAGAAAAGTTCTAGCACTGTGTTATATAAAGTCTTAAACATCAGGAAGCCAACAACTCAAACACTCAGCCATCCTCCCAAACAACAAGGCCAAGGCCTGCAAAGAGAGGGAGGCCAGGCTCAAAGCATCATTCTCAGAACTCTGACGATCATTAGAAAAACCAGGTCAATGAAAATTCTAACCATTCACTTTTTCATTTCATTTTCCTGGAGCCTCTATAGCTTTTCAGCTGTGAATTCCAATAAGTTTGAAGGAACCTCTGAATATTGAATCTTTAGGATCTGCACTCTCATCACTAACACTTTTCCACTGGGTTTTTTCTCCAAACAGGCTTGCCAGGAAACAGCTTACCAAGCTTCCAGAAAAGAAAAGCTTTTAACCTTTCCATTTAAAGAATGCCATCAGCTCTTCCCATCCTGCTCAGGTTCTAAATAACTAAAGGCCCCTTTTCTCCCATGCTTATTTCCTTACAGGAAGCCATATATTTCCATACAAGCCCTTTATGTTTACGAAGATGCCAAATTCCTTCACTGAGTAAGTTGATTAAAGACCCAGTCCTTTTCCTTCTGAAGTAAGGACCATTTGCCAAATTTTCAATAATTCACATAAGTGGTAAGGTTGCTAAACAGTCAGTTAAGTTTATCCATTGCTATTCAATTTTATCTATATATTCTCTGATAGTAACAGGGTAGGTCAGACCAGAGACTGCTGGAGAATGGGGGAACCCTAGTCCAGGGGAACTCCAATCCCACACAAGAGGTTGCTCCCTGCCCACCACTGCCTCCTCCAAAGGGAGGGCCACCGGAGCAGGAAGATTGCTGAGGCAAACTGCAAGCAAAGGCAACTATTAACCATACACAAGCCATGCACTGCCAAGGCCACCAAGCTGTTCCAGAGCTGGCAGAAGGGTGCTTGCAAGGAGCATGCCTACTTCAAGACTTGGCCCCCTTGCTAAATGTGGCAACCAGCAGGGAACAAAGGCAAACACAGCCAACACGCCCTCATTGGTTGAAAAGCTGGACCCTCCCACTGGCTTCCAGAGCAAATAGGATTCTGGGAGAGGACTTTTTAAACAGAAGGTGGGCAGAAGCTCACACACTCTTGGCTTTTGGTCTCTTGGCTTTTGGCCACTTGGTTTCCTGTGCTCCTGCTTTGCCCCACGTGGATAGGAGCACTCCTGGGACCAGCACGTGCTGGGCCTACCTGGGGCTTAGGCTCCACATGGCTGGAAGCCAGCTTCCCAGAGGCAGGATCCTACACTGGGATATGTGCCTTACCCAGCTCCAGTCTTTGGGATCCCACGAGCCAGTGCAGGACGGCACAGGGGTCCTGGACTGCTTCCTATGTCTCGCCCTGAGAGCACCACACGGAGGCTGAGAGCAGCATATGGGGACATGAGCTGGGAAGTTCCTCATTAATAGAGCTTCCCCTGCACGGCCATCTGGAGTGATCTGACAGCGCACCCTAAACAGAGCGACAGAGAGAGAGAGACAGACAGAGAGAGAGAGAGAGAGAGAGAGAGAGAGAGAGAGAGAGAGAGACAGAGACAGAGACAGAGAGAGCGAGAGCGCGCGAGCGAGCGAGCACGCGCTGCGCGTGCGCAAGCTGCTACGAGACAATGGCAACTCTAAAATTCACAAGTGCATACCCCATAGAAGATGGACCCCATAGAAGATAAGCAGGGGAACTTCTGGAAGTGGCTTTGGTTTGCAATCTTTTCTGGAGCGAGGGAGGTTCTGTGTCTTGCAGAGAAAAAGCATTCAGAGTAGGAATGTTCTTAGCCCCCCAAATTGGGAACCCTCTTAATAAAAACCTATTTCCTTCCACACAGATCTTCGTGTTATGCATATACATGGTGTCAAGTGGCTGGACCCCATACTACCCAGTTACATGAAGACCTCCAAAACTCAGCATTCTCAAGAATTTAAAAAAAAGATAGGGGTGTTAGGGGGAACACTCCTGCTATAAGAACAGCAATATGCCAAAAACTATGAAGAACAATTAGAAGAAACAATAGGTCACATAAAAACCATGCCAGTAGCAAACTTTTAACACAAAGAATGAAACACAGATATGAAAGGCATGTCATAATATTATATGTTGTGTCAACATAGAAATAACTTGTAGATGAAAAAATGGGTTTCTATGGCAAGTAACCACAGGGTATCCCAATCATAAATTTTCAATTGGGCAGGTCATGATGGGTAGTCACCCACATAACCTTTTAGCAAAAGGTTTATCTTTGCAAACCTTGTCCACTGTTTCTCTGCATCTAGGTTAACACACCTTCGAAATGTCTCTTTTCGGGCCCCTCCTTCCAAAGCCTGACCACCCTCAAGAGAGCACATAATCTCAACTATCCTGTAACCCAATCCCTCCCTTGCTTTCTCCCACTTTCGTGTAATCTTTCTTAGTTCCTTCCTTAGTTCCAAAAGCATAAAAGAAACTGCAAACTGTTATATTCTGGAGCATTTAAGATCTTGCTTACCTGCACATGTCATCAGTTTGGCCCAAATAAACTCTTATAAAAAGTCTCTACAGGTTTGGACGTTTCTAACATCAATAAATACAACTTAAATAAATTGAAGAAGGGAGTGTGAAAGAGGAAAACAGAGGAAGCTCATTGACTGTTATACAGAAAATAGTAAGAGTTAAAGAATATAATTAAAAACTGCAAAACCAGATAATATAAAGTTAAATAAGAAACCAGTGGCTGAGGGCTTGTAATTGAAGGGCAAAAGTTACCACTAGGACAGAAATTCAAACCTTCCTAAGCATCAAAAATAATTTTTTGATAAATTAAAAAACAAAGATAATACATCTCATACAGAAACATAGTGAGTAAGACAAGTTTTTCATAATATTTCATTACATTATGTAAAGTACAAAAGAGTTCCTATTGTATGCTACCTGGTAAAGCAAAACTGAGACAGTCCCCAAGATCCCTGCTCTTTGGTGCACACGTCCCATATCAGGTCCTCCTCTGCAGTGTGGGCAGGAATCGGGAATATTATAGAATTTCACTCCTGTGATTAGGTTACATTATATGGCAAGGGTGAAGAGAGATTATCCTGGGTGGATCTTTCCTAGTCAGGTAAGCCCTTAAAAGAGTGTTAGAGTCAGAGAAATAAAAGTAGAATAATTCAAAGTGACAGAGACACTCTACTGTTGGTCTGGAAGAGGTAGGCTGTGTATTGTCGAGAGAGCCGTGTGGCCAGGAATGGTGAGCAAATTCTAAGAAATAAGAGTTTCAGTTCTACAACTGCAAGGAACTCAATTCTGCCAACTGCCAGTGAGCTAAGAAGGAGGTGAATTCTGGAACCCTGCACATAGGGACCACCTAAGCCATGCATAACCCCGAGGAGTCAAGGAAACTAAGATAATAGATTGGTGTCATTTTAAGCCACGAAGTTTGTGGTCATTTTTCTGTAGCAATAGAAACCTAATATCCCATCTTTCATATATGGAAGAGGTTTTTAAAAGACATGTGCCTACAAATTTGTGCAACAGAATTACCTGAAATAAAAGTGAAGCTCAAAGAATTCTTTAACCCTGAATAATTCTCCTATTGCTTTTAATAAAAGCTTTTCCTAAAAGAACTCTGAATTCTCCTTTACATTTCAGGCTTTATACAGAATAATACAAGTAGTGAGCAGGCAGCACAGCCAAACAGGGTGCTCCTCTGTACAACTGTCCGGTATTATATATATTCTTGAGAGCAAGCTTTTCCCTTCTGTAAATTAAATTGAGGTAAAACAAAAAAGCTGACTTTGTAGGGGTGACTCTATGTTCTGACTGTGTTCCATTTGCTTCTCCGTGGACTCCACTTGAGTCCATACACACTCTCGACAACATGATATATGTACAGTTAGTTTGGTCAAATGAATAAAATCTGCAGGGTCCTGATCATGTGCTTTCAGAGCCAACAGTCCCAAAGTGTGCCAGGGTCACTTTTAACAGGCTGACAACCTAGGGCTTACTTTGACAACAGCCAAGAGACCTGAGAACTTTTTACTCCAAATCAAATCTAAACAACCTGAAATCATCATGCAATCATTTGGGCAAAACCAGTTTAGCACAATGTTGTTAACATCTTTCAAAGAACTGCTAATTAAATGAAAATAATAATTCTCAGATCAAATTAATATTGTTTCTCTCTGAAAGGAAAGAAACTAGTAGGAATTTAAGAAAATTTTATTTAATGCCATGAGCTTATTAAGCCAAACGTAAACACTACTGAAACATGAAAAACAGAGTTCCACATGAGCTCTGGAAGCACTGTGGCATTACTGCTGTGGTGGTAGTCTCCTCAGGAATTTTGCTCCCATCTCACTTCATGCAGTTTATAATCCTGAGTTCCAGTAGGGCTCCTTCTAAATTTGACTGGCTTTTTTTATCAGCTTTGTCTCTAGTTAGTAAAAAGTTACTAGTTATTTTGGGTCAGATCCTGAGGGTAAAATAGGAAGTACAATAGCATAGAGGTCAAAGGCCTTTTATAATTTTCATCCAACAAAACACTCACCCTACAAAAGGAAAAGCTCACAGCTTCCTGAAGACAGTTCCCCTTCCTCTTGGCTGACCCTTGTTTATTCCTGAGTTTTCCAGAGGCCTCAGGCTCACTCACCCAAGTGCTGTGTACATTCCTAGGGTAGATGGGTGAAGGATCCACCAGGAAATGCTGCTGGCTTTCTTATAAATCAACATTGTGTGTGTTTTGTTTTTAATTAAGCCTGTGTACTCATGAAGCAAAGAACATATGTAAGCCAAATGGTTTGGTAATATCTAAAATGAGTTTTATGACTTCTAAGAAGAGCTGAAGCATCTGAAATGCTGGCTATCCTATCAGCCCCAATTAAAAGTGAAGACCATTCACTTCATCAGCACCTCGTTTCTTTCTTTCCACAGGACCACATCCTTCTAGAAAGGTAGGACATCTAAGTTCAAAAAACTCTGCTACCTTTCTCTATAAAGATCGTTTTCAGAATTCTGGAGCATTTTGTGAAGGGAGGAAAGATATTAAATTAGAAGCCTATCAAATCCTAAATTTAAAACGAGGACAAGTTTGGTGAGCAAAGAGTTTGAACTCTCAATCCAAGTTCCTCCTCAAGAACATTCTCCATAACTGCACAACAATCTCTTGCTTCTTTAAAATCCTGCAGTTTTTACATGTTGCTCCATAGCATCTAGAACTTACTCAGGCAATGCCTGTTATAGTCATTACTTGCTTCATGAGCACCTTTTGTTGCTCTAACTAGATTATATTCTTTTAAGCTAAGAAATAGACATCTATTTCTCCTCATAATTATGGCTGGTTTTATACTGGGCAGTAGTACGTACATAATATTTATTAACTCTGTTTTCATGAAAACTTTTAGAGAGGCAATGAAATAATCTGTCACAATAAAATGATATGGAAGAAAAAATATAGAACAATTACTACATACCAGCTATTTTCTGTTTACCAACAACCTATAAAAGCTGCTTCTTGGTTAAGCCAAATTTCAATTAGAAAGTGCAATAAAGAAAATGCAGACTATCTGACCTGCTTAAGTCCTAAGGAAAATTTAGTGTCAGAAGGAACAAAAGATGATTTAACACCCCCAAAATGCTAAGACATCAAATCTTTTTAAATACTGGTTTCTTATCTGAATCAACACAGATAAGGCAACAAGGATTTTCCTAATTCTACACCATATTTGAGCATCCCACTTATGAAGCATTAGATAAAAGTGGAAAAAAATTAGTAATTTCAAAGCACTTAAACTATAATCATCCTCCAGTTGATAAAAGCCAAAACTGTAATGACAACTGAGCATATCTATTATTGAATAGTGAGATAACAAAGCCAAAAATATTGAACTAATTTCCTTGCTAAAAAACATTACTGAAATATTTCTGATATTATGCTATTTTAGAAACTAATCTTACAAAAATCTTCCCTGAAATCAAGTTCCTGTTTTTATAGGCTGATCATGAGCTTTGATCTAATCTATCCCAGTTGCTTGTGGAGGCAGACATCACTCTAACAAGAAATGACATGAAGTAAGGAAAATACACTGAGGGCAGGGGCTGGGGGACAGAGTGAAGACATATCACTACACATTGACCATGAGCTTAATAGATGGGACTACACTTAAACCTGGATTTACCGAACTTCTATGATCCACAAAACCCCTTCAACAGGAATATTATAATTTCCCAATTCCACATTAGTAAATTGTTTTAAAAATCAATTTATTGCTTTTCACAGCACATATGTACAATTAAGTAGAAATGCTTACTTTGAATCAGTATCATTTTGTTGTATTGGAGAATTCATCTTTAAAATCACCTTTAATGGCTATTGTGCAGATAAAATTAAAATACATCCTACAATTTAAAGTAACTTCAGGAAGGGGGGGGATTATGCAAATTAGATGGTGAACAAATGGAATTTTAAGAGACTGAATTTTCCTGTGGCCAATTTGGCTTAACTCTGGTTAGCGATCAAGAGGACAAGAGCTTTCAGCCACTAGCTCGCACCCACTGTCCTTTCACAAAACCGAATCAGGAGAGAAAACACCACCACCCAGGCAGGCCAGCAAGCAGCCACTCAGCTGATGAGAAATGTTTTTCTGGCCCAGGCAGCAACCCCAGCACCCCCCACAGCCCACCCCACCCCTGACCCCATGATAACTGAGCAGCAAGTTCTGTTCCCAGCTAGTCTCCAGTTTATACTTGAGCAGAAAAGGGAGATCATAAATCCAGGAAACTTCCTCCTTAAATTGGGATGGGTTCTCTGCCAGATGTTCATTTTTTACTGGCTTCTTTTTGCCATGGGACAACAGGGGTGGGGAAGAGATGAAAACACATTCTCTATACCAGTAATTTTCAAATTGCAACAGCAAGAGCCGGCAGGAGGCAAGCACATACCACCCAGCCTTCCCGCCACTGCCACCCCACCACCACCCCGCAACAGCACAACCAAGTAACACAGTGGCTCAAGGAAGAGCAGCATTATTTGAGGCAAATGGCAAACAAGATGGAAGGACTAAAAAGAATGTAACGTATTTAAGATTATTGTTTTCCCTTTTTTTTGACACAGCCAGATAGTACTTGGCAGCTATAAAACACATTCTCTTTTCCATCTCCACCCATCTGTAATTTTTTTCTTTTAATCAGATGTTCTGTTCACACACTGGTCCATAAACAACATGCTTGTACTGCAGCCTGATGATTTTCCTTTTGGTTACTTATCTTCAACTCCACAAACTGTTTCCTGAAAATACAGCTTTATGCGGAGTGTTAAGGCAAAGCTGAATACGATTCTTAAGTTTAGGCTGTGGCTCATCAGCATGGCATGGAAACACCAGGTTTTGTTAAGTTTATCTCTCTCTCACACACACACACACACACACACACACACACAAGACCGCAAAAGCTGAAGTAAAACATCTGTGTTCCGCTCATGCAACAGAACTGTTAAATTCTTGGCTCACACACAACAGACAACAAGTTAGCTAGCTCAGAGGCCAAAGACTTCCAGGAAAGTTTACGTTCGGGTACATCATAAACTGTGGCAGTAAAATCAAGTCCTCACAGAATCAGCCTGAGCATGGTGGTGTCAGTTTTCGGTATGCAAGGGAAAAAAGTGAACATAAATACTATATCCCTGCATTTTATTTTTCCCCTATCCACCCCAATCCTAGCCTCCCCCCTTATCTCGCCCCTCATTTACACTCATTCTGGGCTGAGGCTTCATGTTTACTTCCACTGCACCCGCTCCTCCCCTCCCTTTTAGGCAAGTCTCCTCATCACCTCTGCCTGGGAAAATTAACACCTTAAGACATTTTTAGTACGATCTTTAAATCTCCCCCAGTAACAGGCAAAACTTGAAGTCTAACATCTGTTTTCTTAAACTAGGGAGAATTAAAGGGGTCTGCCACACATTCTCTTTGCTAATTCATAAGTAGCCACGTGATGCAATTAAATACCTACTCTATTCTTTGTGGTTTTCACTAAAATACAAGTGCTGGTTCTTTTCTAACCCCTAGTAGTTTAACCCTTTCAGTTCAGTTAATATGACTAAAACTCTCAGTATATTTTGAATGACAAATGTTTTTATCAAAACTATCAGTCATACCAACTTTTCTGACAATGGAATCTTCAGCAGGTCATCTTCAGAACACCATCTCCTAAGCTCTAGATGCAAACATGCATTTTTTTTTAAAACACTTGTTCAGGTTTAAAATGTTCGCTATAATCAGTGAAATAGCATTAACATTTAGGGGTAAGAAATTTAGGTTTCACCTCCCCTATCTCTCCCTCCAGAGGAAAATACTCTTAACAGTAGAACAGGCATCCTTCTCCAAGCCCCTTCCTGCCAGTACAAGTATTATATTTTATATACAGTGAGCACAGAGGGTCTGCAGCTATGCTGTCTGCTCTGGGGTCCACTGTTGTATTCATCTTGGTCCTGCTTTCATGCTATTCATTTTCCTCAAATGTCATATCCCTTACTGGCACAGGTAGCTGGTGGGGTTTCCTCCACTGCAGTGTAAGGCATTTCTACAGAAGCCAACTCTTTTGAAGAGACACTGAGAAGCATAAAGAGGAGGGCACACAAGCTGGGACCCCAGAATTGCTAAATAAAGAAGGCTTTGCTCCTGTGTAGTATTTCCTTCCTTTCAGGGGTGCTGCCTTTCTCTGTTTTAACAGCCAGGAATTATTATTTTTTGTTGTTGTTGCTATTGCTGCTGCTGCTACTGCTGCTGCCACTGTTTTGCCTTTCCCTTCAACTTCCTGACATGGGGGAAACCCCTGCTACTCCTCCCCACCCCAAAGCTCCTTATGGTTAGAGTTCTTCTCATGATTTTGGCCTTTAAGGAAGTATCAGCCAACAACTCCTTGTACTAGAAGGCAGGAGGCTCCCAAGACTCCTCAGGCATCCTCTCCACCCCAGTGCAGGACCTCTCCTACCCAGTACTGGGTGGACTCTGAACTCATACACTGCCAGGGAATCCAACAAGAAGCTGCTGCCTGCTTCTCCCTGGGCCTGGTCTCCTTATGGGAAGGAATATCATGATAGCATTCCTCTGACCCCGGCTGCCAACTAGCTCCCCAAAAAGTCCTCAGTATTTCTTGCCCACTAAGGATTCCTTTCCTATTTCCTGTAGATTTATGCCTTTCCTGTTATTTCAATGGGAAGGAAAAGAGATAGACCCACCTAAATGTATGCATTATATCAAATACACCTGCCCTACACATCATTCCACAATAACCACATACTCTCATCCTGTTCTCCAACTGACACCAAAACCATGTGCTAGGACCTTACAGACTGACTCAAGCCAATGGAACTTAGCTTACAGGCATTAATGTGGCTATTAGTTTTGGAGACAAGTTACATAAATTCAAAGAATAAAAAGAACTGTGATGAAAACTGTGTGTGTGTGTGTGTGTGTGTGTGTGTGTAACATCATATACACAATCTGGATTCAAAGTGGATACACAATAAGTCAATTCTTATATAAAATTATCTTAGTACCATTCATTTTTCTTGCATGGGCAGTATATATCTTGGAAAAATAACACTTTTGATTGTGTGAGCATGGCTGGTGTGACCAAGGCCCCAATGCCAATAAAACAAATAGGCTTAAGCAGCTAAAATGCTTATTTGCTGACTTGTTAGCTCTAAGGGTTCCACCAATAGCCTCACCTCTCTCTTACCCTAAGTTGTCAAATAAGATGACACTTGATATTACCACCCATAGACAAGTTCCTTATAAAAGCCCAACAGAGGTAGGCTGCTTCATCTTGAAAGTGTGAAAATTTACCTTAACTTCTATAAATCATGAAACCCAACAAGACCGAGTACAGGGTTTATTTCTTTCACAGTACTAAAAATGAACACTTTGGAAGACATGTAGAAAATAAAATTTTTATTCATCTAAAAGTGTTATTATATTTCAAATACACATAAGGACCGAGACTATACTGTATTCCCCATGAGCCCAGACATACTTCTTATCAAACCTTAACCTTTGCCACATTTCCTTCAAAATTTTTCAGGTATGTTTTAACAATTTTTTTTAAAGATTTTATTTATTTATTTTCAGAGAGAGGGGAAGGGAGGGAGAAAAGGAAGAGAAACATCAATGAGTTAGAGAACATAGATTGGTTGCTTCTCTCATGCCCCTAACTGGGGACCTAGCCTGTGACCAAGGCATGTGCCCTGACCAGGAGTTGAACTGATGACCTTTCTGTTCACAGGTCAGCACTCAATCTACTGAGCCACATCAGTCAGGGCTAACAATTATTTTTTGATAGTCTTGGTATGGCTAAACCCAAATCTAAGCTGAGAAGCCATTGGAAATAGGTTTTATTTTTATTGAAGCCAAAATCTGGACTAAAAACTTATTATTCTTAGCTTGTGTACTAATATTCTTAGCTCTCACTGTTATCACTGATGGGTGATGATGTAAATTCTATCTTTCCTTGGAGACAAAACTCTTAATGATACATGTGAAAGTCAATATTAGATTTTAGATGAAATTAAAGCAATCCTTTCACCTAAGTTCTCTATCTATGTTCAGGAAAAATTTCTTGTGCTCTCAAATATCTATAATTTATGATTAATAAAAAATACAGTATTTCAACTTCTGGAGTTAAATCTATTTATTTCTAAGTACTGAGTACAAAACAAAAAAGCTGGCAAGCTTAATATTTCAGATGAGATCAGGCACGTTCAGGGTGGTATGGCCATAGATAAGCTTAATAAACATTAATTTCAAACAAGGACATCAGAACTGCTATATCCACAAAATTCCCTCAGGGATAAGGGTCCCCTGCTTTTAGAAAGTTAGATTTCTGCAAAGGTTATCAGAGGTTGATACGTTTATGCTGCCTTATTATTACTGACATTAAAACTGCCTGACATAGTATATAAGAGCATAGAGCAGGTGCTTAATATTTTTTGGATTCATTCACTGGATTACGCAGAAGGGCCAAGTCCATTGCCTATTAAAGTAAATACAACTTGGCTTGAGCACACACAGAAGAAAAATCAGTATCTTAAGCAGTTTCTCATTTCTGTCACTGCATTTTTCTAGGATATCTATAAACTCTTAAATAGCAGGATTATATAAATAAATAGGTCTAATGATGCTGGGATTCATTCTGAATCTGAGAAAGATACAAGAAAACAAAATACCACAAAAAGAGATTTATTCTCCCAAAAAAACAATTTATAGAGCTCAGCAGCCACACCCTGTGCCTCTTTAACCCCTATGGAAAGCCTGAGTAGCAAGATTCATAACTCATAAACATGTTCCAAAGCACTGTTACAGACTAACTCAAAGAAACATTATTTTCAAAATCCTCATATTTGAATTCCCCATGCCGACGCTAATCATAAGGGATGAGAAAAGGTAAAGCGTTTAGCCATCAATTCAAAAGAAAATTCAATTAACCAGAAACCGCCCTTTCTCCAACAATCCTAGCTAAGTTGTATTGTACAGGGCAATTCACAATAACGCCAAAAACTTATTTCTGAGTTAAAAAGCTTAGAGCCCGGTCCCCATCTATTAACCAGCCCCAGCTGTATAAAAAGCTCCCCAAAGAAAGGAATATTGTTGAGAACATAAAAAGCTCTCCTTTAATAGAAGGTGGCAGGAAGCTTGAGTCTTGTGACACACACAGAAGCACGCGGTATGGCAGGGGAACATCCTGCAAATGAGATTAATTTTACAGCAATTTCTTCTGCTGATTCAAGGAGAGCAAATAGTAAACAGCTGAGGGGCGATGCAGGCGGACCCAGACACGGGTGCTCAGGAGAGCAACCCACCAGAGCTGGGCTGCTGGTAACCACCAGCACCACCACGCACGGCCATTGCTGTCTGTGTGTCTTAGGCCTCAAAATCTATCCATGTTTGGCTCTTTCCATGAAATCAGGCAATTATTCCCAAAGAGGAAATATTTGCCAATTATACAATAAAAGCTTACCTCTAAATATTCTTTTTTCAAAAGTTGCATGCTTCTCCCATATCCCCACACATTCTGGGGTCTAGTATAACAAAAAAATAAACACATATTTTTAAAGCTTTTTTGTGGCACTAAGCTTCCTCTCAAACTAGTCTTTCCTGGCAGGATGGGAGAGAGGGTAGTCCCTCTTCTGCTACAATTACCAGGTAAAATGGAGACCCCCCCACCCCCACTCTGAGCAGGGAACAATATTCTTACTCAGAAAGAGCCACTGGAGTTCCCTTTCATGAAATACTCTTAGCACACTTATGATAAATATGCTGTTTTAAAAATTTAGAACATTATTGGTATGGGGGAAATATTATCAGTTTTCAAACAAGCAACAGAAAAATTTTCAAAACACACACACATTTTTAGGTTGAAAACTGCCGGTATCAGAATAAATTTTAAATAAGTTTACTTTAAAATAATTAAAATAAGAAACATCAAATACAACATAGACTATTCTTCTACCACTAGTGAGTAATCTTGAAATAACCATATCTCATACCCAGGAGCTATTAGGAAAAACCAGGACACTGCCACACCCAGCTTTTCTTCAAGCCATGAAGCATGGATGCATCACAGCCCCCAATTCCCCATGAACATCTTGCTTCCCTTCACTGAAGTAAACCTCTTCCGCATCATCGCTTACGGCCAAATCCTAAATCCATTGATTCTCTCTTTCTTCTTAATTAGGCTTATTCATTGAGACAATGGCAACAAGGACTTTCAAAATTATGTAAGTGAGAAAAATGGTGCTGGGTGCCAAGACCTTGGACTGCGGCAAATATTTAAAGTCATTCTGTAAATGTTAGGTATCTAGTGGAAAAACTGAGAAACTCAGGAACTGCACACCAGTGGCACTGTTATAATTCTGCATGTGAGGGGGGAAAGGGGCCAAAATAAACCACATGCAAAGCACTCAGAGCCATTACCATTCAAAAGTGCTTACTTGGGAGCTTCTGGCAATAGTTTGATTCAGTACAACTGACCAATACAGAGCAGCGATTTTCAGCCTTTCTCATCTCGTGGTACACATGAACTAATTACTAAAATTCAAATATCTTATATTTTTTGCCAAGCTGACAGAAGAAATAGGTATGATTTTGATTCATTCACACTGAACAGCTATTGCTGTGTTGGCTGTTGTCAGTGCCCCTGACTAAACAGTCGAGTATTGCGGGTTTTAAAATTCTTGTGGCACACTGGTTGAAAACGATGGTCTAGAGGATTCCTTAGCTGGCCCCATTTCTGCAGACACATTAAGTACCAGTGACTAACGCCTGCACCATGTACAAATACATCACGCAAGCTGCATCTTCCTTACACAAAAACAGAAGCCTGGATCATGGGCTGTTTTTCTCCCTTGCTCTCCATGGAAACTGTCTGTGTATGCATTTCTCACGAGACCGTCAAATGCTAGCTATTAGCTACTAATAAGTAGCTTCAAGAGATGAACAATTCCTATTGTAGTCTAGAAACACATGCATACATTTGCAGTGCTGGAACCTTGGCAAATTCTTTGCTAGTAAACGAGAGTTGGACAGAGGAATGAGCAATTAAGTGCAAATAAAATCAACGTTAAGCCCTTCCTTGGGGGTCTGCATGGGGGGGGGGGGGTGGAGGCACAACTGAACAGCATGAAAGGACAGTGCTATGCTCTGCTATTTGCAGTTCAGCTCCTGATGACAATTCTTGAGGACCCATCCACGCAAAGAGTCCTGAGCTTCCATCCCTGGGTCTAGGAAGTCTGCCACGCATAGCCTGTGCCAAGTTCAAGGGATGGAATCTAACTGTAGTTAGCTGAACTAGATTAAAAACCTCTTGAACCCACCAGCAAAAACCAGTAGAGCTCTGTCACTTTTACTTTTTTTAACATGTCTGGAGTTCTGGTTATGGAAATAGTTGATTCTAATTTTAACCAACACCTACTACTGTTTCAGCACATTCCTCTGGTTAAAGGAAATGATGACTTTCCAGTCAGTGACTAGTGACACAGACATGAACTTCAAAAATTCGGCCTCCAGCTTTCAGCCACTCTACAATGTTTTTAAATATTTAAGTCAATGGGTCATGAAAAAAAAACATTGTCAAATCTTTATGAAATTCCTGTGACTATAGGATATACCATATGATTTATATTAATTGCCTCATATTTAATAGGGCTGATACACAAAAATTTTGCAACCGCTGGGAAGGATAGGATTTTTTGGGGGGGTGGGGTGGGGAGAATAAAGAAGATCCCTGCCTTCAGTGAGCCTATAACCACAGGGAGATGAGCCTCTGACTCCTGAAATACAAGACGCATGAAAGAACTCATAAAAGTAGGCCTAGGAAAAGATTACAGGTTCTTTTTTTAAAACAGAATTATTTTTTAATGTTTTTTATTCATTGACTTTAGAGAGTGAAGAAGGGAAAGAGAGAAACATTGATCTGTCATTTCGCTCAACCACACATTCACTGTTGACTCTTGTATATACCCTGACGGGGACTGAACCTACAAACTTGGCAAAGCAGGACAATGCTCCAAATAACTAAGGTACTTGGCCAGGACAAGGCTGTAGCTTCTTTGCCATAGTAAGTCACCAATGACCTCAGTTTACTTGATATTTTATAATACTGTAAAAGAGTAATAACTAGGACAATACGAGGAAAAGCAGTATTATGGTGTTGGCCAAAAAGTTCATTTAGTTTTTTTCAGTACAATGGCTCTAATAGTGCTTAGGTGTCTTTAACTTCATTTGAAACAATTTTGTTAGATTATATTGTAACAGCTGTCACATCAGCATACATTTAAAAAAAACTTATCAAAATCAATACATTTTTGTGCAGCCATTTTAATATTGAAGATGGAAAAATATGCTTTATTATTTCAAGAAAGGTAAAACGCAACTGAAACACACACAAAAAGAAGATTTTTCCAGCATATGGAGAAGGTGCTATGACTAACCAAATGTATCAAAAGTGGTTGCAAACTTTCTTGGTACTATTGACATTTTGGCCAAATAATTCTTTGTTGTGGGCCTGTCTTATGCATTGGAAGATGTTCAGCAGCACCCCTGACCTCTACCCACTAGAAGCCAATAGCAGGACATACTCAGAATATCTAAATCAATAAAGTTATTGGTGAAAATGAAAAATGTGTCTTTTATTTTAAGAGAAAAAAATACAGACTTGTTGACCAACCTGACAGTTATCCACTAGTAATAACTCTGCCACAGCAGCCAACATTTGTAGAATACAAGAAACTATTTTAAAGACTTAAAATATCTCATTTAATAGTCACTTCCATCCTAGAAGATAGGTAACAATGATTGACATTTTATAGATGAAGAAAATAAGGTTTAAGATCTAGGAAAAGTTTTTAAAAACTTAGGTCACTAAGTTATTAAGTGGTAAAGGCATAATTCAAATCCAAAAAGTAGTAATTCAAATCCCATCAAATCTAGTCTTAAGAAAATGATCATCAAATTCCCCATAGGCTGATCAGGGTCCTCAGAGAAGAGCAAGAATGAATTAAAAAGAGTCAATGCATCACATTATCCCTTATTCCAGTAACACAAGTCCTGATGACTGATGGATGCTGCCTGAAATATGACAAAAAGAAATTCATGTGCGTGCAGTTAGGCTGTAGCCACAAGATAAATATTTAGTAAGTGGGAGAGAAAGAAAATCCTATCCTCTTCTAACATAAGAGGAAGAAAATACATTTCCAGTTCTGTGGACTTCAGTGGTTTTTTTTAAAGGCACATATACTAAGGTTTTGTCTTTGTAACTTTCATAGGGGCCTGTCATTTACTATTTCCATAGGCATCTGGCAGGGAAAGGTGAGATGCAGTCTCCTGGGTCCTTAACAAGGCTCTACGGTACTCAGTGTAACTGGGGTCACCTGAGCAAATCCATTGGGCTCCACTCCATGGGGAACACAAGTTCACTACCAGTGAAATCTGTTTTTATAAAGATGACTATGGTGGTGTGATTTGGGAGGCAACATTGAGAATTACCCAAGTGGCTGAATGGAGTCATAAAGGAAGGTAACAATCCTCAGGCTAGCATTAAGGCTTTACTTATGCAACTAATTTTCCTTCACCTGTCTACCAAAAAAGGTCCAAAAGCAGTAGGTGGAAAATAGCAAATAAATAAAACCGCTCGCTCCAACACAATGCCAATTTTCTAGAAGATCTGGCACTATCAGGTTGAGTTGAACAACAGAGATAACCTAAGTGCACAACGTTGCATGTAAAAGAGATTTCTAACCTGAATTGCTTCGAGTTTGCAGGAAGTTTGTATCTGTGCCATTGGTCATCACCTCTACTAGTTAGAATCACTTGGGAAGCTTTAATAAATACCAGACATAGGCCTAGACATAGACCAGATGAGACATTATCTAGAGCAGCTGAACCTGAATCTCTGGCAAAGAGCCTGGACATCGCCATCTTTTAAAGCTCCCCATGTTAGGCTCATGTGAAACCAAGATAGAGAAGTATTAAAAAGGCCAAAGTCTTGCTTTTGGGCTGTTGAAAGTGCTACATCATTCAGACACAAATTAATCATTTGAAAGAAAGTGAATTATCAAAATAAGAGGGGTGCCAAAATTTGGTCAATTAAATGTATTTTAGGAAGATATAGCACAAATTGGATATTTTCAATGGCATTACTTTGGGGATCTAAATCTCTTGGGTAGGCATTGGATAAAAGTAGACATAAGACTTTATCTCAAATTCTTCTGCTAAGAAGAAATTTTTAAAAATATCAGTCAACTTTTGTACAAATTGTGTTTACTTTTCTTTAGAGAATAAAAGTACATGCAAGAAATTTATTTAAGCACAAGCAGATGACTATGCATAAACACATGCTTAAAACCTATAGACAAATATGGAAGGTGTTTGTGATTGTGTGTGCATGTATCTTATGAAATTCAATGAAGGTATACACAGAGACTTTGAAACCTCACCTAACAAAAAAGACAAAATTGTATTCCTACAGTACTCAAAAGTGAGTCATCTACAAAGAAAACTCCAGGCTTCTATTCATAGGCCCTTTGGAGGTCTCACTGGAAAAATGAATAGTGCACTCAAGTCTGGCAATACATTTTTTACTGCATACATCTGGTTTTGGTGTATGGTGTATTCCTGAAAACACCTACTGTTAAGAACCCTAGGTTACTGCACAGACATTTAGCCCTTGGTAGATTGTCATCATCCCCAAAGTTATATGTGATATAGATATTATCTAAGCAAAATATCTTGGGTGCAACTTATAGTTCTGCTAATTCAGACAAAAACATAACAAGAATATTATCAGTGAGTTGCAATAGTCAAATTAGATCTGCCTGGCCAACAAGTAGTTGTGGTCTGATGCATCCTGTCAGTCTGCCTACTCAGGGTGAAGGTCAGGTCAGCTATGCCACCTGACCCTTGTGGGCCCAGCCTGAAGAGTCTACAGCTAGAGGGGCACTCATGGGAGCACAGTTGCACTTAAGGCAGCCCATGTAAGACATCTGTTTGTATCACATTCATTTAAATTGCACTGTTCACATAGCTTATAGGCCCAGTCCAGCATCAGTGGAGCAGGAAATATATCTTCATGCAATGTAAGTCAAATGGCAGAGGGGGGAATTAAAGATATGAACAATAATCTAATGTACAACATTCATGATCCATCAATCTGCCAGTATATACACATATAAACACACACACGTGTATGAATATATATGTATATATGCCTGTATATAATGCCAATATACTTTTTTAATATTTCCAAATAATTTTATATAAATTTATATTTGAAACACATCGAAGTTGAGTGTTAATGCAAATTTTACATTATATAGACTCTAAAAGTGCCACAGTTAAAAAGTTAGATGAAAATGAAGATGCTGTGATCTGAAATTATAGGAAAAGCCAAAAAGTGATTCTGGTCATGAATAAGTTATTGAAGCACACAGAGCTTAAATATAACTGGTTCATAAAAACAGGGTAGAAAATTGCAGATTTTCTAAGTTAATATGTTTTATATCATATTTTGTGTGTAGAACTAAATAGTAATATACTTTCCATTATTTTACCTACATTTCAAGAAGTTTGTATTTTTGAATTCTTTTTCTCTCCTTGAGAAAATAAGACACTGCCTAATTTGAGGGTTGCTTATATTCAGGTTTCTACAGTTTTTATTTAATATATTGCTTTGAAATTTACCAGGCCACAGATTTTAATCTCTCCTTTCTGCTTAACTTAGTCTTTATACACTTTTTAGTAAAAGTCATCTTTGTCTTCATGATACACTTTTTCAGTAAAGGCAGTAAACCTTCCCAAAACTCAGCTCTCGTGCCACGTTCATCTTCACACAATGGGCATTTGTTCAGTCCATTTCCTATTAAACACAAATGATTTTCAACACAGAGAACTAGTTCCTACTAAACTAAAAACAAAAGCACCTCACCACCATAATACTTGAGTAGTGTTATGTAATTTTATTTGGTATATTTTACCTCCTTGTAATGATAATTGAAAAATATTTCAAACAGGGTTTTTCAAACAATGTAACTTAACTCCCCAAGGTCCCCCAAAAGCCCCAAAGGAACCCAGGACAACCGAACTGTTTTGCTTTTAACTGTTTTGTATGCAGTGGCTCTGTGTTAAATTTTAATTTGAGAAACAAACATTCTGATAGTTTTTTTAAAATGTGAATGTATCAATAGTGTTTAGGCCTGTTTAAGCAAGGGCCCAAGTCTCCTGAGGTTCAGGTCAGCAGACTGTGCTGACTCAATAAAAATTCCATGTGGTGTAAAGCAACACTGGTCCATTAAATTTAGAACCTGCTATGTTTGCATGTATGCAGTTTGTGTGTATATATACACCATGCATTACTTAATTTAACCAAAGACACCTTTACTGGAATCATGTCAGACCATAATTATAAAGAATTCAAGCCATTTTTACATTGTTATTGTCTAACCTATACTCACTGTCCATATTCTGCTTTCCTCTTTTTTTTTAAATTTGTCAGTACAAAATTATATAAGAACCTCACCTGTTTGGATTGGCCAGGACCAGAGAAGCTCCAAATAGACCCAAAAGCTAAACAATAAAGCTGCAACAGACAATCTGCTAAAGGCTCCAGTCTTGCTTACTGTTTGTCCTGAGACCCCAATTCGCCATGATCTATGATCTAAAGCCAGCAGGCTGACATGGGAAGTGCAGCACCAGAACCTGGATACTGCGTTTGGTTTGGTTTTCACATTTTGTCGGAGTTCTCCTAATCCCAATCCCTTCACTTTACAGAGGAAAAAAACTAAAAACCCCAGAAGTTAAGAGACTTCCCCAGCTCATATGGGAACTCTTTTAGCTCCTACCCATACCAGAATTTACTAGAGAAAATTTCGGTTCTAAAAGTGAAAGCTAATGATGAGTGGGCTCTTCCTTAATAATTTTTTATGGATTTAAGGAGCTAGCTACCTGCCATGTTAGTTACCTGTCTGTTAACTAAGAAAACTGCTTTCTTGATTGTGTTGAATCTGCATAACTCCCTGAATAAGGGATTCAAACTACTTGCCATCTTTCCAGAAAAGTTAAGCATGCCCATAATTTGTGTGTTTGTTTCTAACCAGGAGCACTTTCATGCTTTTGGAACTTATGAATGTTTACAACCCTGTTTTTAGCTCGATAAAGTAAAAAGGATGTTACACAAATGATCAGGCTAACTTCCCAGATAGGAAATTCCTCCTGCAAATTAGTGAGATTGTGGACTCATCTCTCGGCCCAGAGCTCTTCTGTGAACTCCTTTTTCTCAGAGGTGAGGACTGCATGGTTATTGGACAGAGGTGAGGACTGCATCATTATTATTTTAAAACCCCATAACATTTGTCAGACATGAAATTTATACAGACTGTTCAGCCATTCTTGTCAAAACTACTATTAAGTAACTGCATGACCTTTTGCAAGTCAATTAAACTCCATCTCTCAATGACCAAATGTTGGTAATACTTTTTCCTTTACAGGACAATAAATGGAAAACACGCACAAATGGCTAATAAAAATATATCACCAAATAGTGAATGTAAGCTGCTTTACATAGAGCCATTCCTAGGGTGGTGCACTATTGGGGCATCCCACCCAGCTGCCCCCAAACACTCAAAGAGGGGGCCACATTGTTGACATCATCCACAGGCTCCTTGGGATACCCTGTGAGGCAGAAATTTTTAAATAAATTGCCACTGTGTTCATAAAAAAGGAGTAGGTAAAGTACATCAATGCCTCCCCACCCACCCCGCCACACCCCCCCATCAACAAAACCCCACTACAAGCAAGGCATTATGTTAGCTGTATTTTATGGATACAAAGATGAATTGGGACAGATCCTATCTTCAACAATTTTCCAGCATTCTATCACCATGCAATTTACATTTGTTTTGTTTTAGTTTTTGTAAATTGATTTTTAGAGACAGAGAGAGAGGAAGTGGGGGAGAGGGAGAAAACAGAGAGAAACATCAATTTGTTGTTCCACTTATTTATGCATTCATTGGTTGATTTTTGTATGTGCTCTGACCAGAGATCAAACCTGCAAACCTTGGCATATTGAGGCAATGCTCTAGCTACCTGGCCAGGGCCTGCAATTTACATCTGAAGAGTGGTTACCAATTTTTAAAAACAGTTTCACACATAGTTCACTCAATTTTTTCACAATTCTTCAATGTGAGCTGTGCATGGGCAGATTTCCTCATTTTATAAATAACCAAAAAGATTTCAAAAAATTAAATGATTTGTCCATCCATCACCACTCATACCTTAGAGAATAAGCTACAGGGGTGAAGCTCCAAGTGTGTATTCCACCCACTGTTATACAGACTCAAAGAAAAGACAAAAATTTCTGCAATGTAGTGACATAAATAAGGCAACGATGACACCCCTTCAAACGGCTCTGTCACTCGCTTGTCCTCTGTTTCTCAGCCATCAGATCAACAACAGTTAGGTCAAAGCTCCATGACTCCATAGATCCATTCAGACCCAACTAGTAGTCATTAATCACTGTCAACAAAGGTCGGTCTAAACATGTGTATGAAATAAGTGCTGATTGCATCTTCATTACATAGTTACTTAAGCTCATTTTCCAATTAATTAAAATGCTTTACATTTAGAGGAAGATCTCTTCAGTAAACATTCAAACAAACAACATGAATCACAGAGCTAAACAGCCTTTCCTGGTGGCTCAGGGACAGGATCGCCAATACTCAACTTGGGAAAACAAAATAGGACAAGAGCAGAGACACTTCCATGGTTTGGTTTTAAGTAAATCTGGCCTATGATTAAACAAACTCCTAAGGGGCAGCAAATCCCCGATGTGATAAAATACACAAATATTCCATGGTCCAAGAAATTCAGTATGTACCTCTCTTACAGAAAGAGTTTCCTGACAGAAGAGTACTGTCAATATTTTCTATGGAGACCTTTCAATACTGGGCCTGCATATGCAATACAAAATGAAGAGCACAAGCAACTGTTCAGATAGTTGGAAACAAAAACAAAAATCTTTGGCCTTGATTTTTTTGTATATTCTAAGCAAAATGAACTTTGACTCATATCATCCCCACAATTCTCTGAATCATCACATGTGTATTATGAGTATTAGGCCATCTCAGTACATAAAAAATAAGCAGACCATGAAGCACCGTTTGGGGACTCCCTCCCCACTGCTCATTTGCTTGCCCACAATGCAAGGGTCATGACTCCGAACACACTCATGTACAAATGCATAGATTGTTTTTAATTCACACAAAAATTGCCTTCCTGCAATGCAAAATTCCTCTTTATTCTATTACTATGTGTATTACTTTTCTACATAAAGTGGTCCCAAAAATCACAATCTATTAGATTGCAAGAGCGAATTGTAACCTACAGCTTGAAAAAAAGCACTTGGTTGTGTGTCACTATAATATGTAGTGGGGCCACACCTAGAAGGAACCTATATTTGAGGCTTTACCATGTGTCATTTTAGTTCCCAAAGGAAGAAGTTTTGTTTTTGCAACTTCCTTAAACTTCTATTTTTAAAACACTCTATGTATACTGTTCCTCTTCATTCTCACACTAGCCCCTAAAACAGAGAGCATCATCTGCACCACTTTGCAGATGGGAAACCGAAGCTCAAAGAGGTCAAGCAGCTTGCCCAGGTTACACAGCTAATCAGGAGCAAGGCTGCAATGTACAGGAAAACTGCGTGACTGCAAAGGGGACTCTGGAACTGGCACAATGAGGACACAACGCAAGTCTACATGTCCTTACCTGAAATCACCTGGAGTCAAATATAGTTCAGAATTCACAATTCTTGCAGAATTTAGAAAGGTAATAAAACATAGTACCATGCCCTCTCTTAACATGCTTTTTTTTTTTCCTTTTATGAACGACAGGGTAGCATCCCATAGTCAAAATAGTAAAATTTCTATAGCAAAACAGCAATGTTCCCACTAAGATAAATAAAGACTTTAAGTTCCCTTTAGCTGAGGTCAAGTTGACTGGTGAGCTCAGGTCTGGCCAGGCCCTGCCAACCAAATGAGTTATTTTACAAGAAAATTTTTGTCCGAAGCTTGTTAATCAGAAATATAAATACAGTATTGTGGATCCATCCAAAAAAGCATGAATTGAGATACAAGTGACCGAAGTAGTTTCATACACACTAATTGGACATCTAGAAACTGTTGGTCATTTATCACCAGTAATTAGAAGATACCGAAGACACTTCAGGACATTATAAGGAGGCTTCTATTTCAATAAAGATTATAATATGCCTATTTCATAATGCCCGACTACTGTAATGTTGAAAAGCTAGATTAATCAGAGCAATAAAATCACTCTGACCATAATAGCATAAATGTGTCCCTATTGTACTTTGCATTTGAAACCAAGCTTATCTTTTCTCTTTGTGGCTAGTGTACCATCCAATCTTTAGATTAGAGCAGATGTGATCACCAGTTCTCAGTGTTGGCTGTGCCCTGGAACCCCTGGAACCCCTGGGTCCCCCCCAACCACCCCCCGAGATTGTAATTCAGACAGGATGGGCTCGGCACAGGATACTACCACTCGGTATTCAAAACTTTCAAAAGCTTCCCAGAACACTTCTTTTGTACAGCCAAGTGCAAGAACCTCTGGGTTAAAATAACACTAAGGTGTGCTCCCTGTCTCAAAGAAGAGTCTGGCAATGCTGTCAACAAAGAGCACTATTCTCCAAATATCATCATCACTCAGAACCCCAAATGAACTAATAACAGCCTCCAAGCTATCCCATTTAAGAAAATGTTCCTATTTATAAATTTCAGGGAGTGCAAGAGGCAGGGTTAAAAGTTTCTAAATCTAACCACAGGGAAACAAATGCTGGCTCAGGCTGGCTCGAGGCTGCTGCAGAACTGTTCCCAGATGGCGACCCCCCACCCCTCGTGTGGACTGTACTGACAGTTTGCTCTTTTGCTTATTTTTGGTCCCTTGCTTTTTTAAGGCACCCTGCAGTCAAGTGCTAGGTACAGGAAACTAAAGAGCTTTCTGGTAAATAATTTGGCTTTCTTTGTCAAGAAGAATAAATACATCTTACTTGCTCAATGTAAACAGCCTCTCACTCCTCAGAGGATCAAAATGAAGGGCTGAACAGCCTCACTGTGTTATGGTTTTAAAAAAAAGTCATTTGTAACTGCATTTTCCAAAAGACAAAACGTGGTCCCAAAGTGCTCAGAAAGTTAAACTAATATCCTACGGCTGTTCAAATGGCACAAAAGGCAAAAAATGTAAGGCCAGCTCAGATAAGACTAAGAAAATCACAACCTAGTGGACTTTTCTGCTCTTTTTTCTTTACAGCACAGCTTTAAAAGTTAAATCTTCCAAACAACTTAAAATTACATTCCTTGCCTCTTTAGACATGAAAGGGAAGAAGCCAAACCTCCTCTAATACTTCCACAGAACAGGGTTCGGTCATACAATGGGAGAAATCAAGAGCAAAGCCAGCTAACTACTAGTCAGAAGCCAATCCTTCATCTAGAAAAAAATTGAGTTTTTATTAAAAGAGCATACAGCTTTAAAGTCCCTGCTCTGCTCCCAGTTTCAAATGAGAACTGTGTTACTCCCTCACAGTTTCTCTGACTCGATGTTAAATCAGCTGACTGGACTCTTTCTTGAGCCTCCCATTCATGTAAGAACCAGAACATATGATTCACTCCCTCCTGGAACTGTGTATGACCATTATACTCACTTGGATTCCACAACACAATTGAAATCCTGCATACAATTTAGAAGTAAACCAGCCAAGGAAACCTGAAAGTGGAATTGTGAGAAGACTATCTAATAAATCTTTACTGGCAGGATTATGTAGTCATTATAGGGGAAACAGGTTGATTAGGCATATTTTTTCCCTACAAACTATTATCTACAGTCAGTTTCTAATCTAGAAATAAATTTTCTATCTCTCTTATAGATAATATAATCTTTATCAGCTTTTTTCTACTTTCTTAAGACCAAAGGACAAAGCCCTGTCAGTCACGGTTGACAATTCATAGCAATCTTTCAAACACCTTTATCTAAGTCTACAAGTGATGTTCTAAGGAAAGAGCCAGTAGCAATGGCCAATATCTATTGAGCAATTACTATACAGCAGGCCCTGTTCTAAAGGATATATACTGTATATAATCTGAGATTAAGGAATATGCTCAAAACACACCATGATTGAATAGGCGGAAATAGACATAGAACTCAAAACCAAGTCCCGTCGCTTTCTAAGCAGATGCCCTTAAGCCTACATTACTCTGCCTCACCTGTCACCTACCTCTAACCTTCATCCTCTACACGAGGGAGGGGAAAAGAAGCCTTTATAGCTAAGAGTTATTCAATTCTATCTGAGACTTTTAAAACAATAATGCAAACACAAAGCAGAGATAAGGGCAGGAAAGAAGAAATAGACTCAAGTAAGACATTCATTTTCAAAATGCTTTAATAGGAATAAATGTTCCTAATCAATAAATCAAGTGTCTCAGTTTAAGGTACTATGTAACTAATCTGAAATTCAGCACAAAGCCAAATGCAATATGCCATAGACTGACTGTAGACTGACTGTGTTTCTCTATGGTGGTATAATGCTTTCTTAGGATATCCTTTGTAGGCAAATAGTGCTCTCATTTTACAAAAGGAGAAACTAAAGGACTGAGACATTAAAAAAAATATGTTTGGGGAAAAAAAAGTAGCAGGTAAATGATCCAAACATGTATTTTCTGATTCTTAATTGCATGATTAATTAAGCACAGAATTTTGAACTGATGACCCCTCCAAGAAGATTGCAAGGACACATGTATGGGGTTCATTCAGCACTTCCACGCATGTGACCATCCACTGGGAGCCCAGACAAGAAGGAGTTTAAGTCCTGAGAGTGCATGGGAGGGAAAGCTCAAGATATAGAATGAAAGAAATGGAATGAGGAAGACTGCAGCCCCAGGACAAACAGTTAGGGGCCACATAGACAAAAACCCTAACCGAGGAGACTGCAAAAGAGTAGTCCGTGGTAGACAGACACTGAGGAACAGTGGCGTCACTACTCGGGGCATGTGGCTTCCAAAGGAAACACTCACCCTTAACTTTGATTCAAGAGACACTGACTGCCTTGTAGACATAAGACACAATAGCAAGGGGGCCTGAAATAGCATGTGTGAGTAGGGATTCTCAGATCATGAGACCTGGGGAACAGCAGGGGAGAAGGCAGAAGAGGCCGGCAGGAGACAGATCATGAGGGCCTCATACATTTACCTGCCAAATCCCGCCACAGGGAAGGAAAAACAAATCAAGTGCTACAGTATAATCCAGCTCACCCCAGAAAGAGGAAACACCTCTAGACCAAGAGTACAGCTGGTCCTTGAACAACACAAGTTTTAACTGTGTGGGTCCACTTACACATGGATTATTTTCAATAAATATGCAGTCAGCCCTCCATATCCTTCGGTTTCCCATCCATGAATTTAAGCAACTTCAGATAGAAAACAGTATTTTTGATCCACAGTTGGGAACCTGCATATGTGAAGGGCCAAATGTATGCTTTGTTCTACAATTTTTTACATAAGGACTTGAGCATCCACTAACTTGGGTATCTGTGGGGACCATGGAGCCAGTTCCCTAGGGATTCCAAGGGATACTGCAGCAGTTAAGCTTTGGAGGAGTCACCCAAAACCCCGCTGTTCAAGCATCAACTGAAACTGACTCTTGTTAATATTCTCCACCTTCATCTTATCCCATGATATCCAAAGTGGTAATTTATTCAAAAAGCCATAAAATACTGTGTATGTTATGTGTAGCATATTAGATATTATCACTGCTTCATTTACATCCTAAAATAAGATAATTAATTTCAAAAACAATAATCAGGTTCCGTGAACTCCCCCACTAACTCAGGTCCCCTAGGCAGCTCCCACGGACAGAGCGCCCTTTCAGTAGTTACCTTCTGAGCACTGGCCCCAGCCAGCTCTCACTCTGCAAGGCAAACATTCACATCTAGGCTCCAGAAGAGCAGCATCAGAGTTACAATGTGAGTCACATGTGGAATTAAATTTTCTAGTAGTCACATTAAAAAATAAAAGGAAGTGAAATTGACTTCAATAACAATATTTTAGGTATGCTGCTTTAAGTATAACACAGCCAGTATAAAAATTATTGAGACAATATTTTAAAAGGTAAAATTAACATTCAAAATCTAGAGTGTATTTCACACTTTCAACATACTCCAATTCAGATGCCAAATTTTCATCAGATATATTTTATTTATATTTAGAGTTCATAAAATACACAGTTAAAAAAGTAAATTTACATACCCTAAATTCAACATACCCAAGTTGTTCCAAATATACATTAAAGGTTTTCATTAATTGGCCAACTGTTCTTAAATTTTAACTAATTAAAATGCAAGTGTTTACTCCTCAATTACACCGACCCCATCGGAATGCTCCAAGCCCCACGGGGCTGGTGCTTCCTGCAGTGGGTGACGCTGCCCCAGAGCCACACAAATCCACTCATGTGGAAACCAGGCAAGGAATCTCAATTCAGGTCAAGGAAAAGTCGTTTCTTAATGAAAGGCTTCCAGGGAAGTAATGAAGCCAGAATTCTTCAGAATCCCTTAAATAAAGATATCCCTGTGAAATCCAAGCCATGAGTATTCGATGCTTTCTCACTCAGGGGCTAAGTCAATTCCTTGGGTGATAACTGGGTTTAGCAATTGGGGAGCAGCAGTTAAGAGCTGGGTGACAGCATGGGCTCTGGAGCCCAAAGGCCTTGGCTGAAAATCCAGACCACCAGCACAGGGCTTTGGGCAAGTAGGGTAACCTCTCTGTGCCCTAAGTTTCTCACTGGGAAAGTGGGATGAAGGTGGGGACAATTATAGTACCTACCAAATAAGGCTATTTTGAAGATTAAATGAGCTGACACATGTACAGCTAGTGCCTGGCACACATTAAGAGCTCAATGAAAGAATGCTATTGGCTTACACAACCTCTCACCACCCTGCTTTCAGAAGTAAAATGTTGCTAATGCTGCAATGAATAGTGGTGCTTATATTCTTTCGAATTACTTTCGAGTTTCTTTAGATAAATTCCCAGAAGTGGAATTGCTGGAGCATAAGGCAAAAGGGTTGGTAGGAATGCAGACTGGTACAGCTACTGTGTAAATCGGTACATAGATGCCTCAAAAAATGAAAAAATATAAGCATCGCTATGTTCGTTGCTGTGTTATTTACAATCACCAAGATTTGAAAGCAGCCCAAGTGCCCATCAGTAGATGAGTGGATAAACAACTATGGGATACTTACACAATGGGATACTACTTGGCTATAAAAAAGAAGAAGAAGAAAGAAGGAGGAAGGAGGGAGGAGAAGGAGGAAGGAGGGAGGAGGAAGAAGGAAGGAAGGAAAAGGAAGAAGAAGGAGAAGGAGGAGAAGGAGGAGGAGAAGGAGGAGGAGAAGGAGGAGAAGGAGGAGGAGGAGAAGGAGGAGGAGGAGAGGGAGGAGGAGGAGAAGGAGGAGGAGGAGAGGGAGGAGGAGGAGAAGGAGGAGGAGGAGAGGGAGGAGGAGGAGAAGGAGGAGGAGGAGAAGGAGGAGGAGGAGGAGAAGGAGGAGGAGGAGGAGAAAGAGAAGAAGAAAGAAGAAGAAAGAAGGAAGAAGAAGATGATTTTACAACAGCATGGATGGACCTTTGTGACAGCATGGATGGACCTGGAGAACATTATGCTAAGTGAAATAAGCCAGTCAGAGAAAGACAAATACCATATGATCTCACTCATATGTAGAATCTAATGAACTGAACAAACAAGCAAAATAGAGACAAACTTATAGATAGAGAGCAAGCTGACAACTCTGGGGATGGGAGAGATGGTTAGGGGGTGGAGGGATCATTCAAAAAAGAAAAAGGAGTCGTGGACATGGACAACAGTGTGGTGATAGGGAGGCCTGTAAGGGGGATAAATGCTAATGAGAAAAAATACAATTAAAAAAAAATGGCCCTGGCTGGCACAGCTCAGTGGATTGACTGCGGGCCGTGAACCAAAGTGTCGCAGGTTTGATTCCCAGCCAGGGTACATGCCTGGGTTGCAGGCCATAACCCCCAGCAACTGCACATTGATGTTTCTCTCTCTCTCTCTATTTTCCTCCCTTCCCTCTCTAAAAAAATAAACAAAATATTAAAAAAAAAACATGGTGTGAACATACCATGCACACACTGGAAAAAAACCACAGCCAGCTCACTCTGGAGAGGTTAAGGAGAATTAACCCTGTACTGTTAACATCCTCCACAGACAAAATAAGGTATGTACAGGAAGTTCCCTAAACACTGTATTCTATCAAAACAAGGCACACGGGACAAAACAAATGCCGCACAACGGCACACACAGGAGCTGCTGGGAAAGCACTGCCCCTCCGCAGAAATCAGGGATGAGGGGAGGAGGCAGAAGAGTGGGAAGTACCACTTACCAAACAGAACAAACTAAATTCCAAGTGTAAGCACATATGGTATTTATTAAGTTTGAGGATTCTCGTTACATCTATTTTGAAGTTTTCTGCTTTATTTCAGTTTGCCAAAAGAACAGTGATCCATCAGGAATTACTGATGACTTAGGTTCAGCACACAGAGAATGTGCTGGCACTTCCAGGAGAAAGGTGGCGGGGCCGGGGAGTAACAAGCAAAGTCCACGATTCCATCTCTTGTTGGGGAAGAAAAATAAGTGCCAAACTGCCAGGGACAAAGGAAAACTGAGATTCTGCCCAGGTACTGGGCTTACTTAAGGGTTAAAGTGAGGCAGGAAGCAGGGTCAGTCCAGGGCAGGAATAAGTACAGGGGCAAGGCCAAGAACACTATGGCTTCCCTTGCTATAGGCGCAGCGCCGCCTCACTCAGCCCCCTCTGGCTACGAGGCTTCATCCAGGCTGGGAAGAGGGAATAATCAGTCCTCAAGGTTCACAAATCTTTGTCCAGTGATTTTTTTCCCACAACACCAAGTTGCTTCTTGAAAATAACAAACCATAATTCTGTTTGGCCACCTTCCAGCCATCACTCCTGTGCTTGTCACAAACTCTCATTTCTACTTTAAACTGATGCCTTAATCAAGGATATTCTCACTATTATACCTGTATGTTCCCAAAGCAGAAAAGAAATTCTAAGGAACCACCTTTCTTTGCTCTAGGTACAAGGCCACTGGTTCCTGGGGCCAGAGCAGTAAGGTAAGTGTGTTGAATCACTGTCCCATGAAAGACCCTTGACCTCTCTAAAGAAAAGCACGTACTTCCAGTCGACAGAGTTGAGCATTATGTTCTATACTCATACAAAATGTTTAGTTTGAGCAGGGGAAGGATAGATCCATTGTCACAATCTGGAATAATTACTGAGGTTTAAGTGAAATACGTCCTTAAAGCAAAAGGAGCAAAAACAGTCAAAATACAGCACTGTACTTGGACTCATATCCAAAGTCTAATTCAGGACACAAACAAGGCCACGTCTCCCTGGCCAGTACTGCCTCCCTCCCGTACTCTGCCTTTATCCCGTTTTAACCACTGTCCATGCAGCCCACTGGTCTGGAACCTCCCAGCTGTATATTTCCTGAACCTGGCTAGAGCAGTCCTCCTGCTCTTGGGCTCCTTTGTACTGCCTGCCACATACAAAATGATACTTAAGGTCTCCCTCTACTTTTGGTGCATTCCCCAAAATACCAGGCCTTTGCATAGGATGTTCTTCCCTCCAAAAATGCCCAATTCCATTAGCCTTTGAAGAAACCTTTTTAAAACCTGCTCAACTCCACCTCTCTGTGAAGTCGCCCTGACTCCCTTGGCAGAGTTTATTGCTCACTAAGGGCTATGAACCCTCACTGTTTCTTGCTCATGCTTCTATAGCAATACTGATAAAACTGTATTACTACAAATCACAGATGAATTCTCTACTAAGCTGCAAGCTAAAAGAGGGTACCACCATGGCTATTTTTAAATCTTTGTACATCTTGTGCCTAGCAGAGAGGAACTAGATACACATCTAGCAAATGCTGTAAGGTCATCATCCCAATTCTACAATCTTCCCGAGGCCCGTGATGAGGGAGGTTTTTGGGTGTCCCCCACAGAACTGAGCTCAAATGTCAAAGGCATAAAAACAGCAACTGCGTGCACACAGTAGCTTTATTTCTCTAAGAAATAGGACAAGCATTCCCAGAGAGACTCTGGGGAAAATGCTTTCAACCTCATCGAACTAGAGGGTTCAGCATCTGAACCTCCTCCTCATGGAATGATCTGTTTCCACTTCACTTGTGCTAAGTCATTTTATACTCAAGTCCACACTAAGATCCAAAGGTATCCTCCAGGGACTGGGACAACGAAATGGAAATTATAAAAGCTCATCAACAGACAAGTGCCAGGAGGAACCTTTGAGAAAGTGGAGTCTGCTCCCTTTCCCCCCAAACAATTTCACTGGAGTGGGCAAAGTTCAGTTCATCAAGATGTATTCCCAAAGAAACCTTGAGAATTATCACACCCAGCGAAGGGGAGTCAAACAAGAAATGTCTGCATGGAGCTTTTGGAAAAGTGATAAAGCTAAAAGAACATGTTTAGAGTTAGCCAACGGAGGCAAGAATAACAAAAGGATCCACCATTTTATTTGTTGCCACTCACATAGAAAAGCAGAAGAGGAAAAAATATGTATTTGAACTTTAACCATGAAATAATGCAAATACTTATTCTAGATCTAAAATACTTTTCTCCAAGGGGAATGAACCAGGGAGAATTGAAAACAACATTCAATTAGTTATTAGCTAATACAATTCAAATTAAATTCTGACTTAACAGTCCTGGGATCTCTAGGACCCCTACTAAAAAAAGCCAGGGGAAGAGGACTGTCGGAAAGCTGTCTTTGCATAGCAAGCTCACTGCTCTCACAGATTAAGCCATATGAATCGCAACATTTTCTAATGATGCTTTTACTCACATTTTACCTGAGACTAAGGAAATACCCACTATCTATTATAACTCTAAGTGGGGGCATTTCAAAGTCTCCAGTGAATCTTGCCATCTCTTGGTACCAATACAGAGCACCATAAGCAACCTACTGAAGAACTGCACTCGGGCCACAGAGGTATAATTTAGTTTTCTGGAGCAAATATTACCAAGAGCACCGGAGCAAAACCACCTTGGTTTTAATCGCATCTCCACCTCACATAGGATGTATAACCTTGAGCAAGTCATTAAACCTTGATTTCCTCATCTGTAAGATGGGGTCATAAGCCCTATCTCCCAAAGCTTATATAAAGGTTGAGTTAATTCACATCTGGCATACAAAAAGTGCTCTTCATTTTATTATTTAGAGAGTCAGGGGGAAAGTACACATTTCACTTTCATGTGTATTTCAGGTACAATTTGCAGAAGTATAAACAGTCTTCAGTCCAGGGCAATGACATTTTTCTCTCACAGCAATCCTTTAAGTTGTAGAGCAGGCAGGTTCGAGAACTCCCATTCCAATAGCCAGAAATCCGATGCGCCAACTGGCTACCTCCCTGGCTCAAGGTCACATACGTTGTACCAGGAAAAGAGCAGAGATCTCCCAACACCCAGCACAGTGCTCTTTACAGGGTCATGAATCTGTTGGACTACAAACATCCAATTGTTAATGAGATTTTTTCCCCCTAAATATCAAAAGAAACATTCTTTATAAATCGAAGCACAAGAGCTCTATTATGAACAGAGAAAACAAGCTACAAAATTTGAAGGAGGCTAGATACTCTCTATTGCACTGCTTATGTGGTGGCGGAAACACAAGATTCAGGTTCAAGATATGACCCCATCACCCCCACCTACATAACCTTCAGCAAGTGAACTAACCCTTGAGACTCTATCTTCTTATTAGCCAAATGGGAATCATTTCTGCTCCATCTAATACACAGGGCTTTGCATGACTGAATGAGAGTGTATATCCAATAGTCTTAGCAACCTAGAAGACAACAGAAACTGATTTGGTTCCTTCTTTATTTGTACTTATTCCTAGCAAACTTATGTAGGCTATGAATAATGAGAAAACAGGTTTGCAGAAAATATATAATACAAATTCAGACCTGTTCCCAAATTTGCTGTGTATCAGAGTTATCTGGAGAGCTCTGGCAACTCCTAATGACTAGGTCACCCACACCAATTAAATCAGTGTATCTGGGGCAAGCAGCTGTGTAGGTCTTTCTTAAAACTCACCTGTAATTACAATATTCAGTAACATCTAGGAGCCACTGATCTATGCTCTTCCCTGCTGAGTACTATCTTATTTTCTCACTGCCTACACTAATTCACACTGGGGTTCCTTCATGAGACCAACATGACAGTCACCAGCACCATGCGCTATTTAAATTTGAATTAAAATTAAAATGTACCCCCTCATTGCACTAGCCACATTTAAAGCACTCAGAAACTGCATGGGGCTAGTGGCTCCCTCACTGGGCTACAGCAACACAAAACATTTTCTTCACAAAAAGTTCTACTGGTCAGCACTGTTCTAGCCCATACTTCTCCTAGTCAGCCTATACAAATGCATAGGAATTCATTTTGGAACTACATGCTATCTTGAATTATTTAAATATTAAAGGTGCAAAAACTCCTGTCTCCACATCCAAATCTGTGCTGTCCACAACAGGGCCCATTGGCCAAACAGGGTAACAGGCACTTGAAATGCTGTTGGAGTGACTGAGGAACTGAATTTTTAATATTATTAATTTTAAATTCAAAATTAACAGATGTTCGCTTCAGTTGTTATACAACTTTTAAATATGTTTAGGACAAATTTAATTTGTGACTTTACTTTTTCAATGTTACATATTACAATCTAAATAAAATCAAGTATTTTCAATGAAAATTCAGTATCCAAACTGAGATGCGCTTTAAGAGTAAATCACACACCAGATTTTGAAAACTCAGTGAAAAGAATGTAAAATGTCTCACTAGGGATTTTTTATAGTGATTACAATAATATTTTTCTCTTGTGTTAAATAAAACATATTATTAAAAATAATATCACCTCTATTTTTATCTTATATTTTTACCATTTAGTGTAGCTACTGGGAAATTTAAGTTACTTATGTGGTTCACATAATATTTCTATTACACAGCTCAGTTCTAAATTATCAATTCTTTAAAGGCAAGGATTATATTACTCTTCTTCTCTACAAAGAGTGCCATTGTGAGAAGAAAGATATTAAACAAATATTGACTCAATTTAATTCAACTCTAGACCAAAATGCCTTGATCCCTCCTGAGTTTGGTTACGCTGGCGTCCATGTTAACTGTGAGTGTCGTGACACACCACACAGTTCCACCCGCGAGAAACAACGTGCAGAAACAATGCACGTGGAACAAGCTGAGTAATAACTTCCTTCAGCCTTTCATTTTATTTCATCTGGCACAATATTGTAGACATAATGACAGCTTTAAGAAGAAATCTAAGCATTTGAAACCAAAATAATTGCATTAATTATCGATATTTTAATTTAGCTATGCATGCACAGAATATACTATTATTGCCCAGAGTAGCCCTACTTGGCTTAATTCAATCAGAATCAGATCATCATCATAGAACCTTACTGCCAACGGAAGATACCATGACCACCTAGTGTGCAAATAAAAGCACACTTAAAAAACATGAATTTTTACAACTTATTCAATATATAAAATATTTTCATTTCACAAATGCATAAAGAACTGGCTTAAATTGACTCAAAGACTATAATTAAAGTGTCTAACACAATTCATCTCATAAGAGCTCTTCTTTCAAGAAAAAACAGTAATTTTTTTAAAATGCCTATGTTTTGTTTGGTGACTAGCTAATCAGAAGGAAATTTTGGTGATTTCCAATTCAAGTATATCACTACTCTGACAGCTTCCAGCTCACAGAAACATCTGTTACTTTTAATACCTTTTCTCCTGGCTCAGGTTAAATTCCTTTAATTATTTACAACAGGTAGAACCCTATTATAATAGAACTCTAAAATAGCTAGTTAAAGCTCTTTTGTAAAAATTGATGTCTTCCATTTCTGCCCTAAAGTTGACAGGAAAATTAATAAAAAGTAGACAACTGAATGAAACAAAAAATATTTTTATTAGTCTATTAATAGCTTCATTTTATGCTATAAGATCCCCCCAAAATCATAAAATAAATCCAAACATTCAGACATGAACTCTCTAAGGGATCTAGGAAATACTGTAAAATAACAAAGACTCCATTCCAATCTTAACAAAAGCAGAAATCAAGATCGTGCCATACTCATGAAAGGCTTCATTCCAAAAATGCTTGGTTTAGTGGGAATTGAGATTTTGGGTATTCTTTTCATTCCAGTCACCAAGAAGAACTAGTTATCAAAATGAGCACTGAAAGTACAGAGTTCCCTCTTCATGTTCCCAAGAATTAGCCATCTTCCCTTTTTCAAATCTTTTTTACAATAAAATTGCTGCTTTTGAGATTTCGTATTAGGTGCCTGAGACAGAAAAGCTAAATAAAAAAGTAAATCTAGAGGCATGGTAATTTTCCCATCCAAGAGTTTATTTCCAAATCTCAACTGGACCATTTATCTTACCCACTTTCTGTGGGTGCAGAGACCAGCTATCTGTCCATCTCTGAAATTTTACAACTTAACAGCTGACTCCAAAAAGATGATACACAGTTTGGTGCCCTTAACTCTATTACACATTTCCCACAAGACACTTTCTCTCTAGATTCAAACTCATCTGCAGAAAGTGATATTCATTTATCAAAAACATAAGCCTTCCCTTGTAAGGACAGCATTATGTCTCTCACTGAGAGGACAGACCATCCATTCCCCACAAAGGAGTTTCCAGCACATGTTGCATGTTGAGACGCCTCACCCATAGTGTTAAAAAGCCAAACTCCTGGCCCATCCCCAACAATTCAATTCATCTCTCTGAGAATGAATCCCAGGACTCTGCCTTTTAACAAGCACCTTAGGGAGACTAGTCTAGACAGAAATATCAAATATATTCACATAAACGTTAAATAAGAGTACTAGAGAATTATGATAAACTCTGCATGTGGAACAGAGATAGTCAATCTCACAGGGTTTCACAGGAAGGATGGGCAGAATCAGGGAAAAGGGTGTTTAGGTTTGGCAGGGACAACCCAAGCAAAGGCCTACAGTCAGGAATGTGCAGAACAGAACAGGGACAGAGGGCAATGGCAAGTAAACACATCCAAGCAGAACACAAAGTTCTTGTTCAAGACCAGGATAAGAAGGAATAACTGGGGACCCTCCTGTGGACTGACCTGAGTGCCGAGCCAAGGAATGTTTCTGAGTCGAGGAAGTACATGTCAAATACAACTCTCTAGTAGTTATGTCAGTGGTATATTAGTGAGAAAGAAAAGAAATCTGGAGCGGGCCCCCCCCCACCCCCCCCCCTCCCGCAACCTAGGTTAGAGAACAAAAGACAGAATAACAGAGTCCTCCTTTTCTGGCAGGCAAAGGTGTCCACATGCTAATCCCCAGAACCTGTGCATATGTTACCTTACCTGGCAACAAAGATTTCACAGATATGATTAAAGTTAAGGACCCTAAAATGGGAAGATTATCCTGGCTTATGGGGAGAGGGGGCAAACTAATTATAAGAGTCCTCATAGGTGGAGAACCTTTCAAGGTCATGAACAGAGAATCAGACAAATGAACCAGACAAATGGCATTAGTTACTCTTGATACAGAGAGATCTGATCTGATTACTGGGGAGGAGCAGGGAGGGACTGGAGAAGGAGGTTGCCCAAGGCAATGGTAAACAGCCCAGGACAGGATTGGCTGAGGAGCTGAATGTCTCCAGACAGAATGGAATTATATGCCAGAAGATTTAAAAATAAAAAGAAGGCAGAGACTGGGTCTCCTGAAGAATGCCTGATGATCAAGCTGCAGCTGCCTGCGCTTCCCAAAGGAGGGTATTTTAGATGGATTTTGGATGGGAGAAGAAACTCGGGGTGCAGCCTAGGATCGGGCTGGCCTGGCAGAGGGTTATTCTTCTTTGGGTGTTCCAGAGGGGATGGGCTCTGAGGCAGAACCCTGCCATTCTTCCAAAATGGTGTCGTTTTGCATTTCATGTTGTTTTAGTTTGTAAACTAACCCTACAGAAATAAGATAATTAAAAACTAACAGGAATGGTAGGAGAACTCAGGTGCTAAAGATTTTAGCCTTAACTGATAGTCTTAAGTGATTAAAGTTGTCTAAGTGACCAATGAATGTGGAAAGCCATTATTCCTAAATTGTGCAGCTTTTAAATAAAGACTCCTATTCTTTATCACCAAACTTTTGCCTCTGCAATTTTGCCTAGAGAGTGGTGAGCGGGCAGCAGGACCCCACTCACTGTCCGGTAGGAAGAAACAGGGTCATGAGCCAAGAAATGTGGGCAACCTGAAAAAGCAAGGAAACAAATTCTCCCCTAGAGCCTCCAGAAGGAAGGACACCTTGATTTTAGCCCAGTGAGACTCATGTTAGACTTGGGACCTACAAGTCATAAGGACAACGGAACCTGTAGACAACTTTCAAAAGAGTTCATTTGAACCAAACTGATGACATATTCAAGAGAGAAATATTTCAAGTGCGCCCAGAGAATAAAAGTTATGCAACTTCTTTTATGCATTTGAAATTAAGGAGATAAAATAAGGAAGATTACTCAAAAGTGGGAGAAAGCAGGGTGGAGATCAGATTCCAGGATAGTTAACAAGATTTTGTGCTCTCTTGAGGGTTAAAACCCCCTTTGAAGGGTATTCTAGCATTTCAAAGGTTTGTTAACCTAGATGCACAAGAACAATGGACAGAGGTGGCTTAACACCTTTCACTAAAGAAGTTATAGGCCTTGGGGCATGACTACCCAAGGTGACCTGCCCAGTTAGGAATTTATGACCAGACCACCCTATGAGGTTACTTTTCATGAGAACCCATTTTCATCCATACACAACACTGGAAGATAATAAATTTGTGTTTTATGCCACTAAGTTTATGGTAATTTGTTATAGCAACAATAGAAAACTAATATATCTTCTGATCCTTTTTTTTTACCAAGGCTTCCTCTACTATTTACTTGAGTTGAATACAGACTCCGATTCTGAGAAAGTATCATTTGCTTTAAAGATTTAAAGTCACATGGGTGAAAAACCTACATGGCTTCACAGATCTCCCCCAGTGTCACTTACCTCCAAAAACAATGGGAAGTCTTGGAGCAAACCCACATCATGAAGATGAAAGTGGGGAGTTCTACTAAAAGTAACTTCACAGGGTGATCTGATCATGAATTCCTAACTGGGCAGGCCATGGTGGGTAGTCAACACCCCGGGGCATGCAGGAAACTTCTTTAGTAGAAGGCTTATCTGTGTCTTACACAAGCCCCACCCACTGTTTGTGTGCATCTAGGTTAAAACACACCTTTGAAATGTCTTTTGTATGTCTGTCACCCCATTCTATCAGGAGCTCCAGAAAGAACTATGCTGTGTGCACCTGTATTTTGCTAGGTCCTAGCACATGGATGTAGTGGATGCTCAATAAATAAATGAATAAGTCCATTTCTCAGTTTCCATCTCACCCTTACCCAACTCTGACACCTTCACTCCTCTCTTTCCCACAACTCTCTCCTAATTTATTTTCAAATATTCACTAGGCTACAATTAACAGCCAATTCCATTCTTTAGACACTAAATGCTACCCATTATCATAACCAAATATGGGAGCAAGTATACAATGTCACTCAAAAATATTTTAATAATGAAACTATCATCAAATAGTATCCCCTACTAGTAAATGCTTTCAAAATACTTCTCTCAAAATACTTTATAACAAGAGGAAACCAAAGGGCAAACTATAAATGGGTCTTGACTCAGATCAGCATATCACATTCTCCAGAATTAAGTTTGCAAAACATTCTCCAGAATCTAGTTTACAGGCAATGTATTAAACGCAACATCCTGATACTCTTCTTGCTTCTGACTAACTGAGAAGGTGATTTAAGAGACTGAAGCACTCATTTATTTAACCTCTTCAAAGTTTATTTACCAAATCTGTGATTCTAGAAAACGAGATTATCAATGTCCTTCTCTAACTATTCCAGGATAGTTGATAGGAAAATTTTATTAAAATAGGAGTTTGCCAATGAAACAAAAATATACAGGGAGCTTAGATAAAGGAGGACAAAACTTCTGGCTCTAAGATGGCCTTCATCTCAAACCTGCCCTTCTGCTTGGATCTAATGTGCTGCCTTTACATTCAAATGCATTAGTCTAGTTGCACCAAAACACATGGACCATCCTGGGCATCACCCAATGAAGAAAATGTGACATGAAATACAAGCTTTAGGGGCTCCTATCTCAATGATGTCCCCAGCCCCCAGGCTCCTTCTTCAGAACCTTCACCTCATTTACAAACATAAGTCTCCTTTCTCCTATGTGCTTGCTGGAAGGTTCCTCTGGCAGTTTCAGAGTGCTTTCCCTCATTCTCTATGATTTATTTGTTTTGTTAACACCATCCCTTTCCTTAAAAGGACTTCATCTGATTTGATTCCATTTCCTTATTTATTTGCTTTCTCTCCCTGAGGCCTTGTTTCTCTTGCCTCTTAAGTAGCCAACCTCCACTCCCATCCCTTTTAAGTGTACTTTCCCCGCTGCTTCATTTTTTTTTCTGTTCTGTCTGCCTTTTGGTGCTGGGTTTCCCCTGCCCTCCCTTCCTGACCTCGCTTTGGGCTGTCCATTCAGAGGAAAGGAGCCAAGCCTCCTGGCTCCTGGAATCCTTGTCTGAAGACAAAACCTTTGAGGTGGGCTTTCAATACTAGGCCTTCATGTGCAACAGCTTCTCCCCTGTCTAGGGACTCCCCACAAAAGCCTGGGGATCCTCTCAATCATATCTCTATTTCAAAGGAAGGTGCCTGGATAGGGTTTTCCTGCCCCGAGGCAGCATTGGATATAAGCTCCTACTCAGCCTGTGGAGCTCCTCAGACACACTGTTTTTTACACACAGCAGAAACAGCTACAGGTGGTGAGCGCTTTCCAGAGTCGCTGCCCCTTCTTTGGTCCTTTCTCTGATTAATTCAATGGCATTACCAGCCACCCTAGGTCCCTTCCTCATGCATGTTGATTAACGGTACAATCATTCAGTGGCCCTTGAAGACACAGAGCCTGAGCTTAATGAAGAGGGCCTGGGATCCCCTTAATGCCCACATTCTTTCACAGCAAGCCAGGAATGAGCAAGTATGAATTGCTGGTGGTCAGAATAAGACCAAGTTTATAACACGATATGGGCTCAGAAAACACTGTAAGCCAAAGCTTTTTCTGTGCCTTTTGCACTGTATTTGTTACCTGTGATCCCATGGGATTTCAACAGTTCTTTCTCAAGTGAAATATTACACCTGCTCAAAGAGAGGTATTTTCAACTCGATGTGTGAGGATTTTTACCGAGGTGTTTCCAAGAACCAATGATAAGCCTACAGTCTCAAATTTAATACAAGACCAAAAAGATGAGGAAAATAATGAAAACTAGCTATATTTATCAGCTTATTGCATATCCTTTTCTCAACTGCAAAGAAAAAATCCAGCTCTAATACCAACTTTTATTTCCTGCCATAGAGCATCTGAGCTATTTAAGCTTTCTGAAGCATTTTTCATTGCATTATCCTCATTATTCATATGTTTAAAACCATGTCCTTGGCTAGATGAGAACAATTTGGGGCACAAATATTTTTCAGTTAGGCTCCAATGCCTTGTCTTTCTGTTACAAAGCTTTCTTTTCACTTTCTGCTGGTCAGGGTACTGTCCAAACAGACAGCCAGCAAGGCTAGGGGGGCAGATCAGTTTAACTAATCAAAAACCCAAACAGATGGTTTACATCTTTACCTGCTGCACTCCTAACCCACCCAGCTAACCTTCAAGGAAGCTGCTAAACCAGAAGCAGAACCAGAAGTTGAATTTTAACTCCTTTTGTTTGTTTCTTCCTCCAACAAAGAGGCTAATAAGCAGTAAAACAGCCAGAAGGCTGGGCAGCAGGGGAGGAAAAGAACAAAAGCAAGCATCCTGCCAATCAATCCACAAACTGGACTAGTCCCTCCTCTAAGACCAAGGGGGAGGATTCTATACATCTCTCCCCACCAAGGGTTACTAAGGTCAATAATTCACATTTCACATGCAATTCAGAACGCTCCCTTTGAATATATATATGAGGAGTATTGCTTAGCAGACTGCTCCTAATTAAGGGGTCTGTTCATAATCACACAGGGTCAGTCAAGCCCCAGAATCCACTCCTGACCTTTCATTCCGCCGTATTTTCTTTTTAATCCAGCACCACACTGAGTCTAAACTCTGGTTTACACTTGGACAGAGAAGCTGAGAACCAAACCCTGCTGCTTCCACAGCTGAGATTAACCACTAATTGCTTCTCACCTGGCACAACACCCCTCCCCCTGGGCCTGGACAAGTCTGCAGAGGCCCTGGGCCCGAGACAGACCAGCCTCTCCAGCTAAAATCGTTGCTCAGTACTTCCTCCACATACTTAAACTGTGCCTCACCGGAGGGAGGGAGAGGAGAGAGAGAGAGGGAGAGGACAGAGGGAGAGGGAGAGGGGAGAGAGAGAGAGAGAGAGAGAGAGAGAGAGAGAGAGAGAGAGGAGAGAGAGAGAGGGGAGGAGAGAGGGAGGGGGGGGGGGGAGTGAGAGAGAGAGCTGAGCTGTGACTACATTTGTCCCATTACAAAAGTGTTTTTTAAAGATCCTTTTTTTTGCACAAATTCCTCCCAACCCACATTTCTTTGTCTTTGTAAAGAAGTTTTTGCCCCATCAACCCACTGCGTAGTGGTTTCTGCCCACAAAAATAAGGTGGCAGCCCTGACTAGCCCTCCCAACAGTGACTCCCGGGAGCAAAACTTGTGTGTGTGGAGACACACAGGCAAGCTTTTGTTGTTCTGAAATGCTACAAAGACAGGAGGCGGGGGTGCTGGGCACAGAGTCTGCCTTCTGCCCAGCATTTCTGGTGTCACCTCTAAGAGTTAAATGAGCCACACTCCTAAAAATCCGATTTCAACAATTCAGAGATTTTTCTTCAGAACCTAAGCCACAAATACCCCAACTGTCTCTCAGGTTGTAGAGAGGAAAAAAAATTCTAACACCTCAAGTGAGCAAAGCACTGAACTTCCTCACTGAGGAGTGAAGAGAGTGAAGTGGACAGGGCAACCATGCCACTGGATCCGGGTAACTGTGGGCACTGTCCCGACATCAGAAATTAAATGGGCCTACAAATGAATGGCTCCAGAAATTTCAGATCCAAGTCAGGAAAGGCACTGGTCAGAGTCGTTTGGGGTTTGGAGGAGATGGCTCTCGTTTCTGGCCTTTATAGTCCAGTCCCTCTTGCTCCCTCTTCTCCCCACGGGCCCCACACAGGCCTGGGCTTAACAATAACTTGAGGGCATATTCAGCCCCAAACTGAAAGTTCAGTTTGTGAAACAGAAGTTCCTGAGGGCTTGTGCTTCTGCTGGGCAAGTCTTTAAAAGTCACCCAATTATGTTAATGCACTGAGTTTGTTAATGCACTGAGAGTCTAGTGTCTAAAAGTGTAGACCCTGGAACAAGTCAGCGGAGGTCAGAATCCTGGCTCACCACTTATTAACTGTATCATCATCTTTGGGCAGGACAGTTAACCTCTGTGCCTCAGTGTCCTCAACCATCAAATGGTGCTAAATAATACCACCCACATCAATTTACAGACTAAATAAATTAGTATGCATAAAAGTCCTAGCACAATAAGCACTCAATAAACATGAGCCACGCACTAGAGAGCTGAGAGAGATCTGAACATAAATACGTATCCAATGTACTTTGGAACAACATAATAACTTCTTCAAAAGAAAAAGAAAACATGCCAAAAGCTCAAAATTAGAACCTCCAGCAGAATAGAGGGGAAGGGAAGGTACAGCATTTTAACAGTTATCTGATCCCATGGTTTCCAAACTTTTTTAAAGTCCTGGAACATTTGGTTCAACAAAATCTTACTCTAGGTTTCAAAGGCAGGAAACAAGTGGAGCTGCTCCAGCTGCAGCAGTGAGGGTGGGGTGGGAGGTGTGGTGGAAGAGACCAGGAGAACCAGTGACCCAGCCCATCTGAGGAGCACCTTTGAAAGCTGTCACCACAGGCAATGACACACAGAGCTGGGACCCAGTCTCATGACCTTATCCTGTTTTTTGAGAGGACAACTGTCAATGATTTTAAAGGATGGGGTACAGACGTAGAGGCTGAAGACAGGAACGCCAGTTATAAGATTGTGGGAACCCAGGCAGGAGACAGGGAGATTAGGCAGATGGGAATGAGATAGAAGTTAGGCAACAGAGGAGACAGGGGCTGACCTAAAGGAGGGAGTCAGAGGAGGAGAGGAGGGTGGGGGGGAGGCAGAGGTGAAGGTGACTCTGCTTTCTGGCCTCTAACTATACAAACACTTGTATGTGTGTTCTATAGGGTGTAATGAAGACTGATCAGTCACTTTTTAGAGGGAAAATTTTAGGTGAATGGCTTTTTAATTTAGTTAGAAGTGGAAAAGATTTTTCATTTTTACCCTTAATACTGAAATGTAAGACTAAAATACCTAGCTGTTGTAATTAGAATATATGATGAGCATGTCATGCCGCTACACAACTCACTGCAGAACGAAAACGAACTGAAGCTGACCCTGCCCTCACTGCATTGTATGACTCAAAGTAAACCTGTGTTCTCTAATCCTTTCCTCCTTCCTTGTGTCACTTTCTTGTTATACACAGAAAAAGATATGATTTAGCTGCAAGTTCTGATTAATACAGGTTTTATGTATTTGGGTTCAAAATGTGTATTATTTTTTGTAGTATATTTGTCAAATTATTTTTGCTAATGCAGATGTTAAATCAGTTTTTACTCCCAGAACTCCTCGTTGGCCACTTTTCAAGAATTAGATTATTTCTCCATGGTAAACTGAGAAAGAGCTACAGCTACAGAGGCCTTCAAAGGGGAAGAAAGATTACAGAAGTGGCAATGGGTAGATCTGGAATAGGACATGACTCATCCTTGAAATTTGTTTGAATGAGGAAAAGTTTGTATCTGGGGTGGAACTGTATAAAAGGTGCTGATAATTCAACAGACCACTCTAGGAAAATGTAGAACTTTTATGTAGTATGTCAATCATGTGACCACATTAAGGCTCCAGCAAATAGCTTTAATACCATATCAGAGAAGCTTCTTCTATAAGCAAATTTCATTTTAAAAGCCTTTGGATTTTTAATAACTGTCTTTATTGTAAAAAGCCAAAACTCTTATACATATATCTGTTTTTAATAGGGGACTAAGTAGTAAAAACAAGACCTAGGTACAAAAATTTACTCTGTTCAACCACAAAGTCCCACTCAAATGGTATGGACCTAAACGAAAGGTTTGCCCTTCCCTCTAGGAGCTAACAGCAGGTAACTTTAAATGACTGAAACTGCATTTACTGTGAGAACTTTGGTCCTTCCCTGCAGGGACGAGAGTCGCAATGTCCTGCCTTAAAATGACAGATTATTCTGGGAGGAGAAGTCAAGAAAAAAACTGAGAAATCTTGCACTGTTAATTAATTTTGCAGAAATCCATTAGATGGTAGGAAAATTCTGAAAACAGATCTCATATCCAAAGGCCAAAAAGAGGAGTCAAAAAAAGGAAGTGGTCCCAGATAAAGTCTGGCCCCTCCATATAACCTGGATTAAGTTTGAAGGTCACACATCTAAGGGTCTCATGCAACAGAAATCCCATAGTTCAGGAGAGAGAAACCAGGTAGTGGAAGGAAAAATAAAAATGGGAGGGAAGAGGTATGTGTGTCTATAAAATGGACATCATGTAGTCCTTTCTAGCAACTGAAAAGCGCAAAGACATTTGCATAAAGAGAAACGTTTGACAGCCCCTCTGGTGCCTGCGCCTGGTGAATTCAGTGTCAGTCTTGACTACTGGGTGCCATCTTACCCCATGGCCTTAGGCACTCCAACACACCTTTGTCAGGCATGGGCCCTTCGGCTTTTTCTTTACAAAGCCAAAGTACAAGGCTTAAAAGCACTAAATAATTCTGTATTTCAGACACTCTTCAAGGAACAAGAGCATGAGAAGTGTAGGAAATTCAGACACATGCATTTAACCGGTTATGTGGAGGGAACATACAGATCTTATCAAAGCAACACTCCCCAGGGATTTTCTCTTTTCATAATTTTTTCTTACCTTGAAGTGGTCACCGACCTACTTTTAAGCTCATTATTGAAAAAGGTGTGAGGCTTCAAGAGAATGGCAAAGCCTCATGAATAGAAGTTCAACAAATGCTTTGATTAGTGCATCCAGGCTCAAGTATTCTTAAACTATAAAAGGTTTTCTTTTATACCATACTAAAAAAATCCAGAAAAAAAGAGAAAAAAACCCTAAGAATTGTACTTATTTAGCCTGTCTTTCCAAGGTCAGTCCAAGAAGGAGAGTTTTATGAACAAGCTCCTTACTGTTGTTGGCTGGACTGAGGGTAGTCTGGCTTTATCTTGACAATTAACATCTCATGTCCATGGAGAATTCCTCTTATGACTCTTCTATGAATATTACTAAAACTCCATTCAAGAATCAAAGGTACCATGTCCTTTCAAACACACACACACACACACACACACCCCCCAGACCCAAGCAGGTACAAACACTTGCTTGACTAATGCTTTGCACACACACAAGGAAGCAGCTTGATAAAAGGGAAAGATAAACCAATCCCATTATCTAAAAATTTAAAACCAAGCAAATAAATATTTAAACACCAAGGAGTGCTGAGACAATCAAGTACAGAACAGCCTTTCTGATACTTTCTTTTTCTCAAGCCCCAAATGCTAGATGCAAAAACAAAATGTAGGCTGCCAAGATTTTTTTTAAGCAACTTACAGATGCAGCTAGGCATGTTTTAATGAATTCAGTGGGTGTAGGAGAAAAAGTCTGGAAACATCTACAATCATTAGCACAACCTACAGGCTTGGGGGCAATGTCTTAACCCTGATGAAGACTGGAAAATTTATTCTCTTGTTGTATTACAGGTAAGTACTAAAACTACACAGAGACTGAGGGCCTTGTTACATTTCACAAATATATTCAACTGAATGCCAGCAGCATTGGGAACTTTAAGAAATATCCCATGGTTACACACAGGCATACTTTCTGTGTAACTGGCAAACAAAAGCGACACATATGTAATGAAGAACAAATGACTGTTAGTTAAATCATGTGGTCCAAGTGCCAAACAGGCAAAGAGGAGCAAAATCATTGGTGGGAAGGGAAGGGGAAAGGGCACTACTTAAAGGCAGAACATCCAGCAAATCAATCCACTGCAGTAATCTAAGCAGAGGGTCACATGAATTGAACTACAGTTAGGGGGTGAAGTGATGGGGGATACAAATGGGATGAAAATGCATTAAAGGGGCATTTCAAGAGGGAAAAGGCTGACAAATTGAATAAATCAAGGGCAAAGAGTAAGGCTAGGTTTTCCACTAAATTGGCAAAAAACTCACCATTATTTAATAAATCACTTTTTTACTTCTTGTAATTATCAAGAAAATTTAAAATACTCAATGTTCACTATCATCTAGCTAAAGAATATCTGAGACTATTTTCTAAATCAAACATGAAGTTAAATTCATTCATACAGCCTTTAAAAGATCAAAAAATAGTCTTTTATTTTACTCTCCTCTTCCCCTTCAGGGTGAATATCTCACTATACTGGAAAAATCAAAACTCTGCCATTCATATGGGTCCAACTGTCTATGAACTCTTGTGACTTACCACAACCTTTCCTCTTCACCAAGGGAACCTCTGACACATCAAACTGCACACCAGTTGTGTTGGGCCTGTCTGTGAAAAGAGGTATCTAGAAAGGGATGCAGAAAAATACACAAGTGTATATTTCCCCCTATGGAAATCCCACACACACATATGGAGTACTTGCTTATTTGCAAATTCTTCATTAATGATGGCCTGCAATCCATTACATTCAAACAAGTGCTACTTATGTATCTTCCACTTACTTTGGATCATGCTTTAAGTTAAAAATCTAAGTCCAGTTAAATTCCCTGGAGCAAAACCAATAAACTACTTTTTATTTTCCACATCAAGTATCCACTTAGTACTTCGCAAAGATGCTCTATTTTGTTTCTCCAAAAACACTTTTTTTATTTATGTAAAATTCCAAGCAACCATAAAAGTAGACAGCATATCATCCCACAGCACAGTGTACCTACCTTCTACAGTCATCAACATTTTGCGGTTCAGCTCCCTTTCCCCACCAGCATTTTAAAGGGCATTTCAGACCCCTATCTATAAATACTTCAACATGCATTCTCAGAAGGGTCTTTTTATGAGCAATCACCCGTAGGACAATGCTTTCTTATTCTAGAAACTTTTTTAATTAGGTGGCCTTTCTATTTTTTTTTTTAAAAAAAAGACTGTATAATTTGCTAAAAATAAAAAACTACTGGTAAAAAATGATTTTAGGGATAGCTGCCCTGGGCCCAGTCCAGCCAGCCAGAATGGATACAGAAATCATTCAGTATAATGCCAAGTATGAACTTGGCAAAGATAAAATTACACTCTACATACACCACACATGGTCTAATTTCTTGTAAGGTTAGAGAACCAATTAATAAAGCTGGAATGAAAACCAAAGTCTGTTCAAGGCTGGCATTTCCCCAGAAGGCCACTGTTCCAGCTATGATGAGTGCTCAGAAGGTGTCAGGAGTCAGCTCTAAAGACCGGCTGCGATGACGTGGAAGAAGGGTCTTTGTGGGTCCATGGGGGTGTGGTGCCAGGGCACTTGGTAACTAGCTGCTGACCATCCCTTATGATGGGCCGATAGCACCTCTATCTGTGCTAATGAGCATGAGCACGGAACACTAAAAATGGGTCTAAAGTGATGATCCTCAAAGTGTAGTTTTCCCCACACCAGCAGCAGCACCTTCAAACCTGTTAGAAATGCAAACTTTCAACCCTTAAGCCAGACCTAATGAATCAGAAACTCTGGGGCTAGGACCCTATAATCTGTGCTTTAAGAAGCCGTCCAGGTGATTCTGCACACGCCAAAATGTTTAAGCCACCATCTAACATGGTAGCCACTGACTACTACAAGTGACTATTTAGAGAGTAATGAAATTAAATAAAATTTAAACTTCAGTTAGCTGGTGACTACCATGTTGGTCAGAATGGATTAGAACACTGCCCCCATCACAGAAAGTCCCCAGGCAGCAGCGGCCTGGAGCATTACACCCAACTTTAATTTATAATGACAGAACACAAGGCTTCTCACATTCTGAGGGATCTGACTCTGGCTGGACCACAAGCGCCTTAACCCCCAAGTATCTGTCACATGACTTAATTCTATAGTGGGAGACATCAGAGAAGGATGGGGAAAAGGTAAAGAAGAGAAAAACATAGTGATTGTCACCCAGCTCGACCACATAAGCCAGGTCTGGGTCTGTGGGAAACAGATGGAGCTACGGGACTCTGTGAAACACAGATGCAAGTCAAGCTCCTCGTTTCATTAGAGATGAGACTCTGATGCACACAGAGCAAAAGGTATCAGTATGAACTGGCTCTTTGAAAGGTTTGCAGAATGGGATTGAAGGAGACTCTGGGGGTAGGGGAGCCTGCAGCCGCCGCAGCAGCTAGAAACCTCCCTCCAGAGGCTTTGCTGGCACAGGAGAACATGACAGGACTGTTCGTGAACCCTCTGCAATGCCCTCAGAGATAAGCAAGAGAAGTCAAGAAGAGGACTGAGATCCTGCCTGCCACCCAGGAGGGCACACAGAGTTGACAACATTTCAATAGCAACGTGTGCCTTCTCACAGGGTGATGGACCAGAGGATGCGGAGTTACCCATCTGCTTGCTGAGCATTCAATGCATTCTCTCAGTTTACCACCACCTTTGAACTGATCTCAAGGAGATAACTGCAAAGACCATGCTAATATTATAGAGGCCCATTTCTCTACACTGAACCGAGTTAAACTACACAGGCTAGGAAAGGACCTTCAAGGCTCCATCCCTCCTTTCAGTACCCCAAGCTCACTACCTCCCATCAGGACAAACAGCAAGCTGAGAACTCACTTGCTCAACAGACCCTATTTCTGTAATATGTTATCCATCCAAGGAATATCTTTGAGAGTTCTTGAGGAAAGCAGTCCAAAGAAATAAATCTTTAATGTTAGAAATTCAGACTGTGTGGTACATAGAGAGGAAAACCTAAATGAGGGCACCCTCACATCAGAGCATCCACCTGGTCTAAATCTAAAGTTGGCTGTTGCGGGACAGGCAGGCAGACCGCTCACCCACACTGGTCTCCTTCCCGTCGCACATTCCCATGGACATTCCTCTATCAAAACCTCTTCCCTTCTAAACCTCTAACCGATTTCTTTGAGTTTTCCTACTACATTTCAACATGCTCAAGTCTTTTCTATCATTAATAAGAAAAAAATCTTCTCCCACACCTCATGCCACCTTCTCCCCTCTGCACTACTACTGACTGTCCTCTCTCCTATAACCAACCAATTCTTCTAGAACATAGGGTTTAAACTATCTCTGTTCTGATCCTCCTAAACCCACTGCTGTCTGGCTTCTGCCTCTTCCAAGACGTTGAAAAATCCAGATCATGGTGGAAACCTCAGTGTCTAGCATAGAGCCCTGGCCCAAAACATTAAATGAAATTCAACACTGAATGAATGTTGACTGAAAACATTCAGTCAACACTGAATGAATGCATGGTGGACTTCCATGTTGTTAAATCAAAGGCACCCTCCTCCATGTTCACTTTCCTTCCATTCTCAGCAGCATGTGACTCTGTTTTCTACTCTCCTCCCTCCTGAAACACATACTTCCCTTGGCCTTCATGAGAGACAGCGTGCACACTCCTGGCATTTCTTCATTTTCCTGCTGCTCGTTCTCTCCATCCTCTAGTTTTCCTTAATTATTTATGACTCTCAGGGTTCTATCCCTGGCTTTCCTCTCATTACTCATTTTCCTGGGTAATCTCATCTACGTCCACAGGACAACTCTCAATCCCACACTGATGATTCCCAAAGTAACACCAGCAGCATCACTCAGCTCTGAGCTTAAGGCAAGCATCCCAAAAACTGGCTTAGATGTCTCAAACACAATCTCATCATCACTCTGCCCCTTGACCCCTCAGAAAACAATCCAGTCATCGTGTGTTGTCTAGTGAATGGTACCACCCTCCATCTGGTTCCCCATGTGATAAACCTGGGCTTCACTTATTCCTTCACTTTTTATGCTTAGCCAATTACTCTTAAGTATGTCCTGAAAGGCCCACTTGTCTTCATCCCCATACCATTACTTCTCTTCTGAAATAGTGATACAGCCTCCACACTGTATCCCACTCCTGTCTTGGACAACCTTGCCCACCATCCCCATTCTTTCCCTCTGCGGTCTGAGCAGTCCCTCTAAAAGAGCGATTCCAGAAGTGTAGTCCTTAGACCAGCAGCAGCACCTGGGAACATGTTAGAAAGGCAAATTCTCCAGCTCCATCCCACACCTACTCAGTCAGAAACTCTGGGGGTGGGACCCAACAATTTGCATTTTAGTAAGCCCTCCAGTCACTGCAATGCATGATGAAGTTTGAAAACTACTGCTTTAAAATATAAATCTGCTCACATCACTCTCCTGATGAAAAGCTTTCAGTGGCTTGTCATTGTTCCTACAATAAAGATCAAATTCTTCAATACCATTTATTTAGTGTAGGGAGAGGGGGACGAATCAGGATGAAATAGGCAAATGAACAGATAATGAGTTCACCCGGGGGTGGGGGCATGGAAAAGGTATTATTGGCAAAAGGAATAGCATGTGAAAAGGAGTAAAAAGAGAAACATGGCACACTGAGGAAACCAAAAACACTCAGAATGATCAGGAGATGAGGCCAAGAAGGTAAGCCATCTAAAAACAAGGTTGGCAAATGAATTTTCTTCCCTTCCTTTCTGGGGTGTCAAAATTTCATGTTCCTCACCCAGTTATCCTGTACCTTTTCACCAACAAAAATATCGCCCACAACACAGATTTAACACACAAAACTCCCAAGCCACCATTTCCTGATTAAAAAAAAACTTAAATGCTAAAAACTTCATTCTTAACATTTGATCCTATAAATTAAACACACTTCAAACTGGCCTTTATGATTCTCACTAATTACTCATTTCCCATCACACTTCTACATGCACTTTATTAATTCTACTGCCCCAAGTCCCTCACCTTTTACTAAAATTGGTTCAAATTGCCAAGAAAATACATCACTATCTTCTCCTAGGAAATATATCACTACAGTCTGATATACTCATCACTCCACAGACCCTCCATATTTAAATGTGTTAATGTGTATGTGTTTGTGTAAATATCACTTGCTATATCATAAAACTAAAGAATACTTATAAAGACACATGCATTTGTTCAATAGTTTTAACCTCCTCAAGGGCAAAACTGTTTCTCTTCTCAATTGCCTCATGCCAAGAAAAGACTTTTTATTCTAAGACAAAAAAGGAAGAACTCCTGACCCTAAACACAGCTAGTCATGCTGTTTCCCTTATCCTGATTAGCAATGTGTTTGTCAAGAAGCAGAAGGACATATGAGCATTTATAGCCATGCTAACAACCTAAGATAGCAATTTTCAACCAATGCCCTGCAAGAATTTTTAAACAATACCATACCTGACTATTAAGTCAGGGGCACTGACCTCTTTTCCCTTAGATCAAATTAAAAAATGAC